>NC_050612.1:8750000-10000000 GCF_014743375.2 Drosophila subpulchrella | reverse complement strand
TATTAGGACTTATATTATAATTTAGATTATTTATTATAATATCATCTTCTGGAACTATTAGGACTTATATTATAATTTAAATTATTTATTATAATATCATCTCCTGGAACTAAGTTTTTTTCTCCGTGTAGCGAATGAATGAAGCAACAGCACTGAACTCGAACTCGAATACTCGCCGGCAGAAAGAGTCGCAAGATGCACTGCCTCTGATTGAAGTGTGCTATATTTAACGAGCGAGCTGATTGCGTGCAATGCAATTCTGCCAATTCGAGTAACTCCCTCCCAAGGAGAACCCCCATACCATCCCATCTCCCTGGCCATTTCGGGGCTGCTCAGACTGACAGTTGCTCTAATGAATGAAGTTGATAAGGGAGCGCTGCCGACCCAATGGGAAATGAAATGCACTGGCCACGGGCAGCCATCGCTATCTCCCATTGATCATTAGATTTCCGAATAAACTATTATTATGCACGCCGGCATTTCCATTTCCATTTCCCTTACCTCAACCTCCCCCGCTTTTCCATGCCGTATCGATATCGCCTTTCGGGCGAATTCCTTTGAAGATTCTCTCATTCATTGCACGCAATGAATCAACTTTCGATCAGTTTTGCGATATCTCTGAACGGCATGTGCATACAGTGATCGCTCGCTAATTAGTAGGATACCATTGGGATTTTCAAATGGCTGGCTAATTTTTGAAACATTTTAAAGTATTTTTATTGACACCTCTTTATATATAATCCGTATTTAAAATTCTGAAAGACAAGTGGACAGATAAGCATAAAATATATTATATTTTGTATATCATACTGGCAATAAAATATTAATAAATTTCTATAAATTGGGAATCGTTAATTGAACTTCATTTTTGGGAATCCTTTCCAAATAGATCCTTAAGTCCTTTGGCGGAATGTAGGAATGGTTAAATATCCGCAAATCCCTGAGCCTTTTAGGCGTTTCCCGATGGGTGATGTGGCCAAATGGAGTGGCCATGGGGGCTTCTCCAGGAGCTCCTCCTGTCCATCCGGGCATCCGCCCATCTGGCTGTCACTAGTCGCACTGTCACTGGCTGAAGGTGAATCTCTCGGATTGCCGGAGGAGAATCACTGATACGATTGCCAGCGGAGCTGCCCTAATGAGCAAGGAAACGGCGTTGATAAGCTATCAGTGTCCGTATCAGCAGGCCAGTGTACAAACACACAGGCATAGCTCCTTGCACACATGACCATAGTTTCATAGGCGGTGCAAGATTCGCATGCAGACATGCTGGAAGCTGAGTGCCGCAGCTCTTGAATGACAGATCAATGAAATCATTATGAATTCGCTGAAACCGAAAACTGCACACACAGCGTCGAAAATCGCGGAAAAAATGCCAACTCACGGCAGCTTTCGGGGAATCGAATGGATGGGCCTGGCAATGGCATCTTGCATCCGATGGAATGGAATGGGAACAGGTTCGAGATCCTCCAGCTCTCAGGTTCTCAGATCCTGCGGCGGCGGAAGTCGCTTGTGGTTTTGTATTTGTATGCATCGCTTGTTGCTCCTTTTGTCCCTGCACAGGAAAAAAAATATTTAATTTTATATCTTTATTTAATTGACAAAATTGATAAAAAGATCCTAAAGGAATAAGCTTGTTCAAAAAATCGTTTTTATTTATTAGGAAATATAAAACACCATTGTTTTAGGTGTAAGAAAAGCACGTTCTTAGAAACATTAAGTATATGTTGATATTTTTTGGATGTAAGACTTTTTTTAATTGGTGCTAAAGACAGTCTTTTCTTAATATAATAGCATGATCATCTTTACGTTATTTCCCATTTTTTCGGGGATTACTTATCAATTTTTTCCTGTGCGCCTTAATGTTTACTCCTTGACTGCTGCCGAGGTGCAACAGGTGCAAAAATCACAACAAATACTCACATCCGCTGCGAGCTGTTTTCTGGTTTTTACTGGGTCTCCGTCTCCAAAAGGGAACGGAAGCACCTGTGATATGGACGCGGATCGCACGTGATTTCCTTGGCCTTCCGATGGAAGCCCTACCCCCCCCCCCCCTCTCTTCCTTCTTGCTGAACAATTAAATTTGTTTTTATGGCCCAAGTGCTGTACATGTCCGGAGAGTTCGGGTTCGAGACCCAGTCGCCCCCTCCGATCTGACAAATTCATTTGACACTTTGCCAGCCTTATCGTTCCTCGATGTTGCTGCCGTAATTGTTGTTGTTGTTGTTGTTGTTGTCGAGTACCCCATAGATCTATGGAGCTATGGAGCTACAGAGCTATAGAGACTATGAAGCTATAGCTTCGGCTATAAAGCCCCAGCTAAAGCTGAAGTTGGAAACTTGTTTCGGCTTTCGGGGCTTTTGGAGTCGCATTCTCAACATGTTTGCCATGTTGTCTATGTTGCTCGCGTGTAGTTGTTGCTGCTGTTGCTGCTTGAAGCACATAATTACCGCAGCGCGTATTTAATCCGACAAATGGTTTCAACCTTAGTTGAACTTTGTCTATGGGCCACACTCAACCCCTTGTAGTTGCTGCTTGCTGGTGTTGCTGTTGCTAGTGTTGCTGTTGCCAGTGTTGCTGCTATGATGTTGCTGCTGCTGCCTGGCATTTCTAATATTCCATGACAGCCGCTTGAAGCTGAAGCCAAAGCGATTTCTGTGGTTACAATGTAATAAACCTTGACAAGCTTCAGATGGGTTTTTTGTTGGTCGCCGGAAGGGGAGCTTAGCCAAAAATCTTAACTCGCATGTTGGATGATGTCAAGTGCTTGCGGTGCTTAAATCTAAGTGTTCTAGGGGCATGCAATTTTAAGCTATTAAAATAAAAAAAACAATATTATTATGGGTTTCTGTAGGCAGACATAGACGTTGTAGTCTTTGCCAATGCTATAACAAATAATATTTTATTTTAGGTTCTCCAAATAACATCAAAACTGGCACTCCAGACCCTGTTTACCTAAAATCCAGAGAGTTTCTTTAAAACATTTCGATTTTTCCACTCTTTGAACTGCCAGACTCCACACCTGTCAAACCCCATCCCAAAATTGTAGACCCAATCCCATCCCAGAAGCAACATTGCAACATGGCCAAAAGATTCCCTCCCGATGATCCCAGCGCAATTTGCAACTGCAACTGTGTGTTGTACGCCACCCGAGATACTTTATCTTTTCCGCCCATCTATCTGCATAAATAGAGAGGAAGAAGATGCTGCCGCCGCTCCACATGTTGCTTCATTCATTCCCGATCCGAATCCGAATCCCAATCCCAAACTGACGGACTATGATAAATAAAGTAAAGTGCATTTCCGTCAAAACAAGTTTGTTCTATTAATATTTTCAATACTTCGAATTCAGACAGAGATGTTGTCGGCGGTTGTTGTTGTTGCTGCCGTTGTTGCCGTTGCTGTTGCCGCTGATGTTGCTGCCGTGCTGTTGTTGCTGTTGCCGCCGCAGTCGCGAGCAACTTTCACTGCAGACTCGACCGAAGATCACTAGAATCATTTTCTGGGGGCACTGGAAGAAATGCTGAGATTTTGAGGATAAAATTTCGAATTTTCAAAATCCTCCGGAAACAATAAAACATAAATCAGTTAGTTTTGTATAGAACATTTCCTTAAAAATTTTAAAAGGTATATTTCTGAAATGTTTTCTACCTTACACTTGATACTATTTTCCAGCAAATGTTCTGAAGCTTTTCAAGTTCTAGAAATATGATAACCGCAATATATTAAAAAAGTTATTGGTTCCCAAAATACTTAAAAATTATTTCTCCGTAGAATATCATTATTCAATTATTCATTAGATCTTCAAAAAAAGAGGTTACTGAATATTGGTCTCTCTAAATAACATAACTTTAAGAACTATTTTATTTTTTATTGGTTCCCAAAATATTTGAAAATTACTTCTCAGTAGAATATCATTATTCAATTATTCATTAGTTCCTCAAAAAAAGAGGGTACTGAATATTGGTCTCTCTAAATAACATAACTTTAAGAACTTTTTTTTTTTATGCCTAATTAAAATCACATTTAATTTAAGTCAATATTTCTCCCTGTGTATGTTTTGTGTGCGTTGATTTGTAGGGGGCGACGACGTGCTGGCATCGTTTTAATTTGGCCGATCTCCCCCTTTCGGAAAAGTGCACCGTATTTAAAGTTATTTTTATTGGAGCCAAGCAGCGCGACAATTCATCCATCATTTTCTGTTATGATTTTGAATATTCCCCCTTGGCTCGGCTTAACCCATGGCAGCCCCCTTGCCACATGGCACACGGACCCCCCCCCCCCCCCCCTACCCCCTCTGTATTTTTTTTTGGCATCTGCACTGAGAGGGGGGCACTTGTCGGCTGCCCCTGGCCCCTCTTAAAAACCCCGCCCCTGTTCCACTGAACAGCATCCGGTAATTATGCGACACGCTGATTAAAATGCGTTAAACGCACACCAACACACCGAGGGGCACATGTGGCTCTGTGTGTGTATGGGTGAGGTGGGTCTGGAGTCCAAGTGAAATCTTCGCCTGCATTAACGAGTTTTCCGTGACGCGTCGCTCCTCGCTTTCCTCAGCTTCTTCCTCTTCCTCTTCTGCTTCTCGTTTTCTTTGAGCCCGCTGCTCTTATTCTTTGGCCTCCACCTTTCCTTTCCTTTCCTTTCCACTGCTTTGCCTTGCTACACTTGATTTCCACAAACCCACAAACACATAAGCAGGTGCACTGGAAAAAACTCTGATGACAGTGCTAGAAATCTCCAAAATATTATTTATTTTTTTAAATAAATATTGAGTTTTAGACGATTCCTTTTAAAAACGGATTTTACGCAAAGTTAATTTTGCACATATCTTGTTGTTCATAAAGCAAAATAATTTGTATTTTGAAATCAGAAGGGATGTATTTTAAAATTTAATTTTAAGAAAATTAGAGCAGTACAATATATTTTTTTGAAATCAGAAGGGTTGTATTTTAAAATTTAATTTAGAGAAAATTAGGGCATAATATAAAATTTCAATGTTAAAATTATACAAAATACCAATGCTTTCTTCCGTTGAAAAATATAAAATTATTTATTATCGCACAAATATTTTTTAATGCAAATGTATTTAAACAGAGATCCCATTTCTTTTCAGTGTACCCCAAGAAGAGACTGCGTCTCCTGATATGCTGGCTCCGGCTTCTCTTCTCGTTCTCCGTTCTGTTTCTTCTGTTTTGTGGCGATCAGGTTACCTGCTTGAGAGGGGGGGGGAGGGGAAAGGAGTGGGGTGCGGTGATCAGGGGGCGGGGTAAAGGCGAGGGGCCGGGGCAGGGGCAGGTGGCCAGCAGAGGTTTTCGTTCGGTTCTGCGGCTGTTACCTTGCCGGTTGCATGGTTTTATCTGCAGTCGCTGCTCTTGTGTTTGTTGTTGTTTGCATACCCTAGAAAAACCGGCAGAAAGGGTCATGGGGTATATTCGTTATATACAAATCACAAATCATGTCAACAAAATGTTATTCTGCACTTAAAAAAGTGGTTATAATATAATTTAAATCCTTTTTATTCGGGTTTTATTAAACTACTTAAATATATCGGATTACAAAATATTTAAGTTAATGGAATTCTTCATTATTCTTAATACATCTTCACAGAAAAATGAAAATAAATAAATATGCACATTTAATAAGTACTCGGATGGTCCTTTCTCCTCTCTTCTTCTTGTTGTCGTCATCGTTTTCTTTGGCCTTTTTCTTTCACTGTGCACGTTGAGCTGTTGTTGCTTTTGGTTGCTCTTCCTCTGTTTTGTTTGTTGTTGTGTTTTTCTGCTATTGCACTGCACACGGCATTCGTCCTCCAACAAAAAGCGAGGCAAAGTGGTAAACAGAACAACAACACCCCTTCACCGCCCACCGCCCCGCCTCTTTCTTCAACACTTTCCCCCCCTTCTACACAGAAAGAAACTCAGGTCGATTGGCTTGTTCAAAAATATATTTTTGTTTAGTATACTTTCGAATCCATAGTTAATATTTGCTAAGCTAACAAGTAAATTAAGTTAAATCAATAATAATGAAAGGGGTTCTTATTTTAATGTTTAAATGTTTGATACCAAGTCCTTGGGCATTTCCTGTCTAAAATATTATAAAAAAAACATAACAATTGATTGAGGACACCTTGATAGCTTTTTCTTTCTGTGCACTTTCTGGAAGAACTCCCCGGTAATATAAAAGTTCTTGGGTTGCTTCGTCTCTGTTTTTTTATCGTAATTCTTCTAACTCGTCGTCGTCGTTGTGCGTGTATGTTGTTGTTGATTTTGTGTGTTGTTGTTGTTGTTGGTGTTGTTTTTGTTGTTGCTGGTGTAGTTCTTTATGTTGTTGTTGTCGTTTAGTATGGTTGTTGGTGTATTTGTTGGTGTATTTCCCTGTTGTTGTTGTTGTAGTGATCGTTGGTGTTGTTGTTGTTTCTGCTTGTCTCGTTTATTGATCGTGTTGCTGCACACACACACACACACACGCACGCACACACTGAGAAAGAGGTACTAACACACACAGTTGCAGTCACATACGCAATTCAATGAAGAAATGCTTCAAGTCAATGACCCGGAAATTGTGTCTAAAAAGCAAAACAACAGCAACAACAACAACAACAACAGCAGCAACAACAGCAGCAGCAGCAGCAACATCAGCAACACCAACAGCAACATAGAACTTTTACCTAGACATCGGCGCATGCGACTGACGTTGCAAGTTGCAAGTTGACTGCGCCAGTCCAATGAACCGACTGCAATTCGCAATTCGCAGCCCGCAGCTTTTTGCAACAATTGCACGCAGAGCGACAACAGCAACATCAACGGCAACAGCAACAGCAACAGCAACAGCACAGCAGCAACATCAACAACCAGCGATGACAATCAACGCAATTAATGCTCATCCGGCCAGCAGAGTAGTGATGCTGCTTGGACTTCCTTCTCCATCCTGTTTAACTAATATATCCACAGCCCTTGGAAATTGTCCACAGGTTTTAAGCCCATCCAAAAAAAAAGTTGCAGCACTAATTTATGGATTATTTTCTTCGGGGGAAATGCATATTATATGTAAGACTTTCGGTTAAGACTGTTTGATATCACAAATGAGACTCCATCGATTGTATACCTTTATCCGTAAATCAAGAACGGTTTCTACAAATCTTAAATTGTTCTTAAAATGTACACTATAATAACTCATGGAACTCCTTATAAAAGGAATAAATAACACAATTTGGTTTAGGTATGGGGTGACTTCAACCGAACCCACATAACTTAAGATATATTCTTTGTAACCACACCTACAGGTACACAGGTCAACTGATGGAAAACCCCAACCCCGATCGACATCCCCTGGAAAAGTCCCAACCCATCCCCTTTGGCCATTCTCAATTTATTGCATATCGAAAAAATTAAGCACAAAAGTTCAGTGCCATAGGCCAAGTCGTTGTCATCGTCATCGTTCCCACTTGTAATGAGAATTTATGTGCCGACAAGATGTGCATAAGTTCCCAAAGTGGGCAAATCGGGGGTAGAGACGAGGTCTAGCGGACCGAAAGTGCCGGCAAACATGCAAACTGCAATTAGATTTGGGGGCAAGTGTTGTGAGTTCTCCGGCGATGGCTATTTGGAGCAGGGCAATTGAGGCAGGAATATTGGAAGATATATGTATATGGAGTGCATCTCAAGAACCCCCTAAATAGATTTATTTTAAAATTCTCTAAAAAAAAGATCGTGTTTTTAAATTGCAGTAATTTGTAGATATCATTTAAGATGAAAATAATCCCCAAGTCCTTATCCATGTCCGTCCAATTTTCCCAGGAGTTTCCAGACCCAATCACCCGTAACCAAATGATGCGTGCAATATTGAATCACTTGGCCATCGAAGGGGGTCAAAGTTGCTGCAAGTCTCACGACACAATTCGCATATGGAGCAGACCGGGGAGACTTGGGCCCCTCAAGATCGGAACAGAACCGCCAGAAGAACCAGAGATGAGATTCGATTCTCCCCCTGTGGAGAATGGAGATGGAGAAATGAGAGAACGAGCTGAGAGATGCGTGCTCGACTTTACGTTTCGCATTTAATGCAATTAACCTCAAACTAAATGGCAATCACTTTAATTTGCTTTAATTAAGCTTTATATGCCTATGGAGGGGGCTCAATTCTCCGTCGGTGGAAGAGGAGGAGGTAGCCAAAAACGACGCCTACATCGGATGACGGTTCTTTAATTAATTACAGGGAAAGAGATGGAGATGGAGATGGCGATGGGTATGGAAGCACTGGCACTTGTCTTCCCCCTCCAAAACTCGACGCCCACTGGTAACTAGGCATGTTTCCTGTTCTCCTCGGCTCGGTTCAAGTGCCCGCCTTATAAGCCCTCCAGGATATGCCCCGGCATATGCAATACGCTATATGTGGTACTACTCCCATCCCATCTGAGCCGATCTGATCCGATCCCATCCCTGGTTCGGTGGAATCGACAAAAGAGCTCCACGCATGCGCACACTTAACGAACGCTTAACGGATGTTTCGGCTTCCCCTCCCCCTAGTTTTAAAAAGAATCCCTCATTGTGGGCCGACACTTGTAACACAAGCAACCCATGGGCATGAGTCCCGATCTGGGCCTGAGTTTGGGCCTGACATTTGTTTCCTACACTGAGGGAAACCGGAGCGAATGTAGGGCTATTCTATAAGCCCTATATAAAGCTTTAATGATATTTACGGAAGATCCAGATAACCTGGAAAATAAATGTACAATATCATGGTGAAAACATCTTTGTAAACATATATAAAGTTTAGAATCGCAATTCCAATTCTATGGTTAACAAAGAACATTTACATCTTGGAACTAAGAAGTGTCATGGGCCCAAACTTTCTTTGTTTTCTAAAAACCTTAAGATACATTTTAGAGCTATACATTTTTCTTTTACTTTTTAAAGTTTTTGAGATCGTCTTTTCGAGCAATATAGATAAATTTTTACTATTCTGAATCCATCATAATACTTTATAGACTTGCTTAAATCTTTGGATTATTTCTTTTAGTGCCCAGTTTTCCTGTCTCTGTTGCTGTTCGACGTCCTCCTCCTCCAGCTGCATCTCCATCTCCGGCTACTCCTACTCCACTTGAGATTCTCGTACGTGCCCAGATGCGTGGGAATGACGAGATGTCTGGAGAACTCCGCCAGAGAAAGAGAGAAAAGCCAGAGGGGGGGGTTGGAGTGGAATGGAGTGGGACTAGGGCAGTTGCTCATAACTCAACGCCAGGCGAAATTCGAGACTTGTTAATGCGCCAAATAATATGCGGCGACAGCTAGCCATCCGGCAATATACTATAAAAAGGGGATATCGACAAAAAGGCAAGGAATATGGGGACACTGCTCAAAAACAATTAACAAAAATCATTAATTTGTTGCCTAGTGTAGGGGCAAATTGAAAAGTCGAAGGAAGCATCGCGTCCATAAGAAATACGCCATGAACACGCCAACCGAAAGCGATCCTCGATGCGAATTTATGAATGTATCTTTCGGTTTCTTTCACGAGAACGGGCACGCAATGCAATCGCTGAAGGATCGCGTCTGGAATGTGGCTTAAATTATGACTTAAATGGCGTTGGCAGTTTATGCGGCTGCCCGTCTTGTGTAGAAGATGATCATGATCATGGCCATGATCATTATTATAAGGCCGAAGACGAAGACTTGGCGTTTTTGAGCGGAAACGGCGCTCTCGAGCTGCCGAGACTCTTAAGTTGGCTTTTAAGCCGTTTCGCTGGCTTTCTTTTTTAATGCTGTTTCGCCCATTCTTAAGAGCTTCTCTGCAATCTTCCCCTCTGGAAACCCACTCCATTCTCTGCACTCCACACTCCACCATCCATACTCCAAACTCCATCCTCCACTTTCTTGACTGAGTCTCCAGTTGTGTTTGCTTTATTTGGCTGACGTGAGGTTTCTTCTGCCCGGTTTCTTCGGCTTTATTTTTTCTCGTTTTTGGTCGTGGCTCGCATTCTTGGTCACATCCTTCACAAGGTCATGCCAAACACATGATGGGGAATATTCTCCATCCATGAGGTACTTCACATCTAGCATAGATGATATGCCTATGGCCCAGCATATCCACATCCACACACATGAATCGTATTTAAGCAAAGTAATCTCTGGACAAATAATTGTAGACGGTATGCGGTTTCTGTTGGCATTTCCATTTCCCCTGGCCTGGAGATCCGTCCTCATCAGTCCACAAACCGCCTGCTCCGCCCCTGGAATACTGAAATACTGAATACTGAAATGTTCCCCGATGTTTGCACAAATTGTTAGCGACTGCCGCAGAGATACGGTTTGTTTTGGTTGTTCTTGTTGCTTGGCTCGCTTTTCAACGCTCTGGCCCCGCGGTTGTGTACAGAAAAATTTAGGGAAAACGTCCACAAAAATCCACATAAATAAATAGCATTAAAAACATTGTATTTTAATGCTGGGTTTCAATGAGGGAAATGAAGATGCTGGCGATGAGTCGATGGTAATGTTGGTTGACCAAGCGGATTATGCTCGAATTCTACCGGTGAAAGTTGAGAATTAATAGATCTCACTATTTCATTGTAACGACGATGGTTCACTTATTTGATTTAATGAAATAGTAATAATAATATGAAGAGTGGTAATAAGTATAATATATTTAAAGGAAACAAAAGACTATAACAAATACAATATTATCAGTTTTAAATAGTTTATAATATCGGTGTGACACATTTTCGAACCGCTCCCAAGTGCCTTCTCTCTTCCGAATCTACCTACTCGCAAACCCAGCGAAACCCATCACCTTCCAACTATTCCAAGTATGACACCCCGAGATGACATCGACATGTTTTTCTTTATTTTGTGTTTAGGTTCTGTTCGCAGTGGTGCGCTTCACCTTTTCAGCTGTGGGGTGTTAATAAGATATCAAATATGCATGTGGCTGCGCACCCATCGAGAGACCCGGCCCAGACCCAATCCCATTCCGAATCCGAATCCCAATCCCAGTCCCAAAGACCGGAGACCAGAGACCAGACCCAGTTGAGACTTTGGCCCGTGGCCGGCGCGAGATCTCGCTAACGAGGCGCGTTTGAAAATGCAGCATATAAAAAATAAATAACCCAACGAAAATCGAAGAAACGTCAGCACCGAATCTTTGCGTTCCCTTTAGCTTCCTTGAGAAGAACTCTTATAGACATTGTTTTTACCACAGTAAAATATCATAACTTTAAGTGATTATTTATTTGAAATATATAACAGTCTAGGGTTTATATTCAAAATTCCATTCCATTCCAACTTTTGGAAATAATTTCTTCTATAGTTCTAGTTCAATCTAAACATCTAAATAATATTATATTAATACCGCCTTCAAGAGTATTTTGCAAACGGTAGCAGTCGAAAAGCCCGACCCAGCCGGCGTTGAATGTGCCCTGAAGTTTTGTTTATTTTCGGAGATAAAAAAAAAGAAAAATAATAAATCGACAGAGGCAGCGATTCGACTGGGACAGCTCCATAATAAATGCCCCAAAGCACTCAAAGCTTTTCTTATTTATTTTTTTTTCGCGCATACAGATACGACGTCGGATTTCTTTATTATACGATTTTGATTCGAAAATAATTCAAACGAATTTCGGGGCTGCCTGGCTTTTGAGAGCGCGTGCGCAACGGGCAGGCGGACAAAGGAAAACCCGCTGCGGATTTTCGACCAGTGTAGGCCACATAAAGCGTAGCACGGTAGCCGAGCTACAGGTTCGAGTGCGCCAGTGTGTTTGTGTGTGTGTGTATGGACGATGACGCTGGTAAAAAAATAATGAATAAAAGAAAACCTGTACACAAAAAACCAGACAAATAAACCAAATACAAAAGCCTTCTCCTCGAGGTCCGTCGTCTTGGTCTTTGGCTCGGTTTTAGTGCGTGCGGCTTAACTGCAGCGTGGCAAACTGGTCCGCCGATTGTTTATCCCCCGGGCCCCCTCCCCAGATCCCAAGCAGCCCCAAGCCCCCCCCTCCGGCCGCCTCCCAAATCGCAGAACCCAGATCCCAGCTCACTGAGTGGTGCTGCACAGTAGCCGCATGCTGGCTAAAGTTCTCCCTCCGCTCCTCCATCCATCCGCAGCCTCCATCCACAACACGATCGTGCACTCAGAAAAATTTCAAGCACCTAATGCAAATAATAAAATTACAAAATTGGATTAAAAAAAAGATTTTTTGTAGTTAAGATACTAAAAGTAATTATACATTTTCTAAGCCTACATTGTAGATTTTTTTTATATAGCAATTTTTATTTAAAGGAACCTTAATCCTTAGTATTAATATGCTTCTTTTGGAATTAAGAAAATAATTTTTAAAACTTGTCTTAGTACTTTAACCAATAATTAAAATCATAACCAGTTTGAAAATGTTACAATGTTTGGAAGAAATTAAAATTATATTTCTACCTTTATAAGGTTGGTCAACTTTTTTCTATGTTATTGAAGGCTTATATTTTTCAATTTTTTCTGGAAACTAAGATGGTAATGTGTATTTTTCTAAAATTTTAAGGATTTTAAAAATATTATTAATTTTTTATTTCTAACTCATGTTTTTAGCAACATATAGAAGGTATGAAGTTCTTAAAAATGGTTTTAACATAAGTGACGATTTTTTTCGCAGTGCTTGTTGTAGCTCCGTTTGCAATTCTCCTCTGCAGATTGTGACTCCGAGTCTGCGGCTCGTCAGCGATCGCAGCCTCCTGCGAGAGGCCTTCACGGCCCCAGAAACATTATGGCTAATAGTTGCCCCGATCCCTGATCCCCCGCCCCCTAGCAGCCCCTCAAAGCCCCCAAAAGGAGGCGTGGCTGCACTTATTATTATGCGCTGGGCTCTGTTTTTGTTTGGGTTTCTTGCGTTTTTCGTTGCGTTTTTTTTTCTGTCTGCGTCTGCTTTGCGTTTTCCAGAGAAATCTGGCCAGAACTTTTCCTCGTACGTCCTTTAAGGTCATTAAACGAGCCCTGCTTGTTAGGGACCCCAACCCATGGCGATGATCATGCCTTGGGACTGACTCATATTTTCATTTCCTTTCTTTTTCGCCAAGCTGATTGGCTTAATCATCGCTCAAGTTCGGCGTCAAAGGTCGCGGAAGTTTGTGAAAAAATTTAATGACATCGTTTTTGAAAAGTGCCAATGCGCCGACACTCGAAAAGGGTTGCGCTTTAATTAATTAATCAAATCGACAGTAAAAATTCCTTACTGATCTGACTCACGATCTTTTGAATGGGAACGAGAAGATTACACCTCCCCCGAGCCGCTGTTTTCTTTTTTTTTTCTTTTTTTATGTATGATGGTTTATGGTCAAGGGGTCAATTTGTAAGTCAACGTTGGGTACACTCACTTCTCCGAATTTTTTCCATTTTCATTCCTCTCCATGAATATCAACTTAATTAACTGTTAACTGCAAAGCCGTATAAAAATACCAAAAAAAAAAAAAAAAGAAGCGGACGAGCGGAAATGATTGCATATACGGACGGCTCTCCGAAAGCCCATGTCCAAAGTTAATTCCAAGTCGTATGTAATAATTATGTTGATGGAATATTCATAACAGGAAATCCCTTTTACAGTGCGACTGCGAGTGCGAGTGTTGTGATTAAAATTACATAGAGTCATGCACAATCAATGCAAATGGGAATGTAAATGTTGAATAAAAATTGTACGCAGCCCATTCACAATAGGCGTTGTTGTTGTTTATTGTTGTTGTTGTGGCGCAGTTGCTCACTGAATATCAAATTACTGGGCTTGGATTTTTGAAGAGGAACTCCAAGAGTGCACTATGGGCTACACTTGAACTGAAAAGGGGGATGAGAGGTTCGGCTAGAAAAGTTTATTTCATTGTGAGGGCACCATTATCCAAAAGGGGGAACCTAAAGATATCTTTAGGCATTGTTCGTTTATAGGTCATGTTTTTATGGTAAATATCATATCAGACATTTGGAGATTCAATTTAAATAGGATGGAATATAATACTAAGCGATTCTAATATATAACTTCCTTAAAAAAGCTTACATATATTATAATCGGATTTTGTATTGTTCTTAATCTAATAATATAATAAGAACTAATTATTTAAGTGTTGGTTTATCTTTTCCATTGTACCATTAAAAGTTATTAGCTCAATTAATATCTCTAGGTGCCGTTTCTGTGTAGCTGCATGGATTAATTTAAATAACCATTAATCAAAAGCCACTGGCTTACTCAACTTAAGCCATTAATATTTGAATAGAGCTACACCCAATGGCAAAATACGCGACTCCGGGGAGGTGTAAGCCGCATTGCTGCCTTGCACAGTAGTTATCGCATAAGCACATGCACATCAAATGCGATTTATTTATTAGCACCCCACAACATCGGGCCATAGTCGCCGGGCTATTACTTTATACAATGCCGCTGCTTATTTGGATAAACATAAAACCCCCAAAGAGCATTAAGCCTGAGCGATCCATGCGAGGGCCACACACACACAGCCCAACCACTCATATCCATCCAGTCAGTCAGTCATTCATCCAGCGATCCATGCCATATAGCCGTATAGCCATCCCATATCCCATCCAATCTCATACCATACCATACCATTCCATCCCATCCGCTGTTGGGCTCATTCACAGGCACTCGGCGTCGTCGCTTGCCTATTTCTGTATGCGTAACGCAATCTATTCATAAAATAAAATTAAATAAAATAAAAAACAGAGGAAAAACAACAGCGACCGAGGCGGCGGCGGCGGCGGCGGCGGCAGAAAAATACATATTTTCATTTACAAGACCGGAAGAGCACTTCCTCCCTGATGTGCTGGCTGTAGGCTGTACCATCATCATCAATCGCGGCACCCGCACCAAGATATAGTGGAAACCAAAGCGACGACAACGCACTGCCCCATGTTGATGTTGCTGCTGTGTTGTTGCTGTTGCCGCCGTGCTATTGCCGCTGTCGTATGCTAAATACTAAATACTAAATGTATGGCCTGGCCCGTGTCCGCCGTTTGAATATGCAACTTTGACTGGGGGCCACCGCCATATCCACACATCCACACATCCACAGCCATCCCATCCCCAGCCCCATCAGATCCAATGTGTTTAGTTCATGTTGGACTAGTCCGCTCGTCCGTCCCCCTGTCCGTAAGTCCGTTTGTCCGTATGTCCGCTCGTCCGCTTGTCCGGCGGTTCCGTTGTCCGCTCATTGGAAATGCAATGCCATGTGTGTGATTTTTATTGAAGCACATCCAGATATAAAACAAGATTTATGCGAAATGAATATATTCATGTTTGGCCGGGCCAATGAGCTGGTTAGATCTCTTTTGGAAAAACTTCCATATCCATTGGGAAAATCATTGTAAACAGGGCTATCAAATAGTTATTGACTTAAAAATAAACTTAACTTGAGATCTATGTTCGTAGTATTATAATTTAAGCCACGATCTGAAATTAAAGTAAGTTCGAGTAACAAAGTACTCAATCTTACAATTTATTTTAACTGTATTTCAATTTATTTGGAAAATATAAACAGATCAACCACATATTTAAATTTCTTAATTACTTTTGATATTTATTATTATCTTTATATTTAGTTAATTTATTTAGAAAAGAGTTCTTCAGCCAAGCATTCTTTGTTATCAACCCTTTCCAAATACATTCTCCATGCTACAACTTATTTAAACATTTCCCTCGATCCAGAATCCAATTAGAAATTTTCCAAACGTAGCTGGGAAAATATTTGAAATAACATTTAGCACAAAACTGGCGCCTTTGCTTTCGCGAATTGCCTTCGACTAAACCGAAGTGCTCATTAAATCGTGGCGTAAAAATTTTCGGGGGAAAATTCGACTAGAAATGTTGGTCAGTTCGCGAGGTGTGCGGAAAAGTCGAGAGGAAAATGGCGAGTGGGGCGAAAATAAATTCAAATTGGAAACCATGGCCATGAGGATATATTTACGGCATTCGATATTTATAGTTTGAACTCAAACAGGTGTAAACCGTAAAATGGCAAAACATTGTTTAAATCATTTCATTGTAAGCTCCGCGCTCCCCGTCTTAATTTTTGTTTTCGTTTTTTTTTTTTCAGTTGTCCAAAAGTGTAAACAAAAGTGCAAACAAATCGCCGAGGAGAGAATGGAGGTTCCAGGAAAAGGCAGAAATCCGGGGAATAAGAGGGATCCAAAGGGGGTGCCTCGTTCTCATTTATAATGTGTGTAGTTCATCAAAATTTTTTGGCACGCGGCCCCTTGCGGTGGCATTGTTCTGGTGTTGAGATATCCAGCCGCAGATACCGATACTCGCGGATACATCTTATATATATATATATATAAATTCATATATCTATATATACCAGATACTCCATACACGCTCACGGATCGCAGGCTTAATTTGAATTATTTGGCCGTAAATAAAGCACAATGGGAGCGGGAAATGGGATTTTTATTTCGCTGTCCGTCTTTGAATTGGTCGCCGTCTCCCCGACTGACAGAGCCCAGAAAAAGCATAAATATTTATTATCATAAGAAGCAGCAGCCCCGCCACTCCTCATCCCAGCAACGGCAGCAGCATCAGCAGCATCACTGAAAAGGAAAACGATTTCTCAATGTCTTTTATATCGCAGCCAGTCCAGAGCGCTGCGTTTCAGTCTCAGTTTCCATTGCCGGTTCTCAACCTTTTGTGCCACAACCAAAAAAAATAAGAAAAGATCAGCTCGCAAAGAACTCTGATCTGGCCAGGACTAACAGATACCTTATAAAGATTCTTGGAGTCAAATACCGAACCCAGAAAATATTGAATATTATCATTGATAACAACTTATCCAACCAGGATTTTAATTTTAATTTCATATTGTGACAAAACAAAAAGAATAGATCGTTTTTATGTTGACGGATAAGGAATATTTTTTTTACGACCCCAATGACCCTTATTACTTATATAAAAAGTCGAATTAATAATAATATTAATATCTTAGACAATAGAATATTTTTAACGCAGGTCCCAAAAGTATGCCACAAAATGTGCCTGGTTTTTAGAACAGAGAACCTATAATCCAACTGTTAGGAATTTCTTACACTAAATACCCATATACCTTCTTGATCGTTTTATATACAGGGTATTTGGCCAAGACAAAAGACAAAGACGCGCTCTTGGAACCGATCGAGAAACTTGTTTAGCACGCGTTACAGCGGCTGCCTGTTTTTCAGAGCGGGGGCTTTCAAACCGTTTGCGGTCGGTCACTCTTCAGAAAGCCCCCCACCCCCGCTCAAAAACCCCCACGATATCCCCGCAAGACCCCAACCCCGCCCACTTGGTTCCCATATATAGTGGAAGTGCAGGGGCTTTGAGTATATAACTTTACATATATTTGCTTATGCCAGCAAAGACGGCTCTCGGCTTAATCCGTTCGGCTAAACGTTGATTACTCCGATCCGGAATCCCCCCCTCCCATATACCGTATACCCCATCATAGCCCCCCTATACCATCTTAGCCCCCCGAAAGGCATCCCTGCGTGGGCTCATTGTGGAATTTCTACACTCATTCTTGATTGTTTCGTTTCGTTTTACGCTCTGGGCCAAAATGTGCTGTGCTCGGGCCTGCATTCCAGCTGAATTGGTTTTGCCCGCGACCGAAAAATCTCTTTCGACCTGGCCAAGCCCGATTTTGGATGGTCTCCAGCGGGACGGAGGGGGAAGATAATAAATTTGAATTTCAATAAATTATTTTGTTGCTACAAGACAGCCAGCAGAAGACCCTCTTTTCCACTTCATTTTGTATGCCATTCCCTTCTGAATGGTCAAAAGTCCGATCTTGCGTGAATTTCATTCAACAAAAAATTTTCTGTTTAGCAATTTCTTTCTGACTTTGTCATCTTCTTTTTCATTTTTATTTTTATTTAATTTTTTTCATTATTTGCCCCGCTATTGTTGGTCAAGATTGATTGCGGCAGCAGAGGGGTTACTTATCCGAAATTCACCGTAGTTATGGTCTGATGAAGTGATCAGGCCTTGACATTGATCAAATGCCAAGAGCACACAGATGCTGTGGGCGTAGGAAACACAATGTTTGTAGCTTACTTTAAAACAAAAATGTTGTATATGGTTTTATGAATCGAATAACTGCCTCTTCTGAGATCCCATTTCTACTTGATATGAAAAATGTTGTATTTAAAAAATATAATTAAAGGAAGTGACAATCCATAAACAAACATTCGTAAAAAATACTTTTTATTTGAAAAGTTTACAATAGCTTATCAGATGGGTAAACTATTAACTATATCCAATTTAGGAAAAAAACTAGGACTATAATGAAGGAGGCCTGTTACAATGTGGTTGACCTGGTGGACATTCTGCAAGAAAAACAATCACTAAGAAGACGAAAGGTAAGTGTTATGTTAAGAAAGTTTTTCATATATTACAAAGGTCTTACCGCACAGCTTAATAAGGGTTGCCAAGACCATAATGATTGGATTTCAGGAGTTGCTCTTAGATTGGATTCTTCTGTTTAAGTCCCCGCTTTTTATAGATTGAACAAATTAGTGCCGGAAACATTTTTAAATATGATTATGCGACACAAATTAGCTATTTATAGTGGGAGTTCTAAAAATGTCACATCTGTTAAATGTCAGTTGCATATTTCAAGGTTTTCTATAAGATTTTAAAATAATTTAAAATATGAACATACTTAAAATTAAAAGGTATTTAATTTTACTCCCTACTGCATAAGCTCTATTTTTAAAACAACCAGAGGCTGTGGACATACATAAACAAAAAATTTTGTATAGAATTTTACCCAAGTCGGCGGTAGGCTTGAGCCCGCTAACACACTAATTTGCTTTTCCGAAACCCCATTCTTACTTATTATAAAAAACTTTTGTATTAATAAAATGTATATATTAGGAGCGACAGTCAATAAACAAACATTCGATGGCAATTCTTTTTATTTGAAAAGGTTTACAAGATTATAACCATTTATGTAATAAATTGGGATTACTTTGCAGGAGGTCTATCACAATAAGGGTGACATTTTTGCAATAAAAAAATTACTAGGAATAAGAAAGAACAAATTTTATTAAGTACATTTTCATATATTACAAAGTTCTTACCGCACAAGTTGATAAGGATGGCAAAGCTCATAATGATTGGATTTCAAGAGTTGCTTTAAGATTGAATTCTTCTGTTTCGGTCACCGCTTTTTATAGATCAAGCCAATTAGTGCCGGAAACATTTACAAACATTATTAAGCGAAGCAAATTAGTTTTTTAAATGTCAATTGCATATTTAAATGTTTTCTTTAATAATTTTCTTATTAAATTTATATTTGTTAGTCCTTAAATTATGAACATATTTAAAATTGAAAAGTATTTATAAGTATTTATTAAAAACAAATAAACGTCAGTGAAATGAAACTACTGATCACGAGATCCATTACCTTCTCATCGCCAACATTTCTCCACACTATACTTAAAAGACCACTGGCTAAAATATGTTATACTTAAAGACCACTGGCTAAAATATGTTAGTAGCCATCTGCAATACCATCACTTCTTAAATTATTCATTTTATATAATTATTATGGTTTTGTTAGCTTCATGAATAACTACAAGACCGAATAATCAAATTAATATTGGGTTAATGAATGAATCTCCAGCTCGATCTTTGGTAACCTTGTTATCTGACCAAAAAATCAACTGTTCGGCTCAAGCTACTGAATTGGATTTCATTCTCAATCAAGTAAAGATCGTTTAGAGGGGCAAATTTTGTGAAAGATTCCTGTTTGCCACAGCTTGAGATCTGCTTCAGCCTCCGACTTTATATCGGTATATAGCCATATATAAGGCACACAAGTGCCGGACACCTGAGGAGCGGCATAATCCGGCAGCGGTATTAATTCATGGAAATTCCGTCAAAAGAAATTTTGAACCCCTCACTCCTCCAAACTCTCCTCCATCGCCATCCGTATTACTCTATCGCACACATGGTAACCAGTTTTAAGTCTCCTCTTCTATTTTTACTCTTTTTTTTGGCAACGGCGTCAAGTCAACTGACAAAGCTAACAAACAACCTTCGTCATTAGCCAAACTATGGCATGTCAACGAAAATTAGCATTTTTACAGCGGGAGGCCGGCAGCAACAACTATGTCTAAGAGTACAACTACACTTTGAAAAGAATATGTTTTTAAAGCTTAGTATATGTTTTAATTTCAAAATAAGGATTGCGGTGCTTATTTTGTTTAAAAAGAAGATTTGTTTCTGACATAATGTATTCCTCTTATAACTGGTTTATAAAAGGGGCTTAAGCTTTGGATATCAGTGCGATGTTTTTCTATATTGAAAGTATTTATTTTAAGTTTATTCTATTTTTAAAATTTATTGACCCATTCCTTACATTTAAATATTTAAAAGAATAAGTTTTCTCCGATTTTTTCCATCAACAAGTTAATTGATAATCCGTTTTAAGAAGACTACCAAATTCTAAACAATTTCTCCCGTTAAATTTTGTTTCCTTATGGGCATTAATATTTTTTCTGAGTGCACGAGAAGTATGTAGGGGGCCTAGAGAACCCGATTTACACTTGGATCTGAGCGCTATGAGATGTGAGCTGTTCGAGCATCGTCAGATGCGTAGGTAAAACGCCGACTTCAGACCGCTTGATGAACTATATCCACTTTGTACACATTTTCTAGTTGTTGTTGTCGCATTTTTGCCGCTCGGCCGACCGCCGCTGCCTCTGCCGACGCCTCTGCCGGCGTCTCTGCCGCTGCCTACGCATCTTTTGCAATTTCGTTTCAGCCGCCCACGCATTTGAGTTTGCTTAGAAATAAACGGCAAAGCAGCCTACAAATTCAAATTAAAGTTGTATTCGCATTATTCGCTATATTTTGTGACTACACTTGAAAAATATATTTACACTAATAACATATACAACTTGAAATTAAGTACATTATGTCATTAGTAACCATTATAAAAATTTCTTGGATTAAAAAAAAAATGTTATTTCTAAAACTCCCCGAGTAAACACACATTTTGGAATACTACATATTTTTAATTGTTTACAAGGTCTTACAAAACGTGTAGATCATACCAAACTAAAGCATAAGTTATGCTCGAAAACAGATATGTGGTTTGAAAACGCAGCCTAAAAAGTATTCCAATACCGTTGTGCCCTGCTCTAATATGAAGAAATAGTTGAATGGCATTTACCGCAATGTGGGGGAGGTGGACTTCCCGCAATAAAAACGATAGCTACTAGGATGAACAGTAAACATTTTAAAAAATAAGATTTTTTATTACTTTATCTAGGTCTTACCGCAAATTTTAATAAGGCTTGCCAAGCTCATAGTGATAGGATCTCAAGACTTCCTCTTAAGTTGTATTCTTCTGGTTCTGGTCCTTGCTTTTTATAGATCGTACAAATTAGTTCCGGAACATTTTTCATTTTTGTTTATGCGACGCAAATTAGTTAGGGAAATGTGAACTATTAAAAATGTCAGATTATGTATTATATAGTAAAATTTCTAATCCTGATTGTTACCTCGTTTAATTTCCCTAAAATGGTAGTTCGGTCGACTGGACCAAAATATGATCATTTTTTCCCCTGTGTATATGCCAGTCGAAATCAGCTCTCGTGGGCTTTATGGCCATAGATATATAATACAGTTTAGAGCCAGCCCGCCCGAGTGTCTGCCACATTTACCACGGCTCCCAGCCGGTATCCGAGTATCCGACTATCTGGGTATCTGGCCATGCTATCCATCTAAGCCAGCCTATCTGGAACTGTATCTCTATCTCTACTTCCATCTGTATCTGTGGCTGTATCTATCCGGCCATCGGTTAAACCTCTAAAGTGCCATAGATTATTATAACACACGCGCTATGCGACTGTGCTGCGGTTAGCCGCAAAACTCAAAACCGAAACAGACACTCCAAGCCAAAGGCCCCACACGAGCTATATGGCCATGTTATATGCAACTTTGCCGCCCCACTCCCCTCCCCCTCCCCCCCTGGCTGCATTATGCATAGCCAAATTGGGGTAAAAGGGAAATGGAGTGGAGACCCACCCCTTGGGAGGAGGACCACTAGCGCGAATTAAAGAAAAAGGCTGTCAACAAAGCAACGGTAAAGAAAATGAATGAGAGGAAAGCCCACAACGGAAATGGCAATGTAAAAATAAGTTATGGTAGGTGGATGTGGTAAATAATATTGCCCAGGGGTGGGGGACGGCAGGCAGATGGAGGGGTAAACACACCTTAAGTAGTTCTATTACCAACAGAGCTTTTAGTCATCTGCCTACCTCATATACCTATTTTAATATCTCTTGTACTTTATGGTTTACAAATATTTCATAAACAAAAACCCTTTACCTATTTAAATCCACACATCTAATAAAAAAATATATTTATTTTTGTTTTTGAAACGTTTTTAAAATATTTATAGCTAGTCATAATATATATTATGATATATCCAGTTTTTCGTTAAATTCGGTTTATTTGAAAACTTCAATATAGAAACTTTATAATGAATGTTTAAGCTTTTTAATTTAAACTTATCTAAAAGTATGAATTTATTGTTTTCCAATTTTATTAACAAATAAAATTACAAGAAATCAATGGCAATAAACTACAGTTTTCTTCGCAAAAAAATTGTACCACAATCAACCAAATTTAGTGAATGGAATTGTAAAAGCCACAAACTCTCGAGAAATATGACAAAAATCATAAAGCTGAAATGACCACGCCTTCTTTGGGACACATATTTTTCGAAATGCGCCGGCGCAAGTGTGTGTGCTTGAAAGTGCTGCCAAAATGCAGTTTAATCACCTCCAGAAAGACAGCCCACATGGCGAACCCAAAACGCAGCCCACACCAAATATGCACATTAGAGAGCACGTAGAGAAAGAGTGGGTTAAAGGCGGGGGTTGGGGAGGCGGTCCGCAGGGGAGGGGGGATCACATCGATCAAGCAGCGGGCTGCAGATTTAATTACCAGACTGGGAAATGCACAGAGAAAAATGTATTGTTATTTTGGGCCTGCTATTGTAAAGGAGATACTTGATCTTAGATAAAAAATCTTCATCATACACAATTCGGATATCTTATTCAAAAATAATATTTCTATTTCAAAAAGTATTGAAAATACTGTTTAAAATAAAATAATTCTTATATCTGAGAACATAAAATATAATTTTCATATGATAACAAACTATATTAGTTATTGGTAATGACTTTTTTTAAACTGTATTATAAAAAGTTTTTTTGGGCATTCCCATGATGATGATATATGATCTCCAATCATTGATTCATGATCTCCAATCATCATCATGCGAATGCCCCAAAAACCTTTTTATAATAAAGCTTTTAAAAAGTCATTACCAATAACTAATATAGCTTATTATCATAACAAAATAATATTTTATGTTCTCAGATTTAGGAACTATTTAACTTTAAACGGTATTTTCAATACTTTTTGAGATAAAAATATTTTGTTGCCTACTTTCAGGCACCTTATATTTTATTTCGAAAATTTGGAAGCATTTTTTATGTATCAGAATAGATCTTAATTTTTGTAGAAATGTCTTATAACTACCATGAAAATTTCTTTCTGTGCTTTGGTTTTCACTCGCCTGGCAACAAACCAAAGCGAAAATGAAAGCTCAAAAAGAGCTACGTCGCCAACGTAGCCCCCTCCTCTATGGCCCCACTCTCCTCTCCCCATCCTCTCTCGATTTGGGCGTCGACGTCGCTGCCGACGCCAACGCAGCGAGACGCGCGCCGCCAACGTTGAATGAAATTTCATTCACAAAAATTCACAAAAACGAAGCCAAAAAGGCAATGGACACCAGTCACGCATGCGCGGATCGGCGTGGATCGGATTGTATATTGTGTATGGGCTGGTGGGCAGGGAGCAGGGAGCAGGGGGCAGGAAGGCGGCCTCCAAGACGGGGGCATCGCAGAAATTACAGCGAAAAATATGCAGCATGTCTGGGCGTCTCGCAAGCGTTGTTGCCCAACCGGAAGTATTAAATTCCAATTATGGCGACAAGATATTTCGCCGTCTCGAGATCGTTTGTCGCGCTGCCTTTATTGCTTATGAATTTATTCAAAATCAGAGAGAGATTCCCCGAGGGGGGGGAGTGGAGGATCTCCGATCTCCACTAGCTGCCCACGACCTCCATCAAACGCCGGCGCAGTCGCTGGCGCACATCATCGAACTCGGGCAGCGGCACCAGGTTCAACTCCTCTCCAGAATCCAGGCGATGGTCGTACAACTCCTCGCCATACACATCGTGCCAGTCTGAAAAAATAAATACATAAAAAATTTATGTAAAGAAAAATTACATGAATAAACTTATAAACCACGAAATATTGTGTTTTAAACTATTTCTTGGAAAATATAATTTAAAACTTTTTTTTTAATTTTAGTCTTTTTTTCGAGAAAAATTATAAGGTTGAGGTAGAAACGTTTTATTTCAATCGACTCAATAGGATCTGTAACATTAAAATGATTGTTAATAAGTAACACTAATACGATTGAAACATTTTTTAACTAAAAAAAAATTTGCACAAAGTGTTAACTATGAAGATATTACAAAATAAATAATAAAATAAAATTAACGGTAAGTTAAAATGAGAAAAAAAATTGTGCTTGTTAGATTGGCCAGCTCTTTTATATTTCCTAATCCTAAACATTCTTTAATCAATCTCTAACTCACCTCTGCTAAAGTTCTGGGCATGAAATCTCACCCACAAGGTATACCTATAGATATCGGTTCTAAGGCTATAGCCCATGATTTTGATATTCCTCAGCTTGGGCTTGTCGCTATTTGGGTGTTTTGTGGGCAGCATTCCGGGTCGAGGATACTGACTGAGGGCCACATGCTCATCAGCTAAAAGGTAATTAGATATTTATCATAAAGAAATTAAATAAAATCTAAACACAAACTAACCTCTACCCAGACCCATAAGCTGGAAGTAAAGACTCTTACCCTCGCCGCAGGTCAACTCCTGGGAATTCTGGCAAGAAGGCAATTTAGGTAATCCCGCCAGATCCACTAAAGTGGGGAACACATCCAAGAGTTCTGTGATCGCATGGTAGTACTTCGTTTGGGTTAAGGGAAACTGCGGCGTTCTAATGATCAGTGGAACCCTGAGAGCCACCTCGAAGTTGCTGTACTTGGCCCATTCGGCGTGTTCGCCCAAGGACCAGCCATGATCCCCCAGCACCACCACCACCGTCTCATCTAGATTCAGTCCACCAATCAACTTGCCAAACAGATCATCCACATAGGCCACCGAGGCGTAGTATCCCTGTCTTATCTGAGCGGCCTGATGCCGGGATATCGGTCCATAGGGAAAGGATATATTGGAGTGCTTGAAGTCATCCCTAGCACGAACATCCGTATAGGGATTCCAGGCCACCGCCGGCATATCCGGTGGTTTTAAACTATCCTCCGTGTAATTGTAAAACTGCGAGAGTTTAAATCTTGACAGAAATTGCCGTGGAAACCGAAAGTTTATGTGGGGCTTGTGGAAACCCATGGCCAGAAAGAAGGGCTCTCGGTTGTTATTCTTCCGGGATTCAACAAAGCGTAAAGCCTCCGCCACGGACTCGATATCTGGAAGAGTCTTGTACGGCTGCGTTTGCAGCTCCACGGGACAGATGAGATTCTTCCGGAGAATTCCCTCCTTATCTGGACACACCGGCGAGTTCATAAACTGCTCGGTTCTAGGACGAAATGCAGGAGCTGACCAGCTGAGGGGATAGTCATCCGTGTTGTTGGAGGACAGGCCAGGATGGAATACCTTTCCGCAGCTGTAGGTGTAGTATCCGTGCTCCTTGAAGTACTGCGGCAAAGTGGTAAAGTTTCCGGTGAAAGTGCGCCAGTAACTGTAGAAATCATACAGATGCAAAGTATCCGGTCTTCGACCTGTGAGCAGGGAATTCCGACTGGGTGCACACAGAGATTGCTGTTAAATATTTAAAGAAAGTAAGTATCATACTATCATACTTTTAAAAGTATTATAAAGAAATATTAAACATATATGGTATTGTTAGTAAAGTATAGGTAAGTAGTAATTTTAAAACCCCACCTGACTATAAACCCTTGTGAAGACATGACTTCCCCGGGCAAAATCATCTAAATACGGAGTGCTGGCCAGCGGATCGCCATAGGCGCCAATTACTGGACGCAGATCGTCGAAGATCACCATCACCACATTGGGTCGCCGTGGAGGTGGAGGAGCAACTGCGTCCAGCAGCACTGGAAGTAACAGCGGGAACAGGAGACGAACACTGGTCATGTCCACGGCAAAGAAAATTCACGACTGTTGACTCGAAGATGCCGACACGGCGGATGTGGATGCCGGCGAATTTGTTGTGATACCCTGTGCCCATGAAATCCGATAGAGGGGTATATCCAATTTGGATTTATTCATAACATCTTGTATTCAATCTTTTAGACAACGAACATCGAGCTGCGAAAATATATCAAATCTTATAGTATATGACATTGAATATTTGATGATATAAAAGTAATACAATTCGCAAGTATATTTAAGGGTATATATGGGTCGATCTGACTTCCATTTAAAGCACTACACTTGTTTACAGTATGGAGAATGTGGACAGGCGGCGTAATTCAAAACCGCCCCCCATTATATTTCAATTGAATTTAACGGAAGCGCGCCTCGACGACGCTTGCAGTGCACAATATATACGTAGATACAGTAATCATCCAGAACTTTTATGAATGGAGCTTTCTATGAGTCAAACCTAACCACAACTGTAAAATGTAAAAATTCTATTAACTGAATATTTTTAAATGTGGGATGTTTTGCCCATAACTTTTATTTTACATTCGATTAAAACATGCTTGGCTTCGCTTTTAATAAAACAGTGCCTTTATATGATTGGAATTTAAAACTTATAGTTAAAATCAATTTCGCTTTTTCTTAAAAAACATTTTCGTAATTTACAATAATATATGAATCTTTTTCTGATAACTCGTTTATAAAATCACCTTTTGGAGGTTTGGGTTAAGCGGATTCTACTGTACATGACCAATCTCTTTATAAGCAATCGCCTGACAGTGACTGGAAATCGGGGGCACATCGCAAACAGCCAGGAATAATATTTACACATAACATTTAATGATTTGTGAGCTAACGATTAACAATAATAAAAGTATTGGAGCTTTGTGATATCAAAAGAAACAGTCATTATAAGGAATTGTAACTGGTGCCGACCCCGAAAGCCAAAGGGGGGATGTATGTATGTGTGATTTTAATGGAAAATCCCCTATAGAAGACCTTTCTGCAGCTGGAGCATACGACATCTCCCATGATTTTTGATGAAGACCACGCCGAAAGCGAAGTGGGATGTATTTTTGGGTGATTTCTGGGGAATTCCCTCTAGAAGACCGTTCCGCAATTGGTACAGCGTTTCTCGCGCATGGCCAAGCAGCAGAGGATTCCCAGCGGAAAGAAGAAGATGGCGCAGCACACGCCGCAGGCGGAGAAGGTATCCTCCAGGTAGCCAATGCGACAGGCAGGGCATCCCCCAATCACAATGATCTCCGTGGGCATGGCGACCGGAGTGGGCTGAATCACCACGCTGACCGGCGTCGTCTCGAATGCTCCGTAGGTGGGCATGTGCATGTTGGGGGGCGGAGCACTAGGTGCCCCCTGGTGTACGCCCGCTATCAACCGGGAATCTGGAATAAAACCGGGCTAAGGACACCTGATCTTTGGAGTACTCATTACCTACCTTGCGAGGGACTGTTCATGACCTCTTCGTAGCTCGGCGGCGCGGCGTCTTTACGGGTATCTGCCATTGTGGCCGGAAAGCTTTTTCCCGTGACTCACTGCCTATGTGTTTTGGCGATAATCTAGGCTTTTTTACTACGCTTAATTGTGTTAACTTTTTCTCTGTTTTTCTTTGTTTTGCTGCTGCACAGAGCTATCGCTGCAACAGCTGACAGCGATAACTGCTATCGATTTATCAGGGTGGGCGCGAAAATATTACTTACGGTTAAATTTTAAATTAAATAAGAATTATGAGTCTTTTGGACCTCTAACAATTCTATAAAATTATAATTGCAAACATGTAAATGAAGAAGATTTAATAGTAGTTAATAAAAAATCCTTATTTATTTAAGCAAAAGTAACAAAGTAACCAGCTACTACATCAATTTTACCTGCAAAAAATCGTTTTACAAAAACCTATAAGCAAACTTATAGTAGCCATCTATTTGACTTTGGGTGAGCGAGGATTTCTGCTTGGTCAGGACCTTCTCAAAGTCCTGAAGCTCAATTTCAGTGGCCTCAAAGTCACGCTGGAAAGCCTCAATTGCCGCCTCGTTGCAGAGATTACACAGGTCAGCTCCGGAATATCGATCAGTACGGGAGGCAATCTCCTCAAGCACCACATTCTCATGGAAAGGCATTCGTTGGGCGTGGAGTTTCAGCAGCGCCAGGCGGGAGTCCACATCCGGAGCTGGTACATGGATAAGCTTGTCGAAGCGCCCAGGTCGCAGCAGGGCATCATCAATCATATCCGGACGATTGGTGGCCGCCACCACGAGTATGTGCTGCTGACTGCCACCACCCACAATGCCATCCATTTCGGTGAGCAGTGTGGAGAGAATCCTCAGCTGAACTTGACCACCACCGCCGCCACTTGAGACTGTCCTTCTGCCAACCAGGGAATCTATGAAATGTATGAAATACATATTAGGGTCACATATAATTCCCATGAATCGCCTGAGACTTACCAATCTCATCCAGGAAAATCAGGCAAGGTGCATTCTTTCGCGCTGTGTCAAATATCCTCGAAATAAATCTTTCTCCGCATCCCACGTAGGGCGAGTAAACCTCCGCCGCCGAAGTAGCAATAAAGGTCATGTCAGCCTCTTTGGCCAGGCACTTGGCAATGGTGGTCTTGGCACATCCGGGAGGTCCATAGAGCAGCACTCCCTTGGGCAGACTCAATCCAAATCGGGCAAAGGCAGCACTCTGCCTTAAACCCGCTAGGACGGAGACTTGCAAGGTGCGTTTCAGTGATTCCATTCCTCCGATAACCTCGAAACCAGCCGTCATTTTTGACACCAGCACATCCGTGGACCGCGAGGCACTCGGTTGAGTTCGGAGCAGCGACTGACGGAAGATTTGATCCACATTGGATCCATTTTTGGTCATCAGTTCCTGTTGCACGCGGCGCGTGAGGAGTGTTAAATCCGCCATTACAAAACCTTGTGTATTCCTGGCTATGTGATCGAGTGAAGACTCCGTGAGTTCCAGATCATGTGCTTGGCAGAGATCCTCTACGAGCCGTTTGCGCTGCTCTTCGGTAGGCATCTCGATGGACACCTCGCGTACAAAACGCCTGCGCGCGTGTTCATGTAGAGAGTCTGGAGCTCCCGAAGTGGCCACACAAACAATGCCCTGAGGCAGTGCATCAATCAGTTTGTAGAGTTGCGCTGAAATGCGGAGGGAACTGCTGGAGTTCTTGGCATCTGTAACACTCGATGAGGGGCAAAGCAGCTCCAGATCCTCTATGAGTATCACAATGGTCACTAAAAATGGATATAATAATTAGTTATTTCATGAAATGTACGGAAGTCTTTAAGCCTTACATAGAGGTTGCAGTTGCTCCCTAAAAGTTTCAGCAGCCTTGAAGATTCTCCTCAGCTCCTCTTCTGTTTCTCCCGGATAAGATCGCAGCACTTGGCTGGCTGTGATGTAGAAGCAGTTGCAGTTGTGACGATGCAGGAACTCTCCGAGGAGGCGACTCTTTCCACAACCCACAGGTCCCACAACCAACGCGGTAGTAGGGAATCTGTACGAGAAACCACTCCTAGAGGCTTCCAGAAGTTGCTCCAAGTCCTCCATGGGCTGTTCGAAGCTGTATGGCAGGTACTTTAATTTGGAAATCAAAGGATAGGGCATTCCCAATCGGGTGTCCACCAGGAGCAGTTCAGCATCTCGGGATATTTCAAAACATTCGTCACCAGCAACCCCTGGAGCTTCGATTATTTCCACACTGGCGATGCCCAATTGGGCTAGACGTCTGTGCTGCACGGAGCATCCTTTGGTCAGCTTCAGGTGGCGCAGGAAGACTCGCACATCGTCTTCCAGATCCTCCAGAGAGACCTGAGGGCGTTGGAGCAGCTCCTGGGTAACTGTGACAACGCAGGGAATCCTTGCCAGGCAGGAAACCAGCTTCAGTGGCTCCAGAAGCACCAAACGCTGATTGGTGGGTGAGAATTGGGACGAAGAGGTTACCATGCCATCCAGGAAGCAACAAGTTTCACTGCCGGCACGCGGAGTAACCCAACAAACTGCGTAACTGCCATCGGAAAGGTGACAGCGACACCATCCCGTCCCTGGAGGATCCCCCACCGCGGGAACATAGCATCTCTGCGGCTCCAGATCGCTGTCGTCCAGCAGGGAAAGCGGAAAAGCCGGAAAATCCAACTGGTTCTGGTGCATTTTGTTTACCTCGCTTCGACTGCAACGATAACTTAATCGATAATAGCATTGCTGGGCACTCGAATGCTTGATAGCTAGATCTGGCTATTTTTTTAAAATTGAATTTGCAAATTTACATTTAATAAATGCAAGTCACACCATTAATATAGTACCCCAATAACTTAAAAATTAAATTATATTAAGACAAATATTACTAAGATAACATTTAATAAAACATAAAAGCCAAATCACTGGCCACCAATAAGTAGCTACATTTAGCTACTTTTCTTGTTGCAGATGCCCTGCATCCGCCTATCGATAGAAACCGCGATTGGCCGCTTGCAGCACATATAGTCGCACTCTTCTGACGCCATCGCCAATTCGTCGCCGCGCCGCTGACGCAGAATTTGTGTGTAAAACCTTGTAAAATTTGTGCAATTTCGCGTTCCAAATCCGAATTATTGCGGTGGAAAGTGGAAAGGAAGTGGCGCTACACCGGTGTCCACACAATTAATGCCGAGGGCAGCCAGTGAGTGTTGATTCAGCCGGATTTTGGCGACCGTATCTCACCTTGCCGATCGATCGGCGTTTTTTCTCTATATTTTTCTTGCTTTGTGTCTGTGTGTCTGTGTGCGTGGGTGCTCCATTCATCTGCGGCACTCCGATTTCCGATTACCGATTGCGGAGCAGGTAAACAAAAGCTGCCGATGCGCGAGATGGCGGACTTGGATGCAGTGCACCTGGGCCTGGACGAGAACGAGGCGGACATTGCCGAGGAGCTGCAGGACTTTGAGTTCAACACAAGGAGCGAGGCGTCGGAGTCGAATGGTGGAGACTCCACGGACTCGGAGCCCAGTATCAGCTCGGTGAGCACTGCCACATCCTCGCTGGTGGGCAGTGGCAAGCGGAAGACCAAGAAGCTGGCCAAGGAGAGCCCCCAGCCTACGGTGGAGGCCAAGTCTTCGAAGTCCTCCTCCTCCAAAAACAAAGGCAAACGGGAGCCCACGCCCGAGGATCTGAATGGTGGCAAGAAAAAGAAACGCACAGGCAGTGAGTCCAAGAAATCCACTTCCTCCGAGTCCCCCGAAAAAGTCAAGGCCAAGTCCCCGCCTGCCGAGGAGCGCCAGCCGGCGGCCAAGAAGTCGCGCACCAAGAAACCCTCAAATTTGAACGATTCCGTGGGCCACAAGAGCGATGCCAGCGAGGCGGAGGACGAGAAACCAGCTCTTCCAGCCCTGGAGTCCGATAGCGAGTCCTCCGACTCGGATTCGGGCACCCAGCACAAGAGGAACGGAGGCAATGGTGGCGGCAATGGCCGGGGTAAGCCCAATTCCAAGAGCTCCACGCCAGAAAAGGATTCGGGCGGTGTTGGCTCGCAGCCACATTCACAGAAGGGCTACGACTACATGACCAAGCTGAACTACCTGTTCCGGGACACGCGCTTCTTCCTCATCAAGTCCAACAATAGCGACAACGTCCAGCTGTCCAAGAGCAAGAGCGTGTGGGCCACGCTGCCGCAGAACGACGCCAATCTTAACCAGGCCTTCAAGGAGGCCAGAAATGTGCTGCTCATCTTCTCGGTGAACGAGAGTGGTAGGTTACAGTTTGGGTTTCCTAGTAGTTTTTGGTGAAACTAGCTGTCTTTGGTGAGGAAGTCTGTTCATTTCATATTTTATGTTTCTCATTTGTTATATTTGTATATCTTTATAAAAATATAATTATTTTTTAGTCATTCGTCTTTAAAAAACAGTTGAAAAGCTATGTTTCCTATCAAATGTGTATTACCAAATGTGACTTATGTTACCTTGATCTTTAATCAATTTCTTAGTAGTTTATACTTACCATTTTATGTTAATACTTGTAAGATATAGAAACCCACACACAATTCCAACACAAACATCATTGCAATCTTGTTTTCCATGCAGGTAAATTTGCAGGCTTTGCCCGGATGGCGGCTCCCTCCCGGCGAGACATTCCCCAGGTGGCCTGGGTACTGCCGCCCAGTATTTCGTCCAAGGCGCTGGGCGGCGTCATCGAGCTTGACTGGATCTGCCGCAAGGAGTTGTCCTTCAACGCCACCCTCCATCTGCACAACACCTGGAACGAGGGCAAGCCGGTGAAGATCGGTCGCGACGGCCAGGAGATTGAGCCCAAGATCGGCGGCGAACTGTGCCGCCTCTTCCCCGAGGACGAGCAAATCGAACTCACCCCAATACTCAAGAAATCCAAGGAGACGGCTCGAGTAATGCGGGAAAAGGGCATCCACGTGATCTACAAGCCGCCCAGGAGTCTCTCTTCGCGTGGCCACGGCGGAGGAGGAGGCCGCGGCGGTGGCAGAGGAGCCAGTCACGACCAGCTGGGTCCTATGCGTCACAAGAGGAGCTACCACGGACCACCACACCATCGCCCGTACCGTCACCATCATGGCATGGGCCTCCCACCGGGCGGTGGCTTCAAGAGAAGCGGTTCTCCCTACCGCCAGATGGGCAGTGGAGGAGGAGCACCACCCGGTGGACCGGGTGACATGGCTATGCCGTCGTGGGAGCGTTACATGTCGTCCGCGGCAGCTGCTGAAGCCTATGTGGCGGACTACATGCGCAACATGCATGGTCAACTACCGCCGTTGCCCTTCGTTCCTCCGTTCGCCCAGCTGCCGATGCCAGGAGCAGGGGCCGGAGCAGCTGGTGCCCTGCCACCGGGAGCGGCTGCCATGTACGAGCAGCTGCCGCCACCGGTGCGGTACTACGATGGACCGGGTGCACCACCACTGCCGGATTATCCGCCTCCACAACGGCCACCACCACCGGGCTTCGATAAGGCGCCGAGCTACGAGGAGTTTGCCGCCTGGAAGAACGCTGGCCTGCCCACAGTGCCACCGCCAGGCTTTCCCGTCTACGGCGGACCAGCCAATGGCGGTAGCAATGGAGCTGGCGGGGTAGCTGCAGCCCAGGCGGCTGCCGGCGGAAGCATGGGAGGTGGAGGATCCGGCGGCGGAATGGGTGGACCCGGTGGCTATCGGAATCGGGACGGCAACAACGGCTCCGCGGGCGCTCGTCGACGGGAGTACGGAAATCGCAGCGGTGGATCTTCGCGGGATTCGCGACCGTTTCGCGAGCGTGGCGGTGGCGGCGGCCAGCGAAACTATCGGGACAACAGGCGCTAGGCCGCATCGAAATCGATGTCGAGATCGAGATCGAGATCGAGATCGTGCTGCTGGCCTCGCTAGAATCGGAAAGTGTAATCCTAATCCTCTCGCGTGTGAAAATTCAAAGATAAATATTGAATGCGTTACGGTATAAGCGAAAAGTTAATATGATAAAACCGAAAAATCCTAGACCTACGAAAACCGGCTATCGTCTAAAGTCGATACAACTCTCTTTCCCCCTTTCTCTCTGTCCCGGTCACCAAACACCCCCCACCACCCACACTAAGATTTAAACAAACTTACGACTTAAGCAAATTTCAAAACAGCAGAGATCTTAATGCTAATTAAATATTTTAAACCACAAAAAGAAAAAAAATACAAAATGAAAGAGAGAAATTGTGAACTTTATTTACCCAAAACCAAAACCAAAACCAAAATATAAAGAGCGAGAGAAAGAGACTTTAAAGAGACGCCCAACAACAACAACCACAACCAACAACAATACCATGAACGAACTTAAGTTAACATGAGAGCAGTGATCAAACAGTGATGTGTGTATCGTGTGTGCCAAACCCCACAAAGCCCCCATTCTCCACCCTCAACCCCATAAAGTTCCAAAAACGAGAGTTGGACACAACAAAAGCAAGCTGAAAATCAAAGGGGTGCTACCAATTATGCCCCACAAAGACTTCCAAAGACCTAAACGGAGCCTAGCTCCCAATTGGGGATTATAATAGTTATTATCACTGCTACCTAACTTCAAAGTCGAGGGTCCAGTCGTTTCGATCCGATCCCAGCTTCCTTATACGTAGTATAAAACTAATGCAATCATTTTTAACACTTACATGTCTTGACAGAAGACCAAATATCCCAGAAACAGACACACATCCGCCTACATTTTGGCCCGGAGATCATCGCTCCGGGTCCCTTTGGCCCCATAGCAATCCGAACCGTAGCAATCCGAACTGTTTGACCCATTAGATGGTCACCATTCCCCATCGATTCCACTCAATGACTGCCACATTTTCACGCTTTACCCGAAGCTCTGACCGCCGACCAACACTCAAACACATTCCCGGACAGACCTAGGGAGTTTTTTCTGTTTACTTGCAGGATCTGAACCCATATCACTGGACCTGGAACCTGGAAGGATTTGGGAACCCTATACGTGCACAGAGGAAAGTTTGAGAGAGACTCTTAGAAAGACTGATGGCAAATAAAAACTTGAGCTGATTACAAATTTAATAAAACTTTGTACTTTATTGCGGTGTCATCATAAAACTAAGGTTTGAAAAAGGGTTTGGGGCAATTTAAAAGCTGTCTAAGCTCACTAAGATAACTGTTTTCATTTCGTGTAGGTACATATCTTACATGTTTATATATATTTTTTTGCAAATCTAATGACTGCTAACTTTAACTTTACATTTTTGTGTACTTAGTTTTTCCAGTTTACGTTTCCAGAGTATTTAACAATAATCAATGGGCGACTTGCACTTGAACTTGGATCTCTTAATGACTTAGCCTTATCTCGTGTAAATATTAAGGAGTTAAATAAAATAAATAAGAAATTCCTTTTACCTCGACAACAATCGAAGGCGTATGTAGGTCCGGGAGACATTTCCCAAGTATTATTATTATAAAAATGTTCGACTATAATGTAAAATTTACAGGCGAACTTAAATTAAGCTATAGCTACGTGGCCTTAAGCTTAAAAACTAGATAACAAATTTCAATATTCATTTCATAACATCATTTATCTATAAGTTAACAAGCTTATTAAATTTCATTAATTATATTATTAGAACTAAGGAATTTTTTTATTTGTGGTGCGCTGGGTATAAATATGGATTGTAAGGGGTTTTTGGAACTGAAGAGAGACAATCTTATGGAATCGAGATAGGAACATTCTATTAGGATGTGTCGAGGTGTTCTTATTTCGTTGTTGCATAGGGGGCAAAAGGGTATTGTGGGAGGGCGAGTAAAAAGATGGCTATGGGTTAAGTTAGTGTGTCCTAACCGAAGACGTACAATTTTTGTAAAGGTATGACGTGGGATGAATAGGTCGGCTTGGAGTCGACCATAACTGTACAAGGTGAGTTCCAAAGTAAACAGGACTTTTTGAATCTAGCGCCCTCTAGTGGCGCCATCTATATGTCAACTGGTGCGTTAGAATCTGCTATCGTTTATCGACTTCCAGTAAAAATTTCATGACATTTCATCTATTGGAAGTGAGGTTATTGCGTTTTAAGTGTCAGTATGTTTTTGTCATCGGTGCGAAAATTAGCTTCAAACAAAGAGCCAACATTAAGTTTTGTTTTAAAATTGGTAAAAATCAATTGATGAAACAAGTTTATGGCGATGATTGCCTATCCCGTAGCAGAGTGCACGAGTGGTTTCAACGTTTTCAAAGTGGTCGTGAGGACATAAATGACGATGAACATGTGGGCCAACCAAAATCCGTGATCACCGAAAATTCCATCGAAACTGTGCGTAAATTCATAAAAAATCAGCCGAAATCATCATTGAAATTCATGAAAACATCGATTTATCGCATTTTGACCGAACATTTGGGCTTACAAAAGGTGTGTTCACGGTTTGTTCCGCACAAATTGACTGACGTCCAAAAATTGCTCAGAATTCAACATTTGAAGGACATCATTAAAGAGGCAAAAAAAGACCCGAACTTCCTTTACAATAATTTTCAATATGATCCCGAAACGAAACGCCAGAGTGCTGAATGGAAGGCGCCGGACGAGCCGAAACCCAAAATCGCGCCTGGAGAAGTCAAAAGTGAAGACAATGCTGATTTGTTTTTATGATTCCAAGGGTGTTGTCCACAAAGAATTTGTTCCACCCGGCCAAAACGTTAATGCGGTATTCTACCTTGGAGTTTTGAAGCGTTTACTGCGCCGTATTCGACGTGTTCGGCCCGAATATCGCGAAGATGGAAGTTGGCGTTTGTGGCACGATAATGCGCCGTCTCATCGATCGACGCTTGTGTCCGACTATTTGACCAAAAATCACATTTTAACCATCAACCACTCCCCGTATTCACCTGATATGGCACCGTGCGACTTCTACCTTTTCGAAAAAAAGCATTTCCGATGAAAGCAAAGCGTTATGCAGACGTAGAGGTCATTCAAAAGGCTTGCACCGGCATAGTGGCGGCCATACCGGGCAACGAGCTAAAACACTCGTTCGACATGCTTTTGGACCGTGAAAAACGCTGTATTAAAGCAGAAGGAGACTATTTTGAATAAAATAAATTGATTTTGCCGAAAAAACTATGTTCTGTGCTTTTTCTTAAAGTCCTGTTTACTTTGGAACTCACCTTGTAAATGGTCCAAGCCTCGCGGTTGTTTACTTTTTGTATGGCCTTGATTGCCTGGATTTCCTTGTAGGTGATAAGGACGGGACATACCATCTCTGGCATGGTGATTGTTGTTGGGGTATTTTCTGTCCGTGCAGTTGATGCAACTTAAGTTGTTGGTGCATGACTCTCCCAGTTCGAGATTGAGGTGGGCTGGTTGACTGCAAGAAAGGCATAGTTCGGCGTTTTTGCAGTGCTTGGATGGGTGTCCGGAATCGCAGGCAGTTAAAGCAACGCATTACCGGTGGAATGTAAGTGCGTACCTTAACACGTTCGTAACCGACGTAAATAAATTCCGGGATATTTTGTAGCGAAAAAGTTATTCTTAATAATCCAGTGTCAGTTGGTTTGCGTTGTATATACTTGGTAATTTTTCTTATTTCGACTACTTTTTGGGATTTTAAGTTATCCAGGATTTCCTCGGTATCGATTCCATTTAGGTCTGGGCAGTATATTACTCCTTTGCAGGTGTTTAACGATCGATGTTCTGAGACTGTTACAGTGATGTCGCCGGGGATCATTTTTAAATTAAAGAGTTTGTCCGTTTGGGTCTGGTTTTTGGTTTTGATCAAAATATTTCCATCTCTAAGTTTCTTGCATTCTTCAACTACTCCTCCAACGGTTACGTCAATGATTTTTATACCCGTTACTCGTAGAGTAAAAGGGTATACTAGATTCGTCGGAAAGTATGTAACAGGCAGAAGGAAGCGTTTCCGACCCCATAAAGTATATATATTCTTGATCAGGATCACAAGCCGAGTCGATCTAGCCATGTCCGTCTGTCCGTCTGTCCGTATGAACGCTGAGATCTCGGAAACTATAAGAGCTACAATACTGGGATTAGGCATGCAGATTCCTGAGATTCCTGCGCAGCGCAAGTTTGTTTCAGAAGAGTGCCACGCCCACTCTAACGCCCACAAACCGCCCAAAACTGTGGCTCCTACAGTTTTGATGCTAGAACAAAAATTTTAACAGAAATGTATTGTTCTTATTAATACCTACCGATCGACCTAAAAAAAAGTTTGCCACGCCCACTTTAACGCCCACAAACTTCAAAAAATCGTAAGTATGAACGCGGATATCTCGGAAAACATCAAAGATAGAGAAACGGGACTTCAGATTTAGATTCCGTAGGCTTGAGCGCAGCGCAAGTTTGTTACCCGAATATGCCACGCCCACTCTAACGCCCACAAGCCGCCCAAGCCTGTGGCGCCCACAATTTTCGTGCCAGATAAAAAATTTTAACTGAAATGTATTGGTCTCATCAATACCTATCGATTGATCTAAAAAAAACTTTGCCACGCCCACTCTATCGCCCACAACGCTTAAATTTGTCTACCGCCGATAGGTGGCGCCTTTCAATCTCGCTTTGCTGCTTGCATATCTCCATTTTCCTTTGGTCCCTTTAGCTGAGTAACGGGTATCTGATAGTCGAGGTACTCGACTAAAGCGTTCTTCCTTGTTTTCAATGTAAACGGCGTGACCTTTGCTAGGGAACCGTCGTTGTTGTTGTCGGATCGAGCGATAATTAGGTACTTCCCGTCAGGTGCGGGGGGTCGTTTCCAGGGGGGTCAAGCATTTTTTCGTCTTCAGTTGACTACGCGACGGTTTTTGGCGACGAAGACAGTAGTTGCTGATTTGAATTGCTGATAAGAAATCAATAGGTAGGCGCGGGGTCGCGGGGGGTGGTTCAATTCGGAAGATTGAAGGTTTATTACTTGAGAGAACACAAGAATGGCACAACCGTTCGTATCGACTGCCGAAAAATTAATGTTATATTAATGTTATTAGTGAAGTAATAGACAAGAGTTCAAAGTTCGATGGTATAAATGCATTTGAAAAATCAATTGGAGTCACCAGTTGCATTGTTTTTTCCATTTTGTTTATTCTGAACTGCACTGTTGTTAAGAGCAACGGACAAATCAATCAATAGTGGCCAATTCCCATTGATTTGTGCATTGGCCAGGATGCAGAAATCGGGCTCCGACGAGGGAGCCTCCTCGGCTGGCCAGCCGGAGGAAACGCCACCGGCTCCCGCCCAGAAATCCATCGATTCGGGGAATGGCGCCGAGTTTCAAATCAGTTTGAACGAGTTTTTAGAGTTTTTAAAACTGTCCTGTCATGTGAACGATATGATAGCGAAGGCTACTTCCGACATGGGGAAACCACACACTAGGGAGCCGGTGCCGCCGATGGACGGCAATGCTCCTGCGAACGCAACCAAGAGGAATTCCAAAAAGGACGAGTTCGACTTTGCCCAACTGGCGGACAATCCGCTGGTCAACTCACTGCTGGGACTACGACGTCCCGCCCGGAATACCAGTATTCGCCACACGGACGAGAGTCGTTTGCTGCAGGAGGCGAAATCCAGTGTCCTGCGTTCGGGACACAGTCACCAAAGCCGCCCATCCCGTCTAGAGTCCACCTATCGGGGATTGCATCCCAAACTGGGCGAGCGACTGGATGCGGTCATCAATGAGGGTGTCCTGGATTCGGTGTTGGCCTTCATTTGCCCAGTTCCCTTGCCCACACAGCTGCAGAATGGCAAGAATAAACCCAAGCAGCTCCAGCCACCCAAGGAGCTTCCCACCCCGACATCGCCCACTCCCACTTCGAATCCAATTCCCCCGGCGGCTCCTCTTCCCTCAGGAATATCCAAATCTTTAATGGAGCTGGGCCACTCACATGGTCCCTTGCCGGCAGCTACTCCTTCGGCTCCCTGCTTGCAGCAGGCTCATCACGGAGGAGATGCACTGCATCCAGATCAGGCCACCAATAGTATGATGCGGGCAATGATCAAGGAGCCAATTCCCAAGCCAGTTGGTTTGAACGCCGGCAGACGCAAATCTCTGCTGCTGGTAAAGGACAGCAAGCATGCTAGGCAGGAGAGAAAGGAGTAAGTATCCTAGATCTGTGGAGAATCTGTTAGACAATCCTTTTTAAATATTTTGTTTACATATATTTAATTTAATTAAACATTAAACGAGTGGTTCAAATAAATACTTAAGTCTTTTAAAGAGGTAGTTAGTATTCTCAAGAATTTTCGGCTCCTTTACTTCCCATCTTCCATCCCAAAGCACTCTCCTAAAGAATTCGCGGTTCATTTTTTCTCATCCTCGGGTCTTATACATTTATAAGAGAAAATCCTTTAAATAAATAAAATAATCATTTTTCTCATCCTCGGGTCTTATACATTTATAAGAGAAAATCCTTTAAATAAATAAAATAATCATTTTAAATTGATACATTATTAACTAAGCTTATACAATTTCCTATGCCAGACCGGAAGTGGTGATCCACGTCTGTGACGAGGTGAAGAACACCTCCAAGGACTTCACCTGCCCGCAACACCTGCTGGTGACCAAGATGGGCTACTTTGCCGACGTGACTGCGGGTCAAAGGCTGGAGGAGATGGACATTTCGGTGCACTGCGACATTCTCATCTTCGACTGGCTGATGAAGTGGATCAAGCACAGTGCCCAGAGCCAGGATCTGCCAGTTCCCAACCAGAGCCCCGGACCCCAGTTGGATGGCAATAATGTGGTGCCCATTTTGGTGTCCGCCAGTTTTTTGCAGATGGAACCTCTGCTGCTCGAGTGCCTGGCCTTCTGTCATGCCCATCTCAGCGAGGTGGTTCGCACATCCACGAATCTCTCGTGCCTCAATGATGCCCTAGTCACCCGACTGGCGGCCATGTTCACCAATCTGGAGCTGGAGATGGTGAGGGATAAGAAGGAAAGAGTGACGCCTCGTCTGTGGACCAAGTTGATTCAGTCCCTCAGCGAACCAGATCCGGAAGCCCTGAGGGGTCACTTCTACAGCATGTCCGGGTTGTTTCGATGCTCGCGATGCTTCAATTGCGTGACCAACACCATGAAATCCTATGTGAGCTGTGTGCCCAGCAATATCCGGCTGAATCGCTGGGGCCAACTGATGAGCCACCATGTGCGGGATGCCAACTGGGATCTAAGCGTGTACATTGTTCAGCTGTTCAAGGAGCTCAAGTCCTGGAGGAAGGTGTACTGGAAGTTGTGGGGTCACTGTCACTATCTCTATTGCTGCACTTGCGAGGCTCACTTTCCGGTCTACCAGATGCACTGGTGCCGCTTCCATCCGGAGACACCCAACTTCCTGGGTCCCGTGGGCAATGCCGGACCCGCCGGACGCTTCTCCTGCTGCGGACAGCAAGCTTTTCGCTATGAGACCCTGCCGGGACCAAATGTTTGTATAAATTTAATTACAATATATATTTAGGACCTATGATTAAGGTCGGATTCTTCAATGTCATGTTAAAATTGATTTTATGATTAACTTTTTAACCAGAGGTTATACGCTTTGGTTATATTTAAAAGCAACGACAAAGGTGCGATTTCATCTAATTTTAATGATTGATAATACTTATCCCTAGTTCCCTATTATTGGTTAAATCAACAAAACAATAAATAGCTTTACTTTCTATCACAGATTACAAACTTACACATTAACATGACATTGAGCAATAAGGTTATAAGCTTTGGATATATTTAAAAGCAACGACAAAGGTCAGATTTTCTCTGATTTTAATGATTGATAATACTTATCCCTAGTTCCCTATTATTGGTTAAATCAACAAAACAATAAATGTCTTTAGTTTCTATCACAGATTACAAACTAAAACATTAACATGACATTGAGCAATAAGGTTATAAGCTTTGGATATATTTAAAAGCAACGACAGAGGTCAGATTTCCTCTGATTTTAATGATTGATAATACTTATCCCTAGTTCCCTATTATTGGTTAAATCAAAAAAACAATAAATACCTTTAGTTTCTATCACAGATTAAGAACTAAAAACATTGAGCAATCACACCTAATAGTTAATTTTGTACTTTTTTTTAGGGCTGTCAGTTCCGTGAGCACAGTGTCCTGGTGGAGACGGATCGTGAGCGCGCCATCCTGGCCATAGCCCAATTGGTGGGCGAGAACTATGCCTTGTGTGAGCAGCCACCGTTGAGGATCCAGGAACTGGCAGCCGCCGGCGAGATCAGTCCCAGTTGGCAGGGAATCTCCCTGACTCCCCAGAGATGTCGTCAAGGTCTCCTACCGCAGCTCTGCATGGACAGTGTGCTAAAGAGAGGTGGGTAGTTAGCTTCCAGAAGATATCTAAGGATACGATCTCTATTTCCCAGTCACCAACCACCGGGTGAGCCGTCGGATGCGCGGATCGCGCTACCAAATGGACACCAGCACCGATTCCGAGACGACTTCCACCAGCGAGGACGATGCCCGTTGTCTGCGTCCACGCATGCGCAATGTTCGCGATGATGATGAGGATTACAGCTCCAGCAGCGATGGTTGCGAGTCGGAGCATCGTCCTCCACCCAGGAAAACACGTGGGAAAAAATCAAGAAAGCGGTAAGATAAACAGGATTCAGATATTAATATACCATAATTACCTGAACTAACTGAGCAGTCCCACCGATGTGTCGGGTCGTTTTTGGTCCGGCGAGCTGTCGGCCCGCAGCAACCAGGATCACCAGCGAGATTTTGAGGAGAAGATCATGAAGCAGGTTGCCAACTATGTGACCAAAAAGACCGGAACGGATCAGTGCCTGGTGCAGAATGCCCAACCGCTTGGTGGCTCCTATGTGCGGCTGGAGTCCGAGTGGAAGGAGATGCTCAAGCAGCGGCACAGCCATCACAACATCCAGGGACCGAATGCCACTGGTCTCTCCTTGCCCCAAAGCAGCAACACCTGTCTGGGATCCGCAATTACAACCGGTGGATCCTCCGTTTCCGTCATGTCCAAGCAAAAGCACAAGTAGAAATCCATTTTTGAGTAGATGTTAATTGCATTCGCCGGCAACGATCGTAGACGAAATATTTAGTCACAGATAACTAGTCAAATATTTAGCGCAAATCATAAATATTCATATGCAAATGTAGAACAAATTAAATTATTGAAAATGTTGAAAAATATATAAACAATTGTATTGCATCCTAACAATGCGTTCCTGGTTGTATATTCATGATTAGCACAAATTTCGTTGATAATTTACAATGCATTGGGATTTATTTAGATTTGGCATTTGAGCCATAAATAAATTAGACGTGAATTATATTAATTTACATTTCTCAAGCTAGGGTAAATTACATTTTCCTTTCTTCAGTCTAGGCATGTCTTACAATAAACCGATTTTAGGTATTCAGTCTCTCCACAAACGAAATCATAACTTCTCATTAAGCATTTCTTAATATTTGTTTATTTATTTATTAACTTAACGCAATTTACAAAGACTTCGATTTGTTATACACTTCTCTTTTTCACATTTAATTTTTGTAAATTATTTTTTTTTTGTAATATAAATTATGGTTGAAATGGAAAAAAACAGTATTATTTAAGAAGGGGCCAGCAAATAAATGCGACTGCACGTAAGGAAATGAAACAGAACCCTGGGTTCGATTGCATAACACATGCTTGATAGGGCGCGGGCATGGCCTTAGGCTCAACCTTTCGGTGACCCACCCAGCGGCAAAATGTGCACAATAATAGAGCAAAAAACAAACAATTGGTATAGTTACAAGACAATGCCATTTTGTGGACATAAATTTACGAAAATGATTTTGTGTGGGTGTGGGTACTAGAATTTAGAGTGATTGCCGATCTGAAGGTTTGATGCTGAAGTTGCCGGTGTTCCTGGTGTTGCCGCCGCCGTAAATGGTACTGATGATCGTGTGGCTGGGGCAAGCTAACTGAACAGGCCCTCCGTGGCCTTCTCCAGGTTCCAGTTCTCCTTGGAGAGCACGGCGCGCGCCTCATGCTCGTCAATGCCCATGTCCTTGAGACGTTGGATCTTTGAATCACAATCGGGAAAGGTGTGCGGTCCGCCCGCATAGGCGTTCGTCCAGTGCTTGGCCGTCAGCAGGAACAGGTCGTACTTGTCCTTGAACTGATAGGCCACCACAGCGTCCTGCGGGTCATCTGGCTCGGCGGCGGCCAGGAGCGCCTGCAGGGACAGCAGTACGGTGCGCAGTGTCATCGCCGCGGCCCAGTTGTCCTTCAAGATGTCCAGGCAAATGGCGCCCGTCACCGACGAAATGTTCGGGTGCCATATGCGCGTTATAAAGCGAACCTGAGGAGTTAAAAGGATTGTCAGCGGTGTGTTTATTAAAAATCTTATAAACTAATGGTTTTTATTACTGTTCATGGTTTGTTCTACAGAAAATTGTGAGTCACATCTTTTAGTCTGTTTCTAAATCCAGTTGAATTATTCAGTACTTCAAAATCTACTCTTTTTTTCATGTTTCCAGATTTATCTATTAACACAAATTTGTAGTGCTGAGTGTTATTAATATAAATATTTCTATTATAATCTAATTATATATTTTCAGTTTATAGTTTCCTCCTTGTTTTTAAAATGTATAAATGTCTGTTGAATCATTGAGTATTTAAAAATCTACTCTTTTTTAGGATCCCATTTTTATCTATAAACACAAATTTGTATTTATCACAATAAATATTTTCAGTTTATAGTTTCCTCCAGTTTTTCAAAATGTATAGTAAAAAGGTGTTGATCTGGGGCTATATTCAACATTAATAGATCGCAATGCTTGCTCAAAGTTTGATTGTCTCTAGTAATAACTCTTGATGAACTAGCTTTGCATCCTATATATAGGAATCCTTTGATAAAATATTATAATAGAACATTTTTTAAAAAGAATAATTCGTTTTGCATGATTTCAGAGGATCAAATATAATTGAAATGCATCACTTGATCGAATGATCTTTCTGTTATATTGTACATTTTTGAATTAGGTATGATGTAGATAGATCTCGAAATGGTACTCTTCGCCCTGTAGTAGCGCCCACTCACCTTTGGCGGATTGAAGGGATATGTCTCGGGCACCTTGATCTCCAGGACGAACTTGCCGCCCTCGTAGGGCGTGTCGGGCGGACCGGCGATCTCGCCGCGCAGCTCTGTCCAACTGTCGTTGACCAGTTCGATTTTGATGGAACACTGGACGATCTGTCAGGGAGTACAAAACAATGTATTAAAAATACAAATCGGTGCGGAACGGGTGTTTACATATCACAACTCAATATCTAGAGAATCAAACACGAAACCAAGAAGCGCGCCAAAAACTGGAACCAAAGTCCGTGGACATGGACCCCACCCCCTGCAGCCCGGTTAGGGGTGGTGCAGTTGGCGATGCCCAGGGAGCGGGTAAGTGGCCCTCGTCCTTCGTCCTTGGTCCTCGGAACACTCACCTCCTCGCTGCGCATCACCTCCTTGAACTCCCGCTTGATCCGCGACACTGCCATGTTCGCCATGATGATTCTTCTGTTTCTCGGGCTCTCTCTTCTCTCCTCTTCTCCACCACTCTCTTCGCTGTTCTCTCCGTTCTACGTTCTACGTTCTCCTTTCGCCGCCTTTCCTCTTCTCCTCGCTGTTCTATTCTCCCACTGTTTTTGTTGTTGGCCCCTGTGCAATTTTGCGGATTTTGATTTTGTGTTGCGTTGCGTAAATTACGACTGGCTGGTGGCCTCCAAGGTCGCTCCTCTCGATCGGTTGTGGGGACTGTCGAAGCAACGAGCTCGACCAGCACACAATAAATAACAAACTCGATATCGATATCCTAAATTTCTGAAAAATGACTTTTTACAGCGCTCAGCACGACTATTTTGCCTGTGCTATTTTTTTTTTGTTTTTTAGTGTGACCGCCGCGCCGCATGCCAAAAATTCTGAAAGCTCTCCTATCGATAGGCCTATCGATGGAGGCTCTGCAAATTGGCGCGAAAAATCGAAATCGACTTGGGAATAAAAAAAAATTTGAATATGTTTGGGGAATTTGATATATCCGTCATTTTAAAAACATTTTAACAGTTTTGGGATACTAAAAATTATCAGGAAGTGTTATTTTTTTATAAGTGAATATTTCTGATCAATCTTTCTTCGAAATTATACATTTACTTACCTTTTGAGTTCATTCATTTGCACAATCCGGACATAATTAAACTAACTAAATATCTTCAAAAACTGTTTCTATATAATTCTCTTTATTTTAACAAGCTTTTACTTGGATTAGACCTATTCTATATGAACATGACAAAATTCAACAATATCAATGAAATATAACAAATACTGATATACATTATACATTTATAAATTTCCTGCCAGCGCGACAATAAATATTGCTATAAGTTTATAAACAAAGCTCACAGATAAACTTCGACTCAAGTTTCAGTCTTCCGAGGTTTCAGTCTCATCATTAGATAAGCGAGTTTCTCCACAATGAACACCATTTAAGTATTATTAAGGCAATTGAGACAGCAATCTGCAAACTTGAGACAACATTCACAAGATTTTTCGAAGAACATAAAATCTATTAGAAATGTTGCACCCAGTAGAACTGCCTTTAGGTTTATGTCCAAGTCCATTGGAAAGGTGAGCCCGAACATGTCTGCATCGGTGAACCATTCACGGCCAAGACCCGACCACTGTTTCGAGATCCTGCCTACCTTTTCACCATCAAGAGATATTACCTGATGAAAAATTTAAATAAATGTTGAAAGGAAAATATGAAAATTAAGGGAAAGACCAAACCCACATTAAAGTTGACATTGCGGCACATGGAGCAAAAACAAGCGGGTCCTTCGATGCGCAAAACTAGATCTCCACTTGGGTTTAGGATACGAAAACAGGGTCTGCAAATGGACCACTCCTCCTGGATTTTACCGATCACCATTCCAGGTGGTGCTGATATCTCAATGCTGTGCAGACAGCAGGGACAACAGATAGATGAGCAGCCCAGAGGACGATGCATGTGGATAACCTCGTTCTTGAGATACGTATCAAAGATCTTCATGTGGAAGGGTCTTTCGGGACAGCAGTTACGGGTGCAACAGTTGGTGTCCTCCACTGCATAGAACACCTTTTGTCCCAGGGCATTTTGGATGGAGTACCGGTTGTTGGTCTCGAATCCAGTGAGGGCCTCGAAAACTTCAACCTTCTGCTTAACCAGAAGCTGATCGACATTGGCCAGGTACTCCAATCCGCGTGGGCAGTGGGGTATTACAGTCTTGGATAATCCATCTGGTGGCATTCCGGCTCCTATTCCAGGTTGAGTGACTATGGGTTGATGTCCTGGTAAATAGGGATATTGCGCAAATTCCGAGGGATATCCATTGCTAGGTTGAAGTTCTTTAAAAGATTGGACTGGATAACATTTGACTGTTTCTGACGGGGGTGCTCTCAGACCATCTCCCACTTGGTTTGGTTTTCCAGACTCTTCTGGCGATGACACCTGGGAATCTGGGTCACTGGCCCCAGGAATCTGTACCGTCGCAGGGTTGGAATCCATGAAAATTCCAGTTTAAAGAACTGGGTTCTGAAATCAAATGGAATGGCACATTAAAAATGCAGCAAGAATCAACACCCGATTGCTAGATCAGGTTTTCAACATATAATCATTGAATATTATAAGATTCGATATAGATTTGGGATCAAAATCCGCCGCCCAGTAACCCCTATACCATCGCATCAATCAGCCGCAGCTTTTCATTGGCACATAACTAAGGTTATTTTCCACTACGTCTCTGATCTTGAACGCAGAATTCATAAAAATCGATGTTCTTGTGACCTCAGTGGTATGGTTCTATTACGCTCACCTACCTTGTCAGCGGTCGGAAATTCGAAACTAGTTTTGCCTCTTATAAACAAAAATAAGAAGTTTATTTTCTAAGGCGTAGGCCTCCCCTGGCAACAGACCGAAAATAATAGACAAGCATTAATTATGCGCAATACGATGTATGAGGAGTACCCAGGGTAAAAAGGGGTATATGTGGTGTAACAGATTGAAAATGATAGTTCTTAATTGGTAGTAAGCCATTCTATCAGAACTACATGTATTATATGTTTATGATATCATCATTTAAATTTGAACCAAATATTTTTCAGCCTACTACTCCAAACGTAGATATTTAGATATTATAAAAGATTTGCTGGAGATCTGAAGACCTACTTATAGGGTATGCTCTGCGTTTGGAAACCTGTAACTTATCATTCCCTTTTACTGCCGAAATTCACGTTTCGAGAAAAATAAAACGTGTCAGCAAAAGCAAAAGCAAAAGCAAAAGCAAAAGCAAAAGCGTGTGGGGAAGTTCTGAAACCAACACAGCAACAATTTTTGGATAAGAAACATAACCCAGTGAACATTTGGAGACTACATATATTAAAACAAGAGAGTTTAGAGATTCTTGGTCTCTTTGCCTTTTGCCTGTTGGCCACACGTGCTTGTGCTCCCCTTTTTGCGCCGCTCTTTCGTTTCGCCCCCCAAAACAAAACGAGTGACCGATGCAAACAAAAAATGCCGGTTCTCTCTTTCTCTCCATATGCAATGCTCTTCCACTCGCCTGCTCTCCTTGAATATACTCTTTCAAAGGATACCGTAATTATGATAAGAAGTATCTTAAAAAAAAGATATTCGATCTTAATAAAAGGAAATTAGTTATAAATTAAATTGAAAAAAATTAGTTTGATAATCCATATTTTCGTTATTTCTAAAGTGTCTTAGCTAAAGTTTTCAATAGGAAATCTTGAAATTCGATTAAAATATGACCCCTATATAATCTAAAAAAAATTGTTGGTTGTAAAATAAATATTTTTTTATATATTATATATATTATAATATAAAATTAATACAATTTTTATTCATTATGTATCTTTTAGTAATTGTTTAAGGGTGTATTACCATCGACTTGTGGAAGCTACCCCTACTTCTCGTTATCTCTTTCTCTCGCAGTCTGCAACTCCAAAAACCGAACTTCCCTCGCTCGAATTCAAATCGAAAGCATTCTGTGATTCATTCAGCTTTTGCATTTTCTGAGTGGCGGCTGCATGCAAGCGGAATCGAAAACTACAATCGTCACTATTTTTTTTTACCAACGTGTCCCAATCGCATGGCATAGTGATTAATAGTTTATAGTTTGTAACTGATTGCGACACTTTTCTGCTGCACATGTCTCAAGTAAGTCCTGAGTATTGTATTATTCCCGGTTTTCTCTACAATATCGTGTGTGCGTGCCCTTGTTTTCGTCTCGACTCAAAACGTGCGTCGCATTCGGCACGTGGTTTCCGCCCCTCCCCACTTTCATTATTTTTGTACGTACTGCCCACTTGCAACGCCATTTGCGTCAGTTTTTAGGGATAAAACACGGAGAAGAGTACGTCAGCATTTGGCATTAGTTCATTTATATTTAGACAATGGCACGCAAAAACAATTTAACAAATCGCTGTGGCTTTTCAGCGACGTTCTTTTGTTCAGCATCCCCAGGTACAGTTGCACAAACAACAAGATACATATAGCATCTCAGGGGCAGGAAAAAAAACAGAGACGAGCCCCCGTGGAATGAAAAGAAAAAAGTGTACTCGGGGTCTGGGACCTTGGCAGTCTAGAAAACAAAACATTCCTGGTGATATCATTGGAATAATTGTTTGCAGAGCAACAAAGGTTCCAGAACCAATTGAAATCCGTAAAAGGTTTAGGTGCACAGAGAAAAATTATGGCTACTTTTATGTATATTTTACATATGTACGCAAAATCATATTATATAATTATTGAAAATGGGAAAATATTATTATTAGTTATTGTCTTAGATCTTGACCAAAAAAAAAAGATTTTTATACTATGTATACACAAGAAAACAATATTGGCATTGACATTTTTATGAGACCTTGAAAATCTATAAACAAGTTAATAGTATCATTAAAAATACATTTCATATGTATCTTTCATTTCTGGCGTATCTGTTAAATGTTTTGCTAAAATAATTGACATTTTTGTCAATTTTTTCCTTTGTGAAGTACTAAATAAATTTTAAAATATGCCATACCATGAACTAAGATAAGGTGACCTAGAAGTTTGTTTTTATTCTAATTCGGCAATTCAAATAGTTACATTTTTGATTTTTAATGGTTTTTCAAAAACTATCCATGTAATTATTGTTTTTACATTTTCTTTCGACCAGTACATTGTACGTACATTTCACATTCTTCTTTAATTTCTGGTGTATCTGTAAAATGTTTTGTTAGAGTTCCTTTATATATTTGTCTATTTTTCCCTCTGTGAAGTACATACTTAACAAATTTTAAAATATGCCATACCACGAACTAAAATAAGGCGACCTAGAAGTTTGCTTTTATTCTGTTTTGCAATTCTTATATTTAATTTTTCTATTTTTAATAGTTTTTTGAAAACTATCCATAAATTTAATATTTTTTTTAATAAATCCTCCATTTTTGACTTGTGTATCAGTCAATAGGGATTTTTAAGATCCAAAACTGCAATATGACGTATTTAAATTTCAATGGAAATTAGCCATCCGCAAACAGCTGATTCATAGAAAGAGAGAACAAAAGCGCAGTTGCGGCATCCCAAAAGCTTTTTGGTGGCATCTGCGCATCATCCTTGGCGCTCTTTGGCGCTCTCTCTCCTGCTCTTTCCACGCGAGTGTGTGTGTGCACCCGGTGCGTATGTGTGATGGACGCATACGCCATGTTGTACGGCGCTCAGTTCCATTCGCTCGCTCAATTTCGCCAGATGCGGCGCTCTGCGGCTGCTAATCTCAATCTCCAATAGTCGCTAAAAAAAAAAAGCAGTGCACTTTTCCGTTAGCCTGGGCAAAAAACAGCTGTGAGTGCGACTTGTTGTTAAGCAGGCAGCTAGAAAAAGAAAAAAAATCAGTACTCCTTTTCAGTCGCCGCTCACCTGTCGCAGCAGCAATTTGATCTCGGGATTTGCGTAGTGAATAATGCCCGATAGGAAATGCAGCGAGAACGAGCAGAATGGTGCGTAGACTATGTCCTAGAACTTGAACTCACTTTCCCTGCTTTCCACTGTCCCTGAGTGTGTGTGTGTGTGTGTGATTTTCATGGCCAACTTGGAAAACCCGTGGAACAGCTGTTTGGCCCGTCTCAAAAGCTTTTCCTTTGGCGCGCGCCTGTTGGCATGCCAGCATATTTTCTATGTTCAAAAAAAAACCACATTTATAGATTGCCCGGGGTGATAATTAGACTTTTGTCTATCTAATAGAGTCAGTGAAAAAGTGTCACACAGTATTTATTACAAAGAGGTCTATATTATTGATCGGCTAAATATTAACTACTCGTTTTTATTCCTATTTTATAATATATAATATTGAATATTGCAAAAATTTGCCAAGATCCTAACATTACAATTGTTTTTCTTAGTTACAAAGTTGAAATAATATTTAATATTTACATAATATTTATAATTTTACATTCCTATTAGTTTTTTTTTTTTTAACTACTCGTTTTTATTCCTATTTTATAATATATAATATCCAATATTGCAAAAATTTGCTAAGATCCTAACATTACAATTGTTTTTCTTAGTTACAAAGTAGAAATATTATTTAATATTTACATAATATTTATAATTTTACATTCCTATTAGTTTTTTTTTTTAATAATAGATCGCAGAAACCTTATGTAACCTACTAATATTAAAAATACTAAAGTATTAACTCTTCTCTTTTATTCGTATTTCATAATATGTAATATTAAATATTGCATAAATATGCCGAGATCCCAACATTTTTCTGTGTTACAAAATTAAAAAAATATTTGATATTTTGAAAAATATTTTATTTAACAAAAAATGTACAATTACATATTTTTTATTAGTTTTCTTTTTTTTAATAAAAGATAGCAGAAACCTTAAGTAACCTGCTCTTAATTAGTAGGATACCTAAGGTTCCGACGATCTTTTAAAAAAAAAAATTTTTCTTATTTAAAGTGAAAGAAAATATTATTACACTTTAAATTCAAATTAAAAATTGTAGTACTAAAAACTTAAGCAAATACTACAATAAAAATACAAAATCGTGATTTATTAATTAATTTTTTTTTTATTATAGATCGCAGAAACCTTAAGTAACCTACAAATATTAAAAATATTAAAATATGAACTCTTCTTTTATTCGTATTTCATAATATGTAATGTTTAATATTGCATAAATATGCCGAGATCCCAACATTAAAATGGTTTTTCTGTGTTACAAAATTTTAAAAATATTTAATACTTTCCTTCTCTCATTTAACAAAAAATGTATAATTTGACATTCTTTATTAGTTTTTTTTATAAAATATTGCAGAAACCTTACGTAACCTGTTTTTATTTAGTAGGTTACCTAACGTTTCTGCGATCTTTAATAAAAAAATTTTTTTCTTCTGATTTTAAGTGAAAAAAAATATTATTTTACTTGAACTTCAAATTAAAAATATTCGCATTCAAAATTTAAACAAAAACTACAATCAAAAGCCAAAATCTTAGTTTATTAAACTTAAGAAATGAATAGCTCATTTAAATTATGAAAACATATACCGCTCTAGAAGACCGAAATCGACATCGATAGCTTTTCGGTTGCCTGGAGAAATACCACGTAGAAAATCACATGGTCTGCGGTTGAGATTGGGGTGGCTTTCCGCCAAAGAGAGAGAGAGAGAGAGGGAGCGGGCGAAAGAGCGCGATGCGCAGCGGGGCGCTCTCTTAGAGAGCGAGCGTACGCTCACGCGAGCACACACCGATAAGGCGGCGACGTCGCTGCCCGCGTTTTGGCGAAAAAAATTTATAATAAAAACTTCTACTCGTAGATTGTGTGATGCCAGTCGTTCGCTCTGCTAATCCGATACGCGCTAGAAGTTTGATCCGAGACAATTTGGAGAAACAGGCTGGTTGTCTAAATTTAATCCACTCCAGAATGCCGAACATCAAAGTGTTTTCGGGCACCTCGCATCCGGATTTGGCCCAGCGGATCGTCGATCGCCTGGGAATCGATCTCGGCAAGGTGGTCACGAAGAAGTTTAGCAATTTGGAGACCTGGTGAGTAGAGAGTCCTGCGATCCTGCGATCCTGTCATCCTGCGAGAGAATCGTATGGGATTCCCTCGACTGTGCGACCAACAAGTGTTAATCAAAGTGTTTCTCAAAAGTGTGCTAATTGGGTTTTCGAAAACCGTGTTTCTTCTGAAACACATGTGCTCAGTGGGTCCTTGACATTCGCTGAAGGTTGCCTGCCCTTTTGGGGCCGCAATCAAACTCGCAAATCAATGACCATTTCGATTAGCCTAAACTGGAGGATTTTTCCCCAATCTTGTGGGCCACCTTTGGCTTGATTTCTTTTTATTTTTATTGATTTAACAAGTGGACTGTACACCGTCTTTGTCGCTATGGCCCTGCGTTCGTGTGTGTGTGTGTGTAGTGCGGTGTGCTGGTATGAGTGAGAGTAACACACACGCACACAGCCACACAAAGCTCGGCCAATGTCGCGTGCAATTTTCACCGAAATTAAATTTAATTTAAAAAACTTAAAAAAGATCTAAAGTGAGGACTGAAAATTATTTTCATTTTATATTTTTAATTAAATTAGCAGCTGTGTGTAAGTGTGTATGTTTGTATGTCTAGACTTGCGGCTTGCACGCTTTTTGCTTCCCTCTCTCTTTCTCGCTATCTCTCTCTTTCGCTGCCAGTCAGCTGCTGATGCAACAACAACAACAAATAATAAATAAAGGCGCCCATGGTTTTCCCCATCCATTCCACCCAGCTATTCGTTATCAACTTTTCTTAGTTTTTTGTTTTTAATAAAATTAAACAAAAGCCACATTGGCAAACAATTAGAGGCAGTGTAAAGGTGAAAAAACGAGGCAAACGAGGAAGAAACCGAAACGAAAATAGAGGTTATAATACGCGCTAAGCTTTTTGACATGATACGCGCTCTGTCGGTGTGCGTGTGTTTTTGTTATGCTCGCGCACACACACCAAGGTACGAGGCGGCGGAAGGAACAAAAAGAGAGGTCTGAACGAAGTGCGAATACCCTATCGCAATTACTGGGTCTCCTTTATTTTGTATTAAATGTTAAGTGTTTAAGTGAAAAACTGAAAATCGATTCATGGGATGATACTAGGTTTTGATTTTAATAAGTCTAGCTTAAAAAATAATTGTTCATTCGGTTTTACATACATATAAATTTAAAACGAAAACCGAAATTTTGAAAACAATTCATGCGATCATTAAAACAACGTTTTATTTTGTGTAAACCCTCTTTCAAATCTGGCTTACCCCATTGCAGGGTATTAAATGCCTGCGAGTAGAGAACCACAACACGACGCTGTCACGTTTTTCATTTGCTGGCTGGGGCTGAGAGTGGGAGAACGCTCTCTTTAGGTGAGAATGAAGGGAGAGCGCCACATCAAGAGTCGGCAGACGTTGCGACGTCGACGCCGGACGTCGACTGCGGCAGTGACGCCCCCGCATATTGTGCATTGGGGCTCTCTTTAGAGCCCCATCTCTCTCTCTCTCTCTCTCTCTCTCTCTCTCTGGCTCTCGCCAAACGTCAGACCCCCACGTGTGCATAGTGGTTGTTGCTCCACTTTTGTTGTTGTTTCAATATTTCTGTTTGCACTTGTCGGCTTTGTTTTTGTTGGCGTCTTTCTCTCCCTCTCTGGCTTTTTCTGGTATTCTCTCGAACAGCAGCCAGAAAATCTTATTGACAGTTAAATGCGCTCTTTTTGCTCCAATTTACACTAGTTGTTGTTGTTATTGTTGGTGCTGGTGTAACGGTTCAACCTTTGCTTTTATTTTCTTCTTACTTTGTCTTGATTGCCTTTATTGATAGTAGCGAAACGATTCTGTTGTTGTTGGGGCGTCTGGGCCAGAGATCAAGCTTAGTCAAGATTATACTCAATTGAAGGGCGCCCAGATGATATCACCAAAAATTATACGAATGAGCACTGATTTTGTGCGCATTTCGGTGATAATGGAAGATAAGAGCATGACAATGAGGAACAAAAATATATAATAATAGAAACTAGAAAAATCGTGCTATTCACGTTTTTAGGTCACAAGTGATTCAATTGGGTAATATTATTATAAGTACCAATGATTAGAATTTCTTAAAACTCAACGTGGTAATACGATTTTCGGATCTGCTGGGATTTCATTTCAATTTCTAGTAATTTTTCAAAAAAAAAAAAATATACAATTATTAAATTGTGGGTTGTTAAGGTTGCTCTAATAATATTGGGAATTATTGTACTTTATAGTATATTGCACCCATTAACCAATTAAGTACTTAATGCGAATGCCATAAAAAGCATAAAGTATCTACCGATTTTTATGACTGCCAACTTAGAGAACCCACAAATGACCTTTGCCAAAAGGCCACGTCCAATTCCAGTGGCAATTCATAATTTTTTTTCAATAACCCCAAAGTGGGCTTTAATTTCCAATTTCGAAGGCTTTGCCACACGCAATTCTAAGCGGTTTTTCGCCACCCCCTCGACAACACACAACCCTCAACCCACAACCCACTGAAAAAGTCAATTACTAAGCGTTTTTTTTTTTGGTCGACTCTAAAGTTTGATCGATAAGGAATTTGCGTGTTTGTCTTGTGGGGTCGTTGGGTATCAACGAGCTTTTGAAAGGGGCCCGAGTTAAAAGTGATAAGGAACGTAATATGGTATAAGTACATACCATAAATCAACAGAAACCAGCAGAAACCAAGCGAAAGCGATTTAGATTCCGCCTAGACAGAGATAAGCTTAGTGGGAGACAATTGGCAACAGTTTTTATTTTCTTAGTAGGGTTTTTATGTACTAATCTTTCATAAACGTGTTTTAAATAAAACGTATTTTGGAACTTTTCTAGGCTAGGAAATCTGTACTAAAAACAACTTTTAAACACTTAAACTAATTTTACTTTGGGCCTTCATTAGCACTTAAAGTTATATGATATGATAACAGTTTTTATTTTCTTAGTAGGGTTTTTATAATCTAATCTTTTATAAACGTGTTTTAAATAAAACGTGTTATGGGACATTTCATTTGGAACTTTTCTAGGCAAGGAAATCTGTACTAAAAACAACTTTTAAACACTTAAACTAATTTTACTTAAGGCCTTTATTAGGACTTAAAGTTATATGATATGGGTGATATTTATTCTAGCTTAGTTCCATGATTTCCATATGATAACAGTTTTTATTTTCTTAGTAGGGTTTTTATGATCTAATCTTTTATAAACGTGTTTTAAATAAAACGTGTTTTGGAACATTTCATTTGGAACTTTTCTAGGCTAGAAAATCTGTACTAAAAACAACTTTTAAACACTTAAACTAATTTTATTTAAGCCCTTCATTAGGACTTAAAGTTATATGATATGGGTGATATTTATTCTAGCTTAGTTCCATGAATTCCATATGATAACAGAAGTATAAAAGAGAAAAAAAAATGTTCTAAACAAACAACTATGGATATAAGCAAACGAAATACAAAAAAGTGTGAAACTGGTGATCTCAATTAGAGAAGTTGAACTGTTTTTGGGTTTATTTTCCCCTTTTTTTCGGTTTACATTATCACATGAGCAGACAGAACTGCAAACGAGAAAAGAGATAAAAATACGTAAAAAACAAAGGAAAACAAAATGAATTTTTGCAAAAATGTTCTAAATGACTATGTATTTGATTTGGCCGAATAAAACAGCTGCTGAACTGTTGCTAGCTGTTTGGCAATGCGGCGGTTTTTTGGCCAAATGCCAACTGTCGGCCTTTCCACCGGGCTTCCCTTTGGTTTTCCGAAGATTTCCCGGCATTCTAACAATGTCATGGTGGCGAACGGTGAAAGTGTTTTCACTTGCAGCCCCGGCAATCTGTTCACAAATGCATGATTTAATGCCAAAATGCATCCGGCCAAGGTTGATGAAATCGCCGCTGCATTCAGTCGGTCATCTAGAGTTCGAGTTAAGAAATAAATAATAAACCTCCAAGTACCATCCCCATCAATAGAATTTTTGCTTATTTTTTATTATTGATAAGCCTCTGCAGAAATAGGTTGTACTATACTACGAAAACGTGCCACGCAATTGGCAGCAAGCGTGCTTTCCACGAATTTCTATCTGACAAAGATAACCCCTAAATATTGGACAAATTAATTACTGGCCACATTGGCGCAGGTCGCTCAATCGATAGTCGGTTGAGGGCCGATGCTCGAAACGCCATGTAATTGAATTAACCTTCAATGGAAAAACAAAACCCAAAATAACCATGAGAATACAAAGAAAAACAGCGTAGTACAAAGTGAGAACTAGTTGAACCAGTGTTTTTATTGAGTGAAATTGGTTGCTTTATGGAAGTAAACTTTTGAGCAGGGAAAAGTTTTGGTTGAGTTTTAGGAAATTCCTTTAAGACATAATATTACTTAGTAGGCTTTCATTTTCAAAATTAAAATTTTTTTTTTATATTTATAAATCCCATTTGGAAACAAGTTTACTTGAGATGTAATATACATTATTTACGTATGTTCTGGATTATTTATTTCCGCCTTTGTAATGCTGATTGAGCCACCCATTTTCCATCAAGGGTATCGAAAACCTATAGTCCAAGTTCCTAACTGAGTTCGGAACTCGAACCGAAACCAAAACAAAACCAAATGTAAACAAAATAATAAACGAAGCCGCGTCGGCGTCAGTGCTCAGTGCACATATTGCGCATACGCCATGTGTGTGCTCAAGAGAATTATTTTTTTTTCGATTAGATTGCAGTTTCTTTTGGGCTTCGACAAAGGTCAAAATTGTGGGCGTAGCAAGTGAGAGCCAGACTGGTTTAGAATATCAATATTTAAAAGGGAGGGAGGCGAACAGGATACTTTGAGCGAATTTGCCAAGACATTCGAGCTTGAGACAAGCAATGGAAAATTCCTTACACTCTTAGGGAGTGAAATTAATACTGACACATTGTTTACAAACAAGAAATTTATATTTTTTGATAACCTATTTAAAGATTTATTAGGTTTAATAATATTTTAGGTATTTAAACACAGAGACGAAATTTTTATAATCGGATGCTCTTTATATCATTATACTTAGATGATATTATCAATATTTTAGGTATTAGAGCACAGAAACTAAACCCTTGTAACCGAATAGGTTATCTTTTAAAATATAATAGAGTAATCCTTTTTAACCGAATGGGTTCTCTCATAAGATCTTATCATTATATCCAAATGATATTTTTATTTTATAAATATTTTAGGTATTTGAATACAGAAAGTAAACCTTTATAATCGAAGGATCTCTTATAGGATCTTATATCATTATAAATAAATTCAATTTATTTCTGATGGATTGTAATGGTTTGACAGTTCTTTAATCTTTCTCTTATAAGATCTTATATCATTATATGTGAATGATATTATTTTATAATATTTTAGGTATTTGAATACAGAAAGTACACCTTAATAATCGAAGGATCTCTTATAGGATCTTATATCATTATATATAAATTCAATTTATTTCTGATGGATTGCAATGGTTTGACAGTTCTTTAATCTTTATAACCGAATAGGTTCTCTTTTAAGATCTAATATTTTAAGTTGGAGCACAGAGAGTAATCCTTTATAATCGAATGGGTTCTCTTATAAGATCTTATATCATTATATCTGAATGATATTATTTTATAATATTTTAGGTATTTGAATACAGAAAGTAAACCTTAATAATCGAAGGATCTCTTATAGGATCTTATATCATTATATATAAATTTATTTGATTTCTGATGGATTGCTATGGTTTAATAGTTATTTAATCTGATGGTTCGAAAAGCTATACAATATTTGGTCAAACCCAGCTGATATTTTCCCACAGTGCACCCCCCACCATCCTGCCTTTCAACTGACCCCCGCTCTCTGTTTTTTTCCAGTGTGGAAATTGGGGAATCGGTGCGCGGCGAGGATGTGTACATCGTGCAGTCGGGATCCGGCGAGATCAACGACAACTTGATGGAGCTGCTGATCATGATCAATGCGTGCAAAATCGCCTCAGCCTCTCGTGTTACAGCTGTGATTCCTTGCTTTCCATATGCCCGCCAAGACAAAAAAGACAAGGTAGGTTTGCCTCAACACGATCCGGCCGCCAAAAAATCACACGGTATTATTATATTCGAAGGATCCTTTTTTCGGGATCCTAGCGTGCAAAGAAAAAAGCAATGTAAACAATTAATTCTAGATAATCCGATTATTACTCCAACTCAAAGCCCACACACTGTTTTTATTGGGGAAAAGTGGAATCGAAAAAGCGTAAACTTTTCCCCCCAAAATGTTTTTCCCCAACGTTTCAGCTCGATTGTTAAATGCTATATAACCGATTAATTTATCCTATATATACTTCTCTTTTTTCTGTGTGTGTCTGTGTGTTTCTAATGCATTTTGTTAGTCAAGTTAAATTTGATTTTCTTTTTCAAACAAAAAAAAAACAAAACAAAAACTGTTTGCAAAGAAGCTAAGCTGGAGAAAAATCAAAAAATAAAAACGCACGCAATTGGAAAATGTGGAAAATTTTTATAAATAATTTTGTGATATACATTTATCTATATTTTGCTTTGTGATTAAATACGTTTATAATTATTATTTATTCCCATGTGCCATGCTCGCTATCTCTATCTCGCCCTCCTACAACTATCTCCCTCTAACCGCGCGTGTGTGTGTGCCTTGGTGTTATTCTCTCTCTCTCTCCGTTTCTCTATCGATCTCTGTCTCTCCTCTTTCTCCGTGAAGTTGGCAGGCGGTGAGGAAAGTGCGGAAAGCAAGAAACTAGCCAAGAAAAACTACGATTGGAAATTTAGGGTATTTACCTTGTATCTTTTTCAACTACAACTAAACTCTCACCTAATTCACACTTTATGTTCTTCTATATATATCTAATGGGAAATTCTTTATTAATTTTCTTTCGATCAAAAAAAAATAAAATCACTAAAAACTGGAAGGGAATATCAGAATGGCAAACTCATCCTCGGAAACTCATACCACACAAAGGAATTTTTTGGCGTCTGGCTTAACAAGTTTCTCGTATCTCTAGAGAAAAGTTGCTTTTTGTCTATCTTGCATGTCCCTCCCTATAAACCCCGATCCCCATTCCCTGCTCATAAACTAATAATAAGAAAATCGGTAAAAATGCAATGATTACTAATTGGTGATAAATTATAAAAATAAAAATTTTCCACATATTTTTGTTGTCTGTGTTTGTTTTGTTTCGGCGGCTCTTCATTGCAAAAAAAAAATAAAAAGCTAAATATAAAATTTACATTAATCTATTATAATAAACCCCTAATAAATATTATTGTTTGTGTTGTTTCGACTGCTGTTTGTTTGTGTTGACTGTTGTCGTCTTGCACTTTTTTCTAGTCTTATCGGGACCCGACAACAGCCTCCTTTCGGGGGCTTAAAAATTGTTTTTCAATCCACTTGATTAAGTTTTTCCGTTGCTAGATAATCCTCATGTGACGTCAGACGATCGGATCGGCAATGGGGGGTACATACGTACATATAGACGATGAACCCTGGGGGTCAAGCGTGCAAAATGCACAAATATTTTTTCATTTCTGTAATCTGTACATGGGTTTCTTGACCTTCAAGATAATCAGCTGAAATGCAAGGAAAATATATAGTATAATTATTGGCACTGCAACCTGATTTGAATTGAGTCCTACCTCCACCTTGACTAACACCCTTCTTTTGAAACACGGATTACGACTTTGTTAACTTTTACTTATGTGATATACACTGTGACCCCCACTCCCACATTAATTTTATTTTTAAACTCTCAATTATTCTGAACTTTTTGTTTTCTTCTTTTTCTTTTTATACTCTTTGTCTCTCTATTGCAACAAATTACCCCAAAAAAAAAATATAAAACAAACAAAATTCGAATTCTGTTGAGCTTAGGAGTTTTCAGCCAAACAATATACTGTGAGTAGTTCGGTTAGTTCCTGTATCCCAGGCATTATTATATTTAATGCTGCTGCGGGACTAAAAAAAAAAGAATCTGCTTTAGATTATTTTTGTCTTAAGCCTTTTGCTTTGTTGCGTTCTTTAATGTTTTCTTTTGAGTTGATGAAACCAGGCGATGATCGTATCCCTATTTTTCTATCCGACCGATGTTTTGCATGCCTTGTTATCCGTTCAGTTTGGAATCCAAATAAACCATCTAAAACCAATCCCAAACAATTGAGAAAAATGGAAAATTTTCTTTGCACTTGTTTGCGTATTAACCGAACTATCTGTACTTGTTTATCTCTAACTGGCGTTGCACCTTATCACCTGGGTATACATCTATTTCATTCTCGCCCTCTCGCGATCTCAATTCATTATCTCTGGGGTGCTGCACCAAATCACATATGTCCTTTGTGTTGTCGCAACTGAATCTCTCTTCTTTTTTCTGTCTATGAATTATGTATCTCCATATGCAATCTATTGGAACGTTAACCTCTTTGTTGATTTCTGTCTATACATATGTGTGTCCATGTTCGATTTTGATTTCCATGGTTTACTCCTCATAAAATGCCTAGCCTTAAGAACTGAACCGATAACCTAACTACTAGTTGCGCTAATGGAAATCTTTCCTTGCCTCTCTTTCTACGCTGGCCAATGCACAGAGTCGCGCGCCCATCTCGGCCAAATTGGTGGCCAACATGCTGTCCGTGGCTGGAGCGGATCACATCATAACCATGGATCTGCACGCCTCACAGATTCAGGTAAGTCTGCCCTAGACTTAGGTATATGATAATTAAAATATTTAAGAGCGAAATAGCTTATCGATTTTCTGAAATAGGTTTGAGTTAGTTATTTTTTTATAGGTAAATGGACATTTGCGAGGTTTTATTAATAATAATAAAATGATCATAAACAAGAAAGGAAGTTAACTTCGGCAAGCCGAAGTTTGTATACCCTTGCAGCTATAATTATTAAATTTAAAAATACAAATAATGATATTCCCAATAGTATAAGATAATATGTCAAAAAACACCGAAGCTAATATTTGTTTCATATTATTTTCCAACCAATTTTCCGATCGTTCCAATGGCAGCTATATGATATAGTCGTCCGATTTTGATAAAATTGAATTCGAAATTCAAAACTAATAAAAAAATGTAATTTCCAAGCTTAGAAGGTTATATGTTAAGAAACACCAAATATTATTCCTATGGGAGCTATAATATATATACTATATACTTATATACTACCTGCAAAAGATATTAGACTTTTGGGAAAGTTTCAACCCGATAGCTTTAAAACTGAGAGACTAGTTTGCGTAGAAACGGACGGACAGACGGACATGGCTAGATCGACTCGTCTAGTCATGCTGATCAAGAATATATATACTTTATGGGGTTGGAAAAGTCTCCTTCACTGCGTTGCAAACTTCTGACTGAAATCAATATACCCTCTGCAAGGGTATAAAAACTAGAAAGACATCATCTTTAACCAACTACTTGGTAAAAAGTGCATAAGTGCCTTCTACAAAACTTCTTAGGCCACAAAAAAACCATATCTCATAAGAAAACAAATACCTTTTATAGTTATCTCTGATATCATTACATTTGCAAAGCCTTCAGTGCGTTTTTCCTATCGCACTTCGATTTTATTTATCAGCCAACTAATTACGATAAAGAAAATGTGATATGTCTTCTGAACAACGTAACAATTTCGCGTTCTTTAATGAGAAAATCAAATTAAAATACAAAATATATAGGCTACAGATATATCCGATAACATGCAGGTTTTGTTATGTTGGTGTGAAAAGTTATTTTTGATTAGAAGGATCGAACGGAACATCGAGCTTGAGTTTTGAGATTACGCATTGGGTTGGGATCTCGCCGGGCTGGGATTCTCCACATCGCTAGGCTAGTTGGAGTACTCGAAGTAGGGCTCTGAGGCGTTGTTAATATGGGTATGGGAATTTATACTGATCCTAGTATCGTCATCGTTATCGCTGAGCGTGGGTCGCATGGAAAGAATGCTCACCGACAGTTTTCCCAGTTGATCCATTAGCTCAGATATACGCTCCTCCTTTACCGCAATAATACTCTGCAAATAGTCGGCCTTTTGGAGGATTGAGGTTATGTAGTTGGATTTCTCGGTACTCTTCTTAACAACCTTCGCATAGTGGTCGTACTCTACTAGTTTCTTGGCCACCTTCTTGATGTGTCCATTAACCAGGACATCCACGTTCATGGTCAGAACTTTGGGTAGCTTATCACTCGAGGAGGTGCGTTCGATTATTTGGGTGAGGGAGCGATTGAGAGTGCGTTTAATGGAATCCTTATTGGCCACCCTGCCAACTACCTCGCTTTTGTGAGAAGGCGTTGGCGAAACACTGCGCATGGGACTCGGCCTGGGGCTACCACACTTGGTCACTGCAATCAGTTCCAGGAACAGCGTTTCTATGGCTCCTGGTGCGGCCGAAGCAAGTTGCTCCAGGCCAGAACGAGGCATATGGATGCCCAACTTCTTCAGAACCTTGTGGCTGAAGGTCTCCCAACCCTGGAGCTTCAGAGCCACACTACACTTGGGCGTATAGTTGTGCAGATCCACCAGACGCGGATGGCATCGCTTGATAATCTTGGCCACTGGCAAAACATCGGAGAAAAAACGACGAGTTCGCATGTCCAATACGATGCGCTGCTCCTTAAGCCATTGTTTCAGGTCGTCCTGCTGTTCAACCGCGCGATTAGGGGATTGGGATTGTGACATTTTGTAAAAATATATAACTTTTGGTTTTGGGATTTTATCTGCTCTTTTAAATTAATTTTAGGTAGATTCGATTTCGTATATGTTCAAAACAGTAATGTTCGATATACGATTTCTTAGTGTCTGACAAATATTTCACAACCGGCAATGACTACTTGATATTTAACTAATTAATGGAAAAATCTCCTTTCCCAGGGTTTCTTTGATATACCAGTTGATAATCTCTATGCCGAGCCAGCGGTACTGAAGTGGATCAAGGAGAACATTCCCGAGTGGAAGAACTCGATCATTGTGTCGCCCGATGCTGGCGGTGCCAAGCGGTAAGTTAAAATCTCCCTTTGATATCATATAAAATCTTAAATTAAATGTAATTTTTTCAGTGTAACCTCGATTGCCGATCGCCTGAATGTGGAGTTCGCCCTGATACACAAGGAGCGCAAGAAGGCCAACGAGGTGGCCTCCATGGTTCTGGTGGGAGATGTCAAGGACAAGATTGCCATCCTGGTCGATGATATGGCCGACACATGCGGCACGATTGTGCATGCTGCGGATCGTTTGGTGGAGGCTGGCGCCACCAAGGTGGGTTTGGGCTATTTCCTAATTAAATGTTCTTTTTTAACAATACATTTGTTGATCAGGTTTATGCCATTCTGACGCATGGCATTTTCTCGGGTCCGGCGATTTCGCGGATCAACAATGCCTGTTTCGAGGCAGTGGTGGTGACCAATACCATACCACAGGATGGACACATGCGTGATTGCCCCAAAATCCAGGTGGGTCTTAAGTTTTTAGATGCCAAAATGGTAGTTCTATTTAATTTCTGTTACTATATATTAGAATTAAACGATTTTTATTGTTTTAGTATGAGGTCATGTATCTTTTAAGTAAAGTATTAGACAAATTTTTGAAACATGATAAGCTGAAGATGACTTTATACTTTTCAAAACAATCTAATAGTTTCCACCTAGTCTTTGCTATTATTTATTGGCATTTAGAGAATTTTAACGTTTTAATGTGAGTTCTGCTAACCTTTATGTAAATAATGGACAAATCCTGGGAATATGATAACTGGAAGAGGACTTAATATTTTTCAAACGATCTAATGGTTTTCAACTAGTTTTAGTTATTATTTATTAAAACTTAGAGAATTTTAATGTTTTAGTGTGGCCCTTAATTAAATAATGGTAAATTTCTGGGAATATAATAACCGGAAGAGGACTTTATATTTTTCAAAACGATCTAATGGATTTCAACTAGTTTTAGTTATTATCTATTAAAACTTAGGGAATTGAAATGTTTTAGTGTGGCCTTTAATTAAATAATGGTAAAATTCTGGGTATATAATAACCGGAAGAGGTCTTTATGTTTTTCAAAACGATCTAATGGTTCCTTTATTTCCTCCCCCAGTGCATTGATGTCTCGATGATGTTCGCCGAGGCCGTCAGACGGACACACAACGGCGAGAGTGTCTCGTATCTCTTCTCAAATGTTCCATATTAAAGCGACAGGGTGGCAGTCGAACCAGCAAACGTTTAGAACAGCAACCAGAACACCGTTAGCAAGCTACCGCAGAACCCAACTTTAACAGCAATTTGTAATGCAACCCCCACAACCAACAACCACAAACACAACAATTTGAAAAAACAACATAATTTGCCATCATCATCGTTATATATTTTTTATTGATTAACTATTGTAATTAAAGCAAATGCAAACTCAGTAGATGGGAAATCGTCATTATGTAATTATACTAAATAGGAAACTAAAGATATACACTAAACAACACACACAAAAAAACAAAACAAAAAGTACACAAATGCAATGCCTTTCCTTTGTATATTAGGATCTTTGTTTAAACTAAACTAAACTTTTGCCGTTTTCTGATTTTACAAGTTAACACGAACGATAATTCCCAGTTGATTGGTGTAAACATTGGCCTGCTCTTAGAGAGAAATTTAGATTTATAGACTAACACCGTAGACGATATACACGTAAACCCAAAACCCGCGCATATACACACCTAAAAAAAAAACACCCAAACATACACTCACAAAAAACAAAAATTGTAATTTTACACTGTGCAACAACTTTTTGATGATTCTTTATTGTAAGTTCATGAAGAAAAAAAAAACGCAAAATACTTGCAAGTTCAAAATAAAATCTAGTAAAATTAAGTAAAACAAAAAATACAATTGAAAAGAACATAGCGAATAGGCGTTAAAAAATAATAAACAACAAACACAACAACAAAAAACGAAAGAAAAAATACAAAAAAATAATACAGAAAACTAATGCTAATATGTGGTTTTATTTTAAATCTTTGTTGATATTTTTTTTATTTTAGGTGTACCTTCAGTGGATTATATGGAAATTGGATAATTTTGTTTCCCTCTTAAAAACAAGAGCTTATCTGTTCTTTATTATGCAAATATTGACTCTTCCTGCGGGCTTTGTTAATAAAATTAATCTAGAATAGTTATTTCTAACTGATTTTGCTCTTATTGGGATCTTAATGTTCCAAGAACTGTTCTAAGTTCTGTTTTCGATCCTAAACTTCTATTAGATCGTTAATTTTTTGGAATCCTTTTAAAAATATGCCTCAATTATATTCCTTACAATATAATCGTAAGTTTTAATAGTGCTTTGATCATCATTATGTAATAAAGTGATATTATATCATTATCATATCATAAGAAAGAGATTCCCAACCCAATTAAACTCATGGAAGGTTAAACGCTTTGTTGATTTATTATTTACATATATTGATTGGATATTGAAGTGACTGGGCCTGGGGAATTAGTATGTGATCTCAAAACTCATCGAGATCTTCAGAACCGTCCTCGTCGGCATTGTCCAGACCGACATCCTCGAAGTCCCGCTCCAGGACGGCGATATTCTCCCGCGCCTCCGTGAACTCGCCCTCCTCCATGCCCTCGCCCACATACCAATGGACGAAGGCCCGCTTCTTGAACATCAGATCGAACTTGTAGGACAGATTCGAGAAGGCCACCGAAATGGCGGTGGTATTGGACAGCATGCAGCAGGCCCTCGAGGTCTTGGCCAAATCCCCATCCGGCACAAAGGCGGGCCGCTCATAGTTGATGCCAATCTTAAAGCCAGTGGGACACCAGTCCACGAATTGGATGTGCCGCTTGGACTTGATGGCCGAGACAGCTGCATTCACATCCTTGGGCACCACATCACCCCTGTAGAGCATACAGCAGGCCATAAACTTGCCCGCACGAGGATCACACTTGACCATCATGTTGGAGGACTCGAAACAGGCATTGGTCAAGGTGGTAATGGCATGCTGTTCGTGGGCCGACCTCTCGGCGGACATCAGCGGAGCATAGGCCACCAGGGGGAAGTGGATCCTGGGGAAGGGCACCAGGTTCGTCTGGAACTCGTTGAGATCCACATTCATCGAGCCACTGAAACGCAAGGAGGCCGTTGTGGAACTCACTATTTGGGCAATCAACCGGTTCAGATTCATATAGGCTGGCCTGTCCACACCCAAGCTATTGTTACATATATCATAGATGGCCTCGTTGTCCACCATGAACACACAGTCCGAGTGGTCCATCGTGGAGTGGGTGGTCAACAGGGCATTGTAGGGCTCCACCACGGCAGTGGACACCTTGGGCGAGGGATAGACGGCAAAGTCCAGCTTGCACTTCTTGCTATAATCGGTGGATAAACGCTCGACCAACAGGGAGGTGAATCCCGAGCCAGTTCCTCCGCCCAACGAGTGGAAGATGAGGAATCCCTGCAAGCTATCGCACTGCTCGGCGATCTTCTGCAGCCTTGAGGTCACCCTATCGATCACCTCCTTGCCAATGGAGTAGCGACCTCGGGCATAGTTGTTCGCCGCATCCTCCTTGCCGGAAATCAATTGCTCCGGATGGTAGAGCTCCCTCATGCAGCCATTCCTCACATCATCGATGACCGTCGGTTCCAGATCCACGAAAATGGAGCGGGGCACTTGTTTCCCGTTTCCGGTCTCCGTGAAAAAGGTCCGTGCATCATTGGCGGAGGTGTCGTGACCCACACTGGCACTGCTCCCGCTGGCCGTTAGCTCCTCCTTGGTCTTCAGACTCCCGTCCAGATTGATCCCGTGCTCCAGCAGATAGAGTTCCCAGCAGGCATTGCCGATCTGGATGCCGCACTGGCCAATCTGGATGGAGACCACTTCGCGCTGTCAGGGAGCATAGAAAAAAGAAATTAGTTGTAAATTCGCCATTGTTTTAGGTTAGGTTAGGTTGCATTTTCATTATACAAAAAATAATATCCCTACTCAAAAAACACATAGTTTTACTAATTATTAATTTAAATTTAAGTTTTTTTTATATTTTTGAATATTCAATATTTTTTAGATCCTAAAAACATTAAAACCTATATTTTTGCCCACAAGTCTAAAGAAACAGCAAAAGGTAAAATGGTTCTTGAGACACCAATAAGCTACAGCACACCCACCAAGTTTTTTAAAAGAATTTGAATCTTAAGATTTATTTTACTTGTTAATACAAGGCAGATTCTGATAAAACTTAAATAATATTTTAAGATACGGTTTTAATTTTTTCCTATTCTCCGTATTCTCTTTTATTAATTTTCACCATCCACTCTCCATACTTCTTAAAACTTAACCAACAGAAACGTATTTTTCCAATCTCACCATTTTATTTGTGTGCTTTCTTGCTGATCTAAAATTGGGGTATACAAATTAAAATCTTTCACGGGACCTTTATTTTAAATATTTTTTGGTCTCGCCACGCGAAAAGTGCAGCTTCAGGTTGGAAGGTTGGAGAGTCACTGGAAAAGCGCCGTTACAGGGCGCCAAAGAGAAATGTCAAACTGGATGACAGGGTTGTAGTCCAGTCCAGTAGTCTTTATTCCAGGGATTTCCAGGCCTCTGGCGGCTTATCGATACAAATTCAAATACATTTTATTTTAAGAATATAACTCTGTAATATACTTTAACTGTATATAAATCAAGGAAAAACACCTATCTATATGTATAAATGAATTAAAATGTGACGATCACGTTTTTAGTAAACTTATGTTCTCATAAATATTTTATTATACAGTTCTTATTAAAAAATCAAATCAGTCAAAAGTGGAAAAACCATTTCGAAATAAAATAGTATATACTTGTTTGAATCCAGGCATAACCAAAATATAGTTCTTAAATATGTTTTATTTATTACGTTTTATTTTACACCACAAAATATTAATGTGAAATTGGGGCACAAGATTGCAGAGAACACAAACTTTTGTTTCAAGTATTTTTTTTTAGAAAAATGCTAGTTCTATGAGGGTGTTCTAAAAACATACATGGACTTCTTTAATCCTAAAATCTCTTAAATTTGTGACAATTGTATGTAAGCTTCTACAAATCGGTGCAGTGTCTTAACTATTGTATGGCATCTTAATTATGATTTTAAGTGGGTTTGTAGAGAATGGTATCTCCATATTCAGAACACCAAATTCGTGCTTTCCAACTTCTGTAGACAAAATATCTTAATATAAACGTAAGGGGGGACAAAACTAAATTCATTGAACCGGCAACAAATGCGAGTAAATATCAATCTAGGCATTCTAGTCCTTGCGAAAGCCCGGGGGCAGCGTCACATCGAAAACGATGGGGGCATTGTTGGGTAGGTAATTGATGTCACAGGTGGAGGCGTTCACAAAGATGATCCTGCCATCGCTGGTGATGCCATAGCCTTCGTGTACGTGACCGAAAACATGATATTTCGGGCGCACCCGTTGCTGAACTGTGCTAAGGAGCTCCACGCATCCGGCTCTCACGCCGGAACAGCAAAGATCTCCATGACCCACGGGTGGCGTGTGGGTGACCAGAATATCGATGCCTTCGGGGACTTGATTCCATTTCTCCAAACAGGCTGTTCCTCGCGGGACATTGAAGGCCCAGCGGCAAAACTCAGGCTGCCAGGGTGAACCATAAATGCGAATGCCCCAAATCTCCAGTAGCTCATCCTCCAGATAGCGACAGTTGGTCAGTACATCTCGAACATTCTGCGTCTGCACGGCGCTCTCCAAATTCTCCTTGGCATTGCCCAAAGTGGGCAGATCATCGAGGATGGACATGCCAGTGTGTTTGCTGCTCGAAGCATGGCCTTTGGCCTGATTTTTCTGAAAAGGATGGGTGAACGTTTGGTCGAAGCTCAGCTCATGATTGCCGGCAATCACGATCTTGTGGCGATGGGGCAGTGCTCCAATCCACGTGTTGAACTCCTCCACCTCCTCCAGCTGGCCGCATTTGGTGAAGTCCCCCGCATGGATGAATATATCACCATCAGGTATGTCGAACTTTATGTAGGGGGTTAGGGAGTGGGTATCCGACATGCAGACCACTCGGGCCTTGTTGGGAGCCACCGTGGTGGTGGGTGGCTTCATGGTCACCTTGATCACCCGCTGCGTCTTGCTGATCTCCCTCCAAGCGGCCGTGGGATCCTGGCTAAGTGGATGTACTGGCACCTCCATTTTGGGATATCTGAAATTGTACACAGTGATCAAACTTCAAAATGGTACATATATTCATGGAACTTCTTTAATTTCAATTTTGTCAGCTTTAAAAAAATCTTGAAAACCTCGATTCATGTAAAGATAAAAACTGTCTTAAACTAATATACCAGCCAGTATTTTTCAGAACCCTCAAATGTGATATATCAAACATGTTTACCTTAATGTAGGCTCAAAACGTTAAGCTTCTTTATGTTTTCATAGTTAAAAACCAACTTTTAGTTTAACATTGGACAAGAAGTCGTCCCCTAAATGGGTAAATCAGTTTTTATAAGGTAGCACAAGCTTTTAAACGTGGTTATAAACGTTATCTTACTACTGTACTTATAGAGATGTTAAAATACTGAACTTTAATGATCGCACTCTGGTTAAAAATGATTAGATCTTAACTAATGAAGTTGGATTTTTAGAATAAGGACTGCAATTGGAAAATGGCAAAATAAACGTGGTCGTAAACCCCATGTTACTAGGGACCTGAAGATGTTGCAGTTCTGATAGCCAAACAATAGATACTTTGGTATAGCTAGACATAAAGTGAAGTCGATACCACTCAAAGAAGTTAATAAACTAAAATATATACTGCGCATTCCGTTTACTCACTGTTTTTGTTTAATATTATCAGAAATTCTCCTAGCTTCTTTGCGCCCCGTCGGTTTTTGATTGTTTTCCCATTGTATTAGGCCTTTAACCACTCAGTGCAATCGCCGGCGACATGGTCGTCCACTGATTATCACGCATTTACTTATGTTTAGTCAAGTATTTGCAGATAAATGCGATACTAATTTGATAATACCAATCAAAATACGCGAAATTGCCTGTCAATGTGTGACGTCATTGCCGGGGAACAGCTGATTGGCGATAGTAAAACGTAACGAAACGTTACGTCAAATAGCCTATCGATAGGCAGCGATAACACCAAGCCCTGGTCAAAACAAAAATCAGCTGCTTGATATTTCTCTGCTTCTTCACTACGTGTAAATTTTTTCGTTCAACATTTGCAACAAGAAAACCGTCTAAAAATTGCATAAATCAAATAGGAAAGTGTTTTTATAGTGTGCAAGTGTGTTAGAACACAAGCAAAGTGTTTTCTGGGTGTTTAGGGAACCGCAAAGTGGTTACCTGGTGAAATTCTACGCTTGGCTAGCGAAAAAATGGCCGCAGCTGCAACTTTCGCAGACGCGTCGTGTTTTTAGCCATTAATAATAAATCAGGGATTTGTAATTGCAAATAATGGATCAATTGGAGCTGCAGGAGGATTTGTTTGCCTTGGAGGCAGGTGCAGCAGGTGAGTTTTGACCTCCTTTTTTTTTACTTGGCAGCTGGGCTATTTTTGGGTCTTAAAAAGCCTTCGGTTTTTTTTTGTGTTTCTTGTGTTTTTTACTGGGCGCAGCTCTTGCCATTAATTGAACTTTTGTTTTTTAAATGTTTTTTTATTGCTAATTGTTTACGCCCACTTATTGTTTGTTTGTGTGCGTTTGCGTGCGTGCGTTATCTCATTGCATTTCACTCACTCCTATCGCTCTTTTGTTCTCCCCTCCCTCTCCCACCCACTCACACCTTCAGATCATTTGCATCTGTTTATCCGTTATCCGTTTGTTTGTTTTCTTTGTCTTCCTCATTTGCCAAGTGATGATTCACTTTGATTGCCGGTCAGTCTCTCTCCCTCTCTCACGCACACTTGCGCACCTAATCAAATCGAGTAATTTATGGTTTTGATTCACTGTACCCTCCACAGTGGAGCCAATTCCCATTGAAACGGATACGGTTTGTTTACTTTCGAGAACTCCTAAACTTAAGAGCCCAAAGTGTTTATATCTTCACAAAGAACCGCCGGTCTGTTTGGTTATCTTCAAAATTATTTACCTCTGCTCCCGTTTAAGATGAAAGTAAGATTTTCCATCAACAATACATTTTGGTTTGAAACTTTTGCCTTTAATCAGAGTTGTACAATGCTCGCTAAGGGACTTTGTCGCTAAGGAGACATTATTATAAATGGGAAGCACTTTTTATAGTCGGTAGGAGTTAGGAAGTCTGGGGAATAAAAGTTACTTTCGTTACTTAAAAATGAATTTTAATAATGAAAGGTTCCTCTATTTAGGAAAAGTTTTAATGACCAGCTTAACTTAACTTAAAAACTCCAATAAAGATACAATCTTTTTATAATAAGAATGTTTTCTGGTATTTAGGTTTTCTTTTTAATAATTTAAATCAGTTCTCTGGCATTTTTAGTCTTTAAAAAGAAAACAGTCTTGTAAGTTTAAGGATTTAATTAAAGATTTTTTAAAGTTGTATATTTAACTAAATGTTTAGTATAGAAAAATATCTAAACAATTTTTTAAATGATATAAGTTCTATCAAATAATAAAGACATAAATAATATAGGTAGTATTTGCCGCTGGACAAATGCACCATTACCCACAGTTGACATAATGCAGCTCAGATCTCTCCCTTTGTCTTCTTTAATTTATTGACTCAACTTTTCTCTTTTTTCTGGCGCACAGCAGTTTTTCATTATATTTCGAGGTTGATTTACCGCCACGTTAAGCCGGGACACGAACCAATGGGCCCTATCTCAGCGACCCCCAAAACACACACCCCCGAAAATCAACCCACCCACTCATTTGTACGCTTTTCATTCACAATCCCAACAAAAAAGGCGGGAAAAAGAGTGCCAAATAAACCTTGATAATGACATTCAGCTCGGAAAGAGGAAGAAAAACAAAACAAATGTCTGGGCGTCAATGGGTGGGTTGGATTTTAGCTGTGTTTCGGGTTTTCTATGCCACCACCTGGCAGTTATCCAACGGATTTTGTAGCGCAGTGTGGCAAAATTAGAAAATTCCGCCAGCCATCCAAAGTCAAATGTCGAGTCGTCGTTACCATCACCTGTGCGAAATTGCATAAGTTCGGGCTCCAAACGCTCGTACATCAGCCCATTTTCATTTTCATTCTCATTCCCATTCACCGTTCTCATTTGTTTGCCCGCCGTCGAGCCACAAAGTACCAGGGGGATCGAAAAAAAAAAATTATAATACAATAAATCCGCCGTCGAGAATAGTCCTATAGCCCCACTTAAGCCCCGAAAATCAAGTGCGTTCCCAAGTGTTTTTTAGCGGGTGTAAAGTGCGTTCCGGTCGCGTGTTTACCTTCTCGAATCGCGTGACTGTCCATCATTCAGTAGTACCCCAGTACCAACTCCTAGTTATGCGGTGGGCGTGATGTAATTTGCAATAAAAGCAGTTAACTAATTCGCCAAACCAATATTTAACCGATGGAAAGTGCTTGTGCTGTTGTGCTAGCCAAGTGCTAATTTTTCGTACATGCATTTCAACTGTATGGCAAACAATCTGGACGCGTTCATAATCAATTTAACTGTTTGTCGTTACAAAATGCCCCTCGGCTTTGTTTTCCATTTATTTGTTTATATATTTATTGTGTTGGTGAGACCAATTCGCGCACAGTTTGTTTAGAAATCAGCCAAGGCAGTTGGCAATTTCTGTAATGGAAAATACTTAGGTACGGTCAGGAAAGTGAATTAAACACAGTCGAACTTCGGTGGTACGAACCTTTTTCATGTCGATTTCTATAGGGTAAGTATATGAAACACTTCTAAAAACTTGGAAAATAAAAAATTTTTTCAATTTATGTTGAAATATTTTTGGATAAAGTTAGTTAATATACATCTTTTGTGATATTTTAAGATATATATTTTAAATTACAACTACAATGAAAGAAATTCATGGATATGGCTTAAAAATCCCTCTAGTACCTGTTATTTTTTATTTAAGTTAAAATTATAATATTCCTATAAATATGAATTCCTAGTTTGAATCCATAAAAACATTAATAAGAACTCATGAGATCTATTAATACATATGAGATGGTTAATACATATATTAAGATTTCTTAAAAAGTTCTATATTTTTCCGAAGTTATAATAAAACCCCTTTAAGACATTTTTGCGTTCGATCCAAAATCATATTTATAATATTGATATCTTAAATTTTATTCGAGAACACATAAATAGATAATATATATAATGATTAATTCATCTGTTTAGTGTTCCTATGAAGTCACCAAATATTAGTATTACATGACTATTTAGAGATAATTGATTACATTTGTTATTTTATTCCACCGTGAAGGTAAAAACTATTTTTATTTTCGATTGATAGTTCGATTTAAAGAAGTTCGACTGTGAATTTGAATCCCTTCATATAATCCCTCCTAGCCTTGAAATAAATTTCCGCGGTTTCGTAGCACACGGAATTCGGGTTAAGGACGTCCTTTAGAAGTGTTGCAGTTGTAGCTTAGCTCCAGCCTTGGCTGCTCTGCGGGTTTTCCACGGCGAGGGCGGAAAGTTTTCCACTTAGCACTTCTCTGCGGGATGGCACTGCCATGGTTCCCCCACAAATTGAAGCTAATGCGACAGATATACATATGAAATATATCCACTAGCCGTGCTAATCAGTTAGAATCAGCTAGAAACCAAGGAGAGCACGCAAATAAGTAAACAAACAGATGGTCTTAATCATCTCTCATTTCGTATCGTTTCGTACAACGCGGCGTATGGGTGTTGTTTTGAAAACAACTCAGCTGATTTTCAATTCGCCGCAGTAGGAAAACAGCTGTTCGCAGTCTTTCTCTCTCTCTCTTTCTCTCTCTTTGGCAATTGTTAATCATAATTTTAAATAGACAATAATCGTTTGTTTTGATTTCGGGCTTCCAATTTGCGAGCGTGCGCGAGTTGCTCACTTTTTGTTGATTTTTGTTGGTTTTTTTCCCGATATTTTTTCATTCTGCTGCCATTGACGTCGCTCGCTCTTTTTTTTTTCTGTAGCTCGTCCGTTTTTTTCGGTTCGTTTTCGCCGCAGTCGAAATTCGTCGTCGTCGCCGCCGTTTGCCTCGCATTTTGCACTTTGCGGTCCGCTCGAAATATTTATTTTGGATTTAACGTGTGCTACTCTTCTATATATACCCCTATATATAATATCCGTCTATATATGTGCTAGCACATATCGAGAAATCGCTTCTATCGGTACCCACAAATAATTGGTTTCAAATTGCCAACGTAATTTGACATCAGCCAATAAATAATATGAAATAATCAAAAGGTGTATAAGTTTCAAAACGCTGAGCTCATTATTTCTAGCTAATTAGCATAAAAATCGTAAAAGCTCTAACAGGGTTGTAAAAAATATGATTCTCTTCGATTATCACTAATACCCCGCGTAATTTAAAGTGAAATAAACCTGAAAAGTGACCCAGTGACATAGTTGAAAGCATCTTATCAGCAGCCGTATTTCAAATCGAATCAAATACAATCTCTAATACAATACAATAAACAATTGAAACTGCTACAATTAATAAATATTATTCGAGGGCTGTGTGGCAAGACCAAATCACGTGCCTCTAATTGCAATACTTGTTCGCGTTAATTAGTGTTAAATACACTCGCTATCGCTTTTGTTTTCTAGTCGGGCAGAACAATTGTAAATCTGCCCGAATATCATTTTCCCAGCTGCGATTCCCTTACAAATATATGCTCCACTTTCATGTTATGGAATTTTCAATGGAATCCAAAAAAACTAAAAGGTTGGTTATGCGTTTTTCAACTCCAGAACATTTTTTTGGTACTGAGAAAGAGATTAAAAAAAATAAAAAAATGGGGTGACAAAACTTGTAGGCAGGAAATGTTTGGTTTACAGACGATAAAAATTAAATGTGATAAACGATTTGAAGGTTTCGACTGTTTGTCGAAGTTCAAGTTTATGTGAACGGACTGAAGAACCACAAAACCTTACATGGTTTTGCTTTATAAACTTATCTTATCGGGGTGATTACGAAGTTCTTATAATTTTCATTGTTTTTCCAGTAATTTGCTCGCAGATAAACGAAATAAAAATTGATAGAAAAAAAACTTTAAAAGGGTTCAAGGACGTAAGTTGATGGATTAATGGTTTAGATAAGATACAAATTTGATAATCAATAACAAGTTGATTTATGGTTCCCATCGTTTCGCTAGCGAATGGTACGTTCTTTAAAATATATTTTGAAAGTAGCCAAAAATCGGTGTTTCCCCCAGATATATAAGTAGCTTTGAATTTATCTTGGGATTTCGCCAAATTCTCGGAATATTTTTCTTTAATTCTACAACGCCAATATAATGAGTTATTATTCTATACTTATCACCTCCTTGTTCTTAGCATTCATGCCAAAAGTCATTGTTTATTATTTTAACTCGTTTTTATTATGGTTCTTATCATTCCCATTGTTTTTTAATTTAAGCCTGCTTTCCTATCAATTAATCATAAATCAACCGATTTGCGTCGATTTATTTAAATGCGATCTGTTAAACCGTTTTTCAAAGCTTTTCCTGAACCCCTAACCTTTTTTCTGATATCCTCATAAATAAAAAGAACATTCTTCAAAAGGGGAAGGCAACAAGCCAAAATGTATGGCATACTTAAAGTGTTCAACAACGACGGAAAAAAAGCATCTTATAGATGTATTTGTATTTATTTCCAGCGAAATGTTAATAGTATAGAAGTTATAGGAAAACAAATAGGGCTATACTTTGTAAGGTATACTTGCAGAGTGTTTAAGTCGAAAAAAGTTGATTACCATCAACAAAGAAGTGGTCACCTCACTTTGTATTTCCATGAAATTCCTTTCTTGCTATTATTCAAATTCCAAAAAACCATAACTAACGGGTATCATTGGGTCGAATCCCTGTAAATCTGTATATTAGCCTTATTTTCCTGCCTCTGTTGCAGTTTTTATTTAAAACTTTTTACGTTTTATTTCGGATTTGTGTTGGCCCAGTGCGATGGATTAATCTGTTGGCAGAGAGATATTTGTTCGGGTTCGTCGAACATCTTATAAGTGGCGTGGAATCGAGTTGTTTGCGTTTTTGTTGCTGTTGCTATATGACACATCCAGAGAGCTTTTATAAGACGTACGTTTCGTTCGGGAATACGATTTGGGTGAGCGTGTTAATACGGTATTAATAATAGGGGTGTATATGTATGATGTACATATGTTTTCGCACTTTATTGTAGATTTCCTTTGGAATTTTTTGCTCTTCTTCACACACATGTGTTTAGTGAAATGTCAAACATTTCCCAAGCCATTTTCGTATTCCATTTGCTTGCCTGAGCTTCGCTGTCCTTTAGGCGGTTTCCTTGAAGAAGATTTCACGGCTTTTGCCACAAATTCAGGAATCAACCTTTGCTGTCCCCCATGTGCCTACCAAATTGCCTTGTACTTCAACTCTATCAATTATTTACGGAAAGCGGCGACGGTAACTATTACCCTGAACTTTAACAGACCTTCGACCGGAGCTCAAACAGCTGACTGCGATGCATGACACATGGCATATCGTTTGGATTACGTTTGCTAGCGATATCTATTATTTACAAGAGTACTTGACTTGGTCACAAAGGACACTGGCAATCGTGTCTTGGTCTATTGATTGAATTCGATTTTAAAGGCATTCTGGTTCGGACATTTTTCCAGGAATAAGTCATGAAAATTGTCCTAAATAATAGATCGAGGTTTTTGGTTTGGCAATCGACGGGTAACCTTTGTTCGGTAGCTTCTTATAGTTAATGGTATATTTTACATAGGAGTAAGGAGCTCCCCATGTGTGTTTATAAATAAAAGTAACTAAAAGTCTTATAGAACTTAATACTTTTCATGTTAACTGTTGACACAATAAAATATAAAAAAATACTACAAATTTCTATCACTCATTTTTCAGTTTTATTTTTTTCTGGGAAAGGAATTTCTTTAAATTTAAAGAAAATTCCCATCTACCCCTATATTATTTTCCCAGAATAGCAATGCCAGCAACATACATAGTTCTGAGAAACTTTCATTACGCACTCCGAGTCAACTTCCTTGGCGGGAATTTGATTTTTGCTCTTATCGCCGTACACCGATAAAAAGATATGGGGGGTGCCAGTGGAAAAACAAATTTATCAATTGTAATTATTATTTTGCATATTCTGCAGACTGCTTTTGACAGATGGTCGATGGCATTCCATCCAATCATCAGGCCATGTGGCAAAAATAAGTTTACAGGTTTTTCCAGGCAATTAAGATATAAAACCAACTTATTGAATGATAACTCGACACGATACAGTCCCAAAGTCCAGAATTGGGCCCATAAAGGGAGTTCGTTTCGGCTTCTCTTCCTAATTTGAGTTTATGTTTTGGGGCGTGTTCTTGCCACACCTCCACACTTGATGATGATTAAATTGTTGATGGTTGCTGATGATAATTTCTATTTACAGATTTCGTTTTATAGGCGTGTCCTAGAACCAAGGTTGGGTAAACAAATAAAACTACAGATCACAAATCAAAAACTCATACAGTATATGTCGCGTATAGCTAAATTCTAGAATGCCAAAACAATTCATAAATGTCATATGGTATATACTCGTATATCTTTACTTTATTGAATACAAAGCCAATTTTTTAATTTTAGTTCACAAAGTTGGCATGTGTTCATTTATGGTTTATTTATGGGAACTAAAAGAAATTCTTTGTTTATTATTTTTGAAAAAGTATCTAAGATTATATTTTTGGGGAGTTCGGTTTTTAAACATGGTACATTTAACTGATATATACTGTTATTCTTAGACAAGGGACAGGTTTTCTTTATGTTTTGAAACATACTTGTAGAATGATTCATTTTTGCGACTCGTCCGGCTATCTGAACATGTAACTCCATACCTATAAATAACTGATAAGTGTAATCCGTTTAATCATAAAAGCGATAATGATAATGGTTTTTGTTCTTTTTTTAACCAGGCACAAATCAAAACCCAAATGAGCAGCACCTGAGCGATCCGGCTGGCTCGCCCTCCACCGCCAGTCCCAGCAACAACAACAGCAGCAGCAACAACGCGATCGCCGCAGCAGCAACAGCAACAGCAGCAACAACAACAACAACAGGAACTGCAGCGGTGGGTGGAGCGGGAGGAGGCGGAGTGGGCGTGGTCGTGGTGACACCAACAAAGAGCCCCCAGCGTAACGCTTTCCAGGAAGATGCTTATCAGCAGGCCAACTTGGCTGGCGGCGATAGCGTCGATAACGTGGAATCGGCTCAACTGGATGGCAATCCGAGTGGTGGATCGCCGGGACAGCGTCACTCGATAAACTCGGCGGAATACACATCCACGCCGAAGACCAGTCGGAAGGGTCCGAGTAGCACCAATGCCAGTGGGACAACATCGCCAATTAATTACCAGCTGCCCGGCGATGACTATCCGTATGGCATAGAGTATGAGTCACAGCAACTGCAATACCAACAGCAGCAGCAGCAGCAACAGCCACAGCAACAGCAACAGCAACAGCAACAGCTACAGCTACAGCAGCAACAACAGCCGCAACAGCAGCAGCAGCAGCAACAGCAACATTTGCCAGTAAGCGGAGTGGAGCAATCGCCAGCAACGATTACCTACCAAAGTTTGCCGGCCAGTCGCCAGAGTTACGCTTCACCGCCAGCTCTGGTGATTCCCCAGCGGCAGTCGTTGCTTCCCTGGGGTGCTCACTCAAGGAGCTCGATCATCAACGTCCTGCCCAGTTATACCCAAGCCGAGATGCATGCCCTCGCGGCCAGCGTGGCCAGCGTGGAGATCTCGGCTCCACGACCTGGCGAGATTGTGATGCGCAATCTGTTCAGCGATTTTACCGCTCAGGCTGAGAAGAAGATCGAGCTGGTGATGCTGGAGAGTGCCGATAAGAATCTATCCAAGCTGCTGCAACGCGGTGAGGATCAGCAATTCGATCAATTGCTATCTGCTCTGGGTTCCGTTGCCGAGCACTGCCTGCCATCGTTGCTTCACACTTTGCTGGCCTGGCATCGTCGTCAGTTGTCCGATATGGAAATCAAGAATGACCTCAAGAAACCAGCTCCGAGTGGTGGCAGTTCCCAGGCGTCGAGCAATAAACCCACTGTGGACTTGGATTTTCAACTGCAGCGAAGGGAGGCAGCCGTGGAGTTCATTTTCTGCCTGGCTCTGATCGAGATACTCAAGCAGCTGCCCTATCATCCGGGTCACGAGGATCTGGTGCGCAGCATCGAGAATCTGGCCTTTAAGCACTTTAAGTACAAGGATGGACTGCAGAACAATCCGAATGCCCTGAATATCCACATGATCGCCGACCTGTATGCGGAGGTTATTGGGGTATTGGCCCAAAGTCGATTTGCCTCGGTGCGCAAGCGCTTCATGAGTGAGCTGAAGGAGCTGCGCGGCAAGGAGGTGTCGCCCACCACCACCCAGAGCATCATCAGTCTGCTGATGGGCATGAAGTTCTTTCGGGTCAAGATGGTGCCCATCGAGGAGTTCGAGGCCTCGTTTCAATTCATGCACGAGTGTGGTCAGTACTTTTTGGAAGTGAAGGATAAGGATATCAAGCATGCGTTGGCAGGACTGTTTGTGGAGATCCTGGTGCCTGTGGCGGCGGTGAGTTGGAAAAGAAACAAATTAAACAAATACGTAAGTAACATCCGTATTATTCTCTCATAGGCCGTGAAAAACGAGGTGAATGTACCCTGTGTGAAGAACTTTGTAGAGCTGCTTTATGTGCAGACTTTGGATGCCTCTACGAAATCTAAGCATCGTTTGGCTCTTTTTCCGCTCGTCACCTGCTTGCTCTGTGTCTCGCAGAAGACCTTCTTCCTCACCAACTGGCACTACTTCCTGGCCATGTGTTTGAGTAATCTGAAAAACCGCGATGCTAAAATGAGCCGCGTGGGCCTGGAGTCGCTGTTTCGTCTACTTTGGGTGTACATGATCCGCATCAAGTGCGAGTCCAACTCGGCCACGCACTCCCGCCTCCAGAGCATTGTGAACTCCCTGTTTCCCAAGTGAGTTGAGATGGTTTATAGCTGACTCTTTGACTTTTGCTAATATTTTCCTATTTAATATCTACCTTCCAGGGGCTCCAAAGGAGTTGTGCCACGCGACACTCCGCTGAACATCTTCGTGAAGATCATCCAGTTCATTGCCCAGGAGCGTTTAGACTTCGCCATGCGCGAGATCGTCTACGATCTGCTGTGCGTGGGTCGTTCCATCAAGCTGATCCTCAATCCGGAACGCATGAGCATCGGACTGCGAGCCTTCTTGGTCGTCGCCGACTCACTGCAGCAGAAGGCGGGTGAGCCGCCGATGCCCAGGACGGTTCCAGCCCTGCCATCTGGTAACACACTGCGCGTCAAGAAGACGTACATAAACAAGATGTTAACAGATGATACCGCGCGAAGTATTGGAATGTCTACGTATTTCCCACATGTACGCAGGGTTTTTGTTGATATTTTGAGAGCCTTGGATGTTCACTATGGTCGTCCATTGATGATGACAAATACGCAGAACCAAAACAAGGAACCGGATGAGATGCTGTCCGGTGAAAGAAAGCCGCGCATCGATCTGTTTAGAACGTGCGTGGCCGCCGTGCCACGATTGATACCCGATACAATGACTGCTCACGAGCTGGTGGACTTGCTGTCCAGACTGACGGTTCACATGGACGAGGAGCTGCGAATTCTAACCCACCAGTCGCTTACGACGTTGGTCATAGATTTTCCGGATTGGCGTCAGGATGTCGTGCACGGATACACTCAGTTTCTGGTGCGCGACGTCACCGACACCTATCCGCAGCTGCTGGAGAACTGCACGCGCATCCTGTTCAACTTCCTCAACATCTGGCGTTGTGCCATTAATGTAAATGGGAATAACACCACCATAACTCCAAGTGGCGGTACAAATGTGGCCAATACAGGACAACCCAAATTGACCACAGTCACTGCCACGGCCACGGTGACGGTGGTTCAGGGTACAGTGGTGCAGGCTGCAGCAGCTCCGGCACAGGACACCGCCAGCAGTCAGTTGTCCAAGCAGCAGCATCTGAATACGGCCAGCAGTGCGGCCTCCAGCATCACCACCTCCAGCGGCATGTCGAGCATCACGCAACACACTGTGCTGAACATGGCCAGTGATGTGGCCAAAAAGAATGAGATTCCACTGGCCACCACTCTTCATTTTGTCGAAGGCTTTGCCTTGGTGCTGCTCTGCAACTATCGCCCGTATCTGCGCAAGCTGGCCGCCATGATACTCAAGGAGGTGAAGAATCTAATGCGGGCATTGGGCATACCAGAAACAGAGCCACCGCTCATCGATGTCATGGATCGCTGTGTGCCGGCTATCGTGGAGAAGTGCCTGCCTATGCTGCCGCAGACGGAGAAGACTGCCATACTGAATGCTAATTGCATTGACCTGCAGTGGATAGCCGAGAGGTCCAGTGGAGTGTGGCTGGCCGGTCTAACAGATGGTGGAGTCCATATAAATCTATTCTTTTTATAGAGAAAACTAACATTATTCGCATTTCTTGCAGACAACTCAAAGTCATCCACCTCCACGCTCAACCTGTCACAGTCAAGTTCAACGGCAAATGCCTCGGCCACGGTGGCCAGCTCCCCACAACCTCCGTTTGATCCCTGGGCCACTTGTTTGTTTGGACTGCTGGAAAGGCAGCGCATCTTGCAGCAGTGTCCATCAGCAGTGGCACAGGCCTGGCCGATTTGTTTCACGCGCCTGAATGCGCTCTACAGTGTCATAGATCCCACGTAGGTTGAAAGAAGCTTACAAATGTAAATCTATATAAAAATGAATTATTATCTATTATGCAGCCCCGTGAGCGACAATCGAGCTTCATTGCTTAGAAGTTCGGCACCCACGAAGAAAGTGCCCACCGAGAGTCAAAAGGATTCCTACCTACGTCTTTGGAGAAATCAGGTGGCATGTGCCATGCGATTGGTGCCACAAATTCCTAGTGTTGCCGTTCGCTGCGCCTCACCTGATTTGAGTTTGAGGTGAGTAGGGGGAAACTAAAGGCATTTAACATTCATTTTCACAGAGAAAGAAATAACATAACATTCAAATGGTCATAGAATTTGTTTTTGTATCAATTGGTATTTTGAAATCATTTCAATGTTGTGTCGTTTTCTCTGTGCATTTATTGATTTATTTCACTAACGCCGCCCCGAAATTCAAAACAAACAAGACACTTCATTACTTCTGTTTGACTAATACTTCGCATTCAATTTCATTCGGCACGAATTTGCATGTGGTGTTTATATATACCAAAGTTGACCCGAGTGCTTTGTTATTAGAAATAGGTGTAAAATTGAAAAATCAAGTTTCACATGCAAATTAATTTTATGTTTTGTATTTGTCAAACTAACATTTCATTGCATTCTGTGGATACCACAACATACGGACATAAATGTATATGTTGGAATTTGAAAATGTGTTTTGTCTAACTCCATTTGCATTTTAATTGTGAATGCATATCGGCTTTAATATGTAATTATCTGTTATTGCTTTATCTGCGTTACTCACACGACACGTTGTATGTTTAGCTGGATTGCTTTACATGCGTGCACTCGATTGAATTTTGTAGAAATCATCTGTGAATTTATATAAAATTTTGCATATGGAAAATAATGCTGTACATCAGCCTGCTTAAACAGAAACAGTAGGACACCTTTGTCAATATTTGGCCACCCCATCCAAGCGCGTTATTAGTCTGTTTATTATTTTAGTGCCAAAGGTTAAAGGGTAGGGTTGAAGTTGAAAGCTTGGGATTTATGCTGTCGGAAGCTGTTAAGAACAAATCGAATTTAAAGTGTTTTGAATACATAAATCAAACTGCACTTAAGCCACTTACGATTTCAATGTAAATATTGCAATTTATTCATTGTAGGAATTTCAAGGGGGCTTACTTAAAATTTTAGAGGAAAGTGTTGAATAGGAATAAGAGTAAAGGGAAAGGAGTTTACTAAATAACATTAAAAAAGGGGCCTTTATTAAAGTAGATACAATGCGAAATAAATAAGTGTATTTAATCTAAATGGATGATCATTTAATTTTACCAAAGAGTTAATAATATAATTGTGTATATTGTCAGTGTGTCATCCTTTTCATTAATATTGAACATTTATAGCTACTTTTTGTTACAGAATGTTTAAATTTATATCTTGCTGCCACTTTTTCCACGTAGTATATCATTGTTAATCCACTTTGGGGCACCGTTCGTTGAAAATTTAACTAGACTTAACTGAATTACAATGCGAAATATTGGAACCCACCGCACACATGCAAAAAACCCCCCACAATACATTTCCATCACATCAGTGTGTAAATGTTGGCCGATGGAAAATGTCAATAAAATCGGGAATTTCACAAAAAGTCCACGACAACTGCCTGCCGCCCACACAAACCACTTTGCACCCATGTCCCCTTGAAGGTTATAGTCCATGTCCACACCAACAGAACTCATCCCGTGGGGAGCTGGGCATACAGATTGGCCAACTATTTGCCAAGATGGAATCTCTTTGTGCAAATGCGTACATTAAATATTGATCACATAAATCGTAATCGAATCATCACAAGTCGTTCAGCAAAAAAACCCATACACCCTTGATAAACAGATATCTATATATGGATTGTAATTTATAGTTTACAAGATCAGTCGGACTCGCGTTCGCTGTCCGATTCCCTGGACAATATACCATCCAATGTGTTTGGGCCCGAGGGAATCGTCACGCGTTTCACGCTGCCACTCTCCTATGGACGCAAAGAGGCGCGCCAGAAACGACTTGGGTAAAGCAAATAATACCAAATACCAAATCAAAGCCAAAACCAACTAATAATGCAACAAAATATTTGCAAACTCTATTTACGCAACATTTTTTTTTACAATTATCTAACTACGTTCTGTATGCAAAATGAGAATCTTTCTGTATTTATTATATTTTCTGTTGCCTGTCTGTGTTTTTTGTGTGATTAGCTTTGGCATGTTATTAAAAATGTCTTGAATTATTTTCAAAAGTTATGATCCTTGCCTACCAATTTGCATTCTTGATTTTGAGAAATTATAGTTTTTCACATATCAAATTGCACAGTACCTTTATGTTCAAATATTTTTCTTTGGTCACCATGTTTGTTATATACCCTTTATTTTATTTAACAAAAATACTTTTTAGATTTTTTATGTTTTCTTTACTTAGGAATACTTTTAAATATTTAAAATTACCTCCAATAAAACTCAATAAGTCAAATAGAGTATTTATTGCTCCTACCATTCAACGCATTTATGAATATTATTATGAATTTTATTTTACTTTGATTTGCCAATATATTTTCCCATTTGCATCAGCTTCGGTTTTCCTTGAGTTAGTTGTTGCCGTTTAGATTGGCAAGCAGTTTTCCTCACCTCCTTCCACTTTATTTTGTGCAACACGATTCCGAAATGGTCACTCCGCCTTGTTTGCAGTGTGCTGAAAATAATTTGAAGACAAGTTTGTTTATTTTTCATATAGCGCATGTCAGCCAGTACCGCACAATTCCCAAAAAACCACCCAAAACCCGCAAAAGCTTGATTTGGCTTCGTGTTCGCTTTTCAGCAGCAAAAAAAATTTGTATATAAAATTGTTATTTGCTTGCTGTAATTTATTATTATTCGTTCCGACCAACCCTCGCAAAGGGAAAGGGTCAGTTCAGAACGAACAACAAAAAATGTGGGTTTTAATTGAAAGAAGATTTCAAATTTAAAATTCATAATGTTTATCGTTGCACTGCTGAAAAAAAAATGAGGGACTGTGCAGCAGGGACCGTAACCCTGTGAATGTAAAGTAATTTCTGCAAATACGAATTGACAGGTTAGAGAGAATTTTTACAGACCCGTTTAAAACGCAGTAAACTTTATGGACTCTCGCTAAATAACGATGACCTTGCCAAGGCAGCAAAAAAAAAAAAAAAAACACCCACAGCCAGAAAAGCAACATTAAGAGAAATTACTGCCCCCGGAGCGTTCGCTGTTTGACACTAAAATCCATGGCCGTAAATTTGTTTTACAGCTCATCGCCGGACTCCCTGAACGCCGATCGCAGTGACAAGTCGGCGATGGGTAGTGCCTCACCGCATGCCCTCTACAAACTGGTGGTGCCCCTGCTCCGCTGCGAGGTGGTGGATGTGCGGGATGCCGCCGTGAATGCCCTGGGCCTGATAAACCACGATGCGCTCAAGTAAGTCTCTAAGCTAACAGCCAAACTTGATGTATCCCCTCTGACACAATGCGTATGTGTTCTGGCAGGGATTTGATGGAGGAGCTGGTGGTGTACATCCGCGAGGCGGTGGATCGCAAGCAGGAGAACATGCGCAGGAGGAGGAGACGGGATGCCCTGCGCCTGCAGGTGGTGCGAGTGCTGGAGAAGATTGCCGAGAATGGAACGTTCGGTGTGAGGTAAGGAATACATAAATCTTAATGTTTACTTAAAAGTAAATTAGGCCCGATCTCTCAATATCAGGTTAACGGTTTACCTATCTGTCAGGTTCTAGGTCCGGTTTCTTAATGTTATGTTAACGTTCCAGTTTGTTATCTCTCAGATATTTAGGTCCGATTTCTCAATATCAGGTTAAGCTTCTAGCTAGTTATCTGTCAGAGAGAGTTAACATGAAGTTAATCTTACATAATTGCTAACTCAAAAATGATTGAGGTCCATTTTCTCAATATAGTGTTAAGGTACTGGTTTGTTATCTCTCAGATATTTAGGTCCAAAGAAGGTTAAATTTAATATATTATATAATCGGGACCACAAGTTTGTATTCACTAACATGGTAACAGATTCTTTCCGATAAAGCAGTTCAACTCAATGTCAAGAATTAACATGACATTGAGAAATGGGCCCTAAGTAGGTTGTGTTTTCCATGCTTCGCATATTGTTTCTAATTATTCCGAAACTTTTCTTCAACCATTTGCAGCACCTGTGTCCTGGAACGCGATACAATGTCGCTGCATCCCACCTTCGTGGAGTACATCGAGGGCGCCGTGGCCTATCTAATGTCTGAGACGGACAAGGACAACCTGAGCATACGCGAAGTGAAGGCGCACTTTTGCAATTTCATACGCAAGATGATTAAGAACTTCTCACGTAAGTCTAGCGAGACCTCGAAGAGCTGTCATCGCCACAACTTTGGCGGCGCATCCTCCTGCTTTAACTGATTGCCCGTTCATTTCTCTCAGTCGAGTCCTGTGCCACGCTGCTGTCCCGGGTCCTCAAGCGTAATCTGTTCAATTTGTTTGCCGCTTGGTGTGGCAGCTTCTCTAAGCCGCTAGGCATTACCGTGCAGATTGGCCAGACCCTCGAGGAGGAGAAACTGCAGTTCAGCGCCCTGCAGGCAAGTATATAAAGAAAACCGCAAAATGGGTCTGTCTTAGCCAGGTTATTTTGCACCTAGAAAAGTTTTTTGAATTGGATCTTCAAATTACAATATTTTCTGTAATGAAACCACAAACATACCATTTTATTTCTATTATTTTTTCAAGCATTTGATATTTTTGTAGTTATTTATAATTTTTCAGGAGACCTACCAAATTTCTAACATCCAACTCGATAAAAAAAAGAAACAATTTTAAATGTACAGTTAGTAGTAGTAATACTACTACTTTATAGTTTTTACAATAAATGTATAGTATTAGCCTTTTCAGTTTCAATTTAATTTTCATTTTTATATTAATGTGAATACAATTTTACTAGGCTTACAGTAAATTTTCTTTTTTAAATATTTAATATTTAATTTTAAAAACATTTTAAGTAGTAGGTATCTAACTCTTTTCTCTGTATGTTCGTCTTTCCTCCCCTAGGCCATGTCAGCCTTGCTCTGTTGCGGTCACATCTTCTACACACCTCATCTGCAAGACGAAGGCATCATATACAAGTGGCTGGATCTGCTGCTGACCTCCAAGGACGAAAAGGTAAAGCGCCGCCCACTTATCCCACCACTTGAACCGCAATTAACGCTGAAGTCACTCCCATAGATTTACCAACTAGCGCGAGATACTGTGGTGCTGCTGCTGGAATCGAATCCGGATATGGGACAACTTCTGGAGTGGGTGATAGATCGGTGTTATACGTCGACCCCTCGCGAGGCAGATGCCTGTTTTCTGGCCCTGGCCTCGATCTTTAGCGCCAAGTGAGTGAGAAAGGAAATGGCACTTTAAACATAAGAACACGGTTGCCCCTTAATACGTAATCGCCTTACGTTGCTGGCTTTTAATTTGTTTCAACTTGTTCGACAGTCATGAACTCACTTTTCTCCCCACCTGCTGCCGTAATCGGTTGGCCCACATAGCGAGGTGGGGGATTGTGGCATGAAGGACCTGAATCCCGCTTACTTAAGTAGCATTTCACGTGTGTCTGCCAACAATGGGGTGCTCTTTAAATTTACGAACACACACATGAGTGGCTGACAGCCTATTTGTTCAGGCCAAGCACGTTTTTTATTTCCGCTACCTGTTCCGTTTTTTTTTTACTCATAATGGTAGCCTTTTCCGTATATATTGCTAGTTAAACAGTTGGGGACATAAAGCATAGCTTGCATGCCTCATTGCATTTAATGCAATTGTAGTCGGTAGGCAAATGTGTCACAGGCGATTTCATAAATAAATTAAACATAATTACTAGTTAAATACTGCATTTAACATTATAATATAATTTTTTTATAGTGCCATTACTATTTGCGTTAAATCATCGCTTTTGATGTCATTGTCATCATTTTAGCATATTTGCACAGCCGTCTGTCTGGCTAATGGGAAAAGCACATAGGTGCCAAATAATTCTGGTGGTTTGTTTACAAAGTTCTAATGGCAACGAATTACCTATGCTAGAACTCAGACCCACTGTCTCACCACATTTTAAGCTCTCCATTTGCAGTTTGTCGACATTTGTCGATGTCAAAGCTATTATAGCCAGAAGCTGTAGTAACGAGAGCCCCCTAGTTTGCGGTTCATCCCAGGTGGGGTCTGTGATTTTGTGGTTTTTCCCCAAAACCGAAAATCAAAGCCATGATAGAAGGCATCTTAACCACTTGACCCGACCATGTTTTCTTTGTCGGCTGGACAGACTTTTGGAGCATTGCATGTCTGAAGGTTCTTGGTTTTTCATACCTAGTAATGGGATTTTTAAGAAAAGAGGGAAAAGTGTTAGAACTATGTTTGATTATTATGATTAAAGATTTGCTATTTTAAATTCGAATACAATAAACTTTAAGTACTTTAAAACCCTAAAGGTATGGTATGGTATATGTTACCACATAAATATTAAAGTATTTAATGTTTAAAGTGAAGCAAAGAATACCTATAAAAACAATTTATTAACTTAATGCAAATTTCTTTTAACATGGTCATGATACTAGGTATCTCATAGTCGACTCTTGGGTCTAAAGAATTCACCTTTGTTTTTTTCTAGTGCTACCCACCCACATGCTGCATCGGTTCAGCGCGTGGCATTCCCAACTTTATTTTCCGCTTGTCCGGATTTTTTGTGTCAGGTGGTGTTGGCATGCTGTTGGCACATCGAAGCGAATACCATTTTAATTTTAATGGGCAGTGTGATAAATTCTTTAAATTCCTGACCAGATTAAAGGTGTCCAAAAAAGAGCAAAAGAGCCGACAAAGGAACTTGGCCGACAAATTGATTGATTGTATCTAAACGGTTTTGGGTCTCGGTTGCTTATCGCAGGCAATTTGCGGCGGAGAATTCACATTATTTGAATAGCCAGCCATTTGTCCTTGAACTTTGGTCCTTATGACCATGAAAAGCTCTAAATTATACGCATACAAGTTCTGCATTTTCCTTATTCTTTCAAAACCAGGGAAAATTAAAACCACAGCTAACTTTGTAGCGCCGAAGTCTTCTTGTGTTTGCGGTGATGCAAAGCGAAAATCGATTTGCGTAAATTATTCAATTCAGTTCAGAAGCAAGTGGGAGGTCCTGTCCGAAAGTGTTATTCCGCACCCTGGGGTAACAAAAAATAAAAAGAATGTATGCGGATGCATGTGTGCAAACAAGTGGGCTACGACATTTTAATGGATCTGTCGGGAATTGGATGGGGTGATGAAGGCTTTTCTGTTTTCCTGGCAGGTGGAGCAGCAACTGTTGATTCTTGGCATGTTGAACAATTTCCATCGTTATTTTGAATCCACAACCGCAGAACCACAAGCCAACAACCTCATTAGGTTACTTTGTAAGCCCGTGTCTTGTATTAAAGCCATTGTTTTTTGCATTTCCTTTTAATTACAGGGAGTATCCGTGCGACCATTACACATCGGTGATAACCGTAACCCTCCTGATGACGGGCTGTCCTCGGGTGGAGGTCCATGCCACGGCGTTGCAACTGCTGCAGATCCTGGACAAGCGATTCTTTGGCAGCGTGGTGGGCACTCTGCACAGCGACAACGAGAAAGGTATGAGTTTTTCATTCTGAAACGACAACTAACGCGGGGTAATGGCAATAAAGTGGAACTTAAGTGACAAGGAGAAGTTTTCAGTGGAATGGGCCATCTCCAGATGGAGATTCTCATATTTTGCAATAATCTGGAGAGCAGTTTTATTGCTCTGAGTCGTTTACTAGAACTATAATGGGAAAAACTGCAGTCCCAAGTAAATTTGCACTACCTTTTGTTGAAAATTCGAAATAATATGGTATCTTATATATTAAAGTTGAATGTTGAATCATGTGAATGTTGAATGTGGAATCATAGACCTCTAAGTGTATCTATAGATTATGTGGGTTACCCACAATGCTACTCTTAAGTCATTCATCATTCAAATCTTGAGTTTAAGATGAAATTATAGACCTATAGGAGTCTGAAAAATGTTGATCTAACCAATTTCTGGATTATGGCTTACCCACTATGAATAACCATTAGGTAATGAAACTCTTTTGAGGGAAAATATACCTGATATATATTATGATCCCCATTGTTGTGGCAATCTGTCAGAGGTTGAGCTACTTATAAAAGGACGAAAAGAAGCTCTCATGTCACTCGCACTCGTTTTTTTCACATTTCGTTATGAATCCCTCAAGGGGGGATCCCATTTTCATTCGTTAAATTTCCCAATGCGGAAAGTGTTATTTATTCTCCTTGTTCGTTGGTGCTTGAATTTTGCATTTTAATTTCATATGCGTACCCATCCTGTTGTTTTATTACCCAGAGTGTGGGTGTGGAATTTTTATTGCATTACATAAGAAGCTTTAAGCGGCTTTGTTTGCACAAATCGCTCGCATATTCGATGTTTTCCGATTATGTTAAGTTTGTTTATATTTAACGTTGGAGCGAGGGCCTTTTCGTTGCTTATGTGGGTATCTTTTTAAATACCCTAGAGCTTATGGCTAATCTCCGAAGGTATTTGTCTACCAAATTGAACCTGCAAAATGTTGCTTTTCACTAAATTTTCTTGGAAGTGCTGCGGATACTTTACTATTTTCGTAATTACGCCAATTTCAATGCTTGCACTGAACTTATTTTGCTGCTTTTTTGCGAAGCTGAAGCTGTTTACCCAAAAATATTACCCACCCACATAAAAATCCAGCACCTTTGACCTTTTTTTTTGCCTTTGCTGTATAAGCTGATGAAGTTTGTGTTGCCTTTTGTCCAGGATGCTGCAATATAAGCTTAGTCCTGTTGGGTTTAAAAGATAATATTAAGTCCCCGACATTGGGTCAGCAGAGAAATACGCTGAGCAGGTCGGGATTTAGCCATCAATGTGAACATTCAATTGCTTTAAGCTGCCAAATTTTGTAAATATAATAAACTAAATCAAATTAGGTTAAGTCAATTGAAAAATTATTTAAATGATTCTTTTGCGGCGAAATGGGGAATCCAATCAAAACTCCCTCTGGTCGGATTTTCATTTAACGAAATTAACATTTATTACTTGTACACATTTTCGTGTTGGTTGGTTAGACAGAAATACGTTTTTATTAATCTAATCTATTGGGTTTTACGTTTGACGTTTTCAAATTGCGTTTCTGTGGTTAGGTTTCAATTAGTTTAGCGTGCGGATTTGAATTGGATTGGTTTTTCTTATCTAACAGCTTTCTAAATATGCGTACAGTTACGGAAGCAAAACAAAAGTTAACTATGTTATTAGTACATGGTTAGTTAAACACTTAAATAGATATAATTCGGTGTATACATTCTAAAGTTTGATTCTCATTTAATTTTGCTTGGCCTTGACATCACAAACAAATATTTGCGTTTTTAATTCTTGACTGTGTAAACTAATTTTTACCTTCTCTTGCGCTTATATTATGTTTGCTGAAATCTAATTAAAAACGAAATTCCTGCTTATCCCGCGGCGTATTTCGCAATTTCCCATTTTTCATTGGCCTTTGGAGCCTCTTTGTTTATTATTATATTATGCTGTAAGCTCTGCAATTCACTTTAGTGGATGCAACTCGTGCATTTCGTTCCAACAATGCTGCGTCATCATTCGTCGACGGGTGGATGTTCCGGTGTTACGACAATATTCAGAAACTGAAAAGAAAAGCGCGGGGTAAATATATGAAAATGTAGTAAATTAATTTGCGGGAAATTCTTTGAAAAAGCATGCGTGTTTATATTAATTTGGTTTCACATCTTGGCTTTCGAATTGCCATAGCAATTGTTGATTTCTAAATTGACTTTTGGTGCGTAATGTTGGCGTGCAAAGCAGAAGTTAAATAATGAAATTTAATTATGAATTTTAAAGCAATAGTTAGGTTTGCTCATAGTTCTTTTTAGTACAACACAAGTAACTGCAGGGTATTTTAAAGTGTTCATTTTTCTATACTCTATATTTAAAGAGCTTTGCATTTCGGCATTTAATGCTAAATGCTTGATGAGATTATGTTCTTAAAAAATAAAAAACATTTCATAACATTTTCGTATTTTATAGTAATAATACCATTTTTTTAATCAACGGAAATTATAAAGCATTAGTTATTTTACTAAATCCTGATTTACAAATGTTTTTTTTGTCATCCAAGCGTTTCTGTTTCTACCCTATTATACCTGACATAAAAAGAGTTGCGATTTATGTTGTCAGCCGAATCAAAAGCCCAGCAGGGCGCACAAAAGTAGACTATAAATTCGGTACTTTGGGGTTTTCAATGGCTGCTCAACTGGCTTTTTGGCTTATTTGGGGTGCAATTTATTGGCCAGACGATAGAACGAAATGTCAAGACTCGAATACTAAACAAATCGGATTTTAAATCCCCTGTAAGCCAAGCGAGTCGAAAGTATTCATTGGGTTATTGTTAGCTAATTTAACAGAGAGAACAGCACATAGCATATTCATTTCGTGAAAATCCGAAATATTGTGTTTCATGGCAATCTGAGCTAATCAATCATCCGTGTGCAAAAGCACACAAAGCCGGGAAAAAGTGCCAATAAATTCAGTCCAGTGGCATTTTCCAATGAACACGATTGTTTGCCTTTCTGTCTTGTTTACATTTGTTCCTTTATGATCTTTGCGCTGGGTAATTATGGTTATCCTTCAAAGGCAATTGTATTTCCCAAACCCATTCAAATTCACCTCAGAATTACACTTTTATTCATACGCCTGGCACACTTTGTTTCCTTTTAATTATCTTAAATGTCTCTGCGGCCAGTCAACAAGGAAGATATATGTATAAATAGCATTTTGCCTCTTGAGAAGGATTCCATTCTCCTTGGCTTTTGCCTCAAAATTTTTTGTTGATTGCCATGTGTGTGGATATTTGTGGCCCGGCAAGATTAATGATGACGTTCCTCGAAAGTCCTTGAAGCCTGTCTGATGATTCCACGGCTTTTGTGTCACGCTTCTTTTTTTTTGTATTGCTTTTCCAGTAAGTTATTAAATAAATTATACAGTCAACCACAAAGGAACAGAATCTCCACGTCATCCCAAGTCTTTTCACTGCCATTTTTCAACGAATACGGAAGCCATCGAAATCATAAGTGAATTCTTGTGTTCTGTTGTTTTCTCAATGAATAGACGGGCTGGCAAAATTTGTTAGATTTGAGTCCTTTTTGGGGCCAGCCATTTGATATTCTGACCCAGCACAATCATTTTCCGGCCAAACTCAAGCCTCAACTAAGATAAATCGTTATAAATGAGTCCAGTTAACACACACTTTAGTGAAAGGTCAAGCGAAGATGATAGTCGTTAGTTTTCGGAGCTGAAGACGTGAGGAAAAACTTATTCCCCTTAAAAAATTCTGAACAGAGCTTAATTTATTATACTAATTTTATATGTCGATAGTGTGGACAAGCCTCTTCTTTTAGTATTTTTACCAGATACTTGAGTTAGTCTTAGCCAAGTACAAAAATATTTCAAATAAACCTACATACGAGTATACCACACAAAAAGCTACCCTTAAAACAATGTAAAATATAATCTTTATGAAAGAAGACCAGAAGAGAAAGTTTGAATTTTAATATTATTATGTTAGCCTTATAGACACACAAAAGTTGCCTTTTCTTCTGGCAATTAGCCATTAATTTTAATTTAAGCCTGAAAATACCTCTGGGTTCATTCGAATTTTACACACCTTTATGAGCAAGCTTCCCATCTAAATCACTTTAAAGCCAAGTAAGGTGCATTTCTAGTTATTTTTCGATGCTTGAATGGAGAAAGATAGCAAATGGCACTGTTTTCTCCAGAGAAAAGCGCTGATTGACTCGCCAAGGAAATAACCGGAGGGTATAGGGATTGGCATCCTGAGAAAGCGTGACTGGATGAGTTGGTAATTTATGGCCAATAAGCAACACCGTAATGAGGGCGCAGCGGGCGGATCCCGAGAGGCACGCCAATTGCCATTGCATTCAGCACACGTACCACATTGCGTATGAGTAATGCCGCGCGAAAAAGGAAAATGTATTTGCGAAACTAAGGCCTTCGCACTTGCCGCAGGCCGTGATTATACGCGGATTGGCTGCGAATCCAATGTGCGAACGGAACGATTTCCTCATTAGCTGCCGGTGTTTGATTTTTGGATTATCCTGACCTGTTTTCGATTTCAGCGATAGAATTTTGAACAGGGAAACTGGATCGATCAATTAAGTTCGACTTCATGAAATTAAAATTGAAAACGTATACTTAGTTTGAAAGAAAACAAATTCTTAGAGGTGTTATACAAAAGTGTAGTATGTTAACTTTTAAGATTCATCTTCTTTTAAACTTCAGCAAAAGTGTTGGGATTTTTCTTCTTTCAAACTTAAAAAAAAACATTTGGTTGATGAAAAGCAAGAAATTGTAGAAATTAAGTTGAAATAACCTACACAAACTGTTTTTGTAGTAACATTGTCAATATCTTTGATACGCCTTTCCATTCTGTTTGAAAGACTTTAATTAAAGTGCCACTTGCAGGCTAATTTGCGCGGGGAAAAAAGCAGAGAAATAAAAAACAAATAGAAATCATTTTAAGCATCTGTTCCATTGCGACAGTGTTAAATGTAATTTCAATTGTTGCAAATGCGAAAATCTTTCCCTTCCTGTTTTTACCCTCCAGGCGTGCAAACAAAACAAGGACACCTCGTGTATTTGCATGGTGTCAATATTTGCATGGAGCACACTCCTTTATCCCGTTTGATCCTTTTTGCCTCGCAGCTTCTGCCAGAAGATCCTTCGCTTTCCCTTTCACTTTCCCCCAGTTTTCCTTTTCATTTACATTCCCGTTTGAATTGTACTTTAGCCCTGGCTCTTTTTCTTCGCCGCGTTGACAGGATTTGGTGTGGCACAGTTTCTGAAGCTGACTTTAATTTTCCGGCTGCCCTATTCCCCGCTTTTAACGAATTGGCAAACACTTTTAATTAACAAGTGGAAAACCATACTGTAAAAGAAATATGCACCTTGACATTTTTATGGCTTTCAATATGCCACCGGAGGGGGCCAAAGGAAGATAGCTGTTCAAAAATGCTCTTGGCTTTAGTAAGAAATTAAAAATTTATGCTCACCGAAGGTAAGCCGGAAAATCGTAAAACTAAATTTTACGGCAGATGAATGAGGGTTGAGTGAAAATTTCGGGGTGGGTCGAATCCTCTTGAGGGAAACCCAGCTCAAGCCATAAAAAAAATTAATTTAAATTTATATGGAATCCATATTAAGGCACAAAACTATACAACATTGTTGGCCGACTTCGCATCGTTCAAAATTAATACCCATTGTACAATAATATTCATGAATTATTTCCAAACAAAGATAATACGATTAATTTAATGCCATTGAGTGAATTATAGTCAAACTGATGTATATAAACTTTTTAAGGAAAGGCTCTTAGTTTGCTGACCTGAGGGCATTTGTTGAAGATTTCCTTGAATGCATGAAGAAGTTCGAAGAAAGCTCTGAAGCGTAATGGAAAATCATTTAGCACTCGATTAGCATTTGCCCCAGTTTATTCTCTTGTTCTTGTCTGCAAAATTGCATACTTCAATTGCTTTGCCTTCGGGTTCGAAACAAAACTGAGCAATTAAATTACGATTTGCATTCATCGCTTAATGGGCTTCTAGTCCAGGGAAAATGTTGTTCATCTTTTGAGATGGCTTGTTAATTATTTAAGCTAAATATTAAATATAATTATATATTTATTATAAATATGATACATTTTTTCCCCGTGCACCCAATAAACCTTTTTCATTCCCGATTATCGCTTAAATCCAGCTTCTTTTGACCCTCCGATTTTTCCCCCTCCTGTGGGTTTTCCCCGGTGACATTGCTGACCGCTTTTCATTAACAGAAATCTCGGCGTCAGATGCTGATTTGTTTGCCCCCACTGTCAGAGCGTTTATAGGAAAAGTTTTACCCCCGGCTCTGGGCCAAAAGCAGCAACAAAACAACAATTAGTGTTCCGGCTTTTGGCAGAAGGAAAATGCATTGCTGGCTGGAATTTAATTTCAGAGAAGAAAGTTGAGTGGTCACTTTAAGCCCTAGCAATTTCTGCTGCAGACATCTGTTTGTGCCGGGTTGAGCTGAGTTTATCTGGGTTTTTGTTGGGCCCAAAAGAGTCAGCCTTGGAAATCGAGCGTTAAAAATGTTTATTCTGCATCTGCATAGCTTCTCTTTTCAGCAAGGCGCCGGAATTAATTGGGCAACATGCCAAAACTAACTAAACATTAAAAATATTGTATTATAAACAGGGCTGTGAACGCATATCATTTTGGCATTGGTTCGGATCGGGCATCGAACCTAAACGATTTATAAGGTTCCGGCTTGTAAAGCGGTTCGTCGATATACTGGTACACGATTCAGGCTTAAAACAGGCTGAACATTTATTGTTTTCCACTAATATAAAAAAATCTAGTATAACACATAATATTAAATGTTTGTCAATTCGTAGAAAAATAAAAAAAGGACTATATTTTTTTTTAGCCCGAACAGAATTTTCAAAATGTTCCGGTACACTTACATATTAAATCGACGATCCTGATAATGGTTCGGTTCGTTTTCTAAAAATATCTGATCCACTTCGGTTCTAGAGTTAAACAGCCCTGATTATAAATAAATTTTAATTGGTAACCTTATATCAGACCGAAGATCTAGCAACTGTAAATAAGTTCAAAATATTAATGGAACCGCGATGCGTAATTTTTTTCCAAGTGCATATGTCAAGTGCAGCTAAAGAAACCGCAGCCCTGTTGGCATTTTCAGCGGGATTTAACCAGCTTTAACTCTACAATAAAGTTTTGTTAAGAACACTAAAGTTTTGGATTTTTTGCTACTGCTGGCAGGAAGGAGCCAGTGAAGTTGCAAAGTTTTACACTTAACCTGGGGGGAACTCCCGTCTTTGTGTCTTCAAAATAAATATCTTACATATTTTCAGGCGAAATTTAAAGCTTTTCAAGAAAAGTTGAATTAAAAATGAATCTTTGTTGATGTATAAAGTAAGGCTTTTGGTAAACCAATTATATTTATATACTATTTTAATCCCAGCTTAGTGTGAAATATTTGGACACACATAACACTTTTCTTTCCATTCATTCAAAAAGTCTTATTGGAGCTTTTAGTTTTTGGTATAGTAAATTTATAAAAAGCAAGTTATCTAAGTTGCCTCAAAATATTATAAGGACTGCAAAGGATTAAATTATTTTGTATAGCAATCCATGCTCACCGTTTATGGTTATTAAATGTACTAGGACATTTTTTCCAAGACAACAAATTAAATTTAGAAGCTTTTATAGCACACAAAATCGCATTTGTCATATGAAATTTCCACATGCTTCTTTGAATGCATTATGTGCCTTCATTATTTGAGAAAAAATCGCCCACTCACCTGTAACTTGGGTGTTTCCCGCCTCCCGTTGGGTGGATGAAACCCTCCTGAAAATGCTCAATACGGCTTTGCTGTAAATTCGTGGAAAAAAAGGAGAATAATGGAAAAATGTATTTAAATATTGTTAAAAGACAGCCATATAAACATGAGTTATTGGGGTAATTTTGAGAACGATTTCTTACCGGAAATTCTGTCCGCTGACGCAGTAAAGCACGAAATTTATGCCGAAGTTGGTGATGAAGAAAGCGTGAAAAATATATTGAAGTGCAAGTGTCGAGTTCTCGTTTCTGGCCGATTCCGTCTGTGGATGTGTAAATACCAAGAAAGGAAATATCATTAATGGGAATTTTGTCAGCCAATTAGAAAGATGTGCGTTGCCGAGGTAATCCTTGGCATTAACAGCTTGTCCTGGGCCTTTGAGTTCTTAGTATGAGTTTCGATACTATTGAGACAAAATTTTACATAACACACTAATGGCTAAATCATTTCTGGAATAAATCATTACTCTTTCTCCCCCAAAGAACTCAAATGTTTTTGGCACGTGCCGCCCTTGTTGACCTGTTGATCCCAAAGAGAAAAGGACGAATAATAATTCAGCTCTTGGCTGTCCGTCTGCTGTCCTTACTTTTCCACTCAATTAATTTTGTGTCGCAATCAAAGTTGGTTTTTCAAATTGACAAGTGAACTTGGGTGTAAAAATCAATTTCTATGCCCTAACCGCATATGCATAAATCAACTAGGATTCAATGTTTAAGTTTTTGTGGGTTACATTCAGTGATGTGAATGAAGAGAAATATTAAGCTCAGCATATTATTAAAATGCTAAACCAAAGTGCTTCTCGTGATGTTCTCTGGGTCTTTTTATAGCTGGCATTTTCTTTTTTCTATTTATTTATATGCCAACTCCGACAAATCGTCTGGTATACAAAAAATTGCGAATCTGCTTTGACAACAGATGGCATGTATTAAATTCTCAGTAATTTAGAACGCCTCCATTTCGCGGAAAGCTCTAGTAATGCAAAAGGATAAACTTAAAAAAACGAAAGGGTAAACGACTACTGTCACTAGCATTATTAAAAAGCATCCTGACTGGATAAAAGCAAATTTAATTAACTTAAAAGAGCCCATGTTTTTCATTTGGAAAATGCATGCCATTTTCAGTAGTCAGCTTAATTAAACGGCATTTAATTTCATTTCAAATGTAAATTCATTTTTATAGTTTCCCTTTATTGGTATGATGAAATTACAAAACGGCTGATATTTTGCGATGACTATTTTGTGATTACCATTGCAGTTGGTACCCTGAGGTATTTATTGTAACAAGAAACTGATTTTATTTTTACGATTTGCCTCCGAAGTGCACAAACTAATTAAAGCCTAATTAACACCTATGTGTCTTTCGCCATGCCAACCAGTCGGTGCTCACTTGGCGAGGATATTAAAATGTTTTGCCCTTTGAAGTATGTTTATATGATGTGATATATGTATGTAAGCGAGTAAAAAGTCGAAGGATTTGAATTGGAAGCAGGGAGTTTCCCCCTTGGGCAGAAGCATCCGAAATAGTTTATGTTGCCATGGGAACTTTACGACTGTTGTTCTGCTTAGTTAAGATATGAGAGGGGTCAGAAATACAGCCGAGATTCACTGCCGTTTCTCGCATTTGTGGTCAGATAATTAGTAACGGACAGCTGACGACCAAGCCATAAGACTACTTATTCCGCATTGTTTTGGGCAGGCATTAGGGAAGCTTGCACTGGGAAAAAATATTAGGGAAATACGAAAAGCAAAAAAAAAAATTTTAGCATATGGTGTATAAAAAAAGTTGCATTGAATATAAAAATTCACTTTTCAAAAGATAGAATAGAATCTAGTTATAATATGATACTATTTATTTTAATTCAATTTATATCTCTATAAAATTCAAAGAATCAGTGCAATATATCATACAAATCAATATTTTTGCCCAACATTCTATCTATAGTAAGTGTTTTAGCTTAGAACTGTGTTTACCACAAGTTATCCTTAATAACCTAATATTTAAAAACCCCCTGCCATTAAGAACCAGATTTTTTCTTTGTGTACCTTCCCTGTCTACTTGTCTAACAGCACTAAATTTAGAAGCTTGCCCACGGCTGCTGATCCAATTATTAGGGTCAAACCAAAGGAGAGCCCCATCTTTGTCCTGGCAACCCACTATACTGTCTTTGTTTGGGCCTCCATATAATGGAGGCGGGGCCTCAACTTGACTGATTGGCCGAGAAGGGGGGCCATTATGTTTGCATCACTTACCTCCCAATAGGCTTCGATGCGCAGAAGGCAGCTGGGCAAATTGAGGCAGACGAAAACCGTTGAGACAATTAGCAGCATTTTGGTTACCTTGATCTGCGATGAGTTTTGCACCTTGCGACGAGCTAAAAGTAAAAATAATAAAACAAATTACAGGCAAGGAGTTAACTCAAGATTTTCTTCATACTCCTGCAGACTTCATAATTAGTTGCTTATTATATATATATATATAATAGTTGGCAAATTGTTTGACAATTTGTCAGTGTCACAAACTTGGAAAAAGACTGCAGATGTCGGAAAGTTCTTCATACATTTTCCCCCCAGCTTTCATCATCTTTTGTTTTATGATTTTTAATGTCAGGCGCGGCTGCAAAATGGTTGCAAACAAATTCACAAAATCACAAGCGAACTTAAATGGCTTTGGAAAAAGTTGTAGCCCTTTGCTTGTGCCAAGTTTCCAGCAAATGTCACCAGAACGACGAGTTTCTTAGAACTGACGTTTTCCAAATGAAAAACCAACCAACCGGGTTCTCGGGAGGATTCTCACCTGGTTTCTGTGTAATCTCGCCATGGTGTTGGCAATTGTTTATCTGATGTTGTTGCTGCTGTGGCTGCTGTTGTTCCTGCTCATCCGTCTGTCTGTTGGCCACATTGTGCTGTCCGCTTGGATGCGTTCCCGTCGACTTCTGGCGCTTCAGGGATGCCGAAAGGCGGTACGAGGCCACTGCAGACGCTCCGCCGGATGAGTTCGACGAGTTCGACGGCATGCTGTTCGCTTGGGGCTTCCTGGTTAGAGAAAAAAATCCAACCATATAATGCATTTGGGGCAAAGGTTGAACAAACATCAGGTTGCATTACATTTATGGCTTCATTAACAAAGAAAAAAACATAACGTAGCTTTTAGAAAAATCCCTAACTCCATTCTGTTCTATTCTCTACTTATATTTAACATATATACTCAGTGTTTGCAATTACTACTCCGTAGCAGCGAGATGAATACAAATACTGCTATGCTATTGCTATCGCTCCCTTTTTGACGAGAGCCGTAGCAGAGCCATAGCAGGACAACGAGAAAGTATGTGCTCTGCTCTGGTAGCAGTTTTGTCGCTTGAGAAACTGTAGCAATAGCGGTAGCAGAAAATAAAGTTCTGTGCTCTGCGTAGCAGTAACGGTAGCAAAAAAATTGGTAGCGAGATGAGAGCAGAGCACATGCTATTTTTTCATGTGCTACGGCTCTCGCTTGTGTTATTTTTTTTTTTTTTTCTGCACCTTTCTTATGCACCGATTTTCTTTTACTCGTCACTTTGTTGTTTAAAGAAAATAATTTGGCACTTTTGAGTTTTGATTGACTGCGTAAACATGATACCGGCAAAAAAAGTATCAACATTTTAAAATATTACGAGGAGATAGATTCCGACCACGTTAAATGCAAAACATGTTTCCGAGTTATAAAAAACGACCGTGTTTTTAATTTAAAGAAACATTTACAATTGCATGACATCCGACCTGAGCAGCAAGAAAATGATTCTGGTTGCATGCAGACCAAAAAAACCGTGAAACCTCAAGTAATTAAAGTTAAAATCAATAAAAAAAATTTAATACATTGGTCTTGTCGGAATCTATCTCCTTGTAATATTTTAAAATGTTGATACTTTTCTTTGCCGGTATCATGTTTACGCAGTCAATCAAAACTCAAAAGTGCCAAATTATTTTCTTTAAACAACAAAGTGACGAGTAAAAGAAAATCGGTGCATAAGAAAAGTGCAGAAAAAAAAAAAAAATAACACAAGCGAGAGCCGTAGCACATGAAAAAATAGCATGTGCTCTGCTCTCATCTCGCTACCAATTTTTTTGCTACCGTTACTGCTACGCAGAGCACAGAACTTTATTTTCTGCTACCGCTATTGCTACAGTTTCTCAAGCGACAAAACTGCTACCAGAGCAGAGCACATACTTTCTCGTTGTCCTGCTATGGCTCTGCTACGGCTCTCGTCAAAAAGGGAGCGATAGCAATAGCAAAACGAAATACTACGAGAGTAGCGTAGCTTTTCAAACGCTGTATATACTTCAAAATGAAAACAAGCAATTTGTTATGTTTATTAAGGGGGTATTCTAGTCTAGAGGCTCTAGTTTCGAGCCTTTTTTAACAATTAATTAAAACTAAACAATTGATATTTTTAATGTCGGGTTTTTTATCATTTGTTTATTTAACTTAGAAGAGTACATAAAATAAAATTTACAAAAAAAAAATTTTTTTTTCATCGAGTTATGCGTTCTTGAAGTAGAGGGGGAAAAAAAAGGACGTGTCCTCGTCGCCATGATTTCTACCCTTGTGGTCATCTTAAAAATAAAAAAAAAAAGATTCTTAATCAGTACGAATGTCGCTATGTCATGAACCAGCAAAACTAAAAAAAAAATTTTTTTTCATATAATGGCGGCCACTCAAAAAAAAGGTCGATTTTTTACTAATTTTTTAATTTTATCGAATTTTTTAAAAATATTACAAATTTTAAATTCTTATTTTTTGTTGGTTCATGCGATAGAGAGATATTAAAAGAATATTCATGCCAAATTTTAAGTAAATCGGCTGATTAGAACTTGAAATATTATGGCTACCGTATCAGAAAAAGTAGTTTGGAGAAAAACGCGTTTAAAGTTTTACGTTAAATTTCAGGCAGTGTAACTGATAGAATATCACGTATAACTTACATTCTCTTAATCAGCCATAATATTAAAAATAATTTGAATTTTGAAAAATCCGTTAAGGGAGATATTTTTGAATATCTAAACTATCGAATTATGAAAAAAAAATTTTAGAATCAAATTTCTAGACTAGAATACCCCCTTAAGTGCGCAAAGAAGCTTGAAAAAATGTTCTAAAAATTGTTTGTGCTTCAAAAATGTATGTAATTGGCTAAAAAAAGGTTTTTCTTTTACTCTGATATTTTTAATTTTCTTATCAACCACGAAAACTTTTTTCTAAGCGATTTAACTAAAATACGTTCTACTCTAAACGTTTCATACTATATATGAAATATTCCATAACAATGGTTTAGTAGTTCTTTAAATAGGAAAAATATAACTAGCCCTTTCCCTACTTTATTACACAAACTAAATTTACTGACTTTGAAGTTAACAAGTGTTTTCATATGTTCCAATCTTATAGACATGTGTGGCGATTGCAATGTAATCCCACATCAACTTAGACCAATAATGAAAATGTTTCTCAAGGGCGTGTCATGCAGATCGCTCTAACGGCCTTTCAGCCCAAAGGTCAATAACTAGAACAACAACTATCCATTACAGTACAGTACTCACATCTTGTGCATGGTCAGCGTTCGGCGAACGGTGGCGAATTTCCAGACCGTGCAACCTGTACAGGTGTTCAGAACGGCGATGGTGGTAAAGGGCACCGCATAGACGACAATCGAGTCCCAGTAGTTGAAGAGGGCCAGTTGTTCCTGCAAATAAAAGGAAAATGTTTTTTTTATTATCATTGCGGTGCTTGCAATTCGATTGGTTTTTTGTGCGGTTACGCCAACGGGGCGTATACGCAAACAGTGTTCCAAATTGAGTATACGCCACGTATACGTAATTTGGCTTTTGCCAACCCCAACTAGCTTTAATCTTGTTTCGTTTCAATTCAATTTGGTTGGGTTTTTTTGTTGTCTAAGCAAAGCCAAAACTCTAAGCCAAAAGTAGAAAGTAATTAAATTTGAAACGAAATGTGCAAAAAATCAGACATAATCCATTTGCATGTCACGCAAAGCGCAGTGGGAAATTAGTTGTGGAGTCGACTATTTCTGAAAATAAAATAAACTTTCTTTTTAACCGCCAGTGCAACCTAAAACCTCATTTTCTCGAGATAATAAAATCTATGGTTTAGTACAGAGAATCCCGTTTTAATTTGCATAATTTGCTTGGCCAAGAAATTTAATGGAATTATTTCAAGCTGAACCGATAAGTTTATGCTCTGAACAACAAAAGTTTGACCTTCTGGCCTGTTTCTTTAATCTCGGCTTACTTCCCGGAATTTTCTGCTCGGCCGAACTCTTTTCCCCCGGGACTCTTTTTGAAGGGGTAAACTATTTTCACTTCGTCCTGTGAATTTATATTCCACTTTCCCTTGGGTTAAGAGCTTTTCAGCAGGCAAATTCCTGCCTGCCTGCATATTTTCATGTCCGAAATGTTCAATCTGAAATCTTTCAGGACGCCCGAAATAATCTTTGCGAACAGATGTGGGCAGCCTTTGGCCTGTCTAATTTTGGGCCAAGCAACCTCATGTGTTTCAATCACAATTAACCAAAAATGGAAGTCCATAAGCGCATTATCATCCATTAAGGCCCATCCAACTGTTCACCCGTATATTACTCCAATCAAGCCAGCTGCTGGCCAGCCAGGAACTCAAGTTCAAAGTACTTTAAAGCACGAGTGTAATTCCCACTCCACACATCTTTAGATATGCAATCATGATCAGTGGGTTTTCTTGTAATTTCTAGCGGCTGCTTACAATTTACATAATTTGAAGTGTTGGCATTCATCAACTTGTGTTGCACAACCATTGAAATTATGTAAATCACCAACTGACAAAATCAAAATTGTTCATCAAGTAATTCAATGGCCAGAGTTTTCATTTGCAGAACAGAATCAGTGCCCAAGAATGTTTCCGAAAATAAATTTAAATTTTCCGCCATCGGCGCACATTTTACGCCCACACTAAAGTTAGGGACTTGATTACATTTTCAATTTTCCCCCTTATCGGTTTTAGAAAAGGAAGGGCTGGATGATGTATTGTTTCCCAACTTATTTTATATATACTCTTTAGTTATATTTGTTGCCCAAGGAGAAACCCTAATCTATTGATGGGACATTTAATTTGTCGACTGGCCACCTGGGTCAGATGGTTTTGGTCCGTAAACACCTCAGGGAAGCGCCCTGGAAAATCCCCCAAATGTTCGTCATAACCGTAAAAGCTGTCCTGCCTGACCCAACCATTCAATTTATTTGCTCTTGCTATTTACTTTCTATTCCCAGCTCAATTTTTTTCGTGGGTTTTGGCGCCTGTGTGTGTCAAGTGGATCAAAGTGTAATAGCTCGTAAATTTTCAATCAACTCACGATGATGAAGTCTGCTCTTTGTTGCTTCTAATACACGAAATTGTCATGAAAGTATAATTAATTCTTGGGGAAATGTCATTGCCGTTTGTTTTTATCCTTTAAAGCGTATTAAAGAATTATACGAGTATCTTATCGAATGTTTTAATGTTACTATTGAAACATGTTAAATTTTTCACTAGAACAAAAAGAATTTCCATGAAACCTAACAAATAAAAGGAAAAGAAACCCTGGAAAAGTTGCATAAATCGAATTTAAATTCGAACCCAAGAATATGTAACATTTTAAAGTGAAATCTAGTTTAATACGGAGCTTTTGTAAATGTTATGCCCGGCGGCATCCTTTTGCAAAATCCATTTCCATGCATATGGTATTTGCACTTTACTATTTCTTGGACACTTCCTGCCGCATGGAGATTTTCATGAGCTTAGTCGATTCCATTTGACATCACATCTGCTGCCAAGTTACATCAAAGGGTGCCTTCTTTATTGATGACTGCCGGCCATAATATCGAACTTAATTAATTATCAAGAAGAGCTTTAACAGAATGCTCTTAGAATAGAGAATTTAAGATATCCCAACGGCCCAATTGGGGTTCCCAATTTCAACGAATGCCACAAAGTAGGTATTACTTTTGCCGCAATTTGTCTATTCATTAGAAGTGTGCAGACTTGCAAAGCTTCCCGAGGAGCATCTGGCCACCTTTTTAGAGAACTGGGTGGCTCTTTCCCCCTCATCCAAAAGGCTATTACACAATGATTTGTTTCTTTCAATATGCCAACCGCCAAGTACATAACGTCTATTTACAGCTTAGAACTGTTGTCTGTTTCAAAATTTATGTCGTCTTCCCCCTCGAAACTGTGTTTTGCTGCCGTTTTGCAATATTGTTCACCGCACGTTGCAGCATCTATATATTCCGCTCCCCTCTAAATCATTCGGCTTTCAGGCGCATGGTTGCCTGCGGTATTCGTGCATAATTTCTAGCCGCTCGCCATCTGTGCCATCTGTTGACTGGCATTGGCATCAACGTCGTGGCTCCCATCGCTCAAACGAAATTGCTGACAACTCAAAGGTACACTTGGAAAAAAGTGTTGATATATTGGATAATATCGACAGGATTGATATTTCGATGTTTCATTAGATCTGAAGGTTTCTGCGGGGTATAATTCGAGTGTTTCCATTTTAAGAGCTGATTTCTAGTCCGCATTTTAAACTAAAAGTAGGTTTTAAACTGAAAATTTCCATACCCTTTCTAGGATTAAAATTTAATTTAAGCTAAGCATGCGTACGATAAATATTCCAAATTCCACTTAAATTATATGTTCTCATTTTAACTAAAAATAGGTTTTAAGCTCAAAATGTCCATATCCTTACTAGGCTTAAAACCTACCTATAGTTTAAAATAGTTTAAATCGGTTCTAAAAAGGAAAAAATTACAATCCGCCTGTTAAACTAATTGTAAGAAAGTAACATGCGGATGATAAACTAAAAGTAGGTGTTTTTTTAAAGTTTCCATACGTTAAACAGGTTTAAAACCTACTTTTAATTTAACAAGCTAGCCATAAAGTATTAAAATATTTACTAGCTATGTATTTTTTGCCTTATAAAAATGTAACACCTTTAAAGACAAAAAGTGTATATTTAAAAAAAAATTAGTTAACATTTTTGTTTCTCAGTGTAAGCTCGGCTGATTGAAAGCGGGTTTTTGCCGTTTGAGTTCCATCCATCATTCTACCAATCGAATGGAGAAACACACGTAGGCGCGACACTTTATGCTTCATTGGGGCCAATTTGGCTAATAGGCTGGCTGTCTGAAAGAGCCAGGCTTAACTAGCTGTCTAATTCACCTGACATTCTGTTTGCATTGCATAGTGTAAAATTAGCATTGAATTTCAGGCCGAAAAAGCTTCTACCACTAAGCGAAAGGTAAACAGTTGAAAAGCAAGTGAAATATGAGATTTATTGGGGCCTGAGAATTGGCATTGTCATCCTTGAGACGAACAGGACACACCCAGTCGGTCCGCGTGGCTAGCGGTGGGTTCGATGTTTTTTTTTAATAGCTTGTCCTTTTGTCCTGTTTGTGCTGCGGGCCCAGAAAAAATATTTGCTTTGGTTTACGAGTCGGCAGTGTCCTTTTGTTTTTTAGTCATCGTTGTTTGCACAACGCGTAGAAAGAGTACTACAGGCTTGTCTTTTATTTTGCAACGCATTTAACGCTATGGATTTCACCAACAACCCAATTATATGGATTTTATTTATTAGAAAAAAAGGAACAATTTTTTCCCTTACAGCCATAGGACACTTGCTTAAAATTCGGTTGACTGACTGTATTGATTTACAAAAGTTATAAAAACCTAAATATAAATTCAAAAAATGTTTTTAAACTATAGTCCTTTTATTCTCTATTTGGACATGACTTATTTAAATTTTTAATTTAAGAAATTAGTTAGTCGAATTTAAGTTAGGGTCATTGGCCATTCATTTAAGAATTTGGAAAACTATTAAACAATTTCTTGAATAACTTGGAGTTTATAATTTACAACCTTCATGACTGTAAATTCTATAAATTGTTATTGTATTTCTCATGTAAGAGCATTTAGTTCTTATACCTTGTACATCCAACATTCTGTCCTTTTTTTCTGGTTAACCTTGTTGCCATTTTTAGCTTCCTACTGTTATTTTTTGGGCAGTTCCTTGACCCATTCGTTAGCCAATTTGAGGCGGCCTTTTTTTTTGTCGTGGCCAATAAATGCCTAATTTGCTCGGTTAACCCACACAGCGGTTGGCAATCCGTCTTTTGGGAACCAATTAATTCCCTAATTGCTTTAGTTGTGGCCAAATTAGCGGCTACTTCGTCTCGGCATAACTTGGCGGTATTTATTGGGCTTAATTGACAAAGTGTCAATACCAAGTCTAGTAAAAGTGACGAAGGATTCGCGAACTCAAGAGCTGTCAAGTCAAAGGTTACATGGGAAACGGCTGTAAATGCCGGTGACAGATTCTTCAGATAATCCCTCATCCTCTAAGCTTGTCTTCATCTTTATCGCTTGCCTTAACTCAGTCAAAATCATGAGCTTTAAACATATTTATGAGATATTTGACAACAATTTTGCTGGCCATTTGCCAACACAAATGTACAATGCCATTCAAATTCCAATAACAATGTGAATGGCAGACAGAAATTCAGAAATACCAGCACATCCACGTATGGGTTACCTTTCAAGAAACCGAACATACTCGTAGGTGCGGGAAATGGTAAACAAAATTTCCGTTGTGTCGTTACCAGAGGCAACCGAAATGAAAAATTCGAGGCACTGGCAGAATGCGTTTGATGAAGTTGGATTTTGATGTGTGACAGGGATGAGACTGTTACAACTACCAAACACTACAAATTTTGAAAATTCAAGGAAGTTTTCGCTGTTTTTGGGGAAAGTATAAATTTACTTTCATCCCTTTTGAAGCTTTAAATACTAACGATGATAGGGCATTTTATTTGCTAGCCAAACAACTGTTAAAACAAAACCCCTTTTTGGTAACCGCATTTGGGATAATAGTTATATTCTGGAGCTAATAAAGAATTTTGCGTACTAACCACACACCCGTTAACACAAATCCCATTCATATTTGGCTAAAGGCATTTAAGAGAATATTTTTTTCTCAGAACTTTAGGAGGTCTATATTAATAACGAAAAATATTTGTTTAGAATACCGCAACGTTCAAATAAATTTCACTCTTTGTGGGGCAATGGTCTATTATACTATTTTCGAGCACACTCACTTTGTATTCCGGGTTAATATCGCAGATGGTTGCGTTTAGTTTGTGCGCAAACACCGGCTTGGCAATCACTATATAGGGCAGACAGTGCAGACAACCGACGAGGGTCAGGAAGAACAGCACGATCTTGGCCCGGCGAACGGTGCACATGGTTTGGCGTTTCAGTGGATAGATGACCGCTATAAAGCGCTCCACGGTGAAGGCCACCACAAACCAGACGGAGCAGAAGCTGGCCAAATAGCTAAAGAAGGTGAAGAACTGGCAGAAGTAGTTCCTATTGTAGACATTCAAGTCGAGGAAGTTCAGCCACTGGACGAAGAGTCCGGCCAAAAAGCATGTATCACTCACGGCCAGGGCGGCCAGGTAAAAACTGGAGGATAATTTCCTTAACTTGGTCCTGAAGAAGACAAACACGGAGAGGATATTCCCAATGCTGCCCGTGCAGCAGACTACGGGGATATAGTATTGGTGTACAAAGTCCCCTATAAAGAAAGCTATCCTCAGCATCTCCTCGTCCTCGCCAACCGTGTCATTCGTATCCATATGGGTTGCATCACCACTCGCATTATAATCCATAGTATTGCCTTCTCCTGAAGTTGGGGTAAAATCCGCGTCCGTTGTCGCTGATATATTGCCCATAAAGTCCATATCCATATTTGCAGTTGTTAAAGTCATTTTTTGTATTCTGTATTATTTCCAACACACTGTATACTCCAATTTTGCACGTTTTTTTCCCACTATTTCAATTATTCAATGGCATATATTGATTGCATTGCTTTTGACAATTGTTTAGACATTTCACAGGAAAGGTAATAAGTTTTCATATATATTTTTTGTTGGCCCACCAAACTATTTCACTCGACCAATGTCAATCATCCAGGGTTTCAATTGATTGTTGAGTTTTTCACACGAATGCCTGTTTCCGCGTAACTTAAAGTTAATTTAAATTTTTATTTTCAATACTTCCTACCGAAGTGTTCTTTCGGCAAACCTATTGGAACTCCCGTTGACTGCTCACCTAGGTGTTTTAAGTTCATTATCGGCCAAACATTTTTTGCCCACGATTCGTAATGATGTAAGCAAAGAATAAAGGCCAGGTAAATTCAAAAAACTTTTGCCACACATAAAAAGTTTTTTTTTCCGAAAAACTTCTAAGGGGTCTTGTTTTCACAAAGCACACTTTATTTGCGGTCTAGTTTTGTTTTTGAATTTTTTTTCGCAAGCCCATATTTTATGTGATTGCTTTCTGAATGGAAGCAATATTTTCTTCGATTAATTAGTTATACTCGGAACAGAATTCGATTGTTTACTCTGGAGAGGCGCTAGTTCAATTGATTTAGAAACAAATATTTTTGTAATATCCCGCCGGTTTTCGAATGCCCTGGTGAACTTGGCAGCAGATTGTGAGGCTGTTCTTTTTCTATTTTGGCCAGTTCGTCCAACCAACAGGACAATGAGCGCGCAACTAAGCCGAGACAATGGACGTGGCAGCCTTTTAAACCACTTTCATTTACCTCTTGGAAGGCGGCAAGTGAAAGCTTTTCCACTGCCACTGCGCCGGCGCAGGTTCATTCATAAAATCAACAGGTGACAAGGTCAGGGTTGACAGGAATGGCAACAAGTGTTCCTTTGGACCGTCGAGGGATTAGCCCAGCAGGATTCGCAGGAGGAGAACAACGCCACTGGGTCGTAGACAATGGGCCGCTAAACAGTCATTCTCCCACGGAATTTTAGCGGTCACATTGTCTTTGGGGGGGGCAGTAATGAAAACAATAACAAACCAACGCGCTTTTCCAGTTGCCGGAAAAGCTTCTTTCATTTGGCATTGGAAAGGCCAACGCCATGAGCGAAGGTTATACTTTATTCACAGTCCTCATTGGGACTTGCTCCGGAACGGAGCTTCAGAATGGGAACCCAGATTCGGGGTACGATTTCTGGTTGGATTTGAAAATTGCGTAAATTCTTACGAGTCATTTTATTAAATTGCCCTTTGGTTTCTAATCTTTTTAGAGGATGACAAGGTGGGCACCCTGGATGTCCTGCTGAGCAGCGCTTACTGTCGATCCCAGCGCTTCCTGTCCAAGCAACTGGCCCAGCTGCGACCGGAACTTACCATGTCCATCTTCTCAGGTGAGTAACTTAGTCTTTTAGAACCTATAAAGCACATACCACCGTTTATTATGATTTCTTTTTTAAACATTTAATTGAATTAATTCAACGAAAATATCCCGATTACATTTGATTTAAAGTATAAGTAATGTGCCTTTAAGAACATCTGTTGAAAGTTGATGATGTGCGAAAAAAGAAGGCACTTTATTAAAGATATCTTAAAATGGGCTTTCAACTTAAGCAGCTGTTTATAGTACATTGCAATAAGAGAGAGCCAATTAATATATGTTTTATTGAAATTGTTTCCATTTCGCAGAAATTACCCATCGCTTTCAGAGCGCCAGGGAGGATGTGCGCGCCCTGCTGCTGCAGTGCCTCCTGCCCTGGCTGCAGAACATGGAGCTGGTGGCCACCAGTGTGCCGCCCGCCACGCCCCTTTCCTACATTATGGTAAGCAGCGATGCATGAAATAGCCTTCTCATTTATTCCGGCGACTGACTGAAACCTTTTGGCTTTGCCCATTCCTTCCGCAGTATTTTCCGGATTCAGGGACGCGGGGACGACGCGAGGGTACCGGTTCAACAGAGGCAACGGAAATGATTCTCAACAACCTCTTCTACATCACGGCCAAGGTAAAGGGATATAACAGGGGATTGTAAAGCGGATGGACTTAAATATTTAATTTATATTTCCACTGCAGTTCTCCGACGCTCATCCACGCGACATCGAGGAGTTGTGGGGCACACTCTGCCAGTTTTGGCCCAATAATCTCAAGGTTATCCTCCGTTACTTGGTAATCATGAGTGGCATGGCACCTACCGAACTGCTGCCCTATGTAAGTGTTGGATTACAATGGTTAGCTGCTAGTACTACTAATGGTTTCTGCAATCCACTTTATGGCAGGCCAAGCGGGTGGCTCTTTATCTGGTGCGCAGCTGTCCGGATCGATTACTGGATGAGCTAATGGCTGAGCTGCAGACTGTGGAGACGCTCAACTGTCTGATTGAGCGCACGGAGACGCCACCATTTTATCGATTGACCAGCATGCGAAAGGCCTCCAGTCACAGTGCCGATGGTGGGTGCCAAAACTAAGCCATTAAAAATCTTTATAATTGAGTTTGTGAAGATTTCTTTAGAAGGCTAGCTCAGTAAACCAATTTAAATTATATTTGATTAATTATCTTGTGACAGGCCAAGCTGTTGGCGGGATTAATGACTCCAGGATTCAGGACTTGGCTGTTGAAAAGGGCACCATTCATACGAAACGGCACAGCGGCGAAGACCCCATTAAAATCGGGTAAGTCTGTGTAAAAAGTTTTTCTTTCTAAGAGCTTATATTAATGTTTATTTATCCCCCAGAACCTGCAAATCGGACAGTGGTATTAGGGCATATACCCACGCAGCCGCTGCTGCTGCCGCCGCTGCAGTTACTCCAGGTTCGAGTGGCAATCGTCCACCCCGAGGAGCCGATAAGATTCGAGCCGCCTCAGGACCTTCCATACTGCCCCGGCCGGAAGATATACTCATCAACGATCCAGAGCTGCGGCAGGAGGAGAATGTTGAGCTACGCGGAGCATCGGATGCCCCGCCAAATGCCCATCCGCATCCACTGCCTATGCCGGAATATGGTGGCTACTTTGCTCCGCTCACCGAGTTCCTACCGGATGTCAGCTTGCCCATCAGCGGATTTCACAGGTGAGTTTACGGCCTTATAACACCATCTTATCGCACGCATTCTCTCGAACCCCCTTTCTAATCGCTTGTTTTGAATTTGGCACCTCAGGGGGGATTATGCCACTCCACATCACGGTTATCGGTACAAGTCGGAAATGCAAAATATACTGGGTCTCATAGGGCCCTATAAATCAATCGTACCTCTTGAGTACCATGTATGGATAAGAATCCAGCCACTGATCAATAAATTAGTCCATTATAGAGCCCACTGTCAGCTCGCTAAAATAATATGGTAAACTTTCGCTAGCCAAGATGGGAGCAACAACATTAGAAAACAAGTCGTATCTTTTCATTTCTTTGGATTTAATAGTAACTTGAACAAATAAACTTGTTAGTTTATTTAAAGGGATTTCACTAGCATTGGTATTTTACTTATACGAGTGTATTACTTGGCTAAAACTATCACGACTTTCATTATCTATAGGCCACTCTAAGAAGTACTCAAACATTTGTTAATTTATTTAATTGCCTAGTGCTTCAAAATAAATTGAAACTAAATTGTACTTTAGAATGCGTGAAGAAATCGTAAAGATATGGGATCAAACATAAATGACAGACATAGCGTACAAATATTTGTAAAACAGCTAATAAAACTCTTAGCGAAAAGTTAACTAAATAGTAGAGCTATGAGGATGCAGATACTATGTCCTATTACACTGATAATTATGATGGTATTACACTCTAATAATTTTACTAAAGTAAAACAATAAAAAAGACTGTTTTCTCCATTTCATGTTTGGCCACGTTTTAAACTCTAAATTTAGAAAACAAGTGAACCAACCTAAGTCGTTTATAACAGCTTGTAATCTTGGCTTTGGACCCTAGTAAAAAGTTTAAAAATTCCATGCAGTAAAATTCCTTATTGCAAACTCTCTTGCGATTGTGCCAAATGTTTTGAGTTATTAAATTGCTCTTATTATTGGGTTACCCGATAAAAATGAACTTCTGAATTTTGTATCTTTAAAGTTTTGTAAAGTAACATGTTGATATCCCAGTTTCCCTTGATCGATTAGCTCGTATATGGTATAGTTAAAGAAAATTACAACTCTGTTTGCATTTTTCAATAGACTTTATTAGGAAAAGGAAAGGAATCCTCAAGGGATTTAGTAGGAGATGCCGGTGTGGTCGCGGATCCATCCCAGGTAGTCGGAGACGCGGGTGCCGCCGGACGGACCGCTGTGGCAGTCAGAAGAGCCGAAGGTGATCACACCCACCAGACGGGCGTTGTCGTGGGTAACCATGGGTCCACCGGAGTCGCCGCCGCAGGTTCCCTTGCCGTCGGAGTGGCGGGTGCACAGGTCGGTGCTGGCGACCGATCCGTAGGACTGCTCGCACTCGCTGTTGCTGATGATCTGGACGTCCATGCACTGCAGCCAATCGGCCAGGTTTCCGTTGTCCATGCCACCCCATCCGCACTCAACGACCCAGGTGTCCTGGTAGCGTTCGTTCTGCTCGTTCATGCTTGGCAGGGCAACCTTGTTGATCAGGCCGGTGAACTCCACACGGGGAGTGCGGATCAGACCGATGTCGGTGCCGCCACGGCTGGGCCAGTCGGGGTGGCTGATGAAATTGTCGCGGCGGACGGTCTGCCTGTAGGCGCCGTTCCAGCCCCAGTTGGATCCGTAGTGGATCTCGGCGTAGTCGGTGGTCAGGCAATGGGCGGCGGTCAGGATCCAATCGTTGGCAATGATGGTACCAGCACCAACAGCACCGCTGTTGCTGCCATCGTTCAAGAGGAACAGACCCACGATGTAGGGAGCCTTGCCCTCAGGTGCCGGGTAGCCGTTGACGATGCGACCCTCGGGACCCTCGGAGAAGGTCACCTGGTGGAGCAGGCTGGTGCGGTTGAGGCGGGCCGGGGAGCCAGCCACCAGGGCCAAGGCCACGGAAAGAGTTAGTAGGAACAGTTTCATGATTGGGAAACAACTGAATCAATCTTTTGCAAGCTCTTGCCTTTATACGATCCGCCGTCATATCGACATCATATCGCTATCACCTTTAAAAGTCCACTTTCATTCTGATTTATAATAGATTCACAAGTTTGCTATCAACTCGAGGAATTTTCTTGTCGAGAACCATTATAAACAATTAATTTATTTCTTAATGAAATTTTTAGTTCAAACTTTTTATCTGTCATGAATGAAAGCTAGAAGCGAAGTTTCTGTGGAAATAAATCAGATACAGCTATACGTTTGTATACTCCTCAATTTAATTCGAGCAACTAGATTGCTACCTGAAAGGCTTTAATGAAACTTAACTATAAAAGCTTTACACCTTTTTTTTTTACCATTATTGGCCTTTGGAGATACAGAGAGAATAGTTCAATAACTATTATTTTGCAGTTCATTAGGAATATATTTTGTGTACATTTTTCCAACTTAGTAATAAGCAACTCCCGACTTTTCCTGGATCCAGTCCAGGTGGTCAGTGACACGGGTATAACCAGATGGGCCGCCCTGGCAGCTGGCGGCGGAGAAAGCAATTACGCCCACTTGGATTTTGTTGTCATGGGTGACTAGTGCCCCTCCGTAATCGCCACCGCACACGGATTTTCCGTCAATTGGACTGGTGCACATACTGGAGTCGGCCACAGATCCATAGGTCTTGATGCACTCGCTGTTGCTAATGACCTGCACATCGATGCACTGCAGCCAGTCGGCCAGTTTTCCACTGCCAGTTCCTCCCCAGCCGCAGGCCACAGCCCACGAGTTCTCGAAACGTTCACCCTTTTGGCTGAGATTGGGTAGTGAGACCTTGTTGATAAAGAAGGAGAAACCCACGTAGGGAGTACGTATGAGTCCGATATCATGGCCACCGACATCGGGATATCCAGGATGACGGAAGAAATCCTCCCGCGTCACAGTGTGCTTGATCCTACCATTATCAACCCGAATGGCACCGTAGTGGATCTCCACCGAGTCGGTGGTCAGGCATTGGGCAGCTGTCAGGATCCAATTGTTGTGGATTACGGATCCTCCGCACCTGGCTCCGTTGCTCAGCCGGAGGCCCACGACGTAGGGCACCTTGCTCGGATAGGCGAAATAGCCGTTAACAATGATGTCTTTAGTACCATCGTGATGAGCTGCCGTTCGATTCCTGTGGGCACAGGCTGTGGTCACAAACAAAAGCAATACCAATAGCTTCATGGTCATGTTACTAATTGAATGTACCTTGCATTGGTTTCCTCTTTTTATGGTGCAAATGTTGCATAACGGTAGCAAATAGGTGTAATTAGTTACATAATATCTGTGTAATTATCAGGGATCCCGATATTTAATGGATGGTGTCATTAGCTAAGATATTCTTGGGGATTTTGCTGGGTGCTTTGGTTGATGATATTGTAATTTTGGATAGATGTTCTAACTTGTTCTATGAGTGCAAACTGTGCATATCGCTTAAGCTGGATTTATGAATCTATTTAAAAATATATATTTGTTTGCCTGAAATTATATAAATTCTTTCAAGAATGACAAATTAATAATATGCAGATTAATAAAGGTTTTATTAAATACCTTTGTTTGTCTATATTGATCACCTGATTCCAGGTTCTTCCAAAACTAATAACATAGATTAACTTTGAATATCTCACGAATGCCATTAAGAAAATCTTTCCATAATTTAATTATTAAACATTTCTAAAACTTCAGGGTATACAAATTTTATACTTTTTTTAAATTGTTTTAGTTTTCTGAGGTTTGTAGGTAACGTCACCAAAATTCTTAAAAAGACAATGAAGTTAAAAGTAACGAAAAGAGTTTAACAATCATTTTTTGCAGCATTCAGTAGAAATATATTCACATAATATATAGTTGTGGATCTGAATATATGTATAGGACATAGGCTAGATAAAGATTTTATTTCTATTTAGCCATAGTCAATTTCGAAGTTAGTAATAGGCAATTCCCGACTTTTCCCGGATCCAGTCCAAGTGATCGGCGACACGGGTGTATCCCGATGGCCCAGATTTACAGCCGCTGGAAGCGAACACGATGACGCCCACTTGGATGGCGTTGTCATGTGTGACCAGTGCTCCTCCAGAGTCGCCTCCACACACAGACTTTCCATCGGCAGCCCGGGTGCACATATCGGTGGAGGCCACCGATCCATAGGACCTCTCACATTCGCTGTTGCTGATGATCTGCACGTCCATGCACTGCAGCCAGTCGGCCAGCTTTCCGTTGCCCAATCCTCCCCAGCCGCAGGCCACGCACCACCAGTTCTCGAACCGCTCCCTTTGCTGGCTGAACTTGGGCAGCGCTACCTTGTTGATCAAGTTGGTGAAGCCCACGTAGGGCGTCTTAATCAGTCCGATGTCATGGCCAGCGCTGTTTCCAAATCCAGGGTGAAGGATGAACTTATCCTTGTTCACCGTATGCTGGATCTTACCGTTCCAGCCCAGATTTGAGCCGTAGTGGATGGTCACAGAGTCGGTGGTCAGGCAGTGGGCGGCGGTCAGGACCCAGGTGTTGGCTATAATGGATCCTCCGCCCACCGCTCCATTGCTAAGTCGGAGACCAACGGTATAAGGTGCCTTGCCCTCGTACGCCGGATACCCATTAACAATGATATCTTCGAGATCATCGTGATGAGCAGTGCGATTTCGATTCCTGTGGGCACATGCGGTAGCCACGAATAGTACTAACAACAGAACCTTTATGAGCATGTTGGGGAATAAATTGAAATCGTTAAGATTTTTCCGTTTTATAGAAGATTTACTGCAGAGGGTAATTAGTTTCCCAACTTCAGAGAGCTATCAGAACCTTAGACACCTAATGAGTCCCGTAATTAGCTGAGATATTCTTCCAAGGGTCAGATTTCTCCGTCTTTCCAATGGCTTTCCGAAAGGCAACCCAAACTGCACTTCTAGATTCCATAACTTGAGTAATTGGATTCCGATTTAGACGTGGGATACATCTATGAGTTTGTGGATGAATTCTCTAATATTATACATCAAATGTTTTCTTTAAATCGAGGGTCAAATTTTAAACTTATTTTCATGTTGGATTTTTTCGAATTTCCAATAGTTTTCATAATTGGGACCCAAAACTGTACTCCTACATTTAATAACTTCAGTTATTGGAGTCCGATTTAGTCGTGGGATTTAACGTTAACAATTTTACGTTAACAATTTTCTTTTAAACGAGGGCCATTGTTTTAACCAATTTTAATGTTCGATTTCCTTGCAGATGCAACGTGGCCGTTATGCTGCTCACAGACATTGTGGTGGATGGAATTCCTGGGATCGACTGGACCCTACATCTTCCGCTGATGCTGCACATCCTGTTCCTTGGACTGGACCACACGCGCATTATTGTGCGGGAGCATTGCAAGCAGCTGTGCGTGAATCTGCTGATCGTGCTGGCGGAGCACAATGACCACCTGACGGTGGCCCGAATTCTGCTGAACAGCGAGACCAGTAAACTGGACTTGGGACTCACGGTTCCAGCTCTGCCCGTGATTGATAACAATTTCACAGAGTTGCACCAGCAGTTCGACAGCTATCTGATGCACGTTAGTCCCCAGGCGGCGGCCTATGCCTTGCAGCATAATCTCTCCAGTTCCGCGATCATAGCGGCGCATCAGCAGAATCTTTCGCAAACCCCACAGAATCAGCAGCAAGCGGGTTCCCAGAGCGGACAGAATACCACGCCTCCTGGCTTGACAGCCACCCCAGCTGCTCTGCAAATAAATCCGAATAACTCGGAGAACTCAGAGGTGCCGCTGATCCATCCCGATGAGCATGCTCCTCCACAACCAGGCCCCAGTATGCCCATTGCCCATGTGATCAAGAGCCTGCTGAAGTTCCTCGCCCAGGACACATGCCAGCCACTGTGGAACTACGAGGATATTACGGCAAAAGTGTGGGCCGTAAAGTCTGCAGAGCAACTGAGCTGCTTCCTCAAGCACATGGTCAAGGTCTTCGCGGATAGTTATCCCCAAGCTCGCATTGCTGAGCGCTGGGCGCAGACTGCCCTCCAGTTGGGACTATCCTGCTCATCTCGCCATTATGCAGGACGATGCCTGCAGATCTTCAGGGCGTTGAATGTGCCGATCAACTCAAGGATGCTGTCTGATATACTCTCCAGATTGGTGGAAACTGTGGCCGAGCAGGGCGAGGACATGCAGGGATATGTTACGGAACTGCTGCTTACCTTAGAGGCTGCTGTGGATAGCCTGGACTCGGACTTCCGACCCCTGGACGTGATGAAGGATATATTTAAGAGTACTCCAAATCTGAATAACAAAGATGGCGGACCCAACTCTATTTTACCTGGCAAGAAATCCCCATCTGGCATGACACCACAATCCTCGAACTACTCAATACCCAGTCATGGAAGGAGCACCAGCTACTCGGTGTCTTACTGTGGTCGAAAGGCCAATAACTCTCCGTGTGACAAGCAGGTGGAGCTGAGAAACCGATCTTCGGGAATAGATCTGGAACGCAGCGTCGTTTGTAAGTTTGGTGTAGGCGGTGGGGGCGTGGGAGCTGGATCAGCGCTTTCCCGTTCCCGGAGCGCCCAGAGCCTCAAGATGCTGGGAGATACGGCCACGCAGGACGACAAGATGACCATATTGGCGCAGCTTTTCTGGCTCTCCGTTTCCCTGCTGGAATCAGATTACGAGCATGAGTTTATGTTGGCGCTACGCCTGCTGACCAGGGTGCTGCACCGCCTGCCCCTGGATCGCCCGGATGCGCGGGACAAGGTGGAGAAGCTACAGCAGCAGCTCAAATGGAATGCCTATCCGGGTGTGCATGCACTGCTCCTAAAGGTAGGTTTTTAAATTTCCATTAAAGATATCCAGATTAACGTTTTTTGCTTTCCCTCTTTTAGGGCTGCACCCACAGTGCCACCTATGAACCTACCATCACCCTGCTCTCTCAGTTTGCCCCTTTGCTGACCCTGCCCGTCTGTGATCCCACCCAGAGCTGCGCCTTCCCCATGAATGTGATCGCCCTGCTGCCGTACATGTTGCTACACTACGAGGACGCCAATGAGATCTGCATTCGCAGTGCGGAGAACATAGCTCAGGTATCTACGGAGCTCGGAGCAAAGCTGGAGAACTTGGGCACTGTGATGACCCTCTACAGCCGGAAGACCTTCTGCAAGGAGTCCTTCCAGTGGACCAAGTGTGTGGTCAAGTATCTGCATGACACCTATGCCCACATGGGCCTCCATATGGTGGCGTTCCTGATCGAAGTCCTGGAGAAGGGACCACAACAGGTGCAGGTGCCCGTTTTGAATGTGATTCACTGCATGCTGCACTACGTGGATTTGTCGGCTCCGCAGGCTCAGACCATCAATGCAGATTTGTTGAGGGCCATTGGAAAGTATCTGGATGTAAGTTGCAAATTTAAGTTTAGCAAATGGGTTTTCCCTCGGAAGTGCCTGCAAAAAGGTATCTTTTTCAAAGCTATCTGTTTGAAACTTTAAAACAGTTCCTATTATCATGTCATATATCTGCCAATCGAACGATAAAGATACTTGATTTTTGTTTATTCTAATTTTATTAGTCCAGTCACTCAATCTGTTTGGGTACGAATCTAATCTAAACAACCGAAAATATAATCAAATCAGTTGCTTATATATTTATTGCAATATTTATGTTGATAGAATATAAATAGAAATTTTATGTTGATATTAAATTTTATTACTTGAACCAATATTTATTTTATATAACTAAAAATATTTAAGTATATATTAAATGAAATCAATTTGTCTCTTTGTTTCTAGACGGTTAACTGGAAGGATTCGCTGAAGATTCTGAAGCTGATCGTGACCCGGAGCTCGTCCCTGCAGGTGGTGCCACCCAGTGACGGCAGCAGCGCCGGCTTATCGTTCTCTTTCTATGGCGCATATCCGGACTCGGATATGTTCTGTAAAAAGGAACTGGCCGGTCGCACCATGGAGTTCACCTTCGATGTCTCGCAAACGCCTCTGATCGGTCGTCGCATCCTGTTGAAGACGGAGGAGCCGGTGGCCACCGGTGCCGCCTCCACCACGGGCAGCTCCTCCTTGAATTCCACTTTGACGAATGCCACCACAGTGACGGTGGCGCCAAGTGCTGTCCAACAGCAGGCCAATGCCCAGATGCAGCAGCAGCGATCGCACACCAATGTGGCGGCCATGGCAGCCGCAGCAGCGGCACAGCATCAGCAGCAGCAACATGCCATCGGAGCCGGGAGCAGCGTGGTCGGAACACCCAACTCACCACGACGCAGTGCCAGCCTGTCGCCGGCGGATACGGTGCCGCTGAGTGGATGGAAACGACCCTGGATGTCGCAGTGTCGTGTGCGTGAGTGCCTGGTCAATCTGCTGACCACCTGCGGGCAGCGTGTCGGCCTGCCCAAATCGCCCTCGGTAAGTGATGCCCAAGATCCTCCCAGCCGGCCGCTTGTACATAGCCAGGTGCATGCCTTAGGCTCCCCTAGAGCTCTCCCCTCTTCTCATGCATTTTTGCAATTATTTACCTCTAACTCTTTTTCTTTCATGTATACAATACCAAATACCAATACCAAATCCAATATCAAACCAAACCAAAAACTAACACGCATTATCATCATTAACCAATCAATCCGATACCAAAATCGAAACATATCTAGGACGATTTCATAAACTCAATTTGCTCAAAGGTAAAGGACACGTTTCTATGTGCCGCGTCTAGTTTTGCTTTATGTGATTTAGGTTCTCGCATGTAGTAGCTTTTCTGAAATAAAATTTGATCATTTTGAACTTGATATTCACAGATCTTCAATTTGTATATCTGTCCTTATGAATATTTAGTAAGATAGTGTTAGTGTCAAGTTCAATTTGATATGAAAATTATTATAATCATCATTTTTGGTTGGCCTATGTTTCATTCCACACATTCCAGTCACACAAAAATACCGCCATTTGCTTTCCCTTTTCCGTTGTTCCGTTTGCATGTCGCATGTTTTGTTACAAACTGTACTTTTCGTTTATACTCTTTATGCGAACACATTTAGTCGTTGAGCACGTCACTACTAACCGGATCGATTGCGACCAGACAAAGCGTAAGCTTTATCTCTAATACTCTTCTATATAATCATCTGAATGTTTATCATAAGTTATTGTGAAATTTAACTAATCTTGTGAACTGTACGTATAGGTGATCTTCAGCCAATCTTCGGATCTGATGGAGCGCCAGTCCTCGGCAGCTTCTTCGACAGAAGAGACCTCGGGTCCTCAGGGCGATCTGAGCAGTGGTTCGAGGCGCGACGATGGTCAACCCGATTTCACCGTCTTCAAGGACTTTGATTTCCTCGAGTACGAGGACAGTATTGCTGGCGAGTCCACGGACAACTTTAATTGGGGAGTTCGGCGCCACCATGTCTTCGAGGGCGATGAGGATCGCTTGAATTGCGGCAGTGGCATTGGTGGCTCCATCAAGGGAGGTCACTCATCAGCCCTGGAGGACAGCTTCAGTGATAAGACTCCCATCTTAAGCAAGAGGAAGCGACAGATTGCAGATGATTCTTCGGATGAGGAGGCCGAATCCGAGTCACCATTGGATGAGGATCATCGTCAGTCGTTCTTGAAGTCTGGCTATAGTGCAGTGCCGCCCACTTCGCTGAGTCTCAGGGAGCGAAGGCGCCGAAATTCGGTGTCGAGGAGCGATACAAGTGGATCAAGTGCTGGAGATTTGGGTGACCTCACACCCTGCAATGCCTCGCCTCATCTACCCGGCATAATTCGTTTTGCAGCCATACGCGATGAGGCGGAGGAAAACTGGCGTCTCCAGTTGCAGGCTATGTTGGTCAATCAACCCTCGGCCCACACCTCGGAACTGCTGCAACAGTTATACAGGCTGATCAAGGAGCTTACCTTCAAGACTATTAACATTTCCAAGGAAGCCAAGAAATTCTTCACCGGCATTGGCTCACAGCTGGGCAATAGGATCTCCCTTTTCACGGATCTCCTAAGTTCTCGGGCGGATCCTCCCCAGGTTTGGTGCAGTGAGCTGCAGGCGACGACTCCCAAGCTCTTTGAAACGCTGCGTTTCAATGTTCTGGAAGTGCAAGAGCATCTAGAGACCTTCTTTGATCGCAAAGATCAGGTTTTGGAGGTATAGTTAATCAACTATAAAAAGGCGTCAGTCCTTAAATTTAAATTGCTTTTTTATGTTTAGTGTCTGGATGCCGTGAAGACCAGTTGTAAACTGTCTCTCTTCAACGAGGCAGATGTTGCTGCTTCTGGCCTGGAGTTGCCCAGCTCCTCCAGCGTAGCCTACATGCCCTTCGATCCAGCCTCAACTGAGGTGGTCCTCGACTTGGGCCGTTCCCTTTACAAGCTGATGTTCCAGCTGCTTCTGCTTATCGAATCTAATCACAAAATATCCTCGAATGTGGTGAATCATTTCCGTATCAACGAAGACGTGAGTGAAAAGATGGAATTTGAGTTTGAAACACCTTACTCTAATATATTGCTTTTCAGATGCATGACATATCCGATCTCTATGCCCTGGTTCGCGATGCCCTGGTGCGCTACACCTGCGAGGCCGAACTGGATTGCTTGGAATCCTCCACCTCAACGGAGGGCGAGCACACGCCGACGCCTTCTCCCGGCTTGCCGATGACCCACGAGGAGTTTGAGGCTGCCCTGAACGAACACATCGATCTGCAGAGGTGGCCCAGCGCTATAGCTCATGTGCGTCAGTATCGACGAATTTCGACGCTCAACGCCAGCGGTGATCAAAACCTGACCATATTTAGTTATAGCAGCCTGGACAATCGCCAGAAATGCGATGATATGTCCGTGATACTGAATGCATATGCGCATGGTATTATGAAGGATCGCACAGGTAATTATAGAAGAGCTTTAAATTATTAAAGATATGATATATAGAAATGTTCCTACTCTTTCAGCAGAAGCCTTTATAGTGTCCAAATCCGACTCGGAACTGTTTGAGATTTATGCCATTCTCTCGGAGAACTTATATCACGTATCCAGCGCCCTGACTAACATGGAGATCAGCATGAAGAGTTATTCGGCAGGCAGCGTATCAGGCAATTTGCATCGCAGCGAACAGGACATTGTGACAAATCTTTAAATTAATCTGTAGACTAAGCTATTCGCAGATCTAAGCTCCCTTTTATATGTAATCTTTTAGTATGTAAGCTGCATACTAGACACTTTGGTGTACGTAAGCGATCATTATTATTGAATGCGAAAACAAATGTGAGTTAGGTACGATCCAATATATTTATCAATTACAGCACAATAAGTCTATTCTCTCCTTCTAAAATGAATCATCTTGGTAATTACCTTTCTTGTGGAAAACCACTGACTGTTGGTAAAACAACAATATTTATTAATAATTATTTACATTCAATGAAGCCATTCAGGTCCGTATTAAACTAAAAACAAATTCAAAACGATCCAAGTAAATGGTGACTCGCTGCCAGCTAGGCAAATAGATTTTTAAGCGCATTTCGTTGCTGTCGGTTGTACTGGGCCAGGAGTTGCTTGGTGCTATTCAGTTCATTTAGGATCTGTTTGTTCTCGGGCAGAAGATTGTGCGCCTTCTTCAGATCATTGATGGCCTCCTCGTAGTTGCGCAAACCACGCTGTGCCTGGCCACGCCGGTAGAAAGCCTTGCTGCATTTGGGATCCAGACGAATCGCCTCGGTGCAATCATTCCTGGCACTAATATAGTTGCCCAGTTTCAGGTCAACGGCGGCTGAGTTTATGTTGTTCACCACGTAGAAGCCGTCTATTTTTTGCAGATCCGTATCGACGAGGTGCTTTTTAAACGGGTTAAGTTGTTGCCAGCCGAACTGTTTGCTAAGGTAATGATAGTATCGATTGGCCTTGCGATACTTTGCACGGGCCTCATGATAGCGGCCGAGACTGTAGAAGTGATTGCCCGATTGCCGAATGACCGTGAGCAGCTCCACCGCTGCGTCTGCCTGAAGTGGGGGTATTGGAATTGGGTCAGTAGTGCAGCTATGAAATGGAAAATCTTATCTTCACTCACTGTGAACTTGCCGAACTTGCGGGGCCAGTCCTGCGGATAGTGGGGCAGCTTGTCCGCCGTCTCGTCGCTGCACTCAAGGCCCCAATCCTCGCCAGAAGCTATCTCCCCGCAGTCCCGTATCACAATCTCCGCCGTGGGATCGCCCTCGTCATTGCAGTTTTGTTCCATTTCAGCTACAATACCCAGGCCGCGTAGGACACGACCTACGACTACGTTGGTTCCATTCAGATTCTCACAGCCGACGGCCGAGATGAAAAACTGTGAGTTGGTGGAGTTGGGCTTGCCGTAGTTGGCCATGCTGACTACGCCTTCTTCGTTGTGCTGGGGATGATTTATTAGTTATAGTATGGGTACAAAAGAGAATCTCTTTTAAGAAGGTATTAGACACCTTCAAGGTCTTTTAAGATTTTAAATCACTTGAAAAGGCTCTGGTAGAGGATAGAACCATCAAATTGGGGTCCATATTAATGGAACCTTTAAATGATTAGTAATCTTTGGAGACCTAGTTCGCCCCTGCTTTAAATTCGACCCACCGTGAGTTCAAAGTTCTCATCCTCAAATACTGGACCGTAGATGCTCTCCCCGCTGGTTCCATCGTTATTGACCACATCCCCGCTCTGGACGGCAAAGACGCGCTTGACCTTGTGGAATCGGGTGCCCTTGTAATGGAGTGGTTTGCCCATGGTACCGATGCCACATTCGCCCGTGCAAAGAGCACGGAAATTTTCCGCTGTCTTCGGCACAACATCCTTGCGCAGTTCAATTATCATGCGACCCGCTGCGAGATTAATACAGAAGATTCAACTGGTTGGCATGGCAATGGCCTCAATCTCGGTCAGAATCCACTCACCATCCTCCTTGCCAATGGAAATGTCCAGGTAAACCAGCGGATTGGTGGGTTTCACTGCCCGGAGCAGCTTGCGTTCGTCCATGTTCGCCCTGAGGGGCGGGCTCTGAGTTATGTGACTTATCACTGCCCGCCAACTAGACCAGGCTGGTCAAAATTATCACCCGATTACTAAGTTGCGAATAAATTTGTTTACCTTATTTTAATAATGTGGCTGTGGTAGGGAAATCCCAAAACACCTGCAGCTGCTCACGACTTATAGCCTCTGCACACTGACGCTTAATACAAATGTAGTCACTAATTATCATAAACAATTCTTTAATGGTAAAACTTTTATGGTAAATTATTCGGAATTTTGAAGTTTTGAAATAATTTCTTTTGTTTAAGTTGAAAAAAAAGATACTTTATCCATTGTGTAGCGGCGTTTAGCAAGTACACCCTCATAACCTACCAGCTTAATTTACATTGTAGATCTATTTACACAACAGCATGTTAGGTGTAGAATCCATGTATATAACTTTTAGTAGTTTGGTGGGTAGGTTAAGGGGAGCTTGGAGGTCATTTCATCTGTGTCGTCTGCTTTTTCGTTTCCTGCTATTCCTACACTTATGACTAGGGATCCAGATGAGGCAAATTTTGGGGAAGTGTTTGGTGATAAAGTTTCTAACAGATGTGGCGTAGTAGGAGTGGTTATTGTGATTGGTAGGAAACGAGACTCAGGAAAGAAAATCGGTACATATCACATCTTTGGCTGGAATTTTCAGGGTATTTCACTATCATCTCAACAAATTAAAGTATTGTATATTTATTCCGTTTTAAACGTTGGGCAACTTGTTGGCACATAATAATAACAGACTACCATTATAAATATTTTTCTTAAATTTTATATTCAAACTTTGAAGAAACTTTCAGCTTTAATTACTATACAAATTGTTGTTGTTTAAAGTGATGCTTGCTTCCTTTGTTCGGTTATCGTAAAAACTCCTTCCTACGATGTCTGACTTTGATTTCATTAAAGCCATTAAACACATATTATTGTGTCTTTGTTAGCCATACCCCTTCGATGAGGTCTAAATTTTTAATGCGTTTGAGATACGCCCATCCAATTCAGTTAATTATTTGTGTCCTGTGCCGAGTTGCACAATAACCACAACTTAAAACAAATTATTCCACTGGAACCGTATAATTTGGGCCACTAATTGAGACCAAAAAGCCGTTGCAAATGCCTTAAAAACATAGGATACGGGTTGTCTTTAAACAGTCTTAGAATAAACTACAAGGAATGCAGGACCAACTGGATCAGGAACTCGATCGCATCGACCATATTCCCAAATTGGGGCTTCTGTGGGTGGAGTACAGTGCCTACGCGCTGGGTGTTAATATTGCACCCAGGAAGCGTAGCTCGAAATACTGTCGATTGTAAGCAGTACTGTTCTATCCTTGCCTAGATTGATGTACTAACTATATCGTTCTAACCTAGAACTCGCATTGTGGTCTTGATTGTTAACCTGAGTATCATATACAGCCTCATCGCTTTCATAATGGAAAACTACATGATCTCTTTTGAGACCTATGTTGAGGTTTGCTTGAGATACTTATGTTATTTGCTGTGTTGTTTATTCCTTAATTTTTATCTATCCTATGTTCTATCAGGCGGTTTTACTCACCTTTCAACTGAGCGTTGGCGTGGTTAAGATGTTTCACTTTCAGAGTAAGGTGGATTCTTGTTCCAAGCTGGTGTTTTCTACAGAGACAGGTCAGGTCTTAAAGTCTCTGGGGCTCTTTGAATTGGGTAAGACAGTAAAATAGTTTAGAGGTATTAACTTTATCAAATAAATATTCACAGACTTGCCCAAAAAACAGGAGCTCCTGAGAGCAGTCAGCTTGATCTTGCTGGACAACTGGCGTATCATTGATAAGCAGGTTATGTTCTTCTTCAAGATCGTCTGCATGCCTGTGATTTACTACACAATGAGACCCTATTTTCAGTATATGTACGATTGCTATATTGTTAAGGAAACCTGTGAAATGACCCTGAGTATGTGAAATGTTGGAAAGATCTTTACTTTTGTTTTACCTTATTTTTAACATTTCAGCTTACCCAGCCATTGTTCCATATGTACAACTGGGAAAGTTTGAATTTCCATCTTATGTGATTCGCTTCTTTCTTCTGCAATCTGGTCCGTTTTGGTGCTTTTTTGGTAAGGAACTATTAATCTTTTTATTTCAAATCTTATTTGAGCATTTTTTAGCGGTGTTTGGCTTCAACAGTTTATTTGTGGTCCTCACTAGATATGAGTCTGGTCTTATAAAAGTCTTACGGTTTCTTATTCAAAATTCTACCTCGGATGTCCTGGTTCCCAGGCATCTAAGAGTTAAATATCTTCAGTGTTGCGTAAGGCTCTTTTCTCGCATATCAAAGTAAAACAGCTTCCTCTTTTATAAGCCTATTTTAACCAAATTTATTTTAGCCATCATGATCAAATTGAGAACCTCTTCAAGTATATTATCCTGGTTCAGTGCTCTGTAAGCAGTATTTTGATCTGCATGTTACTTTACAAGATAAGCACTGTGTTGGTAGGTTGATTGATTAGCTATATAATTTATGAATCCTTTAAGATCTTAACTCTTTTTATAGGAAGTTGGCTGGGTGTGGATGGGCATGATTATGGTCTACTTTGTCACAATAGCTTTGGAGATCACCCTGTACAACGTGAGTGCACAGAAAGTTGAGACCCAGGTGAGTTATATGAATATTATTATTATTAATTATTCTGTGGAGGAAATATCATATTTCAGAGTGAACTACTGTTCTATGATTGGTACAACTGTGGCTGGTACAATGAGTCCAAGGAATTCAAGTTCATGATCAAAATGATGATCCTGTTCTCACGTCGAACTTTCGTGTTGAGTGTGGGTGGATTTACCAGTCTCTCCCACAAATTCCTGGTGCAGGTATTGTATTTAAAATTGCTAATGTTGACTATAAAATAGTCAAAAACCCATTTCAGGTCTTTCGTCTCAGCGCCAACTTCTTTTTGCTACTGCGAAACATGAACAACAAGTAAATCAATCTAAACTTCTACAAAATTACAACGTTGGAAAAGTTATATTTTGAAGGGAAACTCTTTAAGCGACTTATACACAAAGATACATGGTAGTTGTATTGGCACATTAAACGTAGATGACAAATATGTTAAAATATAAGTGTTTAGTATAGGTTTCAGGTGGAGCTACGGCAGAGATAGAGATATGCGATTGGATTATCGGATTGGAGTACAAGGTCTTGTGTTTTTCATTTTCGTTTAGTTATTCTTTAACATATAATACAGTTCGTTGCTGGCTTGAAACTGGCGAAGCACAGTTGGCAGTTGGTTCTCGACGGGGGCATCCTCTTGTATCATTATGGTATATGGCATACAGTATGCGAACGATGATGCGTTAAAGCTTAACGTTGCTCAGTTGATCTCCTTGGTGGAACCTTGTCTGGTCACTAAACAGAATATTTCGGCTAAGGCACTAAAATTACATAATTTCATTCAACGACTACGTTCTATCATAAATCTGATTTGTTCGTCTCGTTCTGATCTGATCCTCGTTTATCGTACTTAGTTTTAATTGAAGTAGTTGTTATTGGGAGTGGACCTCTAGGGTTCCAGGCGGTTGCGACTGAAGCAGCCTTCGGGGAGAGCCTGGGAAATAAGGCCAATATTCTGGACCTCATCTTTGAGCTCCCTTAACTCGGCGTCGTACTTATCGATCAGATTCTTCTGTTTTGTGCGCTGTTCCCGGTACTTTTCAATGCGTCCTGTCAGGTTGACACGATTGATCTCACCCTCCACAGTGGCCAAACGATTCTCTGCGGGATTGGTTACATTATTTTTATCAAGTGTTCGATGTAAAGAGGATTCTTTAACCTACCCAATTTATCCAAATCGCCCGTGTTGATGTCCTTCAGGTTCTCCAGCTCATCCTTGATGGCCGTCAGCTCGGCATTGGCCTTTTCGATCTGCTTCTGGGCCTCTTGGGTATCGGCCTTGGCCTGACCCACCTTTCGCTTGGCGTCGTCCACCAGATTGTCGTCTTTGGTTGAGCTCTCCTCCAGCTTGAAGATGTCCATTTCGGTGAGCTTCACCCGGTGATTTAGTTGGTCGGCCTCATCTCGCAGATTGCGGGCGGCCACCTTGGTCTCATTGGCCTTGCGACGAATCAGCTCGGCATCCTGTAGAAAAATTTTAAAAAATTAGAAATGAATTTCTTTAGAACAGATGGACCCAACATGAATCATAATAACACATTAGTCAGTCAAGAAAATGAGAACGCGAATTCTTCAGAACAAGAGAAACACTGCTTAGACACCTACCTTTGAAGCCTGTTCGGCGTACTTCAATTGCGCCTCCTGGGCGTTCTTCTTGGCCTCGTTGGCATTCTTGTTGGCTCCGTCCAGGGCCTCCTCCGCCTGGCTGATTAGGCTCTTGGCATTCTGGATATCCTTCTCGATGTTGGGCACAGTCTGCAGGGCCTGCTCCGCACTCTCCGAAGTTCGCTGGACTTCCGACTGGAAGCCGGCCAGCTTTTCGTAGGTATTATTGGCCTCCTTGAGGGTGTTGTCACCCTGCTCCACTGCCTTGGTGGCCTTGTCATGGGCAGCCTTGGCCCGCGCCAGCAGATCGGAGTCTTCCTGCTGCTGCTGTTCAGCTCTGGAAGTTAGGATAAGGATTAGTTACAAAAGATCTAATAGAGGAAGTCCTCCCAGTGAACCCACCTCTTCAACAGCGTTTCCGTCAGTTCCTGCTCCGTTTCGAAATCCGCAAAGAGTTCGCCGTTGCTGTTGGACAAATCGTTGATCTGCTGGAGCAGCTCATCCGCTCGCTCGTTGGCCGCCACTGCATCCTTCTTCAGCTGACTGATATCGATTTCCGGTTGGGTCTGACGGTTGACATCGTTCAGAAGGGTCAAGGCGGTTTCGTAAACCTCGTTGGCCTTGCGCAAAGCCTCCTTGGAGGTCTGGATGACGGTGCCCAGCGACTGTTTGACATGACTCAGCTCTAAACCCACTTCGGTCTGCAGTTCCGTGCCGATCTTCTCCTGCAGCTCGATGGCACTCTTGGCCAGCTGATGGGCCTTCTCTACGGCATCCTTGGCATCCTTGGCGTTCTTCAGATCAAACTGAGCCTCCGAATCCAGTTTGATGGACAAGGCACGTGCCTCGCGCGAGATGTCCGAGATTAGCTCGGATTGCTGGCCAAACTGCACGGATTTCTCCTTGGCTTTGGCCAAGGCCTGGGCACCCTCGTCGCTCAGAAGATCGAGAGCCTGCTGAAGTTCCTTCTTGGCATTCTCGGTGATCTGGTCCAGAATTGTGTAGTTCAGCCGGGCCTTATCAATCTCGGCATTGGCATCCGACTGGAACTTGTCCGCACTCTGCAGGTGCTCCCTCACGGTGTCCAAATGCTTGTGCAGATCATCGATGACCTCGACGTAGGTCTTACCACCCTCACCGGAGTTCTCGCGAGCATCCTGGTCCAAGACGGCCACCTTCTCCTGGACCGCCTTCAGCTTGGCCTCGAACTCATCGTCATTGGTCACCGGGGTGCGGGCAATCTCGTCCAGCGTTTGGCTGAGATTGAACAACTTGGCGCGATGCAGATCGGCGGCATCTTGGACGAGGTTATAGCAATCGGGGCAATCGATGCAGCCCCGATGCCTGTCGTACTTGTTCTCCTTGCAGCGATCGCAGCGACGACCCTCGACATTGTCATTGCAAGGACACTGGCCATTCTGGTCGCACTGGAATCCCTTGGAGCCGCTCTCGTCGCATTCACATGGCTTGCAGCCCTCGCTGGAGAAGCCATAGAAGTAGTTCTCGCACTGATCACATCGCTGACCAGTGACTCCTGGTCGGCAGTGGCATTGCCCAGTGTACCGATCGCAGGTGGAGTTGAAGCTGCCCACCGGATCGCACAGACAGTTCTCGCAACCATTGCCCGAACGGATGTTGAAGTAACCCGGCTGACACTCTCCACAATCCCGGCCAATCACATTCGGTTTGCAGTGACACTGACCCGTGACCTGGTCACATCGCGTGATGCTCTGCTCGTCCTGCTCGGTTCCGGCCTCGTAGCAACTGCAGCGATCACATCGTCCATGGGGCAGGGCCAGGGGATCTCCAAAGTGTCCCGACAAACACTGATCGCAGTGCTCCCCGGCCGTATTGTGGATGCACTTCAGGCACTCACCCGTCGTCCTATTGCAATTGCCCACAGCATTGGGATCCACATTGCCATTGCAGTCGCAACTCTTGCAGGTCTGCACTTCGCCCAGGAGACCCGTGGGATCGCCATAGAAGCCATCGCTACACTGCTCGCAACGGGAACCAAAGTAGCCCTTGGGACACTCCGTACAAATAACCGTATCCTCGTTGATCTGCAGGCAGGCTCCATCATTGGGACAGGGACACCGCTTACAGTCGTTGGGAGTTCCACCCAACGCATTGCCATAGAATCCCTTGGCACACTGATCGCAATTATCCCCATGGGTATTGTGCTGGCAGATGCACCTGCCCGTCTCCGAGTCACAGATATCCGCATGGCCATGACAATCGCAGGGGATGCAGGGCATGAAGGGTCCTCCGCGGGCGGGACTGTGCCGGTAACCGGGGGCGCAGGACTCACAGAACTGGCCCAGGTAACCCTCCGGGCAGGTACATTGTTCAATCCAGGTGGCCGGATGACCAGCTGCGCCACGATGCGCCGTTTGTAGCTCCACATCGTCCAGGATGGCTTCACCCTGCACCGAGTACGTGGCCCTGATCTTGATGGCCGTCAGGTTGGACAGAATCGAGAGGAATCCACGGGCAGACTGGCTGGGCTGCCATTGGTAATCATGATGCTCGTGCAGCCGGAAGGTGTATTCCTTTACACCCTGATCGGGTATTCCATTGCCCTGGGCGAAAATGGGCAGCGAGATGCGGCTGCCGGCTCCCTCCAAAATCACATCACTCACTCCGGTATTGACCACCTGGCCAACTAGCTGCAGCTTGAACTTCAGATCCCTGTTGTAGGAGGCACGTTGATCCCCGAGGAAGCGATCCGGTGCCTGGAAGTACACGTGCTCGTTGCCCTGGGCAGTGGTTCCAATGCTCCGGCTGTATTGGTTGTACTTGATGTCCACCTCGCGTTGGTTCAAATCGGCGGCCGTCCAGCGTTCCTTGAACTTGTTGAAGTTGGAGGTCACCGAGACAATGGAGTAACCCGGTGCCGTCATGCACTCCGAGGTATGTCCGTAGCAGAAGCAGGGGGTGCAGCCAAATCGGTTGGTCTTGTCCAGGTTGAAGAAGCCGGGCTTGCATCTACGGGGGAGAATGGGAATATTATAGAGGGGTATATAGGAAGGTTTCTTAGGCCTGATTTCAATATGTCAGGTTAAAGTTCTCTTTAGTTATCTATCAGACAATTTTTGGATGTTCGGAAAGATAGGTTTATTTTATCAACGTGATGTTACAAGTAGTTTTACGAACGATGTTTCCGAAGTTTCTAACAACCTATTTCTTAAAGTCATGGTAAAGTTCTGGTGGTTATTTTTAATGGGAAAAATATTAAGTTAAGTTGTTCGGGATGCGAGTTCGAAAGAGGATTCCCAAGTCTTTGTTTCTTAATGTCATGTTAATGTTTTAAAAGATTCACAGAAAGTTAACATTAAGTTAAGTTGTTAGGTAAGACAAATTCATTTTCTTTATGCAATGTTAGTTTACGAGCTAAACATCGGTTGAAAGAGTAGACAAACTTTTGGTTTTCAGCTTGGTGAAATAAACACTAACATGATGTAGAGAAACTTATTATTTCCAAACACTCAATTTAACACAAAGACTAAAGTTAACATGACTTTGAGGAATCGGGTTAAAAGAGACTATGGGCTTATTAAGAAAAAGTGGATCAAAGATAAGGCAGAGCTATCTTATAGATTGCAACCACTCACTCATTGCAGCGCCTTCCCTCCACGTTGCCCTTGCAGAAACAGATTCCGGTCTCCGCATCGCAGGCGGGGGTGTTCTCGTGGGATCCCCGACTGTCGCAGCCGCACTGCTGGCATCCATGGGGTCCGAACTGGTAGTAGTTGTTCTCGCACCGATCGCACTTGTCGCCCGTCACTCCCGGCTTGCACTGGCACTTGCCGTGGCTGTTGCACTGCAGCGATCTGGAGCCCACGGGATCGCAGGCGCAGTTGATGCAGTAGCCATCTTCGCGCATGTAGAAGTTCTCCTTGCAGCGTTCGCAGTTGGGGCCATCGCGGTTCTCCCGGCAGTCCAGACAGTGACCTCCATGACCCGTCAGGTTGAAGAGCTGTGCGTCGAAGAAGCACTTGTCCGCCAGTCCATTGCAGTTGCAGGCTACGGAGATATAGTATATTTTATTGGTTTTCCTTTTGCTTACCCTACATTATTTATACAGTTAATCAGGTACCAATTCGGCACTCCTGGCCCTATAAGATTCGTCTCTAGACTGTAATCACTTAACCAGCCTTGGACAAAAGCCAGTGGTAATAAGAAGACTGCAGGCAAGCAAGGCACAAACATGACTGATGGGCTGTCTTCACTGCTCTTAACTTAGACTGCCTCTAACGGCAAAGTGGTCTGTCCTTATATAGACTGTTTAGACTGGACACTGTGTCCAGCTGATTTGAAAACCTGAAAACTCATCTCTTCACCCCAGGAAAATTGCAGTTAGAAAAAACAAGTTTACGTAACTTTTGTGCTGTAGGATATTCACTTTAAATTACATCATCATTTTAATTTATTCACATTTTTTTTCTTTAACAATTAAACCCCCTCCGAAAAAACCTTTAGTTTTAAAGTATATATTCATAACAAACTGTTTTTCAGTATGTCTTGTAAGAAAACCTTGGGTTCCAACCTATTCTTCTCTTATCCTTATCAAAACTCATTTAGGTTTTAAAAAGTGTTTTAAACTACTTTTAAAAACTATTTTTTATGCCATTAATATTATTATATTAATCTTTAAATATTAAAATGTTTTAATATATTACTATTTGTCCACGTGCTTGTTTTTTTATCGCTTTTGTCAGTCCTCAGTATAATTGTTAAGTTTTTCCAAAATTTTTGATTAGATGTTCAGGTTTTGTAAACATATAGAGATTCCCCAATTATTTTTACCTATACAGCACCTACCTTTGCACTCGTTGACTTTCGTTGAGGTGGACCTCTTCCATTTGAGGTCGTTGTAGAGCGGCAGGCAGCGGTCGCAGTCGGGTCCGTCGGTGTTGTGACGGCACTCGCAGACCACGGTCCTCTCGCCATGCATTCCCGTGCTGTGGACACACTTGCTGGCATGACCATTGCACTTGCAACGGGCACCCACAGAAATGTCACTGATGGCATAGAAGTAGGACTGCAGCACCTGGGGATCCCCGAAGACCTCGTCACCGAAGGTGTTCAGGCGGTCCAAGGTGATCCGGATATCTGTGGCCGTGACCCATTCCTGCAGCTCCGCACTGCGCTCGAAGTTGATGCCACTGGGACGACCCTCCAGCGTGGAGAAGACAATACCTCCGTCCCTCAATGGCGAGATATCACTGTACTCGCTGGTGCAGAAGGCATGGGCCTCGCCCTCCCCCTTGCGAATGGCCCTCGAGTCGGGCAAGGAGTACGTGTCTCGACAGGTGGCACTGTAGAACTGGTAGGGAATCCAGGGTCCAGTCTGCGAGGTCCTCTTGTAAATGGTAAAGGACTCGGGACGAGGCGACCGGAACAGAATGCTCACATACGTGATATCGTAGGATTTGCCTGGGGTTCAGGATAATTATTATAAGGATCGGTTTTTATAATATCAACCTTTGTATAAGTCCTACCTAGGTTCAAGGTAAGATTCACGTAGCTGGGGTGCTGGATGCCCTCGTACATGGTCTCCGACTGCCACCAGGTGGAGTTTTCCGCTTTATGCTTATCCGTCAGGAAGGTAGTATTGTGATCATTGAGTCTAGAATCAGGAAGGTTTTCATTTATTGATTTATATATATTATATCCTACACTCACCTGCAAAACTCGCAGCTTTTGTGATTTTGATTCATCGTTTGAACGCAAAAGTGGGTGTCCTTTGGCTCACCACAGGTATTAGTTGACTCGATGGGCAGTTGAAAGGCAGCATTGATGAACTCAGGCAGACATTTCTAAAGGACAATAACATTAAGAATGTTTTATTACTGATTTTTCATCTGTATCCTAAATAACCAACAAAAGTTCAGTTCCATTCATTCATTCATTGACAAATAAGAAAAGTTGATAGATAGAATTTACAAGTACTATAACATTTTCTAATACAATAGTTATGTAACTTCTAAATTAATAGTAAAACAACTATAAAACTACTACGTATTTTGTTGTTGTGAGAGTAACTATTTCTTTGGTCAAACTGAAAATTCCATAAGTTAATTTAACTACCATAAAAGTACATTTGACCCAAAACATTAGCGAGGTAAAGTTTAATTTATATCGTATATTACTCATTCCTAAAAGTCCATTAATATCAAGTAGTAAATTAATTTGAATGTTATTTTTCAATAATATATCGTTAGAGATCATTGTTTTAATGGCAGATTCCCAGAACTTCCTCTAATTTGTTCCATTCCCCGAAACTGTCGCTTTGTATGGCTCAATTAATTTGCATCTCTCGCTCGAATTGACCCAACCCAAAAGCAGAATGTCCAACCACTAATTCTCAATTCTCCACAATTGGTTTGTGGACAAACAAAGCGGGTAAGTTCCGCCCCCTTACCTGCGGTCTGCCATATGGATCGTAGCACTCCAGGGCGGGCAAGTATTCCACTCCCCGCAGCTCGTGGCCTCCGACGGAGTTGATGGGTGGACGTTGGGCGGCCAGGATGATGGTGGAACAGCAGGCGATCAGGACTCCAATGAGCAAAGGACGCGCCGTGGAGGAGCCACTGTGGCTCCACCGGTTGCGCTTCATGGTGGGTTTGGTTTTTGGGTGGCTCTTTAGCTACAGGTGGGTGTATTTCGCTGGGATATCTACAAGTTCTAAGACTATTTGGTTTTCTTCGTAGCTTCGAGGTTCCTTCTTCTCGTTTCGCTCTTCAATTCATTACGGATTATTTCCTACTGATGGTGCCTGAGCGACTTCATATGCTGGAAAATGCATGAGATTATATGATTATGAATCAGTTTAGATACCGCCGAAAATTTTGAAAACATGTGTGGTACATATTGCTCCGGAGACTGGGGCCGATTTTTAATTAGTTCGCCGAGCAAATCGCTCGAAAAATAAACTTTACTGTCCGCGGACCGGCAATGAGTTCATTTGCTTTTGGGTAAACAAAACGAAAACTCGAAAGGCAAAAACTGCAAATGAAAATTTCAAACAACAAGCAGCCGTGTGAGCTACAGAGACATAAATAAACTCTCGAGCATGAGTTCCAGTTGTACTGCCCACCGCCATGTGTATTTTGCTATTCGGGAACTTGAAGTAATTCTATGCGATGATTTCATCTACTCCTCTACATCTACTCATTCCCATTCTCAATTTCGAGCTGCAACCGCAACAATTGCGGCAGCTGCCTTTCAGTAATGAGGATTCTAATGTCTTAGTATATAGACTGCACTGGCTGCAAGGTTGGATCAATTTAGATTTTGCAGATCCAAGATTAATGTGTTTCTTTTTTATGAATTCAGTAGAGCAGAGGCACTAATTAGCAAATATTTACTTAGTATTTGCGGGAAGATGATATCACATCCTCGGAAACAGAATGCAATATGAGAGGAAAGCTGAAAGATTCCCTTGGGGATACAGGAAAATACCAGTTCACGTGGGTGAGATGCGGAATTCCAGGGTGTATCGTATACAGCTGAAAGGGCTTATAAAGAAATACTCCTCTGGAATTTCATTCAGTGAAACCAATATCACGGCTCTCATTCCAAATTTGAATTCCTAGAAGCGCCGGCTCGTTCTATTCCAAAAATATTTTCAGCTCGAAGTTCGGATTGGGGTTTTATTATATTTGTATACTATACACACACACAGTCCACAACCGAGATTTATTTGTCTAAAAACTGTTTGTTTGCACATAAATTCTAATTATAATCACTATATATTTTTATCAATGGCACCCATTTATTTCCTCTCCCGAGATCCCGTTTTACTTCATTGTCTTGGCTTATCAGGCGCTGAGTTCTTTACGGATCGTAACTACTCGAAATCTGTTGTCAGGCCGCCCGACTTTCAGATGAACCCTTTGCGAAGAGTTCAGGCGAGGCCAAGACACAGCCCACATAACACTGATACTGGAACTACACACTCCGCACACACATACTATATATAATATATGGTCGGAACGAACATCTACATCCGCTCCATTCAGATTTGAGATTCCCGTATTGCATATATAGAGGAGTGTAATGTACACTTATGTATTGACTGGGTCTTGAGCTGCGACGAGATACGCTCCTATGAAACCGAACACGAGTTCCTTTGGCGATAAGAATTTGGGGCTACGAACTAGATGATATCACACTCTATATAAAAACTACAGCTCTATGGCGAGTACGTTTCTGTTTTCCATTAGGCTTAAATGCGTTTTTGTTTGCACCTTTTGGGCTGTATCTTTATTGCTCGGTTTGTTTTTATCCACTGGTTTAGCCGCACGCACACTCACGAAAACAGCAGGTAGAGGGAAATCGAAGGAAAGCACTCAAAAAACACACTCAGATACTTTTACGAACTCCGTTTCGTATCTCACGGATGCACAGAGGGCGCAGCAACTGCGTTATTTTCGTTTATTTATCGGCTATATTTATATGGTAGATACATTTTCCGCAGCAACACATGGCACTTTTCGGTGATTTCCATAAAACATTTTCCAATTATTATTCATAGGACTGGCACCTTGGCACCTTTCGATGAACTGCAGTTATCCATCCACAATTGTGTGCACACTTTTCTGCCTTGTTGCATTTCTGCTGACTGGCTTTTTGAGTTGGGATTCTGTTGCCTCGTTTTTCGTGTAATTGTATCGGCACCTCGAAGGCAAGAACCTCACGGGTAAACACACCGTACACATGCGAGATACTTTTTATCTAGAGGGGCAGTGCTTTTCCTCTTGCGTTTTCTGTCTGACCTGGCCGACAGCGAAGTGAACGAAAAACAAACTAAAAGGTGACCCGAGAAAACTTGAGACTCCGAGTGGGCTCCGTTCCACTAGATGCACCACTGGCGGCAGCACTTACTTCGTCGCTCAGAAGACGCTGGCAACCGCTATCGAGGACGTCCAATGCTCAACTGACTCTCGAGGAATGCGAGACCCAACGGATCCGATTGCTCGATCTCCGCTCGTTGAGTGAAACTCTCTGCTCGCCGCTCAGTATCTGTATCTGCGGCTGTATTATTATACATATATTGTATCTGCAACTGTGAGAGAGCAGACGGATCTGGTTGGAGTGGTACTTGTGGTCGGGAGTTGGTCTGAACCTAAGCTCTCCAGTTGCGGTGATCTTCCCCATGGACGTACTTCTGTTTAATTGCCTCTCTCCTCGCCAAACAGCACACGAATTCCATTATTTGTTCATTTAGGCGGGCAAATATTTAAACTGTGTTCATCTTATGGGTTTTGTCTCACAGTAATTGCCAGAATATTTGCTTTGGATGCTGGCACGGAATGTTCTCTGCTCTACTTTCCGGCTAGTTTGTAGTTGGCAGGTTATCGCCTTCCGTGCTGATAAGAAGGTTAGCGACGTCGCACTTTCTGTTTCATTCAAGAAGCATTGGAAATGTAAAATGTTGTAGTTTTTAAACCTTTGGATTACTATAGTTGGAGTTTTTATATGTAAATAATATGCAATAAAACTTAAATATGCTAGGATTAATATTTTATTCGATGGTCTAGTCAAAACAAATTATGGTTCCAGTTTACTAACAAGGTCTTTGACATCTCATTTGTTTAAATCCGATAAGGCTTATCAAGAAATAGGAATTTAAGAATCTTTACAAAATAAAAATTTTTTCTGTTAGGCCTGATTCTTATCAGATGCAAAAAGTCAAGGAAACAAAACGTTCCGTACAACAATGAGAGACTGAACCTTTTTTTGAACCAAATTTTGTATGCTTTTATATTGAAGTGAGTACTAGGATTAAACTTAAGCTCTCTACAATTTTCTTATGTACAAAGATTTTCTTAACAAAGCCATTGGGCTGAGTACCTACTTTTTGGAATCAGAATAATATTTGTGTTGGTGGAAAATTTTAAAATTTCTTTGGTTGTTTATATAATAATAAACTATGATATTATATTATTATATATTAGAAGCTTTAAAGACATTTTATGTTTTCTTTATTCTTTAAAATTTATATTCAAAATAAGTGGCGCCACAAAAAGGCTGTTCTTGGAACTTGTATTATACTGCTTGAACTGCTTGCTTTCGTTAACCAACACTAATGTATTGGCGGGATTTTTAAATTCAACTAGTCCGTTGGCATTGCATTTAAGGTAAATTTATTAAATAAACCCTTGAAGAAAGGGGTACGTAGCACCAACACTTTAAATGATTTCAGTCACCATCAAATCCCCAGAATAAAAAACAATTTTAATTTAGTGCAATATAGAGTGGTTTATTATTATTTCGAAGGGAAATAAACTAATGGATCAAATAACTTATGATTTATAGACCGACAGAGTTTTATCCAAAAAGCCGAAGAACAAGATTCAAGCCAAGTTTTTAGTAGAGTAGGAAAAATGCTAATCTATTTAATTAAGAAGACAATCTGGCGATAAGGCACTTCTTCGGTAGGCGCTTCATTACTCCTCCTCCTTCTCAATGTCAATCTTTATAATTTTGACCGTGGGTCCCGGCGAACTACTTCTTGATTCGGGAAGTCCATTTTGGGAATTAGCTGCAGCTGCGTCCACAATGCACTCATCGCTGCCGGTGGTGCTGATCGTGATGGTGGGTATATTATCCGACCAAACGGAACTCTGCGAATCCTGTCGCATAGTGCGTCGCCGATGGGAATCGCTGCGTTTGGGGAAGGTAATGGGACCGGCCATGTCCAGTTCCTCCAGATCATCATCCATGGTGGCCGTGGGAGCAGTGGTGCTCGGGGGAACCACTGGAGGCTTGGGTGGCTTGGGTGGCTTGGTCGGCGGTCGGGAGGAGGTGATGCTACTTCCAAAATGCAGTGGTGCACTGGGCGTGGGAGATTCCGGCTCTGGAGTGGGTGGCATTTCCAGGGCAGTAGAACTGGACACACTGGACAATACTGATGGAGGCGGTGGTGGGGTGTAGGCCAAGTAAGTGGGCGTGGTGGGTCCGGGAGACTCATCGGAGACCTGCTGCTCCGCATCGTCCTTCTTGAGATTCACTGCCTCGCGAACCAGGGCTAAGAGATTGCCTATCTTCTTGCGACCCTGTCGAGAAAGAACCGACAATTGCCGCTGATGGTGACCCTGACTTTGACCCTGGCTGGGCGTGGGCGAGGGCAGACTCCTCTCCTGCTGGTCCTCCTCGCTGGTCAGGTGCTCCGGTGCACCAGGAGTGACCGGCAGATCCGTGCTTCTTTCCACACTTCGCTCATCGAACTTGAACACCTCGGGCTCTGGTTTCGGCACCACATTATTTGACTTGTTTTTGTGCTTGCGGAACTTGAACTTGCCCAGGCTACCGCCTCCTCCTCCTCCGCCACTTTCTTTAGATGTTGGCAAGGGTTTATCTTCCGCCTCCTGCGGCGGTTTTTTCTCGTCAACTATGTGGAATTTGGGGGTAACGGTTGTGGATTCCTCGGCATTTTGTTCCACTGATTCCACTGGCACAGTGGGTGTTGTTGGAGCCTCTGGTGTGGTGGGTGACTCCTCCTCCTGATTCTCCCCCTGCTCCTTGTGCCGCCTCAGCAAACTGGCGCGCCGCTCACTGACTATCCTGGAATTCGTATCCGGATCATGTTCATTGTCCTTGGGCGATTCATAGGGCGGCGGCTGTGGCTGCGTCGACTGCCTGTGTTTGGTGTCCTTTTTCTCCTTCATGCTGCCCCTATCCTTGCGCTCGTGTTTCTCCACCTTGAAGCGGCTCTTGGGATGGGTCTCCTTGGGAGGGAAGTTGCCAGCTCCACCCGAGCTAGTCCCGGCCACAATGGAACCAGCTCGAGCCCTTTCCTGCTTGGCAATCTGGACGATGTCTACGAGGGAGGGTTTGCGTGTCCGGCGGATTTGCTGCAATCGCGTCAGTCCAAATCGCTTGTCCTTGGCCTCCTCGTCGTGGGGCAGAGAGTCCTGGTGCTCGGTGTCCGTGTCATCGTCATCGCGCCGCACAAATGAATCCTCATCGGAGGTGGCGGATCCCTTGCGCAACGCCTTCTTCATGATGCGTGAGATTAGCTCTGAAAGAGGAAACAAATGACTTGTGAACTTTAAGTATCTCCTCCGCACTTGACTTACCTTTACGGGCTTGATTCTTGTACTCCTCCGTGTCGAAATCCGGCGGTTGGGTGGGCGTAACCGGAGAGCTGGCCTCCAGGACCTTCCTCCAGCGATTCGTCAGCGTGGTGGCCGTTGGTTCCGCCTGCTTGACCTCCGGCACCTTGAAGATCTTCTTGCGCTCCTCCTCGCGTTCCTTTTGCAGCTGGGTGCGCAAATCCTGGTTGGCCTCTCGCAGAGCTCCTGTCAGGGAGATCAGGTAGTATATGATGAGGATGAGCAGCAGGAGCAGGGGAATCACAGTGCTCGAGGAGGTCAGATAGTCCAGGGGTTCGTGGAGTTGCCTGAATGGTATTAAATTATATAATTTAGATATAAACGGACTGATAGTAATTCTTTAAGTTAACTATATCTGTTGAAAGTGCAAAAAAAATATATATTTTTTATAGTTCAATTTAAAAACTCACTTTGGCAGAGCATTCCTGGTGGTGTTTGTGATAAACTCGGCTATCCTGTTGTACTCCGAGAAGGGTCCACAATGCCAGGAAGGACGCAGCCACACAATGGCATAACCCACTGGCAGAACACAAAGGAATAACATGGTCAACAGGAGGGATAGATAGAAGTTGTTCGATTTAGAGGCCCTGCAAGGATTAGAGACAAAGGATTACATTGGGCCATGTACCATCATCAACCAGATGAGACCACTCACTTGAACACCACCTCATGCGGCACATTGCAGGTGAGGACTATCCAGGAGCGGAAGTACATCATGATCATCAATTTGACCAGGTTGATGAGCACCAGACCGGGTGAGAAGAATATGCCCATCCACACTTGGCCCTGGTTATTAATCAACGTCAGGATGTTCTCGGCTATCTTGAAGTCGCCATACTGAAAACAAAGCCTCGCATTAGTCACCCGAAACCGGAAGGAGTCCTCGACTCACCTGGGGAAAGGTCTTCTCCATGTCCCAGCACCAGTTTTGATTGACATACCGCACGAAGAGGGCGCGCAGAAAGTCAATGCAGAGAGGCGCCACAATGGACATCAGCTATTTTGAGGGGGTGGCATGGGTTAGGGTCGAAAAAGAGGGGTTTAATAAGCGCTTTGTAATGAACTTGGGGGCCAGGAAAACGGAATCTGCCGCTTAAAAGTTGCCACACGTAACCCAGACTCGTTGCATCTTGAATCCTAGTTTACGGCTGATTCTGTGGTCCCAATTCATGCACGAACACGTGCCCCAAGTTTGAATCGAAAACCAAACAAGATATAGATGTGGCTGGTATGGGAATACCCCTTGCAAGCCCAAACCGCACATGACCAAACTCAATTCCCCATTTCCGAAGCACTTTGTTATGCGTAAAGCATAAATGCGTTTAAGCCCTGCCCCGTAACTTGCCTAATTTATGTGCTCAAATCGTTTAATAGAGATTATGTACGCCATGTCAGGGGGGCATAATCAAATCGGGCACGAGACCCATGTCTCCATTTTTTTCGTGATTTTTTTTTGCCAGACCCTACGGCCTACACACAGTTTACACGAATGTCGGACAAATGTTAAGTACGAAATAAAAGGGCAAGTAATCCCTGGATTGAGATGCCTCAGCGGTTGTCTACGACCAATAGGGTTATTGACTCGACCGGATATCCTATCTCAGGAACATCGAAAAGTGCCAGACTGACCTTGAGAACTTAGGCAATTCCTTGAATTTGTTTACGATTAGAGGAAAAGTTCACAGCTATCCTCCCAATGGGAGGCCAATCCATACTCGACGTGGCAAATGGCCAAATAAAAGTTGGCATTCGGAGGGCCAAAGTTCACAATCATGCTTATGGCTTATGTAAATTTTTGACTGGAAATCGAAAAGTGCGGCCCAAGTTCCTGCTTCCTTTTTCCGGCTACCAGCTGCGTTTCACTTTCAATGGGCAAAAGGACTCCCGAGAGCGATTATTATGATAAAATGCTACCATTGCTCCTCTTTCTTTTTGGGAATCGTTTGGCCTTTTAAGTCAAGTGGATTTTGGTTTTGCTAGACGAGCGCAAAAATTTGATTTTCAAAATCCCCAAACCCTCCCAGAAAAGAAAAAGAAAAAAAGAAGGAAGACAAAGAGCCAAAGCGGAAGACAAATTTTGCATTAAATTTTCCGGATAATTTAGCTAAACGGGCTCTCACGCCCAGAAAGCTCACAGCTACTTCCTTTTGAGTTCAATCATATTTAAGGCTAAATAGATTTTGATACAGAAGCAGTTGCTTCCTGAGCTGGAAGCCGAGGGAAATTGATAGCAGCTCATGGTGATAAATTTGCTTTTAAACTGCGGCAACTTTGGCAGAGTTTATAGGAGCTGAAAACCAGAAACCTCCACCCCTCCCCAACCAAACTCACCCCATCGAAGACGATGACTTTGGAGAGCTCCTGGCCCAAGGAGGTTTCCCAGCACATGGTGGTCAGATTGGTTTGTATCTGCTTAATCGCCAGCTGCACTTCCTTAAGACGCTTCTGCTTCCGCTCCAAAGGAGTGAGTTTCACAGTGGTTAGCTGCTTGGAGTCGCTGCTTTGGGTGGTGCCATCCGGACTTTCGGTGGTGCTGCCGAAGATGTTGTTTCCATTGGGACATATGGTCACCACACAGTCCTCCAGGAACTCGCTGTCTATATAGGTAGTGCTACCTATCTCCGACATATCCACTATGCCCATGTAGTAAGGGGTCTTTGGATGTGAATCTGTAGTGGTGTACTCATCATCTTCCTCGGTGGTGCTACTGCTGGAGTCATAAGCATTGGTGGTGCTCTCTGAGGTGGAAGAATCCGTAGAACTCTCCGTTGTGGAGGTTTCCTCCTCCTCTGTGGTACTAGTATTTTCTGTAGTTGAGGTACGAAATCTTCTTCGGGGTCTTCTAGTGGTTGTAGTACTGGTAGTAGTACTAGTGGAAGAGGATTGCCTGCTCCTCAGACGCCTGAGATTCTCCCACTCCTCTTTGCTGAGAATTCCATTCAGGGGTCTTTTGGTCGGCGGTGTGGTTTGCCTAAAGGTTGGCCAATTATTGGGCCATCGACTGGGTATGGCATTTACCGCCTCGGTGGTTTCTCCTGGTTGACCACCAGTGACTGCAGAATCATTGCGATGTCTCCTACTGTACTTACTGGTGAAGAAAGGTGAGTCCGCCAATGCCCTTTTACTGCGAACTTTCGATTCTTCTTCGTCTACTTGCTCCAAAACTTTGGCCAGTGGATCGTTCGCTTGATCCGTACTATTCTGATCTTCATAATCTTCTCCATCTGAAGGTCCCGAAGAGTAGTCTGTTATGTCGGAGTAGTTATTACCTTCTGGAGGCTCTGATGTTCCATCTGAAGATGGTTCCTCGCTGCCATAGTCGTAGGATCCCTCTTCATCACCTGAGGTGTAGGAAAAGTTATCTTCTATCTGGGGTTTTTCAGTGGTTGTGGTTGTGGTTGTCGTTAGTTTGGTGGTACTGCTGGATGGTAAAACAGTGGTGTTTATAGTGGTTGCTACTGTGCTCGTAGTTTCAACATTAGTTGTTGAGTTGGGAATTGCAGTACTGGTTGGTGCTTCGGTAGTTAAGGGTATTGTAGTATTGGCAGTGGTGGCTAGTAAAGTGGTTGTCGTTAGCATTTCCGTGGTTGTAGTGGATCTTTCAGTCGTCGTAGTGGTTTCCTCAGTGGTTTTTATCGTTGGCGGTAGAGTTGTCCAAGGCGAGGTTGTTGTCGTGGTGGTTGCCTCCGTGGTTGTCCAAACACTTGAAGTCGTGGGTATTGTGGTGGGCAAGGTGGTCGGAATCATGGCTGGCGTTGTCAGGTTAAGAACCATTAAGGTTTTGGCCAAGTTCTTGGCACTAAGAAAGTTGCCTCTTATTTTTGGACACTTCATAGTCATATTATAGCATTTAAAACGCTGCACAGTGGTGGAGATTAAAGTGGCGGCTGCAGCTGTGGTCGAAAAGAGACCACCGGTGGAGCTTCCATTTTCCTCGCCCCAAGCTGCACTCGAGGTGGAGTCATCAAAAAAGCCATCCGATGTACTTTCACTATAGAGTGAAGTCGTGGGAGTCATGGCCCTTAGAGCCTCAATTGAACTGAGAAGATTCTTTAGCTCCATGGTATTTGTTTCGTTCTCCAATTTTAGTAATTGCAGTGGCTTTTCCTTACTGTTGATCTTGTAGATGAAGGAGAACATCAGCGAGTACAAATTCAACATGTTCAGTATCATAATGCTGCAAGGTAAGAGGGTTTCAGTTATGTTTAGCCATTTGCCATTAGCCCTGGTTATCTCACCGAGCCAATTGAAGGCGCAGCTGCTGCCTGGGATGCCAGTTCTCGAACAGTCCCAGGGCCTCGAATATCATGGGCAGGAAGAAGGAGAGCAGGGTCATGGTCACGTTCACCGCATTGCGACTCAGCCAGTTGTCGTGTTTGGCCAAATCCTCAGAGCTGTGGATACAGGGAATTACACGGAGAAAAATGCAGGATATTAAAATTTATTGTTATTCATAACAAAATTTTCTTAAAATAATAATACCTAATTCAAAAAATTGTAAATAATAGTAATTACGTTTTAAAATATTTGATTTATATAATAAAGGTTTTCCTGTGGATTTTCTTTCATTTACATTTGCATTAAGATTTATGTCAAATTGAATATCTTATTTATAAAATTCGTTGCTTAATTATGAATTATTAATGAATATTTATTATTTATCTTTTGAAAAGTAATCATTATTTTTCTATGAATTGCATTATGAATATTTTAAATTCAAATATTCACTGGTCCCTTAAATCAGGATGTTTTCCCCGCATTAATTCCCATTTCCCCGATCCACTTACTGATTGACCAGCAGCACCACCGTGGCCCCCGACAGAATCAGCAGTCCCATCACCAGGATATTGACCAGTATCCTCTGGAGTATCACACGCCAGCTGAAAGGACACGGAGCATCGATTATGGTAAGTAAATAGCTTCAGTTGGCCGCGGCTTACTTGCGATTATCCTTCTTCTTCTCGGCCTCCTCGAGCAGGGCTTCCTTAAAGCCCACCACCACGGATGCGATGCGATTGTGGGCTGTTTCAGCGTGTCCTGTGGGAAAAGATGGTGAAGATGCAAAAGTTGTGACAGCATCGCATGACGGAACTGGCTTGGCCACTTACCAATCATAAAGTCCCAGCCGGTAAAGAGCTTCCACGAGAAGACGCACTCGTCGTCCTTCGAGGAAAGTTTCGAGTTGCGCGAGTTTTCCGCCATTCTGTTGGCAGATCGAGAAAAGTTTTAGCCAAATCCCAACCAGCCATAATTTGTTCCTGCTCAGATTCCGGCAATCCCCGTTTCGAATCCCGGATAGCATTTGCAATTGGATTGAAATGATTCACGCACTCGAAGCACGTGCCACGTAAAAGTGGCAAAAGCGGAAAGGTCAGTGCCGGCTGCTCACTGTTGACATTGCTACTTTGTTCAATTACGAAATCAACATAATGCCGACAAAGCCATTAAAGCCAGACCCAGCCGCCCAGCGGTCAAAATGGCGTTTTGCCATTTCCGTTTCCTGTCCCACGCCCCCCGTCCACGCCCCTTTTCCACGTTTGTCTGGTCGTGTGCGTGCGTAAATCATAATGGCCAATGCTTTTTCGCATCCATTTTCTTTCGCCTTCAAAAGGGGGTCTGAAAGTTTTTCGGGCCCCCAGACACGCCCCGTGCCAAGATTTGTATTATTTAATCAGCGCTTCAGTGTTGTTTAATTAATTAACGAGCATTCTGACAGTTAGTTTGCTTTTTGCGGCTTCGATGGCCTGGGATTTAATGAAGTGCCTGACCAACACTGGGCCCCATGACCCCTTGACCCTTATTTACTTATACTCACTTTCTCAGCGTGGCCACAAAGCTGTAGATATAGACCAGAACGGCGGTGAGGAAATAGGCTAAGGGCAGCTTATATCCGGACGTGCTGATGCCGGATGTGCTTGAATAGTAGCTGGGGAAAGAAAACATGGGGAAGGATGATATGAGCATATTGCCAGCAATTAATAGAGTTCTCTTTTCCCGTTCTGAGAATTACAATAAAATAATTCTACACTTAAAAAAAAAACTATTAAATCCAAAGATTTAATACTATATTTAAGAATTTATCTCTATCATTGAAATGGATGTACATTTCAATTTAAAGAAATTATGAATGTGACATTGTTAGTTAAATTAAATTATGTTTTTATTGACATAATAAAGGACGTGTTGTCAATCGCATGTTAAAGTAAAATTAGTATATAAACCTATTAGACATATGCCAGTAAACGCACTTTTATTTTAACATGGGGACATAAAAACGGCCTTAAGTGCATTAAATTCATAAAGTAAATATTTATGTAATATTATACGTTGTTTTAAATATTTTAATATTAAATTATGCAATTTAAATATGTTTTAAACTATGAAATTTGTATATATAATGTACTGATTTCTCTATTTAATTTAAATATATAATTTCTTCCGTTCTTCTCAGTTAGAAAGGCAATTCAAATTTGTATATATAATATACTGATTTCTCTCTATTTAATTTAAATATATAATTTCTTCGGTTCTTCTCAGTTAGGAAGGCAACTCAAATTTGTATATATAATATGATGATTTCTCTCTATTTAATTTAAATATATAATTTCTTCGGTTCTTCTCAGTTAGAAAGGCAATTCAAGATTTAATTTTATCCAAAGAGGTCAGCTTACCCATAAAACATTGGTGAGTACTTCAGGTACCCCTCGAACTCCCAGAAGGTGAAGAGATTGCCGGCCACTCGGGCCTCCGGGTCGGACATCCTTTTCCTGGGATCCGTTTCGCCGTGTTTCGTGGCAAAGTACTGGTAATGGTAAAGCCGAGTCGATTCGATTCAAGTAAGCGGAAACATAAATGCGTGTAAAACGAATTGGCTACTCATGAGGACACTCACCTCGGGTCCGATGACAAAGGCGACCAGCGGAATGGCAATCATGATGTTGACCCACATAAGCCAGCGCAGGAATGTAAAGTAGGAGGCCACGCCGGAACCAAAGTGGGATTCGATTTCCTTGATGCGCAGCTCCCAGGGGATGAGGACGGTGAGGAAGCTGGTGGTCTCCCGTTTCCAGTGTCGCCATCGCTGGGGAGAGAAAAAAGGATTTATGTCTCCGAGGAATTGCCGCCTGCAAGTACGTATTTTAATTGGTTTTCCCCGGACAACCCAGCACCCAAGCGAACTCACATAACTCTGTGAATTATGCGAGTGCGGATTTATTGAATGTCCGTCCCGGTCGGAAAGTGGCCCATAAATTGTGCAAACATAAATATTTCTTATGCATGGCTTTGCCTTGGGCTTGTTGCATTCCACTTTTCGCATTCTGCAGGCGTTTCCGGCTGGGGGAAGGGGGTTCTTAAATCACTTACTGCCGCCATTAAAATTTTAAACCTCGCCCACAAGTCCCTGGTGCTGCGTGACATGGCGAATCGCTCCTGGAGCGCGCCCTCGTGGCGTGCCACATATGTTTTGGCCTGTCAACACATCCAAAAGGGCCGCCAGATCCGCCAAAGTCCAAACATCATTAAAAATGCCAGGGTGTAGCGATAGATGGGAGATAAAGAGTGGTGGTGTGAATGAAATCGAAAAGTTTTCGGATGGATAGTCGGGTGGGGGGGAGTAGGTCGTAACATTCTCAACGACCTGACAAGCGGCGTGAAAATGAACGCGCCCAGTTTTGGGCCCGAACTCCTCCCCCCCGATTTCACGCCCCTCTTAAAGAGATGGCTTTATAGAACCATCAACCAACCCAACCCACCTGCCGAACCAACTTGAGCTTCTTGCGGATGGGCCATGGCTGTAGCTTCACCGACTGTATGACCTCCTTGTGCAGGCGAATGTTCTCAAAGATTTGCTCTTGCGTGGACTCCTGATTGGTGCCCTCCTCTGCAAAAGGCACACAGATTACACATCACACATACGACCAGTATGCCGCCACGCCATCAAAACGGTCCGCACGTAGCATGAAAAATTACGAAAAACAGGCCCCCAGACGTTGATTAGCTGCCTCTGGAGGACCGAGACCCAGGAACCGCCCCCATCTCGTCCGCTCGTTAACTAAGCGAAATCTGTTCTGGACACTTATGGAGCCACACACTTGCCTGAACTTGTCGTATAGACACTGGAGCGCCGCCGCTCCACACTATCCAGCACGTGATCCATGGGACTGGATGCCCGTCGCGAACTCCGGCTGCCACGTTTGCCCCGATAGCCCCGCACACTGGCACGTCTCTGCATTATCGCCGATACGGAAATTGTGTAGCTCTCCTCATCGTCGATGTCGCCTCCGCCGCCGCCATCCTCGAATCCGACTCCGATTCCGGGTCCGACACCAACTCCCGGCGGATGCTGGCCAAAGTGGGGCTCCTGGTGGCAGCTCTCGGCGTCGCTGCTTTGATTTTGCAATGGGAAGTCTGTATGAGGGTAGAGCAGGTCATTAAGGTTTTACTTTGTATACAGCAATCAAAGAAAATCTATTATAACCAAAGAAAATTATATTCTGGCTGATTAAAATCATGGATTTTATATAAACGACTCCTGAATTGAAACCTTATTTTGATAATGTTTATTCTGTAAAAATATAAACATACATTTTTAAATAATTCCTAAAGGATCAAAATGTATTCTCGAACACTTTCGTTATTATCTTCTACTAAATGTTAATATTAATCAAAACATCTTTAAATATTTCACAAATAACACTTTTTTGTAAGGGCAAATCACGTATCAAAATGTAGTATTAAACATATATGTATACCCATTTATTAAATCGGATATTTTTTCAAAAGAGCACCTACTTTCAATAGTTATATTTTGAGGTAAAGATTAAAATTTTAAGAATATAACATATTTTAATTTAAAATTATTTGTGAAAAGAAGTAGTGGGAAACATTACTTAAAAATGTATTAAATATGATAATATTTCAATCGAGGTAAGGCTATGATTTTATTTTTACTGTCAAAAAACATAAAACATTTTTTTTGAATATTTGAATAGTTAAAACTGAGGATAAATTTATTTTAAGAGCGTTCAGACATACCGTTCAGTTCGTAGGACCTGTGCTCCTCCTGCGATGCAGCTCTTTAATAGGGGTTTAAAGAGAAATCATGTTCCATGGTCTTTAATTATCCTCTAGGCCGTGGCACTCACCTCCTGCCCCTTTGTCCTTTGTAGAATTCCCTCTTGGCATCGGCGCTGCTCTGCATCTGCCAGCCACCTCTATTCAAGTCGCATGGCGGTGCCCAGGTCACAGATAGTTGATGGGGCGAAGTGACTCCCGAGTTGTTCTACGAATTGATGGTGAAGGCTGTACTACCATATATTTTCAAGTGCTGTCCCGCGACAGCTAATTACTCAAATCACACTGGCACCCCAAGCGTGTAACCTTCACTCCTAATTGCTTGTTTATTAATTTCACTGGTGCGTAGACGATTAAGGGTAACTCTTGGTTTCTCAAAGAAAATCTTTTTTTTGTGGTTAAGTCCTGATTTGGCTAGTTAGCCGCTGAAGCGCTTTGGAGCAGCCTTGTGCGCAGACTGAACGGCTTAACGCGGTGGCCAGGCCAGCAAGGCGCAAAAGACCATCCTCCAAAAGGACAGCGACCAACACCAGCGCCCAAGGACCTCACACACAGACAGGTGGAACGTTAAATTTCTCTAATAATGAATGAATATGAATGGAGAACGGACAGGAGAGAACGGAGGAGCAGCCAACTTATCAAAGCCAAAACGTGCCCAAAACCCACACACACACACTCAATGTGGCGCCAAGGAATTTACATGGACGTGGGGGCCAGGACATCGGTGGGGGGATTGGGACAGGACCTGACTTCCTCGCCCAGTTGAAACGAAGACGAATGAGTGTAAAAATCGCCAGCGGCATGTGATAACAACGCCGTATCCGGGCGTAACCAGCCAGGACTTCGAATGTCCATTTAGATGGCATCGTGGGCGAGTGTGTATATATACATGTATCCCTTGATATTGAGTCACCTTGTATTCTTGGCCCGGCCATGTAAATGAAAATCAAACATGCAAGGGTTGATAAAAGAAAATCGCGAAATTCCTGGGTTTTACCCGGTTATCCTCTTTGCCTTTTTTTCTGTTGTCAGGGGAGTGCCCACTATTGAAATATATACGTTTTTACGCTCTCCTCTGTGTTTTGGGTTTCGCTTTCTCTGATTTCACTTTCGTTCCTATTTCTTTTTTTAATTAAATGAAGTTCTCGGCCGGCTTTAATTAACATCAAATTTATCTCGACGCCCAACGCGCACGTGTAACGATATTTTTCGGCGATTATGGGTTCATTACCCGCTGTGCCAGTGGCCTAGGCCTAAATCCAAATGAGAAATTTGAGTTTTCCAGGTTCAGGTTTTGCAAACTTGAAGCCAAAGTTCAATGCCGCTTTATGATGACCTAGTAAAGAAGCCACTAAAAACCCACGCCTTTGTTTAGGCCTAAGTGAGTTTCCATGTTCGACTGCAGTTTTCCCGATTTCGCCATAAATCTTGGGCCCTAACTTGGCCAAACCCAAATGTGGGTCAACTTGTACACAATATATTTTAATTTGAAGCCACATAGAAAGTAGAACCGAATATATAACGAAGATTAAAAGATCCTCAGTTGATGCGGCACACGCTGCTCTCACTCTTGGATCGCCTCCATTTGCTGCGGAACTCCCGATGACGCAACCGCATGGCCTGGACCTCCGAGGAGGTGGAGTCCGTGGTGCTGGCCAGGTGGAGTCGCTCCGAACCGAAGCTATCCAAGCTGCTAGAGCGTTGGCAGATGTGCAACTTGGGCATGTAGTGCTTTCGGCTGCAACCGGCATTCTCCTGGTTATTCCGGATGATCTCCCTGGCAAAACGGGCCATCATCTTCTGTTTATGATGACGGTTCCACAAGGGACCATGGGCACAGTTCTCCCGGATCCAACGACGTGCCTCCCGACATCCCACATATAAACTCTGATGACTATAAGTCTTCGTGTCCAACATAAAACCACGATTGCCCAGCAGACCAAAACCAAGGTCGAAAACATTACGCGACAAGACCGGGGGATCGGGTCCATCTTTGGTCTTGAACTTATTTGGCCCTACGGGTTCCATGGGTCCCTTGGTCTCCTGGTAGAAGCGACGATCCTCAGCAGTGCAATAGGGCCAGGATTCGAAACTCATCGAGCCATTATCCTTCATCTCAAAGTCCACGGGCAGCGAGTCATTAAACTTCATTTGATCGATCGCTATCAGTTTGCCATGTCTATGGGTCACTTGGTAAGTAACGCCCGAGGGATCTGGCACTTGAATGGAACCCCTTCCATGGAAACGATTGTTTCGGAACTCTCCTGTGTACCTGCTGCCATCCGGATAAATGTAGACACCAAAGTTCTGCATGCCCAAGTCATCGCTGGTTCCAATATATTGGGATCCAGTCATTAGGATGTCCACTTGCGTGATGGTCGAGGCTTTCGTTGTCCTCTGATACGACATTTTCACTTTAACAACTTGGATAATTTTTCTACTCAAAAGTAATGTACAAAAATAGGGTTTGCCCTTTAAGGCTGGGGAAAGTTGAGTGATTATTCAACGAAATATAGTTCGGAATATGTTATCAAATTTTGGTATCTCTCTAAATTTACACAAGTACCTTCCTCAACTTACTAGATAAGCCAACATGTCACGCTAATGCCCCACTAAAATTTGCCTAATTACCCCGTCGAGGTTTTTACTATATAAATAACCCAGTTAAACTAGAGATTAACAAAGTTTTTTTGGAGTCATGAAGCTGTTAGCTCTTCTTTTCTTGGCCTTGGCTGTCGCCGTTGCAGAAGCTAAGGAGCCCAAGAAGAAACACGAAGATCCTGATCACATAATCACCAATGGAAGTCCCGCCTACGAGGGACAGGCGCCCTTTGTGGTGGGCATGGCCTTTGGCCAGAGCAACCTGTGGTGCAGTGGCACCATTATTGGCGACACCTGGATCCTCACATCCGCTCAGTGTTTATCGGGCAGTTCCGGGGTGACCATCTACTTTGGAGCTACGCGACTAAGTCAGGCCCAATTCGCCCTTACAGTGGGTACTAGTGAGTATGTTACTGGAAGTCAGCATCTCGCTCTGGTAAGGATTCCCAGGATTGGCTTCAGCAGCCGGGTCAACAAGGTGGCTCTTCCATCGCTGAGCGCCAGATCCCAGCGTTACGAGAACTGGTGGGGCAATGTCTGTGGATGGGGAGTGACTACCTTCAATAATGGCCTGACCGACGCGCTGCAGTGCGTCGACCTCCAGATAATGCCCAACTCCGAGTGCGTCGCCTATTACGGATCCACCACGGTCTCCGATCAGATCCTCTGCACCCGTACTCCCAACGGCAGATCCCCCTGCTTCGGCGATGCCGGCAGTCCGCTGGTCACCAAACAGGGATCCACATTGGTGGGCATTTCCGCCTTTGTGGCCTCCAATGGTTGCACCTTGGGATTGCCTGCTGGCTTCGCCAGGGTCACCAGCGCATTGGATTGGATCCGTCAGAGGACGGGCATTTCCTACTAAAAGGGTCAACATAAAATAAAGATGCCCTATACCTGCACAGAAATTGTATGATTGTATTCTTAGATCTATCTGATTCAGGTTTTTAAGCCACAAATTTGTACAAAAACGTATTAGTAAACGTTTTGTAAATGGGACCAACGGATAATTAATATTTTTCGGCTAAATTTGAAGAATAGGGATATATTCTTGGTGTCCTATTTTAGGACTATTAATTGCATTCATTTTTACATATCTTTTGCTGGGAAAGGTCAAAAATAAACAACTTTTTATACTGGCGAAAGGCTTAGAATTTATCGAAACTCCTCTGTATTGTTGCACTTGATGCAATGAAAAAAATAATAATACATTTTCCTATTTTTGTTTATAACATACAACGTGAATTAATTTATTCCTCCCTACAGTGCGGAGTTAACTAAAATTTAAAACTGAAAACTACATAAACAGATACGATCTACAAGATCTACAACTCAAAAATGGAACGCGTCATGTCGAGGTAACTATTGTGGCGTATGAGATTGGACTGCACCACGTTGATGTTGTCCGCCACCCGCTTCTGCATCATGGCTCTGACGGATCGGTAGGTCTCCATGACGTCGAGGGGCAGTGAGTCCTCCCCGATGCTGTACGACTGGCAGCTGGAGGCGCCACCCGACTCCGGATTGCGCACATCCGAGGTACTCGTCCATTGGCGGGGCCTGTCCACCTTCTGCAACTCGGCGCAAGGATGCAGTTTGCGGTACTCCTCTTGATCCTGCTGCCGCTTGTCCAGCATCCTGCCGTAGGCACGCACACACATCTCCGTCTCCCAGGCGGGATCATTGTGCGGCATGTAGCGCCTTCGAGCCATTTGCAGAGGCTTCTCCTTGGTATGACCCCGCTTCTTGGTCAGCTTGTGGTAGTACCGCTCCCGATGGACTTCTCCATTGGGAGCATATATGGCAGTCTTTCGTATATGGTTCCTCTCCGTGGCCAAATTGTTGGCTATGATGCGGCGGCAGAAGTCCGAAGGTGGCTCAATCACCCGCGAGGTTCTAGCCTTCCTACAGTGTCGCTTGATGAAATCCTTATCCTGCTGACAGCCCACGTACATTCGGCTGCGAAGGGGACCCGGTCGGTCCGTCATCCAGCAGGTCTTACTGTTGAACAGGCCCTCCTCCACATCGTAGCAGTGCTGCGGGACCTCCCTGGGCAGCATTTTGGCCGTGATGAAGGCAGTGGGTCCCACCGGCTGTTGGCCATAACGCCGCTCGGCATGGTAGCGTCGATCTGCGGGCGTCAAATAGTCCCAATTGTCGCACTCCAGCTTCATGTCGCGGAACCTTCCCTCGACATGGAGGCCATCGGAGAACCACATGTCCTCCACCGTGACCAAGCGCCCATTCTCGAACTCACCTTTGACCGTAAAGCGATACGGTTGGGCCAGGCGCAGATGTCCAAAGCCATGGAACTGCCCCTGTTGGAACCTGCCACGGTACTCGCTTCCATCCGGATAGCGATAGCTCCCAAATCCGTCCATCACATTGACCAGCCTGTCCCAGGCTCCCTCGTAGCTGCTCCGCGTGACGAAGTGCCTCTGCTGGGCCTCCGCGTTCAGCTGCGACATTGTATTAGGGGTTTTTTGGGACTCTTCTATTCTTTTTTTTTTTTTGGACAAGGGTAGGGAATTTAGTGTGTAGTCGAAGCAACCAAACCAAAACTTGAACGTGCCAAATGACAAGCTCCTCCTGACCCACTCGAATTGGCCTGGCTTGTTGAGATTACGCATCAGCTTTATGACTAAGTAAATGTTTGGCCCACACACTCGACCTACTGCACACTCCCCAAAACCACTGGCCAAATGGAGAGAATGTGTCCTGGGTGTGTCTACCGCATCCACATCCCCACACCCAAACCCAAACCCATCCACCTCGACTCGGTTTTGGCCACTGTCGCATGTCTGGCCTAATGAACACTGGGATACCCGTTGTGCCCTGCAGAAGTTTGCTGTGTGATTTGCAGCTACCTGCTGCTTAAATAGCCCAGTGATTTAACTTGTTTATTAACTCCCATAAACCAGAGACCTCCAGTCATCTGAGATTTTGAAGGCCTATTTCGAGTTTAACGTGTAGAGTAAGCTTGTGAAATTATTTTAATTAGCTTAAAGTTTAACTGGGATAACTAAAGCCACTCTTGATCTAAGATTAGTTAATTGCGAGCATTTACTAGTCACGATAGATTAGTATCTTGGCTTGGTAAAATTGGGTTACAGCTAAAACAGACTTTTATATTTACATTAAATGGATTTTGAAACATGGTTTTGGTAAGAAAATTCTATATTATAAAATTGAGAGATATTAATTGTAATTTTTACAATATCACACAATGTATGCCAAAATACTAGTAAGTTAAATATTAAATACTTTTTGTTTTTGATTGAAACTATAAATTTTAAATGCTTGCATTGATTTTTGATATTGTATCCTACCAAGAATACATTTTGGCTAATTTTTAGAAACCTTGTGGTGAAAACACTTACGAATAATATAACTAATTCTGGCAGATAACAAACTAGAACTTTAACGTGACATTGAGAAATCGGCTGGCCAAAGTTTTTAAAATTACATGTTTTGAAAAACCTTTAGTTATATAAGGTTTTAGGTTAATTTCCTTCTTCAGGCAACCCTACAAGCGCATTCTGCGTTCACCTTGGCCAAAAGAAAACCTCTACCTGTCTACTGACGGCTGTGAAAAATGATTTTAACAGCCAACCTGGTCTGGCTGCATTGCTTGACCGGGCCAAAAGCGAACGGCAGTTAAGTGCGATTGGTGTTTATGGCTATTGGCAGTGTCAGTATCCTCTCCCATTCCTTGGCTACAGAACACAGCCATTCCGGAGGCCATGTCGTTGGCCAGGCCAAATCGTAAGCACTCCCGGGTGGGCCGTAAATCAAGCTCACTTACCTCACTGTTGGCGCCGGTGGCCACGTTGCTGTTGTTCCCGCTGCTGCTGCTGCCCACGCAGCGAAAATCGACGGAACCACCTGATGAGCGTCGCGGTTTGCCGATGTCCAGGCGCAGGATTCCCGGCTTGGGTCGCCGGGGAGCTGCTGCCGGGGGAGCCCCAGCTCCAGCTCCAGATGGCTCCTCGTCGTTCTGCATGTAGAGTGGAGTGCCAGGAGTACCGAGTACCGTGAACGAAACGCGATTATTCACCGCGCACACGTCCGCCGTGCAGCGCCAACGCGAACTGACTACATCCGTGTCCTTTGGCCAGGACTTTGAAGCAACAATTACGCGCGCAGCCACGGGCACTGGAAATAAAATGTGAATTAAACGCGCCAGCCACGCGATAAGTGTCAATGGCTGTGCCATGCGAATGTGTGTCCTGCCTGCCAGTTGGCCAGGAGGATGATGACGTTGGACAGGGCACAGGACACAGGACACAGGACACAGGACACAGCACATAGGACTCGGGACACAGGACACGCGGCACTTTCAACTGCTTCTCCTGGCTGTCACCGACTCACCGGGGCTCACATGACACAAAGTGAACTTCCTGCTTTCAGGGTCAGCGCGGCCTACCTCTGTGTAATTATGTCTGCCGCTGCCCCAAAAAGTGTCAACAGCTCGGCCCCGAAAACGCGACAAAATATCGCATGTCGCGTTCGCCATGTGAAAAATACAATGCCATTTTTCATTTTCACTTTCACTTTTCATTTTTATATTTTGCGCCTTCCATTAGTGCGATGCGTTGGCTTGTGTCCTTAATTATGAGCGCACAAAAGGTGGCCTCACGTTGCTTTCTAATTGTGATACCCCGCATTGATGGGGTGTATGGGTTTGGGGCAAGGAATGTTCATGGTATGAACTTTATACTAAATGAAATGTATCTAACGAGACAGCTGATCTATATTTGTTAGAATTTTGTATCTCTAAATCAAATTAAAAATCCTAAGAAGTGTCAGAAATAATCTTTAAAAAAATAATTCAAAATTGTATGATTTCATTTGGAAAATCCTGGAAAGTAATGGTCAAAATATAGAATATCTTACCTTGTTCAACTCGCATTGAAAATTATAAACAATCGGCTATTAAATATAAATATTTGTATTACTTACCCATTCTTACATAAACTGGTAAGTAAACCATTTTAAAAACATTCTAAAGTTAACCAAAAACCCCACTTCTTGAAAACCGCCGAAAAAAGATGCGTTTAACAAGTTGTGGTCCATCTAGCAATTATTTTCTCTTTAATTTCGGTTTTCGGTGGAATAAGAATGCATTTTAACGTACAATTACTTTAAATATTATATATTTTGTATATACTACCATTTATTAGTTGCGTAACGGAATAGCTATATTTAAGCTGTAACTCCCTAGTCAATTGACAGCCATAAATACTTTCGCCCCACCAGAGAATTTTCCATGGAAAACTCCCCATAAATACTTGCGAAAGCTGAAAATATGGGTGGCCTCCCTCCCAGTGGGGGGTATTACCAAGTCGAACCCATTCGGCTGCACACACAGATGGTATCTCCGCCACGACGATCCCACTTGTGCAGAATGCGCTTGTTGGCTGCCAAGCCCACCTGCTGGGCTGTGGGCTCCTCTTGCGGCATGTCCTCGCACATCCTCGCATATCCTTGCATATCCGTGCCCATGTCCTGCATGTCCTGCCCCTGCTGATATGCAATGCCTTTCTATTACATGCAAAGCGCGTTAAATTAATTGAACTGTAAAGTGTCAGCGGCAGGAGCCAGGATAAGGACATCTAGCAGCCCAGCATGTTGCATTTAATTTTTATTATTTTCACTTTATTCTATTGCGTTGAACCGGCGAGCAACTAATATTAATTCAACTTGGGTAAAGTAGCTTATAAAAAAGTTTTCCTATTTGTCGCAAATGTTCATGGAATGCATATATGCAAGTGTTTATATGTGTGTGTGATGTGACGTGTGCGTGTGTTTGTGTGGCCTGGTTTTTATGCTTAGTACAAATTTCAGTTTCAGTCTCAAAAATCGTTTGCATAAATTAACTAAAACCATTTTACGTAAATTAATTTGTGTTTTTTTCCTTGCATCTATAAATTTCGTACCTAAATGGCAAAAATGCCATAAAATCGTTTTGGAAAACCGTCTTTTCATTGTGATGCCGGGGCAATAAACGGAAAAGCTACCAAATAATGCAATAAAAACACGACAGAGTTTTTGATGATGATTGAAAACCATTTGGGCGGCTTTAACTCCACTCAAATTTGAATTGCAAAATTTCGCTTTCACCCCTCGAAACGATTGAAATGATGATTGTCACAGTGTTTTTGCATGTGTTTCTGCAGATTCAACTAACCTTAAGTTATCTGGTTTTACTAACCCTAACTTAACCCATCAAAGTGAAAGTACAATCTGCTGTACAACACCTTCGTTGCTGGCTAACTAGTGTCTAGCAACCCCGTTTTTTATAGCCAGCAAATCCCCATAAATTTCGAGTAAATCGCTTATACGCCACGTATGCCGCAAGTTCGGTTTGCACTTCCCCACGGAAGTTGACTTAAATTTATAGAGTTACCCGAATAAAACGGGAAAAAAGGAAGGAAAAGGGACCGCCAAGCGTAAAAGTAGAATCGATTTATGCATAAAAACGGTGAAGCTGGCAAAAATTTATGAATATCAAACATTTTGATCTTTTTGGTCCTGGAAAAGCCACCGCCTGCGTCTCCTGCTTTTCCTGCATTTCCGGTTTTTCCCGTTTTCCCTGCTTTTTGCCGTTGTTTGCTTAGCTTAATAACCAGTTTTTCTCGTACACGAAAAGTTGGTCAAGTTAAGCAGTACATGCTCTTTTGCCTTCTGGCTTCTGGCAGTAGGTGTGTGTGTTTTTGGCTGGCCGGGCTACGTGGCGTATGATTAATGTGCGTGGCTTGTACGCCTAATGAATTGGCCACATAGAACTATCTCACGATAACTGGCCCAAAATACTACCATTCAGTTAATACTTAAATACACATTGAGCTTACTTCTGTTGCCCGCTAATTGACTTATATCCTATGCCTGTTGCATGGCAACTCAATGATGAGCATGTCGTTCGTTCCGCTTCGTTTGGGTTAATTTGGTCCTTTAGTCTATTGGTCGTCCTAGGCCTAGGGGGAATTTATCAAGCCTACACTTAGGGCTATGCTAAAAACTCACTTAACAGCTAATAAACGCACACATTACGCACAAAATGCGGGGGCAACCTCAGAACGTTGTCACTTTGCCCAGCCGCATGCCGAGCAATTTACGACGCTTTTTGGCGCTCAGCTTTGTCCAAATGGTGCTGCTGCCCTCCACCAGCAGAAATTCATCGCATAAATCATCCGTCTCCTTGGTCTGGATGACGCCCCCGCCATAGAAATGATCCTCCTGGTACTTCTCCGAACGTGAGTCGCCGGATACAAAGCCGCTTTCCGGTCGGGACAAGGAGGCGGTGTGCCAGGGAAGCTGCTGGAACCATCGGGCCACTTTCGCCGTCGACGAGAGCTGCGGGAAATGGAAAATCGGTGGAAACGCGGGGCGAGTAAGTAAAGTCAGTGTGTAAATTTATGCAAATGAGTTATGTGCGCAAATTGCTGCCCACCAGCGGAATAAAAAAGTATACAGAAAACCAACTACCGAGTGGAGTGAAAAATGGCGACACTTGTTTTTGCTGCTGCTTTTCCTTCAGCCGACGGCAGCGTTTTTCATTTATCCAGGGGGCGAAATTTATACACTGACCGTGGTCCCACGGGGCGGATACTTAATGCGCTTAAAAGTATGCTGCATGTTTTTGTCGGAAAAGTCATTAGGGAAATTGCCCAGCCGGGCGTTAACTTTCAATTATTAACGACAATATATAAGTATATTTAAAAGGGGATAGAAAGGGAACCCCACTTGTTTGTACATAATTATTCGATTTTTATTATTATTTCTTTGTTGTCTGCCTGTACTTGAAATTGCAATTTACATTTACATATAACTCTTGGCCTGGCAAACTAATTAATGCAACTTTTGCAGGGAAAAGCCTATGCGGGTCACGCATAAATTCAATTAAAATACAACAATTTACAAAAATAACAGTATCGAACTTAAACAGTTTAGTTTAGACTAGACTCATTAGCTTAAACACTAGGCGTAGGTATAGATATAGATTTCATTTAGGGGAGAGAAAATACTTTCAAACGATTTATGGCGAACTTGAGTAAGTTACTTCGTTGCTGATATGCTAAGATTATGTTTCACAAATACTTTTACCTAAGTAAACCAAACTCGAACGAGTTGTGAACTTTGACTTTGGCACACTTTTGAGCTAGAGGCTAATGCTAAGTAGATATATAATATATATTTTACACTTATTAAGACGTTGAGCTGGGCAAATAATTGGCACATTACAGGCCAGCAATGCTAGGACACCTAAAATGCAAAACTAAAGTAGGGGCTTTTCTCCTAAATTAATACTGTTCCACCCACTCATTCACTCGATCCAGCCACTCGCTCTTTCCCTTTCTCTCTCTCTGGATGGTTTAACCTATGACCTGGTCCTATTTGGTGGTATGCCTGGCCCAGGTGGTCCGCTGCACCTGGCTCATCATCTGGCTGCGATTTGGAACCTTCTCGCTGGTGCTCCGGGTGATGAAACTGGGCGTGGCCGATAGCTTCCTCTGGTGACCCGCCTCATCGGTGACCCTCAGCAAAACCGTATTGAATCGTGTCTCCCGACTGCTGCTACCATTGCTGTTGCCATTATTGTTCTGATTCTGGTTGGGATGCTGGCTGCCATTGCTGCTCCCGGCACTTATGTTGTTATTGCTGCTCCTCAGCCGCGGTGAGGAGGGCGAGTCCAGGGTGGAGGAACTGCGACTGGTGTCCCTAGTGCTAGTGGATCCCCCACAGGCCAGCCCAGCCAGATTGCCATTCGACACAGCCGCCTTGAGTTGCTCCTCCAGGTTATTCAGATTCTGCTCGATGCTCAGGCGGATGTCCTCATTTAAAGAGGAGCTCCCGGCAAAGGAGTTCCTATTCATGGAGCCTAGTGGTGAGGGCGTCAGCGTTCCCGTGGCCGCCGGCGAGGTGAGGAAATTGAATCCTCCAGCTCCTGCGCCGGCATTGTTATTCGGCGTGGCCGGTGTGCAGGACAAGGGATTCACATAGAAGAAGGAGTTGTGCCCGGAGGCCGTGGGCGTCTGCTGACTCTGGCCAGGATTGGCATTCAGATTCAGGGACTGCAAGCGATTCAGCAGCTCCTGATTCACCTGGAACAGATCCTTGGACAGGGCATCCTGTTGCTGCTGCTGCTGTTGCTGTTGCAATTGATTGCTGATACTCTGGAGGGCACTCATCGAGGGATATGGACTACTGCCCCCCGCCATGGGAGGGGGCGTGGCCGGATTGGGCACCGCCGACTGCGATTGTTGTTGCTGCTGCTGCTGTTGCAAGTTCTGGAGATGCTGGCTCTGCTGATTGAGACCACTTAGCTGATGACTCAGCGAGGTCAACTGCTGATTGATGCTGCCCAAATTGCTGATCTGCTGATTGATCGTGGCCAGATTGTTGTTGTTGCTGGTGGCCTGCAGCAGCATTTGCAGCTGCGATTGCTAATCGAAGGGGGGCGAAAGGTCACAGGGCATTAAGTTCCACAGTTCTCTCAATCACGAAGAACAACAACGAGAACACACTATACTATAAACACTCGTGCAAAAACAAATGGCAGCCAAGATAAAACAGAAAACAAATAACATGCAACATGAACGCACAGATAGGATAGGCTCAAATTTACGATCGCATAACTCAAAAGCTTATAGAGCATATAGTAGGTAGTATATAGTATTTAGGGCAAGACCCTCACCTGTGGCGCCATTCCAATATTGGCCGACGTGAGACCCGCACTCTGCTGTTCGTTGTAGGCCCCCAGGGAAGCCAGGTGCTCCAGAAGCTCCCGGTTCTGCTGCAGCAGTTGTTGGGTGCGCGCCTGCAATGGGATATTATCCAAAAGTTAGCATGATATCATGATGATTTCCTTGGGGAGTTGGGGCACCCACCTGAGCCTCGATGCGCGCATTGGTCTCCGAGATGAGCTGCTCCCGCACCAGCATCAGCTGGCCCAGAGCCTGGCGCGTTTGCAGAGCCTGTGCCTCCAGCTGATCCTTCAGCTGGGTGATCTCAGAACGCGGAGAGGAGGGTGAGACTGGAGACTTGTCGTCCACATCGCACTGCAAGGAGATAGATATGATACAAAATAATATATTAATAATATAAAATACATTTCGTTAAGGGGGGATTATAGTTATAATAAACATTTTAAATTTTAGAAAAAAAATTCTTTCATTTAGTACATTTTCTTTATTAGAATAAAATATATTAAAGATTGGATAATGTTTCTAGTTGATAAAAAAAATATTAAAATAAATAAATTCATGTTTCTTATATTCTAGTTGAATATTTTGTAAGTATTAATGTATATTTATACAGAAAGACATCTAAACTTTGAGGACTAAGAAAAACTGTGGACTATAGAAAATTGTTTAATTACTTCTTATTTTAGACAACAAATTTGTCACAGCACTATTTAAATTTCAACTGGCTTAAAATAAGGTCATACACTCAATTAAATGGTGCATGTTGTCTAGAAGAACAAAGACGGTTCAAATGTGTTTTTGAAAATATAATAAACATTTTAATACATTTTAAGAAAACGTCTGGCAATTCTAGACAGTTTTTGCTAAATGTATTTATGAGTCTAAACTTTCGATTAATAGCCGCATTTCAGTGTCGCCTTTTTGAAGCCATAAAAATTTTAAACTTGTCTCCGACATACGGAATGTCATTAGAATATTTTATTGTAAAATGGCTATTAAAATGACACATTTAACAATCAAAACTGGGCAATTTTGCCCCTTTACAACCGAAATGTCTTTCTTTTATTCGCCGTCTAGCCTTGACAGTTCTCAGGGGCAACTGGAAATGTTATTGAATCCGAATATTATTGTTTCCCAAAATGTTTACCCTCTTCTGACCGCGTTGTTAGGTAAACAAATGGGAAATATTATTTTATACATTATGACCTAAACAGAAACACCAGCGATGGGGCCACATTGTATTTGATTTCATTTTCGGAGATTTCGGCTAATTAAAATTCGCCAGCGCCGGCATTTTAATTGCCCAAGGAGGATATGGCTGTGATTTCGGTTATTATTGGCGGGCCATTGGGCAGAATGATTATGATTATGATGGACATAAGTTACTCATATGTGGGTACTATACTCACCAGCAGGCTGTTCGATTTGCGTAGACTCGAATGCGATGGCATTAGCTCCAAGTGGCTGGGGCGCTGCGGCTGCGTGTGGTTCAGGTTCAGATCGGGTGTTATGGCCAAGTGCTCTATAAATAAGTAGAGGAGAATCGGATTTGCGAATTAGCTACCTGACTAGCTGGCTGGTTGGTAATCAAGTGGGCCGTGTAAGGCCGCCTGGGCCGACCGCCCCCCAATTTGTCAAGGTCGCGGGACACCCACGCGGCCCACCTGGCGGCCACTTTCGCGCTTAATTTCCCATTAATTACACCGTCTAGAGTTCAATTTTTTTGTTTTGATTATGCTCGCCTGTCCAATTAATAATGCTACAATTATCTAGAACCTCGCACGATCTCTATGAAGATAATCGAATAGGATAATGAAGATTGGGGCGTGCAAAGTTCGTCTGAAATTTCAGTTTGATTTGTTGGCAAATATTTAAAAAATTTCTTCTCAGAACCCAGGGATCGTGCGCCTTAAATGTGTATTTATTTTTATATAGCCAGTCAGTTTCGTTTCGCACCTGAGGCACGTGTTAATTGCCAATGAAGTGCTTCGAGTGCTGTAAAAATCCTTCACAGCATGTAAATTAATTTGGCGTTTCATATGGTTTTGGCAAATAATTGTTGGAATTCGCCTGCCTATGCACTGCAAAAAATATTGAACAAGGATTCCTCCCCCATCTGAAACACATGTTCTTTTTGGCTAAATTTAGACCACCATCTTTTGTATAATTTTTACAACCCAAATGACCCATTTCGCGGAACACATCATACTCAATTAGAAAGCTCGGCAAAACAGCTGCAAAGCTATTCTGTGACATGGAACAACAATTAGTAATCCAAATGTTCAGTTTTTGCCTATATCCAATCTATATTATATTGGCTGTTGGATATATTTTTGCAATTCGGCTAGCCAAAGACAATAAACGAGGTGTTGATTAACGTAATGGCGTGCTTATTACATATAAGACCAGCGGTCGCGGTCGAAAATAATAAACAATTTGTTTCTATATATATATACAGTTATATATGTATATACAGTTTTGGGGCTTAATTCTAATTTGTTTAGTGCTATTTAGTAAAATAAAGAAAAGTTTACATTGTTAAACAATCCAACAAAATAAAGATTTGCATATAAGGGTGACCTATTCTGAAGTTAAAATAGTTTCTTAAATAAATAAAATCCTTAAAACAAAAGTTACACAGTTAAAGGAAATTAAGCTTAGTATATAAGGATTTACTTTTTTGAAGTTCAACAAGTTCTTTAAATAATTGAAATCCTCGAGTATCTCTGAACGAAGGGAAAAACTAAGATTTCCTAAGGGAATTTCCCAACCCACTGTTAATAATAGCATACTTTTTGGCGCCTAGGCTAGGGTATTCAACTTTGAACCTCCCTAAACTGATATTCCCAATCTCAGAGGCATTTCGCCCAGACATAGACAAACACCCGTGCTCATAATTCATTATTTCTGTGCCGAATCGCTGGTTTGGCTACTCAAAAGTCAGCCAGCGCAGGCGGGAAATTACTATATAGCGAAAATTACAAGACCACAGACTCTGTGGATGAGATATTGGGATAAATAAATTATTTTTGGCACACTTCAGGGCACTCGCCCACACATTTTATGCCAATCCACCACGTGTGTGTTACGTAGTCTCGAGTGTCGCCTGGTAACAAATGCGGCTTCGGTTTTCCCCGAATGATGCCATGGTTATGATGAAATCTATCAGCAAATAATCCATCTCCGATAAGTAGCTACCTAGCGCACCACCACCTTTCCACTTGCTCGTTATTTATATTTATATTCTCAGAATTTCTTGCGAATGATGTCGCTGGTGGGTTTTAGACAAAAGATTGCAAAAAGAATTGCTTTTCTCGTGAGTTTCTTTAATATTTTGCTTTTTTCCATCTTATTTTTGGCAGCAGCAACGCGTTGATGACGTCAAACTACGCCTTGCCTGTGTAAAAGTGACTGGGGGGGGGGCTTTGGCAAGATGGAAAACCGCACGAAGATTATTGAAAATTGAAGCAATATGTGGAAATTGCTTAACAGCGACGAAGTGTATGTCGAAAGCTTCTGCCTCTGTTCTCGGTACTTTTATTTTTATTTTTATTTTATTTTTTAATATTTCCTTCTCATATGCGCAGTCATCTTTTGTATTGTATTTTTTTCTCTAGCAGGGTGTATTGCAAATTGTGTGTATACAGGAATATATGTACAGCACGTCTGCAGTTGCATTTTGTATATTTACGGAAATAAGGAGAAGAAAACAGTGTAAAATGTTAAACCAAATAAACAAGTTGCGATAATACACTATCCTTTTCCAAATAATAAACTATAACCCAATAAACATCTTTCGATTTCCAATGAAAATTAAACTTTTTTGCTGCCAATGTTAAAGACCTAGCCATTAAAATCACTCCCTTTGCTGGACAAACCACCCCGGGAGAATAAAATGCAATTTAAATGCAAATTCAAATGCCGTGCTCGCCGCATCGAACTGAATTCGAAATTAAAGGGCAGCCATTTGCATGGGAATGCAGAAATGAATAGAAAACTAATGCGACCAGTGGCCAGGCTCCAGAGTATCCAGATTCTGGGGGAATCAACCAGGAAGCAGCTGACGGCGACGACAGCCAGGGATTTTCATTTATTTATTGGCCAGGCAGCGACCCAACGTGGATTTTCTCCCCATTTTTTCCCATTTTCCAAGCGTGTGAATTATTTTCACGACACTCACCTTTCTTGGGCGTCTCGATGTCGCCGCCACCGCGTTCTCCATCTTCGCTCAGCTGCTGCTCGCTGATTTGCTCCACATCCAGGAGCTCCAAGGAGGATATGTCGGAGCGTTCGTCATTGGGTTCCAGGGAATTCTTATGAAGATTAAATTTGTGGCACACTTCAAAGGCTTGGCCCACGGTGCGAACGATGCGCATGGCCTGGGACTGCAAGAGGCGTAGAAGAGAAAGGGGATTAAGTTAATTGCATTATGGTGGCATCAAACAGGAGCCCAACCCCCAACCCCCAACCCCCTTAAGACATAGCCCGCCCCTCCCATTGACAGCAATTAAGCCGCCACTGAAAAGTGCACATTGCATATTACGCATACGCCCCGTTTGCCGCAATTGAACCCACCTCCGGATCGCTCGTCGCACAGCCGCAGGAAATTGCATCCTTTGTGCGATTATTGCATAAATTATCACAGTCCTCTCCCGTTGCTAAGCCCCCTCTGGCGCGCTCTAGGGGGGAGCTGCGACGCCTCTGCCTCGCCAATCGCTGTTCGTTGAGGATGAGTGGTAGTATTTGGTCTCCGGCTATGATGGGCTCCCTGAAGGATAGCTTCTTGCGTGGCTTATCGGTTTTGGGTCGTTCCAGCATAATGCTGCCGTTGGCACTGCCCCCTCCACCGCCGCCACTGCTCAGACTAGAGCTGCTCTGCTGATCGCTGAGACTTTTGCGCCTTTGCAGCTGATGACGCTGCTCGGATCGCTGGTGCAGCAGATGAGCTCTTCGCAGGGCCTCTGGCGAAGCCTCATAATGATCGCCGGGTAGACGTTTCAGCTTCAGTCGGGCCTTCAGGACATCTCCATTGGTTTGGCCTGCAGAGGATGAGGAATTGCTAACCTTATGACTGGACTTGGCCACAGGTTGCTCTTTCTTTATGATATACACCGTATTCTCATCGTCATTGAAAAGTATGTGTTTAGGCTTGTGATCTATATAGGTATCGTCTATGAAGCGAGGTGGCTGACTTATGGGTCCACCTCCTGTTAAAGGAACCATTTCCCTTTCCACACAACCTATGAGTTCCCTTATATCCAAGCTTTTGTTCCTGGACAAATGCTTCTGTTTCTTTTTGTGTGAGGGAACTGGGGATTGCGGTGGCTTGTTCTTGAGCTCCAGATGCTTATCCCCAACCAGGATATCCCGGATGAGGCCTCCCCCGCTGCGGAAGATGTTCTTGTGATAGTGCACCTCCGAGGACTTTTCCACCGAAGATACAGAGGCCTGCTGATCCACCGGCTGATTGGGGCTTTGATTCTGATTCTGGACCTTGGCCATGTTGACCTTGCTGCGACTCCGCGACCAGGGGAGAAAGTCAAAGGCCTTGGTGATGGGACTTCTGGGAACGTGGGCGGAGCTATCCGCGAGATGCGGATGGCGCTGCTTGTGCGGAGCAGCCATGACGAGGGTCTTCTCGTGCTTCATGGCCACCAGCAGCCTGGCCAGAGTTCGCTGATCTGCGAAAAGTATCCGCAATCCGCAATCCGCAATCGGCAATCGGCTATCCGCAAGGTCGTTAGCTCGCCAATTTGTCACTGCTCACTTCAAAGTTCAATGCTGTTCGCTGCTCACTGTTTTTCGCCGTTTTCAATCGGCCAATTAGTTGGCTATTAATTTCATAATTGCTTAGGGTTCTCTGGGTGGCTCCCTTGATCCAGGTTGTTCACACACAGCCGCCGATGCGCCATTTTTCACACCTGCCAGGTGCTATATATATTGTTTATGTTTCTCTTTCGCCCCTGGGCTGTTGTTTTTGCTGCTGCTGCTGCTGCTGCTGTTTCTTTTGCGCGTTTGTATTATTTTTGTATCGAATTATTTGCAACTCTTCATGTTGACTACATATTGGAAAAATATATATATTTTTCGGTTATTTTCCGAATATTTCTGCCGCCTGCATGCCCGTTATTTCTCGCTTTCACCCCTCAGCAAAAAAAAAATGAAAACTGTCAATCTGATGTGGGTATTGTTATGGTTCGCCATCAGGCGAAATTTATGTCAATCAGCAAGCGAATGATTTGCATGGGTTTGCTGTCAGTGAATCAGCGTGGTAGTTGCATTTTCATAAGCATTGAAATTTCGAAGGCCTCGCGTTGTAAATATTTTTAAAGGAATATTAAGCTCTGGTTTTATTTTATCGACCTATTTTTCCTTTAGCGTTAGCATGCCAATAAACTCTGCCAATTTTTGGGTAAGTCTGTTTATACAATTTTGAAATAATTGGGTTACAAAATGTTTTTTGTTATTTTCCGATTAGCAAATATCAAAAAATTATTATTAATATTTTGATTTTTTTCTTGTTTTTTGTGTATTTTTGTTACGTCAGTTCTAAACTAATATGTGACCTAGATACATACAAATAATTTAAAGGTAAACAACTTCTGTATGTTTATAAGTTAAATGAATGTTTTATACCAAATTAATGGCGCTTCAATCATATTAGGATATGTTTTTGGAAGTTTTTAGGTTCAGAAGGTTCTTGTTGAAAACTTAAATGAGCTAAGACAAAATCTCTCTTTAATACACAACTTAAACTGGTTATTTATATTTATCATACTCTCTAATTCTCAATTTTCTGAGCATTTAAAAGTTAATGAATTAAATGAAATAAGAAATAGGTCCCATATTTAACTGATAACCATTCCTATATATTCTCAGCATACAAAATTTAAATAAATCATTGCACAAGAAAAAACATCCCCAAAATTGCGGAACACTTTCCCACTACTAATTAGGGTTAGGCTGGCGAATAACTTTGTGGTTTCCCCTTTCAGGGGACTCTCGGGCAGAACTTGGCCAGCACTCAAGCACTTTGAAGGGCTACTTCAGTGGCGGCAGGTTGAGCACTCGCCCGAACGACATTAACAACACATCAATTTGAATTATTTTGACAAGCAATGACAGCACTTGTTGCGCAAGTTGGCTAACAAAATGGGAGAGTGAGGGAAAGCATGCTTGAAGCATGCTTACAACATGTTCACTTTTTGAGTATTTTGGGATAGGCAACTAACTCAACTATTTAACAGTTCTTTCAAAGTGCTTTTACAAGTGGCGTCGAATCGTCTCACTCGGCCATTTTATCAGCCAGTTCAACGTTCCAGCGTTGCGCATACGCCACGTGCGCCCAGAAAATCCGTCCTAACAAAGGTGCCAACTGATTGTCTATCTCAACTGAGTCTCCACAAATATTTATATCTCCCTCGTGTGGCTTGTGCAATTTCGCATAAATCAAATTGAAAACTATAAAAAGTAAACGGATAAAGTGTGTGGCAATTTACATTCGTTACAGCAAAGCCGAAATGAAAACTTAAATAAATAAGAACGAGAGGGAAAAGAAAATTGCGTGGCATTTCGTGGAAAACTACTTGAAAATTTATGGCGTTAAGAATGACTTTGTTAGCTTTGTTTTATGTATTTATTTGAATTTTAATTTTCATTCTACTCTGCAGCCCAGCAATCAAATCTGGCTGTTTGTTTGTTGTTCTTGTCCCCGCGCTGTCATAAGGGAAAATTTGTACAGGAAAATCTTTTGTGTCTGGTGGGTTCTGGCTTTTTAGCACCGTTTTTAATGGCACTGGCACTGGCATTGCCCCTGGCATCTGGCCGGTGTTTACAGTGGCCATAAGTCGTCGGTGGTCACGATGCCACATTCGCAGCATTCGCTGTTTACCGCAGAAGCCACTTCCGCAGCTGCAGTTCACCACTGGTGACCACAGTTGGCCACTGGGCAAACTGCAGATCGTAAATTCTGCACATTGTCACGTGGTCAGGATGGGTGTTATAAGGCCGCCCCTGCTAATGAAGTTCTCATCAGTCATGCAGGCTGCGGCACTTGAGAATTCAATTTAAATTTTTGCCTTAAAACACACAACCACAACCGAAGAATATAAAGTATTTAAATATTTAAGTTCCCCTCTCGAATAAAACGAAACACCTGCCCGCACTACCTGCCTCTTTTTCCTCTGCATTGTTCGATTTCAGAAATACTTTAAAGTAGGCTATAAAAATAATGGATCTATTTTGGCTTGAAGTACAGAAAATAAAATTAAATCAAATAAAACACAAAACAAAGCGAAACGAAACGAAACGAATGTCGAAGAGGGCAGGCAACCATTTTTGGCAATATGAAAATTGCTACGAGGAGGGGTTTTTGCGGTTTTTCCCGAGGCCTTGGCTTTGCCAGGTAAATGAGAAATATTTTCCCATTTCCTATGAACTATTCGAAAAACTTGAGAACAAAGTTATGTCCATGAAAATATTTCTACCAATATCTTATGTTTATTTGGCATTTTTCAGCTGTCAAATTAGCTTTAGCTTGTGTTTATCGTATATATATTGATATATAGATATAAATAAATAAGCTTAGCAGAAACAAGTCGTAAATATTTCAACCATAATATCACGTGTGCGTTCCAGTTATTGACCATAATTCTATTTATTTATGCCAGCCTCCTCCTTATTTCCGTGGACCCCCCCTGGCGGCGAGTAGCTCATTAACAATTAATATGCATAAACAGTGGATCTTGTGTACGTCACCGAGATAAGTTTGGCCAAAAAATGAATGAATTTACTGTGCCCCAAGGCAGCACACACAAAATGGTTCTTTCACAAAAAAACAAAAAAAATGGGGAAGTGAAAACACTCTAATTTCTGGTTTACTAAAGTCGTATTACTGTCCGCACTTTGCAAACTTTTTTCAAGTGGTTTGTGCTGCGGCTTTTCTCTGGTAATTAATTTTCCAGTCAATTTTCTGCTCTCGTGGCTCATTATTCAATCCTTAGCATTGTTTAAAAGTATTAAAGTTGTTCTTTTTTGTACTGGCCACAAGCATTTAATGGCGTCAGCAGTCCAAATGGCTAGAAAAACCCAATGACAAAACACTTTTGTGATTCGATTTTTTTCTTTCACATGTTGAAACATTTAATTTAATTTCTCGCCTCGCTGGGAATGATGATCTATGGGTGCGTTGGCATATTTTCTGAATTTATTTATTTTGCTGATAGCAGATGAACTTGAGTTTTATTTATCGTAGGCGTTGTTTTGCAGGTGGCAGAAATATCAAACTAAATTAAATTAAATTATTCTGTTTGGTTTCTTTTTCAGTGTGATTGGTTTGAGAACACTTCACTTCACGGACACTCACGCACACGTTGCATAATTCTTGGTTATTGGTTCTGTATCTTTGTATCTTTTGATCGCCACACGTCCGCAAAGGCGCGCCGTCTAGAACGCACTGGACAAAGACCGAAATGAGAGAGGAGATGGCCAATCGATCTGCTAGCCGGCTAAATGGAAAAGCTTTTCCCAGAGCTTTTTTCCGCTTTTCCGCTCAGCTGTTGGCACGATCTTTGGCTACATGCTGCATTTGTTTTGGTTCGGCTTGCCTTTCCAACGAAGATATATACTTATAATATAGATATAAGCCCCCTGAAGCCGGTTCAACTTGGCGAATGCGTGATTGCAGCTACTGTTGTGACGTCATTGCTTTGTGTTTCGCGGAAGTAAACAAAGTGGGCTCTTTGCATGTTTCGGCCATTTTCCGTTTGGGTTTCTTTGGCTTTTCTTGGCTCTCCTGCTTAGCCATTAATCATATATCTTTCATCGCTTTGTCTGGCCATGTTTGTGTTCATTTCGCTTCCAAATTGCGTTGCATTTGGTTGCTTCTTGTATGACTTGTATAACTAATGCCCGAATGATACTTGTATATCCCATGCCTCAGGTGCAACGCAGCTTTCCGCTGACGCACACGGCGTATGCGCGATTTTCAACACGTGCAGGCGCCGTGTGGCAGATAAAGCCCCCTATAAGTTCCACACCCCTTAACCTTAATTCCTTATGTCACTTGTCAGACATTTCGACAGGCCACAAACATTGACTTCTGCCTTCTGATGTATTGGAATTTTTTCCCCCGAAATCCACTTGGTAATTAGATGAGAAAAAATAGAAATGCCAACTTGACATTGTCTACCGACTGAAGTTGAAGGCCAGACAATTATAAAAAGAAATGGTATTTTAAAAATATAAATTTGAAACATTTGTGACTTGGAATTAATCAAAAACCGCATTGGGTACGAAATCAAAGGCGAATGCATTTCCCCCCGGGCGACCAAAACGACAAAGTAAAATCTGATTTATTTATTTGGCAAATCTCGGCAATAGCTTAATGGGGGCTATGTCGCCTATGAGAACGGGAGAATCTGGTCCATATAACACGGAAATGGATGTGCCGGCTGGCCGAACGACTGATGGACAGTTGCGCCTTACTTTTCGCCGGGTTTGTTTAGATCCATTCCCAGGCGCTGTAATGGCCAATGAAAAATTGGTCTAGACTCAACCGAATTGACAATGAAAAATAACCATGGAATCATTGGTTCAATAAACAGAAACCAAATGGGAAACATTATAAGGAAAGTGACTCAGCTAAGGATTAAAAATAAATGTTCTTTAAATAGGATTTCCACTTGGTCGATAAGTCGCTGTACCTAGAAAAACCTCTTTTCTCATTTATACTATTTAATTCAAACAGCATTTTGATCCCCATTCTAAGTAAATTACCCCTTTGTACAAAAATTAGCTTTTACAGCTAATTCTATAATATTGGATACCAGATCAAATAGATCGCAATATTGGCCCATCTAATAAACTGCACTTCGCTCTTTATGACGTGCATATTTTTTTGTTTATTTGCTAGTTGTTTTCGTTTCGGTTTTCCAATGCTGGATACTCGCCAAAATTATGCATACGAGTAGACATTTTGCACAAGACCAGAGTTTATATTTTTAGACATGGAATGGGTAATGTCAAGTAAGTCACATGTAGCCTGCATTATGCGAATTGCGGTCATAAACATTTCATTGGCCGAAGTAAAAGGCAAACATTCGAATTTGGAATCTCACCTTTTTGTGACTTTTGAAGACGGAACACTTGAACGTATCCGTGCTGGCATCGCGCGCTATATAGCTGAATATCTTGAGATCGCTGCTGTCGTGGGACACGTAGAATATTCTATAGATGGGATGATTGAGCAACTCGATTTCCTCGGGGTCATTGGTCCAGTTCTTTTTCTAAACAATAAATAAGTAAATTAGTTTTGAGATAAATAGATATCATAGTGTATAGACCGGCATTGACTTACTTTTCGACGACGCTTTTTGAGCACAACGCGTACGCCATTTACCGATATGTGGATGGTGACCTTTCGCTTCTTCAGATTCTGCACTTTGCACTCGTACTGTGGGTGGGAAAAATATCTACATAAGTTTTCTGGTTTTTAGAAGCTATATGAAAGGAAGCCAAAGTGGGGCCACGTAATTCCAGAATTTTCAATTAACATCTGACTGCCAGTGACGGCTCGCCTAATGGCAAAGACATGACAATAACAAGCGCCAAATTTACCACGTCTCGCCTAACAGACAGGGCTAATACACAATAACCACCCACGAGAACTCACACACACGACCAAGTCGACAGGGCTAACACGGTTTAAGCCAGGGCACGCACGACTTCTCCGAACGGAACGAAGGAAAAGGGAATGAATAAACAAGCCTCGTTACTTTTTATGCTACTAGAATGGTTTTTCTTTTTAGCCAGCTTCCCTTTTGCCTTTTGGCCATATAGGGGAATTTAAGGGAACTGTAATCAAAGTATGTGACGCTGGCAAACAGGGAGTGCTGCCTGCTTTTTGGGGATGGAAGATTGGGAAATTTAAAACCGCCTTCAGCCCGGATAAAAATAAAAGTTTCTTTAATTGGCAGCCGGAGATGCGAGTATCCTACGCTCTGGGATGTGGGCGAGGAAATCTGTTAACTTTTCAACTCGCCGGGATTCGAAATTCATTTGCGTACCACGCGGCGTATGCTTAATACTCACCCTTATGCGCCGCATGGCCTGGACGATCTCGGCTCGAGTGTTGGGTCGTGGCACCTCCTCCCAGCCAACAAACTGCAATGGAAAAATGTAAATTATTGGTTTTTGTTGATTGCTCAATTAAAAAAATTAACAATTTAGTTGCAGCACAAATTGTGCCTTTACGAATTCCCCAAAATATATGCCAAAAATGTGCTGCAACAAAATAAATTTAAATACATGTAGTAACCACAAGCGTTTCTGTTGCCAACAGCCTCGACACAGTAAGCTGCATTCCTATTTTTAGTTGGTTTTATTTTCTAAATTTAAGCGACGATCTGCCCTTTGCCAAGTTCTTCAAGGGGAACGCAGATGATCCATCAATTACCAAACTAAAACCTATTTTTCATCTCGCCGTCAGTCAACAAAATATAAAACTTGGTGGATTTGTGAAAATTTATGGCCAAAAATGAATGCAAACTGCGGCGACAGCAATTGTATGAAAATAAAAATTGCATTTTTGATGCACAATATTTGTCTTGTTTGCATTTTTGTTGTTTTTTTTTTTCCATTTTGTATTTGTTTTACGGCGAATGCAGCTCAAGGATAACAAATGCGTAGATATGGACCTAGATTTGAGAATTTTATTACAGTGACAACAACAATTTAAATGCAAAATGACATGACAACAACCACAATATGGCGAGAGTGAAAGAGACGCTGATGATGCCATCGTCGACTGACAGTGACAAAATGTGCAGGAGATAGCTGCCACGCCCCCATCGCCCCCCCAAATTCCACCATTTATATACGAACGTGTATGTGCGAATACACACTTTACACTTTTCCGAACAATAAAAGTAAATATACTGTGAAGAGGGTTCATTTTTCGCCTCGCCGCATATCCTTTTGGAGAAAGAATTTTAAAATATTTCTCCAGAAAGGGGGTATCTATTTATAGGATCCATATGTCTATTCTCTATGATCTATGTCAAATTATGGTAAACAAATCGAAAGTTTTTGCGCCACATTGCGTTTGTGTTTCTGCGAATGCTAATTCATGGGATGATTAATGTTCTGCCTTGTGGATATAAGGGATATGGCGTGTGCCGAATCCATATTTTTCTCAAATCAAGCCAAAAATAGCCCAAGTCAAATGTTGGATTTCAGCAGAAAATAGATTTTCGCATATTAATTCAGAAAATTATTAGAAAAAAGAAGAAAAACGTAGGTAAGGCCAGCGGTAATTGATTTCCACCTACAGCCTGATGAAGGCCATGTGCCCTAAATGTCTGGAAAGCAGTTCATTAGTCAGAACGGCAAATGTTTACTTCTCCCGAATACACTTATAATCATATAGGATTATGCAGATGTTAAAAAATATTTCTGAAGTATACAACCAACGTTGTCAGGACATATAAATAGATATTTGCATGCCATTACCATTGAAAAGGTTATGAAACGGGGCTTTAAATTTAACACAAAAGCCATCCGGCAGTAAGCCCATAAAAAGCCATTTACAAAGCGGAAAGCAGCCGAAGATGTAGCAGAAAATAAGGAAAAAGAAAGGGGAGTGAAATGGTGATGGTGGAAAAAGGAAAAAAGGCTGAAGCGAAACTCTCACTCTCGCCCACAAATATTTGGATTGCATTAAATTCATGCAAACACAAAGGATAAAGGATACACAGGGCGCTTATCCTCTCCAGCTAGACAAATCCCCGCGCAAATAAAATAAAGAAAACCAACTTCAGACTCCCTCTGAGCTGGCAAAACGTTTCGCTCACTCTTTTTCCTCGCTTTCCCCATTTCCCTATTTCCCATTTCCCTTTCCGATTTCCCCGCCCAATGCCATTCGCATCCTTTTTTTCACTTAAAAACCATTTCAGTGCGACGGCTCTATGCAAATAGCCGCTGGACTTTGTTCGTCGCTTCGTTTAAATTCATTTACTTTGATTAAAACCCTGGCCAAGAGTGGACCCACCCACTGGAGTAGTAAACTTTTATATTTCTTTCCAGGGGGCTAGACGCCTTTACGCACAGCCGAGTTAATACTGTATTTTAAGCCATAACTTTACCTGTGTACACAACAAAATATGTGGATTCGTTTCAACCATTTGCACTGCTAAATTTTTAATATTTTATGGCAAAAAATCTGTGTTTTTTCGACGTTATTCTGTCAAACAAAAAGCCACATACAAAAAAAATACTGTTTTGTTCAACTAACAACTTATTGATTTAAAAAAAAAAAAAAATTTCGTCGAATTTTGGAATTTTTTTACAAGGGGTCACATCACAATTTTTTTGTAAAATTGGGTCCAAAATTAAAATTTTCAGGCTTAAACGTTAATCGATGTGTAATTTTCTTACGAATTCAACGACATATCACATTCTATTTTTGGACAACTGGGTACAATATTACGAATAAAATACTGTTCATTTTTTGTGCCAAATTGGGATGTAGGACTTTATAAAAAATCTGAAATTCTTAACTGTGTATTTCGTCAAAATTATTTAGATAAATAGAAAAATAGAATAGAAAAATGATAAATTAGTGATATTTACTATAAGTTTAAGCACCGTTTTTTTTATTTTATAGTAGTAATTATATTCCCTCCATATTGTAATTTATGCTTTTTTAATATTTCGTGTTTGCTTTAAATATTTATTTAAATTGGCAAAGTACGGTGTTGTTTTCTTTATAAACATCTAGTTGTTTAAGACTTTTTTTCTCTGTGTAAACATTTTAGGGCTTCAAAGGTTTATGACCCGCATTACGTTTATTGGTCAATGTTGGAGATTCTGTTTTGATTATGAGTTTTATAAAACAACTCACGTTTTTTCTCCCACTTTCTGGTCCGTTTTTCCCTTCGATTAATTGCGAGCATTGAAATCGATTTTCCCCACTTCGAGTTCTATTTTCATGCATTTGTTTATTTATACTTGATCGGACGGGCGAAAGACAAGTGAAAAGTCAAAAGCTGGCCACGTTTGTTCGACTTCACCGTGTGACGTCAGTGGACGCCCAAGGTGTTCCTGGTAATATATAACCTGCCATTTGTCCCGGCAGAAAAGCAATTAAGCTTCGTTTAAAGTCATCCTTTAAATCCCGACTAAGATCATCAAGTAATAAAATGTTGAATTAAAAGATTCAAAGGGGGTGCAACCAGGAAAAATGAGATGGATTTCAAATGGGTTGTGGACCACGTTTAGCCCACGGCCAACGACAAACAGATTAGAACAGCTTAGTTGACCGGCAAAAAAATATACGAAAAATGAATAAAAGAAAGCCCCTTGGCGGAGCATAAAAAATCAGAAAAAGGATTTGGTTTTTGGCTCGCCTTTCAGCCTTTCGCCAGCGTTTCGGCCACGGCTAATGGCGCTTCGGGCCGGGCCGGCTTTCATGTTCAGCCCCTCATTGCCCCTTTTGCTCTTTTGGATTTGCCTTTCAACAATGCGAAACATTCGTTTGCACAGCGTTTTTTTCCCCAAGCAACGGCGTTGAAAACATAATTTTTCTCGGTTTATTTACAAAAAAAATAAAAATACACTTGTGTGTACACATGACCCCTGACCCTGCAGGCGCATAAATGCCGCAAGTTTTTGTCGCAATGCTGTCGGGTATTACAATTTGTATTTTTCCTTGTTTTTATGTTGGTCCACTAAAGGGTTTGAACAATAGAACTTAAGAAGCAAAGCATTATACTTTAAATTAATTCAAAAGGTAACTTTTATTTTGGACTTGCACACAGATTTTCAGAGATCAAAGGATAAGAATTATATTATTATTTTCGAATTATTTACCCATTACAATAAAATACTAAAAGTAAATGTACCTTACACTTTACACTACATTAACCCTTTTTATAAAGCCTACTTTCAGGCTGCCAATGCCATTAAAAGCTTTTGAAACACCCACAAGTAACACCTCGCCATAGTGAGAATTTTTAATTTTATGAAACTTCACTATTCACTTACTCATTTGCAACATTTGCAATACACATGTTTAAAAATAAAATAAATAAACATTGCATAGTTTTCAGGGCACATAAAACAATCGGGAAATGAAAAGAGGAAAAGTATGGTAAAGCTTTTTCTACCCCTCCCATCTTGTTGGCCACTAATTCAACATGTGTAAGAAATTTAAAAAATTTATTGGGAAAATGGAAAGAAAAATGTAAAGCTAAATGAAATGTGGAAGACACAACGAAAATAGATCAAGTCGTATAGCATTTATAAGCAGTAAACTGACGCTGTTTATTGAAACATTTAATTGGCCACTTTGAAAACTCTTCAATGGAAATTCGTTTTAAAATTGTTGATTGAAAATTTGATGTTTTCATTTGTTTATCGATGCGGGATGGCTAGAATAAATGAGTGTGTGCATAGGAATTTTTCTGATGAATGTTAGTCATTTTGAGTTCAAGTTGAAAAACATAAAATACCATACTTCCTCCAAGATTTTTTGAACTTAAAGTTTTTGTGATCAATATTTAAGTTATTAGTTTATATAAACTAAACTAATTTTAACCAACTCTTGAGATCTTGATTGTACTGTAGTTGCCTAAAACAAATGATGTTCAGATAAGCCACTTTTACTGCCTGAGAACGTAATACAGTCTTAAAGAAAAGCTAGCTGAAAACATTTAAAGAAGACACTCAACAGGCCAAAGTTAAACGTAAAACTGCAGAAACGAGGGGAGGAGGGGAGGAGGGCGGCCCTAAGAATTTTCGCTAATAATGTTAATTCCATTGCCACCCCCTCCACTTTCTCCACCTTCTCCACCCACCACCCACCAGCCACTTGAGCCAACTCCCACGAAACCACCGCAGATAATCAGCATCTCTGGCCTGTTCTGCACTTCCTTTTGCTTTTGTTTTGCTTTCATCTCGGGTTTTAGTTTTGTGCTGTCTTGGCCATCCTGTGTTCCTTCCTTCCTTTCTGGCTGTTGCGCAACTCGACTTCCTTTGGGTTTTCCCCACCCCAAAACAACCACCCAACCAGCCACCCATCAGCCCTCTTTTCAGGCCATTTCATTAGCATCATCCAGCCAGGAGCCAACTTAATGAGATGGCGGTCCAAAACTTTCAGCTGTCTTTCTGGTCTCTGTGTTATGCATAACTTTGGGCATTTGGCTTGTGCTTAATTTAAAACAATTATTTGACGAGCTGTAAGTGGCCAAGACCGCAGGCCAACTTGGCTCAAACCGAATCAAAGGTTGACCCAACCTGCAAAATAAGCAAGGCGAAACGTAAAGTTTGGCTTGAAGAGTTTTTCACCATCATCATCATCTCCAAATTGCAGTTGGCCAAAATGCAAATCGTTTGGCCAATAGCACGCCCATCCCTATTATATCTCAACTATGATAATTTGCTGGCCGTTAAGCGGGGCGAAATGCGCAGCTCGAATGCAAACTGCAAACAAATGAGTTTGTCTGGTCGAATAAATCATGTCGTGGGATTTGGGGTTAGAAGTGCCCCTTCTGCCCCCCCAAAAGTCCCTCCTTATCGAGTTTAGCTACTCTAAAGCAAAGTGCAAAGTCAGGCTGCCCAAGTGGCGTGAAGTGAAATGCTTTCTTTTAGCCAACACTCGCGGCAACAAGTTAAGTGCAAGTTAAATCAACATCTGAATTTCCACCGTGCTGGAAAACAGAAAAAAGAAGAAGCAGCTCAGAAGGTGCAAATGAAATGAGCGAAAGGGTGCACTGCAAAAAACTAGATATACTAAAATGCATTCTAACACAGAGAAAACTACCAAAAGTTTTAGGTGCAAGAACAGGGCTGAAACGTTTTAAAAAGTAAAATGTTTTATACACTCTTTTTTACTTATGCTATCTAAAATGCTTTATTTTACTTTTTAAAATATTTTGACCCTATATTGACACCTAATAATAATTTTCTCTGTGTATTTTAAAAGAGCATTAAATTCACTATTAAAGTCAGTTCTGGCAAACAAAAATGGACAGAATAATAAATAATAAATAAAATGGAAAAAAGAGAAACAATCATTTATTTGACAAAAAACAGAATAAATAAACAGATCTGGAAATTGTGAGTTAAACATAGTTTTTAAAAATAGATAGAATTAAATAATAAAACATCTTCTCTGAAAAAGGCCTTATTACTGTTTATTTGCGCTTAATATCTTCTATTGGGTACAAACCAATTTATTATCATACAAGTCTTCTTAATTTTCCAGTGTATACTCTTTATAAGATAGAAAACAGGGCATTTTAAAATTTTTAGTCTTACAGAGTTTTTCTAATTAGATGTAAATTAAAAATTAAAGATCTTTCCTAAAAAATATTCGATATTGGAGACTTGGGGTACAAGCTTGTTTATTATCATAAAAGTATTTCTTAATTTTTTCCAGTGCATACTGTTTCTACACTTTATTCTCTCCTTGTGGCCATAAGCCTGCAAGCATGTGTGTGTGTGTCTAGCCCCCAGATGGTTAAATAAAAAACCAAAGACTTGCTTTCTTCTGCATTTGCATAAGCCGGGAATCGCCTCTTTGATTGGCCCCTGCCAAAGTCTGTGATTGGATATGCAGGCATTACTCACCTAATCCATCAATGCCTAACTCAGGTAATAGTCAGTTTCCGGTGAAAAACACGCATAGAAATTATGCCTTGTGCTTTATGCACTTCACACTCCGAAAGCCATAAAACTCTAAGCTAATAATAAACGATGCGAAAGAAAAATGTTGAACCAAAGAAACACTGGAAAAGCGATAAACTATTATCTGTGGGGAGATAATAATAAAGAAAAGAGGGGGACAGTTGCATTCTTTGTTTGTTCTTTGTTACGACTTTCGCCTCACTTCATTAACTCCCCTCGCTCAATTGTGGAGTGTCAAGTTTTATTGGCCCCATAGTTCAGTTCAGTTCAGTTCGGTTCGGTTCATATCGGGGACCTACGGGAAAGTAAAACTTTCTGCTGTCCAGCGTTGACCCATATATACATATATTGCTGTATCCAACAGATATTTCGGTTCTCTTTAAACAAAGCGAGTCGAAACGAAATGCATTATGCAAATGCGGCTGCCACACCACAGCGGGCAAGAAATGCATCATGATGCGAGTATTTATATTATGATGAGGCAACCATGTCGGGAGCTATCTATCTGAAATATGTGTGTGTTGTGGGTAAGTGAAATGTTTTGTTCGAGCATAGGGGAATACAAGGGAATACACACAATGGACATGCCTTGTTCTCCACATGTAATTGCAAATCAAATGAGCCGAGATTAGACAAGCGTATCGTGTGGAGATACGAAACATCTTCATCTTTTGATTTATATGTATGTGCTCTAGCTGCGGCTTAGCTCAGCTGGAATAACATCTCCTCCGAAGTTTGGCCCCCATAACTCTTCCCAAAGTTTTCAAAAGGAAGTGCGGGAACCTCAGTGGCGGCAAAGTTCCCGAGTCAAAGGTAAAATCAATAAACAAGTTACCGTTTGGGCAGTGGGTTCTGGGTGTAGCTACCCAAGTTACCAACAACCCTCGAAACTGGCCATAAACAATTGTGAGTGCGAGTTCTGGGGGGCGACAAAGCGTATACAAGTGGAACAATAATAACAAAGCAGAAAATCAATTGGAAGTACTTAAGCAAACAATGGACCAAAGTAATGAAAGAACAGGCTAACGGCCAAAAAAAGAGGAAAACAATAAAGGCCTCTTCCACAGCCCACTTGCTTTCATTGAGTAATAAGTGCCCCGATTTAGCACAAGAAGATTACTTTGAGATCAGCCTTGGGTGAAGCTTGAACAACAACGGTAATTACCATTGTGAAAAATATAAATATTAATAACAACACTTAGATGTAATTCGATATTTTAATAGAAAAGCTTTCATGTTAGATTTAAAAAACATTTTTCCAACAGATATTTTATATATTTTTATTCTTCAAATTAACTAAAGTTCTAGTGAAACAAACCTGTGTGCTTAAATAACTAATGATTAATCCATCTTGTATTATATCAAATTAAAATGTGTTTCAACAAATGAAATATTAAAGTAAAATTAAGTCAGAAGCCTGTTTAACTTAAAGTAGGACAAATTTATGTTTTTAAAAAGCTAGTAATTTACATCTCCAAAGTGAAAGTTGTATTTTATAACGTTTATACTTTTTTCACCAAACAAGAAATTAAACTAAATTTATTAATAAACCAGTTATAAAACTTTACATATCTGCAAACAAAGAGTGTTTAATTTTTACTAATATTATATGATTAGTAAATAATTTTTCATCAAATTAAAGGTAAACCCAAAGCTAAATAATAAACCAGTTATAATAGTTTACATTTCAGCAAACAAAAAGAGTTTAATTTTTAAGGGATTACCAAAGTGTTCGAGCATGAGCTCTACGAGGCAAAAATAAAGCCAAAGCGCAAACAGAAATTAAAACAAGGGAGAACGCTATAGTCGAGTACCTCGACTATCAGATACCCGTTACTCAGCGACCAAAGGGAAATGGAGATATGCAAGCAGCAAAGCGAGATTTAAATGCGCCACCTACCGGCGGAAGACAGATTTAAGCGTTGTGTGCGTTAGGGTAGGCGTGACAAATTCATTATTCAATAGAATAAGTTAGCCGCGCACTTTGCTCTCTCTGAGCGCCGGCAGTGCTTTTCTCTTTGCCGCTAAGTTCGGCCGGCAACTATTTACATACACACACATACACGCGTAAAAACATTTCGCATTGTCTGGCTCTGACGTCATAGCTTTTTTTCTTGGGAGGTTTGTGGGCGTTAGAGTGGGCGTAGAAAATTTTTTTTGGGTCAATCGATAGGTATGGACAAGACTAATACATTTCAGTTAAAATTTTCTATCTAACATCAAAACTGTAGGAGCCACAGTTTTGGGCGGTTTGTGGGCGTTAGAGTGGGCGTGGCAGTCTACTGAAACAAACTTGCGCTGCGTAAGAAGCTCAGGAATCTGAACGCCAAATCTCAATAGCCTAGCTCTCATAGTTTCCGAGATCTCAGCGTTCATCCGGACAGACGGACAGACGGACAGACGGACATGGCTAGATCGACTCGGCTAGTGATCCTGATCAAGAATATATATACTTTATGGGGTCGGAAACGCTTCCTTCTGCCTGTTACATACTTTCCGACGAATCTAGTATACCCTTTTACTCTACGAGTAACGGGTATAATAAATAAATTGCGTGCCCCACACTCACACGCAAACGCAAACGCGAAATATGCGAAAAGCACGGGGCGTATGAGTAATGCGTCACAGCAACTAAACGAGCGGAAGCGTTTAATTAGCAGCTTTAATAATTCAATCAGCGTTATGTGTTCCCCCACCCCACCTTTTTTAATCCCCCCTTTGGTGCGTGAGTGCTGACCACTAATTTTTATACATCAATTTAACCATGTTATTATTATTTCTCGCCTCTTATTTGGCCGGTGTAAATTTCACAAGCAAGTGCTAAACAGACTTAAATGCTTGGCGCCATCAATTATTCCCATCTCAATTTCTAGGGATTTACTTTCTGGCTGGTCACACACTTTATTGAACGACCTTATTACTGGGTGGATGTGGGTGGTTGGTGACTTGCGGCAGCCTTTGAAATGAATCGTGTGGCTTTCTGGGGGTGGCTTTTTGGCCATTTGGGGAGCAGTGGAGCTCTTACTAAGCCAGTGGTTTCTGTTTTGCCACCTGCTGGGTTGCCAGGGCTCGGGGTTAATGAACTTCCCCTTAATTAGGTTAACGGTTAGCGGTTAGCTCGACCAAAAATACTACTTACAAAATGCAAATTAGTCAGTACATTATTGGTTTTATGCTGCTCACACCGCACACCGCACACCCAGTGAAATCTCCTTGGTCCTGTTGGCAATTTTAAAGCGTCAGCTTGGCAATACACGTCGCACGTATAAGGCAAAAATTGCATCGCAATAAATTTGCAATGACCACGGCAAATGGTCAGCAGCCGGAGGAAAGCCAGAGGAAAGCCGGAGGAAAGCCGGAGGAAAGGCGCCGAGAGTGTTTGACGCGACTGCTTAATGAAAAAGCAGCCAGGGCAGCCAGCAAAAACTGGCAAAGGCAAGGCAGGCCTGGTCAATTGCCATTGATGTCCGAGAACAGACAAACATATAGCTAGATGGAGAGCTACACTGAGCGAAGAAACGTTTAAATGAAACAGGATGTCATGAAATTTCATATAATGCTAATTATATAAAGCTCTCTTTATAGTTCTGAGAATCAATTCAGAGCTCACTCTCGTAAAGCTGCAGCTACCAAATTTTTTCTCGATATGCTAACTTTAGTAGAACTAATTTCCAATTAGGAAAACAAATAACTTATGAAAAGAATACTTTTTTGTGACAATAAAAAATTCTTCGCTTTGATGCGAATATTATCTTAGGCCAACAACTTTTTAAAAGAAACTGGAAATCTTAAAATACCATATATTGCTATATATTTAAAGCTCTCTTTATAATTTTAAGCATCAATACAGAGCTCAAACTTGCAACTATGCTCAATTTAGATAAGGTTTTGATTTTGAACTAATTGTTTTTTAAACGAATAATTTTTTAGGAAACAATTTTTATGGAAAAATAAATAATTCTCCACTTGGAAAACAAATACTATGTAAAAGAAATCCAAAAAATATTTAAAGACTATATTCTTTTTTATATTTTAAAAATTTTTTATTATGCAATTGTTATGACTTTTTAATTTCAATTTAAATATGAATTATATTTTATATACTTTAGAAAATATTTTTTAAAGAACAGTATAGTAACAGGAACCACCGAATAATTCTTCTGTTAATCTAAATGTTGCTTCTTAGACTTTTTCTCTGTGTCCGCAAATAGGAAAGACAGACAGCCAGAAATAGCTAGACGAAGTCGCAGTTGGAGGCTGTGTAAAAAGCATCAAAGCCAGCGCCAAATGTTGGCCTAAGCCAGCGACATGGCCATGTCCAATGTGCGTGCATCTTGGCTTTTTCTACCTGCAACGCCGCTGACTGACTTTTGCCCACTCCGCCCCACAGCGGGGCCATTCAATCCATGTCCAAATCGACGCTGCAGCTGAGCTTTGATTTGATGGCCGTGTGTCCCGTGTTCGCTTTCTGTTTCGCCTCCATCTCCATTTCTGCCACCATTTCCATTTCCATCGAGCATTTCACTTTGTGTCGCTTGCGAACGAGGGAAATCCAGAAACGTGGCCTCCGTCTCCGTGTCTGGAAATCGGTGGATCAGCCTAAATGACTGCATCCGCCGTGTGAGTGAAGAATCTGCTATGAAGTAATTTCATGCCATTTCAGATAGCCTAAGCGAAGTGGACCGCAATTATAATCAATTCTAGACGGGATTACACAGCACGAAAAAGGGGAACCGCCCATGTCTTAAACAAGAAAATGTATAAGGTTCATTTAAAATTTACTATATTAAATAATATTATATAAATTTGAAAATAAATGAAAATAAATATTTCAATAACATATCATTTCAAATTAATAGAATTTTAATTTGCTTTAGAAATATTTTTCTATATCAAGTAAAGATCTTTTTCTGCCCTAATATATAAACATAATGTTATTTGAAATTGATAATTGATATTTGAAATCATTCTTTACTCTATGCACTATTTTAATTAAATATTATTTGCAATTGACATGGCTTCAATTTATTTTAGGAATATTTTTAGACATGTTTTTATGATTTTTCACCAGTGCAATTCTGGATTCAAGTGTAAAACTAATTTCAGCAACGATGCCGAAATGATAGCAAACACACAGCTCCGATTCCGATCCAGTTTCGTTATTGTTCCGAGTCAGAAGCGTCAATTGCCCAACTAGAACAATAGCATCTGTGGTGCATCGGGCACAGAAGCTCTCTCGTGCAGTCGCCTTTCCCATTAGCAGAGCAAATATAATTACTAACTGGGCTAACTGGGGCAACAAAAATGCATGGAAATGCCAGGAAAAACCCGGAAAAGCCAAGCCCGGGCCAGCTTGAGCTCTTGGAAGGCTGTGTGGAGCGCATAAATGCATGTTAAAGTCAATTTATGCAGGCCAGACAATGCGGCTTAGAGATCCTCATGGCATCCACTTTTGTGCCAGGTACAGATTGCACACAAACACGTCGGCTAACATGGCTAACACACACACACACACAACAGCACATTCCCAAGGGGCCCAGGACACGTGCTTGTTAGCGTAATATGAACACCCCAGATTTGCCCGTTTGAATATGTTAAGTGGCCGCCGGGATGACAGTGCGTATGAGCGATATATGCATTCCAACAGCTCACAAAGGCATGCAATTTGCCATATCCCATACCCATGGCTCAAACCTAGCAATTAATTTCGGCTTTATTCCCCTGCTGCTGCTGCTGCTGCTGCAACAAAAGAAAGTCGGCTTAGCGAACCCAAAAATCTATGACAAATGGCCCGAACATATATCCACTCCCAAAGACAGAAGTTGCAAGACGAATGTGCAGCTTTTTCTCAAATTTGACAGCTGCCGACATGTGAAGGCAAGTCTACGGGGCAATGTTCAATTTTCCATCAAACTTTGGGTGTGAAATGGTTCGAAGAAAAGCGTTTTTCAGCGGGAAAGTTTCGGAAAAAATTTGTTGTTTCCAACTAAAAATTTTCCACTTCAATTGTCACCAGCCAAGACTTTAATTTACCTAACACAAAAATGTAGACAAAAATCAATATGCCTAACACGTGGCCGCCGGCGGAAATGTTTCAGGTCGTAAAAGAAATATTAAAATGGGTAATATTTTATTTTTTTTTTGGGGACAATGCCTAATGACACGCAACATGGGAGCTATGAGCAGAGGGCAGGAAAAAGGGTGTGGTCGCAAAAGAACTGGAAAACATTGGGCAAAGCTAGGTGAAAAGCCAAAAAGAAAATGTAGCCGCGATATCTGCCTCCCTGTAGCGATCTGTTAATGATACTTTCCCGGTGAAAATCGCAAGAAAAATGGCAAAGAAACGTAACGAACTCGAAACGAGGACACGCACATTATATAGCAATTTGTGAGCTCTGGAAAAATACAACAAAAAATACAAAAAACAAAGTAAACTTCGCCCGACTTTCGCGACTGAAAGGCAAAAAGTTTAAAAGCAATTTGGATTTGGGAATGGGGGGCCAGTTTTTAGCCACCTCACGCAACTTGAATTCCCCCATAAGGACATTGCAACAATTGTTTTTAGCCAGTTGTTCGTGAGAAAAGCCAATGTCAAGGTGTACGGAACAATTTTCTATTAATACCTGTCGACGAGCTATTTATTTTCGATTTAGTTTCCGAATGCTGGCATTGTGCATTCGATTGCCTGCTGTTGATTGTTTACTACTCATTAATAATTTATAAGACATACCTCGACGGAATGCCATGATTCACAAACCGAATAGCTGAAAACTTTTGACGCTGCACCAAAGTTCCTTTGCTAATTCGATTGTTCTGTAACATGAGCTAAATTGTTTGAGAGCTCGTCTCGAATGCGCCAGCACTTTGTGCCATTTTTAAATTAATTTTTGCACCCAACCTACGAAAGAGCATTTTTAGTCCTTTGCCAGCCAGCAGCAGCTATTTCAAAATGTCTGTCCATTTCTTTTTTAATTGACAAAATTGATTAAAATGTTGCTTAACATTTTGCACCAAACTGACATTTATCTTAATTGCTGGGAAAATGTCGTTTGGAAAATAGAAAAAGCCCGAAATGAAGACCAAAACCAATGAAAAGGGACACAGATCCGAGAGATGGAGCTCTTAATTAGATAATGGTTGTCAGGACAGTTTGCAAATTCAATTTGCTGGAGACAAAAGGAAACCAAAGGGATGTCAACAGGATAGGGTAGCTTTTATATTAAAAAAAAAGGTACTGCAGTGTAGAATTTATTCCGCTTAAGTGCGAAATTTGAATACTTTTCATTTGCCTTTTTAGCAATTTAATATCCCATTTGTTACACCGAATTTCTCGTTCATTCTGATGAACTAGCCCACCCGGAATACGTAATATCTTTCGCAACATTTTCATGGCACCATTGTCCATGGATTTAGTGGCCAAAGCTTTATTTTTAACAGCGAATATTGAAAGATTTTTGTGGCATTGCCAGAAAATATGATTTAGCTCTTTATTTATTTATGTGCCTCGGCTGCCATTGAGCGACTGCTGACACGCCATCCCCGCCCATTCGATATGAAGGTGTCATTTGTTTATCATGTTATTCGGCTCGGCTGTTCATATTTCTCTTAAATATTTCATTTTGCGGCACATTAAAGCGTATTTAAGAATTTATGAGCTGGGCGGGCCGGGCAATATGGGGCAACTACTTCCGCTGGATGTCGAGCATGTGGCAGACAAATGTTGTTCCACTCGACCAATAGTCTTTGGACCCCTTTGGCTCTGCACTGCATTGCACTTGACACGTTTTCAAGGAGCATTCCTAAGGACTTTGGACACTTTCCAAGGAGAAATGGAAAAATCGTTGCGGAAAATCCTGAGAGATTGCCGAGTGTGACTGGCGTTTTTATAGGCTGCAGTTGAATTATCGACACATTTCCTATTTCACTTTCTGCCATCTCCTTTGGAGATGGTGCCTGGCCTCTATTGACTTTTCCATCGCCTGAACCGCACACTCATTTAACTAATCAAAAGTAATTTTAATCAAAGGAAAACCCTCGCCGCAGGCCAAGGCACAGATAGCGGCAGGCAGACGGAGCGAAAGCAATTAAAGCCACGTGCAAAGTTTGCCAAAGGTTCCCCGGAAAACTTCTTCTAGGCTCCAAGGTGGGCGACTTCAAGAAGGATTGCTGCTCGATTTTTTCCCCATTTTCCGTATTTGTCTTGCCAAAGATCAGAGGGAAAAGTCCTGGCCTTTGCGAAAGTGGCCCGGGGACCTGGATTGGCAATCCTGGGGATTGCTGAATGGTGCGGGGATGTTGGGTTAAGCAAACTTAATTAATAAGGAAAGACGCAGCTGAAAGGCAGCTGATTGAAGGCAGGCACTGGGAGAAAAAGTGGTTGCTAAATTAGAATCTATTTCTGTACAACCACAAGTCAACATTAATTTATTTTTAATAAAATGTTAAATATTTAAAAATTTATTATGTAACATTTTAGAATCCTTTTTTTACACAGAAAATATTTTTTTTTATGATTACTCCTGTCTTTTAAATAATAAAACATATTTTGTGGTGTAACATTTTCTGAACATTTTTATTTTTACACTCACATTCAACACATTTTTATATGACTTACCATTTTAGGATTTTATAGTCAGTACAATAGAACTTTAAAGAGGGCTTTAAATGAAGAATTTTATAAAATACCTATTCACAGTGAAGTAAATTCTTGTTGGTGTGTTAGATTCCTGTGTCCTGTGTGCAATGAATCGAAACTCATTAAAAACTTTCGCTGTGGTTTCATAAAAGGCAGCAGCTGCCACGCCTCCCCATCGCCTCCTCATTGTCTTCTATTAATATGTCAAGGCCTGGGCAAAAACGCACACATTGTGCCGACAAATAAATTTGAATAATTAAAAGGCCCACAGAGAAAAACACACGCAAGGAGGTGTGTTAAGGAGGCTGAAATAGATGCGGAGCAGCTGTCCTTTTATTTTTGGTAAATGCCAGAACAAGCTGTGGCCCACTCAGAGTATTTAGAAAGGGGGAGAAGAAAGGAGAAAGCCAGTGGAACAGACAAATAAAACAGAGATAATCGGGCTGGCAAAGTGCACCACCCACGCAGAAAATACAATAGAATAGACCAAAGCGACAGCTTGACAAACTAATAACAAAAGGCAAGCCGACTGACAAACGCACTCGACTGGCCAAGGGTAAAAAGAGCTGGCCTGGCCAAGATCCCAGCTGCCAGATACCCAAAGATACCCCGCAGAAGACCCAGGGGCCGGGAAGAGTACTCCCTATCCCCAGGGCTTTCGGTTAGCTCATTAAAAATGAGAGCCACTGTTTTCCGTATGCCAACAAGTGCCAAAGTCACAATTTTAATTTACCCTAGACAAGAATGGCGGGAATCCTCCTCAAATGTTTGTCATGGTCAGGAGTGAGTTGTAGTTGTAGTCCTTGCTCTCTGTTTGCATAATCCTCCGCTCAAGTACCCTCATCCATCCATCCCAAAAACAGCTCAGCAACTCCTTGTCGGGCACACCCACATTACCAGCCAATTATGAGGCGGCTTACGGCCTCAAAAAGTTCACCAACTTTAAGCGACAGCTGAGAAAATGTATTTTAATTAAAATTCAAAGAAAAAATCCAGGGACAAGTTCTGGCAAAACGCAAATTTAATTGAGCGAGCCGAGGACAAGGCAGGATACATTTTCTTCACGCCTTATAAACTCGTAAATAAGCAGATTCCGATGTGGTTCTCATACCCATTAAGGAATGTAACCAGAAGCCCAAGAGATTCTTAAAGATTAAAAAAGATTTCTGCATACATGCATATTTTAAAGTGTTTTAGGTTTATTTTACTTACGTTAGGTAACAAATAATTTATTGGTTTCTTTCTTGGGATCTCTTAAAGATTTCTTTTTTACAGAGCTTATTTTCTGGTACAAATTCTAAATAATCAAAAGCAACCAAACACACTTCACATTTCCTTAATATTTTATTTATAGTAAAACAAGTTTTGACATTCCTATATATTTATGAAGTCACCACTAGTTACAAAAAATCAATACTTCTCATAATTTAGTTTCTTTAATATTGATAGCCCCACGAAGTTCCTGATTTCTCTTTGTCTTAACTGGCAATACTATTTAAAAGTCTATAAGAAAAAAGCCAAGCAGCAGAAATCTTTTAAAGTATTTTGCGGGAAATAATTTTCGATGAGAATGCAAATGAATTGGTGGCTAATTGAAAAAGCTTTCAGCACGCGCGCCCCGTCCGCCGAAAAGGTCAAAAGAGCGCAAAGGCGAAGAAAACACAAACATTGCGTATACGCGGTGTGGGTCGCACGCCTTTTCCTATTTGCAACAATTAGGCGCCAATCGCGGGTAATTATTAATTTAGCTTGGCTTTCAATTAAGCAATTTGGCGCCACATCCCCGCACTAAAAACGTTGATTGTTCCACAAGTTGATTTCTGGGCAAAGGGGATGACGAACAAACCCTGATGTTTTACGGTTAGGGAAAACTTGGCGGAACAAAAGGCGGAAGGCGCTATGAAAATTGGTCCATTTATGGTACCGTGTGTGTGCAATTTCTTACATTTTACGATTGGCAGGCGGCAAGAGCCAAAAATGCCAAAGTGCTGAACCCCCACCATTCCGCCAAAAACTTTTATGCTAATTTCCACCCACCGAAGCGGGGAGGCTGGAAAATGGGTGGAACTGAATCCCCAGCATCAAGTGGAAAACTTTCACAGTATCCAACGTCGACACAGTGTCGAAGAAATGTTTGTTTAGAATTTGGCAGAGCGTTATTTATGGCCCAATAACTTTTAACTTCACATGCGGCCCCTCTTGGCTGGGAAATGCAAATTAGTTGCCATTTGGCCAAGACTCACGTAGAGACGAGCGAGCGCGCACAATGGGGTCAAATAAATTTAATTGAAAAGCCAGGCGACCAGGTAAAAACTCCAGGCCAACCTCCTCCAAGAATGTCAATCGAATCGATCGACCACAGGCAGCAGACTTGCCAGTCAAAGTGCTTAATTAATGCCTAAATAATTGACAGCAGCCGGTATTTTCATTAATGTGAAAACCCCTCCTTCAGCTTTTCTCATTTCCCTCTTTATTGTCTGAAATGTCCACTCTGAAGGTTAAGTTCACCCCCACGCAGTTAGTCAAACATTTTCTCAGCTGTCTTTTTGATCATTTTCTAGGGCACACAATTAATCTCTCAACAGTGCTGCAAACATATCTGTTAGAACATCTTTTTGTATACCAAAAGATATTTTTGTTATATTTATAAAATATTTTTTAAATAAACACAAAAGCAGTTCGTTGAAACAATTACCTAAAAAAAAGTATTTTAAAAGCGTGTTTTTTGGTGAGAAATTAATGTTACAAAAATGGTTTTGTAAATATTTACAGATGTGAATAAAATAATTGTATTGTGGGAAAAAATGTGGATGTACTATAAAAAGACTAAAAATACTATGTTTTGGATCATTTTTAGTTTCTGTTCTACCTTTTCTCACATAATAAACTCTATAATTTTTAGGATAGGTTGGGAATCTTTGTTGATTAAACACTACCAGCAGTTAACAGAAGTCCCTTCTTGACATAACTTGATTTAAAAGCCATTTTTTTAACCAAAACTCAGTAGTACTTCCCCAAAGCTAATTATTGGCCATAAAGTTGATTTAAGCAGTTGACTGGCTTGCCACAAAAAAGCCATTCAGCTGTGCCCTTCAGCCGTTCTCTTTGAGTCCGCAATCCTCAATCGCTGCGCTGCATCTCTGCCCCATGTCGCCAGTCTCTTTGTGTGTCTTTGGCGGCAATGTCAAAGGTCGCTGTGAATGGTGGCACATAATTGCACTTGACAGCAAAACGACAGCAGCAGCAGTAGCAGTATCTGCACCCAGTAGCCGTCGACAGTCACCGAGATAAGGAAAAGTCAAAGCCCAGGGAAAACTGTGAAAGATCGCATAGCGAAATGAATTCAATTGCAGTTTTTCCGATGGCTGCAGCTCTCGTTGCTTGCCACTGATTAGACTGGGGAGAAGAGCTCTCCAGCTCCCGGCGCTTTTGATGCAGCGGCACAGATAATTTTCCATCTTTTTTACCCCGAGAATGAATGAAACGTGAGCGGCGGCAGTTAACGAGACTCTGGTGGAACCCTTTTTCGATTTGCTTTTGCTCGAATGGGAAAATTGGCAGAAAATGATCAGCGATCGCTTGTCATTACCAAAAATAACAAAATACGGGAGGGAAAGATAACGAAGAGTTTCTCGACTATAAAACCCCCTGTTTTCAGAAAATAAAGTGCGTTGTTATACGTAAACATATTTTATTTTCTAGATTGTTACCAATACTTAAATGTATAGACATAGTCTAATGGACATAGCCAAATGGCTAACCGTTAGATTTTATATGTGCTCTCTTGAACGGACAAATTAAAAAAGGCTCCACGTACACAAATATAACATTATCTAATTTGATGTAAGTTGAAGCAATGGCATAGACATTAACAAATTCTTAAAATATATGTTCGTGCTATATACTGTGTTTATGCGATGCCGAATTCACGCTTTCATTTCGCGATTTCAGCCGATTCGTGTGTGCATAAACGCCATTTCGTGAATTCGGCAACACACGAAAGTTGACTATGAATTCAACCTCAAAGCGTGAATTGGTGACAATTAAACTCCGGTAACTCTATATAATTATCGGAGTTGCCACATCGATATAAATACATAAAAACACCTTACATTTAACAAATTATTTGTTCATTTAGTGCCAATGGAAACTAGTTTTCATCTTTTATTTTGACGGTAAAAAGATGTTATACTGGCTTGCACATACTTTATCTTTAATACTAGCAAGTTTATTTCATGCGAATCGAGAAAAAATAATCGGTTTAATAATCGCTAACACCTTTTTCCACCGGTCCGGCACCTCTGTCAGCTGAGATTGATAGAATGCATGAATTCGGCGGTGTTGCATAAACAGGAGCAAATTTTATTTCACGCTTTTAAGAAATCATGAAACCCTTAGCATAAACATAGTAATAGACCTTTTAACTTTAAATGTTCTCTCTTGAACGGACAAATTAACGGACAACTGGATACCACGTGCAAGATAGTATATACTGTATTTAAATGGATGTCAACTTGGTTATAGTCTTTAATTTTATACTTAGAAAATCGATTATTCAGCCTACCCAATATATCCATCTTTTGTAAGGGTAGCGGATGTCAAAATATTGAACCCAAACTGCATTCGATTGTGCTGCTTCATTTGCTTTGTTTGGGCCAGGGCCAAGCCCAGTTGGCCAGCGAACAGCTGTCATCGGCCTGGGAAAGGGTTTGTAGTCAGCGGTCACTGGTGGTTATGGGCCTGGTTTAGAAAACGCTAGCAAAGAGCGTGCCACAGCAGCTGGCGTTGCAACTTCCGCAATTGAGCGCTTCGCTAGGCACCCACAATAACAACAGTCAGTATGCTGACCAGGCCAAAAGTTTGCACATTTGCGTGTGCTACCAATTTTGGCCAAAAACAGGGATGGCTGTCTAGTTTGTTTCGCGGGAAGTGGGTGAGAAAGCAATATTTTCTCCAGCGTTTTCGAGAGCCTGCGCGGCTGCCTCCCTGACTCATTCATTGGCAGTCATTGGAACCCGTTTGCTCCAGGTGCACTGTGCCAGGTGTAATTGCGAAATGTGAGCCAATTTGCAACAGAAAATTGTGTAATAGATAATAAATGAGCTGGTGCGGAGTGGAGCATGTGCCGCATTCATGGCCCAGTGATCAGCGATTGAATGAATCATCATTCAATGAGCTGGCAAGCTAACACCCTATATTAGATAAGCCCAACCAAAGTCCAAGTAATGGCCACTTAATCCTTGACGACCAGCATTAATGTGGCACTTGACACACATTAAACGCGAATACAGCCGAGAATTATGGCCCAAAGAAGCTCAAGTAGGTGGCCACTAATGTCCCTATCTACTGCTGAGCTAAGCCAAAGTGGAATAACCTAACCAAGAACGGTTATGGAGGGATAAAAACAAGAAAAATCGATTAGCCCAGCCAAGCAATCAGCCAGAAATGAGCGGAATGAATCTGTAATAATCGAACCGAATTGAAAGAGGAATTGGGTGAAGAAGAAAAAAAGTGAGGTACTCCGCACTCCAGTGAATTCAAATGAATCCCCCAGTCTATCGTAGCCACCAAATGGAAACCATTTCCGTTCTCTCACACACTCACATCGTAGAATATCCCTTTAGAGGGGACCGGAATCAAGCCATAAAAGCATTTAGCCGATAATTTGCCCTGAATATGATAACCTCCAAAAGCCATTCGGTGGGATTCGCCCACCGCCAAAAGAAAATTACATTTTCCCCATTGGCCTTTATATTATTTTCGTAATACTTTTAAGTAACTGCAAAATATTGAATTTTTTTTATTGGATTTCAGCCGCAGAGCGATGATGGGCAAAAGAAGAGATGCCATTAAATATTTATTGAACTTTATACCGTATGCATAAAGTCCAATATCAATGGCGACGGCTTGTTTGTTTGCATTATGCCCAATGTTATAGCCGGCAAATGCAGTTTTCGCAACCACAAGAATAATCAAAAATTTTTAAATGGAATGAGGGGATACAGGTCCCAACGATGCCATAGCATGTCCCACAGATGAGCTGCGAATTGAGCAAAAGTGTTGGCCATAAAATTCGGGCGGCGGTGAGGCGTGTTAATTATCCCATGTAAACCCAAATAACACACACGCGAGGATCTTTTCGTTGGCAATGGAAAATCCAGCTAAAACAAATGTTTATCAAGATATTAACGTGCAAATTGAACTTTACACAAAAGGTTAAGGCGAACACGAAACTGAAACGGAAATAGAATAAAAGTAAAAGAAAATCTGGAGAAAAGAACTCTTTAGGAAAGCACATAAAAGGACTCTCGAGTTTTATTTGCATTTTATGACTCATTTTTCACGCCTTTTTCTGGAGGGCCTGCTGCTGTCAGTTGCGGCTGATAAAAGCCAGGACCAAGAACCAAGGACCCAAGTTGAGTTGCAGGCCGCATAATCCTTTTCGGGACGTCCCTTTTGTCGTTGCCAATAATTTAAATATATATATATATTTGTTTCGGAAAATGCTTTTGAAATGCTTCCAGCCTCAAAACGGAAATGCCAGATAATTGAAATTGATATATGATGAGGCCAGAACCGAAGTTGTCCTCTTTTTGGTACTTCTAAAACAAAACAAGGTCTGCCTTTGCAGATAAACAAAGAGCCTGGAACAGCGGGATGTACATACACCGAAAAAAAAAACAGTCAAGGAAAAGCAACTACTGTTACATTCATTCTTCTCTATTGAGTATCGACTTGTCGTCATTAAGATGAGTATTAATTTAATAAATATCAAAGTACTGAGATTGGCTTAAAAATCATTCAGAAATTCAAATGCTACAATCTTTAATATAGAAAATAAAACGTTAAGTATAGACCTTGTCTGGAATCTTTACTTTAATTTCCTTACTCTCCTTAAATCTTAACTTTCCTCATCTTTTTTTTTGAGTGTTCTGCATAGATGTGGGCAGGGCGGCTATATTGCGTATACGCCTGAACAGCATTCATAATTTTGCGTACACACGGAAAATGGGTAAACACAACAGAGAAGCAGCAAAGCAGAGTGGAAAACCGAGGAAAACTGAGGAAAATCCAAGGCACACACACACTTTCGCAGCACGTGGACCACAGGCATGTGTGTGTGGCCGTCTCCGTTTTATTTGTTTTTTAATATTTTTACGTGCCCCCGTAATTTTCTTTTCTTTCGATTTATTTTTCGCCTCAATATTCTTTCGGTTGTGTGGAAAATTGGAACATATGCGCCTCACCTTCGCCTTAATTAATATTATTTTGTAAATAATAATTAATTTTACCTCGAGCGTAGAAATTTTCATTCCAAAAATAAATACAAATTTTCCAAGCAAGATAAAAATGATTTTATAGCAATTTTTTTCTGAGAGACCAGCGAACGAACTGGTAATTAACATGATTTCTATATAGACCGGAAATGGGTTTTATTTTCTGGAATGAAAATATACTCCTTTCTGGTTATTTTAAGCGGAAATGTCTGTTGGGCAGGCAGCACCCACTAAATAAATAAACTTTCGCCCCAAAATTTGAAAAAAAAATCGACTGGATTTGATCCAAACCATCAGCGGCAATCCACTTGACTCAAATAATTGATGAACCAAAGGGCAATAAATTCCCCATACGCAAGTCGGAAGTTGTTAAGCCCAAATAAATCCACTTGAATCGGATGCAATGGCATAAATATTTGATAGAGCGGCGTGTATCCTGAATAGCAAAATTGGCGAAATCTCGGGGCGAAAAACCAGTGTTAAGCATACGCCGTGTTGCCAGGCAAACAAAAATCAAATATAAAGGTAGGCACACGGAAGTGCGAAGAAAATATTTTTCGGCGCCAGGCGTTTTGCGTGAGCAAGTAATTTATACACCTTTTGAAAGATTTATGGGCCATGGCTTTGGGGCCCCGTCAATTCGCGAAATCAAAGCGTGAAATTCAATTAATCTAAGCAGTAAAGCCCTGCCAGTATCTGGAATTAAATGTGCTTCAGGACACTCTCGTTTGCTCTGCTGCACTCCTGGTGATTCATAACTCGCATAATTCCCACTCTGGACAATCTGACAGATGAATCAGATGAAGTTTATTCGCTGCTGACACAGCAGAAAAAGTGAGGATATTTTTATTGGGAAAACGCAGTGGGCTGGGCTTCGTTGTTCATCTTATTTGGGTTAGCCATCGAATGTATATGGCACATCGGTACGCTAACGGTACGGCTATTCACCGTTCTCGTCTCTTTGGCCAAAAGCCTGCGACTCGCCAAAAGCCAAAACAAACAAATAAACAAACAAACAAACAAAAAAACGACTGAAGCTGCAGCTGAAGCAAAAGCACAAACAAAGCGAGAACTGCAAAAGCATAACAAAGTGCAAAACTTTTTTTTCACTTGTTTTGTTTTGCTTATGGAAAATGCAAATAATAGTAAACTTGCTGGCGGGGAGGGTGGAAGTTGGGCGGGGGGTAACTAAGAGCACGTGCATGAAAACGCCAAGGAAAAACTTCACCACACAGGAAAAATATTCAAATGTTGTCACTCTAGTTGAATTTTGTGCCAATTTTTGTGCATTTCGTATAAATTTAAATTTGTATCTGAATATTTTAGTTTGCTATCTTCATGAGAAACAGAAAATAGAAGTTATGTACATATATTAACTTATTTAAACAAGCCAAATCACAAGTCAAATTTTAAATATTAATCTAAATAATTTAGATACTTTTATGACAATTTTAAGAGCGCTCTTATAAAATTAAAATAAAAACATAAATGCATTGTTTTTATTTTCACTTGCTTACTTATTTTTAAAAAATATTTTTAGTTAACAAATTTAGAATTGTTTAAGCTCTTTTCACCAGTATTAAAAATTAACAGCAGCTTATATTTTGTAAATTTCATTTTTTACAAACCTATTTTTAAGCAAAGCAAGAAAACAAGTAAGGAATACTTAAGATACATTTTCTGATCACTAACATAATTTAACTGCAATTTATTTGTTGTACATTTTTTGATTTGTTTTTACAAATTCTTTTAAAAGGAAACAAGTATGGATTCCTAAGGATTGGTTTTCTGGCCATACAAATTGCAGCGTACTTTTAAATTTCATTAATTTTTAGTGTTGTAAGGAAAAGGTTTTCAAAACAAAGGCTAGGCAATTAATCAAAAATCTAGTTTTCTTCCGTGTAAAACTTCAACGATTGTCAAAGCAGAAATGTTCGTTGTTTTTTTCGCTCACTCCACAATTCGACATAGAAAATTGACTGCATTTAATTGGCATTGCAACTGCCACAGGCCGATGCAACTGCAACTCCAAGTGCAATGCCTTGCCACAGAAAACAAAATTATGCAAAATGCTAGAGAGACTGTGAGTCGAAACAATGTTGCCTGGGATACGTGAGAATGATGCGGCTAATGTTCGAATGATTTGCATACAAAGTTGGGCAGGCCGAGGGACAAAGTCAATGGCCAGGAAAAGGCAGTCATGAACTTGCCACAACGGCCCACATGATTGGAATATTCCATGGGCCATATACCATGCACAGGCCTTTTCCCTTTGGACCAGGCTCATCAATCTTGCAGGCAAAATTAATTGAAATTTTGGTCAACCGCATGTAACTGATCGAATCAAAATCAAAATCAAAAGAACAATAACAGCAACAAAAACAAAAACAGTAGCAAACAGCAGGGCAGACAAACAATTTCCAAACATTGAACAGAAATAATAAACAAAAGCAGAAAGCAAAACATTGGAGGCAAATACAGCGGCAGGGAAAAAACGCATATAAAACTAAACAAATGCTCAAAATGCGATGCTGAATAATGGAGCTCGATACCCGGGCAATCGCACAGAAATGGAAATTTTGTTTACAATTTTTACTCCCCTAAAGGGAAAATATGTGTATATCAGCATATAAAACAAAAACAACCAGCCCCGGGTAATTGTGACAGTTGACTAACTCTTTCTGTTAGCGTGGAAAACTCTTTATTTGCCGTTTCCGTCAACCGCAGCAGCAATGAAAATAAATTAAACCCATGACCCCAGAGCAGCTGCAGAATTGGCCAAACACATTTAATTGCATTTACAAATTGTTTAGAACAGTTTATTCGCTCAAGTACACCAAATATAATATTGAAAATGCGAAATGATTGAAGTGCTGTTTGAGCAGAAACAATGACAAACACAATTTCAGGGCTTAAATATCCAATGAATATTATCTATCTTCACAAATTCGGATGACTAATGCAGCGGAGATTCCAGTTTACACATCAAGTATTTCACATCGGAATGTAAACAATTCGGCAGAAGAATGTTCCACACAAACAGATATAACTTATAAAGAAAGTGAAATATTTAAACTTTTGTATCCTCTAACAAACAAATATACTTATGAGAAAGCAAACCTTTAAAACTTAACTATTTAATTATTGGTTTAAAGTGAACACTTTTTTTGTTATCAATGATACTTCATTTAATTTAAGAGCGACCAATTAAACTTGGAGTTAATTAGCAGGCCACAAAATAAAAATAAATGAAAATGATTGCCATATAGGTTTTTACAAACTATTTTCGTTAATTACAATTAAATATCTCAATTAGAGATGAATGTCTATCAACTTTCACCAATAATTTTAAATTTGATTCGACATACAAACATACAAAATTTGGTTCGATAAAAAACGATGTGAGACCTTTTAAAACGATATAAAAGTAATTATTATTTTTTAAAAAAGGTATATTTAAAAGAAAAACGTAAGCTATTTGAAAAATATTTTCAACTGATTAAGTTAAATGGTAATATGATACATTTTTACACGATCTTTAACCAGTTATACATTTTATATTGATGTATTTGCAGGAAAAACTCAGCTATTCCTTAAATATTTTCAACAATTTGTATAAAACCCCAATCAAAGAAAAAAAAGTGTTTTTCCCTTTGTAAAACATGTTTTAAAGGTCATTGGCCTTGTTTACATTTCCGTAGAACAGCTGAGGATAATTGCGGAATCAATATTTAAAAGAAAATTGGCGTGTTTACCAAGCCTGCCAGTGGTTCCCATAAGATTAAACCATTGAAATATTTTATTGCTAATTTATTGGAACACAAAAACACAATTAATGGAGATGGATCTCTTAGGGAATGGAATGCTCGCAAGATGCCCAGAGAGATAAAAGACCCAAGAACTCCCCTGAAAATAAATAGAACATGGATATCTAAAGATTTAATGACTCACCTTGGCCTGAAAGGTGATGCCGTGGAAGAAGGCCTGCTCGGCGTGGAGCGGGACCCGCAGATCCTGGTCATCCTGGACCAGATCGTACGGCGTCGACGGCATTCTCAGATAGTTCAATAGCACCGATTCGGACCACTTGTAGTATCATGAAATGGTTTTCATCTTCCTAGTGCTACGCTTGTGCAGCTGATGGCGCAATTGCCATAAAACGCCACTTGGTCGACGCTTTTGATTTTGGCTTTGATTTTGATTTTGATTTTGGTTGGGATGATGGCCCTGTATCTGAATCTGTGTCGGCTGATTCAAATTCGAAGTCGGTTCCTGGCGCTGGCTGCTCCCGAGTTGGCTCATGCAAATTGTGGTGGGGCGACTAGCGCTCTGTGTGATTGATTTCCAATTGCCGTTGCTGTTGGCCAAAACCCCCCTCTCTTTGGCCCCTTTTGGCCACGTTGAGCTCTTGCTTAATCTCAATTTATGAGCTTGCGGTCGCTGGCAAATTGAATTGCGTCAGTTGGATTCTTTGGCCGTACTGCTCTTACGTTTTATTATGAAATCGGCCCATTCACTGCCAATTTGCGCTCTTTCTGCGGTGTATCTGCAAGTGGAAAGAAAACGAATCAGCCATTGAGAAAAAAAATAGTAGTTAATGCTGACAGAGTGGAAAGAGTAGAAAGTCATTACTTCAGCTCTCGAATCTGCGGGTTATATTCTGTAATCCATCGATCTGTCTATTAAAGTGAGTCATTAAGTCTATGGGTTTGAGTCAGCTTTGGATTCGCTGGAAAGCCGAATGCTAATCACGAGCTTTAATTGACTCACAGACTAGGCAAGCTCGTAGTGCGATGACACCGTTGCCAATCGAATTTTGAATTGGTTTTCGATTCGCATTGGAACTTGAACCCCAACGCCCACCGCCCAACGCCCACGTGTCGCGTTCGAGTTTTGAATTCGTAATTCAAATCGTTGTTTAGGAAGCGTCTGCACTTTAATTGAGCTGGATGGTTGAAATACAATATCGTTTATTTTCACTTGGTTATTGGTTATTGTCTCATGAAGACAAAACAAAAAGGCAGCCACAGTGCGCACTCGAAGTAGGAAACGCTCTTCTATTAGGAACATCTTTTCAAAAATTGAAAATATTTATTTAAAATATAGTAAGTTAATTATGATGACAATAATTCAGATCATTTAATGGGAACAAGTCGTAAAAATCCACTTAATAAAATCCACATATTGAGTACTGACTGTCCAAAGACGCAGACAAACTTTAAGCTCATTTACTATTTTGCCATTCTTGTCTCTTTTTTCGTCTCTCTACTTTGATTTAATAATTCACAAAGAGTCTGCAAATTCATTGAGATCGACTTAAGAATCAAATATGTATAAATAAAAGATGACTTTTGCATAATTTTTGCCAGTTTGCCACTCTCTTTATTAAAGTTTTACGTCAGTTCTTATTCTTTTATTCTTTTTATAATTATTCAGAATAGTCTGTACTTTCTTTGGGTTGCGGTTTCAATATATTTTTCACTCGACTTAAACATTTTTGATTTGAAAAATGAATGGTCAAACTACTTGCAAACTTAAACGTTTTTAAAACAAATTTAAACATAAATTTTCATTTAACAAAAGCTGCTCAGCATTTAACTCTTTGGCTCTTTTCTGTTTCTCTACTTATGCTCATCCAAATGATATTAAAATTCGTTCCATAAATTTGCTTTGCATTGACCCCATAAATTTTGCACAGATTCAAATTTGCTGTGTTGTTGCTTAAGGCTGATATAGAAAATAAATGTCAGAATGTGCATAAATATTTATATTTAAGGACAATAAATAAACGTGGGAAAACAATGTGTTATCTACAAAGTGATTGTTGATTGTTAAATAAGGCTATTATTTTGTTTTATTGGAATTTAATAAAGCTCAACTTTTCCTTTTCGATATTCAATATTGTGGATTTTCTCATGCTCTGCTTGAGCTGCTTAACAAGTTGATGGGGCCCGAAACAAAAGTTTGAACTTAACGTCAACAGCTGGTTAGCATCCCCGTCTCTTTCTCGCTGTTGCTAGCCATCTCTTTCGTTCGCTGTCTTTCGCTCTTTGTGCCGTCTTTGTCTTTTGGAGCCTCCGAGTTGGCGGAGTCATTTGAAAGCCGGGCCAGAGGGTCACGGACGTTTACGCGTGTAAATGACAAGGCAGCCAAAGCGCAGCTCCAATAACAACAACAACAAAAGCAAAAACAACTACAGAAATTACAAAAAAAAAATTACAAAGAAAAATAGCAACAAACACAGGGTACAGAGATGACTTTAGTTGTTGCCTCGTTTGTTTATCTGCCTCCTTTTTTTATTTTTCCTTTCGGGAGGCTCGAATTGCTTGGCACTGTCTCCCCAGTGAATAAATATGCTGAGCCAACTTTTTAAAGGCCCCGCCGAAACCCCCGATCTCCCCATCTCTTTCACTTTGCACATTGCCTCTTTGTCTCGCATTAAGTTATCAATTTGGGTGTCGATTGAGTTCAAATTGCCAGCAGCTGATACCGCTGAAACTCGGATTGGATATTGGGTCTCGAATGGAGGGCATTGGGTTGAGGTTGGCCGCCAGTTGACACTTTTCGGGGAGCGACATAAATCAGCTTTGTTTTGAGGTCAGCCTGCACTCAAACGGGGATTAGGGAGGTGCTTGTATCTTGACCCGAAGAGTTTAGCCTAATGGGTGCTTCTGTTGGGAAATCGCTTGGACTTGGATTGGTTTTAGCGGGGGAATACTTTGTGAGGTGAATACATTAAAGAGTAACGAAGGATTTTATTTGATCTTAAGTGTTACTTGGATGATAAAAGAAGTATTGAAAAATATTCTTTTTATTATTTAGCAAAAGATTTATAGATTTAAAATGGAATATCTTGGAACTATTAAGAAGCGAACAGAAAAGATATTTCTAGGTTTAATAGGGCCAACCAAGCTCCTTCTTTACAACACTATTCTTAGAATGTTTCCTTTTCTTATAATAAGTAGATGCCCAAGAGTTCTGCGAAAACTCTTAAGATATCTCCCAAAGTTCTTTTGAAGTTTTTCACCTCCATGAACATGTTCTTTGTAGCCCTTTGCCTTGCTCTATATATTTTCTCCTTGCTTCCCGACCAGAGTTCAATGTTCGTTCGCCCACAACCATATATCATCGTGTTGGGAGCTAAAGCTACCTTAGCTCCGTCGCCATTTTGTGGCCACCAGCACACACACTCCTACCTATATGGACAATAAGGTTCAAGTACCTCAGGAAAGCGGGCTGCACATGCGTCGTACTAGACGAAAAGCCAGCCAGCGAGAGGTACGAGACGGCACTTCAGTTGCCCAGCACTTAACACCCACCTCCGGCTGCCACTCCCCTTCCGCCCACCGGTGGTGCAACTACCAAAACCCGTACCTCCATGCTACGCACGTCGCCTCTTGGATTCTTCCATCTTCTGGTCTACGGGCAACTATCGGTTTCGCATTGTTCGGTGACTCGTGCTTCTTTCAACTGCACTTGGAAAAATATTTATGAATTTAAAATAAACAAAAAAAATTATATAAAATTTTTGTTTTCCCAAATTAAATATCAGCTTAAGATAGAACCATTAGAAATACATACTTAGAAGACATCCAGTGCACTTGGAAACATATTCATGACTTTTAAGTGAACAAAAAAAATTATTAAAAAAAAATTTTTTTCCCAAATTTAAAATCAGCTTATGATAAAACCATTAAAAAGCCATTTTTATAAAACCATAAGTTAACAATAATTCTGAATTTTATTGAGCTTATTGAATTAATTTATCCTAATCAAACTTTTTTTTTCATAAACTTCTTCCGAATTAATCTGGTTTATCAAATTTCCTAAGAATATCATATAAATATTTCAAGACCATTCTAATTTATATGACCTTTAAGTTGGTTTTATAAAAAGGAGTATAAGAACAAGGAAATAAAATTATGCAAAGTGCGCTTTAACTGCTTTCAAAATTGACTATTCAAATGAAACATGTGCCTACGTAAACAGTCTCTAAAATTACCATAAGTCTTTACTAAAGAAGACTTATAAAAAATTCGTCTGATGCAATAACATGTTTACCAGTAGCTAATTTTGGCAAGTGTACAGCAACTTCGTTTTGTTCTTGCGCCCGCGCTTGGTGGCAGCAAATGCAACTGCAACTGCAACCTAAACTGCCACTGCGGCTGCGCAGCCAGCAGAAAATGAAGAAAAAACAGAGAAACAGAAACCAGAGCCACAAACTCGAATATCGAATTGGCTGCAAGTGAATGACTTGGCGAGCCCTGAAAGGCGTGCTTCTTGGAAAAGAAGCATTCGAGATCAAACCGGTTCTCGACTGGGAGTCAAAGTCTTGGTAACTTACACGCTCACTTCCTTTCCGGTTCTTGCATACTCAAAGATATATATACACCGATATATAATGGCTAACAGCGAGTGCAAGCGGGATGGCCAGAAAACAAAGCCCCAACTGCAGTCAGCTGCAATTTGTGGCTCGTATCTGTTGGCCGTTTTTCAAGTTTTGCGCTCGAACTTGCAATTACGTATGGCAGCGAATGAAGCGAATCGCTTGCCAGCTTTTGTCATGCCCGAAACGAAAGAAAAAAGAAAAAAAACTAAAAGATATTTACTGCGCAGCCGCAGCAGCCTCCGCGGTTGCAGTTGCACTTGCCGCAAGCTGTTGCCGTGCAGATTATGCAAGAAAAAACGAAACTGGTCGCCAACTGATTGGTATTTTGAGTATTTTTTCGGAAAAAATAACTCAGCGCCTTACGCGGGAAAAGTTGAAAGGAAAAATTGCCAAGTTCCCGGGCGGCTTCACTGTATTTAAGTATTTTTCTCCCCATTCCCTCGAAATAAACACACACATGTATCTACGAACAACGGCAATTAAACAGATACAAAATGTGGCTAACAAAAGGCAGACGGAGCAGCTGCGTTGTCTCCTTTTTGGCCAAGAAAGTCCGGTTGTTAGGCATCAATCTTGTTTTCGATTTCACAGAAACTAACTGCCTGGCATGAAAAGGCAACTTGCTTCGCCTTAGAAGCCGGGAAGATGGCCAGAAGATCCCGATCTGCCGACTGGGTCTGGGTTCTGTGTGTCTCGCCATTGTCGCATGGCCACATATATTTATGAGGCAGACAATCCAGACATATAGCCAATGGTGGGGGAACACGGCTGGGCGATGCAAAACTTTTTGCCTGTGTATCTATAAGATACATTTTGTTCAAAGAGCGAATGAATGTGTGTATGTTTGTTGAGCACCTATAAATAGCAGCGGGCGGCCACTCAGCCTGTGTCTGCTCAACCAGCCCAACCTCAGCCCCCAACTACCCTCTATCTCAACGCACCTCACTAAAATTTTGGTCTAAACCGAAACACCGAAAAAAAAAACACAAACATAAATCTGTTGGGCAAAACAGCGATTGCCAAATCAACTGGGAGGAGGGTCCAGCATTGATTTTTACTTTTTTCGGGAAAACTGCTCAAACATTCATTCACCAGGGGATCATTAGCTAAGCGGTTTAAGGCCCCTAGATACAAAAAAATATAGTTCTAGAGGCTAGAGTCTAAGTCCCAGACTAACCTTGAATGTGAACTTTTCCACCCAGTTTCCAACTAAAAGATATTAATGATCAAACAAAAGAGGATGTAAGAAGCAAGAATCGAAATGTTGGTGGGTCAGTTATCAGCAATTTTGTCATTGCCCTGAAATTTATCGTTTATTATGCGTCCGCCTCGCCGGTTTCCGTGTCAGTCTGCAGTCGTGTGTATCTTGCAGATGCATTTCACCAGAATGCTGCGATGTAAACGGCAATCAAACAGTGCTCGCTCCGAAATTTTATACATATAGGTTCAGTTTTATATATATGTATTTTTGTTATTGTTGGGCAATAAATTATAAAAATAATAAACACGACTGTGGCCGTATTTCTCGTCTCATTTTGGCACACATTCAACTAATATATCTCGCCAGATCTGCACTGCAGCCCCAAAAATGTATCTAGAACGCGTCGCGTAATCAGTTTTTTAGCTGCGATCTGCAAAATTCTTTTCTTCACTAGTTTTTTTCAGAGTCTAAGCGAAAAACTTTCCATTTCTTTGGCGGCGTAGGTGGTTCGAGTAGTTCTCGAATGTCATCCGAAAGTGGGGACTCACCAGGGGACTGTTTTTTGTATTTTTGGGATATATAGTTTCACAGTTATCACTCTCACACACACTTGCACTCTAAACACCTACGGGTATTTAACAGGTCTGAGTTCGTCTTCGGTTCTTTTCTTTTTTTCTTAATCTCTTTTCAGGGGTTCGCTTGGTCGGAGGTGATTTCAAAAACTAACTGCCAATTCTCGGAAGACGAGGCTTTTCTACCTATCCCAAGCTCTCGGCTGAATGTTAATAAACACAGCGTTGTTTGAGTTTGGATTTGCTTGTGGCTTTTTTTTTTTTGGTTTTTTCTGTTCTTTTTTTTTTAGTATTAGAGTTGGCGCCGACTTGTTGCTTTGTTTGGCTGTGGAAGATTTTTATTTCTACCACGGGTATGAATATTAAATAACTTTTTTTTTGCCAGTTCTGCTTTCTTGCCGTTTTATTTGCAAATCACCGTTTAGATTCTTTCCTTACTTTCCAGCCGGAAATGGTTAGAACTTCACTTTCGTCACGAGCATAAAAAATTACAGTGCAGAATTGAGTTGAGAATGCCGTAGAACCCGTTTTCGAGAATGCATCACACGATAACACCAGTTTACAAAAAAAAATTGATGAAATACGCACTTCAGGAAACCTTTGTTTTCCGGTAAGATACATCTCCCTGATTAAGAAAAGGGCATTTAAAATTTTTTCTATGGTACCAATTTTTTTTAAAGTGTAAAAAACGTTTTTCGCACTTTTTTATTTTTTAACTCGAGTTGTGATAAACCGAATTCGGTCATTAAAGACTCATTTTACAGGTAATGGAATGCCCTTTAACTTTCTTGTACACATCGTTGAGTTCCATTCATTAGTTTAGAAGCTACACTTCGTCAAAGTTGAAAAAGTTGGAAAAAATGCAAAAACGCTGGCATAAATTGCTTCTTTAAAAATACACGCCTAAAAACCGAAATTAGTTTTATGTTGTTTTCTTAAAGGCTGAACTTTAACGGAGAATATAAGCCATTGATCACGACAATCCGTTGGTAAATCGATTTTTTACAGATTTTTAAACGTATATACCCAAGTTCAGTGTTCGGGAGCAGCGGCCGTTAAACATTATTTTAAATTTTCAGTGTTGGGGAACGTAAGATTTTGGTGCAAGTTGTAGTGCATAACGTCAGTTTCCTTGCTAATTTCTTGCTAAAAATATATGAAAATGATTTCCTTGTAACTGCAATCGCATCCTTTTTAGCTTGCCCAGCACTAATAGCAAAGAAACTGACGTTATGCATAACTACTTGCACCAAAATCTTACGTTCCCCAACACTGAAAATTTAAAATAATGTTTAACGGCCGCTGCTCCCGAACACTGAACTTGGGTATATACGTTTAAAAATCTGTAAAAAATCGATTTACCAACGGATTGTCGTGATCAATGGCTTATATTCTCCGTTAAAGTTCAGCCTTTAAGAAAACAACATAAAACTAATTTCGGTTTTTAGGCGTGTATTTTTAAAGAAGCAATTTATGCCAGCGTTTTTGCATTTTTTCCAACTTTTTCAACTTTGACGAAGTGTAGCTTCTAAACTAATGAATGGAACTCAACGATGTGTACAAGAAAGTTAAAGGGCATTCCATTACCTGTAAAATGAGTCTTTAATGACCGAATTCGGTTTATCACAACTCGAGTTAAAAAATAAAAAAGTGCGAAAAACGTTTTTTACACTTTAAAAAAAATTGGTACCATAGAAAAAATTTTAAATGCCCTTTTCTTAATCAGGGAGATGTATCTTACCGGAAAACAAAGGTTTCCTGAAGTGCGTATTTCATCAATTTTTTTTTGTAAACTGGTGTAATATAAGAATACCAATGTGTAGTACCTTTTATGCTGTATTAAGTGGGTGGGGGTTTTATGTTATGTTGTTGAATTTAAATTTTAACGGAAATTGACTCGAATTACGTGCGTGTGTGGAACGACGAAAGCGATATGCAACCGTTAATACTTTTTCTTTTTGATTTTGAAATGCAACCGGTATTCAGAATTTTTTCGCTTTTCGAAGCGACGCCAGACAAACGATGACGTTGCGTATACGTATACGCGAGTGTCTGACCACAAAGAACGCCGAACAACAACTGCGGCCATTCGCCTGTTTCGTCCGCCAGAAAAGCACTCTGCTACAAAGTGTACAGGGTGCTTTTCCCGCTTGCCTCCGAAAACCAGTTTCCGTCGCTCTCTTTGCCCGCTCTCTTAGTTTTCTTCGGGGCCCTCGGAAGCGCTCGCTCTCTGCGGCAGCGAAAAGCGAAAGCCTCTGGCCAATCAAAACGCAGCAACTACACGTGCTCGACGCTTGTTTTCCTTGGGGTGGTGAAAGCGGGGGGGTGAAAGGGGAGCATTGCCCAGCGTTTTAGACAAGTTTCTCTGTTTTGGTTTTTTGGCCGTGCGGCGAGAGGCTGGGGCTCTCTCTTCAAGTCGCCCCAAGATTCGCCCCACTGCCACAGGGTAAACATGGTCAAACATTGCCAAACATGGCCCAGAATAGTAGGGCCTTTATTAAACTATGGCAAACATGTGAAAAGTGTTTAGAATTCAAGCTGAAGAATTTTACAAAAATTAAATTACACTTTATTTACCATTGTCAACAGTTGTAAAGCTTTAACTATTCAATTTTTAAATGTCCTTAACATTTAACAGGCCTTTAAGTACATAGTTTTAAAATATAGAGCATATAAATATAATATTTTAAGGAAACAATAAGATATGAAAAAACGTTATATAAGTATAAATGTTAGGTAGTAAAATTTCTACAGATGATATAATAAATATTTAAAATAAATGTTATACAGAGAGAAATATTCAAGTACATTGCTCTTGAATTGAGAACATTCGTTCTTAAAAACTAATAAACAACAACAAAAAACAATAAGATATGAAAAAACTTTATATAAGAATAAATGTTAGGTAGTAAAATTTCTCAAGTTGATATAATAAATATTTTAAAAAAATTTATACAGAGAGAAATATTTAAGTACATTGTTTTTGAATTGAGAACATTCGTTCTTAAAAACCCTGTAAGTACATTTTGGTACCAATGTTCTCAATATTATAACGAAATGGTGAGAAGAGAAAAGTTAAACTGAGTTTATTTAACAGCTTTTTGGTAAGTATACACTACTGACTGGTGGAATCGTTTATTTGTTGTAAGTATTGCCAATTCAACATGATTTGAGCAAAATAAAAACATTTTCAATTTCATAAATATCGTTCTATTTTTAAGAACATTTTCAACTCAGATGAGAACTGAGAATTTTCTCTATGTAGTAGGTAGTAACATAAATATTTAAAATAAATGTTAGGTAGAAAAATTTCTCAAGATAATAAAATAATAAATAATATTTTATTCTCTTCAAAAATCGATAGATCTTAAAAAGTGAAAATAATAAATTCATAGTTTATTTTAATTTTAATGAGCCGGTCTTTAAAAATATATTTACAACATATTGTAGATATTTTTAAATTAACATTTTCTACTTTCCAACTCTTTCCTTGAAATTGGCAATATCAACAAAGACGTTTATCAGCTTGGCCCAAAAAAACCCTTTCAAATTCTCTCGAATCCAGGTTGACAACTAAATTCCCGTCATACCGAAAGTAACCCAATATATGGGCGGTTTTCGAGACAGCCACAACCTGAGCTTGTTGACAACTCAGTTCGCATATCTGCGAATATTCACGCATAATTCGTCCCCTTCTTCGGCGCGGTGTGGATGTGTGGGTGGAAAAATGGTATTCATGGAAGATATGCAAAAGCATGTGGCCGCAATCATATGAAGGGCAAAAGCTGGGGACCGCAAAAAGGATGACAAACAAGCGCAAACTCGAAAAGGATGCGGCCTGGTTGTCAGGCAAACGACACGGAACGCAGACAAATGCAGGGAGGATACAGATACTCATACCCCGCTTTCAGTTAGCCGCATTAGATGTTGGGATGTGCTGGGTATACGGATACGGAATGCGGTCAAGGATTCCAGCGCGACTTGCAGAATTGGCTGAGATCGAGGGGGGTTTGCATTCGAACTCCGGGCAAATATTTGCAGTATTTTAATTACTTTTTGTCCAGAGTTTCTGCAAGAGTGCTGCACAGGAATAGAGATTGGAAATTAAAAGCGGCAAGGAACAAGTTCAAACGGGCTGTCGCCCCCTTTTTTTTTCAGTTGGCCACTTTTTTAATTAAAAAAGCGCACAACTGAAAGTGGCGCCCGCAAAATGGCGAACAATTTCACAGCTTAACATGACTAACTTTTGCCACATGACGACAAGCTTTAAATGCTCCCGAGATACATTTCACTTAAAGGCATTCCTTTTCCTTTTTTTCGGGAGAAATGCGTTCAATCATTTAAACTTTTCCCCTTTGGCCTGTGTCAATTTTCACTTAACACATTGTCGAAAAATCTTAAGCAACCCTACTTAGGCAAACCCATCAACAGGGATTCGGCTTCGGGTTTCAAGTGGTGGAAGGAAAAACTTTTCCATTTTCCCGCCCACCTTTCAAGGAACTTTTCAAGGATCTAGAACCATTGACTGAAAAGCTTTAAAGCCGTATCAATTAATAACTTTTTTCCAAGCAACATTCGCACACATGTTTTCGCGCCTAAAAGCACGCTCATTATTTTATGCATAAATTATATTACCATGGAGGCGAAACCCATTTGACATAAAAATTTACTGCACATGCTGTGCGATGAGATGAACAGACGAGGCGAACTTGATAAGCTTCAGGATAAAACCAATAAATGTATTGTCGCAAAGTTGGCAGGGGGATTCCCAGCCGCTTTCCCGGCCTTTCTCGTCCTTTTTGTGTTAACGCTTCGTTAAGTCTGCGTTAATTTATGTGGGCGTGGCTTGCCTCTGGGCCAGGAGCCAAATGACTTTGAGAAACCAAATTGTCTTGTCTTGTATTTCCCTGTCCCGGGCAAAAGTTGTAGGCCGTAAAATCCGTCTCAGCTGGGGAAAATCAATCAGCAAAGCAAATAAATACAATTAATGTTACATTAAGCATACGCCTTGTTGCACGAAGTCCTTTTCTCCGCAAGATAGAGTACGTCGGGCATAATTTATGCCAAGCAACAATTCTTTGCAATTTTATGCATGTCAACGACGAGCGGAAAGTGAAAAACCCCCGTCTCGACTTTATGCAAAAACACGAAATGAGAGCAGAAGTCGGGAATATGAATAAAAAGGAAAATAAAATGGAAAATCAAATATGCACTCGCGTGAAAATTAAGGCGACACGCTCTTCAAGCACTTCAGCATTTTTCCCCCATCCTCTTTTTCCCCATTTAACTTGCTTAATTGAAGGAAAAGCATCCGGAAAATGGAGAGGCTAGGAAGCGGAAGTGGTAAAAACTTGTTGAAAACTTCAAGAGCAGTTTAAAGTTATGGTCTGTGGCTTTTGCTGAAGTTAAAACAATACATAATTCAGGTCAGAGCAATTAGTATTCTTGGTCTTGGCAAAACCCAAGAGGTATCAATCAACAAATGCAATACATGTTGATTTGAAATAAACCCAAAACCGAAACCAATTGCAAAACGGGCTTAATGGAGTCAAAAGGATGTGTAGGTGGTTAGATGTGTATATGCAAATTTGAGGAAAAACATTGAAAGCAATTTGCCTAGGCAATTAGAAACGTTTAAATATTCAAGGCAATACACAAATCATTCGGAAATATTCACCCGGAGATGGAAACTCAACCCTATAGCCACCCCCTATATTCCTCAACTTATAATTGAGCCTGTAAGTATGCACAAATTAAAGCCGTAAAACTTAATGCTAATGACGCCCATTTTTCAATGCCCTGCAATCCGTAGACCATTAGCAAGCCCTCAAATCATTTGTAACCTCCGCTAATTAGCGTTTATTTGAAAGATAATGCGGGTACTGCCTGGTTTTACCACCATTCTGGATCGCTATGTGGCCGCTGCTGGTTTCAGTTTTGCTGCTCTTCAACGAGACATCCTGGCTAAATCCCATCCTGGCCAGCATCTACAAGGACCAGCCCCATGAGACGGTTCTCCTGCTCAGACACAGCCTGCAGAGCAATGATTCTGGATTGGAGAGGTCGGTTTTTAGCTTCAACGAACAGATGGACTTCTATGTGCGGGGCAGTTTCAACAACGAAATGCTGGTCCTAATCTGGCAGACCGGAAATTCGGATTGGGACTCTGATTTGTGGCAGGCTCTCGACAGGAGTCTCTTGAATATGCGGAAGGTGAGAGTGTTACTCTTGAGGAAATGGGAAAATCACCCATCTGTTGACATTGCCAAGACGGCAGAGCACCTGCGTTTCCTTCACGTTGCTGTAATTTCCCAGGGAAATCGGATATATCGCCTGCAGCCATATGCCTCTGAAAGATGGTTGGAAGTGAACCCAAAACAATCACCCATCTTCACCAAAGTTAAGAACTACTCAGGCAGATATATACTAACTCTACCCGATCAATTTCCACCACGTTCCATTGTCTATCGTAATAGAAAAACGGGGGATCTGGAAATGACGGGCTATGTTTACAAATTCCTTTTGGAGTTCACCAGGATCTATAACTTTACTTTTCGTTGGCAAAGACCCATAAAGCAAGGTGAGCATTTGAATTTGATACTGCTTCGGAATATGACCCTCAATGGAACCATTAACATGCCCATTAGCCTGTGTGGCTTTGAGATGTCCAGTGAGTTTGGGACTTTCTCGGATATATACGATCTGGAGAACTGGTACATAATGGTTCCGCGTGCCCAGGAAATACCCACCGCCGATGTGTATGTCGTGATGGTTGGCGGTAATTTTCTCGTCGTTCTGCTGTTCTTCTACTGCATTTTTACCATTCTGGACACTTGTTTTGGACCCCTGTTGCTGCAGAAACGTGTGGATTGGTCGAAACTTATTCTAAATGAACGTATGATATCGGGTATAATGGGACAGTCCTTTAACATGAGTGCTAGAAATACAATCAGCTCAAGGGTCAGCAATGCCACTTTGTTTCTACTTGGCTTGGTTTTGAGTACCCTATATGCAGCCCATCTAAAGACGCTTCTTACCAAGAGACCAACTTCCCGACAGATTTCCAACTTTCATGAACTTCGGGACTCCCCAGTCACCGTCTTTTTCGAAGAGGCCGAGAGGTTTTACCTAAATGATTTTATGTGGCAGCGACCAATACAAGCCATAAAGGATAAGATTATTTTCAAAGAGACCGGTGAATATAGTGCTCTAAGGAGAGACCTGAATAGAACGCATGCTTTTTCTGTTCTATCCTCCGAATGGTTGATTGTGGCCAAAAGACAGGAGCTCTTCAAGCAACCGGTTTTCACCGTTCAGCCTGAACTACGGGTCATCAGGACAAGTGTTCTTCTATCGCTGGTCATGCAATCGAACTCCATTTACGAACACCACATCAATGATCTGATCCATCGGGTCCAGAGTGCCGGAATCGTGGAGTATTGGAAACAGCAGACACTTCGAGAGATGATAACTCTGGGCATGATCTCCCAAAAGGATCCCTTTCCGTATGTGGCTTTTCGAGAGTTTAAGGTGGGCGATCTTCTCTGGATATGGATTTTATTGGCCTGCTTTCTATTGCTGGCATTCTTCATATTCTTTTGTGAAGTTTTGCTTAATCACTACATAGGAAAATCCAAATAATCGACTGCTTCGCTCATTAAAAATGTTACTTGATTTTATCCAAGCGTTTGATTAATTATAAGTACCTGACCCGAAATTAACCGCCTAATTGGACTTGAACGATTCTGAACTAATTAGTTCATTTTATACAGTCAAATGAGCTTAACTCCTGATTTATGCTTGTGTTTACTAAATTGCCTGATTAAAACATTAAACTCTGCACAAAAAAATCTACCCTTTTACAATTTTTAAATAAAATTCATTTAAATAAATAGTGGTTTAATAATTTCTAAAAAAAAACTTTTATATTATTTATTTAAGATGATAAATACCCATGTTTGTTGCTTTATATAAGTCTTACAGATTTAAAATACCTGCTTCTTTAAACATTTGCTTAGTAAAACTGCCCATATACAACAGTACGAACTAGAACTTTCCGAGGGGGTTTACCAACCCACTTGTCCCCCTTAAAACCCACACCCATGGCCCGCATATTCCCCGATCCACTAATGGTCGACGGCCCTTTCCTCACGTTGACATAAATCAAACATTTCGTCGGGATTACTTTCAAAAAATGTCACTCCCCATCGCTGCTATTGGCGTTGACGAGGTTTAAGCGTTTGCTTAGTTTTTGTTTTCGTCTCCGTCATTCAACCACCCGGATCCGGGTCTTGGGTTACGGGAAGTGCGCCCCCATAATTGACGTTTACGCCGGTTTATCTTTAAGGGAATACGCCCAGCCATCCGAGGCAGACAAGCTGGATTTGCTGCTTGTTGGCGAAGTAACGGCATGTTTATGGTTAAATCAATAATGCCAAGGCTTTAGGTACATCGTTCTGGTAATTTTTGCAAAAATAAAGTTACCACTTTTAGCAGCATACAATCAAATTACTGATGCACTGCAAGCGGCGTAAAATTTTTAATTAAGCTTGACAACATTGTAGTTTCGTAAACTGATTCCATGCCAACGTAAACCATCCAGCGCACTGACTAGATGGAAATTTCATGTAATGCAATATGCAAATTAGCGGCTAGTGGGCCCACCGACCACGCCCACCACCCACCGCCCACCGCCCAAGGGGCGGGCACTCCCCTAATTGAACCGCATTTCGGGGCTAATTGCAACAACGTCAACAGCGACAACAGTCGAATTTCGAACAGATTTGGTTGCCATACAGCATGGTTCTCTTTTTGGGCTCTGGGGAAATCGAGGGACCAGCATTTCGGGCATTTCATTTCAAAGTGGGCACTGTCAAAAACCTGAACAAGCGAAATACGAATCCGACAGCCATTTACGAAACCCATAGAGGAATTTAAATGCTGAATTTAAAAGTATACTATGCAAATGCCTAATGACACTTGCTGGATTTTTGACAAACTCTATGGATTTATTTTAAAAATGTAATGAAACATTGATGAAAAGGCGTATACAATTTAACAATATTTTATGAATAGCCCTTGTTTTCGACATTTAAAACTATGAATATCCATCCAGCTAGTCGAAAAGCAAGTGTCATAAGACCTTAACTAGCTACAATTGTTTAAATATTCTGTGATTATCTAGGCTAATGTTGTTTAATCACAGCTTTAACAAAAAAACTAAAGTTTTTTTACTTTCCTTATGTGCTTTAAAATTAAAAAAAAATTGTGCTTTGATTTCCCATTATTTATATTATTTATAACGTGATGTTCAAATACCCTTAATCACTTAGCTCATGATATACCCATCAAGAACCATAAACTAAATTAGTTTTTTTGTTTATACCATTTAATACACCAATTAGATAAAAGAAAAACTACATTTAAAATTCAAAAGTGAAACGAAACAATTATTTGATAAAATAAGCCTTTCTGTGTAATGAAAAAGCTTGTACTTTATCCACTTAACCGAAACATTACATTTCAATTTATTATGCAAGGAGGCAAAAACAATTGTTAATTGTAATTATTCAAGCCACAAATTGGCCCATGCGTTAAATTGCTCCTGTTTTCAACGGGCAATGTCCAGTGAATCGTATTAAAGTGTTAACCAAATCGATGTGGAACAGACCACATGACACCTTAATTGAACTCGACCTGTGGAGGATTTAAAATAAATTAAAGTGTTCTATTTAAAAGGGATGCAATTTAATTTTAGGGCAAAAAATGTACAACGAAATATTCTCATATTTTTTTCAAGTTTTTATTTCAAGTAGCTTTTTGCATTATTCTATGCCATTCAACATTTTTGCTTTCCCCATGCCAAATGTTGTCCCAAAACTTTTCCCCACATTGTTGCATCCAAGAGCTACATCTGAATAAATGCTGAATGCTTTCTGCCTGGCCAAAGTTGAATAGCTAAAGTTTTTCTGAACAGCAGGTGGGCGTGGCACCCGCCTTCCTGATGCCCGTTGATTTAGCATTCGTTTGCATTTGTTTATGCAAATTGTGATGGCAGCATCAAAGCATCAAGGCAACAAAAAAAAATGGTCAGGCGTCACCAAAATTGTATACCAACATAAATTAATGCCGAATACTTTGTGATTCCATTTAACTTTCGAGCTAATTAGTCGTGAATTTTGGCGCACACTGTCATTTACATAAATTTACAAAAAAAATTCGGGTGGAAAAAGGTTCTGCGGTCGGAAGAAATTCGGGGAAAATTCGTTACATTCATTTGCATTGGTTCTAATTATGAGCTCAAGCAATTAGCAGCCTGGAAAAACTTTTCCCAGGCAGCTGAGCAAAAACAATAAACGGAAAATCAAAACAAGCTTAGTGCAGACACCTTTATTTTGGGAGGGAAATGAGGGAAGAAGAATCCCTCATCCCCCAGAGAAACTGTCAAAAACTCAATCAGAAAACTTTCATCTAAGCCGGGTTGGGGAAAAGTTGTTGCTTCTGATGGTCGGATTCGGATTCGCCCCATCCATCCCACCTAGTTTGGCATTATTAACAAGTTTTCTATATGCAAATCAGCTACAGCACAGAACTTTCAATGGAAGCAAAACAAAGCGACGGAATAGACAATGTTTACCCACTCAAGGCCATTCAGTTTTTTTCCCCCCACCTTCAGTTGATTTTCCTTTGGCTGGCAGTTTTCCATCAAAATGCGAAAGTAAGTGAAATTGATGAATGCTCTGATGACAATGGAGTGCCTTAGTTGTCACTGGGGGCTAGGTCTAATAAATGGATGCGATGGGGGATGGTCGGGCGACATTTATCAAGCAACTTCAATAAATTTAAGGCCCCCTATAAAAGATATATTTCTTCATAAGTTTTAGTTCGATAATCCCCCCCTTAAGGCCAGCTCATCTTTGTGACCTCTAAAGCTGGCCATTGATTTGTCAAAGCCTGGTCTTAAGTCCTGGTCCTGGCTCCATAAATCAATCTATGGAGAATTTTGAAAGCATTAAAAGCATTACAAAGAGCACCATTTCGTGGTTGTTGTAGTTCTTGCGTGCTGCTGCTGTCGCTGTCATGTCTTTGTCATGTTGAACAAAAGCCGCCATGGCGGCAGCATTACGTATACGCCCTGTGGCCCAAAGCGGAGATATAGAGACTCACACATGCAAAGCGACATTTCCAGGCAACCGAATGAATGCGAGAATGAATGACTGAATGAATATAAGGGCATGGGTTTAGGGGTAGGGAGTGTTATACATGGGAAACCTAAGGCCATCTTTTGTCTGCCTGCTTTTCCGCTTTTCCTCTGGCGGCTGTGCTCTTTTCGCCAGCCATTTGATTGTTTTCCATGTAGCTCCTTGTTATAAGCCAAATGCACTGTGAAAAGTAGCTGGGTACATATCACAAATCATATTCATTTGAAAATCTATTGTGTTAATTTTAAAATATTGTTTTTTGAGGGTTTTATGTGATGATATAAGTAATTGTAACATGATTGGGGTGATTATTTTATAGCTTATACTTGTACATCAATATAAATTCTACCCAAAATCAGCGTTGAAAGATTTTTGAGGCACCTTGTGAGATTTTCCTGTAATATTATGAATACGTAAATGTTTTATTAAAAGCCTTGTGATATACTTTTTATGATAGAGTAAGGTTGAATTTTTAACATTACTTAACGTGCTGTTTCTTATACATTTTTTCCAGTGCACTTTGACAACGGAAACCAGCTCGTGTCAGACATCCTTGAGGCTTTTCTGCTCATTTATATGCATTCGGTCCGGAGGACACAATATCGGTAGATATTTGCTTAAGAGCGTAACATTATCGTTTCACATCCGTAAGGTCAGCAAATGTCGTTGGCTAAGATTGGATTGCACATGTGGCATACAACATGTATGTATGTACCACAGGAGGCATCAAGAACAGAACCGAAACGAGCTTCATTTGGGTTTCGTTGGCGGGCAAAACAAGTTTGACAGCTCTCGGGCAACTGGGCAACTGATAGATACAGATAAAGTAAGTTGAGGTTCTCGACTGCATCCCACAGAAGTTCATTGCCATCGTCGGCGAAGAAGAGGGAAACCCAAGATATCAAGAGTGTGGATATATATTTATATATGGGAGACGATGCCGTGGAGCATTGAAAGTGAAGACGCAAATTGCTGTGGCTATCAGCGGTCTTGAACTTGCTAGACAAGTTTCGGTTCTATTCTCTGGGCTAAAAGTAAAACTTTGAAAAAAAGATGTACAAAGATAGATGCTGGTCCCACACCACAGAACATTTCAAATGCATAAATCGTATGCAGTCGTGCGAATTAAATAAAATGCCAGCTGCCATTATCCCATATCGAACCCACATAAATTGATGGCTGCTCGGCTGCTGCATCGTCACAAATAAAACATTCATTGGATTGACATTTTAAAATGCTTTCCATGCACACGGGCTGCCATAGAAACGGATTGTGGGGTAGATGGAATTGGAAATGGAAAATGAAAATGGTCGAAAATATGACAATGGAAAATGTATCTTTGCCATTTGAAATGGCATTGAGTGACCGCTGAATAAAATTTATTTAAACCTATGGTTAGACGCTTCCTGTTGGGATTATCAAATGTTAATTAGCCGAATGATATTTTCAATTCATTTGCGGAAATGCGGAGAGGCACTGAATTTACGAGCCAATGTGCCGAATGATTGCATATTGAATAATGCCAGGTGAAATGTATTTGTTTATTGTTTTTAAAATATTTATTTTGTCGGACAACATAATCGCTTGGTCCTATTAGATCTTTTGTACCTTTTTCACTCGTTTGGCTTATTTTTGAATCCAACTACTGTGAAAGTTATCTAATTACAATTTTATAACTTCAGTTTAGCTTAGGCTTTTACGTGTTACATACCCAACAGGCTAAAAATTTTTGAAGAGGCTAAGTAATTCTAAGTTGTTGTGGCGACTTTCTTACTTATTCAAAAGGATATCAATCACACAATTGATTAAATTTTTCATTAATATTTACACAAAAAATGAATTTTTTTATAATTAAGTAAATTAGCAGTAACTTAGATTCTTTTTTTCTCTCTATACGGAGTCTTAAAATTATAATAAAATTAAATATTTTTTTTTAAATATTTTTTAGATACATATATTACTTATTAAGTATCTTCTATAAGGTTACAGAAAACACTAAAGGGCTAAATACGAAACATCATAGCTTTTTCAATCACAATTCTTTTACGATAAAATTCATTTTACTCTGGCCAGCCATTAGGAATATTTATTATGATTTTAAAGTTATTCTTGGCTTCTGATTAGATTGGCACCCCTTTCCCAATTTCCCAGCACATTAAGCGCTTCATTACGCTCACATTCATATGCAGACGTGACATTTCAATTGGCCTCTGCTGGGGGCGAGAAGACTACATAAATCCCCGGTGCTTAGACCCAGTCAGATATCGTGGCTGCCTCACCTTAAACGCTTAACCCCCCGAAACTACAATGCGCATTCATATTCGCACTCACATTCGCACTCACATTCGCACTCACATTCAGTCGCCGGAGTCGTAATGCATTGCACGTACAAAAACCTTGCCGTAAAATGACGGCGAACTAGCAGGGCTAAAAAGTGTAAGAAAATCAGCAACTATATATATGGAGGGGATTTGGAAGGTATGGCGATGAGGATGGGGATCCTTTAGCATCATTCGCAGTGGGTGACCTGGCACATTTCGCTACTTAAAGCCACAAAAGCCACACACACAGACTGCGAAGATGAGGCGACGTCTTTAGCACCGCCATTGTTGTTAATTTTGCAAGGCTGCCAGGCAACTTTGCGCCGGAAACGGAAACTAGGAGCACTTGGCTCGTCCTAGCTAATGTGTCCGTATGTGTGAGACCCTGTCTGTGTGCCTGTGTGTGTGCCAGGATGTGGCCACGTTGGTATGTGAGCATTTACAGTTGAGTTATGGGCGCACATAAATAAAATGTCAGCGACAAAATGGCTGCCAAAGTTTCTACGGAAATTACCTGAACTACGTCGTTGACACGAAAATTGAGCCAGCAGCACTTTGACATTGTGTGTGTTTCCCATTGTTTTGCGTATCTCGCATATCACGTTCGTAATTCCCTGCACTTTTCGATTGAATTAAATGTGGCCTGAGCCACTGAGCAGGGTTTTGATGAACCGCTAAGCCTGCCGGAATTTCACAGTGCCCTTTTACCCGCCTTTAAAGCAGACAACAACATGGTGTAAGCCCATTAGTCCTGTCAAAATCAGGTTAAAAAAGGTCCAAACAAAGGCCGCAACCGCAGGCAACCCACAGAAAAAAAGGGTTCACTCTCATTCGGAACTTATCTATAAAATATTTACATTTTATTGCAGGCCTTTGAGTGTCTCTCTCTGGCTATATTTAAATTTCACTTTAATCCTTTAATGATTTTTTTTGTTCCTTTGAGGGGTGAATATTTTACCATTCTACCCCAATTTGTATCAATTTCAAACCCCTTTTTTTTTGGCAAAAGAAAATTGATTTTTGGCTTTTGTGCTTGGCGAATTTGTTTAAGATTTGAATAAATATGCAAATGTCTAGACAGAGTCGTTGGTTCTGAGCAAATATTTATGCCAAAGGGTATTTTAAAGGCTATTAAAGCCAAAGCAGCTTTGGGAAGTCAACCGAACCGCCTTCCTTCTGGACCATATAATGCAATTTTTTGGCCTTTGTTTTACGCTGCACTGACCAGGCCATAAAAAAGGGCAAAAAAATATAAGGAAACAGGGCAACATTCTTTGATATTTATTTGCCTTCTTTTTGCCCACTTTGCCGTTTTCAATTTACGTTTACAATAATTCAGCAAAACGTTCAAATGGCGTGCAATAAATTCGCAACATCACGAAATGGGAGGGAAAGTACTGGTACGATTTACCCTCACATACAATATTTATACATAAAATGTAAACTTTTGCAGTTTCGCTTTATTTTATTTGCCCTTTATTGCACACAATGGCAATTTATGTTATGCCATTCTCAACTGGGGCGTATAGAGTGTGCTACTATATTGTAGGTACGTAACTTAGGGGGTCATATGCTGGCCAGTGTAAAACAAATGCTGACAAGTGCAATTATCCAGGACCTGCTGCCCTCGTAATGAATGTAATGCCAGCAAATGGCAGTGTAAGTGCGGTGTATTCCACTCCGGAATCAGAGTGTTTCTGCTTGCCAAATGGTCAGTGGTTTGGTGGGTTTCGTTGGGGGGAGGTTTACTTGTAGGTGGCAAGAGGTCCTGATTCCAGTTAAGACCCTCGCGACATTCTGGCATCTGGCAGGGCTTTAAGATTAAAGCTTTCGCCGCCGGCTGTTGTGTTCTCTGTGTGGCTTTCCCTTGGTTTATTGTACTTAACCCACTTACATGGACGGAAAATAAACAGCCATTATTAAGAAAGTGCATCATATATAGGCTATAAAATGTAAAAGGTAATGTAGCAGAACATTTGTTTGGGCTTGGGTTAAAATAAGGGCCTTTATAAGATCAGAAATCATATTTACCTTTAACCTTAGATGTTTCTGTAAAATTGACAGCTACTTTATACTAAAAAAGTAACACTTTTTAAAGGTATGCATTATATTTCGGTAATTTAAATATTTATATACATATGTGTGATGCAAAACCAGACACAAGTTAAGCTTCTTTACTTAAAAGAATTTTTATAAGATTAGGAAAAAAACCCTCTTGGGTGTTATAATAATATCTTTGAGAAGCTGTGCCTTGCACTCCGTAAGATAGGTGTTATATCTCGATACTTGAGACATTTTTTAGATTTTAATAAGGATCCTACGTAACTTTTGTTTCATGACCAACAAAAATCTTTTAAGTATAGCTCAGTAGTCTTTATGAAAATGCGCTTATATTAGGTTTTTGTTTATCACCAGAACCAAATGCAGGATAACCCCACAAGGGGTTTTAGTTCCACCATCCCACCTTTTCACCTGTCACTCCCCGAAAACCAGGTCCCAACATCACCCACTAGTTACCAACGAATACTTAAATTTTAGCATCCATAAAAGTTGGCTTCCGTTTTAGCGCCTGTCCTAAATGAATTTATGTCACCGGCACTTCATTTAAAGGCCCAAAACAAAAAGAAAACAAGGGGAAGTAGAATAAGCTCCAGTCACTCCCCAGTCTTATATTGCGACCGATGCAAGTTTGCGTCTTGTGTTTGACATTAAATTAATTTGTTGCCTACAACTTTGCCAGCGGCAAATAGTGCCCATGGGTAGCCTTGCTTCAACTCAGTAGGACCATAGACTCCAGTCTCCAGTTTTCTAGGCTCCCGGAAAACTTGTTAAAGACGAAAATAACAAGAAAAGTTTTAAATCATTCGCCAGTGCCAATGTCGCAAAAGTTTTACCCGAAAAGAGAGCAGTCCAAAGAACAAAAACTAGAACGCAATCGGGAATGGAAATGGGTATGGGAAATGGGGGTATGGGTGAGTATAGAAACTTGAATGAACAAAAAGGCGTGTGTGTTGTAACTGCTAGTGTAGGCATTATCCATAACGTTCCGGAAGGCGTGTCAAGGTTGTGTGGGGGCCCTCATATACATGCTATATGTATATAGTATGTCTATACCCAGACCAGTAGACAGAATTATGGGGGATATACAACCAACATTCAGCAAGCGGGGTCATCATTGCAGTACTAAATCTTTGCCCTAATAGTCAACGCTTGGGGAAATGTTTATTGCTGTTTGTACTTAGCCAGTAACCCAAATTGATAACAAAAATAAACTTTGCCAGCTGTCCTTGGCCAGTGTTGCATTTGGCCATTTGGAGAGCATCTTTAGTGAATTGTATTTGCTTGTGGTTATCTGGTAAGTCGTCGGCTTAGAAAAGTTCATATTTATTGCCTTCATTTGGCTTCTAAAATAGGGATTTGTTTATTATTTACGTTATTATTACCGCACTAACTATTTCTAGGCGTCAAACTTTTATTTATGGTCATTACTTAAAAGTTTTCATATATGTATAACATTTATTTGTATGGTTATTTTCAAGAATTATACCAACTGATACTTACACATAGTTATATATTTTATAAAAACATGTGTTACAAATTTGGTAACAACTTAAAAGTTATAGATATTGATATATGGTTCATTATAGTAATTAATATAATTATTTTAAATTATAATTGTTGAAAAGAGTAGTAGACCAAATGTCCTATCTTTTAAAACAATTGTTTCCATTAGAATCACACATTACACTTTATTTAAAAAAACAATTGATTCCATTAGAATTACACACTTTTCGAGGCCTTCTTGAACTACGATACGCATCATTGACCAACTTGACCCAAAACGGAGGCACTTCAAATGTCGCAAGCAACATATGGCCACTACCTCCGTATCTTTTTCCATTTCGCTTTAGGTTGCCTCACATTTCTGAGCCATTAGCTGCAACTCGACCAATTTGTTGATCGTTTGCCTCCGCTATGTAGCGAAGTTTTTGTTTTTTTTTCTATACCCCGCATATACGCACCTAACCCCTGACGGTTTTTCAACCGCTTTTCCAGCAGCTTTTCCTCCGTTGCCCGGGAACAACTTCATTAAAAGCCCGACACTGCAGCGGAGTAAACCAATTACAAGTTCGAAGGGGGTGCACACAAAATGTGATTAGAGTGCAATGCCGGGGCGGAAACAGCAGCTGTGCTCCTCTGGCGGAAAAACACAGGACCACAGGACGAAGGACGAAGGACGAAGGATGCAGTGGCGACGCCGCTCATTGCAGACACATAAACAATTTTACGAGCAAAATTTTATAAGCAACAAACGAGGATGGAAGCTTGTTAAATGATTTAGGGCCAGTCCATGGGTCCACAGACCAGAGGTCCTCCAGCCAGGATCCAAAAGCATCTGCAATATGCTGCGACATGCACTTAAATCAATTTACTTCTGCCATTTGCTTGTGAGGAATCTCTTTTTCAACTGCACATGAAAGTTGGCCAAGGAAACTATTAAATCGTCCATGTCCTGTGTCCTTGGGTAGTAAATTAAATTTTACCCATAATAGAGTACGAACATAATAGAATGGGTTGTAACAGGAACTGGCAAAAGTTGTGCATATTTTTAGAGACATTCATCGAGACACTTTCCCTTCCATTACCCCATTTCCCTTTACTTTCTTCGAGGGACTGATACATTGTTGTCTTTGGCACACACAGACGCATATATGGTAGACTATAGTAACAGTATGAGATCCACAGAGGTCCTTTGTTTTGCCTGGCGGGTCATCGTGCAACTGCAGAAATTACCCAGCTTTCAGTGGCCTTCTTCGCAACGCCCCTTTATCTACCCCTTTGTTCCGGCCCCCTTTGTTTCGACCCCCCTTATTTCCTGCCGCCTTCTCTGCCTCCGCCTGTCATGTGTTTTTCCATTACCAACTGCAACACTTCCGGTGCCATTGTGGGATGACTTTTGTGCTGCTCACATGACGACGCCTGTTTTCCGGCTTTACTCTCTGTTTCCGCATCCTTGAGGCTCCTCGTAACCGCATTTTCCTGCACATTTTACACATTTTCCCATGCACATTTAATTATGAACGCAATTTTCATTTGCATGCTATCCCAGTCACAGATTTTTGTCTTCCTGAACACCGAAAAAAATGGAATTTAATCCGATTGCTTTTTATAATTTTTTTTTTTTAAGAAAAATGTATGTACAAGCATTCTGCTCCGCAACTCTGTCCGCGGTTTCAAGCTATAAAATCTAGAAGTGCAGTTTTGGGGGTTCTGTTCTGAAAGCCATTGGTATTCGGAAAATTCGAACGTAAAAATTTGTTAAATTTTTGACCCTTGTTAAAAAGAAAACTTTTAATGCAGAATATTAGAGAATTTAACCACAAACTCATAGAGGTATTCCACGTCTAAATCGGGATCCTATTACTCAAGTTATGGAATCTTGAAGTCCATTTTTGGGGTTCCATTCTGAAAGCCATTGGAATTACGGAAAAATCGAACATGAAAATGGGCTAAAATTTTGACCCTCGTAAAAAAGAAAACGTTAAATGTAGAATATTAGAGAATTCAGTCCCAGGTATCCCACTTCTAAATCGGGATCCTATTACTCAAGTTATGGAATCTTGAAGTCCATTTTTGGGGTTCCATTCTGAAAGCCTTGTAATTTTGGAAAAATCGTAAAATATAAGAGAATTCAACAACAAATTCATAGAGGTATCCCACGTCTAAATCGGGATCCTATAACTCAAGTTATGGAATATTGAAGTCCATTTTTGGGGTTCCATTCTGAAAGCCATTGGAATTACGGAAAAATCGAACATGAAAATGGGTTATAATTTTGATCCTCCCTTAAAAGAAGAAAATGCGTTGATACCCTTTTTTCCTGTATTCCTTTACATATATTGGGATTATATCAAACGAACCATTCATAATGTTTTCTAATAATAATAATAAATGAAAATCTTAAATTTGGTTAAACGTACAATATTTCTCATAACATTTCTGCTATCAAACTGACAACAATGAAGATGGTTTTTATATTTGTTGTTCACTGTACATATCCTGCTCTCTTATCCTTAATTTCCATAGAAAGCGCGGCTGAATCGGGTGTTAATTTAATCAGCCGGATGCGTTTAGTCATTTAGGGACGATTAGTGTCATTGAACCTTCGCCACCTGCGTGAAAGGTAAGTGAAGTGTAAGGAGCACTGGGGGTGGGGCTTTCGCGCATCTGATTAATTGCCAGGCCCGCGCATCTCATTGGACGCACATTACGCATACGCACTTGGCTGCAAGATTGATGACACACGGCCATCCGGCCCCGCCCCCGCCCCCGCCCCCTTTTTGATTGATTGTGTTCGCTGTGCAGTGTCCATCCGGCCATCATCAGCCATGCAAGTCGCACATCCTTCAGCTATTCATCAACAGCTGCCCCATCTAATCATGGCCAGCATGTTTTCATTCTCTCTAGGGTTTTTCCTTTTATTTCTTTTTTTTTTAATTTACCATTTTCCGCTGTTTGTCGGGCATCGCATATGCTCTCCTCGATCTTCCTTTTCTTTTTTTTTTGCCCTCATTTCAAGTCACTTGATTTTCCGGGCACGTCGCTCTAAACAATTGCGATGGCTCGAAACATTTTTGGCATTTGCCGCAACTATTTGTGACAGCCTGACGCCTGCGGCTTTGTTTCGCAAGTAAATGCACTTAAAGCCGACGAATTTCACGCTCAAAATGAGCCTTTTTAAGCATCCGTCGTCTAATTAGCATGCAAACTTCTGCGAAAACTTGAGACGACAGAGGGAGAATAATGTAATATAGTTTGCTGGGTCATCATCATCATCATCGTGTGTATTCCTGGCACGCGACGCCTCACAAACTTGGCATTAAATTTCAAATTAAATTGCTGCCTGCAATGCGATACACGCACGGGAGACACAAGGACTGCCACAAGGATGCTGGCAGGACATGTGTTAAAAATCAGCGTCGGCAGCATTTGTCCCCATCACGTATACGTCACGTAGGCAACAGCGGCAACAAGAACTACACGCCAACTTGTCGATTGGATTTCAGCTTAAAGCTTACGCTTAAAGCCGCACGCAACGAGAAGTTACGCATACGCCACGTGCTGCACATGTTGCGTTGTGAAAATAAACTTCAAACATTCATTTGCTCACTGGAAAAAAAGCGACACTCAGGTTTTTCGAACGGAGACCTCACAAATGTTCAGAAAAGTTTCTTAGAAGCTCTGTTCATTATGAGATAATATAGGAAATTCTAAGAAAAGATGTATTTTTTGAAAGTTTATTATATTTTTAAGAAGAATCAGAGTGTATAAATGTTCATTTGCTTTTCTTAGAAATAATATATTTTAGCCCCAAGTTCATTATTTGGTTTTCAAGTAGAGCCAGAACTTTATTTTCAAAATCTATAAATCATTTCTTCTGAAATCTTAATCGTCTCAAATTTGCTCATCAGTCTATTCATGTGTAAAAAGGAAACTATATGCGAATCTGAGAAATAATGTAATTTAGTTTTCCGTTTTAAATTTATAAATCTTCATTGTGCCAGTTTTTCTAAGAAATCCAATTCTTTAGTCAAAGTTCATAATATTGTTTTTAAGAAAAATCACACCTTCCTTATCAAAATTTTTAAAAGTTTTCTTCTGAAATTATTATTGTTGGGGGGTGCTTTTCTGTTTGTTCCTATGAAAATGAGGAACTTCTTCTAAGAAATAATGTATTTTAGTGAATGTTCATTTAAAATCTCTTCCAAGAAAAAACTCTCCCAAATTTATAAGCGTTTTCTTCTGAAATCTCGATGGTGGCTGGATTTCTTATCAGTGTGTTCGTGTGTAAATACGAAGGCAGGATGTTCATGCATAAATCTCTTTTAACTAATCAACAGCCTTCTGGGGTTAGCCAAAAAGCAACTGCCATAAAGTGAAAAGTTTAAACAGCACTCGAACTTCATAAAGTGCACAAAAAAAACAGCTCGACGGCTTTCGCTGAGGATAACGGCCTTATACGGTGGCTGTCAAAATAAATATAATAAAGCGAGAAAACGTTGTCAGCATTTTGAAGGGAAAACTTGGACGGGGGATGAGGGCAAAAAACACAAGCAGGAAGAGGGAAATGTCAAAATATTTAACAACAAGCCCATCATCATCATCATCAGCATCAGCATTGAAATGCCTGCCAAGGTGCAAATTCAATAAAGATAAAAAGTTTTTGGGCCCAAGACTTTTTGGGGGAGGATAACCTTATCGAGTCCTTGTCACGCCCGTCTTTTTGGAACATTTGCGTATGGCGGGAATTATTAAAAAATTTGCCCTTTGTGGGGCATAAATTTCTGAAATTGTTGCTGCACACGATGAGATGGTTTTCCAGTTCAGTGACAGCTTTTCATTTGTTTTTTCCCTGGCCAAACATTATGACAATCGTACACGCATACCCACACACCCACATAGGAAAAACAAATGGGATCCGGGTCAGATGTGGAAAAACAGAGACAGAGAATAAGTCGACACAAGTTTTATCTTTACGCTTGCCTGCGTTTTTGCGGTGCGATGTCCCAAGTCGGAAACAAAGGGCCAACAAAGTAAATTTCACGGCAATGAAGTGTAAAAATAACAATAGCAGCTTTCTGCCGGCCCCCGGAAAGCGTTTCTACCTGGTCCTTCGTCCTTCGTCCTGCATCTTCTCCCACATAGTTGGAATTTAATTTCACAACAATAGCTTTTAAGCCCCATATTTCGGGCGTTTTCCCCCTGATTTCCCGCAAGTTGACCAAAACTTTTGGTTTAAACATTTCCTTTAAAGTCATTCTGCTCGAAGGTTGCCTTTTAACGCACATTAAGCCCGAATGTATCCTCTGTTTCCTGGCATTTCCCTTCGAGTTCCTTTGCCGGCCATTTCTTATGGCCATTTGGCTTTTTATTGACTCTCAGCGAGACTCCTTTTTGGGGGACATTTTTTTGTGCTGGTACTCCTGGTTTTTTCTGGTTTTCCTGTTTTGTCCACGCTTGTCACGTGGCCAGATGCTCCACTCACAAGAAGCCAAGTCAAGATTGCGCTGGGCTCTCATTTTTTATTATTCCAGTTGCCTAATTGGAGGCAACGCAGTACGTGTCCTTGCGGCAATTAAAATTGCTCACATCCTGCACGTTCGTCCTTAAAGGCAATTAAACGGTTTTAATTAGTTTTAACGACAAGTACTTTGCACTCTCATTTGTCACTGGTCACAGGGTCTATTAATGGAGGGATAGGTGCTTAAGATGGTGGGATAAGTAAATTGTTGCTAAGGTTGTGGTCAAAGTTCTTCAAACTAATTGGAAAAGGAAAGCTTGAGTAAGCAAAAGGAAAACACTCCGAAGAATATTTTAATTATGGTTATGTTTGGGATACAAATATCATCCATAGAAGAATTATATACATATCATCATGTAAGAATTAATAAAATAATATATATTTTTTTAATAATACGTCTTAAAATATTTTCTTTCATTTTTAAACATTTTTAGTTTTTCAATACAAAATAATTTTACTTTTTTGTGCAAATGCACACTTTATCGAATAACACCAAACCCAACCAGTTTTGAATGCTTTGAAGGTCATTAAAGAGCTGCCTAATTATGCATATCGACTATGTATCTCTTCACCAAACCTGAAGATGCCTCTCTGCAAGCTTAAATCTATAAGATAGTTTAGGCTTTTTATGGCGGCTCAATGGTCTAGGGGTATGATTCTCGCTTTGGGTGCGAGAGGTCCCGGGTTCAAATCCCGGTTGAGCCCGGATAAATTTTTTGTTTTAATTTTTAATAGGATTTAAAACCTAAAGATGACAAACGTAGTAGGCCTCTTTGTACATTATTTAATCAAAAAGCACCTTAAGCCTTACATAATTAAGCCTCTTTGCATCTTAAAATGAATTTTCTATGTCTTTGGTTTTAAAATCATATTTTGTTAAAGCAAAAGCTGACTTAAATGAGATTTAATCAGGATTAAGTTCTAAAGTAAACTGATATTTGTGCATTCAGGACTTAAAACCAGCTCAATTGTTCAGCCTGAGTAAGCCAATTTCTCAGTCACATACTCCAAGCAATGATGAACAATTCAATTCAATAAATTGAGAGTCAATTTCTAATGTTACCATGTTCGTTCGTCATCTCTCCACCCATTTAATCCCCATCCTCATCCTCAACTTCTATATAGTATGGCTCCTTACCATTCCCACAGAATGTCTGTCATGTTTGTTTGCCCCGTTGTCAAGTGTTTCATATGCTTGTCGAATATATATCTATAGTATATATATTGGCAACACTTGCCTCAGCTGCCCTCCAACCTCTTCTCCCTATTCATCTGGATATATGTATCGCCTCTTCAGAAATACATGTCAAGACACTTGTTGTCAATGAAAGATGTTCGAGTACCGCTTTCATATTTGCCACTTCCCCTCGAAACCTACTTCAAAATCAACAGAAATATTATCAAGTTCAATTCCTCTCCACGGTAAATTAATGTTTATTGCATTTTATTAGCCGTATCTAAATGGGAATCTGGTTGATTTTTTTATGGGCCCCTCTAATCACCATCAAAAATGCCTCAATTAACATGCTCAGACGAGCATATATACGCAAGGACTCTTCACGGAAAATATGTATATAAAAAAACCAAAAAAATAATTGTTCAGCCAGTAAAAGAAAAAAGCAGAAAAAACAATAAAGAACCACATGTTAGGCTGCCAGGAACCGCACGTATTTGTGTGGGCCAGGAACACGTTTAAGTGGCCCAGAGAACAACAATAGAGGCCAAAACGAGTGAGAGCCTGCCAAACAAATTAACAAAGCTAAGAGGGGGTAAACAGAAATATATATACAAACTTCCCACGCATCACAGGGATCTCGGTTAGAGGACATGGGCTTCGTTTAGACACACTTTTATCAATATTCATCTCCTGCAGCGTCAGGACTAGAACATGGCAATTCAATCAGCGGAAGTCCCACAACAGATAGATGGAAAGCACCCAAAAAACATATTTGCCAAATCAAAAATTGCACTCAGCCGTACAACACAGCTCCACTCAACTACAATAAATTCGATTTTAGAACCCACTCGATGTATAGACCCCCCCCCCCTTACACCAGTTGAAAATGCAAAATGGTTACGAAACTTTTTTGGTAAAAATAAAAAAAAAATACTGGAGACACAAGCGCATCAACAACAAAATTGTCTGGTGACTTTTTCCAGAAATGGAAAATAATTGAAAAAACGGGAAAAGAAATAAAATCAAAATATCAAAACGAAATCGAACCGAAGCCATTGCCAAAATCGCCCAGCATGAGGAAAGAGAATAAAAACTTTTTCAAGGCAAATGTTGTGCCAACAGCAATATGGCACTATACCATTCCGATGAGATTGATGGCAGCAGCCGCAACTAAGGCGAAACTAAATGGACAGTGTTGTGGGCAAAGGGCGGCTGGCGAGTGCTTTCAAATAAACGAACTTGCCCCTCCAACTCCTGCTCGGACACTTGACCATGACCTTAGGCGCATTTTGACACGGCCAGCAACACACACTCAGGCAAATCGAAAAAAAGGGAAACACGGAACAGTGGGCCTGCCAAAGAAATCACTTTTGGAGAAAAGGACTTACCCAACACTTTGATGCCCTGCCAAAATCTTTAAATTGTATTACCCATATAAAAAATGTCGTATTTTGACATAAGGTCACCAATTATTTCGTATTTCATTTCATATTTTAGTTTATGATTATTTATGTGAATTACATTTTGTAAACTAAAGGTTTTTCTAACGAAATATGATTTTTTAACTTACAGAGCTAATTGTTTTCAAGAGGTTTATCTTATGATAAATACTTAAATATTTCCATTAGAATACCTTTTCAACATGAAATTAAAACCTTAAGAAAAGTGTATTTATATCCAGCAAAGTATATGGGCTGATATTTGTATTATAATATTATTATTCTTAATTGTAGTTTCAATTCGTTTAAATGCAAAGCAACTTAATGTTTCTTTAAAACTTTAACATAATGAGCTTGAATCTGATAGTCTTAAAGTGGCAAGTATCAGCCCCTTCCCAAAAGTATGCAACGCGTTCTGACAAAACATTCTGTTTGATAAGCTGCCTTGTCTTTTCAGAAGACATGATGGAAAAAGAACCATAAAGTAGTGAGCAAAGTCTCGTGCGAGCCCCACATAACTTCATCAAGTCTGGCCCAAACTCAGTGGTTCTGCTGGAAAACCACCTCGGGCCTCAAAAGAATTGGTGGAAGGAAAAGCAAGCCAAGCATACGCCACACATGATATCCATAAAGTAGAGCAGAAATTCTGTTGGCATACCCAAAACCCAAGCCCAACACTCACACACTCAAACTGAGGGCATTATTACATTTTTCACGCCAATAAAAACAAATACAAAAAAAACGTAAGGAAAACTTGGCCATGCTGATCAACTGCCTAAGCTTTTGAATGGCAGAGGTTGCCCTGGTTTTTCTCCTTCCCACTTTTTTCTAACTTTGCAATTTCCTCTTTCGGGCAACGCCATCCGGTTGAGAGTTCGACTTGGTCACTCACGAAAATTACTGAAATTGTATATCCGTTTCCGGTTGAAGTTGGGTCCTGACCCGAACATCCAACCATCCTGCTTTGTGCCCAATTTTTGACAGGCATATCGAGTTATTTATTGGCACATTTAGCCCTGGCCAGTCGAACAAAAATAGTTGCCACATAATTTATGGCACATCGCGCATACGCCGCATTGCCCTTATGTGTCTGTGTTGTGAAAAGGATGGCCCAAAGGCAAACTGTTTCCAATTTTTCACTCGATACATATACCGACCCAGTTGTAATCCCTTAAGCCTACACAAGTCAATTTGCAGGAATCGAGTATCGAACTTGTAGAACAATTGCCCAAGCAATCAGTAGGCAAATTGTCAAAGTTACAAATCTCTGCCGCAGGATTTATGCACAAAGAAAAAATATCTAATCCATAACCCATAACCCCAAATGGATTTACCCACTTTCGCTTATTTTTTAGAATACTTCTTAAGTGCTTTTACTTCAAAATGTATTTGTAAAAATCAATTTTAATATTTATAGGTTTAGTTTTATATCATCTTTAATAAAATATTATAAGAACGCACTCCACTAAAGAGTTCAAGTAGACATTTTTAAGGAAAGTATATCCCTTTTTACATCATGTGGTTTTTAGCATATATGTTAATTGTCTTTAAAATGTCTAAAGAGTTAAAACTGTATTTAAAAATATTTTTGGTAATATTCCTATTTATTATTTGGCCTCTTCAATTTCAAAAATATAATATAAGTACTTTTTTAAGCCCAACCCAAATTTTTCCCTAAACTAAAACCTTTAGAAAAGAAAGCATTGATACCATTTTATTTGTTCTCTGTGACTCAGAATCATTTCCCAAATCGCTACCCATTCGAATCGAATGCATCACTTGGCCGGCCAAAGGCCAAAGGAGCAGTTAAGTGGCAACTTTTCTTCCGGAGAACCGGGATGGGCTGGTCCTGTGGATTGCCGTAATCATTACGACAAATTGCCGGGCCACAGGCAATAATGATTAATAATGAGGCAGCTGCAGTTGCTCTGCCGCCACCGCCGCCGGAAAATGGCCGAAGTTTGTACTGCCGCTTGTGGCTTTATTAAAATAAATAACTAAGGTTAAGGCAGTTAAGGCGAAGGTAATCGCGAGGCGACCCTTGCTGCCACTTCCGCTTCCGTTATGAATAATAAACTTGCCGCCGTTCAAAGTTTACCGATGCCCGGGGCAAAGTTATAATTTGTCTAATTAAAAGTTTTCCTGATTAACCTGGCGGCTAACAAGGTCAGTTGGTGAGTGCAACAAAGCGTTTTGCCGGCGAAGACAACGAATCCTGCGGTCAGTTGTGGGGAAAAATTCAAAACACCAAGTTTTGTAGGGGGGGGAAATAGTCACAGTTTATCAACTTTGGCTGTGGTCCCCAAAGTCGACACAAAACCTGCGGCCAAGTGACTCGTGTGGCACATATCAACCTAATGCACATTGTTTTGCAGCTTTCTCGTTTTGTTGTGGCATTCCACGTGCATTTTATTGCAAAAGTTTATCCGGTCATGTCCTGCGGAGTTGTCATGTGCAGTGGGTAGACCGAGGAAATAGTTGCATCTAAGAAAATACAAAGTATGCGGGGGAAAAGAAAAGGTCCTCAGAAGTCGGTAAATATTTGTAAATTATTTAAACACCAAGTTATGTAACTCAGTTGAAACTTTACTCAAAACAAAAGCTTATTAGTTCGTTCAAGTAGGGAGTATATTTAAATAAAACCACTTCTTTCCACTTCTGATGGAAATCATATTTATTCTCATCAGCAAATATAGGCCAGTTGTGAAAGTTATTATAAATTTCAGTACCCTAATGGTACTACCATTAAATATATAATTTTTTTCCAGATTACTTTTTAATTATTCATCCATTTTTCCAAGTGAATAACTTTGAAAATATTTATGATTTGATGCTTAAAGGGTTAATAGATTTCCTAATGCATCAATTGAAAACAACAGGGCATGGAGAAAGGTCTCGTCATTGGAATTTGTTGGACTTTACTGAGGTCTACATTGGTGAATGGAGAATTTCAGTTGCAAAATGTGGTTTGCGAGTCCTTCGACACCTCGATTTCGGAATTTACCCGCTGCGAGATGAAGATTGTTCGACGTGGCGTGTCGGCCTTTTATATGGTTATGAAACTTAAAGTGCCTATCAACAACGTGGATATTAATGTGTCGCTGTTCAAGAAATCGAACGGTTATCGACCATATCTCTTCAATCAGACCTTGGATTTTTGTTACTACATGCGAAATCCCCAAGCGCATCCATTATTTTATATGTTGCACAGGGTAATTATACCAGCATCCAATATAAACCACTCCTGTCCCTACAATGTAAGTATTATAACACCTTATATCAAAAAATATAAAAAAAATTAAAAATGTTTATTATACTATAAGGCAAACTAATATTTATATTCATATTTTTTAACAGCACGATTTGATAATAAATAATTTGGTTTACAAGAAGAACGATTTGAGAGATCTACCCATACCCAATGGGGATTATATGATACAACTAAAAGTGGCAACCGATAAAGTGTATGGCGCTTCCACAAAGATTTACGCAAAAAGATTCGATTAATTAGGACTTAAGTTATATTTTGTACCCTCATTTTTACTATCCAAATTATTTGATGTAAAATGTAAATTAATAAAAGTTGTGCGATAAAAACCAATAATTATTTGAAAACAAATAATTGCTCAATTTCATAAATCGATTTAAAATTGGTTTTTTAATTGGTATTGGTGGTTAAAACCTATTGAAAATACAGTGTACAGAATCAGATTCAATCGAAACGTGTTATTGAAATAGTCCAGTATGGAGAAAATTCTGATAATTGGAATCTTTTTTAGTTTACTCTGTTCAGAACTCGTAAATGGAGGCTTTCAGTTGCAGAACGTGGTTTGCGAGTCCTTCGACCCTTCGATTTCGGAATTTAGTAGATGCGAAATGAAGATTGTTCAACGTGGCGTGTCTGCTTTCTATATGATCTGGAAGTGGTATAAAAAGCCAATCAACAATTTCAACGTTAATTTGTCGTTCCACAAAAAATCAAACGGATATCTTCCATTTCTTTTTAATCAGACCCTGGATTATTGTTACTATATGCGCAATCCCAAGGCTCATCCTTTAATTTACATGATGCACAAGCCATTTTTACCAGTATCAAACATTAACCATTCCTGTCCTTATGACGTGAGTTACGATATACGCTGAATTGAATAACTAAATAACATGTAAATATTGTATATGATTAACTTAAGTTTTCTCTTATTTTTTATTAACAGCATGATGTGATCATCAACGGATTTATCTTCAAAGAGAATGACATGAGGGATCTGCCCATATCCAATGGGGAATACATGATACAAGTGAAAATTGCCACCGACAAAAATTATATAGCGTGCATAAGAACTTACGTCAAAAAAATGTGATTGAAATACCTGCATCCTATTTCTATTATGTTTTAAAAATAGCTTCAACAGAGTTCATTAAAGATGTATTCACTTAAAGAGGCAACAAATTGTATCGCAAAATAAAGCAATCAAGTAAACGCATATAATTTTGAACATGTTATTTTTGGGTTGACTAGCTTTGAAAATTGTTTATAATTTGTTGTTTTAGATTTTTGTTGCAAAGAATAAATATACAACATAAATGACTACGAAAATCCTAATTTACGAGTCCACCGATGTTACGTTTTAAGCAAATGGGTTTTAACCGAAAATGGAAATTCAAAAATTTTAAAATATTACTACACAAGTAAAACACAGTTATGCAAAAAAAATTAATTTTAATGATTTGAAGCAATACTTTTACTGCTCACTGTAGAAAAAGAGATAAGTATCTTTATTTACGACAAATTATTCGGCATTGATTTAGTTATAATAGCAGTGAGCAATCCACTCGGAATGAGATCAAATTGTCACGAAAACGGCAGCACTCAACATGAAGTATTTGACCATTATCAACCTGCTTTTGACTGTAATATTATTTCCCGGCTTACAAGGAGCCCATTTTCGGTTCACCAACTTTCAATGCAACAGTCTGGATACGCAGTTTGTGGAGGTTAAGGGGTGTTCCCTGAAGATGGTGCGTCGAAATGTCGTGGGCATGAATTTCCATCTGGCTATTAAATACGACCAACCCATTAATAAAATTCAGATCAACCTGAGCATATTTCGAAAGTCGAATGTGTACAGGCTGTTTCTGGTGAATCACACCATTGACTTTTGCTATTATATGCGTAGACCAGAGCAATATCCGATTTTCTTTATGTTTCACGAGTCCTTGATGGCTGCCACCAATGCCAATCACACGTGTCCATATACCGTATGTATTCCAATATTATAGTTAAATATTAATAATATTTTGTTCAACAACAGGAGAGGGATATTTATGTGAGGCAAATGACATTCAATGATCGGACAGTGAGAGACCTTCTTGCCTTTCTACCTGAAGGTGAATACAAACTGGCGGTATCTGTTGGTGCTTTTGGAGTCTGGCGATTGCAGATTAACGTTTACGGACAGCGTGATTAATTTAGTGATTATTAAAATAATTAACAAACCAGTTCAAAACCAGTAAAAATCTATTTTAATCAATCAAAACAAACCAGCCGTTAAACAGTCTAAAAACGGAGCCAGGCAAATAGTTAAATTATTTCAGTCGATGAGGCAACATGAAAGATCACCTTTTGAATTTAGTACTCCCCATACTTATCATAATGGATTGGAGCGAGGGAAAAGTTTTCACGGTCAGCAAAATGGATTGCCGAACCTTGGATCCTTCGTTTACATATTTTAAAACATGTAAAGTTGTGCGCAGGGAAAATGGTCGAGCTGCCCTTTTTGTAAATGAGGTGTTTCTCTACAAAGATCCCATTGATGATATCATTGTAAGTTAAAAAATAAACTCTTTTAAAAGAAATAAAATATCAGCTTTTTAGCTAAACCTGGGAATGTTTAAAATTGTCAAAAATCGTCGCTTTCAGTTTCTAAATGAAACCTTGGACTACTGCCTTTTTAGTAGAAAGTTTTTAGCCAGTGGAGTTTTCGGATTTCTGATGACACCCCTGCTGAGAATTTCCAATGTGAACGCCACCTGTCCCCTGCAGGTGAGAATCGTTTGGTTAGATGGATTTATCTCTACTTAAAGTAAAACCTACAGCAAAGCATAATATTCAATGGTTTTCCCATCGATGAGAACACAATTAAAGAAATTCCAATCCCCAACGGTGTTTATATGTTCCAAATGCGAGCATCCATGATGAAAAAATGGAGAACGGACGTGAAAGTCTACGTCACTCGAGTCGATAAGTATTCTGAGTAACTTTGTATTTAAATGTTTAAATAAAATGATTTCCTGTTAAATTTCGTTAATTTATATCTTTTCATGTATAATTATTACAAGTTAATTAAGGTCTTTTAAAAACAGTACAATACAAATCTCTAACCTTTTTTTTTACATTGTAACTACATCGTAAATGTAAGCAAGTAAATTGACATTCGACACAAAATGTTCCAAATTCAGCCACATCTTTTTCCTAGAGAACTAACATTTTACATTTCTTGTACAAACATTTTAGCGGGAAAAAAACAAACAACAATGTAAGGATAACTTGATGTTTTTTGTTTAGCGATTATTGCTGTTTTATTTTAATAAAAAAAATATTAAATATATCTATTGTTAGAAAAAGGAAAGACAAAATTTGAAATCAGCTGCAAAAAGTAGAAAATAAAAATTCGCTGGTATTTTTAGCGGTATTCGATATATTAGGTGAAGAATAAATCACTATTCACTATATAGTATTTATTTTTATTCAAAAAATATCGATGTATTGAAGTTTCGATATATCTTTCACATCACCAACTTTTCTCTCTTTCCTTTCGAAACGTGAGCAAAACCGTAAGTACAAAATTAAGTGCTCCGCAAAAACTTGGAAAAAATAATTGTAAATGTGAAAATACATATTGCCTGATAGATAGATACAAACTTCTAGGCTTAGCGCTTATTAAAATGCCATCGAATGGAGTCAATCCAAAGTTTTAGCGAGACTTAATAGGTGGCTGGAAAAACCGCATGCTCACCGCCCTTAACCTCACTTTTCCATTGCAGTGCTCGGTTGAATTGTCGGAACCATGGTGAACGGCCGCATACCCTCGGTCTTCTCGAAGACCTATGTGACTCCCCGTCGCCCCTATGAGAAGGCGCGTCTGGACCAGGAGTTGAAGATCATCGGCGAGTATGGTCTGCGCAACAAGCGTGAGGTGTGGCGCGTCAAGTACGCCCTGGCCAAGATCCGTAAGGCCGCCCGTGAGCTGCTGACCCTCGACGAGAAGGACGAGAAGCGTCTTTTCCAGGGTAAGTAAGGGCTACATACAAGGTACAGTCGAACTTTCTCAAATGGTACTCATAAACCATACCATGTGCATAATATTCTTAGGAAAGTTCGACTGTATAAGAGGTAGAACACTGACATGATGAACTGTATTAAAAAAATATTCTGACACTTCTTGTCTGAAATAATCTTTGACGTTAACAAATACACACTGAAGACAGTTCCGTGACCAAGCACTTGATAGCTATTTGGAACCCCCCTTAATTTTATATCCTCTTCACCCACAGGTAACGCCCTGCTGCGTCGTCTGGTCCGTATCGGTGTCCTGGACGAGTCCCGCATGAAGCTCGATTACGTGCTGGGTCTGAAGATCGAGGACTTCTTGGAGCGCCGTCTGCAGACGCAGGTGTTCAAGCTGGGATTGGCCAAGTCCATCCATCACGCCCGCGTGCTGATCCGCCAGCGTCACATTCGGTAAATATCGCTTGGATAGGCGACCACAGCGTCGCCAGGCTCTCTCTCAGATATAACTCTGTTCTGTTCAGTAAGACCACTTGGGAGTCGAACAAGCTCCAATGCTTGCACCGGCTCTCAACGTCTGTAGATTGCGCATGTGACTAGGTTCACTCCAATCGAAATTGCAAAATGCCCGCCTAGCGTAAGTTGCTCTGAACGTTTTTCTTAGGCCCTAATCCAGCAGCCACCACTTGATGGTTTTCCTTTTTACCAGACTTAACTAATCTATATCTTGTGTTATGTCCATTTCCACAGTGTGCGCAAGCAGGTGGTCAACATCCCGTCGTTCGTGGTGCGCCTGGACTCCCAGAAGCACATCGACTTCTCCCTGAAGTCGCCCTTCGGCGGCGGCCGTCCCGGTCGCGTCAAGAGGAAGAACCTGAAGAAGAACCAGGGCGGTGGCGGCGGAGCTGCTGAAGAGGAGGAGGACTAAGCAGTGGTAGCCAGCTGCAGCCAGGAATCGCAAGGCGCAGACTTTTGATAAAATGCTGTTTGTTTTACACAATAAATGTAAAATTACCTGAAATTCTATGTTATTTCTGGGTATAAATGTAAAATTATCTGACATTTCATATTATTCCTGGGTATGTACTATTTATTTGGAATAGAGGGTACGTGATAGACGAGATATAAATCATAACAATTGTCCAGAACTAACTAATGCTGAAATGCCAACCCATTGGCATATTTGGTGGTTGTGAAACTATCATAATACCCACACATTGCTTAAGTCTTTCAAAATTATCAATATTTAACTAGAAAACTGTAAGCTATTTAAACACCTTTAACTGCGCCTAATAGTCAGTTAAATAGAAAGATATTTTAAATTTTTGAAATAAAAAAGGGCGCCTAAAAACAAATTACTTTTCGTAATACCCGACCAGGGATGAAATTCTAAGGTATCGATAAAGGGGGCACACAGCTGTTCCGTGTTTATGTTTAATTTGTTGTTAAAATGTCTGCTAAAAGAATTCGAGGAAAGAACTTTTCCGAGCAGGAAGAACATGTTCTAATTGATCTCGTGCTGTTGAAAAAGGATATTCTGCAGGACAAGAAGAAAGATGCCGCAACTTGGCGAAGGAAGGCTGAAACGTGGGAGCAACTGGCCGCGGAGTTTAGGGCACAAACAGGGACCGACCGAACGTGTGCTGCCCTGCGGGAAAAATACGATAATATGAAGAAAAATTCCCGGAATAAGTACAGAGGAGTCAAGAACTGGGACCACGAAAGGGAACTCTCTGTTGCAGGAAGTTCATGGTGTTCCAGGTCCTCAATGACGGATAACAATGAGGGACATATAGGAAACACCACCACCACCCCGCTGGAAAACCAGTTTGACAGCGACGGTAAGTGTTCTAAATATGTAAAAGGATTGTACTTTATAGCCAATATAACAAACCATACAAACCCAAAACTGTTTGCAGGAAACTTCCAGTTAATAAATGTAGCCAAAGAAGAAAATCCTTCAATCAGCTCGAAAAACTCAGATAGCTCCCAATTACTGCAGGTAAGTTCAAAGTAGTTTATTAACCAAGTTCTATAATATCCTTTACATTTTTTTCAAGAACATTGATGATATCGACGACCCCGAGGTATCCATCCTAGAGGCTTCTCAAAGATGGAAGGCGAAAAGATTAAGGGAATGCGGTTCTCCAACTTTGCCACAAATCAATAGATCACCCCGCACCGAAAAGGAGCAGGTTGAATTGTTTAAGCTACAACAGCAGTATTATAGAGACCAGAACTCCAGAGCCGCTGAACAACACAAATACGAAGTAGAGAAACAAATTGTTGAACTGCAAACGGCTCGATTGAAGAACCAATTACTTGAAATGGAAATCGAAGTAAAACGCGAAGAACTAGCTAAAATTAAGCAAACTAATTTAAGTTAGTTAAACTGTCCAAAGAATCAAAACTGAGACTTTTATGTTAAAAGTTAATACTCACCTGATTTATGTATCTATACGCGAACGAATCTCCATTTTGAACTAGAAAATCGACATTAATTACAAGTATTTAAGACAATCCATTGACAAGAGGACATTAGAATATATTGAAAAATATATATTTAGTTCGATTTCCAAATTTGGAATACTTTAAACAAATCAGACCCCTACCTAAGGTTCAGTTTTAGGTAAATATTTTCCAATTTTAGGAAAAAGACTACTATGTAGCTTATTGAATAAAATAAAGAAATCTGTTCTTAAGTTAATTTTTGAACCCTATAGTGTTTATGGAAAAATCACTTAAACAATTTTAAGCCATTGTCAGACAGAAGAAATCGGTCTTAACAGTATGAACGCAATACTTAATATATGCCTTGATTTATCTAATGTTTTAAAAAGTTTACTTTGTTATAATATTTTTCCTTATCAAAGTAAGCCAATTTGAAAAGTCAGTAGTATGCCCGTGTTCGTTGGCTTATAAAAAACTGCCGTTATCGTGATTGTGTTTGGTATTTTTCGAGCTTACAGGCGTCTTCGCACTAACGTAACTTTTAAAAATCACGTAAGGTAAACGTAAGTGAACGTAAGTTCGTAAGTTTCCGAGGAAAACAAAAAATCAGAGGAAAAATAACAGCTGGAACTAAATCGAAAATTGTGGATAAATAACTGTCGCCAAAATGCCGAAACCCGGTGACAAGGCGAAGGTGAAGGTGAACGTAAAGGAGCGGGTGGTGGACGAGTCCTGCGACCTGAGCCTCTCGGAACTGAGCGAGATACCGGTGCGGGAGATTGTAAGTACAAGAACAAGTACAAGTAATTAGCGCCGGTTCTTGGTGTCTCTATCTGCATTATCCCCCATCTCACTTCCTCTTGGGGGTCACGTCTGTTGTCTGGCGAATGTCTAGTCACTGTCTATCTCTCTTGCTCGAATAGCGGGGGCAGGGGATTGTGTTGGGCTGGAGAAGGAGAGACCCACTTCCTCTCTCTCTCTCCTCTCCATATAACTCTTCGTGTTGTTGTTGTTGTTCTGCCGGCTGGCTTGCAATTAACGCTGACGTTGACCCCCTCCCTCTTCTCTTGCTTCCACCCCTTAACCCTTGTGTGGTTGGAATTGCAGTTGAATTCGCTCGAGGGGGTTGATTTTTGGTCTTTGCCACCCCTCAAAAACCAAGAAGGTTGCAAAAAAAAAAGTAGAGCGAGTGTGGAAGTCGACTATAAAATACCTGGTACTTCATTTTGGATCCCAAAAATAATACGAATTAAACTAGTATACAAAATTAAGCAGCGAAGTATAGGTAACTAAATTAAAAAAGTGAAAATTTAGCATTGTTCCTATGGTAGCAAATACATGATATATTAATTTAAAAGGAAACATTTTTATCCTTCACTTCTTTACAAACATTTAACAAAAATCATAATGACCCAAAGGTGTAGAAAATGGATAATTTAATTAGTTACATTTTAGTATTAAAGTTAACTAATTTATTTTTTGTTTCCTATTAATTAGTACTATTATTTAGGAAAAACATACCCTATTTGGCTCTAAATTGAAATTGAGTAATGACAAATTGGCTAAAAGTAAAGATAACATAAATTAAAAGATCTCCAACATACCCTTATTCGTAACCAAAAAAAAGGGTGCAGGACAAGAGAAAGGGATTTTTAAGTTACTTTGTTCGGGGGTTTCCTTTTTCGGTCATGTTTTGCCACTGGTTCTCAATTCAGTTTGTCCTTGTGCTTTGCAGGCTTCGTTCAAGCGCGTCACTGTTTTGGATCTCTCCAGCAATCGCCTGGTCAACCTGGGAGTAAGTAGCTCCTCCAAGTCTTATCTAGCACACCATCTAAATGTCACTTTTTTGGGCACCCCCTGCTGGTTTAGAAAAACTTTTCGATTCTCACACGTCTGGTGCGACTGGATCTGAGCAAGAATCAAATAACATTCCTGCCCGAGGACTTTGGCCAGCTGGAGCAGCTGCGCCACTTGGACCTGTACAACAACTGCCTGGAGCACCTGCCCATCAGCTTCGGTCAGCTGCGTCGCTTGCGCTACTTGGATCTGAAGGGGAACCCCCTGACGCCCGCCTGGCAGAAGATTGTGGGCTGCTGCTCCACGCAAAAGGACTGCCAGCAGGCGGCCAAGAATACTGTAAGTGCTTGTCGACTCGAGTGGCCCTCGAGTGGCACAGCTTTGCGCCCGTTTTTCCCATCTAACTTATTTTATTTTCCCGTTTTCCTCATTATCCAGGTCAGCATTTGCGCCAACTACAAGCCGGAATTCATTGAACGTGAATGTTTGGCCGCCCAGGAGACCCTGAAAATGGCCGGAGCCGGGGACTCCAATTCTGCCAACTCTGCTCAAGCAAATGGCGGAGCAACTGGCGGAAAAAAGTCCACTAAGCCCAATAACAAGAAAGCGAAAGCCAAAAAACTCGCTGGGGGAGGAGACAGCGAGCTGACAATCAAACCAGTGAATGCCGGTGGACCATCAGGAAGTGGAGGAACTGGATCGGGATCCAAGTCAAGTCTGAAGAACAATCAAAAGAAAAAGAACTCGAATGGCGGCACATGGTTGAATCTACTCTCAAGGGCCGCCCTATCCTCACTGGTTACCTTTCTCGTCCTCTTTGTCATCAATTTGCTGATCATCTACATGATCATGTTCAAGAATCCCGACATCGCAGACAAGCTGGTGGAGTATATACCACATCAGTATCGTGATTGGATCCTGACCAAAACGGAGATCTTTCGGCTGCGTGTCACCGACTGGATCTCCGAATTCCGTACACCGCCAGAGGAACACTGACGGTTCATTTATTTGAAGCCATAGGGCGCTGGGCTTCAAATAGATGGTATCGCTAAACAAAATTCGGATGCATAGCGCGTGTATGGAGGCAGACTTAAAATTGGGATACGTGTAGACCACCTGAACGAGTTATATGACTGCTACTTTGATATACCATTATGTGTAATTTACTGCCATTTATTTTGATAGACTCTAAGACAATACGTCCATTGACAGGAGATTTTTAAAAGGATGAGAACCGCATGCACTCCGCAACTGAAGAGGCCACTTAAAAGACACCAAACTACACTCAATCACTCAACTTAATCGAACTCAGATGAATCTACAGCTAACCTAACCATAGCTCAAACTCAACTCAATAGTAACTGAATGGCGGTTCAAAACTGGCCAACGCATAGAAACTACAGACACAGTCAGACCAGACCCCCTTGTAATATCCACATCTATCAGATCGAATCGAATCAGTCACAAATAAAATACTTTAATCAATTGTAAGAATACCCAGTGCAATCTCCATTTTATTTGAAGTTCAAGCTCAAATTATATTCATGTTAGCCTGACCACTTAACATTTGTAGATTTCAAATCTCATAGGTTTTTATCGGAATACGCGAATAATGATTTGCAGAAAATCAAAACGAAATTTTAGCGGTTTCATATGATTTATGCGAATACAAATTATTGTACTGTAACAAATAAAAGATTTTTGGAATAAAATTTTACATTTTAACAAATGTGTTTTAGTCATTGGGGGTTTGTTCTTCTTATATGAAGAGTTTCATATTAAGGGTTTTATTTTTACTCGCAAACGACCAAGAACTCAAATGATAAGCGTGCATTATTTTATTATGGTACATAAAAAGGTGCCTTGTCGGTATTTATTGAAATATTTGCCATCTAAATCAAACAACTAAACTTAGTCTTATTTCACAGGAAATGGTAAACAAAACTTATTTTAATTAAGATTATTTCAAATTCACGCTTATCTATTGGTTTGGTCACGTTATCTAGTATTTATAGCCCCCATTGGGCACGCGAGCATTATTACCACATTTTTTTTATTAAATATAAGTATGAACTGCTCGGCCATCTGTTTTTATTACTCTCCTAGTGCTTGTCCAAAAAATTAAGAAATTTCCCAGAAATTAACCTTCCTAAAATATATGATTCCGATTATAACGAGATTATAGCATATAATTCAAAGAAGTGAGTATTTAAAAACTGGGTCTTGCAAAACATATTTGTGAAAAAATTACTATTTTAAAAGATAAAGCAGAAATACACATTTTTGTTTTTTACAGTTTGATAACGTTTTTAAAACGAGTTTCGAGAATGACTTATAAAGGGTTTATGTATAAAATCAAAATGTAATAAAAAAAAAGTAAAGGCATAGTATCCAATTTTTCGAAGATGAAATTATCTTTCAATAATTTATAATTATATTATTATTATATACATAATTTGTATACTTTTATTCGTGGTTTACCACTATAAAGATTGAATTCAGTATATTCCTTGCTAATGTCGTAACTAATCTTATAAATGTAATGAGGACTCAAGTACGGATATCCTAGCAAACCATTCCCATATTGTTATATCAAGGTGTTTCATGTTATATTGTTTATATGTACATACACATATGTATTTTTTTGTCTATTTGATAGCTCTACGTAATCAGTTCATTCGCATATCGCAATTAATTGATACATGACTTGCGAAAACAAACCGGTTCCATACTAAAGTGAATTTCATCAATAGAAAGTAGTAGAACAATGACGTACTCATGAGCGGGAGAAAATTATTACTAAACATCGTAAGAGAGCAAAAGCTTGGATAAATATTTACGAATATCATATCAATTGGTTCGGTTCCCAGAACAGAAATGGTTCCCACCTAATTGCTGATGAAATGCTGTTTATAAATTTCTTTGCAAAGGATATCACCGCTCTACCCTCACTCCAATTTTAAAGTTTCGTGTTTCCGGAGAATATGGAACTATAGAACTGGCCACGCTTATGCAAAGCTTGACTTAGATTTCGTCATCCAAAAGTATGGAGAAGGCCCTTGCCCTTTAGGAGTTGCTCACTGCCTCCCCCTCTCTTCGTGTCTTACTATTCATCTCTCGTTTCGCTTGCTCTCCTTAAATTCAGCGCATCCTTTTTGTCGTCCTTTGTTTTGTGCCTCCTGACTTTTGGCTCCTCTCCTTCTCTTTTGCCGGCTTGGCGCCCTCTCGCTCTCTTTGGTTCCCCTCTCTTCTCTTCAACCAAGCATTAGTGTTTTTAGCGGGAAAAAGTCAAATCAACTTTTGGAAATTTTCAAAACTATTTATTGGTACTTAAAACTTATTTCAAACCTAAGACCTTTTTAAAAATGTTATTAAAAACTTAATAATTTTAATTGTAAGTTAATTGATTTTTGAATTTGTAGTTTTTAGTCTATTAGCTAGTAAATTAAGATATGAATTCTGAAATTAAACCATTCATAAAAAAAAAAAAAGATAGATTGACAGACCTATACGAAGCCGGCTGCGTTTTTGGTTTGGCGCGCTCTCGCAACGGTTCTCGCCGAGTATTTAAACAGCCCGCCGCCGAGCGCTCTTCACAGTTACTCTTTAAAATTCGCGCAGTCCACCCGGTTCTCGTGGGAGGTAGTCCGATTTTTGGTAGCCAGCAGCGCTACGTTGAACTGTTGGCATTATTCAAACGATTATTTGCCAAAAACACCAAGGGCGATCGACCGGGAGATAAACTCTTTGATTTACGCGGCATTTCGTGTATCGCCAGCAATCCAGAAAAGGTAGAAATACGTAAGCGTTTTCGAAAAACCAGAAATTCTAAGCTACATGTACAGTTGGCGTGAAGGGAAGGGAAACGGAAAGAGATAGAGAAGCACATGGCCAAAAATTGGGTTTGTCTGAAAATAGCAGAGGCAGAGTGCAACTGTCTAGCACACATGTGTTATGTATTCGAAAAACATTCTAATGGAAGCCACGAAAAAGTGTATAATTAATTGACATTGTCAAAAAAAAAAGAGTGTAGTGTAGGTGAGAGCCCCGAAACCGAGAAAAAATCGGACCAGAAATAACCACAGTGACAATTATAACCACAATTAAAACGGAAACCTTTTCATAAAGCCCAACAATTTCGACAGTCAAAAAAAAGAGACACGCGTGCATTTGCGTCGTCAACATTAAAATGACCACGTTGCACCTGTCCCGTTATTTGCGTTCCCTCTTTCTTCAATTTCAATTTTGTACCAATTAATTTTTCGGTTCTTTTTGAAGAATTCTTTTTTTTTCTTTTTCTAACACATGAATGGAATATTAGCATTTTCATTTTCCCGAGAGCCCGCGCTTTCCACTGCAGTTTTTGGTGTTTGTTGTTTGTGTATGCGATAGTTCAATGGCTGCGAATAGGTTTCCCCATTTGACTTGCTGATGTTCCACGTTTCTCGCTAAACTGCAATACGTAATTTAGCTGTAATTGAGCACTTAACCAAGGGAAAGTTCCCTCCAATGCCAGCGGACCAAAAAAGTGGTAGAAAAGCACATCAACACAAAAAAAAGAGGGTTTACTATCAAAGCTATCTGCACACGTCAATGCAATTACCTCACCCACACGAACTAGTGCACCCACCCACTTTCAGACCGATCCAAACTGACTCATCAAGGACATGGCCAAAGGGAAATCAGGCCAAAATGGGATGGGTACACGGGAAAAAATATAAATCAATCATTTGGTATCAATATAGATATTACTAAATTTCTAGATATTTTAAAGACTTTAAATTTCTATCACTTGAGAACTATTGGTTCTAACTTAAAAATTTTATTACCCCTTAAAAATTGAAAAACGGTTACATATGACACAAATCATATCCATACCACTTCTAAAATTCCCTATATCCCTCGGATTCTTGGTAACATAGGGATTATTAAAAAGTAAAACACACAATTTCCCATTATACACATATTAGGACTTAATTCTTGAAGACTTATGATAGTTTTTCAGCATTTAAATGACTTTCTTTCGGTGCTGAGGTGTGCCTGTTTTGGCCATATCTTTACGATGTAACCATTTCCCTTTTTTACGCGCCCATTCTGTAGTTGTGTTATTGATTTTGGTGCTATTGTCGTTGTTGGTAATTAACATAACAGACATTTACAAGCAAAAGTCAAAGACGCAGTAAAACTGTGACGTCAGAGACTGGAGTCCAAGGAAAGCAAGTGGGTGAAATGGCAGTACCAACCAGAGGAAGAGAGAAAGCTACAAAAAAGAAAGAAAGAGAGTGGGTGCAACTGTTGATTGCGTGGGCGGCCTTCGAGACATTTGACATATTCTAAGAATAAATCTATTTTACACACATGCGATTTTGGGATTAGGAATTTTAAATTTAGCTTTGGGTTATAACAAAAGAATTTTCAGTGGAACAATGGGAATTCTGCGGGTTCCTGATTGTTACAGAGAGAAATTGAAAGTCGAGTATAGTTATGTGAAGAACAAGGTTAACTAAGCCAACTTATTATAAACATATAAAAGACTGAATAACAAAATCACTTTATAATCAATACTTTGTAATAATTAGTGAAAGTTCTGCTAAATGTAATATTGTTCCGGTAATATAATATAAGGGCATTAAGCTTGAGGTCTCTGCCCTATTCTTATCCCGCATTGACAGGTTGTTTACTGGTATTTTGCTGTCAATCGCCTCCGGTCTTTTTTCCACATTTGCCATCTGCGCAATTTGCCACCAGACATTACACTTGACCGCCTGCCATTCTTGCCTCCGCTGACCGGACAGAAACTGATTTATTTTTAGATGCAACTAATTTCCGTAACACCTGAGAAGGTCGCTTCTTTATCAGGTTTCCAAGTTCCCTCCAAATCGATTGGACCATTGAACGGCAGTCACAAATCGACGTTCAATTAAGACTTTCCAATAAAACGTACCGCTTTGCAGGCAGAAAATAATTACCAAAAAAATCGATAAAAACCAAATATTCATAGAGACTCTAAAACGATAATGTGACCTTTATGGCGGTGTGCGTGGGTTGTTATCAGGTTTGGCATTATGCAACGACCGCATGCAAACTCTCCAAATGCTGTTAATTATTTTAAACACCTCAAACAGCCAAATTGCATTTGCTTTCCAGAGCTTCTGTAGATAACACGAAACAGACAAACCGCTTACGACGGACAGATACTGGGGTTTTATTTTATAACTCGTGTCTCCCTTTTGATAAGGAGAATTTGTAGAAGCCCATTGGGAGCTCTATTTGATCAGCAGTTTCTCATTGAAATGCCACGGGCTTGTTGTTCATATGCATATGGAGTGTAAACCTCGTTCTGATGACGTATAGTGATCTCTGAGCTCATTAAAACGTCAGAAGACAGCTGCTTAAATATTTTTTGAGACTTAAAAATTTAGAAAGGGGAAAACAACTAAAACATTCAAAAATCAATTAGACTCTACAATGATTTAGAGAAAAAGATGTACTACCCTTACCACTCCTCTATGTATGTTTCCAGAACTTTTATCAGCCCTCTTTGCAGACGTGTTGAGTGTCATAACCTTGTTTGCTTCCACGAATCATGTTCTACTATCTCTAAAGTTCCGCAGAAAACCCTACCACAAAAAATAATTACTAAATGTACGGCGATTGCTGAATTCGCTATTCATTTCTATATGAGGCACCCAAAATAAACATGCATACGTAACGCTCAAAAGGGGGGAAATCAGAAACCTTTTTGTTGACCACTAGATAAGGAGAGTCAACTTTCCCATTCCAAAAACTCATGCGGCAAATGCATTCCACGAGTACAAAAAAAAACCCAAAAACTTTTTGGCTGATGAAATCTTAGAAAAGCTTTGCAGCACGACGCTGTGATGAACTTGAGTCTAAATATAAACAGATTTAGCCAAGAATGAGAGTATCGCGTTATACTTACGCAGAACGCACTCAAATATCGTGGGGGTGGAGAAGTGACGGCATTATCGGATAATGTTTTAAGGGTTGGGGTCCCCATGATTACACACTCCTTAAACTGCTTCCGCTGCAATTTCCTATTATTATGAGTCAGGCCCAACGATAAATATATGAAATTATCAAAAATGTCCCAAGCTCTTTAGAAGGTTCTTTTGAAATGGCATTATGTCTGCTAAGAGTATCTACATATAAAAATAAATCCTCAGCAACGCAGTACAAACACGTGGTTTTCATTTGTGGCTGAGGGGCTCGACCGGGTGGGTTTTGATTACATATATAGTTGCTCTCAACATGTGGGGATGCTGCTGAATAGGAAACCGGAGAGTTTAAGAGAAAACCAGATGGGTGTACGAAATATAAAGAGTTTGAATTTTAGGCCAGCTGTGTAGTTGCAGCAACAGCATTTTGCTGGCTATTCTCACGCTCACATGCCATTAACAAGATTCTTTGTTTTCATCTAGCATGACATACAAACAATGCGGCATTACTTCTCTGAATATTTTGCATTAGCGAGATTTTTGATATTCAAGGTTTTAATTTGGTTTTTAGAGATCTGTCACGTTTGGCAGGCAGATGATAATTGGCTAGGATTAAATATAGCAAAGTGCTCAGAAACCATTTTATATCTGAACAAATTGACAATTTGTGTTTTTAAGACAAATACATTGTATCATTTGTTAAACTAATTAGAGTTTTCAGAAGCTCTGGGAAATTAATATATATTATAATGAAGAGTAAAAAAAGTGTTATTAGAGATCTAATAAAATAATCAATACAGATTTTTATCATGTGATATTTAAGTGTTTTTTTTACCTTTTGAAGACTTGTCTACTCAAAGAGGATAAATAAACAGTTCAACAAACTATCGATCGTGCAAAAGTAAAAGAAAAGGTAAACGCATGTACACACCTAAGATATTTCAATTGAAATGATGCAATCGAGCTATTTTTCGGCAATTCCCGTGCCCTGTAATTGTTCCCAATGTCGGATCGGTTTGTAAATGTTTCGGTTTGATTTTAGCCGTGTCATGCTTTTTGCTCACGCAACCGAAATAAATGATAATAGCGAGACGAGCACATATATAACATGTATGTATATATATCTTGCGATAAATCGGCGAACCAGTTCGCAGTGGTTTTGGGGCAAAAAATAGTGAAAACTATGTATGCGATAAGAGCAAACATTTGGCATGACAAACACCAAGCACCTACAACTAAAAATATAGAAATAGTGAACAAAAAAAACAAAATACTACCAAATGTGTGCCAACATTTTTCGTTTTTTTTTTTTTGGTCTACACTGGGTGAAGGTTCTTTACTCGGCTGTGTTGCCAAAATATTGAGTATGCCGCACGCAGATATTGCGTTCTCTAAAAAAATTGTATTCATTCATTGAGCTATAATACCGCTCGATGTTGTTATTCTATATCTTATCGATGGTATTGAGTGCCATGTTTGTGATTTTGCTGTTGTGACGCTTTGGTTAGATAACGTAATATATGAATACCAATACCTTTGGCTACCTTGCATTGGTTGTAAATGGCTGTAAAAGTCAGCCAGCTTCGTTTTGTGGCCCCCAAGTGGGAGCTCGTGCTCTTCGCAGGGCTTATCTGTCTATCTAGACCCTTGAGCAGAGGTCAGGCCAAGTCAAGTGGGGAGGTCATTCAACCTTGTTGCGAAATCTGTCAAATATGCGGCGAAACATGGCCAAAACAAACGGCCAAAAGATATCTTTAGACATCCGAAACTGTCTACGCAGCGTCTGAGAGCTGGAAATTGATATGCAAAATGAATGTATGCACATAAATATATCATTTGTCATTTGCTCGAAAAAGAATGAGCTTAAGTGGCAAAACGCCGGCCCTCTATTTAAGTTCTCAAAAATGTACAACACCGTAGAGAAATATTGGTACACCTGAAACTCATTGGGGGCCAGTCTAAAGTACAAAAACTCACCCACTCAGCGCATACTCGACACATTTGCTATGTGAAATATGGCACATGTGACTGGGATTTAACGGATTAATAATAGAACTGGGACACAAAAACCGAAACGCAAAAAGGAAAAACCAATTAACCGAAATTTGTCATCGAGAACACAATACTAGCGACATCATCCAAAGGGACTAAAAATAAAACTCATTAGAGCAGGTTTTCAATGAACGAAATTATGTTCAATTTGCATACAAATTGCCGAAAAATGCTTTAACATTTTTATACGAATTTATTTCCATAAATTAAGGACAAGCGAACATCCTCAATTTGAAAGTGAGTCGCACAAAACAATTAACGGGCAATTGAACTTTTGCATATTGGAATATCTCAGTCTGAAATCGCAGACAATTAAATCAAATCAAGAGCGATGCTGTCCGTTCGTTTACCTAATAAAGGGGGATTCTATTAGTTTGGGTCTGGAAATAGCCGGTTTGGAAATGAAAGTGTCTGGGCGCCACAATCTCAATTAAAATTCATTATTAAATCAATAAAGGAATACTTGTTCTACACAGAACGAAATATGATCTTAAATGGATGGTGATCAATTGGATCTTTTGATGTTTTATGATTGATACCCAATAGAATTCTTAAAACTAAATGTATTTGTTTATTTAATCTCTTTGCAGTTTTTTTTCTTACTAAGGGACGGAAACAGCGGCTTTCAAAATGGTTAACATTGTGGTGAGCATTTCTTAGGAACTCAATTGAGCAATTACCTTTATTAATTGTTGGCATTTCTTTGGTCTTTTTAGGACAGCGGCTCCAAGCATGCGCCCCAGGAAATGGAGCAATTCCTGCCCGGCGAAGGAAAAGTCATGTGAGTGTTGTCGTCGTCTGGTCAATGTGCTAAAAATATTTCGCCTAAATTGCTGGTGTGGCATGTTTGCCAATTAAGTTTACGAGTAGATTAGTGTATTGCTGTCGCTAATTGGCCTTTGATGTGGCGTCGACGTCTAAATTGAGACTAGAAATGCTTTGTAAGACCTTAAAGCCAGGCACTCTGACACGGGCAGCTCAGATTGATTACAATTATCAATTATGGGCTTTAAGAGGGGATTGGGATCTGCAGCCGCCCAGCTATTAAAATATTAGATGTCTAGCCATTCGAGAGTAGTCATGATAGCCGGGCTAAGTTCTCCAGATAAATAACTGTATAATCAATCAGTCTCTTGCCTTATAATAGGCACAAATCACGTAAGCCTCTGTCAAGTCGAGGTGTACCTAATATGAATTCCGACCGTAGAACGCAATAGAAACAAATCAAACTCAAATCAAATCCACTTACGTACATCTAAGCGCTTTTGCTAATCAATAGTACTGTGAGTTATCTCCCAAGTTCAAGGTGCTGCTGCTGGCAGGTTTTCAAAAATATTTATGCATCCCATCTGCTGACGTTTAGCAAATATCGATTTTAGCTGATCTACCTTCAGATGCAAATATTATTGTTGAGGAAATAAACAAGAAAATGAAATGTGCAAAGCAGCTCCAACGAACGGAAAAGGCGTGAAATAAATTTGCATTTTGCATGACAATATCAGCAGGCACACGTGTTGTACACTTTAAATTTTCAAAAGATGACATTTAAAACATTCCTGCACTTTGACCAGGGAAATTCAGATCGTAAAAATTATACAAGTACTATATTATAAATAAATACTTGAATTTTTTCTGCTTTGCTCTTGTCATTAAAAAACTTATTTCGATGACGCTGCATTACTTATAGATTGATTCAATGAACTAGAGCTGATAACCTGAGTTTTGTTCTTGAACTGATAGGAATTTTCGTAATGAAAAATAATCTCATGATTTTAATACAGTACAATTGTATATTCCCGGAACTCTCATTTAAAAAGGGGTTTTGTATATCAGTAATTACCAGTAGCTGTGTAGTTTAGTATCCGTGTGCTAAAAAAGCGCTGTCATGCAAATGATTTACATCCGGGGCACTTTTAGAAATAAGCGTTTTAAAAAATGGTAAATAATACTTGTGGGGTTATTAAGGGTTTCAGCTAACTTAAACTAAAGGCATATATTCCAGATGATGGATGTTTCTTTATTTTATAGTGAATTTTGCAATGAGTAGTTAGAGTTCATATAAGGACTGCAACTTAATGAAAGTTTTTCTAGGTTATATCATTTTAGGGCATTTTTACAGTGTACATATTTTAGGTCAGAAATTTGTATAGTAATAAATAGTATATTATAAATTATAAGTTTTAAATTATATAAAGTAGAATATAAATATTTTCTGGTTGTTTCTTACGATAACCTCTGGTTCTGTAAAATCCATAGCATACCTTGGGGAGCTTTTGAAACCTGGGTGTGCGAAATATTTTGAGCATAAAGCCAGGCTGAGTTCTTCAGCTTTCGTGTGCAGTTTTCTTTTATGGCTGATGCAACTAAATCGGCAAGTCGAGTCAGTCACTCTGGAATGGATTGGAATCCATAGATTCCGTCAATTGGCCAGGCCAGGCCAATCAGAAACGGCCTGACCAAATTCGGCCGGCAAATGCCTTCGACTTCAGCGGCAGTTTTTTCTTTCCTTTTCTCTCGATCGACATTAAGTTACAAGTGTAGTATTTTGAGCCGACGGTTGCACGACAAGTGTAATTGCAGATGCAGCGATTCCGTGCAAGGGAATTTCACTGTCAGCATATAAGAAACCGCTGCTGTTCCGTGGCGAGTTTTAGTTTTACACAGACGATCGGCCCGAACAGCATGACAATGGGCGACTTAGAACCCACCAATGTGGAGTTGAGGTGGCCATATAAATGGAGTCTAACCTCAGAGAAATTCCTTAACTTATGGGTTTTACTCTCTTTTAAACTTTTAGGTACAAAATCCAACCCCGCAAGTCGGATACCGAGCAGGCCTTGGCAGGAAATGACTTTGATCCCTTCGCCCTGCGAGACAACGAACATCCCACAACGTAAGTTGTTATCTTACTATGTTTAAAATGTAAATTAATATTTATTTACCCCTTTCTTCTGTAGTGATAATGAAACTCTCACGCATTTGCTTAAGGCTTCCCTGGGAACTGGCATCCTGGGCATGCCGTTTGCTTTCATGTGCTCTGGTATCGTCATGGGAATCTTCGCCACCATTTTCACCGCCTTCATTTGCACGCACTGCAGTTACGTTCTGGTAAGTGTTGGCAATACAATTTTAATTTTAACAAGTAAATACCAAACTAGGAAGTTAAATTTAGTGCATTTTATAATTAAATTACTTGCCATTTTTGTAGTATTCCATTTTTCTGATGTGTGATTAAATTTGTGCGATCTTTATTATTTTATTTAAAATATTTAGTACCAAAAATAATAATTTTAATTTTTTTTGAATACTGAATACTTTTAAATCCAAAAATCTTCAGCTTTTTAGATATGGTAACTTTTCAAATACGTTTTTTTACCTCATCATACGTCAATTTCAAGCAATTAAACTAATAAGTGATTTCTGTTTTTCCAGGTTAAATGTGGTCACAAGCTGTACTACAGGACACGTCGCACCAAGATGACCTTTGCCGAGATCGCCGAGGCTGCCTTCCAAAAAGGACCCAAATGGGGCCGTGGCTTTGCCCCGGTGGCCAAGTTCTCCATCCTGTTTGGTCTGTTCCTGACCTACTTCGGTACCTGCTCGGTCTACACTGTGATCGTGGCCTCCAATTTTGAGCAATTGATTACCCACTGGACGGGAACGGAGGTGTCGCTGCAAGTGCTCATTTGCGCAATGCTGATACCCTTGATCCTGATCGCCTGGGTGCCCAATCTCAAGTATCTGGCGCCCGTCTCGATGGTGGCCAATGTTTTCATGGGCCTGGGACTGGGCATCACGTTCTACTACCTGGTGCAGGATCTGCCACCGGTGGAGAATCGCGAGTACGTGACCTGGCACACCCTGCCGCAATTCTTCTCGATCACCATCTTTGCGATGGAGGCCATTGGTGTGGTTATGCCGCTGGAGAACAACATGAAGACGCCGCGGAGCTTCCTCGGAATTTGCGGAGTGCTCACCCAGGGTATGTCCGGTGTGACCCTTATCTACATGCTGCTGGGATTCCTTGGCTATCTGCGCTATGGTGTTGACACCAAGGAGAGTATCACCCTGAATCTGCCAATCGAGGAGTGGCCCGCCCAGGCTGTTAAGGTGCTCATTTCCCTGGCCGTGTATTGCACATTTGGACTGCAGTTCTTTGTGTGCCTGGAGATCGTGTGGGATGGCATCAAGGAGAAGTGCAAGAAGCGTCCGACTTTGGTCAACTATGTGCTGCGCACAGTGATGGTGACTGCTGCCGTTGTTCTGGCCGTGGCTGTTCCCAAAATTGGCCCATTCATGGGTCTCATCGGTGCCTTCTGCTTCTCCATCCTGGGATTGATCTTCCCCGTAAGTTTATGTCACCAGTTCAGCCTAATAGTGTCAGTAACTAACTCTTTATTCTTATGTACACTTAATTTCTAGGTTGTTATTGAGCTCATTGTCCATTGGGAGACTGGTTTCGGTCAGTACAACTGGATACTGTGGAAGAACGCCGTCATCACCTTGTGCGGCATTGCAGCCCTGACCTTTGGCACCCAGGCAGCCGTCAAGGATATTCTTAAAGCCTACTACTAGTACTGAGATCGTTGGAGAATAGAGGCCCACAATTTAGGAGGAGAGGCTCCGCTTCCTAGAAACTATCTAACTATTGTTAGATGTAAAACTGCGCCCACATTTTGTACATTTTGTCTGTTGCTTAGTGTGTCTGTTTGAGAACCGAAAGGGATTTACTAGGGATTTCACTAAGCGAGTGCCTACTATATTAAGCACACTCTGGAGCACCACTATGCCGTTTTAGCACGTTTTAGTACACTTGCAATTATATAAAGTAGTAGAGAGTAAGCTAGTTGATAGCCGTTCAGAACACTTTTAGAACAGACCTATCAGATTCAAGCGGCATTCAAACTGGAACTGTACTAAGTGCACTTCATCGTTTCCTATTGATTTTAGTACGATTTAGTACAGAGCTATAAAAGACTTATGTAGCACCCGGCCAAAACTAGCTGCACTCCCACCCCATCCTCGCAACCCACCCTGTTCTATCTGTTCTAAAATAGTATTACTAAAAGCAAAAACCAAAACTAAAGCCATCTTCCCATGCCTTTTTTCCCCCCTCTTTTTATTTTGTTCCGTAGCCAATGATTTGCCTACATTATTTAACTTTTTAGCATGTTTAGTTGGTAAGCGTAAAAAAACGATTGTAAAGAAGCTTTTGCAATCAATCAGTTCCAAATATGATGAGCTAAATTACTCAAAGAATACCATTTTTATACGAAATCTAGCCGAGTAATAAGTTACATTGAATTGCCCCGATATTCATTATATGTAAACATATTTTTTTGTTGCATACATATTTTTGTATTTTAATTATAGCTATATAAAGAGAATACTTAGCGAAACTAAAAAGTAAATAAAACAAGATAAACACACATGTTAAAACATTTTATTTTGCATTTAAGATCCTGTGCAGACAACGAAGCAGATTTATTTGTAAAAAAATGAAGTCTATTGTACATATGTATATTGATATGAACGCAACGAGTTCTAAGTATATCTGCCCAGAAAAGTATTTAGAGTTGTCCATATTACATATTCAGAAGAACAAAGATTGATATAAATGTTTACTTTTTTGAAAAATGTTTAAAATGTAAACCAAACAAAGACATAAATATACACAAAAACTAAAATATGAGAGAGTAAGTCGAAGGAAAGTGTTTTTATCTTTTTATATGCTACCTGTAATACCCAGTTCTACAGCTTTTACCTTATAATTTATGTGACCCTGAACTTTTCTGTCATTTTTGGCCTGCGGGTTCAACGCGTGGCACTTGTTGCTATGATCATTTTGGAATAACCATCCCCTCAATGGCCAAAAACCCGTCCCGAGCAACTTCAATTGCCAATGGAGTGAATAGTCATTTGTTAATTGGTAACAAGTGCACAATGGACAGACGCGAAGCAAATTCGATTTGTGTTGATGTTAAATTCACTGAATTGCTTGTTCGATCCCACACAAAAGCCCATAATATTTGATAGGCAAGGGGGCAAGTTCAAACATTACGGGCATTTGAACTCGTCTTTTGGCCAATTAGGTAACCTCCAAGCCAAAGATGTGGTCCACAGAGATCGAGACGAGATGTCAGATCGTGGTCGTGGTATTTGGCCTGTCATCTTTTGTGACAAGATGCAAATTGGAAAGGCCTGGGAATGACTGGGGCAGAAGAGCCAACAGCTTATCCTTGACATCGAGTTTGGACCATTTGTGATGGGTTCGACGAGCGAGCCCCTCCAGGAAGCTCGAATCTTGGCCAATTAGCGACCGCAATTTGGTTTGGTTTGAAAAACAGCCCCAAACGGTTCGACCAAAATTTTCAATATGCCCGAGGTCCAAGGCTATGGTTATGACTTAAAATAATTAATCTCTCGTAGGGTCTCTCCTCAACAACTGGATGCTATGGACCTATGCATGTTGTTGCATCTTGATTGAGCCAAGGTCTGGTTTTTACAATCTACTAAACTGCAGAAGCTGACTCGCTTTTATTTCTTTTTTTCGGTTGGTTTCGACTGCTCTGTCTATTGTAATTTGTAATGTAAAACCTTTTTTGGTGGCGATTGTGCAATCGCAATTACTATGGGCTTTTTTGTGTTCGGCATTTCAATTCATCTATATGTAGGCGTTCTTATCGCCATCCTATATCTTTGTTTCGGAAATACTTTCTCCAGGTTTTGCATTCATCATTTATGTGAGGTCTAGTTTTTACACGCTTGTATCATATGAATTCAATGGCATATGCCTTTTGAATATTTAATTTATGAAAGGCGGAAGCGTGGGAATATGGTATTTTATTACTTGCTTATGAATACAACTATTAACTTTTTCAAATTAATTTTAAACATGATTTAACATAACTTGCGATAGTAAACTCCCTGATGGATAAAACATAAAGCATTATTAATTTCTTGCCATCACCTTGTATTAAGTTTATATGTTAAAAAGTTGATTTATGAGTTTTAAAAAATGTTGTGATATTTGTATTCTGTTTATCAATATTGCGTGTTAAATTTGATTAGTGGTAAAGCTTAATAGTGCTCGTACAGCCTTTTACTTACCGTTTCGAATCCTTTTCAAGGCACGTGTCTTGGAAATAAGTAAGCAACGGATTATATACCCAATTATCCTTCAAGAAAGGCCTTTCAAGCATTCACCCAGTGCCACTCCACTTTCACAAAACCTTCAAGGCCCCATTGCCAATAAACCGCATTATTTACAAAAACCCACTTTTCTGAAAAGAAAACATAAAAAAAACCTCTCGAGACAAATAAGCAATTCAAAGGTAAGTGGCGGGGTGAAAAAAAATTACACAAATATTTAAAATAACAACGAAAACAATCAATAAATATGAAACGTTTATGAAAAGTGTTGACTTGAGGGCGCAATCAACAACAACTGAAAATGGGCAAAAACAAAAGGTTCGGCAAAACGAAGCAATCCAATTTAGCCATTCACTTTCGAGGCAAGAAAAAGGTTGTAGTGCGACCATAAAAAATTGGCATGTCCAAGAAACCATCGCGTAATTATGTATAACAAAGATGTACGAACGGGTAACCCAGGGATCTCAGCAGACTTTCAAGTCAAGTAGCCGACCCATCATCCCACTATGGATTCGGATTGGGACTTAACTTTTGGAAAGAGACTACGGGGGCATGGAGATTAATTGAGGCAATTTGGCTAAAATGATTTTTCTGCCACTTCCAGTTAAAAACCGCAAATAACCCGAACTACAGCGAATAGTTGGTAAATATTAAGTGCATTTTGTATTTTTCAAAAAACCAAGTAAAAGCAATGGTAAATCATCCAGCAGGGCTCAGGGGCTAAAAATAAAACAGCTCTGCTGCTTTTCACGATGATAATGATGATGAGCTGAGCGCGTTGGCAGAAAACGTCGGTAGAAGCAGAGGGCACCCGCTAGTGGAGATCGGTTTTATGCATTTGCATTCATTATGTTTGGCACCGTCGACGCGACCACAACGTAGCTCCAAGATCGGATCGGAATAGGTATAGGTTCCGAAATCGAAATCGTATATAGTATAGTAACCACTTACCAGGTAGCTTTGGCAACCGTCGTCACGTGATCGTGTCGCGATCGTTCTTTCTGCTCGTCATTCATCTGTCGTCTCGTCTTGTGCAATTACCTGTCGAATGCCGAAGAATGTCTCGCATCTGGATTTGTGTACCAAGCTCTTAACGTTTGTCTGCAGAAGTCGTTGTCTACAGATCCGCGAGTGCCTGTCGATCAACTTGACCTTTCAGCTCAGCTCAGATCAGGAAATTTTTCGAATTCCTGCATGAAAATGTCTTCCCCATATGTGATCTTGCTGATCGCCTTGCTATATCTTTGCCTCAGTTCGTCCATAATTGCCCAAGACTCTGAGTTTGCGGAACGCAACCACAAGGTGTGTAGGCCCGAACTATAAGACCGTATAATACGATCATAAATAATTCTGTCAAAAAAACCAATTTCAAGAAACGCCAAATCTATCGGGAACAAGTATTGCCACATGCGGGCGGTAAAATACCCGACACCGCCTTTGAGACGGATCGCTTGTTTTTGAATCGCCTGCAAAAGGAGGGCATCGCAGTGCCAGATGGTATAGTGCCCGAGCAGCGGAATCCTCAGGTAAATATCAACGGGAGTCCTGACCTAGATCCTTTTTGGAAAGGCTTATGGTAATGATCATTACATCTCCAGCTCTAAGAACTAGGCTATACAGAAAAATATCCTTGAAATGTAATATTCTAAAAGGTTCATAGATCTATAGGGGGCTAAAACCATTATAGTCTTTGTGGTAAAAGTGGTTTTACATTAACAATTACTAAAACAAAATAAAACATTAAAAATAGAACACAATATATGTACGTATTACTTTTTTCTGTGTAGTTTATGTTGTAGTCTTAGTCTTCATTCCATTGTGATGGCTAAAAAACATAATCGTCCATACTTTTGTTCGAAGTAAGCAAATTAAGGACAGATCAATTAATCATTTAGTAATGATTTTTTTTATAAATCTAAACCGTTTTGTTTTTTTTTTTTAAGTTCAGACCTACAGTTTTGGCAGCATTTGCAAATGTAGCACAGTAGTAAAGATGTATTGTAAAAATGGTTGATTTATTTTTATAAGCTGTAGCTTAAAGTCAATGCATGGTTGTTAAATATCTTATAGCGGACATTTATAGCTTTTATTTTATAGCTGTACTTAAGACAAACTCAAAAATGTATAACAACAAGCACTGAAGTCTTTCAAATTGTAAAATAAACAAGCAATGTATCGCTTTATAGTTATAGTTCTAACATGCTAAAAAGCTAAAAAAGTTGACGTTTTATAGACTGTTAAAGTGTAATCATGTTATTATAAAAAAGTTGCGCACTGATAAAAAATGGAGAAGAAATGATACTAGTTTCATCAAGTCCGTAACTGTTTCTTATTGTTTTTATTGTTATTTTCCAAATCTATAAATATTGAGTTGATTTTATTTGATAGAAATACTTGTGAATATTAAAAGGCATTATATTGGATATCTTCCCGTCAGGTGTATCAGTACTACAACAAGCCCATGCGCACCGTCTTTCACATTGCCCTGAGTTCGGATGGGAGATATACGCCGCGGGAGGGTCGGTACCACTACCGCCAGGTGCCCACGGTGGAGACTACTTACCTGTACCCCCAGGCGGTGGGTCGCCAGCACGTGGTGGTGCCTCCGAAGCACGCCCTGCCCGTCTACAGGCAGCTCCAGTTGCACAATCCCCTCCTCAATCAGGTCAAGTTGCAGCCCAAGAAGAGTGAGTAGCAATTTAGACTGGCCACAGCGCGAGCACGAGCAGCAAAACAACCTTAACTTCCGCCTTTTCAGTGCCCAATTTTCTGGAACTTGCGCCCACGGTGGGCAAGAGTCAGTCGAATCCATTGGCCGGTTCGGCCAAGGCGCAGTCTTATCAAAATGTGAATCTCCTACATGGTCACAGTCCGGTGCTGCCGGCATTCAAGAAAACCTCCAGGGGCAGCAAGACCTATGTGGACAGCTATGGCACAACCCATGTGAGTCCAGTCATCCATCTTCCGCGGGCTTTGATGTAATAACTCTGTTTCTCCCCCTAGCTTTTCAGCGAGTTTGACGATCTTCTGAACAAACTGGACCTGCAGCAAACGGGCCGAAAGAATTATTAGTTTTAGTGCTGCAAATGCCCAAAATTTAGTAGAATTTATAGATATATCCATTGTACTCATCTGTAGCCAAGAGTTAAGTTTACGAGTTGTTCGCAAGCATTATCTAACCATGTGCATATCATTTCAAAACTTTTGCCATACGCCCGCTCACCGATTAGTGCACTTCCATTCCCATTCCCATGTTTGCAAACCATTCATGCCCAGCCCATACACAGAGAGAAATTTCGTTTTTAAACTCATCTTCGCAGAACAAGATTGCAAAAAAAAAGTATACACTTCTGTTATAATCAGTTGATGTATGATTTCACAGTCCCAGTGGTTTTGAAGCATTTACGATTGTGACTTAATAATTTTTAAAGAGTTAGGCATTTTTAGACAATTTTTTAAAAAAGGCTTAATAAATAATCTGTGAAAACTTTAAAGTCTGTTGATTTTATAATTGTTTAATAGTTTTTGAACGGTTTCATTAAAAAAATATGATCTATAATGATTAATTAACATTAACAACTGATTGTACAGTTCTCCAAACTTTTTATTTTAAAATTCCTTCTAAATAACTTCAAATTTTTTATTCATAATCGGAAGAAAGATCATCAAAAGATTTGTAAGTTTTTTGCTGTGTATCCAGTTGCATCCACCCATCGCTTGCCAACCCATCCACGTATTATAGCGTCTAAGCCAGGCCGAGCGAAATGGGAATTCATCGTTTTTAGCTAGTTAAGCGTAAACAATTTGTATCTTGCAAAATAAACCCCAGCCCGAGCTGCATTGTACTTTCCCACATCCAGTCATATATCATAATTATAATTGTGTGGGGACGAGGGAGCATCAAGCTACATAAGTAAGGTTCGTTTACTTTGGCAATAATTGAAGCAGAGCTAAGTAATTTGCCAATTTGGAATGAAAAAGCTTGGGCCAACAGCTTCCAATGCGAAAATCGAAACCGTTACGAAAATCGGATCGGTACCCTTGAAAGCTCAACGCTCAAGTGGTTGCCGCTGGAAAACTGCAGCTCAGTGTGATTTTCAAACCCAACTCGAGCGGTCGACTCTCCACAACTTCAAAATCTCCAAGCCACCAAGCTACCCAACGTAGGCGGAAAAGTTTTAGATATACGAAATCATGATGGCAAAGCTGGGCTGTTTCTCTATTTGGCTAATGGTCGTGATGATCGGAGCCGCTGTGGCCATCGAAGTTCAGGTGAGGATTGAGGATCGGGGCAATCTCGAGTGTATAATTATGCTGAGGAATCAATTAAGAGGAGCGTGCGCCACCCCAATTGACAAAGCTCTGGGTGTCTTAGCCACGTTCACTTTTGACCCAAAAATTGTAACATGCAGTATATGTAGGCATGTACATACGAGTATGGTTATAATGAGGCAGTGCCACGCGGGTATAAGGGGTATAAAACCGGATTGGGGCACGAGCTCTGGTTGTCTTATGCAATGTGAAAACATTTGATATGTTTACAGAAATTCGGCTATCTATTCAATCCACCGCAACCGGAACACTCGCAGCATCACGAGGAGAAGCAAGATCTGAACAAGATACCCGGAGTTCCGGGCGTGGACTATCCGGTCTACCATGAGGTACCGCACACCCACTTCAGCTGCCACAGTGTTCCGGCCACTCCGGGAATGTACGCCAATGTGGAGACGGGCTGCCAGGCCTATCACGTGTGCCACGATGGAAGGGAGGGTGAACAGGGCGCCAAGTTCCTTTGCACCAATGGAACCATCTTTAATCAAAAGGAATTCGCCTGCGACTGGTGGTACAATGTAAAGTGCGAGGAGGCCACTAATTTCTACCAGTAAGCTTGCAATTTTCTTGTTTAAATCAATTTTATATAATTTTTACTTTTCCCCAGCTTGAATGCCGATCCCGAGCACAATCCTTACTTTCCCAAGAAGAAACCTGAGCTGGAACCTTATGCTAATGATATTCATGATGCTAGCAAATTTCTAATAGAAGCTTAACTTTGTTATGATACTCATTTTGTTTTTACTTTTTCACATTTTGTAAATAAATCGAGAAAACATCTACCTTTTTCTAAATTATATAATTGCCGATCATCAGAGTACATTTTCAAAATAATAGAAATATAAATATTGCAATTCCTTTATATTTTTTTTTTGTTAAGCTCAGGTTAAATTATTAATAGTTTTTGGGGTGGTTAAAAGTTAAAGTTAGAAAATACGTAGAACCCAAAAATTATCAAAATATGTTCAATCTTCAAAACTGTAGAATTCAAATGAAATAACGGTACGGTATATACTAGATTGTTGTTGGTATATTTTGGATGACTGTGGTATTTCACAGAGATCGGAGGCGTTTCGGGATTTTCAACCATTTCCAATCACTGCCTTATTAAAAACAATAGCAATATTCTCGAATAAAATCCGTGTCTCGAAAATAGAATTAAGTAGAAAAATGAATCTGTTAGAGTTGCCACAAACGGTAATCATGGACATTCTGGAGATGATGCCCTACGACGAGGTGGCCAAAAAGCGAGAGGTGAGCTGGTTGACCTTGTCGATCCCAGGTGTCTCTGTGATCCGTGACTAAAACTAGACGTTTCCATCCAGGTGTGCACTGTTTTTAATTACCTCGGCCAGCAAATCTTGAACAAGGGATTCAACAAGATCATATTAGCCCATGCCAAGAACTTCAAGCGCATCAAATCCATGCTGCCACGACGGGAATCGGAACGAAGGTGAGTTCCCTATCGCTCGGTTTACATCGAGATCGTTCTGATGACTGGGTTATCTTTCGCACCCCCTCCAGGAACCACATTCTATCCCGCCACTCGGACATTCTCACCTCCATAGAGACACGCATATCGATGCTGACGATGACGTATTCGAAATTCATTGACCTCAACATCTGCTGCTTCATACCGGGTCGCGTTCTGGACGAGATCAACAGCATCCTGCGCATTCTGAGTACCTCCACCAAGCAGCTGCGACCGCACGAGGTTCTGCAGGAGCTGCGGGACATATCCTCCATGGCCATTGAGCATTTTGACGAGAAGATTGCTGTGAACTTTAAAATGGAACACCGGAAACAATTGGCGGAATCCACGGCGGCCGGAACTCGCCTCGTGGTCTGCAGTGCCTTGGGTGACATAAGCTTTAGTGGTGTTAGGAGAACCGGAATCAGTCGGCCCGTGGACCACGGCCTCGTGCAGCAGGCCATCGTTCAATTGGCCCCTCTCTCCGCCAGCAAGCCATCGCCGTCGGAATCCTCGCAAAAGGATCGCGTCTCCAAACACCTGCTCAGGCAGTACCAGCTCCAAAGGTCGCTCACGCAAAAGATTCGCAGCCTGGAATTGTCGCGCAAAGTGCAGGATCGCCGGCTGCAAGAAGCCCTCTCCAGCATCACCGAACTAACTACCCAGGTGTCGGAACTGAAACGGCAAATGGAAGATGTGGTGGCCAATATGCCTAGTTGCGCTGTGAAACGGCAGGCGGTGTCCAGTGCGGACTGCTTACCACCGGCCCTGAAAAAACCCAAGGTCTAGCCAAGGATAAGGACAACTCAATAGCTTTTAAGTACAACCACCCTCCAGACAATTGTAGCTATTAGTTGGAGTACCGTAGCATTAACTAAAGAGTGCAGCTTCGATATATCGCGTTAAGATTTATTGTTGCACTTGTTACTTAAATATTGTATTACTACTATATAAATACATTGAACATCTAGTGAAAACTTCTCATTTACGCAATCGCAATCGCCTGTCCTCGATGGATATCGTCTGTATCGTTTTTGGTTGAATGAACAGTGTGGATTGGGTTTTTTCCCCACACGCACAACTGCAGTCATCGATAGTAACTCTGGCTTTCGTGTAGTTCGTTAGTTGACGGAGATCCATCCCAGGACGGTCTCTTGCTATTGTTAGTGTTGAATCTACCGCTCTATGTGGGTGGACATCTGCGCTCCGGTGTTCTATGATGCTATGGTAATTACTCGTTAGCTTAACATTAAAAAAGGTAGTAGAAATTGCAACACGTTAGCATGGTTTCTTTGAGGGTCTCTGACTTAATTCGAAAGCTAACTACGTACATATACTAGGCTCTCTATATACAGTAACACAAATGGGGTTAATAACATTTTCGGGGAGGGGACATATTGCATAACAAAAAAACCAAATGGAAAACAAAAATCATTGCAAACTTCTTATCGATTAAATGTATAAACTAGTCAAAATTGAAAGCATTGCCATGTTGAAATGTAAACAGTTACATCCCTATATCCGATCGATCCTATGCTCTTATTATACAGTTAGTAATAGTGTCAGTTAGTCAACTGGGAGATAAACGTTGCATAAATATATGTGTGTGTTTGCGGGTCGCTGTCCCAACGATCCATGGATCAACTCGTAGTCATCACTATATTTCACCCAATTATCATTTTAGCTGCTCACTAGCGATGGCGAATCACATACGTATACACATTTCCTTATATGTACATCAGCGTGGTGTTCCAAATCCATAGTCTTATCGGGATCTCTATCTGTGTGTCGTCTGTATCTTTCTTGCGCCGCCGATTAGTAACGACGCCGACGATGCTACTTTTTCTTCACCGCCGCCTTGTGGTTGATCTTCTCCTGCAGCTGGCGTATAAGCTGCTGTATATCATCCACGTTGTACGCGTAGATTAGCTTGCATTGCTTGGCCTGAATGTTGCCGTTGTTGAGGTTCTTTAGCGCATGCTGAAGGCAATAGATGTTGCCGTCCTCGGTGCGCACCATCGATATATACAGGTTGGCGCGGCACAGGTCGCATTCGCTCTCGATGGACTTGTAAGGGGGCTGCTGCTGCTTCTTGGCCTTCTGGCCCTTCTCCGCCTGCACTTTTTCGGTGGAAGTTACGCCAGCAGCCTAAAAAATGAAGGAATTATTAAATGATTTAAAAATAAGCTCTTATTGAGTAGCATAGCCGGAAATCTTTACTCACCCTTAGTTGCTCCCTGGCGGCGGATTCCTTCTCGCAAACATCATTAAGCATTGGCAACATTTGATGCAGGGCATCGGAGTTGACCCGCTGATCATAGCCCAAGGCAAACAGCAGTTGCTCTAGCGAGAACATGGCTGGCTCACAGCTCTCATGGATGTCCTAAATCAGAAATTCATAAATTAGTTCAATCCAAGTTTAGAGCAGTTGACCACACTCACCCTGAAATCATCTTTGGCCAAATCCAGCCAGGACATGGTGGCAAAGTAAACGCTCTCGGAAACCACATAGCCAGTGGCCAGACTTGAGGTGTAGGCCCGAGGGAATACCACAATAAACTCGCCCGGCTTCTGCTCGATGCGACACAGCGATACCCCTCGATCCGTGAGCATGTGCGGTGGCACCATCACCGTATCACAGGGCAACCAGATTGTCTTGTTCTGGCAGTGCGTCGGGATCAGCGACGTCAAGGCCGATCGGAAATTCGCACTCTGATCGTCTGGTATTCCGTACCAAAGCTTGGAGGCACCAGTGTGCAGGTACTCGATCCAGGACAGTCCATGTGGATCCCTGTACCAGCAGCAGGCGGAGAAGAGCATGCCCACGTGGAGCGTTGGAACGGTGACGCCCATGACGGGACCCAGTGAGCGCAGAACGGAACCAGAATTGTTGGTCAGTACCTTAAGGTTCCACGGATGCCTTGCATAGTTGGAACCTTTGCCCTTGGGACCCGGACTGGGGAAGCCATAGCCCCAGCCCGAGCTATCGATGGAGCCCGAGTGGACGCACACATGGCTATCACGCACGGCCACGTGGCGCCAGAACTCCGCTTCCACCTCGTTTACCGTTGGATCGGTGCTCTTGAACCACAGCGCCATCGTGTTCCTGGCAATCCTGTAGAACTGGCTGAGGGGCATACTCCTTCCCTTCACGATGCACTCCATGGACACGCCGTCAATCTCCTCCTCGGACTCTTCGTCCTCGTCACTGCTCAGATCGTCCTCCTCGTTGGACACGCTCTCCGTGTTCACGAAACGATCCGCATTCCGACGCGCCCTTGCCTCCCTCTTGGCCCAGTCCGCCTCGACCTCGTCGAAAAGCTTCTGGCGCTCCGCCGGCGACAAGGTATCATAGGGCAACAGGTACTTGCAGTATATGTCGTCCAGCTTGGTCACCCGATCCTGGGCCAGCTTGGGTATGCACATTTCCTCCGCCACGCGGGCCCACTTCTTCTTCTCGATCACTTCCTTAAGGCCGCCCAGCTCTTGGACCGTGTGATACAAACGTGGCAGATCCACTTCCATTCCACCGATCCAGGGAGGGTGATTCATCACGATGCTCTGGGTGGCCAGGTATTTCTTGATTGCACTCAGCTCCTTGGCACTCGGACCCCAGCGATGGAGCATCTTGTGCACATACTGATTGTAGGCCGTGAAGCGCATCTCGTCCGAGATTCGACATTCCGGTTTGAAGCTGGCCGGCGGAATGATCTTGCAGATGCCAAACCTGGCCGCTATCGGTGTGATGCGCTCGATGAACTCAATGGGATCGGCGAATTCCTTCTCCGTTGGTCGGAAGATGGGCGCCTCCACCATTTGGGTGGGATCATCGTGTCGCGGGAAGGCCGTGTTGTTGGCCATCTTAATGGGCGTGTCATCCTTGTACTTCTTGGCCACGGCTGCTGCTGTGGAGCTCGTCTGCGCAGCTGTACGAGATTTCGCCGAGCCGGAGAATAGCGACGAGTTGGAGTTCACGCGCACCAAGCTGGATGCACCAGGTGCAGCTCCTGCTCCCGCCGCTGCCGATGTACTCGCCTTGGGCAAGCTCTTGAGGCTTGTGGTCGTTGAGGCAGCATCATTGCTCGCTGCATGTAGCAACGTTTTGACCAGCTCGTTGGTATTGAGCGACTCTGGCAGCGGCTTTGAGTTGGTATCCATCTGTGCCTTGGTCACCAAAGTGGCCTGCATCACCACCTTCTGATTGGGGCCATCGGGTCCCTCGCGTCCCAACTTTACGGCCACTCCTTGGATTCCACCATCGCCGCTGCCTCCCACACCAGCTCCTTGAAGAGGTATGTAGAAGGTTGCACCTTCTGCATCCGAGTCTCCACCTCCACTGGCTTCTACGGGTGGTGCAGGTGCAGGTGGAGCGGGAGCCTGCTGCTGTTGCTTTTTGGCTCCTCTTCCAGTTGTCGCCTTCGGTTTGCCCTCGATCTTGCAGTTCTCCGTGGGACTCAGCGTTAGTTGGACCGCCGTGGCTGCCGCTGCGGCTGCTGCTCGCTTCTTGGTTGGAGATCGTTCACTCAAAGCATTGGACACGGGAGCTGGGGCAGGAATTTGACTGGGCTCCGCCCGTCGACGATTGCCCGTCTTGGTGGATGTGTCTTCCTCCTTGCCAAAGGCATAGACCGATTCCCGTTTGGCTCCTGAAGCGCTTGGGGGATTAGCCGCTGGCTTGGTCTCCGCCTGTTGCTGCTGTGCCTTGGCGTTCTTTTGGTTGTAAACAGGCGTTCGCTTGGGATTGGGTGGAGTAGGTGCAGCGGGTGGAGAAACTATTGAAGTTGCACCTCCACCACCGCCGGCATTTCGCTTGCCCTTCTCTGGTTTCTGCTTGATGACTGGCGGTGGAGTGGGACTGCTCTTAGTTGGCGTGAGAGATACAGGAGTGGGTGTAGAAGAGACAGGAGTTGGAGGAGTCGCAGCAGCACTTCTTGGCTGAGCAGCAGCCTTACATGCAGCGGTCTTAAGCGACTCTTTTCCCTTCCGATCGTTGACTTTCTTGTCAACTGTTGCCGACTCATTGCATGTCATCTTCTGTGTGAGATTTACAGGTGTTGATGACTTGTCGTAGTCCAAGGCATCACAGTCCTTGCCATCCGCCATTTCCAGCTGCTCCTTGCGACTGGGCGGAGTGACCAGCACAGGCGTGGCCTTTAGGGATGGCCCCTTTGCCGACCAGGCACTCTCACTTTTCCCAAGATCACCGCGCGTATTTTTCGATGATGAACTAAAGCTTGCACTGAGCTCCTTATCATCTCTCGTGGGCGGCGGAGTAGTAGATTGCTGGGGCCTTAAGCTATCATCGAAATCGTCATCCAAATCGTCTTGGATTTCATCTGGGTTGGATGAGCACTCAATGAGCCACTTCTGAATCTGTTCGTGCGTCATGTTGACCTTTGCCTTGCGCCGCTCTTTGCTGGACAACTGGTCGCCAAAGTAACCCTCCGTGGGCACCACAGGCCCCAGCACAGGCTTATGGATAGAGCCACACTTGCCCAGGGTGCACTTGGTGTTGTCAGGTCCAGAACTCTGGGCCAAACTCACGCTGGCGATGCCAAAGATCTTGCCCGACTCTTCTTTGCTGGGCATCAGTGTTGCCTGCGCCAGAATACTCCCAATCTCGTCCTTCAGAGGATCGGAATTGGCCCCTGCTGCTCCTCCAGTGGCCACACTATTGCTGTGCGCAGGAGGTGGCGTTGACGTGGCTGTGACTGTGGCTCCAACTGTTGCGTGATGTGCCGCTGCTGACGACGTGGAAGCCACAGCCATTGGTGCAGCATTCACTGTAGCTGCAATACTCATGCTAAGATTCAAGCTGGACGTCTGGATCACAACCTGGCTGACCGGAGGAGATGGTGGCGGTGGTGCCAAAGGGCTCTTTGTGGCAGACGAGGGTGTGCCCACTGTGGTGGCCGTGGTTCCCGATGTGGGCATAAATTTTACAGGCGATGGACTTGGAAAGCTGCTGGTCGATGATCTTGGCAGTGGGCTTCGCTCGTACTTGGGCGTCAGAAAGTTGGGATTGATCTTGGGACATTGATACGCCTCAATGGGCGGCGGATAGGTGGTCGGCGGCGTCTGATATTTCAGCGGCGATGAGCCCTGGGAGGGAGTCTTACTCCCAGAAGGTGCTCCGCCGCCAAACTGATGAGTGGGCGTCGGTGGTGGACGCACATAGCCGGAATGGTAGTGGGGCGATGCCTGCGGCAGATACGATGAGGTCTTCTGGAAAGTCACAGCTCCACTGGCACTTCCCGGCAACGCATAGGTGGCGGGTACGTTCAGAATCTTGGACGTGGGCACCGGCGGCTTCTTCTCCATGGTCTTGAGCGGTGAATAGCTGGCATGCATGCATGGAAACATCGGCATACTGCCCAGCGTTGGCGTAGCCTTGGCCGTCAATGGGAGCATGGTCAATTGGGTGGTGCTAGTGGTGGCCGGTTGTGTACTGGACATAGCCAGCGATGGAGCCACCGAAACTAAAGGCGTGGGCACAGAGATGGGCGATGGAACCGGCATCATTTTGGGCGGTGGACTGGGCATCTTCGGAGGCGATACTTCCTTCTCCTTGGTCGCCACCACCGGTACTTTGATGGCCAGCGGTTCATCGTCCGAATCGCTAAAACTTTTCTCTAGCTTGCGCTTTGTTTCGTTTAGTTCCTCGTTGATGAGAAAGTCTTCCTCCTCATCGGAGTCAACTTTTGAATGTTCGGACTTGGCTTTGGGCTTGGCCTGCTGCTCGGCCATCTTGGTCAGGGAGCCCTTCTTCACCAGCATGCCCTCGATAGGCGGTTTGGGGGGTTGAGCGGTAACAGAGGCCTTTCCCAGCTTGGGCGGACGTCCACGTCGGGCTGGGGGTGGTGGCTTCTCCTCTTCGACTTCTGGAGGGGAGGGGGCCTCATCACGGCTGGCTTCTACCGGAGCAGTAACTGGAGAGTCCTTGGGTCGGGGCGACGGCTTACGGGATGATTTGCCTGCCGAAGGCACCGTCGAGGCCTCCGGCACGTTTAACTTTCCCGCCGCATTTCGTTTGATCTCGTTCTCCATCTTCTCCATCTCCTTGACGTTGGGTATGTCAGGAAAGCTGCTCATTGACAGGTCGTCCTCCTCATCATCGGCCAGCTGTAGTTTGTGGCCAATGATGCCCATGTAGATGGCCGCTGCTTCCTTGGTTTTGCGTGAGGGACGCTGCGATCGCTGAGGTTCTAGCTCAACGGAGTCTTCGGAAGCCTTGCTTTTCGCTGACTTCCGAGATCCGCGGGCATTGGTGGCGACTTTCTTCGAGGAGGGTGGCGCCAACTCCTGCTCATCAGCTGGAGCGTCCTCTGCTTTCTTTTTACCAGCTTTCCCTCTTTTCCCGCCACTGGGTGGCTCCTCCATCTTGCTCTCTGGGACAGGCTCCTTTTCCTTCTCCTTCTCTTTGTCCCTTTTTTCCTTGATCTTTTCTTTTTCTTTCTCCATCTCTTTTTCCTTTTCCTTCTGCTTATCCATTACTAGTTGCTTTTCAATTTCCTTTTCCTTCTCTAGCTTTTTAGCTGCCGCCTTGCGATTCCTGGCTGGCGGAGCAGCTGCAGCTGCCGCACCTTTCTTGGGACTCGCTCCTTTGGCGCCCTTTTTCAGCTTGATGGACTTGGCCAGCGGCTGCTCGTCGTCTGAACTGAAATCGAAGACATTCAGACTTTTTTTGCCCTTGGCCCCCGCACCATGTTGACTGTCTCCATTCTCCAGCTGCTGCTTGGCGTCTTTGGCATAAATACTGGAATTTGTCTTCTCCTTGGCCTCCTTTAGCTGCTTAGCAGGCTCTGGTTCCTTTTCTGGTTTGCTAGGTGGCGGTTCGGGTTCTTTTTTGGGCTCTTCTTTTGGCGGCTCCGGTGTTGCAGATTCCTCCTGGTGCGGCGGAACCTTAACGGGCTCGAAAAAAGCCCGCTGTCTTGTCATACGGCCAGAGGACTCGGGTGAGGGTATAAAAATGGGCGACTCCCGTTGCCTAACACGCTTAACGGGCGCCTTGTCCTTCGAAGCTGCCTGGGCTTCCAATGTGGACTCTGTTTTGCTCTGCTCTGCTTTCTTTCCCGCCGACGGTCGTCCTCGCTTGGTGGGTTCTGGTTTAACAGGACTTTCTGCCTCGACCTCCTCCCCATTGCGCGAATAGTATTCATCCAACAGTTCTTCATCATCGAAATCCTCCGAATTGTCATCATCTATAATGGGTTTACTTTCCTTAGCGCTTGCTCGATTTGAGCGGCGCTTGTTATCATTGGATGATGGTGCTGCTGCTGCTGCTGCTGCTACTACTACTACTGCTTTTTCAGGAGTAGCACTAGCTCCGGCTGCTATCCTGCCTCTGGCTCCTCGTCGGTTGCCATCGGTGACGACCTCCGCTCGTTTGCGCACCGCTCCCGGCAGCACGGGAGTAGGAGTTGGTGACGGAGTCTCAGGCGCTCCGGCTGCAATGAGATTGGTTTTATCACTGACTGCTTTTTCTGCTCTCAAAGGTTTCTGCTCAGTGGGTTCGGGTACAGCGACGACCGCATCCACCTTCTTGGCGGCTCCCTTGGCTGGACGACCCCGCTTCTTTTTGTTGCCTGCCAAAACCGCTCGACTGTTGTTGGCCTTTTTGGCATTGTTATTATTGTTGGCTCCCGCCACGTTGGCCTCCGAATCCTTGGACTTGCCCTGGTTGAGGAAATCCAGGTGAGCGGGCAGTGCCGGAGTGCCGCGAAAGCAGAGAAAGGTGAGGAAATCCTGCGCCTTGGGGCACTTGTTGGGCAGGATTTCGATGGGCGGCTGCGAGCTATCCGCTCCGGAGGTGCTGGGCCCGGATCCGGATCCAGCTGCCGCCGCTGCTGCTGTGCTATAGGCGAGGCTCGAGGAGCTGCTGGGCGCACTCTGTCCCTGGGCGAACTTTCGCTGAGCCTGGACCTTCGTTCTGCAAATGGAAGGTGACAAAAAAGCGTTGTGAGAGATTTATAATTGAAAACAAGGCAACAGTGTGCAAATTGGAAAAGTCAATATTAATTTAAGATCATAATAAAGCCATCGGGGCTTCGAATTACAAGCGAGCATAAACAGGGGTTAGTCGATAAGTAGCTCGGTTCAGCTAAAACTTGATTAAGTGCTTCAAAGCAACAAAAAAAATTTAAAAATATATGAATACTATTTTATTTGGCTACCAGTCTATCTATCTGTATAAAATACTTTAAGAAGGGTGTCCCCATTATGTGTTATACTCTTTTAATACATTTTAGGCTAAAATTCATTAATGGTTTAGTTCGAGGACAAATGTATGTTTGACCCTAGTTCTACATAAATAATAACTTAATCAAAACAATAATAATACAAGTAATGGAAACTGAAACATTTGTATATTGCTCATTAACATTAGAGATAAATAAAAAGAAAGAAAAGACGACTTTCGTAAAATTTTTAAAGTAAATAAATACAAATTTATACAACTTGGTTTGGTAAAAATTACAGATTTTTGAATTTTTTAAAAGCTATGCACAAGAATGACTAATCTCTATAATTATTTAAATTAATTTTCTTTAACACGCAGTTGATAAAAGTAAAAATATATATACAAAATAAGAGTGTCGCTAAGTGATCATTCGTCAGACGTTGCAAATACACTGAAAATTTGATAAAAAATAACCACGACGTTTACAAATTTACAAAGGTAAATATTGCCTAATTATCTCTGACGAATATTCAGCTTAGTGACTAACCACTGTATATATATGTGCACCTGGTAGGAGGGGGAGATCTGCCCCAGCTCCTCGCCCCCAAAAACGGCGGATGCGAAACACCCCTTCGTGGAGGAAAACAACAACGCCACGACACGCTGTTGACGCTGGCTTATACAACAACTGAGCACTGCCCCCAGACCCCCCGCCCCGCTCAGCAGTTACTCCCCCTGGCACCCACACTCCCACCCCCACCCCCACCCCATCTCCCTTTGCCAATCCAATCACCCAACGCTGCGACGTCATCTCCGCAGTGCCACACACGTATGTATTACTGGATGAGCCCTATGGTAAGCACCTTCTATGTGTTACTTAGACTCACCTCTTGGGCATTTCGGGCGAGGACTCGATGGCCGCCACCGCCGACGGAGGAGCCAGTGAGGAGGCGGTGGGCGGGACGGGCGGTGGCGGTGGTGGCGTCTCCGTCTCCTTGCGGCGACGCTTGTTGTTGTCTTTGGAGACAACCATTTTGTTGCCAACTTTTCGCGCCTCTTTTTCTCTCGCTCGCGCGCCTTCGTACTTTCAATTAGTTATTATTATGGTTTTTATTTATTATCGCTTATCCAATTCACCGCCGCACTTATGTATAGATTTGCATATATATTTTGTACAAACACATATATATACATATATACATGTATATATCTACAACAAATAGCGTTTTTGTTGCTGCCTCTGCTGCAGCAGGCAATTTTCGTATTTTCGCTTCATCTTTACGGCGATTTAGCGGTGATCTTGGCCCTCGAAATAAACACTAAAATGCTGATTATTGTCTCGTTGTTGTGTTGTGCACTCTGCGTTCACATTTCACACACGGCAAGGTGCTGCAAATTTCATTTTTATTCGCGAGATTTGCTTGCACATATTTTTTTCGTCTTCTGCTTCTTCTTACACCGCTTTTGCTTTGTGTCATGGCGGACGGGGGCGTTGCCAGACTTTATAGCCAGGGCTGGCGAGACAGGTGGCCAGATCGGTGGGTTTTGTTTAGATCTGGCAAGCCTTGTGCCTCTGTGTGAGTTGACATAAAATTTCGTACTGTGCAGTAAAAGCATTTTTTTTTTGGTTAAATCTACAGAAGAAAGATAATTAAGTGATTGCAAGAAAAATGGGTGACGGTGCTGGTAATTGGTGTCTCATCGAATCCGATCCCGGCGTGTTCACGGAGCTGATTCGCGAATTCGGTGAGTTATTGGCGCGCTTTGTCAGCGACGCCGGCAAATGGATTGTGGTAAAAAACTAATGATTGTGAATCCTTGCAAACAGGCTGCGATGGCGCCCAGGTGGAGGAGATTTGGAGCCTGGACAGCGAGTCCTTCAAGAATCTGGAGCCCATCCATGGCCTCATCTTCCTGTTCAAGTGGGTGCAGGAGGATGAGCCCGCTGGCAAAGTGGTCCTGGATCGGGAGAACATCTTCTTTGCCAAGCAGGTGATCAACAATGCCTGCGCCACCCAGGCGATCCTGAGCCTGCTGATGAACCTGGAGCACGAGGACATCAAGCTGGGCGAGACCCTGACCAACTTCAAGGAGTTCTGCCAGTGCTTCGATCCCTACAACAAGGGATTGACCCTGAGCAACGCCAGCCAGATCCGCACGGTGCACAACTCCTTTGCCCGCCAGACGCTCTTCGAGCTGGACATGAAGAACCAGAACAAGGACGAGGATGTCTACCACTTTGTGGGCTACATGCCCATTGGCGGCCGGCTGTACGAGCTGGATGGCCTGCGCGAGGGACCCATTGATCTGGGTGAGATCAAGCCGGAGCAGAACTGGATCGATGTGGTGCGTCCGATTATTGAGAAGCGCATGCAGCGCTACAGCGACGGCGAGATCCACTTCAACCTAATGGCCCTGATCTCGGACAGACAACGCATCTACGAGCAGCAGATCGACAAGCTGCTCAATCCGGCCCCCAATGCCATGGACACCGAGGAGGACCGCCAGACCGAGATCAGCAGTTTGCGCACCTACATCCAGTATGAGATCCAAAAGAAGAAGCGCTACAAGGTGGAGAATGTGCGGCGCAAGCACAACTACTTGCCCTTCATCGTGGAGCTGCTGAAGATGCTGGGCGAGACCGGCCAGTTGATGCCCATCTACGAGAAGGCCAAGCAGAGGGCGCTGGATCGCGAGCAGGCGCAGCGCAAGAAGGAGACCAACTAGGCATTTAAAGTATATACATCTATATATCTCCCAATGGGCAATTACAAATTGCTGCGATTTCAGAAATAAAACCGAAAAGAAATGTTCAGAGATTGCGTCGAGGAGATGGAGGAGGAGAGCCATTTAACATTGCTCTTTAGTAGTTAGGTGAAACTGCCTTTGTACTGTACTTTAGTTTTTACAATCAATACATCCTGCTCTCTGCCAGTTAATCGTACGCACATCTGCGTGTTAAGCTAAATATACCTAAATACCTATAGTGAGAAATTTAAATAGAACGCAAAGAATAAACAGTTTCGGTACGTAAAGAAAACGACTGGAGTGGTTTTTTGGTTTTGCCTTTGCTCGTATAGAATATATTTGGTATATATCATTTACAATTGCTATGTTTTTTTGTATGGTTGTATTTCTGCCTCTGCATTTGATTTTTGCGTATATGTATATTCACTTTGAATTTGATGCTGCTTGTTGTATATAATATGTATATTGTATATAGGAATATTTAGTTTGTTAATCGTCTGTGCGCCGCTCGACGGTTCTATGCTAAAAATTTGTCTTTCATCTTAAGAACTAGGCTCTACAAGTTACTTAGTATGCGTATTTAGGGAACTTTCATTGGGAGGTCTTTGATTTAGTTTTTCATGTTTAATTTTGGTGTTTTTCACTTATCATTTAGAGGCTACTACTAATGCGGCTCAATGGGACATTGGGTTTCTTTTTATGGGGATATGGCTGGAAGGAAACCGAAGCTAATATGGTTTGTATATAGTTCTGGCCAGGATTTGGCCATGTGGAAGTGTGCTGCACCCTAAGCGCTATGGCAACTACAGAAATATATATTTATGTGTGTATATACTCGTAATATGTATATGTTGTATACGGTTTACCTTGCGTATAAATATCTGGGTTTTTTTTTGGCTTAAACTAATCTTTCTCCTGCCTGTTGCGTGTTGATTTCTGGTTGGCTTAATTGAATTTCATTCGATTTAAGTTTAATTTTGTTAACATTTAGGCTAATTTTACTAGTGTCTCGTTTTTTTTCATCTCGGGGGTTTGGGGCACCTCTGATTGATCCCCCTTTAAATTTAGCACTTAGTTTTCAATGGATTCGCTCGCGGCGATTAAATTACTTTCTTTTTATGTTTCGAAGACACAACAGTTACTGGTCCAGTTCCAGGAAGAAGTATATGTATATGTATAGGGGTTCGGTTCTCATCTGATGATGGGGATTGCAGTTTTTGGATGGGGTTTTGTGGGCCATGGTTATGGGCAGTTTTTACCGGGGTCCGGCGTAACTGTACTGCAAACCCGTGTGCGTCAATTCGTTGCATACTTCGCTGCGCTGCGTGGCCGCATTTAGGGCGGCGAAGGCGTGATGGGGGCGTGGCGTGGGCAGGTGTGCTTGGGGATTATGCTGGGCCGATTCATAGGCAGTAAGATCAATGCTGGGGGCTGTAATGGAAGAGGAGTATTATGTCTTTTGTCCATAAAATATCAAAACTTAAATTTTATTTTATGTTATATGCTATCATATATATTATTATTATATAATATAATATATATAATAAATTATTATCATATATCATTATTATATAATATAATATATATAATAAATTATTATCATATATCATTATTATATAATATATTATATTATAGATAGCATATTTTTATTTTAGTCTATAACATTCTTACCAGCAGCATGCATGCGATTATAAAGATTCTTCCGTTTCTTCTTCAAAAGAGTGTCTAAGTTATAACCCTCCATGCTAGTTCTATAAGAAAAATCTTAAGATTAGGCACATTTTCTTTACAAAACCATTCAAGGACTCACTTTTCGGGCCTTCCATTGCCCAGCAGCTCCTTGAAGGCCACATAGATCTTGTTTAGCGTCAGATTGGATAGCCCCTGGCCCAGATATCGTACAAATTTAAGTTGTTCACATTTGGATAAAGCGCTCTCGTGGAAGTCCAAAAAGGGTCGATGATCGGATATCTGATATTCCTATTGAAATACAAGTATACAAACAGAAATACGAGGAGAAAAGAAATGATAAAACACGTTAAGATCATTTTACACTCTCAGAACGAGCTAGAGTTTTGTTCATTGCTCTTTTTAATATTGATGAGGATGCAATTTAGATATCTACATAGATGGTGTGCCAATGTTTCGAACGCCAATTGAGGGGGTTGGGCCAAAGAACAAATCTCCGCTAGACTACAATTGGTGCCTCCTGATAACTGCTTTCGATACACTTTTGCTCACATTGCAAAACTTGATGAAGTTTTCGATGAGTATGTACTTTTCATAATTGCTCAGACAATGCTGGCTACTACTCTGTATACCGAACTGTTTCAATAGCTCCTGCTTCTTGGGCGGCAGGCGGCTAATATGAGTGCAAACCCCATCCTCGATCCGGTGCGTTTCGTGCACGTCGAAGTTCTCGTAGATGATGAGCTGCTCCAGGGATCTGGGCGGTGGTCCCAAGGCTGGAATCGGAGGCGGAGGCAAAAGAGCCGGTGGTGCCCCACATCCATAACGCGGATCCATGGCCATCTGGTGCTGCTGCTGTTGCTGCTGTGCCGTCGAGGATGTCGCATAACCCGCTGGCATAGTATTGGGATTGATCCCCGTTCCTGCCACTGGATTGCTGCTGCCGCTGCTGCTGCTGTTGCTGTTGCTGCCGATGTTCGTGTTGCTGCTGCTCGTGTTGCTGTTGCTGCTGCTGCCGCCGCTGCCGCTGGCGAACTCCAGGGAGCCATCGTTGGCCGCCGCCATGTTCTTGAGGTCTAAAAGTAGAGAATCGTAATGCCAACACACTCAGGAAGCCATATTCCAAGCATGTTTGAAGACCAGCCGCGAGCTTAGAACCAATTTTGAAAAATATAAACCAATAAAATACTAACTTAACAATAAGCTAGAAAAAATCACAAGTATTAGGTTTTCAATTGTTTCAAATACATATTCCATGTCTTTTTTTTTTGCATCTCTTGATGTTCTTGGCTCGGGATGATCGATGTTTAAATAGCCCCAAGGTGAACAAAATCTACAATGACCATTCATTGCATCATTGCAATCGCTTTTTAATTGGAAACCCGCAGAGAAGGAAAGTTTTCCTCTTTCATTAATTGACTTAGCGCAAATGCAGAGGCGCGACGCAGGCAATAAATCTCAAGTAAAAACAACAATCAAAATCGATTTTCTTCCAATCGCTTCTTGCTAGGTGTGTTATATATATTTTCTGGGTTCGCAAACAATTTCCATATATATATGTATATGTATATATTGTATGTTGTTTAGTTAGGATTGGTTTTACATTAACATACATATCATTTGTTCTTGGCTTACTAAAATATATATTTATATATTACCATATTAAATAGCATTAGCATGATTTTCTATAATCGCGTGTGTTTGTGTTGGTGAGTGTGTAAAAGTGTGATGTGTATGTGTGTGTGGTTGTGTGTAAATGTAATAATCTCTTTTCAAGGAATAACATTGCATAGTTTTGGGGTAATGATCGATCGTTGTCCAACAATTTCATTATATCGTCGTCAAACGTAATACAAAATTTGCATAGTTTTATAAAAATTTGGCAAAAAGCTTGTGTAAAATTAGTCTAAAATAAACGAAACATAAACTAAAAACGAGGAGCACATTAAAAAATATTTGTATGACGATGCACATCAACGGAAAACTATAAACTAGGACAGGATGGTAGGATGATGGTGATGATGTTGATGATGATGGGGGATGAGCTGTAATCCTGAATCCTGAATCCTTTGCCATGTCCTTCTGCAACAGCCTGCCTATGCGTGTCAACAGGTGGCGCCACCACCGCTGTCCTTGGCGCCACGCCGACCCCAATCTCACATGGCCGTGGGCGGCAATCCTCCGCCGCCTCCTCCTGCGGATCCTGCGCCTCCTGTTGCTCCAGCTCCAGCTGCACCACCTCCTCCTCCAGCTGCCTGCTGTGCGCCCTGCGGTGGCCCCGGATATCCCATGGCCGCCATATGCTGGACATGCGAGTGCGGATGCGGATAGTAGTGCGGATGATGCTGCTGCGGATGCGGATGACCATGGCCGTAGGCAAAGTGATGGGCATGCGGATGGCCATGATGGCCTGCCTGATGGTGCGGATGTGGATGAGGCGATGGTGGATAGTGATGCGGATGGGGCAGCTGGGGATGCGAGCTGCGCGTTGGCGTTCCGGGCTGCAAGTGGTGCGGATGTGCGTGGGCTAGCGTGTGCGGATGCGAGTGCTGGGCATGCGGATGTGGGTGCGTAGGATGCGAATGTTGCAACAAATGCTGTTGATGTTGCTGCTGCTGCTGTTGTTGTTGATGTTGCAGGTGCTGTTGTTGTTGTTGCTGCTGCTGCTGTTGCTGCTGTGGGGTGGTGGGCGTTCCAGCTGCTGCTCCTGCCGGCATTGTAGGCGTGGCAGGCCTTGTGCGTGGTAGCGGTGTCTGTGTGGGCGTGGCTCCTGCTCCTCCCACTACCGATGTTGCTGCTGGTGTTGCTGTTGCCGCCGCCGTTGCTGCTGCTGTTGCGAGTTTCGGTGTTGCAGGTGAGTTGGGTGCCAGCAGCAGTTCCGCTTCGGATTGCTGTTGCTGTTGTGGTGTCTGTTTGACTGGTGTGGATGTTGTTGTTGTACTGGTGTTGTTGTTGGTCTTGTTACTGGTGTTGTTGGTGATGTTGTTGTTGGTATTGTCGCCTAGTGATTGAAAGCGTATGCGTTTGGAAAAAGAAGAAGAAAGAGGAAACACAAACAAATTGAAGTCAAAAATTAAAAATTGTTTTCCTTGTTTTTTTTTTTGAGCGCGCGCAGACTAAAATTGATTATTTTACAAAATTTTGCAAAAATAGGCAGGCCAAATTGTAGGTAGTTTCTGTCGTAATTTTTTTATAGAAAAAAAAAACGGAAAGTGCACGAAATAGAAATAGAAATGAGAAGTGCAAAGTAGAAAAATCATAAAAATGAATGTAAGCACTTCTAGTTTCGAGTGTATTTTTAAAATTTAGCACATTCGCCTCTCGACTTTCAGTCTCGTTTTTTTATTTTTTTTTTTATTAATTTTCCTCTGCATGAATACATTTTTGGTTGATGATGCCTGCTGCTGCATTTGCACTACACGGGAATCAGGGATGGTTGGGGGTCTTTGGGGGGGTATATCTACATCTATATTTAGATATAGATTCCACTTACCAGCTGTTGTGTTGGCCAGGAAGCGCTTGGTTTTGTCGAGTATATAAGGCAGATTGTAGCCGTCCTTCGTGTAGCTACAAAAAAAGGACATTCATCAATTATAATAGCATGCTTTTAGGCTACTCCAAGTTCGGCAGGATATTCAATTATCGGGGAAAGGGGGAGGATGTAAGGATGATACTCACATTTCCGTGCGTTTGGTGCAGAACAGATTCTTAAAATTGCTATAAATGCAGAAGAGCGTGAACGTCGGCAGTCCCTGGCCCAAATATCGAGCGAATTTGATCTGCTCGGGCTTATTCAGACCGCACTGATTCAGCGACAGCCATGGTCTGTGGTCCTTGATATCGTATTCCTGTTGGGGATAGTTAAAAAAAAGAGGAAACTTAGTACGTGGCATGGTATGTTTCCAGATAATTTGAAAAAATCGTTTTAAATCGTTTTAATCGGGTAAAAAGAAGTGTTATAAAGTAAGTAGATTCAAAATCCTAATGGTTCTGCAAAGTCCATTATCACATCTTAAGCATAGACATAGAATTTACAGAAACCAAACAACCAAATAGAAATGCAATTTAATTTCCGAAAAATTAAATTAGAAATTCAACTCTTGTTGGAAAGTAATTTTCCAGACATACCGGTTTTACTGGTTGGTAACAGCCCCTCCCCCAAAACCACCCTTCCATTAGTTTTAAACCAGCTTACACCTTTCATGTTAGAAGCCACCACCCCATTCCACCACGTTTTAGCATAATTTTCTCGACTTTTAGGCTGTTTTTCCACGTAAATGTACGTATATGTGTGTATTCATTGACGTCAAATTCTATGACTGCACATATGTATTTGCTTTACATAATGTACCCCATATATACATATAATATATGTATATTTTCAGGAAAAACCAAAAACGTACTAACCATCCCACCCACCCCCAAAAACCCATACACATGCGAGCGAAAACTTTGCCCACTACTAATCAAAACTTATAATTCGTGTACAACGCAAAAGTTTAAAACGAAAATTTTACACAAAAGCCAAAAACTTGCAAAAGGACGATGGGTGGGGGTGGTGGAAAAGGGGGAGGCTGGTGGGGCAAATGGGTCTGAATAACATGCCAAAGCAAAAGCTCCACACACATACAGACACTAACCCACACACACACTCACTCACACCCTTACAATGTATATTTTATAGTGTAAAAATATAGAATAGGGCGAAGCGCAAAAAGGAAGCAGAAAAGGCAGCAAAGCAAACCCAAATAGAAAAGCAAACAACATTTTCAATGAAGCCATTTTCCCCAAAAAGGGGGGGTTATTTGCAAAGGCCCCCCTTTTTCAAAGGGTTACCATGAAAGCCCCTGTGTGCATGTTAGTGTATGTGTGTGTGTGTTTCTGAGCGTCTGTGTTTGGCGAGTGTGTGTGCGTGTGTGTGTGTGGATGGTAGGCGCAGGCAGCGGCTTAATGGATGCGAGTGTGTGAGTGCGAGTCTTCGGCAGAGCAGAGAGTTCAGTTCCGTTCGTCGTCGGAACTTATCAACATCCTCATAATCAGGGTTTCCCAACCAACCCACCCAGGGTTGCCAGCCACCCAACCAAACACCCACCCACCCCCAGAAAGGTCCTCTCACACATGCGAATTGCTGACTGAGCTCCTGTATGTCCTTCTGTATGTATGTGTATGTGAGTCTGCATACATTTTGGGTTTTGATTATGTTAAAAATCAATAGAGCAAAAAGGAGTGACGTGCCATCTTGCTTTTTTGGGGAATAGTAAGCGAGAACTTTAAACTCCTGACATCCATCCAGCAGCCACTCCACAATCACTTCATTTTTTGTTCTCCCCCCTTTTTCAGCGCTGACAGGCAGCCGACACCTGGCCACTTCTCCAGGTGTCTCATTAACAAGCAACTATGCGGGGGCATTTGGGGTCCAGGGGGGTCCACGGTGGTTTTTGGGGGCTAGTGCCGCACTGTTGCTGCTGTCAAGCCGACGGGCCAAGTGGTACGACTGCGAGCCCCCTGCCCACGCCCATGGCCACTCAACTGTTTCACAGTCAAAAAGCACAAAAAAAAACATTTCTTTACGAACTACCAACTTTAAGACACCCTGTATTATTAAAGGAAATACAAGTTTTATTATAAAACCCATTCGTTATCATTATACATTTAAAGGGGAGTATTATTTGATTCCAACAATACAACATTTTATTAAGCTAAATATAATAAGTTAGTTAGTTGTATAATTGATTTTAGGTATATTTCAAAAAAGTACGGCTTATTAAGACTTCGAGGTTAAAAATGTAGAATCTAACCCCATTTTTCATATTTTGTTGCCTACTTTTTGGGGTAAACTCCAAGGATATGAAACTTTTTTGATTCTGTTTGTCTGTTTTGAACGTGATTGTTTTTAATTGGATAGATACAACCTAGTAAAATTACTATCTAAAAATCTATCTATCATGATAATCAGGATAGTTTAAATAAAAGTAACCGTGATGGTAAACAAGCTTAATAACCTATGAAAGTGGTCCTTTAAAGTGTTTCTATCATTCTTGAAGATCTATTATAGATTAAAGTTTTCAAACCGACTGATCTACATATTATCGGGGTACATCTTTCCTAATTACAATATACCCTAGTTACTTCCACTAACGGGTACAAATATATAAAAAACAAGGAAGAACGCTATAGTCGAGTACCTCGACTATCAGATACCCGTTACTCAGCTAAAGGGACCAAAGGAAAATGGAGATATGCAAGCAGCAAATGCGCCACCTACCGGCGGTAGACAGATTTAAGCGTTGTGGGCGTTAGAGTGGGCGTGGCAAAGTTTTTTTTAAATCAATCGATAGGTATTGACGAGACCAATACATTTCAGTTTAAATTTTTTATCTACCATGAAAATTGTGGGCGCCACAGACTTGGGCGGTTTGTGGGCGTTGGAGTGGGCGTGGCATATTCGCGTAATAAACTTGCGCTGCGCTCAAGCCTACGGAATCTAAATCTGAAATCTCGTTTCTCTATCTTTGATATTTTCCGAGATATCCGCGTTCATATTTATGATTTTTTGAAGTTTGTGGGCGGTTTGTGGGCGTTAAAGTGGGCGTGGCAAACTTTTTTTAGGTCAGTCGGTAGGTATTGATGAGAACAATACATTTCAGTTAAAATTTTTGTTCTAGCATCAAAACTGTAGGAGCCACAGTTTTGGGCGGTTTGTGGGCGTTAGAGTGGGCGTGGCACTCTTTTGAAACAAACTTGCGCTGCGCAGGAATCTCAGGAATCTGCATGCCTAATCCCAGTATTGTAACTCTTATAGTTTCCAAGATCTCAGCGTTCATACGGACAGACGGACAGACGGACAGACGGACAGACGGACATGGCTAGATCGACTCGGCTAGTGATCCTGATCAAGAATATATATACTTTATGGGGTCGGAAACGCTTCCTTCTGCCTGTTACATACTTTCCGACGAATCTAGTATACCCTTTTACTCTACGAGTAACGGGTATAAAAAGAGAAACAAACAGAACCAGGAAAAGAAGAATGAAAGCAGTGGCAATGTGTTGCGGTATTTTGTTCTTGCTTTCGCTGCTGTTTTCCGTTTCTGTTTTCATTGCGTCTCCTTGTGTTCGCTTTTTGTTTTCTGTTTTTTTGTTTGTTTCTCTTTTTTTTGCAAACTTATTGGCAGACATGGTTTGTGTTTGTGCGTGACGTAGTGTACGTGAGTGTGAATGTGCGGGTGTCTGCGAGTGTTTCGGGCGTTTGTTTATGTGTGTGTGTGGCGGGATTGCGGTTGTTGTCTGTGGTGTGATGCGGTTTGTTGTTGTTTGTATTGAGACAAGTGTGAATTGTTTTCCTTTCTGCTCTTGTTGTTGTTGTTGCTGCTGCCGTTGATGTTTCTCTTGTTGTTGTGGGTGTTGCTTGTGCGTGGCGAGAAACAACAAAAGCTGAATGTTTGACTGTTGCTGCCATGATTTTTTGATTCCTTTTGCGAGGGTTGCCTGTGCGTTAATGTGTGTGAGTGGGGGAAATTTTCACACTTTCACTCTTTGGTGCGTGTGCTCCTCGTTTAACAGGTTTGCAAAAGGGTTAAGGGGTTACACAGCTCTCAGCACCACCCGTTTTCCACCTTTTCATTAGGCAACTAATTTGGGGTTTTTTAATTAAGGTAAACCCGTTCTAAATGCGCTCTAAATTCCGGAAAAAAAGACCCCACACTAATTTAATGCCGCGTGTGTGTGTGGCCCCAAAAGGCGACAAAACGTTGCACAAAAGCTAAATATTTGATGTGTGCGTTAGAATTATACAAACACACATATGTGCGCCTGCATATATGTACATATGTATGCACATATATACACATCTAAAATCCAGTATATAGTCATCATATGCGGCAAGTACAGTTATATCGGTATGTGCCCGCATACATATGTATAATTTAAAATTATAATCAATGCCCCATATGTGCGCCTGCTTTTCTACGTATGTTTAAGTGTGAGTGTGTGTGCGCGTAAATTGTGCGAAGCCGAGACATTGTACCTGCCCAAGCCCCACCCCCTTTTCGCCCATTCACCACCCACTGCCCCACCCCATTTCTCATCCTCGCTTCCACTAAGCTGTCCTTTACACACACACACACACATATAGGGCCGCAAAGTTGGGCAAACCCGAGTGCACTTGTGTGGGTGAGCTGACTGCATGCGCACTTAGTAGCCTTCAACGCTGCCGCTGGGCGACTCACACAACCACAGCCTCACTTACAGTCCAACCTCCATAACTCCAACACCTTTAAAGGTATTATTCTTTTTATCTTATAAGTCTTCTTTCGCTCATGAGAGCTTGTCTAACTTTATATCTAATGTTTTTAAAAAAAAAAGTTGTTCTGGTTCTTGAACTTTAAGAAGAGTTTTTGATCACTTATGTATGTTTCGGTATTTTTAAAGTCAGATTCTTTTTAAATTCCTTTAATTGTTGAATTCGCCATTAGCAATTACTAAATTTGGTTTAACTACAATAAAGTTCTAAAAACTTTTTTTTTTTTTTATTTAAACTAACTATATATTTAATTGTTTTTTACAACCCTTTTAGGAATAGGTAATTTGACCTTATTGTACCTATGATACCTATTGTACCTACCTTGATGTAAATTGGGACAATGCAAATGGAATGGAAACCCGAGTGTTTCCCGAATTTGAAACCTTATTACAGTGCAATGTGTTAAGGACAAAGGTAAGATGCTCGAAACTTATGTTTCTTTCGTCCTTTGTAAAAAGAAATGGAAGTAATCGGGGAACAATGCACCCTTTGAGACTTGGGTATTATGAACATATATGTACATAGATATGGAAAATGGATATCGGATCTCCAACTTTCTAATATCATGTTAAGAACAAAGCCTTATAAAAGTGATTTACTTTTTTAATATAAATCTTCGGTTCCTTTTTACCAAGCGTTACTGTACTAATGGTTGCTCCGATAGAGACATGTATAAAATGTGTTGATAAAATACAGACGCACACATACACACAAACACACCGAAATCGAGAGAGTCGGAAAAGGAAAAGGACATGCCCAAGCAGCTAGCGGACAGTCCGACGTCACCCCACTCCCCCCCTCCAAGTAACTTGATGATTGTATGTATGAAAGTAAGGAGTGGAGGCCAAAGAATCTAAGGGAGAAGAAGAAGACGCCGAAGGACGAGCAGATGAAGGAGGTAGGGGGGGAGGGGCAACATACAATTACTCAATAGCAAGCTTTTGGGGGTTGCCCACACCCACACCTCATACATACACAACTACACACACACTTTGGTAGTTCAGCCTTCAAGTAAGTTTTGAATGTGGGGAAGGAGAGGGGCAGAGCGTGGGGGGCGGGCAGAGAGAAAGTGGGAGCCAGGAGAGAGCAGCTACCGCAGAGAGAGAACTCAACAATTTTGAGTTAGGGAGCCAAGTAGGTAAAAGAGAGCATCTTAGAACTAAAATGTTGTAATAACGTGGGGGGTTTCAGCTTCCTCTTCGTTTCGCCTCCTTCGTAATTTTCCCCCCAACAGTAGTTGTTGTTGCTTTTGTTGTATTATGCCATCAATGCCATTTTGTACATAGTTTGGTGAACGTTTGTGTGTGTGCGAGTTTGGGGTAGAGGGGGAGGGGGTAGGGTGGTGCGATGGGTGCCCAACAAATCTAGATGTGACTCTGTCTGTGTGTGTGTGTGTGATAAAGCGGAGCGTAATGAGCGTGGTGAGTGTTTGGGGTTGACTGCCATAGTGTTGAAAAGGGCGCCAAACGTGTCTGCGTGTGTGTGTTTGTGCGGGTGGTGGTGTGGTGGGGTGGCAATGGGGATTTAACTCCCCCCGCATGTATAGGTGTTTAGAATCCAAACACATATGCATACATACATACATACATTGAGCACACATGATTACAGTTGTATGCTGAATTTGTGGTTGGCTGCAGTCGACGCCGACTGCGGCGCCGGCATCACTGCTCCTGTTATTACAATTTATAATGACATTTGTGTGAGTGGGGGGCAAACGGAATCCTAAATGCGTGTATGGGTATGAATGTGGGCGGAAGTTCGCCAGTGTGTGTGATATAGGATATAGATAGGGTGCATGTTTATATTATGAATATCCCAATTTGTATGTACTATATATATATATATATTGAAGTTGTTGCAGAGAATAGTTTTACATTTTAATGTAAGGATAGAAATACATATTTCATAAGATCTATAAAGTACACAATATTATTACCTAATAATCCCTACATACCTATTTTTGTGCGCCACATCATCAAAGTAATGTGACATAATATCAGTTAGATAAGACCAATGATAGATTGACCTTTAATACAGGCCTTTAATTGAGTTACTTATCAGTAGTTTGCTGTTATCAAGTAACTATCTATTGACCCCCTGTTTATATACATTTATTAATATTTTTACGCGTGTTTTGTGTCGAATCGAAACTTACGATCGTTATAAACCTACAAAAAAAAAAGAATACAAGTGCCTTCACCGAAAGATTTACGAAATGTTTAGTATTATAAATCAATTTGTCTCCCCTTTTCGATGTAGACTATATTACTTAGTTTCCTAGAAGGTCTCTCAACAACAACTGATGCAAATGTGTTGGAAAACGGAAGTGTAGTTCCCATGGCCACCCCTAATTAGACCCCACAACGTCCTGCTCCCGACCATCATTACAAATAAATACGTAATTCGTACATATGTGCAAATATTTAAATTGCATATGGAAGTGGGAGAGCGTTTAAATATTCACACACACTCGGGCCAGAGAAATTTGAATCGCTAACACCCCGAAAACCTGTGAGACCCAACCCCTTTTTGTAATTTTGGGAAGCGTAACTCACCTCGCAGAACTTGATGAAGTTCTCCACCACAATCGATTTGTCCGTCAGCGTCATTTGGCCAGTGAAACGGACTCCCAGCTGCTTCAGCGTATCCTTCTTCTTCGAGGGCAGCTTGTTCATATGCTGAAAGATGCCCTCCTCCACCTTGTGCGATGGATGCACCTCGAAGTTCTCCTTGATCACAAAGCTACCCAAGAGTTTCGGGGCATGCGAGGATGAGGAAGCCGTCGAGGAGGAGCAACTGGCGCCGGTTAACAGACCTCCAAACTCGCCCGCACTTCCGCAGGCCGCTCCCTCGGATGAGGTGTTCGAATTGGAGGCATTGAGGTGCGAATTGGGAAATGCTAGCATCTCCAGTGAGGATTCATTCGAATTGGAGGATCCATTGGAAGCCATGTGCTGGAGGTCAAAGATCGTTTGCTTTGAATCGTGATCGAAGACATCCAGGGCGGAGGTGCTGGTGTCCACCAGACTGTTGGAAGCCCGCGAAACGGAAGACAACAGAGCGGCCACTTTGCGGGAGGCAGAGCGGGATTTCTGCGAGGTGCTGGTATCCAGATCGAGCAGACCGCTGGCCACAGGCGATTGGGCAGGCGGTGGTGGGGTGGTGCCTGCGGGTATGCCCGGTTTTCCTGGCTTTTCCGGGCAGGGGCTGCCTTCGCTGACGCTGCCCGCTGACGTGGGTGTGAAATCCGTGGAGTGGCGCAGATATTTGATAAACTCAAAGGATCCATCAAAGTGCTGGGGCACTGAACCGCCCGGGGAGGCGGTGGTGCTCTGGTGGCCATTGGGCGTGGCCACCGCTGTGGGCCAGCGATTGCTCGGGGGGGTGGCGGTGAGGGGGGTTGATCCGGCTGCTCCTACGCCAGGATTCGACGTCGGAGCCGCTGCTGCGCCGGCCTCGACGCTGGCAGAGGCGGCAGCAGCAGCAGCAGCGGCGGCGGCGGCGGAAGCATAGTGTGCGGGATTAACGGAGCTACCTGAGTTAACGGAGGAGGAGTTTTCCCGCTGCGACGTCGCCTGCGTTGCCTCGTAATTGGGAAAGTCCGCTGCTGAGGCTGCGACTGCTGCTGGATTGCCATTGGGTAAATGTGTGTGGGAATACTGTTGCTGATGTTGTTGTTGCTGCTGCTGTAGCTGCTGCTGCTGTTGCGTCGGCGCGCCTGCGCCGCAGCCAAACACTTGAAATTCCTCGAAATTAGTGCATTTGAGCTCGCCATTGCTCAAGTACTTGGAAAACTCTGAAGGATCGTTGAGCGAGTTGAGGAAGAAGGAGCTAAAGTTGCTCGATATGCAGGACATTTTGTTCAATTGTTTTTTGTATATTTCGTTTTTTTTTTTCTCTTTTATTTTTTTTGGGTAATACTGTACGTTATAATTTATTTAAAGCTTAAAATGGCACATGCGATATTTCGAAATTTTCTCTCGTTTTTCTCGTTTTGCCGCTGCTTCTGCGGTTCATATTTTATTACAATTTTCCACACACACTCTCGGCCAGGAAAAACACATGTGTGTTTCTGTGTGGGCCTCTCCCGCGTACGTGTATGTATGTATGTATAAATTTTTCTTATTATAGCAAAGTGTAATTTATTATTCTTATTGCTCGCTCGCGCACTGCCTTTCGCTCCTTGAAAAAAGGCCTTTTCCAACGTATGTGGTCGCTTCTATTTGTTGTTGTTGTTGCTGCTGCCGCCGCTCACACACGTACTAATACATGTGCGGCAAAGAGCCTGGAAATAGGCGCTTTTTGAAACTGGTCTGGTCTCTTTTGGGGCCTGTCTTTTTGCCTATTTTATTATTATTATTATTACTTGGCCTTTTTGCACTATTTTCACTTCCTTTTCGGCCTTACGTTCGCGCCCACTTACACACAGACAGGCGGTAGGCTCACAGACACAGACACGGACACACGAACACACACACACACAGAGAGCGAGGCGCGGTCGGCAGCGGCGTTGCTTTTTCCGCTTCCTCTGTTTTATATTTTCGTTTTTCTCGCTAGCCTCTGCTTTACTTTCAAAACAAATGCCGCTAGTGCTTCTGCTTCCATACGGAAAAGCGGAAAATCTTATCGTTGTTGTTACAGTTGTTGCAGAGTGTTTTCACCGCCGCGAGAAAACACGACATTGCCGCAACGAATTCGAAAAGCAAAATGAGCGAAAAACATCCAAGCGAGCGCTGCGACAGCGATTTATGTTCTCCCGCTGCCTCTGTCGGCGTCGCTGCTCTCTTTATGCTCTTGCCCTCTCAGTAAATGTGTTTATGGCAAGTCCTTTTCGTGCTCTCAGTTCGTGAACAAGTATTTTTATTTTCATGAATTTTGCACCACATAAATAGAGGTCCTTTAATGTAAGAGTTATTTTAATTCAATAATATGTGTGTCCTTTAATGAAAGAGTTATTTTAATTCAATAATATGTGTGTCCATCAAAGACTTTGAAAATTATTACTCCCTTAATTTTGTTTTCCATTTGATTTTATTTTTCATTCATAAACTTTCATATAGCATAAACAGGTATTTCGGAGTACATAAACTTTCCCGCATGAACAATATTCCTCTCGCGCTCTCTCTCGTCTTCCGCTCCGTGTGTGAGTGTAATCAGTTGTAGGTGTTTGTAGTTGTTGCTGCGCTAGGAAACGTGTATTTCTTCCTGCGCCATGCTAACCCTTTCTATATAAACCTGATTTAATCTTTGATTATTGTGCTCTCGCTGGGGGATTATGGCTGCCGCCGTTGTTGCTGGCTTTGCTATTTTTGAAAATTCCACTAAATTATCCGTTGTGCTGCCCGCTCTCTCCTAAGTTCCTGTAGTTGTCTTTTTTAGTTATTGTTGTTGTGCGTTTTGGGCAGGTAAAACAGTTCATTTGCCTAGGGTTGCCACATCGTTGGGCGTTTGGCAGGACCACCTGGAATGCGCATAAATGTTAAGTTTTATTGCCGTTTTTACAGTTCTTCCACATTTACGACTCTTTCGGGTCGTAAAACGCTCGAACAGGTAGCGATCTCGCCAAGGCCACGGCTGTGCGGGCGGTTGGCAACCCTGGCAGCCAGGAGGTTTCAGAACTTCCAATGGAATTTTTTTTATTCAAACAATTTTTATAGCCGTTTTGTACGAATAAATATTATAATTGCCGCGGCAGACTTCGTTAATTATAAACACAACGGCGGCCGCAAGGAAGTCGTCAATTTAAAAAAGCTGTCTCTGCGTTATTGTTATTCTAATTACCTCTTTAGCTGCTGATGTTGATGTTTTTGGCACAATTTCGCTTTCGAATTCAAAGCAATTTATTAGTCAAATGTACATAGGGAACTTGTAAGTACATAACATATTTTATTTAATAGGCTTTCACACGCGGTCAGCCAATTTACATGTCTGTACATGCCAGCGCACATACATATGCGAGTAATTTTTCAATTAATTTTAATTATAAACTTAATTAGGAAATCAATGAACGGCGCAAACTGAACGGAACACACACATTTTACCGCTGTGCGAGGGAGACAGCGAACATCCGATTCCACACACAACTAAAACAATGACAACAATTGCCGTCAAGTGCGCTGCGCATACAGCATAAAATCATCCACTCAGCGCCAGTGGAGCCCCAAAAAGCGAACAAGCCCCCAAAACCGAAGTGAAAAGCGAACACGCCGAAAAGTCGAAATCAACTGAGCATTTGGGGAAACAACAACACGAACGATGAGAATAGGGGCGCCAACCGGCCAGGGTTGCCAGACTGCTTGCACAGCAAAAGTTTGCTCCCAAAATTTCGAGCTGTTCTCGTTTTCCATTTCGCCATTATTTTGAGGTGATTTCAAAGTTCCAGAAACAAAAGGTTATTATTACATTTCAGTACTCGAAATTAAGAATTATGTTTTAAATTTGGCAGCAATTTTTAGAATCTTTAAGTAATTTTAAATATTTTTAATTTTTTAATATTTATTTAATAATTTAGTGGTTTAAAATAATGAAAATTGGCACAGATGTTTTGTAAGGACTGTGCGAAATCTAGCTACAAAAACTATGAAATGTCAGCACTGGTAGACAATTCTAGCCAAATGTCTATCGATATCGGTGACCAACGTGCGGTTGGTATTAATCATTCCCATTCCAAAGATAAATAAAACCTCCGGCCGGCATGAAATTCGCGATCGAGAGCATCAGCAAGAACTCCGGACGCCTGGGTCAACTGCGGATCAAAGATGGAGGACCCGAGCTCAGGACTCCGCTTCTCCTGCAGACAACTAAAGGAGGTAGCATTCCATGGCTCAGTGCAGATGTGTTCGAGAGTCATGTCAGCCAGAAGCCACAGGTGCTCCAGTTCACGCTGTCCACCATGGACCAAATGACCGAGGCACTGACGCAATGGCACAGCAGTGGAGATCGCGGACTTAGCGACTATGTGGGATTCCCCGGACACCTGAACATCCTGCTGCTGCGAGATCCCTGTGAAACAACGCCTTCGGGTGGCAACGATCGCGATATACAGCCACTCTTCACGAGAAGGGGCAAGGAATCGCTCACTCCCGAGCGCTACATGGAAATGGTGGCCAGCTTTAAGCCAGACGTCTACCAGGGACTTTGCGATGCAGACACAAATGCGGAGAGTGCGAAGAAAAGGGTTCAGAAATCAGTCGATAGGACGGAGAAGTTTATGCACTACATCTACGAGCACCGCGGCAAGGTGGAGTCCACACTGCTAGCTCCCATTGTGGGCGGTTACTGTACCTTTGCCCGGACGCAGTCCATCAAGCATGCCCGCGAACAGCCAGCGGGCAGCTATGGGGGTTACATTTTGGAGGGATTCCACACAAATGGTTTGGGGGCCACCACTTTGGAATCTTCCAAACTACTGAGTATTGTAGAGCACTGCATTAAGCAGCTGGAAGAGGACAAGCCTAGGATAATGACGGGCGCTTACACGCCCCTAACAGTTCTGGAACTCATCCGCCAAGGAATCGATGTGTTCGACACCTCCTATGCCTATTGTGCTTCCCTGAACTTCAAGGCTTTGACATTTGGCTTTGTGCAGGATGCAGTGGAGCATGTTCCCTTCCTAGACATAACGGATGAAGCTATAAAGGAGGATTTTAAGCCACTACTAAGCAACTGCACCTGCCTGACCTGCCAGAAACACACGCGTGCCTATCTGCATCATCTGTACAAGACTAACGAGCTCCTAGGTCCCATATTACTAATGGTGTAAGTGGCTTATCTTTAAATATCCAAGCCTCCATTCATTTATTTACTTCTTTCAGTCACAACCTGCATCACTACATGACCTTTTTTGAGGCAATTCGTCAGAGTGTGGCCAACGACTCGTTGTCGCAATTGATAGAGCTTGTGAGGAATCAGAATGGCAAATCCCAGGTGGATTATTCCATTTCCGCTAACACCAAAGTTATCAGCAAGGCCACCATGGGCAAGGGATTTGCAGCGGCCGCTGTGTAACCTGACAGGCCAATCAAACAGTAAAGTTAGTCTAGAAAGAAGCGTCTGGTTGTTTATTCTAAAAGTTCTATATCGTCAACGGTTGGTCCCAAAGCGATTGCTCACGTCCTTCGACAATATGCGTTATTTCCTCATACAGAGCTTTTGGAGCATCGCCAGTGACAGTGCGTATCCTGAAGAGTACCTGCAGTTCTGTCAGGTTCTGCATTTTTTCGGGATCTGTTGAGAATAGCAATTTAAGATAAAACTAACAGTTCTTACACATGGCTTTCTTACCTGGCAGCGGAATGTAACCAGCCAACTCGCAGAATCCCACATTAAAGTCGGCCAAATCCTTATTAACGCAGTATTCGGAGCGGGCAAATACGAATACCTGAACGTTGCCGCTTTGGCCGGGTCGCCGATCCTGTGTGATGAATAGATTGTGTGGCATATTGTTCTGGCACATCCACATGGCCAGCTTGTACAACTGGTCTACCTTCTCCGCCACCTGCTCATCGTTATCATTATCTTTGAATACTATGCATATGCCTTCCGTGGGCGCCCTACGGCTCAAACGATAGACATAGCCGCCGGCCAGCTCATCCAGCGGGGCTTGGTCTATATACAGATCCTGGGGCATTTGGAGTAGGTGAACGTGAAGGTGATTCACGGAGGCCAGGGCACCAGGACTATTATAGCCCATGCGCATGTCCTTATCATCGATACTCCGCATGAAGGTGATGCAGAACTCCAGTGCCTCGCGGGTTATTCGTTGGACATGGTTCTTTTTCACCTCCGGGCAGATCAGAGTATGGTACTTGGTGATGGGACTCTTGTTGATGATCATCTGGACTTCGGGACTGCCATAGGCGTCATCAATTGTCATTATTACTTCCCGAGCATCCACTTTGTTGAAGTTGAACATTAAGGGCTTAAAGGTTGGATTGAGGTTCTCGATGGTTTGCGGACGGCGGCGCTTAAGGGAACGTTCTGCATTGAGCTGAAGGAGAAGGGTAAATACAGATATCTATAGGGCAAAGATAAAGTTCTGACCTCCGTGTAGAAGCCCCAGTACCCTGGTATTTTCCGGCTCTGAGGGGACTTCTGCAATTGATATGAAAAAAGGCCGGGAACCTTGTGCAGCTGCTCCCAGCGCACCTTCATGGCGTTGAGATAGAGCTGCGCCCTGCCCTCCAGACACGTCTCGTACTTGACCTTGCTCATGGTTCGCTTACGGCCCGGTCGCTTTACTTCCTGACCATCATTTTGCCTGCACTCCACGGATCGGAGGATTACCAGTGGTAGCAGAGTTGTCACCCTCAGGGAATACCTGTTGCTGAAGCCGGCGGCAAGGAATCTTTGAAAGTGGGCACTGAAAGTCTTAAAAACATGGTGTTTCTTCTGTAGTAGGGCTCCAAAATGTCGTAAAAACATTCCGTTTTAGCTAGGCGGGGAAAAAGAACACGGAAATTTAGTACAATTTTAAAGTCGAGACAACCTGACAACCCAGCCCCCCAAACAGCTGATTGCTGACTTCAGTGGCGTGGCAAGGGGGTTTGAAAAATTCCATTTCCATTAAAGTTTTTATATTTTACAGATGCACATTTATTAGCTGATCTTTTTGAGATATGTAACCATTCATATACATATTTTTTCATATAATCCGAAGTATAATTATAACAATTTAAGGCCATTTAACCATTATTTGTAAGGCTAAACAATTTTTATAGAAGCACACATAAAATATCAACCTTTTTGTCAATTGTCCAAGCTTTGGGGAATGGAAAATAAATTGTAATTTCCTTGGCCCCAGTAAGAATAGTTTAGCCACACCCCTGATCAACGATTTCTTCAGCCCTGGTTTGTTTGTGCGGGTGAATACTGTTGTATGAAATATTTATAAACAAATGGCCCAAGTTCAAGGTTCCTGCGAAAGCTTCTGTCCTGCGGGGGAGGCGAAAATGTGGGTATCTGAACTTATAATCCATATATGAAGAACATAATGGCTCATTTAAATAAAATCAGGCGAATTCGCGAGAAGCTGTTGCACTACTTCGAGCTGAAGAATGGGCAGAAGAATACTCCTGGAGTCCTGGTCAAGGAATTTACGCGCTCTGCCGCCGATGTCAAGATGCCCCTGCCCAAGGAAATGCGCACGGAGGCGGCACTAGTCAAAACAGTGGAGTACCTACTCAAGGAGCAAGTATTTTGGGTGTTAGTACAATTAAGTGAGCACTGTTAATCAAGGAACTTTATAGCATAATTCTGGACACTCGGAAGCCCTATCATCAGGCCTACGACTTCATCTTCGATCGTTTGAGGGCTGTGCGCCGTGAGATTGTGATACAGATGTACGATGCTCGGCAGAAGATCCGGCTGTTGGAGCCCATTGTGATGTTCCTGGCCTACAGTCGCTATCGGTTGTGCGAGGAGTCCATCGAGAAGTTCGATCCCAAGATATGTAACCAGCATTTGCAGGAGTGCCTCACGGGAGTGCTCTGCTGTTACGAAGAACTGGATGGACAGGAATCCTCTGCAGAACCCACTATCCGTGAGCTGGAGCGCCGCTGCTTCATAGAGTGCCTGTATCAGGTGTTCAATCTTGGATCTCCCGAGTCTTTTACGCGGGCCCTCAGCTTACCGGACTGTGTGCGTCAGGATACGACCTTTAAGCTGTGTTTTGGGCTCTGTTTGGGCTTTCAGCAGGGGAACTTGTATAGAGTGCTTACGGCTTTGCCTCAGTTACCCCACATTCTGTGTGCCCTAGCTGCCACCAAGTTGCAGACTATTAGGAGGTACTATAAACCATACATACTCATCCAAAAACCCAATGACTCCTTGTTTTTTTGCAGGAGTTTGCTTCAGATTTTCACGCATGCCTACAACAACAAACAGCTCACGGTGCCGGTTCCTTACTTGTTGCGTTTACTGTTAATCGATGGGCCGGCAGGACTCCAGGATCAGTGTCGGCACTATGGCATATCCCTAAGTGCCGACAAGAAGGCGGTGCATTTTAATAGGACTGATTTTAACCACAATGCCGATCTATTGAAACCCCAGCACGAGCGCTTTGTGGAGTCAAAACTAAAGCGTATTTATTTACCCGAAGTCCTACTGCTAAAGAAATTTAACTAGTTAATTAGGCACACAGAATTGTAAATAGACAATAAGTACATTAAAACCATGGTAATTAATTTATTTATTTTTTGTTATTGCGCATTTGTCTTGTGTCGGGTGGCAACTCTGCTGGCAGAACAACAAACCTATCGCCTATCGATAGACAGAACGCCGCCGTATTTACAGCTAATAAATGCTTCCCAAACTAGAGGCTAATAAAATGCAATTACTGCAGTGTAATTGTTAGTAAAATTGTGTTAATTAAAGAGTGGAAGTGAGGAGAATTAGTGATTTAAACTATATATACCGCCTGAGATATACACAAAGCGCGCGCAGGGTTGCATTGTGGCGCCTGTCGTTGCCTCCTCAGTCGCACACACACACACGCTCAGTGCGAGAGAAAGTAACGAGCCGTTTCTGGAAAATACAATTCCGCCATATTTACCGGCAAAATTCAAAATATTTACACCGCCCGAGGTGAGCGGGATCAAGTGGTCAACCGAATCGAGGATTAAACCGCCGTTGGGCAGCAGGAGCGTGGCGGGCGGAGCGAGCGGTACGCATCATTCGCCGTCTGCCGCCGCCGTCGCCGTCGCACAATAAACGATAGGCAAAAAAGGCCACGAAAAGGGGTGGAGGAAAGGAAGAGGAAGAGGGGGCCCAGTACAACAATACCGACAAAAACAAGTACGTACGTTTATTCCCCCCACTTGGCAAGGGGGAATCTTGGATACGGATTTTTGGCCAGGTACTAATTGCCCACTTTTTTTTTAGTCTCGCAGCACGCTCTCGCACACACTCGAAGATATACACACACACACACTCACACACGCGCGCGCGGATACAGACACACAGACAGAGGCACAGACGACGGAGCAGCCGCGATGACAAGTCATCATCATCACGTCGGCGTTGGCGTTGGTGGGAACTTCCAGCCGCAGCTGCACCAGCTCCGGGCGCCCATCGTGAAGAATCTATCGCTGGCTGCGGCGGCGGTACCGCTGCCCCTGACCTCGGCCCCCTCGTCGGCGTACTACATCCCATCGGCGGCGGGCACAATTGTCGAGCAAGATCCGTACACAGTTTTGGCGGGCGATCCGATGGGCGAGGAAAACGAGAGCTTCCTGATCGAGGAGATCATCGACGACTATGACGATGAGGCTAATATCGTTGTGGACACCGGCGAGTTCTTCGAGCACTATGAATACTATCCGGTGGATCGGCTGGACAGGCTCACATCGGTCACAGTGGCGGCAGCGGATGCACTGCCGCCGCCTATCATCATGCAGCAGCCCAGCGACGATGAGGAGTACATCGAGGAGGATGGTGATGGACAGCACATGACCTCCTCATGCGACGGCGACGGTGATGGCGAAGAGGAGGCCGAGCAGGACGATGGGGCTTCCACGCCGGCCATGACAAATGCCTTTGAGATCGCATCCGAGATGCTGACCACCATCGAGGCCACCAACATCAAGGAGGAGCAGCTGGAGAGTGACTTCTACATGAAAGCAGCCGAGGATTCAAACAGCTCCAATGGTCAATTGCAAGACTTTAAGCTATTCGGTAGCAGTCGCGTGGAGAGGCCCATTGGGAATTCGGCCGCGAAGCGCTGGAAGCAAACAAAGGTACCCATACGCATTACCCAGGACGAGTTCAATGTCACCCTGTGGTCATCGCTAAACTCGGAGGATGAGGAAGAGGAGGAGGAGTTGGAGGAACCACCGGGCTCTGCAGCCACCACATCCGTGACATCCGCCTCCGCCGCCCAGAACGAGGGCACCACCAGCATGCCAAAGCTAATTATTGACGAGCGCATCCACGATGTGCTGAGCGATGGCATTGGCAACGAGTACGTCATCCTGCCCGATCCATTCAGTGCCTCTGCGGTCACGGACGTGGAGGAGGTGGTGAATGCATTTATGGGCGATGTCAAGGGCGAGGAGGACAGCCAGCCGCTGAGCGAACAGTTCATCTATGCGGACAACCAGCTGGAAGAGGCCTACGGCAATATCGAACTAATCGAGAACATGCCGAACAATGTCGAGTTGATGCAGTCACTGGGACCAGGTCCTACTCCTGTGCCGGTGACGCTAGCAAAGACCAATGGATGTGTGACGACTCCGCAGGCGGCTCTCCCAAAATTAGTGCTACAGAACAGCAGCACCAATGTGCGACTGAAAAGTGCGGGCAATCAAACGAAGGTGACCAAGAGGCAACTCACGGCGGCAGCTCAGGTGGCGACACCGACGCCTCCACCGCCCCTGGTGGCTTCCAGCAATTCAGCCCGACCGCGGCCCACAATAGTCAGCAAATCACCAGCAGCAATACCGGCGAATCAGTCGACTGGCAATCAAACGGGAGCAGCTAGCGCCGCCGCCGAGGAGGATGAGGAGCCCAAGTTTCGCTGCACCCATCGCGGCTGCAACAAGGAGTTTCGCAACCACTCGGCCATGCGCAAGCACATGCACACGCACGGACCACGCGGGCATGTGTGCAACGTCTGCGGCAAGAGCTTTGTGGAGAGCTCGAAGCTGAAGCGTCACCAGCTGGTGCACACCGGCGAGAAGCCCTTCGAGTGCACTTTCGAGGGCTGCGGCAAGCGCTTCTCGCTGGACTTCAACCTGCGCACCCACGTCCGGATACACACTGGCGATCGACCCTACCACTGTCCCATCGACGGCTGTTCCAAATGCTTCGCCCAGTCAACGAACCTCAAGTCGCACATGCTGACGCACACGAAGCCCAAGCGGAAGTGGCCCAGGGCGCCGCAGGTGAATGTGAACCACCACAACAACAACAACAACAACAATAACAATAAGACACCGCTGGTGGCAAGATACGGACGTCTGGAGTTTGGCGAAGATCCGCGTCTGGTGTACGTGGAGCAGAACGAGGAGATGGCGTCGGTGCTGCTGGATGGCACGTCCCCCACATCCTAACTAGTAGTGCGCATAAATGTATCGCTGGTATTGGCCTGAGGTGGCTCCGTCGAGTGACCAGATTGTACAGTTAGTTGTAGCCAGTTTTTATCTGTATCTGTAACCTAACGAGCGGAGCGACAGGACGCGATTATCACCTGGTGAACACATCCGCCTGCTCCCCGCCCCCTAAGTAATTAGCGTAAGAACTTTTTCTAACAAAATAGGCTTGCAGTGCAAAAGGAAGTTAGATGGTAGCCATTGATTTATTTCCTGCATGGATGGAAAAACCGGATATAAAGCAGTTCTAAGAGTTTAGCTTGTAGCGTAGGCTAAGCGAGCCCCCTCCGTCTCCCTAAAAAAAACCGAACCGCGAACCCCGAAAAAATCAGCCAAACTGCCCTCCCCCTATAAACCCCAAATTCGATCTGATCCCAACCGTGTGCGATCTTCGCTCGAATAACAAAAAGCGCACGTTCTTTTCTACAAAAAAAAAAAGAAGTAAACTAATAAGAAAAATACACAAAACTAGTTCTACCATATTCAGTACGCATACACCAATAGGCTATCTATATATTTTTGTAATGAATTGTAACACTTAGAGCATTGAAGTATGGATTTAGCAAGTTCAACGTCTGTTGGCGCTAACAAATAATTCACAAATGGAAGCACATCAGTTAAGTCGGAATAAACAAGGGAATACCTCTTCAAAATTTAACAATAATAAACCAAGAAAACAATGCAACACTCGTTTGTATCATTTTTTGAACTATTTCACAGTGCGATTGTGTAAGCGTTAGATTTATTAACTGACTTTAAACGTGTAACTACATCTAGAGAAAACTACATTAAACGGTGAGGCAGCTATTGATGGGACAGCTGCCGTGTGTTGCCCACTTCAGATTCGGATCGGCAGGCGATTAGATCGCCCCTTGGGACATGTGTCGCCTCAGTTTTCGTTCCATTCATTGATTGCGGTGTATAAAACGCGTGCGGATTAGATAAAGCTTCGCGGCGAGGTACAGATACGCGGATATTTTGGATATTTGGAACGGATAGCAGCACGCACAGGTGGGTGGTGGGGGGTCTTTTACGTGACCTTGATGCCCTGTCCTTGAACCCCGGGTATAATATCGGCCATTGAGGCACTGGGGCCTATTAATCCGGCCAGCGAGAGCAGTACAGAGTAGTTGAAGTACCAGAACACGCAGAAAAGCACCATGAAAATAACGTCTGGAAAAAAAGACGAGAGCAATAATTACCCTGATAAGCGTGAAATTTCTCTGGAAGCATGACGAATCCCTGATATTCCCAGAATTTTTCGAGGGCTTGGTATTTGACCAGTAAAACAACACTTACGTATCGTTATGCGCTCCCACTTCTCCACCATGTACAGCTCGGTGACCTGCAAGTTAATAAGCATTAATTTCATTCAGAATTGCATCGCTGTGATTCCCAGCTTCTCAAGTGGAATATTTATGCGTAATTTTATGGCCATTACGCACCATGAGGTATCGGAACCACCAGTAGCTGGCGAACTCCACGAGGTTGTCGAGCATTGCGGTTGAATTGAGTTGTTTAAAACAGCAAAAATAGGGTAAACAATAGGGGCGCAGGGCGACTAGTTTTTGATTCCACCCACTGCTTTTGTACTAACTTAAACGGGGTGTCCAGTGTTGGACAGTGCTCGCGGAAAGGTACTAGCAGCAGGGTTGCCAGGTTGTTGTACTTATAGTGCTGGCACTCTGACACAAGTATCTATCGATAACGAGGTGTTGTTGAAAAAAGGATAGGGTGTTCCCTAAACTTGTGGAATACAACAGAAAAAATTTGGAATAAAGGAAACGTCCTAAAAATTGTACTCGTAATATTGTAATGCTTAATATAAAGATTTGAAATTTACGAAAATCTGAATTTTTGGACAATAAAATTTGTACAGGTGACTAAAATACAACGATTCAGCAATTCTTCCATATCAAAATCAAAATACAAAACAGCTGATGCGGCACATAAATTGTTTACAAATAATTGTGAAACTCGAATATTTCTGAAAATGTCAACCTTTGTGGTTAAGTTACTTCAGCGCTCCCAACTTTCGCATAGCCAAAAGGACGTAAAGCCTTTTATCTATGTCCGCAGCAACTGGATGGACGACGAGGCGGAATTTGACTTCCTGTCCACCACCAATAATCAGAATTACCGGGGAAGTCTGAAATACGAGGAGTTACGGACTGCAGCCAGTGATTTGGAGCTATCCTACGATGCCTTCTTTGCCGAATGCAAAAATGCCATGACCACGCACATGGGAGTTCAGGGATTCGATTACGAACTGGAGGATGGGGAGCAACAGTTCTTCAAAATGTACAAATGCGAGGGATACGAGACGCTGTACTTGGAGGTTCCACTGAGAAAAGTGTCCAATTGTTATCAGCTACTAGATGCCGCCATCGAAGCTGGTCAGCAGAAGGCTCAAGCAGCTCCAACTGCCGAATCGGAAGATCAGAAAACCACATCCCTGGCTGAATATGAAAAGTATGTGAGAGACTCCAAATTGAAAGAGGAGGAACTTCTCAAGAAGTTTCTGCTCCTTATAAACAGCAAAAAGGCGCACATTAGGGATTTGGAAAACCAGCTAGAAGAGCGTTCGAAAAAGCCCTCAAAGGGAAAAAAGAATAAAAGGACTTCCACTGATGAGGAAGAGGACGAAGCCTTTGGAGCACCCACTCAAGCCATGAATGTAGACAACGATTCGGATTAATCTAAAATTATGTATAATTAAAACATCCCATCTTCGGTATGTGCTTGAAATGTATTTCCGTTTTGGTTTTAGTTTTTCTTTTCGATCGTTTGATTTTGTAAAATAAATTAGCTTTATAATGTATGTATATATGTATAAATAAACAACAAATAGACTTGTAACGTAATACATAAAATTACCATCAATATGTGTAGACGTGGCTTACAATTAGACCAACAGAAGATCGTTTCTTTTTTTTTTTTTGGAATATAATCAATAGTTGTCGTTGCAGTTTTGTAAAAATTAAAAGCATTTTACATAAAGTGTTAATATGTAGCTGCTATCATATAGACGTTATGCATAAGTATGTTAGGGTGTGTATAACATTTGAAAGAGTAAACAATTAGAGCCGATGATGGTGCTGGCGGAGATCACTCAGAGGGCGAGCAGATCCTCCTCGGCGCCCGGTTTCTTTGGTGTCTTTCGTAAGCTATCGGCTCCCACCGATCCTGTCGTGGCACTACTGGCGGCTGAGTTCGATGCATTGATCGTTGGAAGATTTTCGGCGGCAGCGGCTCGCTCCTCTAGGAATTTGTCAAACTCCGAGCTGGTCAGTTCCTCAATGCCCTCGATGTGCTATAGTGGAAACCAAAAAAACACTCATTAGTCATCTTATTATTATGGTCAGTATCAAGTGCCAGAAGCAAAGAAGCAAAGGAAGATTATGTAAATCGAGAAACTAAAGCCGAGTGTGCATGGTAACATGAGCTTAGAAAAAAGACAAAATGCGATTCGTATGGCTACTTACTGAGCTGCCCAACCACGCCTCCATCTCGTCGATCTCATTCTCTTTCGTCGACTGTGTGGGCGCCAACCGAAACGAAACGATAATCAAACGCAATTTGCATAGAACAAAAAAAGAACCAAAACATTTTTCAAATTTAAGTACAAAAAAGTGTAAATCAATAGCCGAAACGAGGTCAAAAAGTAAGGGGAACAAATCGAACGCCATTAGTTAGACGGGCTGCCTTTTGGCCAGTTACTCACTTTACTTACCACCGGCGGATCGCCGGCTGATCGTTGGGCCTGCTGCGGTTGAGTCTGTTTGTAAGGCGAGGCGACGGTGGCCGCCACACTTCCTGCAGCAGCGTCCACGGAGGGAATGTCCCTAAGCAAGTCCGATTTACTAAAGTATGAATTGGTTTTTAAAGGCAGTTTACAATTGGGTTTAAGTTTATACTCACTGGTTGCCATCGGTGCGCGACTGAGCCAGCATATCGAACTCATCGGCAGGTCGTGGTGCCCCCCTTTGGATGCCGGCGGGTGCTCCTCCACCCAGGCTGAGCTGGCCCAAACTCTGTGGCAGTTGGGCGGCCTCCTCGCTGCTTTCAATCAGGTCGATCAGCAGCTGGTCACTTTGCGGCGTATTGCTAACAGCAGTTGTTGTGGGCGGAGGTGGCAGGGTGGCCACTGTGGCGGCTCCTGCTGCCCCCACGCCGGGCAGACCCATTGCAGCGCCCAGCACTGCCGAGGGCGAGGTGACAGCAGCTCCCTGGCCCTGTGAGCGAGTCTTCTCGTACCGCTGATGGCGCAAAAATACATTGTTCAGCTCGTCATTAATGCGCAGGAACTCCGCGGTGAGCTCGTCATCCTGGACGCGTCCAATCAGATCCACGATGCGAGACTGCATCTCCTTGCAGGTGGAGGTGAGCTCGTTGAGCAGGGCATAGTCATCGGGCGACTCCTGGCCGGGCTTTAGAACACTAAGCATTTCGCTCAGGATGGACATATTGTTACTGACGATCTCCAGTTCGGAGCGCAGCTTGGCCGCTTGGTCGGGTGTTAGGTGCAAGGGACCTGTGCTGGGTGGAGCAGCGGCTGCAGCGGCGGCGGCGGCAGCGGCAGCCATGTGTTGAGGCGAGATTGTGTGCTGCTGGGCGGCCACCAGTTGAGGAGGCAGCTCGGGAACGCTCTGAAAGGCGGAACAATCGGAGTTATAATGGTTAAAGTAATGGTTTTTCGCTAAGCACTCACCCTCTGTGGCGTGTAAATGGGAGCCATGGCATCCAGATCGTTGGCTGGGAACTCGATGCCCTTGTTTTTCAGTTCCATGTACATCTGGGTCACTCCATTGAGATCCGGCTGGTTCTTGAAGGCATCCGCCCAAATCTGTATAAGGCTGAGAACCTTCTCCTGCATGGCAGCTGGGGGATCGTTTTTGGGGCCGATCAGTTTGACCAACTCGTTGATAAAGTCCTTCTGGGCCACCAGGACATGAAAGGCTTTGCCGCAGTTCTTCACGCACGTCTCCAGGACGGTCAGCGTGTACATCACCACCTGGTTGTTCTTGCCGGCATTCTGGGAGAGACGCTTGCGAATGGCGCGCATGGCATCGCGGGCCGTGTCCGAGGATTCGTTGATCATGTCGCAGATCTCCATGTTGGCGGCCCAGTTCTCCGAGGCCAAGTTGGCATCGGTGGCGGCCTCTGATGGGGTGAGATAAAGTTTAAAAGGGAGTAAGTAGAAGTCTGATAATAATGATTGTAATCAGTAGACCAGGGTCTATATATGTTGTCATTAAATCATAATGATAAAAAAAAAGATATCATATATTCCTATATGTAGAAATTAAGTATCCTTTCGGTAGTATATAGAATTCAAAAAGAAATAATTCCTTTGAAATTTTATGTTATGAATTAGAAGTTACACCTCTTGGAATCAAAAAAAGTTCAGATATTCAGTATCAGATTTTCTTTTTCCCAAAAAATTTAATCTTTATGTATCATCCTATATTTATAAAAAAAATTTCAAAATATTTCAGGTCAATCTATTATTTTTTTTTATACATAAGAGAACTCAAATAAAGAAATAAGATTGATTTCAAAATAATGTAAAGTTTATTTTGCGGTTGTTGATCTATAAGATTCAATTATTTTGATCGATAATCTCATTAACAGTGTGAAAACATGAGCTAATTACTTGGCTTCCTTTGTTTGTTTATATGTGGCCAGCTGGGTGTTGAGTTTTTTAACAGGTGGGTGAGTATTACCTTTCTGTTTATAAATTAAGCTCTTCCAAGTGCAATGACTTGCTCAAATTGAAACGCACAAACAAAAGGCAGAAATGCAACTCGTTGAAATCCCAAGAAATGCAAGCGGTTAAAATGCATTTCTCGGATATCGGATAGGAAATTAGATATCTGGAGATATGAGAAATCGGGTAGGCGAAACGGAAAAACAAACCGCAGGGCAACAACAAAATATGAGCAAATAAAATGAAGCAACAAATTAGTAAGGCACCAATACAAGTGCAAAGGTGCAGGTACATATGTGTGCATGTGTGCGTGGCCCGTGTGTAGCGGCAAATGGAAATTATGGCGAAAATGCGAGGCAAAGGGGAAAACGAAATAAATTAACACATATTTTTTTATGTAACCCAGCGGCCAAAGGCAGCGATGACTAATTGCCATTACTACGGGTGGAAAAAATGGGGAGGGGGTGGGAGCAAAAAGCAATCAAACAAAACAAGAGCGCATCAATAACAATACCGAATGACGTGTGTGTGTGTGCTTGTGCGTGTTAAAGGTGAGCAAGCAGTTCCATAAAAAAACAGACAAACATATTTATCTACTCAGTCACACCTGCGAATTGGAACTGTACACCCACATAGGGGTTAATCTTATCAGAGGCCCCCGTTGCCACCGCCTTTGAAATCAAATCAGACTTTTTTGCGGGTTGATAACCACTTTGCCATAGTAATAGTGTGGCAACAACAAATCGTTATATGTGTGTGTGTGTGAAAGCAACAAATCAAGAAAACAAAAAAGCAGACGAAGAAAGTTGTGAAAATTCAATTTTCCAATGGCCCAGTCTGATTGGGACTGGCATGAAAGGTCTTCTAATCAGACAACTGGCAATCTAAAAGCGCAAAAATTCACGCATATGCGTTGTATTTTAGGAAAATGTTACGATTTTACACACCCCGCATCCGGTGGGCGGTGTTTTTTTTAGGAGGGGTAGGGCGAGGGTGTATGTATGCTAAACTCACCTATGCGCTGGCCAACTGCAGTGGAGAAAACATTTCCCAAAGCGCCAACGTTGAAGAATGAAGCCATCGTGGAGCAGATTCTAGGTGCTGTTCGCCGACTGTTTGCGATGCGGTTGAAATTCTCCTTTATTTACTTTTTGTCACCTGGAAAACTAACCGTATTTTTAGCGTGACCGAAGAACCGTACCGAATGTTACTATCGTTAATTTCAGTATTTTTAGAGTAGAGTGACCGTTTCTTGTGTAGACGATAGTACGATAAAATACCGAAAATACCGATAAATCAACCGCTGTCATTGCATTCGATTGTGCATATATCGATACCGATAGTTATACTTGATATCAGGAGGCGTTAAAACACCTACTCGATTGTTTCTATGTGGTATTTTTATTATATTATTAAGGTATTTTGATAGCGCCAATACTCTTCCTGCTTATATAATATTACCAAGTTTTATTCTCTCTTAAGCAGTGACTTCGGGCGATAGTGACTGCTACCGATATGTATAGTGCCTGCAGCCCTGGGGGTGACTCCAGACCGTAGCCTGGCAACCCTGCTCTGTAAAAGTCGGAAAAACAGAGAATTCTATTTTCAATTGGACTATTCGCAACGTAAACAGCCGGAAAATGTCGCGACAAGCCTCTCGTTTGGACGCCAAGAAAGTGGTGAGTTGATCGAGGGACGGGGGCAGTAAGTGGGTGATCGGTATCGTTAGCTCTAGATAGTTAGCCCTAGTTGTAAGGTTAGTTTTTGCATAGAGCACTAAGAACGAATCTTTTGACGTGCCACCCACCCTCAAAATCGGCTTCATTCGCTTTTCCAGTAAGTGTGGTGTGTGTTGAGGGCTTGATGTTGAGACACGACAACAGACAGGCACAAATCGCCCAGCAATCGGGCTATGGAAAACCATTTCAGCGCCACCAGCCGTCCCTCAGCCACGCCCAGAATGAGCTCCAACGCCTCCGCCGTCGCCGCTGCCGCCGCCGCCAACAACAATAGCAGCAACAACAACGCAACAACCGGCAACAATGTGAATGTAAACACGGCAGCCGGAGGAGCCACAAATGCCGGCACCACTGCCGCTGCTGCCCAACCCATCCAAGTGATTCCCATGCCAATGCTGCCCACCGGAGCGGCCCAAATCATAATTGGCCAGCAGGCACAGGGCCAGACGACGGCGACGGGTCTGCAGCCTCAATTGATACCCCTGCAGGCCAACCAGATCATGCTGCAGGCGGCGGCCCAGCAGCAGCCCCAGATGCAGGTGATGCAGCTGCCCGATGGCCAGACCATCTTCTATCAGACGCCCACCATTGCCGCCCTGGATCCGAATGCAGCGGCCAACGCAGCAGCAGCCATGGCCGCTCAACCTGCGCCCCACTACCTCAACATCAACGGGCAGCTGGTGCAGATCACTCCAGCGGCCAGCGCTAATCAGGCAACGCCCACCGCTGGTCAGCAGATCATCATGGTGCCACAGACGGCCATGGCAGCGGTGAATGCGGCAGCCGCCAATGCTGGAGTGGGTGCAGGTGTTGCCTCTGTGGTGACCCAACAACAACAGCAGCAGCAGCAGCAACAACAACAACAGCAGGTTCAGGCCCAGAACCAAACCCAGCAGCAACAACAACAACAGGCGGCGGTGGCTGCGGCAGCAGCGGCGGCTGCGGCCAGCGCTGCAGCCAATAATATAAGCGCTGATGTCAGCACAAGTACCACTGGGACCAATACGAACAGCGAGGACGAGAGCTCCAAGGGCGAGGCGGATGAGGAGCCGCTCTATGTGAATGCCAAGCAGTACAAACGCATCCTTATCCGGAGGCAGGCCAGGGCCAAGCTGGAGTCGCGCATACCCAAGGAGCGCTGCAAGTATCTGCATGAATCTCGCCATCGGCACGCCATGAATAGGGCGCGGGGCGAGGGTGGCCGCTTTCATTCGGCGCAGGAGAAGGGCGATCAGGATTCATCCGGTCCGGATAGCGGCAGCATGCCCATGGCGCCCAGTGGCGGCGTAACCCTCAGCCGAGGAACGGCGAGGGCGCCACCTAAACTGATTGCACCTCATCAAACGCCAAGCATTACCATAACGGCGATCAAATCGGAATAGTCGCTGTCTAGCTGTAGATACATACTAGACTAGATCATAACGTATAGTCCTAAGCCAGTCACTCTGTGTTTTCCACTTGTCCCCAATCACACCTCATAAGTCGGCTCACCTCTTTCGGTTGCAATTTTTACTTGTTCATTTCGAATAACAAGCCCAAGCCTTGTTGCCATTTCACATTTCGAAATAATTTAGTTTTATTGCCAAATGTTGATTATCTTTTTTCAAATTTACATCATTTATTTTTTAATACAAATTTACAAATTTCAATAGTGAAAAAGATTTATATATTTTTATATTTAATAGGTTTTATAATATTTGCGATAAGATATGTAATTATTTTGATAGACAAATTATGTTTTATACTAAAAGTATGTATTCCAAATTAACAACTAACCAATTGTGCAATTATTAATATCAATTTAACTAATCATTTTGAAATGTAAATGGGAACAAGGTTTAAATAGTCATAGAAAGCTGAGCACTATAATATACAAAAAAATCAAATCATAAGACAAATTCGAAGAAACAAATAAGGACATAAGATTTCATAATAAATACAAAGATTTGTTTATACACTTAAAAAACTAAAGTTTTCTATAGAAGTTTGTAATGGCTATAGTTTCGTATATGGTACCGGCCCATAAAACGTTTTGTTCTGGTTCTGGATTGATTTTTATTTGCTGACTGCTCTCCTTTCTTCCTCGTTTGTACAAAAAACAAAACACAGAACTCGGAGTTCCTGACACTCACCTACGGGGCACTCGTCACCCAGATGCTTCGCGACTTTGAGAACGCCGAGGATGTGAACAAGCAGCTGGAGCGGATCGGCTACAATATGGGCATGCGACTGGTCGAGGACTTTCTGGCGAGGACCTCGGCGCCCCGCTGCCTGGAGATGCGCGAGACGGCCGATCGTGTCCAGCAGGCGTTCCGCATCTACCTGAACATCCAGCCCACCATCTCGAACTGGTCGGCGGCATCCGATGAGTTCTCGCTGCTGTTCGACAGCAATCCGCTGACGGAGTTCGTCGAGCTGCCGCCGGACCTGACCAATCTGCGCTACAGTGCCATACTCAGCGGCTGCATCCGCGGCGCCCTGGAGATGGTGCAGCTGGAGGTGCAGTGCTGGTTCGTGCAGGCAAGTCTTGTGGAATACTCTCTCTTACTCATATTATTGTTGGCTAATGGTCTTGTATGCGTTTTTGTGTGTGCGTGTGTGGCTGGGTGTCCTTTGCAGGATCAACTGAAGGGCGACAATGTGACGGAACTGCGCGTTAAGTTCGTGCGGCGTCTAGAGGAGGTCATACCAGCTGGCGAGGATTAGAAAACAACAAGTGTGGATCAGTGGATCAGAGCGCGTAGTACTATGAGTTCTTTAGGGGGGGTCAATAAAAGCACATTCTGTATAGAGATTAGCATCTAGTAATCTGCGTTTTTTCGGTTTCCGAACTGCCCTCCACATTCCGGAGCGTTAAGCCTCATCAGCAAAATGAGCATCAGCAGGAGCAACAAGCAACATCCACAGGAGCAACAGCGGCAACAGCAATATTGGAGCAATAAGAATCGTTACAACAAGTTTAGTTTTATGTTTTATTCGACTTTATACAGATGATTTAACTTTGGGTATATAAGAAAACAGTAGAAAATATGTTTCTGTTCATATTTGGCATGATATAAAGCGTCATAAACTCGATAAAAATAAACAAAAGTATTTTGTTATATTTGATACAGTTTAACAAATGAAACCCCCCCATAAATATTACGTCCCTAAAGACATGGATCGCTTAGGATCTGGGGTAGTAATAAATTATAATTGTTAGTTTTAGATAAACTCAAAGATATTTAACGTGTTAAATATTAAACAAAATGTACAAAAACAAGAAAGAGCTTTGGATTAAAAGGGAGCTGACGGCATGTTATCAACTGTCTCGTTATACATATGAATCAATTGACTATATACTACATAGTTTGCCATGTTTTATTCCCCGATAAGGTCGGCATATCTTCGTACAATGGATTTATGGCAATGTCTCGTTTATCGCCGTCAGTTTGCAAAAAGCTCTATATTCGCTCGTCGGAAACTGCTTTGGGTTTCTAGATAATTTGGGGCTCGTAATGATTATAGTACGTTTAGGGTAACTTTTGTAATTTTTGTTTGTAGCGCGGCCAGCCTCCGCTGGGATCACATATAGTTGAATCGTTTCGCTTAAATGCACTTTGACAATTTCAAGGGTTTTTAGGTCTCTTTTTCTGGTTCTTTATGGGGAAATACTTTTTACAGGCACAATACTTGATTGATTACATGATTGGATTCTGTGGGCTCTTGGGTTTGGCCTTTTGGGTTTTTTTGGGGCTTTGGGATTAGTGTACATAAGTAGTTCTTAGTTTAGTTCTGCTGTGGACAAAGCATTAGGTTTAGATTCCGGCGCGTCAGAACTTTGCGGAGCGCTTGCAGCGTTTTAATGCAGATCACCACGCAGCAGCCGTTGGCCACGCCCTCCGCCGGACTCTTGCAGGTGCAGGCGTTGCCCTTGACGGCGGCAGCGGGAGCTGAAGGAGCACTGCTGATGACGGGTGGCTCCTGTGCTTTTCCCTGGCCAGAGCAACAGCCCGAGGCTGGAGGAGGAGCGACTGCTGGCTTCTGGTTGCCCGAGCAGCAGCCTCCCGAGGGAGCGGGCGGAGGAGGAGCAGCAGCACCTCCAGTGCCGCAACAGCCACCGGAGGAGGGTTTACTCGGCTGAGCACAGCCGCATCCGGTCTTCACGGGCTCGGGAGCCTTGGGCTCTCCGGCACAGCAGCCTCCAGCAGAAGGTGCCGGCTTGGCGGCTGCACCACCACCGCCGCCGCAGCAACCTCCGCCGCCGCCGCCGCCGCCAGAGGAGCCACCGGTACCCATGGAAGCAAGGTTTTGCAACAGCAAAGCAACATCCTCGATGTTCTGGTTCATTTCCGCCTCGCGTTTACTCACTTTTTTGGTGGGCGCCACGCTGCCGCAGATGCGTTTGCCACCGCTGGAATTCATCGTTGTGGTCGTGGTCGTCCTGGTGGCCCTTTGAGCAGCTGCAGCACCACAGTCGCCGCTGTGACAGCTCTTTGATTGATCGCACTTGCAGTTGGTGCAATTGCAGATGCCCGCATCCGCTGTGATCTGCTTGAGGGTGGGCTTATTGTCCCGGATGTCCAGTTCCACCAGGCCGGAGGCATCGCTGGGCACTTGGGAGGCCTGCTGCAGTGTGGCCTGCAACAGGGCGCTGTTGTTGTCGATGGTCATGAGGATGTCGTTCAGCAGTGACTCCGTCTCCATGTCCTCCTCGTTGTCGAAGCTGTCCTGCTTTAGCAGCTCTTCGATATTCTGCTGATTCAACTCCAAGGTGGGTGTAGGCAGCGAGGGCTCTACGTTGGCGTCCACATCCATGGTCTCCGCCTGCGGATCACCCATGTTGCCGCTCACTGCATTGCCGAATGTGGGCTTTAGGTCCACGAAACTGGGCATCTCGGTGGGCAGGGCCACGCAGGCATCCGTTAGCGGAGCCATGGGAATGATGGGCTTGGAGACAAGCACGCCGGCGTCTATCCACGGACTAGGTATCTCCTCCTCGGCGGCATAGGAGAGCTGGTAGGCCTGTGATGTTTCCGGCAGGATCAGAGGCTCGTCACCCTGTAGGATAAACACATTGGACAGCTGATCCTGCTGCGTCAGCGTCTGCAGCACAACTCCGCTGTCCGTGCTAGTGGTTTCGGAGCAGTGACTGCCTGGATTTAGCACCATTATCTCCGGCGTCGGATCCTCTTTTATGAACTCCTCTTCATCCTGCTCCTGCTCCTGCTGGGGATCCTTTTGCTCCTGATCCCTTTGCTGCGATTTCAATGGCCTCTTCTTGCGTCCCTTGTTGACCAACTGCCGCTGGTGCGTCTTCTTATGGGACTTCAAGCTGTGCGATGTGCTGAACGACTTCTGGCAGCTGTCCTCCTGGCAGGGATACGGCTTTTCGCCAGTGTGCGTTCGCCGGTGCGTCTTCAGGTGATGTGAGGCGGTGAAGGCCTTGCCGCAGTCGTCCTCCGGACACTTGTAGGGCCGCTCCTGGGTGTGGGTGCGCATGTGCTTCTTCAGGTCGCTCAGAGTGGTGAAGCACTTCTGGCACAGCTCGCAATTGAACGTCTCGCCATTGTGCAGGCGCAGGTGGGCGTGCAATCTGTTGGTGGATCGGGCGACGTAGATTGGTGAATAATAAACCCTGCAGCCATTGGTCTATTCCGGTGGCTATCGACCTATCAGTCCGCCGGAGTGGATGTGGATGAGTGCTCACCTGTAGCGTGTGTTAAAGGCCTTATCGCAGCCGGTCACCTCGCATTCGTATGGCTTCACCTTTGTGTGGACGCGGACGTGGATCTTCAGGCTGTAGGAGGTGAGGAAGGCCTTCTGGCATCCATCTTCCGGGCATTTAAAACTGTAGTCGCCTGGAAAGCGGGGAAAACAATGCATTACGTGGTGAATATAATATATGTACATATGTATGTAATGCAATGCACATTGTGCATATTTGCATGTAGAAATGTATGACAATGCCATTAGGCGTCGCCACAATAGGTTTTAGGGGAAGTACCATTTGTTGACCAAATAAAGTTGGTTCCATTTTTACTTAAATCACTAAATTGAAAATATAAACTGAACTTAAATTTAATTATATAGAGGGATAACACACCACTTTGTCAGTAATGCATGTATTATATAGGTAATTCAATTGATTTATATTTTCCTAACCTTTTGACCTTATTTTAAACCTGAATTTTGGGTGTGAAACATATTAGGAAAATAAAAATAATTTGTGCTTAACTTTATGTATCCAGACCTTGAGCCATATACAAAGTATTGTAATTATGCTTTACTATAAAACAAAAATCTTAAAAAAATATTTAGGAAAGCCCAAAACTTTTCTATTTTGGTTAACTCGCAAGTTGATCGTTAAAAACTATGCCTTTTCCTCAGAACTGGAATAAAAGCAAGTTTTTAAAAAATTCAAATTCATTGTTGAATAATATATGCTATGTTTTTATGAGGTTTAAGGGTTTTCATCCCCTATTCCATTTCATTACCGTGCGCCCCTGCAGCACCAGTGTTGCAAAACACTTAAAGCTCGCCAGCTGTTTACCAGCGTTTCCATATTTTACGCAGCGCACGAACGCGTAAGTTTTGTGCGAAAACTTGCGATTTTGAATAGTCAAAACAATATGGATTCGATTGACGAGGTGCTAATCAAAAGCGTCAAACAAAATGTTTGCTTGTTCGAAAAAGGCCAATTAGCTATTCACACGAAAGCCGATAGGGAAAAGGCTTGGATTTTAGTGGCCGAAGCTTGCCAGAGACCTGGTAAATACAATTTATTTTTACAAAAAAAGAAATCTCTTCAGTATCTTTATTTGGTAATTACAGTCGAATATTGTCAAGTAAGATGGAAGACCCTGCGAGACCGCTATGTGCGGGAAATTCAGAAGCCCAGTCCTACGCCGAGCAATATACACAGGGTTGAAGACCTCGAGTTTCTGAGGGATCACATAAGGCTAAGGAGGTATTGAACTGTTTAGGCTAACTTAAGTGACATTATAATTTTTATTTTTAAAGGCAAAGGACAACTAATAGCACTTCGGGACCCGGAGAAACCGAAGAAAGTCAAGCATACGAAGAACCCTTTGAAAAACGTGTGCACATCAACGAATATCCACACGAGGAGTTTATAATAGAGTATAAGAACGACGGGGAATATTTCAGTGAGTTGGACAACTCCAGCGTGGAGTTCATTGCGGAGGAATCAGTCTGCCAAACTGGCAATGAAATGCCAAATGAACCGACCTCTGAAAGTTTTCCCAACTCGACTGGCCTGGACCTAAATCAGGCACAATCCAAGTTTCTGGACGTAATGAATCTCATCGAGAATGCTTTGAAAGCAAGGTCGGCGGAACCGCTGGACCCCTTCTACAAGTATCTCGAAAGTGTTTTGAGTAGTGTGAACGAAAGTTCTCGCAGAGATATACAACTAAAAGTACTTAATTTTGTTAATGACGAAATCAAACGGACTGGACACACGTAAATTTATAGATTAAACACCTATATATATAAGGATACCTACCCGTGTGCGTCTTTAAATGCGTTCGCAGGTTTCCGATTGTGCTGTAGCTGCGATAACAGTTCTCATAGTTGCATCTATAGCGACTGAGAGCCTCATCCGAACTCTAAACCATAGGGAAAATATTGCAATTAGATATCAATCTAAAAATATCAATGATGTAGCTAGGAGGTTAACAGATGTATGTACTTTGGAATGAGACAATTACGATCTGATGGAACCATGCGGGACTTTTCGAGTGATACGTTAGGGGACAGCCAATACTAGTTCGCATTACTACGCACCGCGAGATGGTTAACAAAACTTGGTTACACAGGCCTACGGCTGAATCGCAGGAATCGGAATCGGAATCTCCACTAACACTAGGATTAGGATGGCGAGTCGCTACAAAAAGCGTTAGGCAACGCAAGGCACGTTAGACACTTGGCTAGCGGATGGTGATTGGGTGTGGGGATACCTCGTAGGCCAACGCCATGAGCTGATCGTTCTGGTCCTGCCTGCCCTCCATCTCCTCCTCCTCCGCATCTTGGTGCAGAACGCCCGGTTGGATGCAGTGGGCCAGCTGCTCGTCCTCGTCCGGTTCATTTGGATCGTACTCATCCACAAAGCTGGAAGATCGGAACGATTTGGTGGGGGGGTTGGGAAAGACCAACGGGGGAATTTATCGAATTTGCAGTTGGAAACAAACAGAAAATCGCATCGGGCGGGGGCCATATGTATATTCCACCCGATTTGTGTGTCAGTGGGCCGTTAAGATCTTTGTATATAATTATAAACGCAACAAGTATATGTATATATATACAGTGCACATATTGCGATTAGTGGGGTTAGAGCGTCAGCAAAAAACATAAACAGCAAACAAAGTCATTAAGGCGATATAATTTAGCCATCCTCTGGAGACTTTTCGGTCCTTATTTATCAGATTAATTAATATTTAATGTTGTCATGGTCAAAACACACAACAAATGCCAAACAGAAAACAGCAGACGGCAACCGAAACTATAAAGAAAAGTCGAGGGAAATAGTACAACAAGTGCGTGGGTGCTGAGACGGCTGGCAGGCTGACCGAATGACGGGTGGCGTGCCCGTCCCCCAGACCCTTCTCTATGGGGGCTCATCCATCGCGATGCCCCCTTCTAATCGCGGGAGTGCTGAAAAATGAGAAATATGATTGAGGGAACACTACTCATGGCGGTAAAAATAGCAAAAAAAAAGGCGTCTTTGCCGAATCGGTAGGATGGAAGGGAAGGGATGGTACAAAACAACACACAAGGCACGGATGAAAAATTGAAAAATTATTGTACCGCAGAATAATGAACAAACCAGGAGCAACAACAATGTTGAAAAGAGTGGACTAACCCCATCACAACAGATCATTTGGACTTAGGAACAGACAATTTTAGTTTATGACTATTTGAATGGGTTTTGAAGGACCATAACCAATTAATTATGTGTGTCTATATATTTTTATTTTCCTAAAACTAGCTAGACGAGCTGAACTCTAACCCCATCACAGAAGATCATTTGTACTATAGAACAGAAATGTTAATTTAATGACCATTTGAATACGTCTATGTTTATATATTTTTATTTTCCTAAAACTAGTCATATTATCTAAACTCTAATCTTTCAATTACCCTTCACTTCTTATCAGTAGATTTTTGTATCATATCTATTGAAATTTAAGTAAACATGGTGTAAACCCTTCTGGTTTCATGACTTATCGCAACAATATTTGCCTAGTTTCAACTAAATAGATGTATTCTATTTCAAAAAACTTAAAAAGTAAGCCCTATCAGCCAGGCATGCTATTCAACTTATACTAGAGAACAAAGCCCTGTGACACATTAACGATCTTTAGCCTTTGGGAAATAATAGATTCAATAGAGAAAACTTTTTATAGTGCCAAATCGAACTTTTTAATGGGAATGTTCTGGTCATGGGGGTGAATTTCACAACGGCAGCGCTACAATTTGATATCGTTCGAAAACCGGCTTCTTTTACACCAAATGTGAATGAGTTTTGGGAAAATTTCGACCGTCGAGCACACAATGTATGTAGAAATACACATCTATGTATGCATATATCCATCTATACATTCTGGTCGACGATTGGGGTGGGGGTAGAAATCTAAATGCGTTCATCGGCGCAACTATTTTTAGCCCAAACAAATGATTTCGATACAATCATCAGCCAAAGTGGAGGAGGCCCAAGCCAAAGCATGCACCCATTATGATGCCCATTGCCACACGGCATTAAAAGTGCCCAAAAAAAGAGGGTATACCCCAGTCGAAACGATTGCAGCAGGCTGAGAACACAAATCAGGCAATTAGCAAACAACTTGCAAGCGATTCGGACACTGCGTTGTAATAAGTGGACATTGGAATGGTTGAAATTTGCCAACAAATTCTCGACAAGGAAGAAAATATGAAAATTCAATTTGGCTTTTTTCGGGGGAGCCAAACAAAAAGTGAAATAAAAGCAAAAAAATGCCGGACACGTCACGGCCGACGCTAGGCAAATGTTTTCCTTTTTTCTCTCTGTGACTTTTTGTGTGTGGGCAGTGGAAAATTAGCAGAAAAGAGGGGCGGTTGTGTCCCTGGGCGGGGGTCAGAATGCGGAGGGCACACCTGACGGCCCACTATAATTGGCCAAATACGACAAAAACACGGCACGGCTAAGCACTAATCTACTCATAAATGACACTAAAAATATATGCAATTATTATTCGGAACCGATCTGGCTTTCAACAAATGTTTTGCGATTGCAAATCAAAATAAAGAATATTTTTCTAAGGCAATCGAACGCTTTCAAGGTCTGTCATGAATTAAAGTATTGACAAAAAATGTATTTAAAAAGCATTTTCTCAATTATTTTTCTGTATACTAATCAAAATTCAATGTTCCATATTATAAATTTATTTAATTAATTATGCATTCAAAGATTGTATCGAATTCAATATTTCAAAAAGAATAATGATTTATTTTTATTTATTTTATTGAAATTTCTAGAATTTGGCTTTAAAAAAATGTATAGCAAAGTGATTCTTTAGATATATGTGTGAATAATAATACGTATAGTTTTAAGAATTCCAAAAATTAAAGACTATAAAATTATTTTTAGACAAATTATGAATTTAATGCATTTTTGAATTCGAATTTGAATTAACCAGAGAAGGTATTGAAATTGAAATCTATAAAATAACATGCCTAAGCAAACAAACTACAAAAGTCACATGCAACGGAGAAGGGTAAACATGCAAATGGAGTGGTACCTCGTCTCAATAGTGAAATAAGCCGGAGAACTTATCTGGGAGCCCCTGGAGTTGAGGTTTCCAGTTCCCTGGGCATTATCACAGTTTGTTGCACCCTCGCCGGAGGTGGACACCATGCTGAGGGAGACCACAGTGGGCGGCTGGACCTGGACGAGCTTCTGGTTCTCGAACTGGTATTCCAGCGTGAAGCAGATGTCATCCAGATTGAACACCTGGGCACTGCTTTCGCTCAGACTGGCTATCAGTGGAACCTCCGCATGGCTGGAGCTGAGATTCTCGGTGGTGTGATGGTATGTGATGGGTATGACCGTGATGGGCATGGGCGTTAGTTGATCCGGTAGCGGGAAAACTTGGTCCGCTTCCGCCGGAACTACTTGTTGTGGATGTGCGTGAGTTTGTGGGTGAGTGAGTTGTTCCTGAAGGAACAGGGCACTGTACGAAGCCTGGACGTCCTCCGCATCCAGCGAGGGCCCCAAATTAAGCACCTGTTGCTCGCCACTGGTGGATTCCGCCGCCTGGCTGCCGTAGATGCTGTAGCTATCGCCGTGAATGATGCCCAGGCCATCGGACTCCAGTTTGGGGGTGAGCAATTGGGCCAGTGGTCGATCGAAATCCAGGGAACCGGAGCAGGAGGAATTCGAGGCGGCGGGCGGGGAGCCGGAGAGCGAATTGCGCGACGAGTTGGTATCATAATCCCGGCTGTCTGATAACGAATTTCCATGACTATTAACCGTCTTCCAGTCGCTTTGATAGTATTGCTGCTGCTGCTGCTGCTGCAGTTGTTGTCTTTCTTGGTCGTTCATTTCGTGTTATTATTATTTATTCGCACGCCCACGCACACAGCAGAACACGCCTGATAAATCGCATATATGCAGTTGTTGTTCTCTTTCTCGTTCTGTTGTCACTGTGCAATATATATACACATATATTGCTAAAGAAATTAGAGATCGCGAGATCGAAAAGCACACATCCGCGATCGAAAAGCACAAACAACAACGATAAGAATCAGAGTGACCCAAGGCGGGATTTTCCAAAAATATCACCGCAGTGACAAATATACTAAGCTAGCTAAGATATACCAAAAACGACAAAGTCGATAACCGTTTAGCGGTGACTCGCACCAATATGGAGAAACCTAACACAGCTCGGTTGACTCCACTATTTCGAATTTTTGGTATATTTGCGACTTTTCGATAGGTAACTCGATAGGTAAAGCGAATGGACGCGAGCTCAAACGCTGTCCAGGCTGTCGTTTGATACAAAGATTGCTACCATATCCTATTTCTAATGTTATTACCTACTTTTATACGTGCTTTTATTTATTTTTTTTGATCTCCCCTGAACTTTTGAAATTAAATAAAAAGTTTTAGCAATAGAGCAGGAGTGACCATTTACACTGTTGAAATATCAAACAATTGTCGGAACTAAAACATATTTAATAAAATTTTTTTTATATATTATTATGGCCTAAAGTTATTACTAAGGTATAAAGAACTACATACATTTCATATAATTGAATTTTTTTCCAAAAAATTCACAGAGTTGCCACGGTTCAAGTCAACGCTTATTTCGACCAATTCATCCACCTCCACACTTATATTTTTATGGTATATTTGCGGTATATTTTAGTATATTTTTCACACCCCCACCCTGGTCACACGACATCCTCCTTTTTCTTTCGTTTCCGGCGAGGTATGTGCACAAATTTCATTTCTCCACGTTTTCTCCTAAAATAATTGTAAATTTCTCATTTTAGCGGTGATTAAAATATCCATCGAGCAACAGAATGGTACGTAGCAGCTAAGAACCGGCAAAAATCAAACCCGAAAACGTGCAAATAACCCAAAAATGTCAGCTAAACCGGGAGCTACCCACGTGCATAGTAAAATTTTGCTACCCCAGAAAACAATTATTTATGTGCCGAGTCTTAGATGTGGCTTTATAAGACCGAACGGAATGCAATGTAAACGAATAGTTCTTTGTAAACAATAATCAGTGCTGGCCTATACAAAAGGCACCGGGAGGTGCAGCAACTATTTGAAAATCATGTGAAAAATGCTCAAATGTAAAGCATAAAAGGACAATTCCTACCAAAGGGATACGAAAAGCAGTGAAATGTCGTGAAAACGCTTATTAATCTTAACTTACCATCGTCCACAGGGTCGCGTACGAACCAAGACGGTGAAGAAGGCCGCTAAGGTCATCATCGAGAAGTACTACACTCGCCTGACGTTGGACTTCCACACCAACAAGCGCATCTGCGAGGAGGTGGCCATCATCCCCACCAAGCCCCTGCGCAACAAGATTGCCGGGTGAGTTTTGCAAAGATTAATTTGTATGTCAGTCGGTTTATAACCCTTTAATCATCTCTTTCAGCTATGTCACCCATTTGATGGGCCGTCTGCGCCACTCCCAGGTCCGTGGTATTTCCATCAAGCTGCAGGAGGAGGAGCGTGAGCGTCGCGACAACTACGTCCCGGCCGTCTCCGCTCTGGAGCAGGACATCATCGAGGTCGACGCCGACACCAAGGAGATGTTGAAGCTTCTGGACTTCCACAACATCCGTGGCCTGCAGCTCACCCAGCCCAACACCAACAACTTTGGTCGTCGCAACTAAGATTTCTATAGCGCGTAGATGATGATGTTCTGATTTGCATGGGATCACAATAAACAAGCTTGTGTGAAGTGCATTTAAAGTGTATTTCTTAGCATTCGAGATGAAAGTATTATTGGAAATGGATATTACTAAGCAAAGTTTCAAAACACTCAAAGTGGGGACTATATAAGTGGAGATATAAAGCCTTCGTTGCCATCAAACAACTTGTAAAGTTATTCCCATTTAGTAGGAAGCAAATGATTGCCTTTTTTAATAGGCCTGCGAATCCATAGCATCTCAGTTGCAACTTAATAACCCCAAATCTGTGTTCCAGTTTATCATATTTATTCGCATCCGAATGGAAAATACTGTAGACATGCACATATTTGTAAATATGTATATATTCAATCCATAAATATATGGTTTCGTTTTTATACAGACGATATATAAAAGATATTCTCTACGAGTGCACAATATTTAAATCTAAGGGTGTACGCAGATGCTAATATTTGTATATATTTATGTATATGAAGGGTGGTAAGTATACGTATGATAGTGCCCTCCGGTTCAGGAAGATGCTGTTGCAATGGAAGCTGCAGCCTGATCTTGTTGTGGTCTTCGCACCGGAGTACGCAAGACCAGCTCGGAGTCCTCCGATATAATGGGCAGTGAATGTGCCCAGTGGTAGTTGATCAGGTGGCTTATGCTGTCAAAGATGCGATCTTTGGTACGGACCACGCCCTCAGGATCGATGAGCAGGAGATGCTTCGGCGTCTTGCCCTCCAATCCGGTTAGCACGTACTGGCCCCGCTTTCCCTGTGACTCGCGCACCAGGAAGTCGCCATCCTGCTGTAGCAAGCGCTCTGAAATTGGTCTCGAGATGCCCGCATGGAACCACACCTCCGCCGTTAGTGGACACTGCGGTCCATCGAACACATCGCGTACTGTGGCCAAAACGGTGTTGGGCGCCGTGGTCGCTTGAAGGGGATCAAAGTGACCCAGCTTATTGGTCGTTTGATCGGGTGGCGGGGAGTTGAGGTCGATGAGGTTGCTGCTCAGTCGATCGCGTGGCTTCTTTAGATTCAGCTGTGCCACACGCGGCGCATGCGGGTGCAGTGGCTGCTGCACCTGCTGCTGCTGTTGTTGTTCCGGCAACTCCGGTGGCAGCTTGTTTGGCAAATCGTTGTAGTACTCCTTCACATTCTCCTTGCAGCTCTGATTGATATTGCAATCCCCGGAGGGATCATTGAGGCGACTGAGCGCGTTGAAACGCAGGGCAAAGGCCTTGCCAATGGTCACTATTAGATCCTCGCTTTGACCGCCAGCGCATTCGAGGACATAGCAGGCCCGCCATTCATCCTCGTTCTTGGCAATGTAGGCCAGGAAGTCGAGGGTGTCATTGTCACCGCCGGAGGCGAATGATATGCGCGGCATATTGTGATTGGCAATCACCTCGCCCGTTTCCACGTTGCTCAGGGACAGAGCTCGGCTGGAAACGTTAATGATTATGTTGGTGCCGGCGTGCTGCATGCTGGGGCGATCCGATATGAAGCTGGTTAATCTCCGCTTGCCAGCAGACTTTAGGCCGGCCGCCTCGCACACCCGGTTAATGCACTCCCTGTTAAAGCATGGAAAACAGACGATAACTCATTTGTGATTCATCGGCAGAGCTCACTTACCGCGCCAGCTGCGTCCGGGTCTCAAAATCCAGGGATTTCATTGAGGTCTTCACCTCCACGCAGCCCGTGTATCGGACATTGAATGCAACACCCACGCCCATTATGACGTCGTCCGGATAGATGCAGCCGTCGCTGGTGGTCCCGGAACCGCTCCGGTTGCCGGCGTCGCCATTCTTCGGCATTTGTGCGGTGACTGTGGGCGTGTGGCAGCGTTGGGGCGTCCTCACTGGTCCTTTTTCCGCTGAACCAGCCTTTGTTATTAGTAATTTAACTCGGGTATTACTCAAGGTGGGACCGTATTGGCGAAAGTGTGGCCGCACTGCCATGTATCGCCTATCGATGGTAAGCCAGGGGTGGAGTTGCCATACCTTGGTGTCGGAAAAAGGGGGGTTTTATTCATTGCAAGTCTAACATAATAATACATACGAAAGCATTGTGAACCAAATAAAAGAAGGAATGTACTTTTATGGTGAGTAATTACTCATCTTACAAAGACAATTGTTAATTATGTATGATTATTTTGATAAAATTCGTTCTGCTTAAAAAATTCAAATTATAAGTAATGCATAACAACGGATTTTGTTCCCATGACAAGCTCAATTTCAAAGTTGTTATTACAAGGCAGAATTTATAAAAAAAAAAAACGCCTCAAGAAACTCCCATCACCAAACTATCGATAGCCCGATCAACAGCTTGCCACCACTGGGCGTTGCAAGCCAAAGCTTCGCATCTGGCTCCAAACTCAACACTTCACCCCCAAAAATCTGTGCTAGCCGCAAACGCCGTTCAGTTTTTAACCGACTTTCGTGCAATACCCACGCGTCACGCTTACGGCCATACGGTTCCTCACTCCGATTTTCCGTTTTCCACAGCGAAGGCGGCGCGTATACATACACAAACAAACAAAAGCAACAAACAGCGGCGAATTTACCAGGTGTGTGGAATTATGTGTTAGAGCAAAACAAACGCGAAATACGGAACTACGCGAGACACAGAAGAGATCTCGCAGACATTTTTTGGCCGTATTGAAACCAAATTCAAAATCAATATTAAAAAAACCCCCACCTCCCCCGCGAGTGTGTGAGTGAGATAGATAGATACGAACGCATCTCAACGCGCAGCATCCGTAGGCGAAAATTGCAGCAGCAGCAGAAAAGCCGGAGTAGTGCATCCCGTAGTGCCACTGGAAACTGGAACGAACCGTGAGATATTCCAAGATACTTTCCAAGTCCAAATCCCTCCGAGGTTGCTGCTTGAACGTTGCGGTAAGTCAGCCTTCGTCAAGCTTTCTGTTTATGTTTTATGCCATATTTTCATATCCATTTCCATTTCCATTCCGCTGCCCACCGCTTTCGCGTTCGTGCCGCTGCCGTGTGGCTCAGTGGGCACATAAATAAAAAATCTTTACGTCATGCGACGGGGCTCTGAAGTCATGACCAAAAGACAGCAATGGCCACTTAGATGTGTCCAATAGGTGCGTCATTTGCCTGGCATCCACAGTGGAAGTTCTGTAATCCATTACGTAGTGCCCATTAAGTTACCAAACGAATTTCTGGTTCCTATCTGTTCCAAATGACAGCAATGGCCATTGAAATATGTCCAGAAAGTGCGTATTTCTTTCACCAACTCATGAAGTCCCCTCTATAAGTTCTCATTTGAATTTCGGGTTGTTCTTGTCAAGTCATTACAAAAAGACCACAGCGGTCACCGTAATATGAAAATGAAAAAAAAATAAATCGCACGATCTTACAAAAGAAGTCCCTGTAACTAATAATTTTGAAAAATACATTATTCAACCTACAGTGGTCGGCATAAGTATTTTGACAAAATAAAAGTTAAGTATACTCATAACTTGAATTTACTTCTTGTAAACTATAGGCATCAATGGAAAGGTAATTTCAATGCCGTTTGAATGATACAATACATTTCTTTACCCATTCAGTACTTATTGAAAAGGACGAATTTGTGTAAATCAACTTTGAAATTTAAAAAAAAAACTTTTTTCCTCGTCTTGAAAACTTAAATTTTTTGATGCAAAAAGTTTCTTCAAACAAAAATAATAGTAACTGCAAAAAGAATTTTTCAAAAATCATTTTTCTTATATTTTTTATGAATTTTTGAAAATGCTTAAAAACAGGCATTTGAGCCATATTTTTGTCTTTTTCATACAAATTTTTTCCGACATTGTCACCTTCAAAAAATCATAAAAAATATAAGCAAAATGATATTTGAAAAATTCTTTTTGCAGTTACTATTATTTTTGTTTGAAGAAACTTTTTGCATCAAAAAATTTAAGTTTTCAAGACGAGGAAAAAAGTTTTTTTTTTAAATTTCAAAGTTGATTTACACAAATTCGTCCTTTTCAATAAGTACTGAATGGGTAAAGAAATGTATTGTATCATTCAAACGGCATTGAAATTACCTTTCCATTGATGCCTATAGTTTACAAGAAGTAAATTCAAGTTATGAGTATACTTAACTTTTATTTTGTCAAAATACATATGCCGACCAGTGTACATAAAAAAAGCATATCCACAATTTTCACAAAAATATTGATTATTATTTGTCAGCCATCAGGGGGTTTAAAATCGGAGAAAAATATTTCGTTTTTGACCTAATATTATCAACATTTTAATGCTTATATGATCTCTTAGACCATTTTAATGGTTATTTGTTTTCAGGACTTTTTTTTTTATTTGTAAAGTAAAATTAAGAATTTTATTAAGTTTCATGAGAAGTCAACGCTAAAGAATTTCTACTGTAGCTTCAATAAAGCGTTTAGAACTTAAATTTCATAAAGTCTTATAAGAAGTTTACGTGATAGAATTTCTACTGTAGTCCCCAAAAAGTAAGTGATTCATTAGGGCTGCAGGGCATAACGGATACCATTTAAGCCAGCTTCATTAGGAGGCTGATCTCATCGGCGGCCGCTTTCTTCCCGTTCTGCGTTCGACTGCAGCCTGGCCTTAATTCACGCCCCTATGCCGTTCCAACGGCAGTCCAATCACGCCTAATATGGTCCACATTTAAGCTGGCTCAAAGCGTTTTCCGCCGGCAATTAAACACGATGACGTTGGCCGCCAAACCACCCGTTCCATTCATGGTTTGCCGCCCGACGCTTGGCACCCACGCTTCGGCCTTGCCTCTGCTTTTGCTGTGTGTTTTTTTTTTGCTTGCCAACTGTTTTAACTCCGCCGGAGTCTCGATTACAGCAATTGATAATTGCTGCAGAGGCGTTGCTTTCTGGTTTTTACGGCCTTTGGAGCCGCCAATTGCTGGCACCTTCGTGCAAAAATCGAAAGGAAATCAAGCTTGGGCAATAAAACGGTTGGTCTTCAATCGCAAGTGATGAAAAAGCTGTTTATGAGAGCTAGGTTTGCTGTTTTTCTCAGCTTAGAGTGGTTTTATAAATAAATCATTGATAGATAGATCATTAAAAACAGCATCAGGTATTTAAAATCTTATAAACTTAAACAAATTATACCACAGGGCCAATAAAAAATGTTGAGGTTTATTAACCTTTAGAATCAGCTGCTGGCTATACTTTCCCTCGAATTTGTAATGGTTGGTCTATCATTCTACTGTAACTTTGTTCTACATTTTCTAATTGCGCTCAAAGGGCGTATAATTATAGATTTCGGGGTGTAATAGGCTTACTGATTTTTATAGACGTCAGGTGTCCAAGGTAAATCCGTGTTAGGCTTGAACTTATTAGACATGAAAACATACCTTTCCAAAAGCATAGGGTCACTAGATTTTTTTTTTTTTTGTAACTTAATGGACGCTAATTGCTCCACAAGGCTTAGAGTTTCAAACTTTTAGGATTTAATTGGCTTACTTAATTGGCTAACCTAGTTGTTAAATAAAAACAGTTACCTTTACCATTACACTTTTACGAGAAAATAAATTCCACAAAATAGTACTCTAAAATAAGCATATATTTAAATGCTCTTCAAAAGATATATTATTCTGTCGAAAAAAAAGAAAAACTTTAATTTATATTTTTTAAGTTTGAATTGCATTTTCGAATTCGTGAAACTCTGATAAACCTTTAAAAGAATGATTATAAAGTACAACCACATATCCGAAATTGCTTCCGTTTCATGCACCATAATACCATAAAATATAATTTCATGTAAATTTATTTTATTGGTACCTTTTCACTCAAAATATATATATATTTTTTTGGTTGCTTATTTCTTAAGACTTAAATGGTATTAACTTTAATATTTTAAGCAACGGGGCACCCAGTATTTTTACAACTTCTGCTGCGGTTAACATTTTCTGCTAGACTAACAGAGTAACAAAAGTCACCTCGTGCCATTTCACTTGCTTGTTTTCCATTATTTTACTATTGCTTTTTATTGTTATTTAATTACGAACTATAGTACATACATTACACACATACTTGGACTTATAACATGTGCATCACTAAGAGCTATAACACGTTGATTTCAAATACTAAATTCGCCACTCCCCCGCCTTTGTTATATATATATGTATGTATAGTATCTTATTGCCCCATCAGCTGCTCAAAGTCCGTTACGTAATACTGGGCCCGGCGATAGACCTCCGGTCGTACGACATTGCCGCCGAAACCAATAAAATAGTTTGCTGGCGGTACGGCCTCCAGATCGGTGGCTCCATCGCCGATCATCGTGATGAGGGAATCATCATTATTCTCCTTCTTCTTTATCAGTGCGATGGCCTCTGCCTTTCCACCGGAACGCGAAGTGGGCTGAGTGATATCAAAGCTATCGTATTCACCCATATAATCAAACAGCATCTTGTTGGCATAGACATCTTGTAGCGGAATACCCAATTCATTGGCCACCGGTGCGATGAGGCAATCGAATCCTCCAGAGATCAAATACACCTGTTTGTCCTCCGCCTTCAGGTGCGTCACGAAACGCTTGACATTTTTGCTCAGTGTACTGGGTCGTTCGTGGATGAAATCCCTTACTTGCTGCTGCGTGGGCCGTATGATGTTTAGGCGGATTTTGAGGGCATCCTGGAAGGTCATGGCCCCGCCCATCGCCTCCTTGGTGACCCTTGCCACCTCGCTCCCTTTGCCGCAGTATTCGGCCAGCTCGTCGATGCCCTCCTCGCAAATCACCGTGGAGTCCACATCGAAGCAAACGATTTGCGATTGCTGGATGACCTTGGCCGCCAATTGGGGCTGTTTGGGCGGTGTTATGGCCGAGGCCACGGTGGTTTTGGCCGCTCCTCCCGAGGTGCCATTACCGTTGCAATTCATCTGCTTGGTCAGCAGATTATGGCCATTTGTGGCTGCTGCAGGACGCGACAAACTCAAAACGGAACCGCTCATCTTGACCGGCGAACACGTTGTGATTTTTTAGAGTGGGTTTTTTTTTTTTTTGGTGTTATACCGCTTTTTGACGTAAAAGCTTTGGCTTTGTTTGGTCCCCAAAATTTTCCGCTGTATCTCTTATATCTTGTGTGCTTTTTTCGTGTATGTTTTCTCGTCTCGTTTTGCACACGCGCTTCGCGTTGCTGCCCAGCTGTTATTTGTTTTTGTTTGATAAGTGGTTTGGTTTCTGGGTTCCAGCGGGTTTTCTTTAGTCGAACTGCTCGCGATGACTGATTTTTCACAAGTGACTCAAAAACATTCGATCGCCCTTTTAAGAAAACCCGCTCAACGCACACAAAAGCGGGTTCTCTCTTTCTTGCACCCTCTCTTCTCACTGACCACACAGAAACAAATTTTTTGGAATACTCATTGAAACATAAATATATTAAGTATAAGCTTAAAAAAAATTCAACATTTTTGGAAAAAACATTGGGATTTGAAAATGCTCTTCTGTTACCATCTTTTCTTATGAAATTCACACTTTAATTTTATATATTTTTTATTTTGATATTGCTCTGGTTTTTTTTTCTGTGTATCGATCGAATGATAGGCACTACCAGTGTAAAAGAGAGACAGAAATTTCTGTGTGCTATACATTTACAACTATATTTTTACGGTGAGTCCACCACGACTTGACATCACCCTTCCTTTTTATCCGAGAATTACTCTCAATTCATATTTAATCAGTTTCAATTGAAAGAGAATCGCCTTGGCTGGACATGAACCTTTGAACCCAACATGTGCTGCATGAATGCCACAATGTCTGCTTATCACAAAAAATATAAACAATAGGAACAATTATGGTTTAGCTGTCATTAAACCCGCGACACTCGAGTGCTTAGAAGAACCGCCTGAAACTGGATTTGCCAGCAGCAGACCATCGAGCCTTATCGTTTGTGGCACCATTTAACACTGGGCGATTGCCAGGAGGCGGGTTCGGGTCCAGACATCGGAAGACTACCTCAAAAATTATCGGCAAACAAATAACAAGTGTGGCATTTACGGCTTCAGTTCGGGGAATTTGTCTGGTGAAATCTGAAAACAGTCCAACTTCTATAACACGAACTTTGGGTCCTCTAGAAGTAAGTCGAATGTTAATTTCTATCCCCTATTTCAAAAATGTTTTTGTTCATTATCCAGTAATAGTGGGCTTTGAACTCTACGTTTCAATATGTTTTCTAGGTTTTAAATAATTTTCATCATTAATAACATAGTAAGTTTTTAAAAGTAATTTTTAAATTTGTAGTACGAAATATTACTGTGTTTCAAATGGTGCTTATCAGTTCTAAAGCGCAGTGTACTTTTTGTGTCTGGTTGATCCCCCTGTTTTTCAATACTTTCCTTTTTGCATTAATGCTTAATCACTGATGTGGAAAATAACCGAAATCACAGCTGATTACTGCTGGTGTATGGTCTAGGTATTTTTAAAACGGCTGGACTTATATTTAAACTGTTCGATTCTGATGCAATATTAAGCTAAGTTGCATACATTCGTTATAACTTATGGTAGAAGGGAATCTTCTCTCGTTTTTTCTCTCTTGATAGCTTAAAAATTGTTTTTTTTTTTTAGTCTCCAGCAATTACATACAACAACAGGCGCGTGCAATGCAAGCGACAAAAACAACAATGACAGCTGAAAATGCAGTTTCCTCTGCGATTTTCTGGTTGTTGTTATCGTTGCTATGGCAATTTTTCGCAATTGTAGAATAACAAGTTGTTTTGACCGTTCGCGATCGTTCGTTTGTGGTAAACAGAGAAAAAACAACATTATAAGCTTCGACGAGACCGCAAAAAGGTATTTCATTGCCAGCGATGACACGTTATCGATAACGATAAACAATTCATTGCGTGCTGTGCGTGCATGTGCATGTTTGAACATGTTCTCATGCATATTTAAAGCTTAGCTGGGCCAACGACTTCCACTAAACAAAGCCGTAAACAGTTGACTGCTTTTAATTGCCGTTGCCTTGAGCGACCATAGAACGTAAGGAAGAAGGGAAATCCAGGCGGAACCGTACCTTTACCTTTACCTGAGCCTGTCAGCGGCTGCGGCACCTGTCGTTTACTGTTATTTTTTGTTGTTTTTCAGTTTGAGTTTTCCCTTGCCTTGGCAACTCGTCTTGGGATTTTGAGTGTTCGTTTCGGGTCTGCATTTATCGATTGACCTTGTTGCTGCATAAATTTCAAACCAAGTCCATTTTCATTTGGTGTACTTTCCATGGACATACAAAGTATAGAGGTAGGCTCGTCACCTGATCCGAACCGCATGGTTCCCGAGCTGGCTAATTTATTATGCCCATTGAGTGCCTGACGCGATAATGGCTTCTAATTTTCCCAAAAAAAATTATTGAGCAGTCCAGTCCACTTTGGTTAGAACTATCCATTGTAGTATTTGGACGCTAGGAATGGATGGCCCAGGAACTCTTTTCGAGAAGTTTCTTAAAACTAGTGTTTACAGGATATTCAAAATAATTGTAATTCTCATTATTTAAAATTAAGGCTAAAAGCTTCTTATGTACTAAATATTGAGATGACCAGGGATTCCCCTGAGGATTATAAGGATTCAAATTAAGAGGATCCTGTAAAATATGATTTTTGAAAACCAGCACGAAAAAGTAAGACTTATAGAACTTTTACTACACTTCCATTTATAGCAACATGGGATTTAGTCAGGCAGTTGGTAGCTAGCTGTCTGGTAATTGAGCCCCCTGGGCCACACCCCCACCTACTGGCGCCCACTTTCAATGGAAATGCCTGAGGCTTGCATAATGACACGACAGTTTGTGGGATTGTTTTTCCAGCCGACAGCTGATAGGCTCGGCTTAATAGCTATAGTTCTAGACAGAAGGCAGTGTGAAATTGCTGTATTAATTTTCATCACCAGGCGAATTAATCGGGAAATGACTATTTATATTTGGCTCGCCAATTGTCTGCACCTCTCGATTGATTTGTTTTTCAATCGTTGTTTCCATGCCGAATTGTTGTTTTTGCCTGCCTGTCTACTGATTAACCGTTAAATTACATGTGACGATCCCCCTTTCCTTTCTAACACTTGAGTTGTTTACGGCTGCACGCGATTTTAATTCCGCTGATTAACTCTCTCACGCTCTCACATATTCAGAGCACACCTTTTATAATGTACATATATGTATGTATGAATATGTATGTGGGAGCAAGAGAGACAAGCTCACTTGACACATTTACAAGTGGAGCAAAAAGGGGAGCACAAGAACTGGAGAGAGTTCCCCTATCGCTCTTGCTCCTTACATGTGCATGTGCGGTGCGTGGTTTTCTTTGTTGCTCTCCTTATTTTTTGTCGTCTTGAATTTTTGTTTTGCATCGCTTGCTGTTGGTTCATAAACAGTTACAAAGTGGGCTGATTGTGTATGGCAACGTCAACGGTTATGCACTGGAAAAATAAACAGCCATTGCAATAACAACAACAAGGTAGTCCCCTTTGCTGGGGGCCATCTACATGTGCACCCTACAGTCGAGGTCATAAAAACAGCACTGCGAGTTAGAGATGTTCTTTGGATTTGCTCGCTGATTATCATTTAAATATTCTTTAAGATATAATAACCTTTTTGCTAAAATATTTTAACATTCTAGCCTTTTCTTAATATGTATTTAAAGCAGTGCTAACAGTTTTTGAGTCAGTGAAGGAAAAATACCCATTAAGCTTAGACATCCAAATTTTGGTAAAAATATCCTTTAAGAACTGATTTTATCACAATCGGAGAGAAATATTGTTGCATTCAAAACCTTATCCCCAAATTAAGTTTTTTACAGATAACTTTTGTAACATAATTAAAATCTGCAATTCTTAAAATTTTGATTTTTAACCAAAAGTTGGATACAAAGACCTTTAAATCGAATCCATTATGTATAACTCGAAGTTCTCATTTATTGAACTAGGTTCGAGGTATGGAAATTCGATCAGTTTTTTTTTTCAAAATGTAGTTCGCTTTCATTTTAGGACCTTTAAATTTGAACTCAACTGTAGGTGTTGTTGATATGTAAAAACGAAATGAAAACACGTCATTTGCCGACAATGGCTTTTTTTTGCTATCGCATTGGAAACTCGAGCAGCGCAGCTAACTGCGACGCCGGCAGAGAGTTGTTTAACTTTTCCCCTGACAAAACCGTAACAAAGGGAAAAAGTTTTGTTGCCCGCCCCATCAAAGGTAATTACAATTGAAAGCTCTGCTCTGCGTTATCGTTGTTCTCCGAGTTCTCAGAGTTCGTTGCACTTGCACAAATTAACAAAAGCAGTAGTGCAGGCATGCAAGCGACTAACGTTTCGTCCTGACAGACACGCCCCTTAAGTCCGGAAGTTATATCCCTATTCCTGTCGCAGAGGATTCCCCACCCAAACGCAACAGTTTCGATTGTAATCCGAGTCTAATGCGATGATTTAGGTCAAACGGGCGGGGTCGGCAGCAGAAGCAAAACAAATGCTGATGCCGAGGCTTTGCCCCCAAAAGTACACTTGCAAAAAAAATGTTAAGTTAGGAAATTTTATTCTAATATGAAAGTAAGAAACACAAAATTAAGAGTTTTATTATAAAAGGATGCCATTAAATTTACATTTTAGGTATTATAATTACTTTTGAATAATCCTAATAAAACTATATTTCCGAAAAGGTTGTGAGCCATGGTTATTTATTACATTTCCTAACACAAAATTAAGAGTTTTATTATAAAAGGATGCCATTAAATTTACATTTTAGGTATTATAATTACTTTTGAAGAATCCTAATAAAACTCTATTTCGGAAAAGGTTGTGAGCCATGGTTATTTATTACATTTCCTAACCTCTAATCTACTTAGTTCTTTAAAAATTGTTTAAATTACCCTGTAATTCTTTCGGTAACCTACCAACACTATAGATTTGTTCAATTCAATGGATTCTTAAGGAAGGTTTAAAGACAAAACGCCCTTTACTTTATTTTTTCAATGATTAAAAAATTTTATTTTATAACAATCAGGGTTATTTTTTTACATTTTATAACCTCTAACCTGCTTAGTTCTTTAAAAATGGTTTAAATTACCCTGTTATTCTTTCGGTAACTTACCAACACTATAGATATCTTCAATTCAATGGATTCTTAGGGAAGGTATAGAGACTAAATCCTTATTTTTCCAATAAAAAAATTATTATTTTTTTACAATCTTGTCTTTCTGATCCTAATTTCTTGAAGTACCCACGTGTGGGCCTGCATCTGCTGAATCATTGACAAAGGCGGGCCCCAAGCAACAATGATTGGCTTGATTGCATGTGCAGCAATTCCCACAGCAAAATAGACAAAGCCGAAAGCCGAATCGAGCGGCATCAGATAATCAAATTGTTTGCGCACCGCTTTCGCAACGCTCCATTAAATTCGCAATTCTCATTTCTCAATTGCAGGGGCTGTGCACATTCACACACACACCCACCATACCAAGTACATCAAATAGAGACTAAAAGAACAATCGAGGGGCAGCATAATGGTGGAGTTCCGCTTCGATATCAAGCCGCTGTTTCCGCAGCCAATTATCAAGGTGGCATCGAACCTCCTGCCGCACACCTTTCGTGGCGATCGGCGTCAGTCCTTGTGAGTATTGAAATTGTACGCGGATTGGAGATCCCAAAGGGCTCGATCCGACTAACCGATACGCTTTCCACACTAAACCACGCACGCAGAGATGCCACCACCAAGATGTCGGAGATCATCGACCGGCTGGGCCAGCTGTCGGCCACCTCGCAGGGTCTCAGCAAGCCGGTGACCACGGCCCAGCGCCTCAGGATGTCCGACAACCAGACCATCTATCTGCTGGCGGATAGTGAGGCGGGTCATAAGTAAGTAGGCTAGAGGAGAGATCATTACCTTTAATTGTATGTCTAGATTTGTTTTTAATTATATCACAATTGAAAAGAAAGCCTGTTAAAAACAACATAGAAATACCATGAATCATTAAAATAAGATTTTAAGTAATTTATTAATAAACAATAGAAATAGTTTTTATAATGATTAGTCCATAATAATCTATCTATTAAATAGTTTAATGCCCTTTATGAAGTAAAGGCACTCGAACTCTCATTAAATAATTACTTAAGTACAAATAATGATTAACTATATAATGATCTTTCGCCCAGAAAAATTTGAGAAAATGTCTTATCAGTTATTTGAGAATAAAAAGTTTTTAAAATCAAGATACAAGTTCTTTTAAGTTTGTTTTTCGAAGTAGTCTCCTGAGAATTGGAAATTAAATCGATCTTTGCAGAACCTTGCTAACAAGAGAGTTTAATAGATTATAAATAGTATTAAATATTATTAATATATTTTTTTTAATACTAAAAAAACAAAACTTATATATGTATTAACCCTTTCCAGTGGCGCTGTCACTGGTTTGCTGAAGGTGGGCACCAAGGATCTCTACTTATTTGATGAATCCGGACAGACTCGCAAGGTGGAGCAGGCTCCATCCATTCTGGACTTTTATATCCACGAGTCGCGTCAACGCGCCGGCTTGGGAAAGCGTCTCTTCCAGACGATGCTGAACGAGGAGCAGTGGACGCCACTCAAGTGCTCCGTTGATCGTCCATCCGAAAAGCTACTGGGTTTCCTGAGCAAACATTACGGCTTACAGCGAATCATTCCGCAGGCGAACAATTTCGTACTCTACGAGGGATTCTTCAACGATGCAGCCCCTGCGAATGGACATGGTAACGCCCATGGAAACGCCCAGTCGCCGCAGCGCACCCAGAATGGCCTGCACATTACAAACAGGTGAGTGGATTGGTTCCACGTAGGAGGCGTTGATATCCCCACCTGGCGCAGTCCCGTGGCAATTAAGGCGTTGCTTTCGCTGCTGCAGGAAACATTTCACTTTCGGCCTCAGTTGGCCATTTCTTTTGGCCCCATTTGCATATCGTATGCAAATCGGACTCTAGATTTGTTTCTTTGTTTGTTTGTTTTGCCAAAGGAAGCCCGCTGATCGATAAAACTCGGTCCGGGTGGATTAATAACATTGCTTTCATGGTGGCCTGTTGCTTGCTTTGCTTCTTTAATCCTCTGTATACATCTTGTTTTATTATTCAAGCGAAATATCTACAGAAAAGCTTGTAAAATCTATTCCAAAAATTCATAAAAAATATTAAACGCTTTCTCAAGGAAATAACAAAGAAGTATCTATTCAAAAGTCACCTATACATATATAAATCGCTTTCTCAAGTTTATAGATAGGCTTTATCACTAATGCTCCTTAACTCTTTCTCCACATGATACGCTAACTGTTAACCAATGATAACCAACGATAACACCTCATCACCGTCAACAGTCCTAACACACAGCTATTTGGTGCTACTTACCTGGGCGAGGATTCTAACCGGCGGCGTGGTTCCCAGCAGCAATCAACACCGAATGCGCTGCTCCAGCAGATAACACAGATCTCTCCGTCCGGACGATATGGGGCCCGACGCCCCACCTGCAGCATGGCCGAGGTACTGAGAGATATAAATTGATCGCAGGCCTATGGGCTTTTATTTCGATACTGGTGATTTGTGTAATTACAATTCGAATTTCGAGTGAATTAAACCTTAACATCAAGGTGAATTATGTTAGTTAGTTTTAATTTATTAGGGACTTAGACTTAGGGATTTTTATTATGGGAAGCTTTAACTGATATAAGGTTATTTTAAGATATGATATAATATCATGGCAATACCCTCTTAGACACAAAACAATTTTATGTTGCCGCTTTAATTACTCTTACATAAAAAAATGCTAATATTAGTAAGATTACTATAAATAGTAAAATGAGTATTAACTTAAATAGTAAACTTACTATAAATATTAAGATGAGCTCTACTATAATAATAATAGAAATATTACTTAATAGTAAATTTACCATACAATAGTGAGTTGTGTAGTCGAATTGACAATTTGATGGGTTTTTCCGTTTTATGCTTGTATAGATAGAACATCTATATGAAGAGAAGGTCATTGGTTGGAAAATACTTTGCATTTGGTCAAAATACTTAACCCCTTAGCCACACAAAATCGAAACCGTTTGTGCTGAATGGGTTACAAAAAATCATCATCTAGTTGGCCTGGTGTCCGGCTTTTCAATCTGTCAATTCCTAGTCCCCCACACAGACCCTGCATCAGTTCAGTTCAAATTTATACTCGCTAGCAGTCGCATAGCTCTTTCGACTTCCTGTATACAAAAATATATTTGTATTTTATACTTTTCTTTTCTAACTCAAAAAAATCATCAACTTGTTTCGTCGCGATTTGTGCCAAGTTATTCGTGCGGCTTACTAATTTCCAGTGATTTAATTTATGGATGCCAAACGTGGTAATGCCTCTGGGGCACGCCAAGGAGGCGGCGGCGGCGGTGGTGGCTATCATGCCTCCAAGACGAGCGTTGCTGTAAGTTGGTCAAATAAAACTCTCCTCCAGATGATGACTGAATAACTTGGTTTATATAGTCACGCCATGCCGGTGGAGGAGCAGCTGTGGGCCACAAGCAGGCCAGTCAGGTCAGTCTGACCCCGAGCCAGGCCAGGAACCCGGAAAATGTAAGACGCCTAGCTAATTTGGGGGTCATAAAACCAAATGATAATCCTAATCACAGCCTCGCAAGAGTCCCTTGGATGCCCTAAGTCGCAGCGGCCCGGTACGCAACCAGAATCCCTTCCAGCGTCGTTCTGGTTTGCAAGATGTCGATGAGGCCTTCCTGGCTTCGAATGCCTTTGCTCGCCCGTCGAGGGTTCGTCATTCCGGCCTGGAGAGGGATAATATGGCGCAGGCTGCTGCAGGAGGAGCCCAAGCTGGACAGCAGGGTGCGGCGGCAGTGGCTCCCATTCGAGTTCCTGGTGGACAGGATCCCAATCAGCAGCAGCCGCAGTATCAGCAGATGCCTCCAGTGGATGCCGTGCCCCAGCAGCAGCAACAGCAGCAGATGCCTCCGGCTGCGGTGCCCTCCCAACAGCAATTGCAACAGCAGTACATGCAACAACCTGCTGCCGGGCAGCCCACTCGAATGGATCCACCGCCCTCGGGACGTGCTCATGTCCATCAGCAGCAAATGCTGCACCATCAACAGATGCAAAACCAGCAAGTAATGCCACCACAGACTGGCTACGAGCAGCAGCAGCAGCAGCAAGTGATTCAACCAGATGCCCAAATGCAAAATAAGTATGCAAACCAGCAGCAGCAACATCAGTTGCAGCCGCAACATCAGATGCCCCAGCATGGATATGTAAATATAACCAAGTTTAAAGGCAATCTGCGAGGCGATTAAATAACCACCTGACCCACAGCCCACCCAGCCACCGGCAGCCGGTGCTCCAGCAGCAGCAGCAGGTGCTCCACCAACAGCCGGCGGTGCAGGAGGATTAGCAGCTGCTCCAGGAGCCGGAGGAGCTGCCGGCAATAATGCCGCCCGAGAAAGCGGTGGTGGTGCGGCTGCAGCCCCACCGGATGCAGAGATGTGCACCACTTGCCCGAACTGCCAGACCACCATTTACCTGGTCCGAACACCAGAAATGGGTCACGGAGATGCCGGCTTGCCTGTTCAGTAAAATATAAAATCAAGACCGAGTGAAATGCACCAAATTTCGAGTGCCAGACACTACGATTTCTTTTTTCGTTTTGACCGTTGTTTTGTTTTAACTCACCGACGGTAGAGAGGATTACAACACTGCAACCTTTAGGACAAATCTGTAAATTAAACGCTTCCAAGTGAAGAAATTCAAACGTTATACTCGGGCTTTCACTTCCATTTATTAGAGTGGGTCAAATGGGGTGGAATAACTCCGAAATCAGGGGGTGGTTTTTGGCTGCGTGCCAAGTTGGTGTTTTTTTTTTGGGGCAACACAAACTAGTTTGCGTTTTGTACCAAGGATTTATATGAGACCTAGCAATTAATAGAGAAATTCATTGAATTGTATGGCCCACGAAATGGCTATTAATATAAGTTAATATACCGATCTTATCTCTAATTATTTTCACCCCGAATTCGGACTAATAACCTCTTAATTTTCAGATAATTCATGCTGGCAACTCGAAGGGCGGAAAAGGCAATGGCAGTGCAGAATCGAACAGGTAAATGCCCTCAATTAACACCCTTGGTAATATCAATTTTCCCTAGCATTTATCATTTCATGTATGGTCTTCATTTGGGTTTCATTTTGTTCTTTTCGTTTGTCTTTCAGAATCAAATAGATAAAAAGCCAACCCACAAAAAATGCACACGGCTGCTTCACATACAAAAACAAAAAAGAAAATAGAAATCAAAACTAGATAAACTGAAATATCAACATTATAACCATTGTACAAAGCTTTGATTTTAGCCAATATTTATTTATATTTTCGCCTAGTTAATTTAAAGAATCGATGAATTTACTTATTGTACGAGTACGAGCAGAAGGAGCTAGGGATGCAAAAACATCGATAGTGAGTACATCGATGTTTTCAACATCGATGTTTGTAAGCATCGATATATCGCTAAAACATCGAAATTTCGCGAAAACATCGAAATTTTGCTAAAACCTCGAAATTTCGCTAAAAACATCGAAATTTTCTTCAATTTATGAATATATACCATAAAACCCTCCAAATATTAATTAAAATATTGTTTTTATGAAACTTATTATAAACTTATATTTATTCAAACAAAACAACAACAATATTTTCAGAAACAAATAAAAAAGCATAATCTTAATACATATTTTAACGAAATCATAAAGAAAAATGGAATCACATTATTTCAGTTCAGTTCACTTCAGTTCAGTTCAGTTCAGTTCAGTTCAGTTCTTACTTATCTTACTTATCTAATCGATATCTATATCTTAACTAATAATCCACTGGTTTTTCTGTAAAAACAACAGCATGTTCAAAGTTTTAGGTTTAAGTCGAGATCTCTTTTCGTCCGCGATTTGTCCTGCCTTGCTGAAAGTCCTTTCCGAGTCAGTAGATGTCGCAGGTATACATAAATATTTTAACGCGCACTGCGCAAGATTGCTGAATTGAACTTCATTAACCTGTAAGAAAATAGGGTTATTCAAGAAGAAATGTAAAATATTAAAAAATTTACCCTCCAGTATTCGAGCGGATCTATTTTCTGATGCGCATTCTGTTGCTCGAAATATTGCCGCATTTCGATTATTGCATCGGATCTCCAAGTTCTTGGCTTATTTTTGACTTTTTCGGCCATAAATCCGTACAAATCAGAGGGGTGTGTTTTCTCGGCGGCCGGTTCCTCATTTGGACATTGGTTCTGCACATCTTTGAAGACGAAAGTCAAGTCATTTTCCAACGCTGCTACTGCTTGTTCTGCATTCATCGGATTGTAAAATCCTTCCTTTTTAAATCTTGGATCGAGAATCGTTGTCATCCTCGTAGCAGTTCTAGATTCATAGGGGTAAAGTCTGCTTCTCAACTGATTTGTTAAAAACAAGCAAGTGTCAGCCCCTACACTCGTCTTCATTTGCGGCTTAAGCGTATCCATTTGAATTAAAAGGCCCTGCACTGTGGGTATTATTAAGGATACCGTTACTTTTTTGGCAGCTGACGTATTCACTGTTGCCGTTTCAAATGGCTCTAAAACGGTGCAGATGTCTTGAATGATAGAAAATTGTTCCTCACTTAACGGTAGTGGCGCCTTCAAAGATTTTAGTAAAACTCCGCAAACTGCCACTTGCTTTGCGTGTGTATCTCTTAGTGATAACATCGATGTTCGAAAAAAAGCATCGATACATCGCTGTTTTAAAAAACATCGATAGTATCGATAGTGACATCGATGTTTTTGCATCCCTAGAAGGAGCTGCACTTGCCGCATGCCACCACCCACCACCAAAATCAAAACCACCACCCACAACACAAGAAAACCACAGCAAAAAAAAAGAAGGGAAACCCACTAAATCGGAAGTTTTACACAAGACATACATACAAAAATACCTGACAAATTGTGATTACAACATGTATAACTTATCATTTAACATTTAACTACATTATTGTTGGTCGTAACTTATTTTCGTTTTTTTTCTCGAGCAATAAAATCAATGATGTTTAATTAATTCAATTTGTATGAGTGTTGTTTTTTTTTCCAAATTATAGAATAGATTTAACCCCTTTGAAAACTTTTCCAACAGCGGCAATGGTAACCACGATCTGGCAGAGATTGCCGACCAACTGCAGCGACAGAGTTTGGCCGACTTGGAGGCCAACAGCTATGAGCCGGAACTGGAAGTTGAGCCGGAGGTCGAACCAGAACCCGAACCGGAGGTGATTACTCCCCCGTCGCCGCCGCCCAAGAGCCACACTCCAACTCCTCCATCCGTGCGATCGCCCGAGGTGGTCGAGAGCATTGTGGGCGACAACCGGAGACCTCCGGCTTTCCAGCTGAGCAAGCAGCACACGGGCATGAAGAATCGCTCGTTTGGCGTCGGCATGGCCGTAATGCCCAGCAGCAAGATGGAGTTCGACCAGATGGAGCGCGAGGATTTCGGCGTGGTCAAGATCAACCGTCCACCCGGCCATGATGTCACCTCGCCGGGCCAGAACAACACGGATGCCATGTCCAACGCGTCCTCCGGCGGCGGCCTCACCGATCAGGGCTATTACGATCTCAAGTTCTATCACAATAAGTTGTGGTAAAGGCCACAAACCGTAAAAACAAACACCAGCATCTTTTGTACGTGTGGCATAAGCATAATTAACAAAATTAATCTAGAGACTAAGAATGTATTATCTAATCAAAATATCACACACCAAACGGTTCCTGTACTTCAGTTCGATGATTTTGTTGTGAGCTTCTTCTCAGACTTTTGTTGATCCGTTCATTTGTTACAAGCCACGCACTCCGAAGAGCATACGTAATCTAGAGACTCACGATTTAATGTTAACAATAGCAAATTGAAATGTACGTAGAGTAATTGCTAGAGATAATTTTCACAATATATTTTACTTGATTTACTAATAATCTTGCTTTGTACCGTGGAATCCCAACAGCCCCTTAATGTAATCCAACACGTGTGTATCTTCCAATTACAGAAAACGCGAATATTTCGAACAAATCTATGGCGAGTACATGCTATAGGGACAGCGCCAGTTGGCCAGTACCCATCTTCATAACTATACTCAACAATTCTCAAACATTGTCTAACATTTAGTTGATAGAACACAACCCCCAACAAATGCAAATTGAGTAAAGATGATGATAATATACAAATAAAGCACACAATTTTGTCGACTCTATTGGCCAAGTAAATGGGCCTGGCTTTCCATTTTATCTGCAATACAATTATGTACGTTTACACACACACACATGAAATGGAAATCTACGGGCTGATCTGCGGTGCTGAAATCTGTAAAGTAGAGCTATCGTTGGTGCTGCTGCTGCTTAAATATTGCCGGACATCGGTCCATCCCGTCTCCTTTTACATGTAGATGAAGTTAAATCTGTGGAGAAAAGCATAAATTAGTGAAAGATCTGGGAAGGGATATCCAAATGGGAGAACTTACCTGCAGAGGGCCTGCGGCAGGGATGAGATGATCGGTCCATAGCCTTGCGAGTTGTCGTATAGCTCGAACAATGGCGCGGCAACAAGCTTATAATTTTTGGGTACAGCAAATAGTGCTAGATTACGGAAAACGATAGAGACAGAATTCATGTATGTAGAGATATCAAAAGGCATTCAAATTCACAGAATATATATTATCTAGGGGTATTACATCGGTTGTACAATTTACATATTAAAAATCGATTCGCTGCCGTATGATATAAAGAGAGTCGTTTTACATTCATAGTTGGATTCGTTACACTAATTACTAGGATTCGCTGCGACTGGCAAAGCGTCTGGCCACTTTGCTGGACCAGCGAAATCTCCTCATTTCAGATATGAACATAATTTCAATTAAGAGCAACATTATACATGATATGTGCGGTTCGTTTTGTGCGCTGAAATGCTTCAGCAGCTTGGCTTTCAATACATTTCAGCGCACAGCAGGCCAAAGAAAGTATAAACAGAGTATTTTGCTTGTGTTTACATAAACGAGTGCTTAATTTAAGGAGCGACTGGCGACCTGGCTGCACTGCATGCACGCAAATCTGCAAAACACGCGAGATTTGGGCGCATTGCTGCGACAGCCAGCAACGTTACAATGCTCTCTGCTGCCTGCCCGGTGGATCTTGGTTTAATTTTGGATAAATACACAACAACCTTAAGATGAACAACACATGACACTTGACAAAAAGTATGGGTAGAAGTTAGGAGATAAATAAATATTGGTAAATAGAAGAATAACATGGCTGCGCTCAGTCTCAGTCGACATATTTACAAAATTAAGTACAAGAACAATCTTTGAATTTCGAATGACAACAAGAGAGTCGGAAAGAACAAAATATGCCAACACGCAGTTCTGAGCAAGAATACAATTTGTTTTTAAATTTGAGACGCGTTGTACAATTCGACTAGAATCAAAACTAACTAAAGGACGTCGCCTGCGTCCCACGCTTTGCGATCTGTTTGTTTCTTTTCTGTTTGACTTGTTCTGTTTGCTCGATTGTTGTTCTATGGCATTGCACTCTTGAGAGTAGAGTTGGGTAGATACGACACACACACGGCGCTAATGGAACAGCTCAGGGTACATCGTAACTGGCGTTCCCGTCCGTATCTAAACAGCATTGAAAAGATATGACATGAGGTTTGTTAGCGTATTCGGTTTTTGGCAAAACAAAAACAATCTGTAGGTTATAATATAAGTTACATGGAGAGATGGATATTCTGGTCACACGGTGTGCTCGATAAACTGTGTACCTACGCCTTAAGGCCCGGAAGCCCCTAACGGATATTTACCCTTTTCATGCAGCTGAACGAGGAAGAGCCGCTTGTGCTCCTTGGGCTTTGTGATGTGCGGCGGAATGTACGGATATTGCGGTGGCTCGAAGTTCGGCCGCCACCAGTTTCCAATGGTGTCCTCGACAATCCACTCCTGCTTCACGCCGTCCTGACGACCCAGCGTCTAGAAAGATTAATCAAAACCAAAGACGGTTAGGAAGTGTATACAAAAAAAAACTGAGATATACTCATAATTTGTACATTGTAAGCTTGACTTTTAAAAATATATAAATATGTAAAAATATAACATTAGATTCCAAAGATCGAAATCTTTCTTCCTGAATAGACGTATTATCTAAAAACCCGATTGACTTAATGATGAATTAATGAAGATCAACTAATATTACTAAAGAACAGTTTAGAATACTTTCACTAAAGTCTCGGGAAAACAGCTTTCATTATGTACATATTTATGGTAAATCCTAAAGATTGAAACCTTTCTTTCTGAACAGAAGTATGACCTGAAAGACTACATGATAAATGAATGCACTTTAATAAATATTTCAAGAGTTCTTATTAAAGTATCTGTAGTAGATAAATGCTTTCCTAAAAATTGTATTGACCGGGTTTCTCCCTGAACAGAGATGTTTGACCTGCAATCCCGAGTGACCCACTTAGGGCTCTATATTCGGCTCACCTCGGAGAGCAATCGCTTCAGACCCTCTACTTCATCTTCGCCAGCGTTTAGCTCGCCTCCAGGGAGTTTGAAAAATGTGGTGCCCAGCTGAAGGAGCAGGACATGTGGCAGTCCGTGCTCGTGGACGAGGAGCACTCCCTCGACTGACCGCCGCATTCCGATCCGATCGAACTCCTCACGCATCCGCTGGAATCGGGAGGGAACCGATGGATCCTTTTCGAAGAGCGGCTCCTTGGTGCCGAATGTGTAGTTGGTCAGGGGGTACCTAAAACATACGATCCATTTATGAACTGTAGATCTTCTATGGGTACTAAGTGATACCCACAGATTGATAGTGCGATTGATGGTCAGCGCCTGGTTGGTGTACTTCTGGGTGCCGTTGTTGTTGCTGCTGACCGCATCCGCTTGGCCTTGGCTGCCGCGGCGGGGCCAACCGGAGCCCGATTTGTTTGAGACTTGCGAGGACGCCATTTTGTTATACACACACCCCCGTTGGGAAAATTGCGGGGTGAACTCGCGGAGTTTATCCAAAGATCAGTTGGTTGGGCGGTGGAAACCAATTAACCAACAATAGTCCAATGCTCCACTGTTTATTTACAATGTTGGCTATGGGTTGTAGCTCACTTTAAGCCGTTTTATTCCAGTTTTTCGTCCAGCGCTTGTGCAAAAAATTAACCGGCTGGACCAGGGATGCAAATGTATTGATTATGAGCGAACTAGTTCGTGGAACTAGTCAATAGAATTTATCGATTTGCGATTTTGTGATTAGTGGGGATATAAAAGAATTAAATTGCTTTAATATTTTATTTACTTACATTTCTTAAATTTTTAATTATTAAATCAATTAAAATATAACATTTTATTTCCTTAGCAGCGACATCCCTGGTTCCTAGTGCCATCTGGCAGTGCTGCACTTTTCCTGCTGCCCCATCTGGCCACCCTGGCCCATTAGTTTTTTGTTTATGTTGGGTTGTCGGAAAAATCGGCTGTTTTCCCGTGTGTTCGTCTGCCATGAAAAGCTGCTAAAAAGCTAAATATAAAAATCAGCGCAGCGCACACGCTCGGCTGGCTGCATTGTTTTCCCATTTTAATGGGAAATTATGTGAGTGCGAGTTAGGAAAACGCATCTTGTGTGTAAGTATGTAACTGCGCCCGTTTGTTCGTGTGCGTGAGTGTGTGTGTTCTTGTGTGCATGGTGCAATGGAAAAGTGATTATTATAAATGAAAATCGGTGAAATGTGTAAGTGTGGCACCGCAAACGCTTTGAACTTTTCCATTTTCATGTTTTCACCTCGTCTTCTCTTCTCTTCCACCCCCACCTCCCCCTTGCAGACAAGCAACTCCCACTTGTACGTGTGTAAGGCAGAAGGGTGTTTTGCATTCGTGTGCGTGCCAGATAAAAGACTTTGAGGAGGATATTAGTGTCAACCGACGGGTGTATAAATACGCAATAGCCCCTAATATGCAGGCAGGTCCATTAATTACGCCAAAGGTCAAAGGTTAGGCACGAAGCCAGGACCCAAGGAGCAATAATAATAATAATGTTGTAAGAAGGCGGCGAGCCTGAGAGCGAGAGAGAGCTGGTGTTTTGGTGTGAGTGCGTGGTAGAACAAAGAGGACGAAAAACACGGCCAAACGAATTCGCCGCAAGGCGAATTAAAGCTAATACCAGAAATTGAAAGAAAAACAAAAGGATATCTTATTGCAACTGATTTAACTAAAGACTGCTAAGCTATATAAAAAAACCATAACCATGTCTGCGGCGGAACTTGAGGCGGAGGCTGCCGCCCAGGAGCAAAAACCCCAACAACAACAACAGCCACAGCAGCCGCAGGGCGAGGAAACACATACAAACACTGCCATCAATGAAAATCAACAGACCACAACAAATAGCTACAACAACAATTTGGATACGGAAACCCAGCTGCAGATGCACCCGGATCCGCAGCAACAGGAAATGGAGGGCAACAGCAACAACGGGATCTCGGGACTCGGCCTCAGCCTGATGAACTCCTCGCCGCCGCCGCACAGCTACCGACACTCGCGGGCCTATCGCCACTTCAAGAACCCGCCGCAGCCCCACATGTGCATCCGCACCACCACGGAGTCCAGCGAGGAGCTCTTCATCAACGTCCTCAGCTGGACGCGCATTGTGATACCGCAGGAGCCCAGCGATCCCATTCCCCTCTACGGCGGCATGCGGGTAAGTTCCCATTCTGGTCAGAGAAGAAACGATCCTTGAAACTTCTATCTATCCATCTATTAAGAATTGAACATATTTTGGTAAAGCTAAGGTCAGACGATACACAAAAGTAATTTTTTAATGAAAAAATTTCATGCTCACACATTTTATTCAAATGTTATCTGTCAAATTCACAAAATTTTATGAAAATCTTGGATCGTCTGATCGTAGCTTTAGGTTGGGTAGGTCAAACTAAAAAACCCTGACTTGAATTGCTTTTGTTGAAAGATCTAGAGAGAGAGGTTACCAAAAGCTTTGCCTAAATATCATAGAATTTTGGTTTACTCTTAGATAACATAAATAATACCCAAATATTTTGTATTAAATAACATATGTATTTATTATTTTTGGAAGGTGCCTCCTGGCAGTCCTCGTAGTCCCCCCATCGTCTTTGCCGTGATGGCTAATCCGGAAGTACTCAAGGATTCAGGACGTCACAGCAAAGATCCTGAAGAGCGACGGGCCATGGTGGAGCTGATGTGCGACTTTGTGGAGGCTATGAATCCAGGCGTAAAACTAGTCAGGTATTATTCTAATCTAATTAATTACGGGTTACATTTATCAAGCTAGGAAGTTAGCTCAAAAAGCCATTTGTGCAGTCCCCAAATACAAAAATTAACATGTAATTTTCATCCCCCTAGAAACGCCGTAATACTCAAGGATAGGGACATCTCGGGCGAGCTGAAGGACGTGTGGAACGCCGTTCAGGCGCAGCGCGATCGCGAGCGGGAGGAGCAGATGATGCAGCAGCGCCAGCAGCAGCACTACCAGAACATCACCACGCAGCAGATGTTTCCCAAGTCGCCGGATGCGGCGAGGGCAGCTAGTGCTGGTGCTGCAATGAACGAGGCCAGCTCGCCACCGGCTCACCTGTCTGAGCCGCTGCTGGCAGAGCACGGAAATGGCAATGGCAATGGCATCACCCTGGCCGTCTTTGCCCAGCAACTGGACAACAAGGTGGCCAGCGAGCAGGCGGAACAGCAGGACCAATCGGCATTGCTGGAGGAAGCTTGCGTGGATCAAACAGATGCGGGAAGCTCAGCGAATGGATCAGCAACTGTGCTGGACAATCAAGCGGTGGTGGAGGTAACCGAACCAGAGGCAAAGGTTGCTCCACCGGCAGCCACCAATGGTGCCAGCACACCCACATCCAGTCACTCAACGCCCCCAGCAGCATTAGCCACCTCAACTCCACCCAGTCCAACTCCAGCTCCTGCTGCAGCTGCTGCTCCTCCCGTTGCCACACCAACTCCTCCGCCCGCTGCCCCCGCCAAGAAGGAGAAACTGGGCGGCTTTTTGCCCAACGGCTGCATCTTCCCGCGCTTCAAGAACAACAAGCACAAGGACAAGGACGGCAGTCACAAGGAGGGCAAGAGCAAAGAGAAGACATTGCTGAATGCGCTGAAAAAGAGCAAAGATAAGAAGGTGGCGCCCAGTGAGCAGCCGACAGAGAAGGCCACCGCCGCCTCCGACAATGGAACCACGCAGTACGAGAAGAACTGCATCAACAATCTGGAGTGCGAGGTGCAGAAGCTGGATCTGAACAGCGGCAGCAATGGCGACAACAGCATGTTCATCAAGCTGAAAGTTTCGTCGGCCAATGCCACAGCAGCGGCAGCGGCGGCAAAGTAGAGATAATCCTGAATTTACACAAAAACACACAAAAAAATCTCGTAGGTAAGTGGGAGTTAGGAGACGGCAATCGCCAGTGAAATGGGTCACTGCATCAGCACTTAGAGTCAGGCTTAGAGTCGTGGATAGAGTCGCGTGTAGCATATACAAGATTTATATATATATATATATATACAGAAGATATATACACTCACACACCCGTTTACAACGTTGGTCAATTTTTTGGATAGCCACTCAGAAGCAGAACCAGAATCAGAACCAGGACTAGATGAACTAACAGTTGTGCCATGCTCCAGCTCATAGACATTTTGTAGACGACAGCGCTTCTCCCAGGATCTTCCCCGGCATTTAACTGACAAAATGATAAACGTATTTACATAGTTCAATATATGTATGATTCGCATACAGTTTGCCTTATATACAACAAGCCCAAAAGAGCGACAAGAGCCTAGCAAGAACCAGTTGATAAAAAAAAATCACGAGAATTAATGTATTTAACATGTAATCGTCGAATGAAACTCATGCGCCAAATGAACATCTCAGCACACCACCACATCTTAGACTAACTACTAGCTCCATTCCCAAATTGTCTCATCAACATCATCATCACCATCGGGAACCACCCACCAACCACTAGACATTTCCCAGTCCATATCCGTGCAAAAGTATTAGGAAACTTCGCAGATCCAAGCACCCTAACCCTGGATCGATTGATCTCCACGCTTTGAAGTTGAGGGGCTGTACGACGGGCGGGGAGTTTTAAAAAGCCGGCTCTATAGTGCCACAACTAACTTATGTACCTTACAGTATACAGATCCGCAAAGTCGCTATTATGTTTTATTTTTTAAAGTTTAACTTTTAGTTCCTCCTATTGGGTAACGAAAGGGGAACCCACGTCTCCTTCTATTTATTTTCTGTGCGTGCTTGTTGTGTTCTAATTGATACTGTTGGAATGTTTAACCTTTTTACTGTGTTTATTGTTTAATGTGCTAACCCGATCCCTCAACTTCAAACGAAACCACTCACACGAATCATATATTATAGAGAGTAAACCACTAGAATTCGAATAAATATTCGGGAAACTCCACTAAAACAAAAGAAAAAAGGGAAAACAAAAAGTTTCAACTGCAATATCGGACTGAAAAATGCTGCCATATGAAAATATATATATGTGTAATGACTTTGTATATAAAGTTAGCTACATATTTCCATTAAAGAACGAAATTTCAATTGTGATTCAATCGAAAATCTAATTTTGTTTCCACATCGAAGAATTTTATTGAAGAACTCTAAAACACATACACAACGTATACCGAATAAAATATAATTTTGTTTGCTAGGAAAAAAACCTCACGTAAACGGAAATACCAACTTTTATTTCTGTGTTTAGTTCTTATTTTTTTAAGGTGCCATACAGGTAGAGTGTATGAGAACTAATCAAAATTGATTGCATCCAATTGGTATTATCCCTAAACCCAGAGTTTCCTTAATTGTGAGTTGGAACGCAAAAACCCTAAAGTATATGCTAGTTTTTAACTGGTTGTAAATGAGAGAAATGCTCGTGTATAATTAGTATTTAATTCAAGCACGAACCCAACAACAGAAACAGCAACAAACATAACACTATAAATACAAATTAAACTAGTTTAAGATTCAAGTCTTCTAAGCGAAGAGCAAAAAGCAATAATTTTACTTGAAAAGAGAGACCGGGCAAGAAAATTATAACGAAAATGCGTGTGGGGCAGCAATAGGGGTGTACCGGAAAAACTCTAGAAAATTGCAACTTAAAGATGTCTTTAAGTATTTCATAAATTTATACAGTAATCTATGTTTACTAAGTTTACCAATCAGAGATAAGGTACTTTTTTTGGCTCACCCTAACCTCTAAGATATCCCGAGTTTTCCGGAACACCCCCATAAAACTTCTACAACAAACAATCACACACACTTGCGGTTGAAGAGCCCACAAATAAAAAAACACACATTTTTATATGTATATGTATGTAATAATAAAAGATCGTATTTGACAAAAGTGTAGTTGAAGCTGTGATTTATTTTACGAAGGGTTTCAATAAATATGTGGAATAATGTTTTTGCTACTTTCTACAGAACGACCTATACAAACAAGGCGATCCATGGATGCGATGGATCTGCCAAAATCCGGAAGGATCTGTCCGGATCTTACTCATCCTTGTTGTTGACGGCCCGCAGACGTTCCAGTTCGGCACGCTCCTCCTTGTTGCGCAACAATGGGACATTGTAGTCGAAGGCATAGAAGAATCCCTTGGGCTCACCGGTCTCCTCGGGACCGGGAACATATGGCTGCTCCTCGTGGACGTAGGGCTTGATCTCGTCCTCTGTGGGCTGATAGCGACCCTCCTGCTGGTACTCGGCGGCATAGGGATCGGGATTGTGTCCAGCGGCAGCGGCCAGTTCACCCCACAGCTTGAAGTGCTCCTCCTCGGCCTTCAGGACAGCCGGCGTCTTGGTGGCCGGCTGCTTGAGATGCGCCGGACGGTTGTCCTCCACATGGAAACCGGTCTTGTCGGCATAGTAGTTGGCCACAAAGTCGCGGCCATGCGGTTGGACATATTTGTACGATCCGGTTACCGTGCCCGCCTGATCGCGCTTCTCGTTCTTGCCCTGGTTCCAGTCCCTGTAGCCATAGGCAAACTGACCCAGACCATCCTGGCCATGGTACTGATGGGCATCGTAGTGCTCCTCCACAAAGTCCTCGGGATGTTCGATCACACGACCCATGTACACGAACTGTCCCTGCTCGTTGCGAGCCTCGGGCAGAGGATTCTCGCCGGTTTTCGGGGCATACTCTATATCTCCAATGCCCCGCAGTTGGGCGCTGTTCAGGAACTGCTGAGCCTCCTCGGGGGATATGTTGATCTTAAAGATGTTCTCGCCACTGGCAGCGGTGGCCTAAAATAAAAAGAACATCAAAAAATTAGGACAAGCTTAAAATGATGGCTTAAATGTTCTGGCCAATTTAACACGCTACACAGTTTTGGAGAGGAGATCACAAAAAACAAAAGATGATGTCATAACATTGATTAAAGTCGCATCTCATATGTAACCCCTTGGTTTGCTTAACTTTTGCACATTGTATAACTTTAGTATTTACTCTTTGCAATACCCGCACACATTTGACATTTATAGAGAGTCACAACCCGGATTTTAATTGAATGGTTCGGATCTATTCAGAGATGATCGTAAATATCAGCTTAATTATGCAAATTCTCTGCATTTACCAGCAACAGGGCAGCCAAGATGAAGCACTTCATTATGGATTTCGATTGACAGATGAGTTATAAGTTGGGAAGGTATATATCCAGGTATCACTACGTTTTTACTGTTCTGCAGTTGGCGGGTTACTAATAACTGAATCTTAAAAGCCACTGCTTATATACTAACTTTCAACTCGACTGGGTATTGTTGTTTTTTGCGTTTTGCATAAATCTGAATGAAGATGTGCTGGGTTGTGTGTTTCACTGACCAGCAGACTGAGCTTCGCCTGTCCGGTTTCTTACTCAGCTTTAGAATCTCTATCTCGTATCCCACAGCCAGTGGCGGCAATTTGAAGTTCATTATCAACGTCGCTCAAATTCGCACTTCTCACACTCAAGCTACGGATATATTTTCAGGGAGATGCGGAGGCGAATATATAAAAACATCATTAATTGTATGCTTGCCGCTTGGACAATTAGTTATCTAATTGCTTTGTGGTCTACCCATCTTGTGGCTGCCTTTTTCAGAACCCTTTTCGACTCGATTCAAGTGGCATTTTCAGAGCTCGTTGGCTGTCAGAGTCAAGTATCTTAAAGATACTTTTTTGCCTCTTGGAATTTATTGCGCGGTCAGGCATATTCGGCGGTTGGATTTCTTAAATCTGGTTTGGATTATCTTATCTTGATGGCTTGGCTTTTATTTTAATAAAATTTGTTAGAAATCTACATATAATGGGTCAAGAATTCCATTAAGGTAAGACTTCTTTGTATAAGCCTTTTCTACTTGTAAGGAAATGGAATATAATCTTTTTAATTTTCTATAATACAAAAACTCAGGTAAGATTAATGTAGGATTATAATTTTTACAATTTATTTAAGTAGATTAGGTACCCCCTAGTCGAACCTTTAGATCTCCCACTTTGTACTCTAACCACTTGGCTATGATTTATTTACAATTAAGCATCTTTGAGCAACTCAATCACTTTTTACTTTTAATTAATTCTAAGTTTACTGCTATAAGTTTAACTTTGGCTCCGGGTTTCCTGTAGATCGGCGGAAGTTTTCTGTTTAGACATGCGCCAAGCACTTGAGATCCATCCGTACTGCATAATTAGATGCGATGTGAGTATAATAGAGGATCCGATCAAATGTCAGTTCAATAAGACCGGCTCAAGTGTAATTAGAGCCCACGGATCTTGGACTTTGGGGAAGGGTTTTCGGTTTCGATCGTGCCAAAGCCAAGCTCTTGAAAGCCGCTTATTAGGCGATTACAAGGGCAACTGCGCAGTTGTTCGTTTACAAAATGACTTAACTATTTAAATAATAAACACGCTTCACGTTCCAGGCTGGGTCCGTAAACATCTTCAATCTGCGGATTGCGACTACTGCAGCAGTCTATTTTGAAAGTCAAGCGTATCCAAAACCAAAGCGCCACATCATCATCTCATCGGTAGTATCATCGCCTCAAAAGTAGTATCATTCTCATCTGTTGCCGAGTGTTTCCCGCTGTGTTTTTGGGATCTTTTGGCTATTTTTAAAGCAGACAAAGGCGAGCCCGCCTCGAGATAGAATTTTGTTGGTTCCAAATACTAAACACCTTTAGAAGCAACTGAAGTTCTGGGCTATTTATGATTCACTAACAGGTTAGTCTGTCTAACTTATGTGGCAAAAACATAACCCCTGACGTCAAAGCAATTTCGCTACTTTGTTATTTTATTCAGATATTTTGTTATTCTGGTGATTTCTGGAATCCGCTTTAAAAACAAATAAACAAACTACAATCTTATTATATGGAAAACTCATTGATTCACTCTTAAGTTTGTCATTTTGTTATTGAATTCCAATTGATGATGCCAGTGTCTAAATAAAACGAAGACCTAATTTCAACCAAAAATCAGGTTTTCTGGGCCTGTCTTAAAATTTGGTTGTTAATTATTTATAATATATTGTTATTTTTTTGCTGGCTTTAAAATATCAAATAATTGCGTATGATAAATGGCGCTGACGTTGTTGTTGATGGCGATCGTGCTGTGGGAAACAGATGAAATGTCAATTAAATTTGCATTTATATTTTCGATTGAAGCTCTAAGATTGACTATGGATGTCTATCTAACTTCCTTATGGTTTATAGGTAAATTATTTAAAAGAGTTCCCATGTAAGCAAATTATTTCTTGTATTATGGTAAAGTCTGAATAATAATAATGAAGAACAAGGTATTATTGTTAAAAATGCGTAAAATCAGTTTAACTACTATAAGATATATTAGATATTAGATCAGATACATTATATACTAAGTCTTAAACTTAAAGGTATAGTTAAATGAGGTTAAGTAGGCATAAGCTTAATCACTCTTCCTTAAAAAATATAAATTAAAATACTCGTTTTGATTGCATATTATTATGAAAGCCGCCATAAAGTGGCTTTTTTACCTATATAAAAAGAATTTGAGTTTTTAAATAGCTTTACTAAATAATATCCCTGGAAATTAAAATGATTAATAGATTAATACAAATTCGAAAGCTTCAAACAGCTTTTTAATTTTAACGGTTGTTAAAGTGTCACAGCAACTAGCCAATGACAACCATGACCAGGGTTGCCTCACCGATTAATCGACAGCTGCCCCTGTGCTCCCATCACTAGATCACCCCCTCTGGCTCTGGTCACACTGTCTGGCCACCAAAAACCCAAACTTAATTAAAGAATTTAATAATTCTAATAATAATTAAGCTCAGTAACCTACGCAAAGCGAGTGCGTAACCGAACCGCGATCACTTTCGATATTTTGCCATCGAAATCATGGTAGTGTTGGAGACGGAGAAGGTAAGGCGATAGAAGGCAAGCCGCATGGTTCCGATTTCGATTTCGGCTGAGCCGTGGCAGGAACAACAAAAACAGGGTTGTTGCACAAGAGGGGAGGCGACAGTCGAGCGGAAAAGTGTGCAGTTGGCGTGGCATCATCATCATTGTGTTCATCGATTCCTTTTTAGTTCCCCCTCGAAATCATTTCGCGCACAATTATTGCTAGTTAATAATCGCTACTTGCACGCTGTTGTCTACGTCATAACTATCGCTCTCTCTGTCTGTTTCTATCCAGCTATCTCGCTTTCGCGGTCACTCGCTCTCTTTTCTCCTCTCGCATTTGCATACCACACGTTTCCACTGCTCTCTCTCTCTCTCTCTCTTGTTTCTCTCGTTTTGGCTGGAATTTGTCAAGACATATCGGGCGCGTGTGTGTGTGGGTTTCTGTTTCTTTTTGCTACATAAATAGGCGAAGCAGAGAGACAAAAAAAAAGAGTGAATTACTGCAATTAGGCAGTCGCGAAACAACAGTTAAATCATATTTTTTGTCGGCCATTGCAGTCGCAGCCGCGAGCACCGCCAATAAACCGTTGGTTTTTCTTTCCTTCTCCACTTTCCACCTCCTTTCTTTGACGTTTTTTCAGTTAAACGCGCCGCTGCTTTGAACTCGCACACGCAGTCTCGAATTTTAGCCGCAACAAAGAAAAAATTATTAAAAATAAATTTTAAACTCTTTAACTCAAATTAAAACATCAATTCCAATTCTTTCAATCTCAACAGGCAATCTGTGTTTTTATGTCAAATACGTGCGCGTGTGTGTGTGTGCTGTAATTCCATCGCCACTTTCGATTCGGAGTTTGCTAGGAACATTTGTTCGCCTTTTATACTAGTAGACCCACCCCCCCAAAGGGAATCAGGATATACTCCACATACACTTACACCCCCCTCAAACAACCAGTCAATACCAACAAGTTTAACGAGTTTTTTGTATTATCATTACTTAGTTATTTGGTTATTAAAACACAAGTGAAAAGCGAACTGCAGGGAAGATATCAAGAAACAATCCAAAATCCACACACACTCGAACAGAAATCAAAAGCTTCGCTCTCTCGCACACACACACGCACCACCACAACAACAACTATCACAAACACCACGACAGAGAGCGGCAAGTGAATCACGGCGAATCTGATCCGAATCCTCTCCGGGAACCGAAAAAGAACTGATCCTACCATCAAACGCATCCAAAAAACACGGCCGCCAACATGCAGAGCGACTTTCACAGAATGAAGAACTTTGCCAATCCCAAGTCCATGTTCAAAGTAATACTCTCAGTGCGCCTGTCGCTAAGCCAAGCTAATCTAATCTCTTGAATCCCATCCCCGATCTCTTTTTTTTTGTTATCTTAAAACGCAGACCAGCGCCCCCAGCAGCGAGCAGGGTCGTCCGGAACCACCCACTCCGGCTGCCGTTCCCGCCAAGGCCGAGGTCAAGGAGGTCAAGCCCAAGGAGGATGCCCAGGAGGCTGGTGAGCCCGCAGGAAACACTGCACCCACCAATGCAGCCGCCGTCGCCGGCGACGATGCCGTGCGCACCGAGCACCTGTTCAAACACCCGCTCATGAACGTCTGGACCCTGTGGTACCTCGAAAACGATCGGTCCAAGTCCTGGGAGGACATGCAGAACGAGATCACCAGCTTCGATACCGTCGAGGACTTCTGGAGCCTATACAACCACATCAAGCCGCCATCAGAGATCAAAGTGGGCAGTGACTACTCGCTCTTCAAGAAGAACATTCGGTGGGTTTTTGCTTTTAATCGTATCTATTACATAAACCTTCTTAACTGTGATTTCTGAAATGCAGTCCCATGTGGGAGGATGCTGCTAACAAGCAGGGCGGTCGCTGGGTCATCACACTGAACAAAAGCTCCAAGAGCGATCTGGATAACCTATGGCTCGATGTGGTAAGTATACAGAAGAACAACACGATATGGAAATAACTTGACATTCAAATACGATGGTCTATTTGAGATTACATATTTCATGTTTTCTGTTCATTTTTGTACTATTTGTACGTTCTATTTTTAGTTTCCTCTAATTTTAATAATAATGAAATGATATAACAGGCTTAACTGTGGATTTTTAGAGTATTCCGTCCGTCTCATATTAGATCATCATTATATTTTCTTTATGACTTACACCATCTCTATTTTCCCTTACAGCTGCTTTGTCTGATTGGCGAGGCATTCGATCACTCCGACCAGATCTGTGGGGCTGTCGTAAACATTCGCGCCAAGAGCAACAAGATATGTGAGTAGTCACACCCCCAACTTCTTTTGAATTCCTTTGTTGAACGCCACCTGCCTTTCAGCCATCTGGACTGCCAACGGAAACAACGAGGAAGCCGCCCTGGAGATTGGCCACAAGCTGCGCGACGCCCTGCGTCTGGGACGCAACAACTCGCTGCAGTACCAGTTGCACAAGGACACGATGGTCAAGCAGGGCTCCAACGTCAAATCGATCTACACTTTGTAGGTCCGATCTGGTCAGATCCCTCAGAGTTTAGTTAGTTTGTGTTGCCTTTATTTATGGTTATAAACAGCATCAGCGATTGATCGTAACTCTTGTCCAAGACCCGCGTAACGAAACCGAAATGAACCCCTTTGTTATCAAAAATCGGCAAACATTAAATCGATCCGCTTTTTGTAGTCAGTGTCAATAATGGATTTAACGGAAAAGTATAATAATAAAAACCTACATTAAAACCGGATAATGGTCTTTGATTTAGTATACCATTGCCATGTGATGTTTTATTTAGTAAGGAATTAGGTTATATAGAACTTCCAAATTTGAATTTTTTATAAGCCAAATTCTGCAGTTTGATAATGTGGTCCTTTTATGGTTCTAAATTTCAAAACTTCCTTATTTGGAATTTAATTTAGATTTATTGAGTACGTTACCATTTTTAGGGTGACCACAATGTGCACGCTATCGTTATATCGATAACAATAATAATTGGTATTAAATAAGTATATAAATACTCAAAAATCACGATAACGCTTATCGATACAAGCATCACATCGACGCATCGATGTTTTCATCGATGGTTATCCACCTCTAAAGACGGTCTAATAAAAAACACAAAATTTCCTGCGAGCGGACGACCAATTTGAGAACGGAACACAAAGAATAGCTTTTCACTCAATGAAAATGGAAAAGCAACACCGCCTGCCGCTCGTGTATGTGTCTGTTTTGAGTTTATTCAAATACGTAAACAATATGTGTAATTCCTAAAAGGGTAAAGGCAGTTAAACAGCTCGATGCTGGCTTAAAAATACAAATTTCCAATCATTCGCAACGACTTTCTTCGCGCATAAGCAAAACGATATAATAATAGACCTACCAACACAAACAAACGCACGGCCAGAAGTTCGTTGGCGTTGAGAGGAAAAATAAAAAGAAAAAAGAAAAGAAAGGAAAAGAAAATAAAAATAAAAGTGCAATAGATTCGGTTTACATATTGTGCAAAAAATCGAAGTAGCCCCTGCCAACAGGGTCGCTAAAAATAAAGACGGCGACAGGCTGTGTGTTTATCGTTGGAAATAAACAAATAACCAGCGGAGAATCATAACAAAAGCGCAAGACTAGCCAGCATAAAAGACAAAGGAGCCCCCGTTTTTGGGGTTGAAAACCCCTCGGTTTATATTGCGGACCAGGATCGCAACGACTATGAGATACCCTGCCGTCTAGTTTACAGAGAAAGTTACGAACAAAATGCCTTGCGACAACGCCAAAACCTCTTCGGATATCGAGCATGTGGATTGGAACTCCGGTCAGCACTATGCAAATGTCAGGTGAGTCAATATAATTTTTTATTTTTGGGCTCTTAAACGCCCTTGACATGAAAGAAAAGAGTACCCTATAAAATATTCAAGTTCACCACAACAAAAAAGAGAAATAAGTGCAAGCACGCAACTGAAAAATCGTGGGATGGTTGACATTCTTCTTGGCATTGTCCATTGTTTATTTATAGCCAGGAAACGGACATGATTTAAATGTTTGATTGTCTGTCACTTGGGGAAACGAGGTAATTAAGTTCTCAACGCAGGTTGTAATTGCTAAAGGGTCGAGAAACCCAGCTGTCCATACTTTGAGCCAAATCCAGATATGTAGATAAATGTACCCCACTTATTAGCAGAAAATGATTCATACCCAGGTGTTGTCACTTTCAAATGCTCCATTTCGTTATTATTTTTTATTTTATGCTCTCCATCAACTTTAAGATCTTAATCTATCTAATCCGTACTCAACACCTGCTAATGACAACCATTAAACATCAGTTAATAACATTGACTTGTACTTACCATACTTGTTCTGAGCCGATCGGCATTTCGATTGAAATGCAAATATGGGCTTTACATTGCTGGTAAGGTGACAAGTGCTTGACACGTTGTTATCTGTTTAAACAATTATAAATTTATAGATCCCTTGCGGTTTATTTATAGTGTAATCAGAAGTGAGAGTGACCATAATTTAATATATTTTAATGGAACAAAAATATGATAAGATATCTTTAAACTAGATGTTGCCATACCTAAATTCATTTTTATAGAGCAAAAAATGTATTGTATAAAGATCAGTCGTACTAACAAAGAGCTTGATCTTTAAGCAATATATTGCATATTGAAATATAATTTAATGAAACAACAAATTTATAAAAGAGTCGTACTAACAAAGAGCTTGATTTTTAAGCAAGATATTGCAAATGATCCAATCAAATCATATACTTCTATGTACCAATACCAATAGAGAAAGCTTATGAGCAAATATTTATACATAACACGTTGTATATATGTTTATATACTATCGATTTCCAAGACAATGTGTTATTTACTCAAAAATATTCAAATATTATTAGCAGCTAACCAGTTTATACTCGCTTGTGTGTGCCCCTTGCGAAATGTTTTTTTAAAAGTTCATAAATATCTGCGGCTCTTGCGAAGCTTTAATTCCTTTATTTATGTATGTATGCTTAAGAAAAACAGACCAGTCAACACCCTCGCTGTGGGACTGATGGGGCTTATCACCCGGCCATCGCAAATCTAATCTGTCGTTGGAGTGTGTAAATGTATCTCTCTTCTTAGCTGGTTTTTTTGTTGTTTCAGGTGTCGTTGCTAAATAAACATTGGCAATTGTTGCTGTTTATGTGTGGCGGCTTGGGCAATTACGATCAAATATTTGTCGAGTATAATGAAAATGTAAAATGGAGCGAAGCGGAAAATATATACCACTGATAAGATGCGGCTTTTCCCAAAGTATTTGCAGTCGCGCAGCCCGCAGTTCGCATAGGTTTACCAAACAAAGGCGAAATATATATTTGGCGCCCCGCATTGGTTATAACTTTTGCATTAATTGCCTCGAACTCTTAAACCAGTTGGGACTTAAAAATAAGTTTTACACAGCACACCAAAAAAATAATGCGCAAAATATCAAAAAGCGATGGAACAAAGCGGAGCAGCGAAAACAAAGCGCAAAACAGTTGAATTGGTGGACCCCGCCTGACTCCGATGTCTCCCTTCCGTTCGTACCCCTCGGAATCACCCGGTTTTTGTGAAGATTACTTGTTCCATCTGGTCGGAGGACCGGCGGAGATGGAGAGGGCGTGCCCTGTTCCGTTGTTCTGGCGTGGAATTTAATAAAATGCGCTAATTTAGTTGTAATTAAAAGTGGGCACGGTTGGGGCATCAACTGCTCAAGAGACTAAAGTCTTACGCAAAAAACATGGAGGGCCCCGAGATAAAAAGGTTTACGAGGGAATTACCGAACGAACCTTGGATAATTATGCTATTAAAGATCTCTTTTTGGGTCAGACCTTATGATGAATGGTTACGATTATGGGTTTAGTTAATTTGTATTATCAGCTGTTCCCAAGTTTTAGTGGGTAATAATACATTCCTGATTACAAATGAATAGTTTCTCCATTTTATATGTTAAATATTTTGTTGATAAGAACATTTTCATATTTTAATGTGCTTAATGATAACGTCATTATTTTAAATATAGAACAAGGGGTTGGTGAAAAAACAAAAATATAATGCTGATAAGGAACATAGAATTTCACATTAGGTTAACGAATATCCATATTTGGTTACCAAAAAGCAAGCGTTTCGGAGAATTTTCCATCGGAAGAACTTTGTCAGGGCCAGCACAAAATGCCTTAAAAAACTACGATGAGCAGTGAATGCTTAACTGCAACTTGCACTTGAAACCCTAAACCCGAGAGCGAAAAGGTTTTTTATTTTTAGTTTCGCTGAAATAAAGCACCTGCCTCGCGTTTTCTCTCTTTTACCTGGTAATGTGATAGCGTTTCATATGTGTGTTTATATAGTACATACCTATATACCCTTTGATATCGCTTAATCAAATTGAGGAGGGCAAAAAAAAAAACAAAACAAACAGAACAGAGCACAAACACCGATCAATAATGTGAGAAATCATTTCGAGGGTACTCATTTTGTTGTTTTCTTTTGTGTTTTGTGATCGACAAGAATTTACATATGTACAGAATGTATTTATGGATTTGAATCGACATTTCCGTTCTAATTGAGTTGAAATTTGTTGTGTTCAATGTCGAACAGGCAATTTGCCCTCCCGAAAAGAGCCATAAATGCCAAGTCATGAGGCTGTTTGAGTTTCAGTCGAGTGGCTCCAAGAGGTGTGGATATGGAATGGCCAGCCGGCGACTGTCTGCCGTCCAATGAAGTCGTAAAAATTGCGGCTTACGCATGTCCTTAACCTGCAAGAAGGGGCCAAGAACCAAGAAAGGATAACGTTCCATCCCGTGGATAGACAAACATGTGTACTTGCGGCTGTGTACTTTATGAACCACTTTCTGCTTTCTGCGGTGTTCCATCGATCCAAGGCCAGTCGTCGATTGGCCCCAAATAAAAAAACACAGGGCAGGAGTGGAGAGGACGTGTCCAGTTCCATGTCCATGACCATGTCGACAGCCACAACAAATGGGCTGGCAGAACCTTTGACTGGTCTGTCCTTCGCCTCAATCACGCACTGGCTGCCTGAACTCTAAAAAGGATACAGGGACAGACGGACTGACAGGCAGACACACGTACAGCGGTACTCCAGATAGTGCAGATTAGCAGGGGCAAAAGCTATAGTACACTGCGGAGAAATAAATGGAAATTAGTCCGAATTTGGAATGATTTGTATAACACATAATTATAATTTTATAAATAAATCATTATGATTAACTTCAAATATACTTGTAACAGCTATACTTATATTAGTATATAATATTTTTGATATCATAAAAACCTCAAAAACTGATAGCATAAGAAATGTATGAAAGGTTGATCAGCAGTTTCGAAAACTGGAAGTACTTCTGTAAGTAATGTAAGGCCCCAAGTATTTTGTAAACCTAAGTTATCTTAGTAGAATGGCGTTATATTCTAAGTTTTTTAAAATAACATAATGTTTTTTTTTTTTTTTTTTTTTTTTAGAAACATTGTTATTTTTAAATACGGAAAAACATATTTTTCGTATAAACTTTTATGTTGACAAGATGATTAAGGCTATTTTGAATCATATCCCCAAATATCCTTTTTTCCCCCTGTGCATTCGTGAGGTAGAAAGTAAAAGTTTTTCACCATCCACTTTCCGTTAGTTAGTTAGATTAGATACTCCGCTCCGACCCTCCAGACCCCTCGCATACCCCTCGCAGGTGGTGAGTGGGCGTGTGCCAGCCATAATGATAGGGCGGCCAACGGAGCTAATTGCCTTGGCCATAAAGCAGCACCAGATTGCCGCAGTCCAAAGGGAACCGCATCAGAACTTAATTGATATGTGTTCTTTCTGGGCAAGGGGTGCGAATGGGAATGTTCGCTTTTCACAAGGAAAGTAAAAGGTTCCCACAACACTCACTAATTCCTCTATCAATTTTTAATAATTTTGCATTTGCTCACAGTCGGTTATAACTAGAAATATAATAATTGTACACTTTATAGAATATCATATTTTCTAAGAAATGGACTTTTTTTTTTGTTAAATAGCATTTAACATAATGTTGAGCTGAAGTATCATCGTAAATGTATTTTTCCTTGGAAGTACAAAATATATATGTATGTATATGTTGAAATCGAGAACCAAATAAAAAGAATCTGCTCATTTTTAAATTTTGGAATAACCTATATTAGTAATACCTAAAACCACAAGCATTTCTGGCAAAATGGCTAAAAATGTATTTATTTATAAATACTATCCAATGAAAATGAGTGTTTTTCATATTAATTGTACTACAACTCTTCCATTTTAAGAACGTGGGATTGGGTGTTTTATAAAATTCTGGAAAACTACCGCTGTTGTGATTCATTGTACACACTCATTTCGCCCATTCAAGCAGCAAGTGTCAATGACTTCTTTTCAATTTCACTGGCATCAAACTGCATCTGCCTCATCATTTATTTAAATTCATGCTTTATAATGAATGCAAAATGTGATATGGCTTCACATGCAATAAGATTTCATAAATACAGACGCAAAGTTTTCCAGCTCTGAAGGCAAAAAAAAAAAATAAATAAAAAAGTCGTTAAGATAAGAGCAATTCTCACACATTTATACGATTAACACATACTTAATGACATGCTTAATTCGATTATATTTTTAATTGAAGTTTTGATTACAGCGGGGAATAGTTAAAATGATTGCATTGGTCATAGGAAAACTAATAAATATTCATTGACTACGTTTGTTAGTTGGTCTGTTACATACGATTGAATTGTTTTGTAAATTTATCTAATTCAATCAATTTTCCCATAAATAATGATGTAAAAATTCAGTTATACCATCATTATATACCTCGATCACAATTGATTAATGGCTTACAGAATATACGATGTTTAATTATAAATAATACCAATTCGGATGAATAAGCTGTATTTTATTTCTAATAATTGATTTGAGGTAATGCTTACGCATTGTTTTTAAAGCTGACAAAAACGCCGTATTTCTAGGCTGCAATTATATCTAAACGCGCACAAAATGGCCTAGTATTTGGGTTTAAGTGGTCTAGAAGAAGACGTCACAAGTACGATGACCTAAATACTCACATTTCATTTGACAGTTATAACTACACATTTCTAAATTTTAATTTATTATCTAAAGACCTTAAAGGTGAACTTTACAATAACTATAAAAAACGTTTGTACTATATGAATACGTTTTGGGGTATTCCAAACTTAGCCTCAGATGTTTATAAATCCATGAATATATTAGTATTAAATACTAATATCTTATAAATGATGTAGTGACGATACTCAAAGCCTTTTCTAATCCCATTTAATTTGACAGTAATAACTATAAATTAATGATATTAAAAGTGTATTTTATAAAAATATATTACAGTTTATACTTTGTCAATAGGTTGTTGGGAATTCTAAACTGAGGGAAGGCAGGGAAATCTAAGGATATTATATTATATACTAATGTCTTATATATGATTTAGTGACACGACTCTAATCCTCCTCTAATCCCATTTAATTTGACAGTAATAACTACATTTCTTAATTGTCATTTATTATCTAAAGATATTAAAAGTGTGTTTTATAAAAATGTAAAACAGTTTATACTCTGAGAATAGGTTCTTGGGAATTCTAAACTGAGGAAAGGCAGGGAAATCTAAGGATATTATATTATAACTAATGTCTTATATATGATGTAGTAACATGGCTCTAATCCTCCTCTAATCTCTTCCAGATTCGGATCGGGCAGCAGCCAGGCCTCGCAGAACAGCGGCGACATCTGCCGCATCTGCCACTGCGAGAGTGATCCGCAGAACCCGCTGCTCACGCCGTGCTACTGCTCCGGAAGTCTGAAGTACGTGCACCAGGCCTGCCTCCAGCAATGGCTCACCGCCTCCGAGACGAACTCCTGCGAGCTCTGCAAATTCCCCTTCATCATGCACACAAAGATCAAGCCCTTCAACGAGGTGGGTTCGGTTGTTCTTTTTGATATGATTGCTGAATGTCCAGCTAATTTATTTCATTTTGTCTTTGCATTGTTTGGCTTCGGAATCGATTGTATTGCTGTTGGATTGGCTTGGATTCGATTGGATTGGCAATTGCAGTGGCGCAGCCTTGACATCTCCGGCATTGAAAGGCGGCGGCTGTGCTGCTCCGTGCTGTTCCACTGTGCCGCCGCCCTGTGCGTCATCTGGTCGCTGTGTGTGCTTATCGAGCGGGCCGCCGACGATGTCCAACGTGGCCTAATAGGTGCGGGGTGTTAGTATACTCCGGGCTCTCGGGTTCGGACATGTCAAACAACCGCTGAGCGAAATCCGTAATTGTTTAATTGCTTGACCTGCCTGAACCCGGGCTCTTATTATACCCACTGTTTACTCTACGGATTCTGATTACCGGTTTCCACTCGCCATTTCAGACTGGCCCTTCTGGACAAAGCTGGCCGTTGTAACCGTCGGCCTCACCGGCGGCATAGTCTTCTTGTACATCCAGTGCAAGGCATATCTGCACCTCTGTCACCGCTGGAAGGCACGCAACAGGTCAATATCACGGATCACTGCTTAGGGATTTTATAAATGTTAAGATTATGGCTCACTAGGATTTTTAAACAGAAAATTGCAATGAGTAATTGCTGATATGTAACACAAACATTTAAGTGTTGAATCAATGTGTTTAGGTTTCTGTTTACGTTTAGATAAAGTGTTTCATGTAACAGTATTCGAATATACTTCGTTGGAAAAATGTAATTGAAATAATATGTTTTTCAAGATATTTAAGGAATTTTAAAATTGTGAGAAGTATTTCTTGATGATTATAATTGGTGTAGGTTTCACTGTTAGTCAGAGAAATCGTAAGCAGTTTGCAATTTTGTTGTCTGAAATAATTTATAATTTATGTATTTGTTATCCCATACAAACCGATGAAGTTTCTTATCTCTTTGTGTGCTATAGACAAAGAAAAATAGCATTTCTAGTCAGCGGAGACAATCATAAATCCGTATTTAAAAATCTGAATTCTCTGTTGGATGAGTCCATTGTTAAAAGTCTTGTTAGTAGTAGTCTGATATTTAATTGAAAACGTACTCGTATGCGTTTCTGATTAACGTAGCTGACGCTTCTATATGCCAGATTTGGTTTTGAACTTTTATATTGCTTGCATTGTTCGTACCATTTATAACACAAATCACATTATCAATTAGTAATAATTTTATTCAAATTAATTCGATTTTAGCTTAGTTTTCTGCACTTGCAATTTATCATTTTTCGCCAAATTGTAAATCAACCTTGTCTAGAGCCAGTTTAGTGTAAACAAATAAGATGAGAATACTTACTAATGGCATTGCTACGGTTTATTATAGACAAATGTGTGCGAAAGATTGAATACGATTGGTTTTAACAAGGAAATCTTTGAAAAATTCGAATAATCATCGCAAATTGTTTGTATTTTTGTTATACCTATATATTTCCGATTCCAATGTCTTTGTTTCCTGTTTTCATTTTTAATTATTGAAAATTTATACAAAGAGTCACTTGCGAAAAATGCGATAAAATCATTTATTATAAAAATCTATCAGAGCTGAGGTTATAAATAAGATAATGATTTGTTTATTTGCTATAACAATTTTGATTTCACATAAGGCAATTAGATGACTTAACTTTGAACAGCTAATGATTTGTATTTATTTTTATTTATAAACATAATACCAACTTTTTATTATTAGTAATCTTTGTGTAATCCCATATTCATCAAAAACTCATGTTTTGCATAAGAGTCATGAAAATTTACTGATTATCTAACATTTCTCTTACAGAATTCTGCTGATTCAGAATGCGCCGGAAAAGATTCACCCCCTGGCACCTCCATCTCCGGTGGCCGCCCATCATCAGCACTTCAGTGAGCCGCTGGCCCATGCTGGCTCGGCAAGCGGACCGGTGGAGATCAACGCCAGCGGTGCGGCCGGAGCACACTGTGCCCACGAGGCGAGCTGTGCGTCAATGGAGAACGGTGGTGGCGGTGCGGGCTTGGGCCTGCATCAGCAAATGCAACGTCTCTTGAACGCCTCGCCGCATCACATGCTGCAAATGGCCGCGGAACTGGAGGTGCCACACAGCAGCAGCAGCGCCTGCACGCAGACGGAGGACGGACATGGCCTCCAGCGGCACCAGCAGATGCAGCCGGGGGGCCAGCAACTCGGCCAAGTGGCTGTGGCCGCCAACATCGAGTGCTCCCAGTCGCAGCACAACTACGACCGCGACTGGGCCCTCGATGACGTTGTCTCACAGATCTCCTCATTCCGTCCCTGTCCCCAGGGATCGGGTAGCATGACGCCCTTCCACGATTCCATACACAACGTGCTGGAGCACTCGGAGGGCTCAAGTCGCGGCTCGGCCACGGATCTCTGTGCCGGATCACGGCAGGATCTCAGTGCCAGCGGCATCTCCACGGACACGGGTCGCGAACATGCCCTGCAGTTGAGCAGCTTTAGTGGTGAGTGGCTGGGAGATTAGGAAGGCTGAGCTAAACTAACCCAAATTATTTCCTTACAGGCAGTGGCGAACACAAGGCACCATCCATCAGCTCTGGTGTTTCGCATGCGGTGGCCAATGGTCTCGGTGGATTCGTCTATAAGCCGCACCAGACAAAACGCTACTCCAACTCGTCCATCTTTCTGGAGAACCGCGATGTGCTGAGTGACCAGACCAGTGTGGGTCCAGACACTGCCGTGCATCCCTACGATTACAGCACGCCGCCAAAGATCGACTACCGCCACTCGGGCATGATGAGCGTGGATTTGCCCATTGGCTGTTGCACTACCGATTGTCTGGGAGGTGGTCAGCAGGCGAAGGAGGAACTGCGCCGCTACTCGGATCCCAAGCTGAAGCCCGGTGAGGCGGATACCGTGCTGGATATTGATCTGCCCACATCGCCACTATCGCCGCCTGCAGCTTATGCCTGCCAGCAGAAACAGCAGCGGCAGTCCCATAAACATCCACATCCGCTTGTGATCTCCTCATCCTTTGACCGGGGCGTGGACGGGGTCAGTAGCAGCAAGAGCAGCAGGGGCCATGGTCCTTCGGATGCCCAGGTGGATCGATCGCGACTCAGTTTCAAGTCGTTGCCAAATCTCAGCAGCAGCTGCGAAAGTCTCATCCAGAAGTGAGGGACGAATCCTGCAAAACTGGTCTGATGTGAACCACAATGATCTACGTGCGCTCTCTCTATCACTCCCCATAAAAGCCCTCTGCTCTCAAGTATTCACCGCTGGTCGACGGAGACCCCGAGATCCACATAGGAAGTAAAAAGGAAATACTATTTTTTATACCGCACACCAAGGGGCTTCAAAAGCCAGATCGTGGCCAGCGGCCCAAGAAACCCTATGTTCTCCTCTTTATATAGCAAAGCCCATAAACAATTTGAGACTGCAATGATTAAAACAAAACACAAAAACAAAAGAAATCTTAAGAGAAAAGAATATTTAGAAACCGGCAGATTACGTATCTAGATTTAGTCGCTAAATCGATGTATAATTTATCCTATATTTGTGTACTGCTATCATCCAGCCTCTCCGAACCCATATATCTATGTCTACTAAGTTGTCCATGCCAAAAAGCCCAAAAACCCAACCAGAGACAGTAATTATTTAGTCCAAGTGTAGGATTGTGTGTTTTGTTTCTTAACTTCTAAGTCAAATGAAATTTTAAAAAATTGATCTGTGATTAAGCGTCATTGAATATACATACATACATAACGTGCATAAATGCAAGCAAAAACATATTGACAGCAGCCGCAGCAGTAGAAAATGCCGAAAAAAAAACATTTTTACTTAACATCAACTAAGATACAACCAACAACAGCAACATGACAACCACTAAAAGCTTTTTCGCGGTTAACAGCGAAAGCGAAATTGAGATACATCCGTATCTCAAGACCCCGCTGAGAATTATGAATAAAAGCCGATTTAGATATAGACATAGCCTAAACAGTAAATACTTATGATCGCTACAAGTTACGAGCATAAAAACCAATAAGAAACCAGAACGGGCAACTAAATTTTTTATTATGTATTAAATATTTAAATAAATATGTGCAAACAATTGATTAAACTAGTTGAGAGGGGTATTTTTAATCGGGGCTTAGTTTTATACATACGTAATTCGAAATAAATTAATATAGAATGTCAGGAATCGTACTTACTTCAATTGGAAAATATATACATATATCATCACCATCAATACATCAAATGAAATAAGCTAAAATGTGAAAGCCAAGCCAATAATAGAAAATGGGGATGGAGGACCCTAAGCATAATTTAAAAAATTTCTTTTCAATTACTTTAAAAAATCCTAAAAATGACAATTCCATTGAAACGTATTTAAAACGTCATTCAGAAAGGTAACCAAAATCAAGGACAAGGACGGAAAATGCAAGTAAAGCCCCTTCGAAGTGAACATCCAGTAAAAAACAGGTTTACCTGAAATGCAAATTAAGGAAAGAAAAAGGGGAGAAACAATTAAAAACACGCCAGCTGATTTTTTTTCGCATATTTATTGGTTTTTTTCACAAAAGAAATGCAAAGTACTCCCGAGTGTTGCGCCTGTTCTTATTACAAAAAGTATAAACTCAAAGGGAGCATTGAATTCTCCAGTTTTTAGCCTAATCATACAGACTAAAATGTGGTTTTTTTTGTAATGATAAGTGGATTTTAAAATCGCTTAGGTCTAAGATGTGTTGATGTGTGTGTGTGGGGGGTTTTTTTATAAGAGAGAGTAATACAATGGGTGTGTTTTGGGTAGTATCCCCTTTTTAGTCTTGCACTCTCCGAGCAGAGCTGCAACACTCTCTTCCTTTTTCTTCGTTAAATTCTTCTTCCTATTCTTCGCCAGCGAATCTTGGTTGCTTCTTCTGCTTTTTCTTCGCTTGGCTTACTTGCCAGTCTCCATTTTCTCGCCGCCGCCATTTTCGGCTTTTCCCTCTGAAGTTTCGGGCGCCTTAACGCTCAGGTGGGCGGGTCCCGTCTGCTGGATCTGGACAATACGCTCCGGCTTGGCCTGCTCCTTGCTGGGCGGCGGTGGGGCCTTGAGGGTCAACACCCCGTCGGAGGAGACGGTGGACACCACATCGTTGGGGTCAAAATCCTTGGGCAGCGTATACTTGCGCACAAAGTGGCGCTGGATCATGCCGTGCCCATCCTCGCGCTCCTCGTGCTTGCCCTCCACCACCACCGTCTTGTCCACCACCTTGACCGTCAGCTCATTGGGCTTGAATTGCGACACATCCATGCACACCTGGAAGCCATCTTTGCCCACGGCGGGCAGCAGGGAATTGGGACCACCGGCCGCCGAACGACGTGGCACCAACTGGTGATGATGATGGCCATGACTCCGCTCGTAGGGCGAGAAGCGGCGACGACCCAAGACACTGGGGGCCAACATCAGACGACGGGGATGGAACAGATCGTGGGCATGGACTCCGAACCCAAAGTCATCCTCCAGCAAGTGCTCCCAGTCGCTGCGGTAGTCGTGATCCAACTCCCGGGCCAAGTGAAGCAGTGGTACAATGGACATCTTTGCTTTTTCTTGTATTTAAATCACAATCCTGTCTAGACAAAGAAAATACTTTTTTTCGCTTTTTTGATGAAGCTTTGATAGACTTCTCCCTTCAATTTTTGAATTTCGACTGTGCTCCATCGACGCCGACGCCGGCTTTTTATACCGACGCCGGGCTCACACACACTAGTGCAATGCAACCAGGGGCGGCTGTAAAGTAATTTAAAGGGGGTGAAGTAATCATTTGCTATCGGGGAAACGCTATTAAATAATTAGTTATGGAAAAAATCAAAAACTAAAATAATTATAATTATTAAAAAAAATTAATATTAGGCATGTGATTATTTATGAAGGGTAAAGAAATGTACAAAGAAAAATTTATTAAAGGTATTACAAAAATGGTTAGATTTTAGAATAACATATATAACTAAAAAAACTTAATTTTTGTATCAATTCCAAAGACATAAATTTAGTTAAGTGATTACTTATTTCTTTATTTTCTTAGCTCTTAATGGGAAAACAAAGATATTATTAAAAACATTTTTTTTTTGGTCTTCTAAGTTGTTTTTTAGTTTGACATTACAAACCCCTTTTGGGTTGTTCTAGCCCCACGCCCTTGAATTCAACAAGGTTCTCTCTCGCATTTTCTCGCTCTTTCTGGCACAGCCGGCATTTTATAGAGAGAGCGAGAGGAAGCTAGAAAGTTCTTGACATTTCTTTTCTGGGAGTTTCTCTGTGCAAAAAATAAAGCATAAACAACAGTTAAACGACAGTACATACATTCGTACTTAAGTGCAATATTTATTTAAAGCATTTCCTTCTCTTATCGGAATTTTAAACGCTGTCTGTGCAGAGTGCAACGGAGCTGATATTCTGTGTTTTCAGTGGACCAGGTGCATTGAACTCCCGCTTCGCTTCTTGCTGCTTCCCATGTTTGCCGTTCTTTTGTTTGCAGCAAACATTTTCGCAGCCTGCTTTCGCTACTGCTTCGCGAAGTCGGGAACCGGGGCAATTAAAGATTTTTTATTTATTATTTATAGTCGCTTTCTGGAAAATTCATGTACACATGACTATTATTATTTTACATTTGTATCATACGTATGTATGTATGTGGTACATACTATGTACCTCTTTCGACCTTCGGACAAAATTACAAGATCAAAATATGTATTTGCCCCAAAAATAAATGTTTTCTGAGCTTTCTTTAAGCCAAGGTATCGCCTTTGTAAATTTCAAATATTTTCAGTACGTTCATATTTACATATGTAATACAGAGTGGTTCCTAAAAAATCCATTTATAAGAAGCAGTAAAGATACAAAACTAACTACAGGTTTATTCAACCAATCAAAATCCAATGCTTTGAGATACTTTTTTTTAAATCGTAATAAACCTCGATCAACTTCTCTTTTCTAAAAGTAAAACCTTTAGATCTATTAGGCAGGCCGATTCCTTGCATAAATATAACAGAGCCCCTGAGATACTAATGTATGTATGTACATATAGTTCTTTAAGTCTTGACAGCCCTAACACTCAACCACCCAGAGAAAAGTACCAAAGAAATTTAAATTTGTAATAGTAGATAATTTATTTTTATTGTTAAAATTAATTCAGCCAATTTTAGTAATTTAAATTTTAAATTCCAAATTAAGATTAAAGCAGGACACCCTTAATGGCTTATAAATAGTATGGTTGGGTGTCCCCGGTAAACTACAGCTTATATGACAGATACATGACTTTGATAATGGTTAAATACAGCGAGTCCTTGGGAATGGATCCCCTACTTGTCCTTGCCGTTGTCCTGCTCCGGCTGCTCCTTGGGATTCTGCATCACATTGAGGTGGGCAGGACCCACCTGCTGGATCTGGACGATGCGCTCGTTGGCCTTGTCCTCGATGGCCGGTGGCTTGGGGACCTTTATGGTTAGGACGCCATCGGAGGACAGAGTGGAGGCCACCTTGTCGGCCTCATAGCCTTCGGGCAGGGCGTAGCGCCTGACGAAGTGACGGGTGATGAAGCCATGGTCGTCCTCGCGCTCCTCATGCGTTCCCTCCACCAGGACCGAGTTGTCCTGGACCTTGACCACCAGTTCGCTGGGCTTGAAGTGCGACACATCCATGCAGACCTGGAAGCCATCCTTTCCGATCTTCGAAACGGCTCCCGAGGCTCCCGACGAAGAGCCCACCTGTCTCTCCAGCTGGCGCAACTGCTGCTCCATGGGCACTGCGAATGCCAGGTAGGGATTCCTGGACCGCTGGCAGTAGTAGGGTTCATAGAAGGGCACCATTGACATGCGGCCCAGATCGTCGGCAAGGCTCAGCAACAGCGGTAGGTTTGCCATTTTCAATAGGGTTCTTTAAGGTTTCTTTTTATAAAATAAGATTCTTTAGGAAAGACTCTTTTTCAAAGTACTTCTTTTTTTTATAAGTAACTTTCGCTTTAGCTAGGTAACTTTTAATAATATTCTTCAATTTGTATCTTTTATGAGATTAGATGCCTTAATAAGATACTTTTCAAAGTACTTTTGTTGATAGGTAACTTTCGCTTTCGCTTTTGCTTTAGCTGTTATCGCTTCGGTTGTTTAAATTCAACTGATGCCGGCTGGACGAAAGTGCCGGCTATTTATACAACCGCCCGCTTAGGTTGTATGCGTGCGCTGTTGTATCTGTGCGAGTGGCGCCGCTGTGTGTGTGTGCCGTATCTGTGCGCAAGGGGGCACGGTACAAGCATCTAGGAGGGCCACGAAACTTCTCGAGCCTGAAAATATTGCAAAAAGTTCTCGAATTTGCAGGAATTTCGAATAATCTGTATCAAGCTATTAACTCTAATTAATCTGAAAGAATAATGTTCTTAAGTAGAGAAAATTAGTTTAAAGGCACGAATCTATGATTTCTTAATAAAGAAATTTGTTTCGATGGGAACTGACCGCTGTTTTTTGTATGACAGTAATGTACTTTATTCACTTTCTAAAAACGATGTAAAAATAACAAGAAGGGTTGTTGTGATTTTTATTTGAAAATGGCTACTTAGATCTTCGTTAAATTTTAACCAATTAGGCGGAAATAATGCATTTTTGTTAAGCGTTAATATAGTAGATTTGTATTTTCTTCCAAATTTGCTGATTGTTTGATACTTTGTGGACAAGATTATAAAGAGCGTGATTTTTGACGTTTAAGATCAAAATTCTCAGTAGGTCTTTTAAATTAAAAATCAGAAATACCTTTTACTTACGGTCCTTGGGTTTATGTTTCCCCTTAAAAAGAAAGTGAAAGTAAATTTGAAAGTGAAGTATGAAGTTAGGGAATTTTTGAAAAATAGTTAAAAGCTTAATAGCTTACTCTTTAGAATTTTTTGGGAACCGTGTCGTCTCTGAGTAATAGATTTTAAAACAAATTATAATTGCATAACTTAAGGCCTTTTATATTTTTTTTAAAAATTAAATACACATGAAAACGATTTATTAAAATTGTTTATTGAAAAATTTAATAAATGAAAGTGCAATCTGATTAATAAGGCTAGATAAATCCAAATCAACCAATCAAATTCCAATACTTTGAGATACTTTTATAAAATCGTAGTTAACCTCGATCAACTTTTCTTTTCTAAAAGTAAAACCTTTAGATTTAATATGTAGGACGGGTTGGTTCCTTGTATAAATATAACAGAACCCCAGGGATACAAATGTTAAGTTTCTTAAAGTCTTGACAGCCATTAAACTCAACCACCCAGAGAAAAGTACCATAGATATTTAAATTTTTTATATATTTCTTAAATTTATTGGTAATATTAATTCAGCCAATTTAAGTAATTTAAATTTTAAATTCCAAATTAAGATTAAAGCAGGACACCCTTAATGGCTTATACATAGTATGGTTGGGTGTCCCCGGTTAACTACAACTTATACAACTTATACAACTTATACAACTTGTATAACAGATACATGACTTTGATAATGGTTAAATACAGCGAGTCCTTGGGAATGCATCCCCTACTTGTCCTTGCCGTTTTCCTGCTCCGGCTGCTCCTTGGGATTCTGCTTGACATTGAGGTGGGCTGGACCCACCTGCTGGATCTGGACGATGCGCTCGTTGGCCTTGTCCTCGATGGCCGGTGGCTTGGGGACCTTTATGGTTAGGACGCCATCGGAGGACAGAGTGGAGGCCACCTTGTCGGCCTCATAGCCTTCGGGCAGGGCGTAGCGCCTGACGAAGTGACGGGTGATGAAGCCATGGTCGTCCTCGCGCTCCTCATGGGTTCCCTCCACCAGGACCGAGTTGTCCTGGACCTTGACCACCAGTTCGCTGGGCTTGAAGTGCGACACATCCATGCAGACCTGGAAGCCATCCTTTCCGATCTTCGAAACGGCTCCCGAGGCTCCCGACGAAGAGCCCACCTGCTTCTCCAGCTGGCGCAACTGCTGCTCCATGGGAACTGCGAATGCCAGGTAGGGATTCCTGGACCGCTGGCTGTAGTAGGGCTCATAGAAGGGCACCATCGACATGCGGCCCAGATCGTCGGCAAGGCTCAACAATAGCGGAAGGTTTGCCATTTTCAATAGGGTTCTTTAAGGTTTCTTTTTATAAAATAAGATTCTTTAGGAAAGACTCTTTTTCAAAGTACTTCTTTTTTTAAGTAACTTTCGCTTTAGCTAGGTAACTTTCAATAAGATTCTTTAATTTGTATCTTGTATGAGATTAGATGCCTTATTAAGATACTTTTCAAAGTACTTTTGTTGATAGGTAACTTTCGCTTTTGCTTTCGTTTTAGCTGTTATCGCTTCGGTTGTTTGAATTCAACTGATGCCGGTTGGACGAAAACGCCGGCTATTTATACAACCGCCCGCTTTCATTGTATGCGTGCGCTGTTGTATCTGTGCGAGTGGCGCCGCTGTGTGTGTGTGCCGTATCTGTGCGCAAGGGGCACGGTACAAACATCTAGGAGGGCCACGAAACTTCTCGAGCCTGAAAATATCGCAAAAAATTCTCGAATTTGCAGGAATTACGCATTATCTGCCATTGAAAGTAAGAGTATCGCTATGGACAATGAGCAATCCAGAGGGGGATGAGATTAAAAGGCCTGTTGGAGTGATAAGTCGCTGCATCAGCACCGTCAAATATTATGTGTATATGCCAGATAGAAAGGGACAGCGACCTCGAAGGATGGAGTTCTTTCGCGAAAATTCGAGACTATATAGACATTCTGTTTTTTTAAAATGAATCTGAAAGAATAATGTTCTTAGGTAGAGAAAAGTAATTTAAAGACATGAATCTATGATATATTGATGGAGAATTTTGTTTGGTTAATAAAAAGAAAGGTATGTGTACATTTTTTAAGAGCGTTTAGTGTAGATGGGATCTGGCCGATGTTTTTTTATGAAAATAATGTGTGCTATTCACTTTCTAAAAACGATGTAAAAATAAAAAGGGTTCATGTGATTTTTATTGGAAAATTCCTACTTAGATCTTTGTTTAAATTGTAACCAATTACATTTTTTTATTTTTAGGCAAGCGTTGATATAGATTTGTTTTTTTTCTCCAAAGTTGCTGATTGATTACTACCTTGTGGACAAGATCATAAAGAGCGTATTTTTTTACTTTTCAATTCAAAATTCTGACTAGGCCTTTTAAAAGAAAAAACACAAATAACTCTTATTTGCCGTCCTTAGGTTTAAGTTTCACTTAACGAAGAAAGTGACAGTAAATGTAAAAGTAAAGTAAGAAATTACGGAACTAAAAAAAAATTGTTACAACCTTTATGATGTAATTTTTTAGTTCAATTAAAAAAAATAATAGTTTATTGATTTTTCTTTAAAATACGTATACTGTTCTACTGTTGAGGATTTTTTGGTAATCATGTGGTCAGCGAATAATAGATTTTCAAACAAATTTTTAACGTATAACTTAACGCTTTTTGTATTTAAAAAAAAAACATACACATAACAGCGATTTATTAAAATTGTTTATTGAAAAATGTATCAAATGAAAGTACAATTTGTTAAAAATAGAAAAAATACATACGGGAATGTATGTACATTGTAAATAAGTAGTAGCCCTCCAAGCTAAAGAATATGTTATTATAGAACTCGATCCGTCGTTCTTATATCATTCAAGTTGTTATTTATGGCCCCATTTTTTGTTGCTTTTCCTTTCCCCAGAGTACATGCGGTATGTGCCCGGGGTTTACACAATCCAACGCCAACGCAATGGAAGTTGTCTATTCGAAAAGGTGGTCACATAATGTACGAAATGCTCCGGCAGATATCTCCCCCCGGTTGGGTAAATAAAGGCAAGTACATTGCGAGTTTGAGTGCGGAATAGCATATAAGGGGGCATCTCAAACGCAGCAGTCTCTGAAGGTTTTTGCTCTTTTCCCCACTGCAATGGGCATACAGATACATATATATCTTTTAGTATCCCGGAGTTGAGTTCGGGGCCCCACTAAATTTTAGCAAAGTCTCCACTGTCTGGCAATCGTCTGGATGTTGTTGCTTTTTGGAGCTTTTCAACCGGTTACCATCGTGGCTTGCACTTGGCTACATATGTAACAATATACAAATCCAGCATATCATCATCTGTACGATGGGGTACACATGTAGATACATATGTATATGGCCAGACCATATGTATGGGTTGCTCCAGACGCTGACAGTGCGCATGTTTACGCGACGCCGGTGTGCGATTGCCAATCCTCCAGCTCCAGCTCCAGCGGATTTGTAGCTTCCAGGCGGCGGCCCAGCTGTTGTTGTAGTTGTTTATCGCCGGCGACTCGGCAACCGGCACAAAACTCTCAGCTGTTCGCTCAATGCCGGCAATGGGAATTCAGCTGCAACACGACCACTTTACATATACCCCGTCTATATGGGTACATTTGTATACATATATATAAATATATCTCCAGTGGAAGGGAGATGGCATCTCTGGAGGGGGTTTTTCGTGCATATATCCCTCGGTTCCAAGCCGGTTTGCCTCTTTTTTCTGCAACGCTGCAGTTTGTCTGGTTTCGCACTGGAATACGAGTACTTTCTTTGTTCTTTGGCTATCTGGGATATAGGAAAAGTATCTCTTATTTCGGTTTATATACCAGAAAATGGCATAGTACATGGCCTGGCAGGCTGTTTTTATTGCTATCCCTTCCCCTGGGCGAGTTCTCTGGAGGAGTTTCGTAGTAGTTTCGCCTGGGAGCTGGCCTGGAAGGCGACTGGAAGTGACCAGGTTTTCCATTCAGCGCTGCACGGTCGCTTAAAAGCGCCGGCATTCAGCCATAAGGGCTCAAACGCAGTCCAGTTGGAGACCAGAACGGATCGCCGCCGGTTCCCAGAACAAACTAATCCCCCAAAACTACTAAAAACTAAAAAAAAAAAAGACTCTGAAAAGCACCGAAAGCTAAGGGGAAAAAAAGTGAAAATGTCGCTGATACCGTTTATACTCGATTTGGCTGAGGAGCTGCACGATTTCAATCGCAGTCTGGCCATGGATATAGATGATTCGGCCGGATTCGGGCTGTATCCCCTGGATGCCACCTCACAGTTGCATGCCCCACAGATGAGTCGGGGGCTGGGGCGTGGAAATGCGATGATGTGGGTGCCCATCAAGGGTCAGTCGCCGGTGCAGCAGCATCGTCATCATCCGTACAATCGGGTGGCCGGTGCGAAGACCGCTTGCTGCAATAAGTCGCTGTTGGAATTGGAAAAGGAGCTGGGCAGCGAGAAGGGCACTTCCGGCGGAAGTGGCAGTGCCAGCCAGCCGACGGCCAGCAAATCCGCCTACTCGGTGGTCAATCGGAATGGCTTCCAGGTGAGCATGAATGTGAAGCAATTCGCCGCCAGCGAACTGACCGTCAAGACCATCGATAATTGCATCGTGGTCGAGGGCCAGCACGACGAGAAGGAGGATGGCCACGGGGTGATCTCGCGCCACTTCATCCGCAAGTACATTCTGCCCAAGGGCTATGATCCCAACGAGGTGCACTCCACTCTCTCATCGGATGGGATTCTGACGGTCAAGGCGCCGCCACCGCTTCCAGTGGCCAAGGGAAGCCTGGAACGGCAGGAGCGCATCGTGGATATCCAGCAGATTTCGCAGCAGCAGAAGGATGCGCAGCCGCCGAAGCTGGCTGAGCAGCAGCAGCAGCAGCAGCAGCCAGAGCAGCAGTCGGCGGCAGTTAGTGTTCCCGTACCCACTTCCATTACCATTTCCACTCCGACTGCACCCACTTCCACTCCGACTCCCTCGCTCTCGCTGACTCTCTCCGAGAGCAATGGCAATGGTCAGGAGGAGGCAGAGATGGAGACGTCGTCGTCATCGGAAGTGGCGGCTCTTTCGCCCTCTCTTTCCAGCGAGGCTGCTGCCACCGCTGCCGCCGCTGCAGTGGAAGCCGCCCCTTCCAGTGCCAACAATGGCGTTGCAGAACCAGAGCCCCTGGAAGTGGTTGCCAAAAACGAAGAGGCTGCCAAGGAGGAGGAACCCAAACCCACACCCACACCCACACCAAAACCCGTTATGGCCAGCGAAGAGGAGCAGAAAGCAGAGGATGCCAATGCCAACGAAGTGGCCATCGCCTCGAATAACGGTAATGGAGCCACCACCGAAGCACCCGAGGATGTGGAAATGCCGCTGGCCAAGAAACCCGAAGTTCCCACAGAAGCAGACGAGAGCAAAGAGGAGAAGGCGAAGGTGGAGGTGGAGAAGGTGGAGAAAGCGGAGGTAGAGAAAGGCGGCGAGGAGCTGGCCGCCGTGGATGCGGCCATACTCCTGGCCAAGAACCAGGGCGAAAACGGAGCCACTGCAGCCAAGGGAGCTGAGGAGCTGGCCAAGTGAAGACTGAATAACACAAAAATAAGAAAAACAAAACCAGTTAATTAAGATCAAATAATAACCAGCACGAGTAGGCGTGCGTTTTATTCCATAAATGTTTCTTGTGTTTTCTTTTGCATTTCACAAAAAGAGCCGAGAAAGCTGACGGGAAAAAGCACTCAATTACTAAGCGTGGGAGATAGCGGGCGATAAATGTATGATTTCCTAAAAAACATATGTGACAACAACTACAAGTATTCCAGTAAAACTTAAAGACAGAAACACGAAATAATGTACTTAACAATAAAGAGGAAAAACAGAATAAAGAAAAATGCAGTTTTGTTTTGTTTGCCGTTAGCCGGCTTTCTCTTTTGCACGCAGCCTAGGAAATTGCGAGAACTCTCTTTACTCTGGTGTTTGCTGGACTCTTCTAGAATTTTCGCCCTCCCCAAACTTAACTCTCCCTCTCTCACTTACTATCACCCACACATGCGCTCTCCGCTCTCTTTTTACACAGAAAAAAATATTGATTGTTTGGCGTTCTTTCTCTCAGTTTTTTAGTTTTTTGAGATGTAGTCTAATTTAAAAGACTTCCAATTGTTGAATTTTCTGGCGAAAAGTCCCAAAACAAACTTATTTGTTTGTCTAGAAACGGTGTTCATCAAAGTTACCCTCAGTTTTAGTTGTTTTCTCTCTGTGTGCGCTCTCTCTCTCCGCTCTTCTCTTTTTCTCGCTCATTCCAGACTCTTCGAGAAAAGCTCAGCGGGCTATAAAAGCAGCGCTGGCTGACGAAGAGAGCACAGATCGAATTCAAAAATCGAACAGCAAACAAGCCAACAAGTCCAAACAAGCAACTTGAACTTTAAAAAGAAAGAAAATTATAAAAGGAAAAGGAATAAAATACCTTTGCAAGTCACAAAAGTTCATTCAACCTAACCAAAAAAAAAGAAGAAATATTTCCGCGAAAGTCTAACCTAAAAAGTCAAAACCAAAATGGCGCTATCTACTCTTCTTTCGCTGGTGGACGAACTCCAGGAGCCCCGCAGCCCCATTTACGAGTTTGGCCTGGGAGTGAATCCCCACTACCTGCAGCCCCATGGCAATCAGCGTCGCCGCTCGATCAACGGTTGCCCCTGCGCCTCGCCCATCTGCCCCTCGTCGCCCGCCGGCCAGGTGTTGGCCCTTCGTCGCCAGATGGCCAACCAGAACGACATCCACTGGCCAGCCACCGCACAGGTGGGCAAGGATGGCTTCCAGGTGTGCATGGACGTGGCCCAGTTCAAGCCCAGTGAGCTCAACGTCAAGGTGGTGGACGACTCCATCTTGGTGGAGGGCAAGCACGAGGAGCGCCAGGATGACCATGGCTACATCATGCGGCACTTTGTGCGTCGCTACAAGGTTCCCGAGGGCTACAAGCCGGAGCAGGTTGTCTCGCAACTATCCTCCGATGGCGTGCTCACCGTCAGCATTCCCAAGCCGCAGGCCATCGAGGACAAGTCCAAGGAGCGCGTCATCCAGATCCAGCAAGTGGGTCCCGCCCACCTCAACGTCAAGCCGAATCAGGCCAGCGAGCTGAAGGGCAAGGAGAACGGAGCCACCAACGGCACCCCTAAGGCCAGCACCGGCGCCAAGTAGAGCCGATCTGGAGATCATCGAATTCCTGTTGTATTCCTAAAAATCATTAAGAGCATTAACTCCATATTGTACTCCCAAAGCACCCATCATTCCCTCACAAATATGTGTGTTCCTTATTTATTTCATTGCATTTGTAACGAGCTAAAGACTTAAAGAATAAGTTATTAAATCACCTGGTGTGAAAAGTTAAACTTCATTTTGTTGTCTTTATTTTTCGGGAAGTTAGATTGAAAGAAAAACCTGAACTCTATATTTTATACTTCTTGTAAAGAGTCTTTATAAAGACCACAATGCTTGTTTGGAGTATGTCAAAAATTAAGATTAAAACAAATGTTACTGCAATAATTTCTGTGATGCTAGTACTTGCGATAGCTTTTAATTTATGCATTTTCCATTAATTAGTAGCTATTAAAATATCAGAGATAGGGAACTATATAGCATGATGTATCTTCTAAAGAGTTAATATTCTGAAGATCAACAATTTTTAATTAGTGTTTAAAGGAAAGTTCCGTACAAGTATAAGGAAGTATTTTACCACCAAAAACATTGACGCCTGCATTTGGGCGCGACGGGGCCAAGACCCCTCCGTAAACCCCAGTGTTTCTAGAAAATATTTATTGCGCATTTTATATATTACCTACGAGTACAATTTGTATTTTATTTATGTTTGAATCCAATTCAAATGATCGGCTGCACTTGCTTGCTGTCCGAAAATAGTTCACCTTGAGTTAGGCGCTTTTGATGGGTAGATCTTTGCGTTTGGTAAACACATCCATGCCGGGATCGTGGTTTATTTCCAGGGCAGGGCCAGCTTGCCAGTCTCATGGACGCGGACCAAACGCTCCCCGGGAGAGTAGTATTTAGCTGGTGGCGGTGGTGGAGCCTTGATGGTGAGGATGCCATCGCTGGATATGTCCGAGATTACCTCGTTGGCATTGTAGCCGCGTGGCAGGAGATACTTCCGCACAAAGTGCCTCTCCACCAGGCCATTGGATCCCTCGTTCCGACGATTGTGGTTGCCCTGGACAATCACATAGTCGTCATTGGTCTTGACCACGATTTCGTGCGGATGAAACTGCCGCACATCTATGTCCACTCGGAAACCCTTCTCATCCACATGGACTCGCTCGCCGGAATAGTAGTTATCCCACCGCATGGGATGGGACCATTCGTAGGGCGTCGATTGGATCAACTGATTCCGCACCCGCCGCGACACCAGCTCATCCAGAGGTCGGAGCAGGTCGCTCCTGCTGGTATGTGTCGAAGGCCACCAGACACGCGGATCATCCCACAAATACGGATATAGTTGGAAGTCATAAGGTGGCTGGTAGAGCGGACGAGGACGATCGAATTCGCGCGACAAATCGCGATATGTAGTGGGCACCAGAGACATTTCTCGACGGGATTAGGGCAACGATCCGCTAGCGTACGGGTTTGAAATTCTTATAAAACTTGTCGCCGCCGCCGTCAGTTCTTTTATAGATGGTCGACTGGCCTCGCCGTACGCGGATTGCGGATGGCTGATGGCGGATGGCGGAGACGGTGGATGAGTCATCCGGACGAGGCGCATCGGATGGGTTCTCGCAACGAATCGGATCGGCCAAGTGCAGCGGCGAGGCCAACGAGGTGCACACGACAATATTACGGCCAGTTGGACCCGCGTCAAGTGGCTACGTCACCGGAATCATCGAAGGAAGCGGAAAAGGTAGGAGGCATGGGGCCAAGGTGCCAGATAAATATAGACTAAAATGGAAAGTATTTCTGGGGGGTCTTTAAAGTATTTCCATCTAAGGCAAGGTATCTTTAGATTTCCAAGAGAAAGTTTCAATAAATAATGTTTTAAAACAAGAACTGAAATAAGTACCATGTACACAGTATATTGTACTTATCATATAATATATTTCCATCTAAGGAAAGGAATTGGTTCAAATAAAAACGGATACTCAATATACATATGTAGGTACATATAAACATTATCATATAATATAATATCATATACCATGTCAAGATCCCAACCCAAAAATAAAGACAGTATTTCGCTTAATAATCTTGTGAGCATGTATTTTCTTCTACAAATCTAAAAGGTTTACGAATTAACCTATTAATTTTACAAGTCCTAAAATTTTCTTGGTAAGGATGGATAGATCTAACTATAAATAGGGGCTTCACTAGCATGTGTTTACTTTTAATAGGAGCTCATTATATCACTGCTGTTTGTTCTCGATCTTTGGCTCATCAGCGGATTTCTTGGCCGGCTCCCCGGTCTGTTCGATGGGCACCTCACGCTCCTTGAGGCTCTCCTGGACCGCCGGAGGATTGGGCACACTGATGGTCAGGACGCCGTCGCTGCTCAGACTGGAGGTCACCTTGTCCGCTTCGTATCCTTCCGGCAGGACGAAGCGTCGGAGGAAGTGCCTGGAGCTATAGCCTCCCTGGTCGCCCTTCTGCTGCTCCGATTTGCCCTCCACCAGGACAACGCTCTCGTCCAGCACCTTGACCTTCAGCTCGCTGTAGTCCTTGACGTCCAGGGTGAGTTTGTAGCCCTCCTTGTTAATGGTGGCCGGTGGGGCGAACTCCTGCTCCTGCCAGCGGGCAATCTGCTGCCAGTTCCTCGGAAGGGCCACACTCCAAACGGGCGGTTCGTGGAAGAAGGCCTGGAAGGGCGAGGAGAGGCGTGGCATCCGGGTCATCTCCTCAGCCATACGCCAAAACATCGGTAGGGAACGCATTATGATCTGGTGCTTATACTTTAACTAAAGTGTCTTTTTGTCTGATGAAATTCCGGAATTGGTTGCTTTGAAATATTCGGTTATGTTTTGAAATAGAATATTTCAAGTTTTTTATTTCGTTATCTGTCTTTTTAAATCTTGAGATCTTGAGATATTTTATATTTTATTATCGTTTGTTGTAGTTTTTTAGCTTTGTTATTTTTTATCAAGCTGGTGAAATTTAAGTTTATTTTATTTTTCGCGAGTTGTTGTCTGTTGATTTGATTTTGTTGAACTGAGAGAACGTTGCTCCACCAGTTTCTATTTATACTCTTGGCAGAGAGGTAGTCCATATAATCTAGAAACCACCGGCATTCTCTCGAATTTTCTTTGCCCTTTGCTGATGCAATCTTCCGCTTTCCCTGAAATCGAGTAATGGCACTTAAATAGGGGTGGTTCTCTGGCCTTTTAGAGAAGTTTGTAGAAGTTTCGGGTACTCTGGGTTCTCGGAAGGTTCCTTATTTACCTTTTATTTTAGCGCTCAACGAATTTCTCTCTTTTTGGCGCCTTGAGTCAGGTCAGTTTTTATGGCGAGGGAAAGAGAGAGTTGGATAGAATGGCTCTCTTTCTAAATGCGAGTGTATAGGTGTTGATAAGCTTTTCCATGGGCGTAGTTCAAAAAAGGTACATTTTATGGTATTCATAATATGTATTTTTCTTGTCATAAAAACAATAGCGATTATAAATATACATAAATAATTTATTCCATATATATTAAATATATTTTAAGTTTGAAAAAGATATTTTACATTGGTAGGGATAAGTTTGACCTATTTATTATTGAAAGAAAGCTGTTTTGCGTCATTTTATAAGTTCATATTTATTCCAAAACCCTTTTCCCACGTGTTTTTTATTTACTATAAAATTTATTTACTATATATGTAATTTAAAATCCAAATAGTTATAAATTCGGCTAAGCTTTAAGTCCCTCTTTTTGGGCCCATTCAATCCACGAGCCTTTGTAGAGCACCACACTGAAAACAATACTCAAACCATTTATAATATTCCGACCAATTTAAGATCTTTTAACCCACTTGCAGTATCCTTGGTTCTTAGCAATTTGCTCTGCTTCTGAGGCACGTTTTCCCGAGCGGCAGGTGAATATGATCCTAGACTCTTTTCCCGGCTTGGATCGTCCGTATTTGTTCTTGAAAGAAGCACCATCACAACTGAGGGCTTTGTCCAGTTCATCCACTAAATGTAAAAAACAAAAATGAATATTTACAAAAAATAGAATGGAAAGTGTTTATTTTACAGGGAATATTAAGGCTGGCTGGAATAGATCCCGTCTGCTGAAGCTCATCCTTCCGCCGGACGTCGATGAGATAGACTTCCGGATGGTTGGGCACATCCTTAACCTGTTCGTAGGTGGCCATTGTAGTAAGATGCAGCACGAATTTCACTTGCTTCGCCAGCTGGAGAACAACTGACTTGCTAGCCGTCCCCAAGAGATTCATTTATGGCGCTCGAGATTCGCGATTCGGGTGTGTATATTTGCTCAAGTCGGCTTATCGCAGTCTGATTATTGTGGTGTCGCCTTGTTTGTTTAGGTAGTTTTCATGACGCCGGCGCTGGAGATGCCGCTAATTGTCCGCTGAAAACGGCGCCGGTCGGGGCTCTCGATCCGATTTCACTTTGAATTTCAAATTCGAAACGGTTGGGATAGTCTTCTATACATAGCATGCTATCTGCCTACAGTCTGGCTAGCTTGATATTGGATATTTTTTGGTTGTAAGTTGAGCCAAATTAAATTACTCCTTAAGATCGATTAAAAAATACATATCAGCATTGGAAATCAAATTATTTATGGGTAATATTTTGTTCTAGCTAATTTTTATTTCTTATAGAGAATGAAGTGAATTATTTGTCTACAATTATTTAAAATCTTTAGCTTACAAAATAGAAGGAAGGAAAATCTTGTTTATTGGAATATTCGTCTAAAATTTCGAATTAATTTTAAAATTTTATTAAATCGAGTATCATTTCATATCCATTTTTTTTATCAATGTATGTATATGTAGTAAGTGGGTAGGTATTAACTACTAGGTAAGTAGTAGTAACATGTTAAAAGCAGTTAAGAAAGATTCATATTCATTTATTAAAATTAAAAAATTATTCATATTATTACAAGATTCTCTCCGCTCAGTAGTTAATGTTACAGAGGTTCCACTGTACAGCAGCATCCGCTATGTCGGATCAAATTTGAATGCTGTCTGCGGTTTAGCCAGCGGCACTGGCACATCTCCAAAAGCTTGGCCACCAGAAGGTTCCCAGAAGTCGCCCCAGAATCATCCAAAAACCCCGAGTTGCTGCTCCAGAAAAGCTCAACGGCAGTGGGGGAAAGCTCCTCCGGCTCTATAAAAGGGTGCAGCAAGTCCGTAAAACTCCACATTCGAGTCAGAAAAGTCAAGGTGAATTGTGGGCCCAATTGCAGCTGAGATTGTGAATTAATACCCCCGCTGGCAAATCAACCCTTGGACACTTTATAAAAAGGAAAACAGGTCGTCGGTTCATCGAACTTCCGCTAGATACACAGAGAAGCTAAGAAAAAGAAAAAAATGCCAGATATTCCCTTTGTCTTGAACCTGGATTCCCCGGACTCCATGTACTATGGCCACGATATGTTTCCGAATCGCATGTACAGGCGAATGCATTCGCGGCAGCATCATGACCTGGATTTGCACACCCTGGGCATGATTGCACGGATGGGTGCACATGCTCATCACCTGGTGGCCAACAAAAGGAGCGGAGAGCTGGCCGCCCTGGGCAGGAGTGGTGTGCCCAATAAGCAGGGCAACTTTGAGGTCCACCTGGATGTGGGTCTCTTTCAGCCCGGTGAACTGACCGTCAAACTGATCAACGATTGCATCGTGATCGAGGGAAAGCACGAGGAGCGGGAGGATGATCATGGACATGTCTCCCGGCACTTCGTCCGTCGTTATCCGCTGCCCAAGGAGTTCGACTCGGATGCCATTGTCTCCACTTTGTCGGAGGATGGAGTTCTCAATATCACAGTTCCTCCACTTGTTGCCAAGGAGGAGCCCAAGGAGCGGGTCATTCCCATCAAGCATGTGGGTCCATCGGATCTCTTCCAGAATGGCAACGGGCATAAGGAGCCAGCCGCTCCAGCTTCCGCTCCAGTTCCGGAAAGCAAGTAAAGAGCCCCCAATGGTAGCAGCATTAGCAGCCAAGTGATTTCCCAAGACTCTCGTTTATCGTTGCACTTCAAAAAGTCATCAAAATTAAGCACGCGTCGAACTACATTTATTCATTTACTTATAGCTACATTTTAAAAGTCCAATCCAATTTTAAGACTAATCGAAATTCAGTATTAATAAAGGAATATGAATGTCTCAGTTAATGAACGAGTTTTATTATAAACATATCTAATAAAGTAATAAATACCATATATGCGACTTTTTTATGGAATCATTAACTTTTACAGAAGAATTCCAAGCCCTAAAAAAGTCCTTCAACTTTATGAACTGTGAATTTAAAATTGTCTATATTGTAATTTTCCGTTGTTCAATTATTCTCGCTTTGAAAGCTGTGCATATTTAAATTAGGTCCCAGATGGTAATCCCACTTAAAAAAGCTTTGGCTAACCTTTTCCCAGGTGAAAGCCAGTAAACTTCTTGAATTTTAAATGAAAGCCCGCCAAAAGCATAGATATCGATAGTTTTTAGTCACAGTTCCCAAAAAATCTTATTTTAGTAACAGTTCTTTAAAAATAAAAATGAAAGTCCCCAACACAATATACAGAAAAATTAAAAAAAAATACAAGGGCATTGAACTGAAGAGCATATAAATTTTAAGAACCTTTTTTCTATTTCTATTATAATCTATCCCTTGAAAACCCGTGACATATCGCAGGTTGCCCACCTCCAGCTAACACTGTAACCTCAAAAACATGTTTTGTTTACTTCTGCGGCGGTCTGCAGTTCGTAATACCTGCAAATTAATTAGTAAACAGATAGCCAAGCCCGCGTTCTACACACCCAGTAATGCCCTGCACACCACAATACGTAAGTAGAGCTTATCAGCCTGAAGAATCAGAGGTATTTTACTGGCCAAAACCCCACTAAGATTATGAAATTCGGATGACTTTGCAGCGCGGCGGCATGGCGAGTTCGAATGGCAGGATCCCAAGTCCCCGGAAGAAATGTGAGTCCTTCGAAGGGCTACTTATTGTACACCCAATAACCAGAGAATTCTCTACCTAAACCAGAGTAAACATCACATATGTGGACAAGGATGGTAAACGCACCAAGGTCCAGGGTAAAGTGGGCGACAATGTTCTCTACTTGGCCCATCGTCATGGCATCGAAATGGAGGGCGCCTGTGAGGCTTCGTTGGCCTGCACCACCTGTCACGTCTACGTGCAGCACGATTTCCTGGAGAAGCTAAAGGATGCCGAGGAGAAAGAGGACGATCTGCTGGACATGGCTCCATTCCTGCGCGAGAACTCCCGCCTCGGCTGCCAGATACTGCTGGACAAGAGCATGGACGGCATGGAACTCGTGCTGCCCAAGGCCACCAGGAACTTCTACGTCGATGGGCACAAGCCCAAGCCCCACTAACAAAAACACACCATTGTTATCTTACATTATTAAATATAACGACTGTTGAAATACCACTTGGTTCTTTCCCAACTTGTATATTTCTTAAGATGTAAACAATGCTTCGGTTTTGTGTTGTTTCATCATGAATTAAACTAAAGAAGAATTCGTTAAGTTGAGCCTATCAAATTACATTTTCTAACTGATGATTGGGTCACATTTCTTGGAGGGTGGGAGAAGGGACAGGGCTCGCGCGGCAGGGATGAGCGACATAAAGGGGGCGATATGAAACAATCTTGTAAAACCTATATTACAATTAAAGCAGAAGTACAAAAATATAAATTTGTATAGCGAAAAACTAAAAGAGCACGGCATCCAGACTCTGTGGATCCTGAATCCTGGTCTGCCGCTCATGCAGCTGGAAGTCGTTGCCTCTCAGTTGGACGAGGGCGTGGGGCTGCTGGAGCCCGAACGCGAACGTACACTGGCCCGATCCTCCTGCTCACTGCGCTCCTCCTCGCGGTCGCGACTCTTCTCGTCCTTGTCCAGATCGGCCGGCTCCGGCTTGATCTGCTTCTCCGGCACTGCCGCTGTCAGGATCTCCTCCTTGGGCGAGAGGTTCTCCCGCTTGATGGCCTCCTTTTCGGCCTTGTTGAGGGCTGCCGTCTTCTTGTTGCTGCTCTTCTTGAGCACGGCCAGCTCCTTGAGCACGCTGGCAATCTTGCGGTTCAAGTTGTCCACCTTCATGTCGTGCAGTCGCTCCACCTCCTTCAGTCGGTTGCGCATGTCATTCTCCTTCTCGAAGTTTTTGCCCTTCAGTTCGGTCAGCTGTGGGAAAATATTTAAAATTATTAATATTGCTATACAATTTTGGAAATTCTTTAGGGACTTACGGACCTATTAAGTTATATTTTGGTTAGCTTATCTTGATTCTTATATTAAAAATTCCTAATCTTCAAATGAGAGGAGGCAATTGGGTTATACTTCACATATATTTCTAAGGTATAGATTCTCTGATCATAAAAAGCAGACTGGTTTTTGGACATGTTATGTTCTAGATTGGCACAGCTGCTGAGGCAGATCAAAAATGTATGCATGACCTTTTCAGGGTGGGAAACTACCTCCGCAAGCTTGATAAAACCCTTTTCATGCCCTGCTGCCCTTGCATCACCCACCTGCTTGTCCTTCTCGAGCAGCTCTTTGTCTTTTTGATTCAGGCGCTTCTCCAAACTGGCGATGCGCTCCTTTAGGTATGTGATGGCCACCACATGGTCCGAGGAATTGGTGTCCACGGTGATGGCAGCGGGCGCTGCAATGGTCCCGTTCCCTCCATTTCCGCGCGATATCTTGTCGGGCAGATCCAGACCGGCTCCGCTGACCGCATTCACGCCGGAGCTATTGGCACCGCTGCTGCTCTTGCCCAGTTCGTTGCGCGACGGCTTCTTGGCCGCGGCGCTGTTGTCTCTGTGCGAGGACGACGTCTTCTCGTGCGGCCTTTTCTTGGACATGGGTATTCGGCCCTCCTGCTGGGCCTTGAGCAGAGCTCGCTTGTAGGCGCAGGTACACAGCCAGCAAAGGAGTTTGCCATTGACCTGAAGGCGACAAAAGGTAAATCGAGAGTTTTACGAGCGGTTACAGTAAAGGCTTAGGTAATAATCTTAGGCTAAACACCGTCTCTTATGAACGCAAGTACATGATTCTCGGGTACAGTTCACCCAGCTCAAGTTTTCTACATTTGTTAGGCTTAATTTTAGGGTTTCTAAGATTAGGGGCTGCTTCCGGGGCGAGCAATCCTCCAGTTTGACCGTTGACTGTGTCTGTGAGCTGACCTTTTTGTTCTCGTCGCGCCTGTCAAAGGCTGATCGCAGCTTGCATTCATCGCACTGCACCGGCGGTCCGTACTTTGCCTCGTAGCTGGCGCATCTATATGTGTATGGATGCGATAGGGTTTATTTTGGTTGGTTGTTTTTTGTTTGTTTTTTTTGGCGGGCAGAAAAGAGAAGAAGAGAAATGTTTTGCGTTCATAAGAGACGGTTGAATTGGCTTGGTGTTCCGAGGAAAGAGATCGGCAAGAAGTATCTGCAAAGTCATGTACTTTGAAGGCACAATTTGGGATCGGGTATCATTTTTCCGAGTTTCTATTTTCCTCGAGTAAACAAATAACGAAGCTCTGGCATTGTGCATTCAAGTTACAGGGCCTCTCTGATTCGGTGGAAAGAACTACCATAGGATCTAACTACTCGATCGGCTTACGGATTATATAGAATACAGAACTCACCGCATGCATTTGGATCCCCCGAAGGCGGCCACAATCTTGCAGCACTCGCAGGCACTGGGCTTTCCGTACTTCCCCAGATAATGTTCGCACTTCTTGCAGGCACTCTGTGATTTGCTGCGAATCATATATATATCGTTTTTATATAGTATAGTTTAGGTATAGGTATAGGCTATAGCTGCATTATCGTACTTACGTGGCGGGTTGAAACTCCGAGCGGCAGTAAGTACATTTACCAACTGAGGTAGAACCACGGCAGCCCTGAAAAAATATGCATATTCAAGGTTATCCGGTGGCTTATTAATGGGTTTTTATATAGTCTCGTATATTTTGTTTGTTGTTTAAATCATTTTTGGACGCGACGCCTGGCTGCTTCTTCTTCCGCCCTGAGCATTTTCCCCTGCTTTTTTTGCGCAGCAGAATTTTTTGCCAACGCCGCGTCATTTTCGCCCGCTGGTCAAACAAACAAACAAACCGAAACACACACTTTATGCTGATATTGCATTTTCTTTGGCGTCGGCTTGGGATTTTCTTTATTGTTTCAAGTGTCCGTCGGTTCGGTGTTTTTTTTTCGCCTTTTCGCTGGGTTCGCTTTTCACCTTGCATAGTTGTTGGCCGGAGGAGAGCTCCTCGTACGGATGGCGCGAGAAACACTTGGAGCAGGCGAATAATACTTTTGCACTCATTATGTTTGGTGTTCGGGGGCTTTGTTTTCGTCTCGGGCTAACTATCTTTTGTGCTGGATCCTATAAAAACTTGTTGTTTCTGCTGCTTTAAATAAAATGGTTCTTTTTGCTAGCGATGGCAGGGGAAGCGATAGGCGCAGCGATAGGCGGCACATCGATATGCAGTTGGGGGACGTAGCTATCGATACCAGATCTGGGTTGCATTTTGAAAGTATATCTTTTGTTTTTAAATTTGCACGCTCACATAAAAAATATATATGATATAATTGCTTAATTAATCAAAATCAATAAAAAATAGTTGGCACTAAAATGTAGTAAGCTGTTTATTTGGTGCTTAATATACAATTTGTAAGTAAAAATATTTCATTTGGTTTGTAGAGTTGTAAATAACATACTTTTAAATTTAAATATAGCTCAGATAAACCAAAAAAACAGTTTAATTCCATCTCAAAACTATTGTTGCAGCCCTGCCGAAACTATCGATCACCGCCAAAGCAACCCTGAATTAACAGTTCAAAATCGAGAACGAGCGCGCAAAAGCAAATTGGATAAAGATGCCCCCAAAGCGCAGGCGCCGATAACCCCGATTCAAACAACAACGATCACTTCAGGCTGTACGAGAAAATTATATGTGCGAGGATATCGAGAAACTGGATAAAATCAGGGATAAAAACCGAAAATAAGCTAGGAAATCTAGCAAATACCTAAAAAGTGACGGGGAGAGAGCATTATAAATATTCGAAATGCCTTCGGAGCAGCATACGAACATAAAAGTGGCGGTTCGCGTACGGCCCTATAATGTACGGGAATTGGAGCAGAAACAGCGGAGTATTATCAAGGTCATGGACCGATCGGCGCTACTTTTCGATCCCGACGAGGAGGACGACGAGTTCTTCTTCCAGGGCACCAAGCAGCAGTACCGCGACATCACCAAGCGGATGAACAAAAAGCTGACCATGGAATTCGACCGGGTCTTCGATATAGACAGCTCTAACCAGGATCTGTTCGAGGAGTGTACGGCGCCGCTGGTCGACGCGGTGCTAAATGGGTTAGTGATGGTCTATATAATTTTAAACCACCTCTTAACATAATTTCCTTTATTTCCCCAGTTACAACTGCTCAGTTTTTGTTTATGGAGCCACTGGCGCAGGAAAAACCTTCACAATGCTGGGCAGCGAGGCTCATCCAGGTCTGACCTTCCTCACCATGCAGGATCTCTTCGATAAGATCCAGGCCCAGAGCGATGTGCGTAAGTTCGATGTGGGTGTATCCTATCTGGAGGTCTACAACGAGCATGTGATGAACCTCCTGACCAAATCGGGTCCCTTGAAGCTCCGCGAAGACACCAATGGCGTGGTGGTCAGTGGCCTTTGCCTCACACCCATCTACAGCGCCGAGGAGCTACTCAGAATGCTGATGCTGGGCAACTCCCATCGCACCCAGCATCCAACAGATGCGAATGCGGAGAGCTCTCGGTCACATGCCATCTTCCAGGTGCACATCCGGATCACGGAGCGCAAGACGGACACCAAAAGGACCGTGAAACTATCCATGATCGATCTGGCGGGCAGTGAGCGGGCGGCCAGCACCAAGGGCATTGGAGTGCGGTTCAAGGAGGGAGCCAGCATCAACAAGAGCCTGCTGGCGCTGGGAAATTGCATCAACAAGCTAGCCGACGGGCTGAAGCACATTCCCTATCGCGACTCCAACCTGACACGCATCCTGAAGGACTCGCTGGGTGGCAACTGCCGCACGCTGATGGTGGCCAATGTCTCGATGAGCTCGCTCACCTACGAGGACACCTACAACACCCTAAAGTACGCCAGTCGAGCTAAGAAGATTCGCACCACTCTGAAGCAAAATGTCCTGAAGTCCAAGATGCCCACCGAGTTCTATGTGAAGAAGATCGACGAGGTGGTGGCCGAAAACGAGCGACTCAAGGAGCGCAACAAGGCGCTAGAGGCCAAGGCCACTCAGTTGGAGCGTGCCGGCAATAATGGTTTCGATCCCCAGGAGCTCAAGTCGTGGTACAGCAAGATAGACGCTGTATATGCGGCTGCCAGGCAGATGCAGGAGTTTGTCCTTGGCATGCGCAGCAAGATCAAGAACATCAACTACAGGCAGACGCTGAAAAAAGAACTGGAGGAGTACCGGAAGCTGATGTGCGTGGACCAGCGAGTGTGCCAGGAGGTGAGTTTCTACAGAAATTCCGTTTAACATGTATGTATTTAGATTTATTAAGGCTTTTGAGGCGGGATCAGTCTTGGTCTTAGGTCTAGTCGCCCAGCAGCTCCTTCTGCTTGCTGGCCAGCAGCTTGTCCGCCTCCGAGATGAAGCGATCGGCTATGGCGGTGACCTGAGCCTGGGCGGCAAAGGCATCGTCCTTGCCCAGTTCCGGTTGCTTCTTCAGCTTGCGGATGTGCTCGTTTTGAACGCCACGAATGGCATCGCGGTATTTGACAAACAGAGCCTTGGCATTCTTTGACAGATTCTCCCTGTGCTCCTTGGTTACCTTGGGGATGGGTATAAAGAGTGTGGTGCCATCCTGCTGGGGATTCAAGTTCATGCCGCTCTTTTCTATGGCCTTTAGGACATCGGGAATCGTTTGCGGGAAGCCGATCATATTAACGATAATGGTCTTGGGGTTTTTCCTTGAGATTTGGGCCAGTTCCTGCAGCTCGTGCTCCTGGCCATCGACTTTTATGCGCAGTGTGTCGATCGCACCGCTGGTGGAACGCAGCGACAGGTGCTTTACAAAGTCTTCCCTCATCTGCGCCACGGACTTCTGCATCTGGTTGTTCAGACCATCCAGGTTGAGGATTTCGCGCAGCTGCTGCTCGTTGATTTCCACCTTGCCGGGTTTTCCCTTGCCGCCTTTTTCCTTCTTTTTGTCCTTGCCCTTTGCATAATCGCGCGCCACTTGTAGATTTTCCGCATTTCTGGGATTATTCTGCAGGATTAAAAGCAATCTGGGTGAGGTGTTCGTCACTCTGGTCTGTCGCAACCCAAGGGTGGCTAAATGCATTGCGTTTCGCAGCATTTTATTTAAATTTATGCTATTTTGTTTGGATCGAATGCGGCAGTGATTTTCGATTGGACAGCATCAGCTGTTTTTTGAGACTCGTAAAGAAATTCGAAACGTAAGGGTTGTTTACGTGACTTCAGCTTTACGGTGGCGGGTTTTTTTGAATAATTAATATTAAAATTAACTATTTTTTAAAACATTTTAAATAAATATTATTTATTTAATCATAAGATGTTTGAATATTGTACCTTTTGTACAACATTATTATTTTAACCATAAAGGGCTTTTAACCTTTTTTAACTAGACTACAACTTCACTCGAAAATAAAAAAAATTTGGTAAACAATAAGATACATTTTAATAATATTAATTTATTCCCCAGGACTATCGACGCTTTGCGAACTACATGAGCACGCTGACCAGCCAGATGGAGAAGTACAAGGATGAGCTGCCCTCCTGGCTGACCAAGATGGAGAGTGCCTACCAGGATCTGGAGAGCCTGAAGAGGGAGGTGAACAAGTCGAAGGCTTACCAGATCCTCATCGTATACGTGAAGTACAAGGATCTCGAGCTGCAGCTGACCAAGCAGAGTATATTTAACAACCACGTGAACGCCATTAACAAGGAGCTGGTGGAGAACTTGGATTTGATGCGAAAGTCCTTCCGAGTCGCCTGCGAAGTGCTCAACCAGACGTACGACCGCCTCGAGGATGGACAAAAATTGACGCCGGAAATTGAGGCGGTGTTCGAGCGGTTGCACCGGAAAATGCGGTTCGCTGATTCTGAGGCCAACACCAAAATGGCTGAGATGGATCCGTTGGTGGTGCCTGAATCTCTGCGCAGTGCCCCAGAGGATGAGGAGCCCTCCTGCAGCCTTACGGCCAGTGCCAAAAAGCGGCAAAGGCAGGCCGCACAGAGCGACGATGATCTGCATTTGAGTATGGAGGAGTTCGATAGCCAGGACACAGAGTCGGATTCCGAAGAGATGCACAGGACCTTCAAGAGGCCGCGAAATCTCAACGAGACGCAGGTCCTTGGTCCATGCAGTAGTAGCGCCCGGAAAGCTCTGACGGCAACGGTGACCAAGCCGCGAAATGTCCACCAGCGACTGGTCAGCGATCTAATATCCGAGCAAAATGTACACGGCGGCAACGAGAAGATCAAGAAGGGTAGGGTTCTGCTGTTTAAATGTATTGTATAATATTTATAAACCATTTTTGGAAAAGTTTTTATTTTGCAAAACATAATCTTAAAAATATTTAGTATTTTAAATATATAAGCAAGTTTCTATTAGTTCTGTAATGTTAAAGGTACCTTATATGATGATCTAAGCTATAAGGAAAAAAGATCAATGTATTTACACTCATTACTGTTTTCCTATTGCAGCTCTGCTTAAATCCAATCACTTTACTGCCAAAGGACTTCAGAGAACGCTGGCGGCTGCTTCCTTGGCCAAGGAGAACGTCAAGTACAACGCCAACTATGTGCGCAAGAGTCCGCGAGCGCTGATGGCCAAAGGTATATTTTACTTCAATAGTTAATTTGATTTATGATAATAATATCCTTGTTTTCTAACAGCCCTTGCAGGCACCTCCACGCTTACGAGAAAACCCCTGGGATCGTCCAGTAAGGAGCCGCCTTTGGTCAAATTCAATCGGGCTGCCTCGTTCCGCCTGAAGAAGTAGGACCACACAATCGTTCAGTTAGTTTCAATTTGCGTTTGCCTTGAATAACCGTTTCTTTTTCGAGGTCCATGTTCAAATTAACAATAGCTATAACCATAGATGTTGATAGTACACTAACCCCTCCAAACTTTAGCCTCTTTCTGTTCTTTAGACCCATAACTTTAACCTTGAATTTATTTATGTACTTTTTTATATATATATATATGTTTTGATAAGTTAAAAGAAAGCCTTGCGTTACGCGCTATATCTAGAAATATACAGCCGTTTCCTTGCCCTCACCCGGATTGTGTCTGTCTCGGTGGTAGTAGCTTTGATCGTCTGGCCAGGATTGGGGATTGGCATTTGGATGTAGAGCCACCCGGCTGGTACTGCCGCTTCGATGAGGAGCAAGCCCCAGGAGTCCCAGCAGCATGTAGAGTAAGGCTCCTAGGTTCACACCCAGGAGGAGCAGTCCCGGTGCCAGCAGGGGATTCAGAATGGACAGGATGGCAGCCGGCGGCGAGGGAGCAGCCCATGCAGCCGTAGGAATTCCATCGTAACCGTACTCTACTCGTCGCCAGGGCTTCTTATCGCCTGCAGGAGGTCTCTGCTGCTGATCTAGACCCACCTCTGCGGGTAGATCCAAATCCTGCCGCTTGCTCTCGGCCACCGGAGTGTAGCGGGGCACAAAGGCCTGCTCCACCGGCAGCTTTCCCTCAGCCCCCACGGATCCACTCGCGCCGGCCAGACAGGCAATGAAGATAAGCGACAACCACATATCTTCTGTTTGCTATTTCGGGTTTGTTTTTCTCGCCGGCCGACTACAATCTTATATAGCCACTTGTTTGGTCGCCAAGGGCAAGAGCCGTATCGTGTGGGTCTTTTGAGATGTCAACAAGTTGTCGCTCCTTGATTTTACAATGGTAATATTTTTTTTATTTGTATAGTTAATAGTTATATTAATGCATATAAAAGTGTAACTTAAGGTATCAAAGCTTGTCCGTATTTGAATATGTATTTGATCTGTGATGTTTATCAATTAGGTATGGTACTTAACTTGTCACTCTTTAAATTTAACATGATCATATATCGTTATAACAATGCATATAAATGCTGATCTTAAGGTATCAAAAGGTTATTGTCCGTGAACAAGTACAATGAGCAAATATATATATATGTTAAGGGTAGTCGTTCCGCTCCAGGTTTTAGATAGGTTTCCCGGTCTAGTTGAGTCGCTGCGCCTTTAGAAGCACCTGGGGCTGCTCAATATCCGCCTTGGAGTGCACCAGCTTCAGTTCCCGTTCGGCTGCCTTTACAGGTCCATTTCCACCGTTTGGCAGAGCAGCCACCGTGCGTTTAATCACCGCCTGCAGACTGGCGATGGTCTTCTCAAAGACATTGGCTATATCCTTGCTACCATGACTGTGGGCCAGGAAAAGGGAGGCGAAGAGATCCCCGGTGCCGGTGAAGACCAGATCCTTGCCACCCTGCTTCGGGATGTCGATGGCCAGACGTGGTCCATTCAGCTGGCTCAGGAAGGCCCGGAGAACTCCCGGCTGGCCAAGATCACTGCTGGAGATGACCACTGTCTTGATGCCACGCTGGTGGAACCAATCCATGGCCTCCCAAACGGCCTCCTCACTGCGCACTTCCTTCTCCGTGAGCAGCTCCACTTCGAACTGGTTTGGCGTTACGATGTCCGCCAGGGGAATGATCTCATCCCGGTACACAGGAAGCAGCTCTTTGGGCACATATAGCTGGCCATTATCGCCCATCACGGGATCACAGACGTACACCAGACCAGGATTGGCCTGTCGCAGCTTCTTCACAATGTGACCCACCTGGCGCAAGAACAGGGGATTTCCGATGTAACCGGTCAACAGGTGCGAGTAGAGCGGCAGCAGCTCATTCTCTTCCAGACCCTCGAAAATGGTGGCTAAAAAATTATTAAAATCATAGTTTTAAAAAAATTATTAAAAATAACTACTTTTTATCAATACATATAGATACTAAAAGTTATTTTAAATTTATAGTTAGAATCAATAATAAAAGATACTTCAAACCTGTTTTTCTAGTTCTAGTAATAGGATCAGTTTAATGCAATCACTATAGTAATTTTGATAGGATAACTGGTATGTATATACAAATTTCTTATCGTTAGCCTTTAGTGGAAAGTACTGTTATCGTAAAACCCACACTTTAAATGTTATATCTAAAAAAAAACTAGACATAGTTGACCTTACCCAATTCCTTTTCGTTGGAGACCGGACCCTTGAAGGTCTTGTAGCCGGTATGATTAGAGAACTGGACCGAGTTCAGGGGGTCCACATCGAAGCCCAACAACTATTGGAAAACAATTAATTAACAAACGTGAGTGGAAATTCCCGAGAGATATACATAGGTTAAAATAACAGACCTGCAATGGAAAGGTGGCCACTTTGTTTCCCACATACCCGTGGACCACATGGCTCTGGATGGATAGTACCCGCTTGATTCCCGATGACGTTGCCTCTGACATTTTCTCTGACGATTTCCCTGGAACTTTTCTCGTCGAGTGCCCGCCGATTAATGAGCGAACGAAGCTACTGGGTCTACAAGTCACACACGCACACAGAGATAGCTTATAACCATGTTATCAGCCAGGGAGCGGGTATTGATAGCTTCTCCAGCTGATAACTAATAGTTAATAGCCGAGAAGTACCCTCTCAGGCCGAGATTACTAATGTAATCAGTGAGCGGACTTCGTGTAAACAAAATATAAGAGATTCGACGTCTATAGATTAACGTGTTGTCATTGCCCGGCCTTGAAATGCAATCACATCCATTACAACACCCCCTTTTATCACCACCCCCATGATGCAGTGTTACCAGGTGGGCATAGAGCCACCACCAGATGCGGTTAACCATCGGTTCAAACTATCGACATAGCCAGAAAACAGATCTGGATCCGATACTGAATACAATTTTTATAGAAGTATATTTGAAATATTTAACTTTATTATACCTATCTTATCCTTACCTCATATTATAAATAATTTAAAAATTTGTTTGTGAACTTGTTGTTTTAATATATACAAACTATATTTTTAGACGGTACTGAAAGTATTCCAACAAGCTTGCAAGTTACTTACTTTTGAATTTGGGAGCTAATATACTTCCATAATAAAGGCATTATAATCCTATTTGCAAACCTATGTCAATATGTTCTGGGGAAAAGTAGAAAAATGTATATATAGACAAGATACACAATGATACTATGAAAAATAAATTTGAAAGACTTTTTTCTTTAAAAAATAGTCTGCGAAACTACATTTTAGTTTATGATATGTGTGTAAAACGTGTTTATTTTCTGATTTCAGTGCTATGTACAACATAATAGTAAATTTTTTAAAACAGGAATGACAAAATGAGCTAGATCCTTCACTAAGGAATTTCGGTAATCTTCCGGATTTAGTCAAACTAATCCGATTGTAACATTTTTTTTTTTGGATTTTATGATCACTGATTACAATTTGGTTTACATTTTATTTTTGGTTGTACAGTTTGGTTGCCAGCTAAAAGTTCTCATGTTGGTAGATCAAAGGTGGCCGTTTACAAAGATCAGACATATAAATAGAAAGACCGGAATACAAGGTGTACATATATCGTACAATACAAATGCGGCGCAGTACAAAAGGCCTGGACAAAAGGCAGTTAGCATATGGGGGAAAAGGTGGATGTGCTTTATAAGCTTTGGGTTCCCTCCTCCTTCTAGCTCGTTTGCCACTGAAAATATATAGTGTATATTAGTAAGGGAGCTTGTGGGATAGGGATTTTTTTAGGGTATTACCCTTAGATTGGATTGTCCTTGACCCTGGCGGGCTGCCTCCTCTTCCCGGCGCTGCAGTTCCTCCGCTCTTTGCTGCTGTCGCCGTACGCTTTCCGGATTCTTAATACCCCTTTGTTCATTCTCCTGACGACGCTTTTCCGCCGCATCCAACTGCTGCTGCCGGCGCTCCTCCTGGAAAAATCACACAGGTTTTTCCAGTTTTTCCTTAAATTCAAAGGGTTCTTTTAAAAACACCCAAACTTACAGGGGATGGCATTAGATTAGTTTCCTCGGCACTCTGGCCACAGCAAGATAGACAGACTCCCATACTGTTTGAATCTTATGATATACTATTATTTCTTAAAAAATTAAGCCTTTTTTATGGTGCTTTGTTTAGATTTTCCGAATAAATAGGGCTTCTTTAGGAATTTTGCGTAGTTTTCGCCCTCTCTTTAACCCTTTGTTTTGCTGTCACAGCTGATTGGTTAACAGCGTGCTGTTATGTTAACTTTTCGAGCTGTTAAGCGCAACAGCTGTTCTTTAGTGGCGAGGAAGAAGAAGCAGCAGAGAACGCCGAGATCTTTCAAAATTGGACCAATAAATTAATATCGTACCGCCCGTTCTTGTTGTTAGTATCGTCGATTCGGAAGAGCGTCAAAATATCTTGGGGAAACCAATTTAATCACATACAACTGCGGGTTCCGTGTGGTTTTTCATTCGCTTTCCTCTCGTGTGCTTGTGTGTGCCGCAAAAACAACTAAATTAGTGACGCTTAATTGCTAAATTATTCAAGTGACAAATTTACTTTAAAGAAAAAAAGCCTTAAGATGTTGGATGTTCCACATGAAGCTAAGGTGAGTTTTTAAGTTTACAGTTTAAAATTAAGGGGACAAGGAAGAAACTCCCGTTGCCTTCCGCTCTCTCTCCCTCTCCCGTTCCAAGCCTCTCTTGCTGCGCTTGTGTGAGTGCAGCTTTCACATTCCAGCGTATGCAACGCATTTTGCCGGTTCCAGTTGGGCTCTGTTTACGGGCCAATTTCCTTAGTTATAATTGCCCTCTTAACTCGTTTTTTTGCCTTTATTTTTCTTTGCCTTATGTACTGCATTTGCTTAGCGCTAACCTTCAACTGACCTCAAAGTACGGGCATGTGTCGCCGCCCTCGTCGCTGTGGGTTTATATGTAAGTGTGTGCGTGTGTCTTTTTGGGGAAACCAAATAAAAAACAAAATTTGGCTGGTATTTGTTGTGATTTGGAATAATAGTGGAATATATCTGCTGGATTCTTATCACTGGAACATGCCCCTGGAAATGTAGTAGTAGAATAGGCGTACGGCTTGTTTTTGTTTTTGTTTTACTGATAAGCGCCCGCTTCTTCCTCTTCCTCTTGCTCTCCCCCAACATCTACCCATCCCCCTCGCTCTTGCTATTAAGTGCCGGCTTGTTGTTTCCTCTTGTTCCTTTTGTTTAATTTTTGTTTTGCTCAACACTCATACACACACGCATTTGCTTTTTCATATATGTATATATTTTTTTTGCTATCACTTGTTGCTGGCTTCACTTCACTTGTCGCCGCGTTTTTCAGTGCCGTTCTGCCGCTGCCGACGTTTACGTCAACGTCACCGCGCCGCTGCCGCCGAGAGTTGGAAAAATTTCGTATTGAAATTCAAATTTCGTTTGGATCCCAGCTTTATTTTCAATTGCACACTCGACCAGCGAGCTTCGTTTTCGTTTCTGCGTCTCTTTCCTCTCACGTTCTTACGTTCTTACCGCGAGTGCAAAGCAAAACACTAGAAAAGGTTAAGATTCCCATAGTGAGATTTTATTATAGGCAGTAGTGCTACATAGTTCACAATGCCCTCCGGTATCAGACCCATCGATGTTCTGCTGGAGCGCGCCGGTGTAAGTTCTCTATAGATTCTACTGAGAATCACTTTGTAACGCAATATTTGGGCCAAGTTCAAAGAGTAATCTTTATAGCTCTTTAAACTGGAAAGTCGTTATGTTTTCGGGGCTAAATATAACCCATTAAAACATGAAAATAAGCTGTAGTTCATTACCGAATTGAAAGTCATAAAAATATTAAAGCTGTCAATAAAAAAGAACGTCAGAAATCTGGCAAACACACCTCTGTAAATAACTTCTTATCATGTAACATATTTAATACGTAAATTCAAAATGTTATCAGTTCATGCGACCTACAAATAAAACAAAAAACTTTTGTGTTCCAGTGTCTACAAACTTGTATTTCCGCCAATCACAGAACATTAATTGTATCACCACTTAATCAGCTTTATTTATAAATTTCTAAAGAAACCTTTTAACTAAAAACAATTCAATTTCGTTTATAAAGGTGTTCTCCCAATCATAGCGAATTTCTTTTCTTGAAACTGAGTTCGTATCTTATCTGGAAAGCAACATCAGACAAGGTGCAAAATCATTTAATTTACGTTAATTAACGGATTCACAGACTGGTTGGTAACTAGGAGTTTAGGACTTCAAGTTGTAAGATCAATATTCGTGGACTTTAAAGAATTGCATACTTTTTGGGGATACCGGAAGAGTATTAGGGTGTTATCCTTTTAATTTATGTCCGATCTGTCCGATATGAAATTTGGTATGTGGGTGGGATCAAGAAAAATATGGTTAGCTTCAGGTCGGTTGTCTTTATATATTTACCATTTTTTTTCCTTTCTATAATATACTTAAGACTGATATACTCCTATAGTCTAAGAGTACTAGGTTCCAAAATATAGACCACTTGCTTGTGTGATCTTTAAGGTCTCCCAGTTATGAGTGTATTATGAAATGCACAAGCCTTTTACCAAAAAAAAAAGAACGGCGCCAGCAGAAGCATCAATGAAACGTTAGCAAATTATCTTGAGCATGTTGACCTTGCCGAAGTTCAAACACCTGCCCTCTGACTTTGGCTTATCGTTGGGGCTTGAGGCTCGAATGGCTCATCGGCGGCAAGTGCGGTTGCTTTATAAATAACCCACATGCAATCGTCTGGCATCGTCGTAGGCGCCGTGGGCGTGGCACGTGTTTTTTCACTCTACCCTCTGCTCATTATACCGCCTTTTGCGTAATGATTTCGAAAAGTAAACAGCAAAATAAAAGCGATTACAGCAATTATTTTGCATAAGTCAATTGCATTTGTCTGTCTTGATTGACAAGTCTTCAAAACGATCCGACCGATAGGTGGATTTCAATTGATTTTCTTGTGGAGTTTTTCTTGCCTCTTCATGGTTTTGTTTGTGTTTAAGCTTTGTTTACCCCTCATTTATTGGGTTTGCCATCTGCAAGAGCTAATGACAACCTTCTTTAAATGTCAATGTCAAGTCCATACATAAATTGTAAATATTTACCACACCATTATGGCTTTTTTTACGATTGCACATTTTCCAAATCATTATTACCAAGCTAATATTCGATAAGTAGTGGCCTTGTTACGAAAGGTCCGAGAAAAGAACATGATAAGAAGGAAGTTAACAAAGTTGGTTGAACTACACTGGTCGGCATATGTATTTTGACAAAATAAAAGTTAAGTATACTCATAACTTGAATTTACTTCTTGTAAACTATAGGCATCAATGGAAAGGTAATTTCAATGCCGTTTGAATGATACAATACATTTCTTTACCCATTCAGTACTTATTGAAAAGGACAAATTTGTGTAAATCAACTTTTAAATTTTTTTTTCAAACTTTTTTCCTCGACTTGAAAACTTAAACTTTTTGATGCAAAAAGTTTCTTCAAACAAAAATAATAGTAACTGCAAAAAGAATTTTTCAAAAATCATTTTCCTTATATTTTTTATGATTTTTTGAAGGTGACAATGTCGGAAAAAATTTGTATGAAAAAGAGAAAAATATGGCTCAAATGCCTGTTTTTAAGCATTTTCAAAAATTCATAAAAAATATAAGAAAAATGATTTTTGAAAAATTCTTTTTGCAGTTACTATTGTTTTTGTTTGAAGAAACTTTTTGCATCAAAAAATTTAAGTTTTCAAGACGAAGAAAAAAGTTTTTAAAAAAAATTTAAAAGTTGATTTACACAAATTTGTCCTTTTCAATAAGTAATGAATGGGTAAAGAAATGTATTGTATCATTCAAACGGCATTGAAATTACCTTTCCATTGATGCCTATAGTTTACAAGAAGTAAATTCAAGTTATGAGTATACTTAACTTTTATTTTGTCAAAATACATATGCCGACCACTGTATATTTCGCCATTCTCAACGTTCTTAGCATTATGTTAATGGTCAAATCTAAATTTGATTATCAGACCACGCTATTGTGCTATTGATATGACGAAAGAAATTACCAGTACATGACTTGAGGAACGCCCAGATTAACCGATTAGATCTCCGAATAGTAAAGCAATGATGAGGTCGTCTAATTCCCTAAGATTAGTTATCAGGCTGGGTGATAATAAGGGGCGCTAGTTGACAAACTGGCGATTTAGCAAATTATTGCACAACTTGCCAGAGCAGTTGCATTTTTAGAGGTCGTTTCATGGGACATTACGCTGGGATTCTAATCCCGGATGGCTGAGGCTTATCTCTATAATCATCCTTGACCAAATCGGAATGTCGAACTCATCATTAAGCGGTTAAATAGTCAGATGATGATCAGTGGAAATTTGTTCAGCCTAATTTGAATACGTAATAATGTTTAAAAATAAACGTTATTATACCTACACAGTTGTGAGGTAAGCATTTTTGTTATGAAATAAATATTATTTCAAAGATGATGTCTTTATTTTATTTTCCAAGCAAAACAACCTTCACTTAAATAACTAAATAATTTTAACCATTTTTTTAAAGAAAAAGATGGATATAGAATACACAAAATGATCTTTCGAATAGTTTCTTTGGTATCAAAACATAACTCAACTCTCTCAACCCTTAACCAAGAAAAATATATCCGATTACATTATTTAATGAAAGATAAAGTGTTGTCAATCAAAACTTCCTGTGGTTGCATTTTTGGGGCACTCCTCATGATATTTCGCTTCACAGCTAGCACTATGAACTCTAAAATCTTGAAGACTGGGCAAATACTTGAAGAATATTTTCTTGTCGAAGTAGCTAGAGGTTTCCTCGGGTTCTTCAGGTTCTCCAGCCAGGCGTTTCTTCAGCGATTCCTGCATTCCCCAAATTATGGGTTTACCTTTGCACATTAGAAGTTTAAAACAGCCGGCCTTCTTTCCCTCATCTGGTTTTTCCTTGGACTCGATCATATCAACGATGTATTCGGGCAGATCCCGATCCATGATATCCCTAATCAGTCGTTTGCTATGCCTATCGGAACGCTGCATAAACCAATCGATGGGCGAGCCCATGGAAAGGGATCTCGGGCGCTGGTCACTGGGTTCGTACAGGGATTCCGAGGCATCAATCTTTGATCCTCCGCGAGTCATTTGCATCAGGGAACTTCCAATCTGAAGAAAATACCTTTAGGTTAAAGTAGAAAAATGAGAAAGTTTTAAACTTACCGCCTGGGCAATCATAATCAAGGCATTCAGGGCTAGTGCTCCTATTCTGCGGGTATCAAATCCCACCATCCTCAGCATATTGGTGAACATATCTCCGGAATTAAAGGACAATGGAGGTGGTCTCCGCGTGCTGCTGCCCTCCCCCGGTGGCTCCTCCTGGGCATTTTCTGTTTCCGACTCCTGTTCCGATTGATCCTCTTCCGGTTCCTCTTCATTCGGTGGCCCTTGTAGTCTTTTCTGCACGTAGCTTACCAAGTTGGGAACGTTTGTCATAGATTGACCGGAGAAGGCCTTGGCCACCAAATTGGCCACATCAGCGGCGGTGTTAATGCCAAACATTTGTCCAGCCATTTTCAGGCCATCGTTAAAATTATCCATCACACCCGAGGAGACCTCTTGGCCACCCAAATAGAGTAGCAAACTTAATAGCAGCCAGCGACTTGTCATCACCAGGCTTGGGGGAAAACTGTCGCCGATTCAGAGTGATTTTGGTCTTTGGCAACGCCCTCGTCTGTGTGGCAGCCCAAGCTTGTAATTGGACTTACGACAGCTCCAGTCGAAGCAACAATTTTGTCAGCGTTTCCTCCACTAATTTTGTCACTTGAGTGCATCTGCCGGATGCGCTTTGCTAGCCACACTAATGGCAGCGGCTCAAAAGTTTCTCCAAGTGTAACTTATGGTGTTTCTTTTTACAGGTGCGCGGCCACTCGCGAGCACCGTCCGACTCAAAGGAGTTCCACGAGGTGACCAAACGGGATGCCCTGCGGCTGCTGGAGCACGATGTGGACCGTCTGCTGGAGACCACGGAGAAGGCCCGCCAGCCTGCCCTCAAGGCGGAAATGGAACGTTTCGCCGACCTGTTCGGACGCTTCATTCAGGAAGGTAGGTTCCATTGAAATACTCCTCATTTTATGGTCTAATACATAATTCTCTATTTTTCAGAGGGTCCCGCTTTGGACTGGAACAAGATCCAGAAGCTTCCGGAAAATGCCGTGGAGAACTACTCGAATCTTAAGGCGCCCAAGAACGAGCAGGTATGCAGAGGGCCTGTCTATAGACCCCTCCCAGTTATCCCGCCAAAGAGTCACAACTCGATACCGAAAACCATAAAAACCGAATCGAATTCATCCTGATGATATTACAACTCTCTTAATTTGTTTTACCAACTTTGCATATTTTCATGTTCTTTGATTTGAATACTGAATATCTGAATATGGCTATGTCTGCCTATAAATACTATGCATTATCGTGTGTATCGCACCTAGAATGAGGTAAAAGCGTTTTCCCTTACCTAAACTTCTACGCTTCACGGCTCTCACTCACTCAATGTCTCTGCCGCTCTTGCTCTGTTTTTCTATAAAAAAAAGATGAAGAAAACACGGCTCGAATCTAACCTAATTGGGCTTTGGACGCTTTGTTTAGATTTTGGACCTAGTTTTGTTTGTAGTTTTGCTTTAGTTTGTAGTCACACTGCGCTGTAGTACTAAACCTAAATGAAATTCGGCTATCACTGCAGCACAACCTAAACCTCTGCTCTTTAACACACCATCCTAATGATATTCAATGACTAAGGACTTGTAATAATCATTTCGATTTGCATTTAGATCCGCAACATGCTGGACAAGTTGGTGGTCATCAAGCTTAACGGTGGTCTGGGCACCTCGATGGGTTGTCATGGTCCCAAAAGTGTGATTCCCGTGCGTTCGGATCTGACCTTCCTGGATCTGACCGTCCAGCAGATCGAGCATCTGAACAAGACTTACGATGCCAACGTGCCGCTGGTGCTGATGAACTCTTTCAATACCGACGAGGATACCGAGAAGATTGTGCGCAAGTACAAGGGTTTCCGGGTGCAGATCCACACCTTCAACCAGAGCTGCTTCCCGCGCATCAGTCGCGAGCACTATCTGCCCGTGGCCAAGGACTTTGAGATCGAAAAGGACATGGAGGCGTGAGTTTCTTTAAATGTCCTGTAATAATGTATCTGTATTATAAGTACATATATATATTTCTATATTTTAGTTGGTACCCACCTGGTCACGGTGACTTCTACGACACCTTCCGCAACTCTGGTCTGCTGAAGAAGTTCATCGAGGAGGGCCGCGAGTACTGCTTCTTGTCCAACATCGATAACCTGGGCGCCACTGTGGATTTGAACATCCTCAACAAGCTGGTGGGCGAGGAAAGGGCCAAAACTCCCGTGGAGTTTGTCATGGAGGTCACCGACAAGACCCGTGCTGATGTTAAGGTGAGCGGTGGTTTAATATACTATAGAAAATGTGTATAATAATATAATTTTTCCTTCTCCCAGGGTGGTACTCTCATCCAAATGGAGAACAAGCTACGCCTGCTGGAAATCGCCCAGGTGCCCCCAGAGCATGTGGATGACTTCAAGTCGGTCAAGACCTTTAAGTTCTTCAACACCAACAACATTTGGGCCAACCTGGCAGGTGAGTTAATTAACAAATTGGTTTCAAAACAAGCCTAAAATGATACATTGTTCTCCATTTCCTTAGCAATTGATCGCGTTCTGCGTGAGCGCACCTTGAACATGGAGATCATCGTGAACAACAAGACGCTGGAGAATGGAACGCGTGTCATTCAGCTGGAGACTGCTGTGGGTGCGGCCATGAAGTGCTTCGATGGCGCCATCGGCATCAATGTGCCCCGCTCCCGTTTCTTGCCCGTGAAGAAGTCGTCCGATTTGCTGCTGGTCATGTCGAATTTGTACACCCTGAAGAACGGCAGCCTGGTGATGTCGCCACAGCGCATGTTCCCCACCACGCCGCTGGTCAAGCTGGGCGAGAACCATTTCTCCAAGGTGAAGGAGTTCCTGGGCCGCTTCGCCAACATCCCGGACATCATTGAGCTGGATCACTTGACCGTGAGCGGTGATGTCACCTTCGGACGTGGTGTTTCCTTGCGCGTAAGTTTTAAATGTCTTTAGATTTTTCTTCCTGTATGCTAATTCTGGACTCTAATTTGATTAGGGCACTGTCATCATCATTGCCAACCATGGCGACCGTATCGATATCCCTGCCGGCGCCATTCTGGAGAACAAGATCGTATCCGGCAATATGCGCATCTTGGACCACTAAACCAAATCCACTGCAATTGGATGTCGTCTCACTAACTGTAGCCTAATTTTCTAAGTTCTATGTAGTAGCCATGTTCGCGTTCCAAATTTCTAATTACGAATTTCATTTAGCCAATTGTTGTAAGCACAAAGTGTGTCATCTGTATATATCGTTAAGTAGAAGCCAGTCATGGTTTTTTTAAATCAAAAACGAATCGCAATATGTTTTCAAAAATGTTAGTCGTAGTCGTTCGAATGAGATATAAAAAAGATAGCAGCTGTTAAAACTCAATAAAGGCATGTTTATTTCTATAAATACATAGGAGATTGTGACGTATTCCATATGAGATATCTTCGTTGACATAAACTAGTTCTTAAATTAATATCACTTTGAAAGATGGCACAGGAATGGCACTGGTATGGCTTCATTCCCCCTGCTTCCAGTTTTCTAAGACTTTTCTGAGTCGTCAATTAGACTATAATCCTTGCTAATGTGACCCAGTTTGATGCCCTGAAGTATTAGGTCCAAGGCTAGCTTTTTATTGCTACTTGAAGGACCCACAAAGGCCACAACTAGTTCTTTGGGATCAGGCCCATCTCCTTTTTTTAAGGGTTCACAGCTGTGATTCCAGCCCCTGCCCTCGTAGATGTGCCCATCTCCAGCCGCCACGAAATTATAGTTAATGTCCTTATATCCTATACTCTCGATATGAAAGCTTTGCAACAGGCGCACTCGGAAAACGCATTCGGCTTGGGTGGAACAAGATTGAGTATTGGTGGACACGAATCTCACGATCTGAATGGGAAGTTCTAGTGGGGTGAGTGGTACTGTTGGAGGTTGGGCTAGCCAATAAGGTCTAGTCACAAACTTCAAGGTAGCATTGCTAAGGAGGCGCACTGTAAAGGATTCAAAAATAAGTATTTTTTGGATTATTTTCTTCTTTAGATTTCCTTACGTGATGTTGCATCTGGCGTAAAGCGTGGCCACTTCTTCATGAGTTCAAATAGTTTCTGGCCAGGACTTTCGGTGGGACTAACTTGACGGTGGGCATAAATATGATAATCTGGATGCAGTCTATGGAGTCGTACGCCCTCATCCATTAATCGCTTGGCAGCTTCAATTTGTCGAGTCGATGGTTCCACATTCACAAAAGTCCCGATGAAGGCAATACTGATGGATATAGCACCGTATCCATTGGCATGCTGACCCCGAATGTGCCAGCCGCGTCCCACGTAGACTTGACCATCGCCTCCCACCAGGAAGTTGTAGCCAATATCCACCCAGCCCAGGGATTTCATGTGGTATGCCTGAATAATCTGCATCCGGTATATGCAAACATCCTGGGAAAAAGTAGAGTTACGATATATAAGTTAAAGGTCTTGACATCTTAACACTTATTTCGTTTTGTAAGTTGACTAATATTTGCTAAAACACTTTAAAAAGTGTACAATTAGTTCAAGATAAAGCGGAAGAAAGGGGGTTTTTCCGAAAAGTATGCCGGCTTGTGGCATACTTGGGGTTTTTTTTAATAAGCTTTGTTGGTTTTATGATAGGGGCTTCACCAAAACATTTCGGGTTTTAATAAAAAAAGTTTCCTACGTTTTTCAAAAGAAAACGATTTTAAGATGACATTTAATATTTATAAGGTATACGAACATTAATTGTAGTATGATATATGTATATAGTTAGTTAAATAACGTCGAAGTAACGTCGAAGACCTAAACTTCAAATAACCAGAGCTACAATTTAAAATGTAACAAATTTAATGACGCAATTTTTGTGGTATAAATAACCTGGTTATAGGCGGATCCAGTATTTGGTTGTGGGGGTGACACAAAATAATTTATTGAATTGAAAAATAAAATTTGGAATAAGCCCGAGGGGGTGGGTCTCTTCCCTACATCCCCCCTCCGTGGATCCGCGCGTGAATCTTGTATACATCTTACTTTTAACCTTAATATCAAGGCTTCTACCTAAAAGTAGGTTAACTAATTTACATTTTCGTGATTTCTAAACTGTTATTAATGTACCCTAAGGCCGAGAAAATTAGACTCACCTCTTGTTCGCATCCTTCTGTTGCCGTATGGTGAATGATCACGTTGGAGACGGGCAGCTTAAGGTGCGGGTACTTTCCACTCGGTGGTTCCCCCTGCCATTCGCTGCGATCGAGTATGTGCAGGCCTTTGTTCGGAGAACTCGTGGAGTGGGCTAAACCAGGTTAACAATTGAAATGCCAATTAAATTTCAATCAATGTTCGATCCGCTTAGGTAACTTACTCATCGCCCAAAAGCAATAGCCGGCTACCAGAGCCACAAGCATCAGAAGAATTGCACAAAGATAGAGAAGCTCGCGGGGAAATCTTTTTATAACAGTTTCTGGCTCTTCTGGAGGAGCAACTGCCACGGTTTTCTGCATCTTGAGATGTGTTGGTTTCAACCCCACCACAACGATCGTTCCACTCCAGACGAATGTCCGATCCCAACTGAACTGAGCCCGACCCATTAGCAAGTTGGTTGATTGTTGTTTACTTCTGTTGACGGCTGCAAAAAATCCCCGACGCTCAAAACTGCGCAGCGGCTGCGCAGTTCGCAAGCTCGTTGATAAGGCATAAGTGTACTATATATTTGCCAAAGCTCCCAAGCTTTATACATGGTGCCATTTTTCGCAACAGGGTGAGTGATCTCTAAACGCCGCCCACTTGAGATTAGAGAGAGATCTTAGATTGGAGTGAACAGTCCAAGAAAAGGGAACCCCCGTTTGTCCAGGGGGCGTGTACTAGCTCTTTGATCTCTCCGGTAGTTTTGAAAGATAGTAGCTCAACTTCACATCTTTGGGTCCAACTCATTTTGCTTTCCGTTTTCTTGGAACCAATGTCCGCTGGCCCGAAAAGAACGATTACAGTTATCAGATACATTTTGACCTTCTGACACAAATATAATACTTCATGATTTTTTCTCACCATTATTTGGAATTAAATTCATTACAAACAAATCGTTTGTTTCTAGCATTTAATCCAATATTTTAGGACTTCTAACCTCTGTAACCAGTGTGGCAACTGCTTTACTACCTCATATAGTTTTTGGTCAGGACCGTCGTATTGATTTTACTTTGCTACTAATTGTTCTTTCTTTAATAGCGGATAAACTTTGAAAAATTATGACACATGGACAAATCGTTTTTCTTTTGATTTCATTTTTTAAAGCAGTCGTATTAGTCTAAGTGCCTGATAATAGTTGACCAACGGGGCCACAGCTTCATCAAATCATATAGTTTTTGGCCAGGACTTTCAGTGGGCTCAAACTGACGCTGGCCATATATGTGATAATCCTGACGCAACTTCTTTCGACGAACTCCGTCCTCCATCAATCGCTTGGCTGCCTTAACTTGTCGTTCTTCAGGCTCCACATTTGAGAAAGTTCCAATAAAGGCAATGCTTATGGATACAGACTCATAGCCTCTCAGTGGTTGAGCCCGTACATCCCAGCCACGTCCCTCATAGATCTCTCCATCGCCGCCCACCAGGAAATTCAGGCCTATGTCATGCCATTCCCGGTCTCTCATGTGGAAATCCTGAACCATCTGCATGCGGTGTATGCAAACATCCTAGGGATAGCAAATAAGTATGTGATCTTAAAGTATATCTATTTGTATTACCTTTGTTTCGCACTGCTCGGTGGCTGTGTGATAAATAATAACGTTTTGGGCTGGCAGATTAAGAAAGTCCTTTGCAATGGGTTCCTCAGCTCCCCACTCATCGCGCTCGATTATGCACAGATCATTTCGGTGACCTGAACTTAACTGATGAGTATTTATGATCTTTAATTTCATCACACTCACTTCTCATCCAAATGTAGTAACCCATTGGTATGGTTAAGAACAAAATGAGGAAAATGGCAAAGTACATCCTCTTGGCGTTGACTCTCTTTTTCCCATTTCCTTCAAGATCGTTCAGCTCGGGATTTGCCATTTTGTAGAATTATCGGCAGTAGCCCAGTCAAAACAACAGCTGAATGCGCACTGAGGAATTAGTCAGGCACATAAAACAAATATATATTTACCTTTCAAAAAAGCTTTGCGTTTCTTTATCTGCAATATTTCTTGAACAACATTATTTTTGTTTGTTTCAAAATATATTATACATGTATTTATAAAAAATGCAATATCAACACAAACAATATCAGTAAACACAGTCTATTGCATTGGTGTTAAAGTGCGTGCGAATAAAAAGTTTCCTACAGCTATAGTACTTGAACATATACATACCTATCTATGTATATATTTTTAATCAGCATCAACTGATGAGACGATCGAAATCTCAAGAATTTAAAAGGCAGATAATCGGATTGAAAATGTAGTAAATTGCAATAGGAAAAATCTTTATATGTACATTTATATGTATATCTATAAGAACCTGTTTTAACCCATTCGTAATCTAAAATTAGTTTTGGGCAGGGACATTTTATTGACTTTATTAAGAATAAATAAGAATTTATTAAAATTATTTATACAGTTTACGTCAGTTAACGTCTTTCAATACCAAAAATGATTTTTAATATTACGTACGTATGAGAAATATTTTAAAATTGCATCTTAAATTTTTTCTGGTTTTATTGAACCGTTGGGAAAATCTCAAACCGCCATGCTGACCGCAAAAATGTCGATTTTTTTGTTTAATCATCAAAGAATTTGCGTAATGGAGTTATCTTTTTATTAAATGTGTTTGAAAAAATATTTTAAAATACAATTAAGAACCAAAGACAAACAGACGTTTGCGATGAATATAATCTACATACATTATAAATGTTCTTTATATGGTGCTATCACTCAAGGTAAACGAGCCACAACAAATAAGATAAACAGGTAAAATTAAAAACGGGGAGTTCCCTGATCTCTCTTTCAACGAAAGTAGGCCTGGCATTTTACCGTCCACTTTTCCGGTTCCAAGCAGCTCCAGACAGCATTCAAGAAAAATCCCCGCTTCCAGTTATCAGCTAGATTTTAACCCCCTGATATGATTGAAATACATCAAGTTAATCACTTTGCTTTATTTAATATCACATTTTTTCAAACAAATCGTAATTCTAGCTAAATCGAATATGCCACACATTAAAGGGAGAACACCTATGCTACAATATCAATACGAAAATGAATGATAACATTCTTATATCGGAGATGCGCATATCTTAAACTATTATTCACGACCAATGAGTCCAGTTGCCGAAGCTTTGGTAGAGGGCATCCGCCTTATATTGGGTAAGAGTTGGCTCCAATTTACTGGCCGCTGTAAATCGATAGTTGGGATCGATCTTTCCCAGCTTAACGCCGCGTTCCAGTAAAAGACGTGTGACGCTGAGCTGCTTGGCCGACGGCTTGAGGGTCTGGAAAGATCCGATATAGGCGAAACTAAGACTCTTCGAGTTATAGCCGGCCATGTGGGCGCCCACTTGGTCCCATCCACGTCCCACGTACACATTGCCATCGCCGCCGATCAGGAAATTGAAGACTATATCGTCCTCCTGCACCGACTCTATATCGAAGGACTGACGCAATCGTACTCGGAACACACACTGCGCCTGGGTGGTACAGTCATCGGAATTTGTGGGCAGGACTATTACCAATTTCACGGGCTGCTCCAGATCCGGAATCTTCTTCTGCGGCGGCTGGGCTAGCCATTGCTGACGCTCCACAAATCGAAGTATCAATCCTCCACCAATATTGTCCAGACCTGTCGATTATTCAGGGTTATATTTAGTTTTCAAATAACATTTGTAACATATAAACATCCATTTTGAGTTTTGGTTAGTAAATTTAAGCGGCTTATGTTTTAGAAAATAACGAAAAATTTAAAGCAACACTTTTTATGCGTGTTAGTAACCAATAACTAAATTAATTTTATTATTTAATCCATTTCCCATATTATTAAGCCGCTTTTTTAAAGAGTAAATTAGATTTCCTATAAGCATGCATGTTATATGACCATTTCCTCTTGAGTTTATTGATGTTGATAATGAAGTAAAAAACTGATAAGACCGTAATTTTTTAATTTGGTGAATAAAGAATCTTTCAATAACTTTTTGTTTGGCACCTTTATTCGATCTTAATTTGAATAATTTAAGTCTACTGAATCATATGCAAATCTGGCCAAGTCTTTGTCAGATTGTACCAGTGTGGCCAAGTTTGGATGATCCTGTAGAGCTCCTCAGCGGGCCTTAGGGTTCCCGTTATCTGCCGATGTCCCAGGAGTTGGTAATCGGGCTTTAGTTTCTTCAGGCGAACACCTTGTTCCAAAAGCAACTGACAGGCCTCCAATGATTTCGGCGTTGGCTCGTTCCGTCGGAAGCTACCAATAAAGCTAATACCGATGCTGCTATCGTTGTTGTCCCGCGTATGCGCACCCACGTAGTTCCAGCCCCGCCCCTCGTAAACGCGACCATCCCCGCCCACCATAAAATTGTATCCTATTTGACCCCAGTTAAATGAGTCCATGTGCTTGCTCTGCGTCACGCGGACCCAATAAGAGCAGGATTCCTAAATTAAAAACGGGTTCTTAAGTGGTTCGAAAATATTGGATATACAATATATGTACTTACTCTCGTGTCACATGTTTCGGTTGGAGTATCGGATATTATTACCCTGGAGACCGGAAGATTCAGGGGCTCTAGCGTTCCCCTAGTCACCACACCGCCCCAGCTCTTTATACCGATCACAACTAGTTTTCCGTCGACATGGACTTCGGAATCATCAACTGGTTCAAAAAGAGCAGCTGTGTTAGTCAACCTTTAAGAGTTTTAAGAAAGGCGGAATGCAAACTATTTCGAAAATAAAATATTATCATGAAGAATGTATGACTAAATTCAAAGATAACTATATGAAATTTAAAAACACTATGTGAATAATACTGATATTTTCAAATCTCAAAAGATTGGATTCAACTAATGTTAAAACAAAATATATAATATTTAATAATAATTCAAAAGTTTAAATTAAAACACTTAACATTTTTACAGATTTTCTGAAAAGTTTGCATTCTTTCTCTCAAAATCCTTTAAATAGATTCATACATACATCCCTTGATCGTTATACAATACTTATAACGATCAGTTTTATATTCCATTCAACTCAACGACTTCCTTTTCTTTTTGAATTTTCATGAGGGGGGTTTGGGGGAATGAGATCGAATAAAGTGCATCTGTTGGTCATATTTCTACAGACTCTATTTACTTGTAAAACATATAATACATAACTTATTAGATTTCATGTGACCAATGCGGCCACGTCTGGATGATCTTGTAGAGTTCCTCTCCGGGACTTTCGGTGGCGCTGAGTTGCCGATGGCCATAGAGCCGATACTTGGGTGTTAACTTCTTGAGTCGAACACCCTCTTCCAAGAGCAGTTGGCAGGCCTTCAACTGCCGCTCGTTGGGCCTCTGCTTCGTGAAGGTTCCTATAAAGGATATCGCAATCGTCCCTGTATTATAACCCTTGGTATGGGCGCCCACATATTCCCAGCCACGTCCCTCGTACACACGTCCATCGCCGCCAACCAGAAAGTTGTAGCCAATGTGATCCCAGCCCCAGCTGTCCATGTGAAAGGACTGGACGACATTCACACGCGCTGAGCAGACCTCCTTCGATGGGGAGTGGTTAGATGTTGACATAAGTAATGATTGTTACGAATGATCGGGTCATGGAATATGGATTCTACTCACCCTTGACTCGCAACCCTCGGCGGCGGTGTGCGAGATGACAGCCCTATTGACGGGCAAATTCTGCGTAGCGAGCTTATTCTTCGCTGGCCTTCCGCCCCACTGGGCCACCGTCACGATGACTAAGGTGCTATTATCGATCACATCCAAGTCGGCTGAATGGAGAGTTTTGAAGTTAGCATGGCACACAAGCGCCCAAAACAACAGTAGTGATCACTCGAAAACAAAGTAATTCAAACGCCAATGCTAAGTTTTAAGATCCAAGCAATTAAGATTCTTACAGTTTTGGACAACCTAAAACGTTTTGCACTTTTTCACGTTTGCTCTTATATTGAAAGTTCCGGAATAATATAAAAAACTTTATTCCTACCCTTCCTTTTAAAGAAATTTCTGGCATTTTAAAAGTATTCCTAATTGTTTTAATATTTAATCACACTACCATTGTTTCATGGGCAAGTGTTAAGGTAATACACGAGGTCGATTCACTGGCATATTCCATTCAATTAAACTTTAGGCCACGCTCTTGATTCATGGTTCACTTCACAACACTGATCAGCATGGATCACATAACGCGCAATTCGAGCAGCAAGATGGATGATGTTCCGACACATAAAAACACAAAGTTTCTAATGAGTTATTATATACAAGATGATATTAGTATGGGTTATTTACATGCTGGTTGGGTTGGTGAGTTAGGATTTGGTTAGAACACAGACGCCAATTCGATTTTTGATTAGTCGGAAGCTCTTTCGCACATATTGTGGGGGACAAAACTGTACCTATTGTTGAATTGATTGGAATATTTTGTCTGGAATCGTCGACATCGCTGTGCTTACTTTGGTTCAACGACTTGCCGAAGAGGTTTGTGGTGGTGGCCAGTACGATGCCTAGCAAGATGGTTAAAAGGACAAAAACCACCGTTATTGTGACAGCCTTGCGACCTATAGTGTTGGGCAGAAAGGGGCAGAGGGGTGGTGGCTGCGCCGGATCATCCAGCTTGGAACCTGCAAAAGGGTCGCGAAAATGTGGGTTAGTGAAAGGTGGTAGAGGGACTAGAGTTTATATCTCTAACAAATTTTCAGGAAAAGATTCCTTAAATGTGGAATTAAAATATGTTTTTCGAAATCTTTGACTAAAGGTTGGCTTGGCAAACCAACTTAAAAGAGTTTTTGAAGTAAAGTACAAGGTTTTAAGAGTAGGTTCTAGTAAATTGTAAATTGTTTTCATATTAGCATTTTCATTGACCCAAAGTGTTAAAATATTTATATGGATAAAAGCCAAACCAATTATGAAATTGACCTTTATTCGAAATCTTACGCTTTTCTAGGCCCTTCTCTAGGATCTCCAATCGTTTTTCATGTTCCCTCAAAGAGTTCTCCAAACATTGTATCAATTTCGCTCCAGTTTTCATCTTGCCCAGACAGATGTCGCACTTCCACCTCAAATTGGGTACCTTATCCAGCATTTTAAGCTGATCCTCACTTAATTCCGAGCATTTACGATGACAGAGCCGCCCACATAGCCCATTATCACACTGGATCAGACCAGAACTATTCACGATCATCTCGTGACACTTCAGGCAAATTTTAAGCGCGTTCCTCGACATTGCCCGATCGCTCCATATGAACAACTGAAGCCGATCGGTGGGTACTTTTCCCGATCCGTGCGTATGCCTGTTTAATTCTTGTTTTTTCACTTTTTCATTTAGCAAGTATTTAAGGCATACAAAAACAATAATGCAAAAAATTCCCCACTCTAAAGAGGCACGCGGGTATTTATTGCCAGATCCAGGGGAATCACCTGTCTATATAATACGAGTGTACCTAACTGCAGCTAACTAAATTTACACTTACTCGCCTGGTTTACTTTAGCTTTCATTTCTTACTGGCGCTTTAATTATGGTAATTGTGAAAACCAATGAGGTAAACAATGGCATGTCGGCAGCTGCTATTGTTTTTTCAAGTATTTATCGCAAGTTTACACCAATTTGATTAACGGCCTAAGGTACCTTGAAACGGCAGAGATATTTTTGTTTTCGTGAATGAAATTGTGTTTTTCTTTTGCCCCATAAATAGATCAGAATCAGAAAGGCTTAATACTTAAGAACAGGCTGAATAAATTTCTTATAAAACATGGCTTTCAGGGATTCCCAAATCTTTTCGAGCAATAACTTCCCTCATGAATATAAGGCCCCACTTGTGTTTTATGGGAGACCAATTTTGGTTCGTGATTTTCCATGCAAACTAGTGAATTTTAATAAGCTTCGAGTCAAAAAAAATATTTTCGTGTTAGATTCTCTCTTTAAGTTATACAACAAAGTACAAATTTCATATTGTAAGTCAGCTATATACCTTGTAGTTAAGATTTTCTGTATAATTAAAAAATAAAGGAAACTTATAAACTAATTTTTACTCAATTCCTTTTAATTGGGATTCTCTGGAAAATTTTCCTAAATTAATTTCTTGGTGTCTGTGCCCTTGAGCAACTAAATGCATTTATGTTGTTATTCTAGTACAATGTACGATTTGTTCTATGCTTTGTGGGCCATCTGCTAATCTACCATTCACAGCACGGTCGTTAGACTAGGCTAACTGTCTGATTGTCCGACTGGGCTGGGTAAACAAATCGCCACACACGCTAAGTATCGCCCAATAAAGCAAACAAAACGGAGGCAAGGTGAAGACAGAGAAGGAATGTAAACAGAACCAGCAGGAAATATCAACGATAATATATATTAAGGATATACATATAGCAAAAGAAGAGATCATTTATATATGAAGCTACAATAATATTGAGTAAAATATTTAATCGGAAATAGAACATTAAAAAGAAAATGATTGTAGACAAAGTAATTTCATCATATCATCAGTAAAATATAAAACATGAAATAGGAATGAAAACTGTAGGATCGGGAAAAAAACCATATTGTAGATATCAAAACAAACATAAGTACCTACAAATTGCACTCCTATGTCTTTAACTTTAGGGTAAACAATTGAATCGGAAATATAAAATAGGAAAGAACTACATTAATATTAAAATATATATTATCTATCATTGAGTAAAAGATTTAATGGGAATTCAATTAATAAGATCGTAAAAAATATAAAAATAATATAGGTAACAATTTCACTCCTATATTTACACTTGTTACTCGTTAAGTAAAAGGGTATGCTAGATTCGTCGGAAGTTTCAATATCTATCTTCATTTCAAAAATTGTTCAAATCGGACCATCCATTAAAAAGTTATAAACAAATAAAGAAATCGACGCTAGGTGGCGCTTTGCTGCATATCTCCATCTCCCTTGCACTCCCCTCAGCTGAGTAACAGGTATTTAATAGTCGTTCTCTCTTGTTTTACGAATAAATTTAAACTATTCCTAGTCAGCTATAATATTTTGAACCTTCATATGACTTACCCGGCTCATTCCCATTTGTGGTTACACCCCCATTGAAGGCGGGATTATCCTGTCCATCGCCCGGTCCTTCGCCCGCTTTCCACTTGTCCCGATTGTCGATGAGAAACTGTTGTATCGTCACGGGTCCCTCGTAGAAGTGCTTATCACCGAAGGTCACATCCGTGGAGTTGGTCAGGGCGATGCTACCGATTCCCTGGGTTGCTCCGCCCGCCGGGGAAGTGGGCGTGGCCAGGGCCAGATTGCCATTCAATATCTGCTTGGCAACGACCCCAGCTTCCAGGGGATTTGGAGGTGGGACTTCCGCCTGACCCGGCGCCACCTGACGACTGATCACCGTTAGACCCTGGTTAAGGTCGCGCAGGTGGGAACTGTTGGGCGGGTAGGTGACCTGGTGACCCAGCTTCTGCACCGTATAATCCTCGGCATCGCCCTCCGAGTCACTATCAATACAACTGGAGTCGATGGCATTCTCATCGATGGAGACAATGGAAATGGTGGTACTTCGTATAGAAACCGTCGGCGATGATGAAGTCTTTCCAGCTTTTTCCTTTGTTATATTCACGGTGTGCTCGATGCTGATACGCTTGGTTTCCGCTTTCGCTTCCGATTTTGATTGGGACTGCCCTTCATCAGTCCCCCGATCTTTGTTCTCCTTCTTCGGACGGAAAGATGCCGCATTATCATTCAGTATAACACCCGAATCCGTGGACGAAGTACTGCAGTTTTTTGGAGCCGACGGATCGGTAACTCTACGTTTCGTATTGGGACATTGGATCATTTCCTTTTCATTGCTAAAATGCATGTCGGGCATTCAGAACAGTCACGTAACCAGATATTTATTTCTTCTGGATCTCGGAACTTTATGTGTTGGCCTTCCTATTTAGCAGATTGGGTAGAACATTTTCGCTGAGGGATTAGTTTTTTTATGGCAGATCGGCTGACTGGGCGCAGCTCTACGGAAACATCACATAATGAGCATCTGCAAATAGGAATACATTTTTTTTATTCCCGGTTAACTGGTTGATAATAAGCAAGTCAAATGATAAATTTCGAAGAGTCTTTGTTTGAAATGGGCTTAAATGGGTCTAGTTGTGAAATTGCACTCTGGGTTCTTTGGGTTTATTGTATTACGTTTTATAGATAAAATGTTTTTAAGAAGTTTGATTAACATATGTTTTGGCTTTCAAGGAAACTAAATTATTTTATTTTGTTTTAGGAGCATTGATAAACAAGTAGGTTTATGTTATGGTTTCACTTTATCAAAGGAAATTGATAAAACTTATTTTGAATTTTTTAAAATTTATTTTTAGAACTCTTTATTAATATTTTCCACCACTTTAAAAATTGTTATATTTGATTATTTCGCTTAAAATAATTATTTTGTCGATATAACAGTCCATTAGAGCATTCTATTTGCCGGTTTCATTGTGCTTTATAAGTATAATTATCACTTTTAGTTCATGTATACATGATTGCTGATAAGCTCTATTGCCTGAGGGCCCGTCTATAGAGTTTTTAAAAGGCGAATAAAAAGCCGTGCGGCTGCTGTGTAGCAAGTTTGTCTAATTGAGACTTACGGGTTTCGAATAGTGCTCGGATGTATTCAGTTTATATTGTGCACCCCTCAATACGATTCATAAAGTTGGTCAAAACGCTCTCACGAATGCAAGGCTTATGCAAATTAGCTATAATCATTGACGTAGTAAATTTACTTAAGTGGATTCCGAGAAATACGAAGCGCAAGACACACTTTCTACTAGCTGCAAGCTACAAGGGGGTGCTATATATGCTTAATTTTGGATATGCGAAAGTCTCAAGTGTGACGTCTTCAAAAGGTTGAAAGATCATCATGGACATATCGTATGACGTCTTTGTGAAAGATACTAAAGTTCATCAAAAGGTGTGTCAAATGCAAGACAGTAACTCTCTTTTATAGAGTTCTTAGAATTCTGATAAGCCCGAAAGAATATCGAATGGGAAATGGAATGGGGGGTTCGAGGGATCCGTCGACTATATATGTTAGTACCGATGTGCTAGAGTTGGCACAGAGCGCGCTTTTGAGATAACACGGAATGGAATATGGAATACCGAATACCGAATACCATATACCATATTACGAACAACGACAACGGCTACAAATGATGAACGGAATGGCAGTTCGAGTTTACTGAGCGCACCAATACACGGACATTTGAGCGGCGGCCATTGTCACTAACACACACACACACTCACTGATCGTTATAATATGGGTATCTCTTTGTTGTTGGTTGTGGGCTCTGTCGTCTGGAGAATCGATAATAATTAACAACTCTGTTGTTGTACGTGTTTTTAAAATTATCATTAAATATGGCCTATGTGCAAATTAATTGATTTTTGATCGGTGTTTCGATAGCTTGGTTTTCCAGCTATTATTTCGTTTTCTTTTGGAATTTCGAAAGGGTTATTAACATTCCATGGAAAATAAACGTTTTGTAAACAGCATTCCCTTAAATCGAACTAGTTTTCACTTAGGCACTGCTTTAATTGATCAATTATTTGTAATTTGTTGACATATTTGTGGGTGCTTTAGCCGTATAAAATTTGGGTTCTTTGAGGTGTGTAATACTCTGTATATATATATTTTGCATTTTTTTTACGCACTTCCAATTGCCGACAAAACCGATGCAGCACGTAAATATTTGAGCGTCTATACTATATAAAAAACTTGTAAGTTGAACTTTTTTATATTTTTCGCGCCAATTCCGAATGGTTGAGCAGCGGCGCGTTCGAGTGACTCTGATCAACTGAGCGGCGATCAAATCGCGGAGGTCTGAAAAGCTGGAGCGTCTAAAATATCGCCATGCGGGAGCGTGTGAGAAAGAGAGAGAGAGCAGAGCGATGAGAAAATAGAGAGGGACAGGGAGAGCCGTCTGGTCGGCTTTTTGTTATTTAACCAAAGCGGTTTGATTTGAGTCTAATTTTGAGGCAGTCCAACTCGTTACAAATTAGCATTTTAGTAAATGGTTTTTGAAAAGATTTTCATAGACCTGCTGGAAAACCTTGTCCTAAAAAATTTAAAAAAAAAATCCAAATGGATACATTTAACCAATAAAAAATATATAGACAAATAGGACTATCTTATAGATAGTAAACAAAATCTTCTGAATTTGGAAAATTAAAACGACTATATTGACATAATACAAAAATTTAATTATTAAAATTAGCTTTAAAATTTATTTTGCTAAAAAATGTAATCTTATAAATTCGATTTAAAGTTCTATCATCATCTATTATGTAAGAACTGATTTTCTCCTCCGAAAATATATTTTAAAACAAGTTACTAACCAGCTCTGAACTACTTTTACCCGATCGAAACGGGTTTTGTAATGGAAAGAAACCGATCCGAAGAATCCAAAAGAATTTCGATAACTGCATTTTCAGACCTGCATTTTTCGGTTTTTCCGCGCGTCACCAAGTTGAGGAACCTGTTCTCGGTTTTGGGTTTTTTTTAAATATCTTCCAGATATTAGTCAAATTTATAATGATACTTCTAGCGTCGCCCCGTGGCTGAAGATCGGGCTCTCCAGCTCCCTGCCCACCTGACGATGACTGTTTGTTTTTGTTTAGTTGTTTAGTCGTCCACAGCACACCGACATCCATACAGACACATAGGCGTATACGTATTATATATAATTTTTTATTTGTTCAACCAATAAACAACACAAATCTCCGGCTCTCTCCCGGCTCCGAGCACTTTTGGTACAGACAGTGCAGTGTGGGCAAAAATTTGAACATTTTAAATTGCGCTACCATTTCCGAGAATTGTTTTGTTTGTGTCCCGCAATTGGTTTTTGGCTATTTCAGTTCGTGGTACAGGCATATACATTCAGAGCTTTTTCGCTCCCAACTCCCAGTTTGACCCATTGTAATTACGTTGAAAAATATTTAATGTAATTATAGTGGTACGCCGATCGTTGATAGTCTGAAAAGGGCACCGGGAAACTGTTGATCGTAAAGAGCTATCAATCAGCGGAACGAATTTCAAATACGCTTTTATCCGGAAATTTTAAAAATAACTGAACTAAAAGCGTGATCAGTTTTAATCGTTAGAAAATATATACAGTTTCCGATTTCTGTTTCCATGTGTTTTTGAAGCACTGATAAGCTTTTGAAATTTATTAGCTGTTTGTATATACAGTTCAAGTTCAAGCTTGAATATCATCTTATGATTTATGCCTTTTGTAGCCAGGCAATGTATTCCTTGTTGACCCATTTTAATTGCGAAAAATGCCAGTAATTATTGTAAATCATTTCCAATGAAGCAGATAACAATTTCCTTACATGAGCTGCAAAATCAATCACTATATCTATTTTTATACATCTACCTTTACACATTTTCTTCCCCTAATTATTATTAATTATTTTACTTTTACTTGGTTCCCTCTTGGCATTTGTTTTTTTTTTTTTTGGCTACACGTGCCGCAATTCTCGTCATTGTTTTGGCCAAAAATTCGTTTATTTTATTTTTTCTTGGGTTTAATTAGTCAACGAATGTACGTCACTCTCTAAGGGGGTTGAACTGAAGGTTAGTGATGAGAACAGGGTTAAAGTACACGCCCCAGAGTTTTGAGTATCCAAAGTATTATTTGTCAGCGAAGACGTCATAGTTTTGGGCAAACGTTTTGATAAATAAACGAATGTACGTCACTCCTTTGGGCTTTGAACTGAAGATCAAAGATGATGGATCCCACAACTGGGAGTATCCAATATATTTATACACATGGGCTATTTGAAGCCATGCTGTAAAAAAATTAATGTTATATTGAATACTCATTAAGTTGAAACCCAGATAACTGACAAAGGCAGTCACAGCAATCACAACATCGCTAATACAAGTGAAGTGAAGCTACCGATAATGATGTTGTACTGGCGCACAAAGGCTGTCATATACAAATACACATAAAACCCAGGCCTGTCTATAGAATAATGGTATGTATGGGGTACTGGTACTGGTACTGATAGGTTGACTGCGGCTTGGGAATTTCCAGCTTTTTGAGCGACAGTTCAACAAGCCGATCCAGAGAGAGTGAGAGATCAGTGCTCTATAAATAAACCGCCCGCTCCCAACCGGTTTGCTGTGTTTTCGAGCCAGCATAACCGATTTAAAGAAAGCCCGTTTCGCCTTAGTACAAGGTATTAAATATAATTTGTGCTTGGATACACTTAGGTGGTAAGAAGTCTGTAGCTATTGCTTGGCATCCCACGGTTCCGGTTTCATGCCCAGTTCGATGCCACACGCCCGGGCCCCGTCCATTCCGCAGCCGTAGAAGTGCGGCCATTTCCGGATTTCTTGATAGACGTAAGCCCCCGGACTTCTGGTCGTCTTGGTCTGGAACATTTGGAATATTTAATAGTGAAAATGGTTTCATACCCTCTTTTTTACCTGATTTTGGGCCACTAATTTGTAGTCCACTTCGACATTTCTGTTGGCGACTGCATGGGCCAGCAGAAATTGGACACCTTCCAATTGTTTGGCAGAGGGCTTAAACCGGCCGTAGTCGCCCATAAAAGTAATCGCCAAAGTTTGGTTTGCATAGGTGTTGGCCCAGTCCCAGCCGCGGCCTACGTAGATATTGCCCTCCTCCGAAACCTGGTCGAAACGAATACGGAAATTTGACAATTTGCGTAAGCGGAAAGCAAAATGCCCAAAATGGCACGTGAACGTGCCGGGAACACAAATGCTCGCGTCGGGATTTCTTTTTATTACACTTAAAAATATATATTCAGAAATTTAACTTGTTTTAAGCATAACATTAAAAATTGTTGATATTTTAAAAAAATATATTATGATCAATAGCAAAATATTGTGGAAACTTACTCATAATAAAAACATTTTAAAAAGACTAAAAGAAGTCATGCAATTGTTTTTAAAAACAAAAATAAGCAGATATTTATACAATTTTGGAAAACAACTTAAAAAAATTACTTGATGTGGAAAAAAAACTTTTTTTTAAGGAAAAATTTATGTATTTAATAAAAATATCCCTTCTTATTTTTAGTCTTTTTCTGTGTTTAACTAACACTCATTTCTTAATTTGAAGACATAAAAACAACAAAAAACTCACATAAAAATTGGACTGGATGTCTGGCAGACCCTTTTCGGCAACTGCGGAATCCTGGATGGTTCGCATCTTGATGGAGCACTTGTAGATGTTCTCGCAGGGCAGCGATTGGACACCAATGTGGGTGATCAGGACGTAGGGAATGGGTCGCTTAAGGGGAATGGTCAGGGCAGGCGTGGTCTTGGCGGCTCCCCACTGCTCTCTGTCGATGACCAGATGGCCGTTTCCTAGATTCGGAACTGAGAATTTGGTGAATTGGTTATGGGGACAATTCGAGTCCCGTGCACTTACACGTGTCGTGGTCGTAGTTGTTGCCAAAGTAGATGGCCTTGTTGCTGGGCAACTCCGGCCGGGGACGATTGAGCTCCACATAGAGCACCACCAAACCGGTGGCCAGGACCAAAAAGATCAGCGTGATCAACAAGATGGTATTCCGGGTGAGCCGCTTTGATGGCGACTTATCACGACTACGATTGGCGTTGCCATTAGCATGGTTGCTGTTGATGCCTGAATTAGCGAAAGTCAGTCAATTAGCATTTCGTATACACAGCAAATAAAGATGGTATCTTAAAAAAATCTTATAGATTTGCCTAACAAAAGTCTTGGATGCTCTTTTGTTTTGCGGTCTTATGATATGTTAGTCTTTTGTATTGGTTTCTTGATGTATTGTTTGCTGTTTAAATTAACCTTTTTCTTGAAGTTCTCAAAATATTATATTTGGTGTATTTTTAAAAAGAACGAGTCAAGGTATAATATACCATATAGGATTATATTCCGTGTGTTGATAATATTATATACTCATAAACCATCATATATTTTTATTGAAGTTTAATGTTCATTAGAAATGAATAATCGTAAAGACTACAAAAGTGAAAAACCCGTGATTCATAATATTTCATATATATCTTCTGGAGTTTTCCTACAAATATCATCCAATCAATCTTCTATATATCTAAACCCAAAAACTATTTATAATTTTTTGTCTGTGTACGTAAGAAAGCAACTTGTTTGACACACACACTTGATAGCTGATACTAAATACAATTTTCGCAGTAGAAAGTGATATATTAGGTGATGATATCTATTGCATATACTTGATGAGTCCCGGGAGTGTGATTGTTGGGTGAAACTGGGTTCCGGGGTACGTCTCCTGCGCGCCGTGCGCTCCGAGTGAACTTTCAGCAGCAGTTTCATGGCACTTCGTTCAACGGTGGTGGCGACACTTAGCTTATCACAACGTTTTTGGAACTCGGCACGGGCACAGTCCAGGGCATTATAGGCGATTTCTTTTATGAGTAATTGCCCGCTGAATCATCGGAATTATCACAGTGGCAAGGGCTGCACAAATACTGGGTACTGCAGCGGTCTGGATATTAATTGTTTTATAATGGATTTGACCGATAATCGGACAGCGGAGTGCCACTGGTACCGCCACCGCACCTGAACCCGTCGCACAAACAACTGAAATGCGGCGCGGCTGTCGATGGAACAGAAACAGAAACAGAAATACGAATGCCAAAAGCGCGCTGGAACGACAGCCATCTCGCTCTACCCTTGGTTGACATGTTTTGTGTTTGTTTGCGTGCAGAAAGGCGGCAGAGGGGGTGGCCAAGGGGGCGTGTAGGGGGTGCGTCATGATACCGCCGGCCTTCTGTTGTTGTTTTGCCATATCACATTTTACACACTTACGCTTTGCACTCTTATTTCTCGTACTTCTCGCTCTCTCTCTCTCCCCCTTTCTCTTTTGTACTACGTGACGTATGCGCAATATGCGATGTGCATCGCAAATGTCGAAAGATTGATCCACAAAACACTGGATAGCCGTAACTCTCTCTCGCTCTCTCTGTATCTGAGTGCAACTGAGCGGGGTGCTCTCTTTGGGCCCGAGTTCCCGTGTTTATGGGGGTTCCAGGAATCCCGCCAACCGATTTGCATTTCAATTAGCTCGGTTATTCACTTATCTGGTCTGTTCTTCCCGCTAAATTATTAACCCATATCTGATCCGTTGTGGACGATCGTGCTATGGAACTAATTGACACTTACAGTTCTGACAATATCTGATCATAATCTCTTTTTCAATGTAAGCCTGCCTTGAGAACTCACGAAAAATATTTGTCAAACGAAACTGGGATAACATACCTTATTTGGAATCAGAACAAAATTAAAACCTGTTGAAATATGGAGACAAAATTGACGGTTTGACATAAACTCGTAATTAATTAAGTAAATCGTTTGAAATTTAGAGGTTGATTACCCAGTAAAATTAATTTTATTTGGCTTTAAAGCCCACATCAAGATTGCTCTTCATTTTATAATTAAGTTTTTAAAGTTTGTTAGTTAGTTTACTAGCAATATATGGTAAAGTCTAACACCCTTCATTATTTACTTTAAAAATAGTAACAAAGTTCAAATTAGTAGGTAAATGTATACCTAAAATTGAGTTCGACAGAATTAGTTTTGAGTAAATAAATACTTCGCAAAAAAAAGTTAACAATTTGCATAAACTTTAAATGAATATTTTTAGAAATTTATTTATTACTATCAGATACGATAGTTGTCTGACTTGATTATTGGTTTAAAGTTTAGTTTTAGATTATAATTGATAATTGTTCAACTACATTCAGGATCGGGGACTCACCGGCTGCCGTTTGCATGGCGTGCGCCTCCATATAATCCATATAGTATATGGATACCGGTCCCTGGTATTGGGTCATGGGACCGATCACCACGTCGGTGGAGTGGTTGAGGTTAATAACGCTGGACGGCTGGATGGCTGGGTTTGTGAAGATATTCTGTGGTATGGGCAGGCCCGAAGATGAGCTCGTTGAGGAGGCCGAAGTGAGGTTGTGCAGCCTCTGGGCGGGACTTGGTCTTTCCCGACCCTGGAGAGTCCATAACGCATTGTCCCGCGATGGGTTGCCATTCTCCTCAAACATTGTGGAAACTGTTAAAATAAAAAAAGATATTTATAGTTTTCCAATAAAACAAATATAAATTATTTATACATATTATGGGTTTTATCCGCAATCACATTAACCTTTGAGTGCGGTTAAAATTTTTTTTAAGATCTATAAATATTACTCTAGGCATAACTAGTTTTAGCTATTAACTAATTGCGTAAAAATAGACAAAAACCATGACCTTGGCTAAGGAGATATGTGAGTCAACTTTATAAAATCAGGTTTGGCTTAGAGAATAAAATATAACAGTTTTTTTAATTTATCAAGATAGTATTATTGGATCCACTAAATATTTACTTTAGATGTCCTGATAATGTTTATAAAGGGGCTTATTCCCTAGAGAAAAATACCGACTTAAAGATGTATTTCGAAGATATATTTGCTTTGGGTGCTGATGATCGGGTTCGGGAAAATCCGAGACTGTTTCCGGAGTGCGGAGCTTTGTGTACCGCCTGCGTGCCAGCCGAACGACAACTGCTCGACGTTGCATTCCCCCGGGGATGAAACTGAAAAATAAACAAAAATATCGAGTCCTCTCTCTTGGCTTATTTACTCGGGCTCCGCAATGATTGCGATTCCATTGTCTCTCACTCTCTGATGCAAAGTTTTGCGTTGGTCTTTTTATTGTCATGGCATAAAAATCAGTTGAACGGGAAATTTTTCAATTAATCACTAATATTTTGATATTTAATGGCAGGCCTATGACTGGCATTGATTTGCATAAGGGGTGGAATATTAGCGAAATAGTAGCTCTAGTCTGGAAAAAAACACTCTTTCTTCATAGATGCACATTAGTCAATGGGAATATAAATAAATAATGCTGTTATTGGGAAAGTCAGCCGGCTTAATATATTGTTTATATTTAATAATATTAACAAAGCTGCAAGTGCCGCCCTCTAGTGGCTGTTTATGCTAGCTATTAAAAGCTTTTGTTGAGTTGGCTAAAAAGCCGATTAGGTGGCGTGTTAATAACGCATACGCCCCATTGGACCCGTTATTAAATTTGATTTTTTTAAATGACATAGCTTAATACGAAAGTATATTTAATATTAATATTTAAAGAGGATTAGTTATAATACATTGTAATACATGTTTGGTCATAGTTAGTCCTACTTTTTAATTTTACTGCTTCTTATCTTAAGTCCTGGCCAACTTTAAGCCACCTCTTCTTTGTAATCCTTATCAAGCGCATCAATTTAATGTGCTCAACGCTCAGCCAGCAGCCACACGAGATGTCAGCCACTCGCTGCACGCTGTGCGAGCTTCACTTTCGCCACACGACGGCAACTGCAGCACTTGACTTTGCCGTGGCTCTGGGTCCACGTGGACCGCCCCCTCGCCACCCCTCTAACCCCCTCCCCAGACTCTGTCAACTTCGGCTACTGGCTTTTGGGCGGTAAGCGGTTTCATGCCTCACGGTGCTGCACAGAGAGAAAATATAGAAGCGGACGTCTTCTCAGAATTTCATTTTATTTTCTTACATTTTATTAAATTTTTAAATATTTAATTTAATAATAATGATCGTATACCAAAACACATGCTCTTCCTATTTTACTTTTTTCAGAATTTAAAATAAATTTAATAAACTAGAGCATTCAATAGTCATATTCTATGAGTATTGCCAAAATTGAATGGTAAAATGTAGATAACAGAATGAGTACTCTGCCATAAAAATATAGACAACAAAAATATTTCTTCAATTTTTTAATAAGGGTTAATATTATTTAAAACTGATAAATGGACCATTAATAATTTTTGACTATTAAATATACTTTAATAAAGAGCTTATCTTAAGTTTTGTTAAAATGCGGGTATAAAATCTTAATATATTTATAAAAAAAGGGTCACGCCACTAACCTGAAGACTCATATATTAACATTTAATGATTTTTGATGGCCGTCTGGCACATATCCTAAGATTTGAGCATATATTTTGAGCTTATATGTAAATTCACCCTTTTATTTTTCAAGTTGCATTAACTTTCTTAAGTATTTATTTGTTTATTTATCTAAAGCTAACTATTGGTGTTAAACTAAAAACTTTCTTTAATAAAGTAAGTCAGTTAGTTTAAATCTAAGCTAGTGACATATGGTCACTAAAACTTGGCGGAGTAGAATAAAGGTAGTCTTTCCCACATCTCTTGTTGATATGAAAAAGTGTTGCAATCTGGGGAATATTTCTCTCAGTGCAGTGCCTGGTGGACTGGAGAGTGGAGACTGGAGCCTGGTGCCTGGCTATTAACACGCTGCATGGCACGCAGCAAAAACAAAGCGCATACTTTGACGTCTGCCCTCCTAATGACGACCACGAGAATAACGACGACGTGGCAGCGGTAGCAGCTTCCCAAGGGGCCACGACTTTATTCATGTTCAGTTGGCATTAGTCGCCCCTGTTTCCCCTTCCATTCATTTACCACTACTTTCCCACTTTTTTGTGACCTGGCCCCCAACTTTTGTTTTATTTTACTTTCTTTTATTTGCCAGTGTCTGCGGGAGTGTGGGGATGGCAGCCATTGTGCCACCAAATGCAGTAAATGGGTGGGGTGGGTTGGTGGGAAAAGCGGGAAAGCGGGCGCGAAGACGCAGGTGAAAACCCCAAAGTGCCCTAGGACAGTGCGAAGTGCTGAGTCAAGTGTCAACTGCAAATGACATTTGCATTTCGCTGGCAGCCAGGGGGGTTGGACAAGGGATGGATCAGGGGGTACATCCTGGGATCCTGGGGATCCTGGCGAGAAGGGGGCTTGAGCTCTGGAACCACTCCGGTGGCTTCTGGTGGTCGGTGGTCGGTGGCAACGCGTCAACTACGACTGACATTTGTTTTAGTTTTTCTTCCGCTTTGCGCAAGCCATTTGGCAGTTCGTTGTGTTTCCTGGCCAACAAGAGCAATGGGCAGCGGCGCCCTGAAATATGCAACAAAAGCGCTGCACAAAAAATGGCTCTGTGGAAATTTAAACTGTCAGGGGTTCGCTAATACGTTGCAGGCCTTGACTTGCCCCTTCATCACGACTCTATTTCGTGGCACAGCTTTATCTGAGAGGATTGCATAACTGGCTGAAGCCTGAAACAAAATAAAATATCTTGTTATCCCTTGTTTTCCAGTTCCTTGATTTTTAAAGACCCCCCAAGACTGTTCCTAATTTAGAACTGATTAGACTTCGGTTTATGAACACACAACAATCCAATTGATTAAGATTCGCCCCGGAATCCTGCGTCTGTAATGCAATTGACCCAGACAATATGCAAATTAGCCATGGTCAGGAACTGCACTGCATCTGCGGTAGCTGACCATGTTAAATTGTGGGTATAAACTACATTAGAGTGCATATATGTACGTATGCACATCCATCTCACTCATTGTTCGGCTTGAGTAGATGTGCATAAGTAGAAAGCGAAGCGTTGCATGCTTGAAATAGCCAGCAATTTATCGATATTCCAGAGATACAAGTTAAATCTGCTCAAGGCCTTGGTACAATTTTTACAAGGATTCCTCTAAGGATTAAATTTAATATCCATTATAAACGTGCACTTTGTGCAGAAAATGGCAAAAAATGTATCTAATAAAAGAAAATATTGAAATGTAGGTTTAATGTCTTTCTCACATTTCAAGTAAATTATCATAGTATTACTATACAAATTGTAGCTTGGTTGGCCTTGGTACTTCGCCAATAGCTATGTATATTAAATTTAAAAAGGCAAATATAAGAAATTCTTTTAATAAAAATCTTAAAGAAAATGTTTTTATTATTTCTGTTTTATCTTTAGGACCATCCTTCTGGAATAAAGAACGTTTTCCCCATTTAATACCTTTTAAAAGTGCACAGAGAAGCACGGGTTATCTTTCAAGTAAAATGTATACTTATTTTAAAATTCCTATTACTTAAAAAATTTTTTATTTTCATTAGATCACTATAAAGCAGTCATTTCATCAAAAATGCACCACTACAACACCCCTTTGAAATGGCTAACCATTTGAAACTGAAATCGAAAAGTTCGCTCAGGTTCTGTTCGAGTATGTAATGGCAAATGAAGTCCCTCCACTTAGCTGGCATTCCCAAAAATAAGTACAACAAATGGAGTTTCGAAACTATTTTTGACTTTTTGGCCATCGCCGGCGGCGGCAATCGCTCGATGTTTCTGCCCATTGTGTTTATCGTGGAACGTGGAACGGAGGACGTTTCGATCTCCTATGGCTGTCAGAGTGAAAACAAACAGAATCAGACATCTCAACCAAAACCAAACCATACCCACACCAAAAGTACCCCCAAAAAAAGAAAGAGGGAACCCCCAACACCACTCCCACACAATAAAATCGAAACTTTTGCATTGTACATGTAAATTGCCATTGCCTTCCCCAATGATGCTCCTGTTGTGGCTGTTGTATTTGCTGGGCGTTATGCAAAAGGAAAACTTTTCGCACAGCGCATAAAATTTTATTTGTTGCTACTTTTGGGCTTGCGCTTGATTTGGCAGCTCCTCACACTCATGCACATGTATGGATTGTATAATGTATGGGCCTTCCTCCACACTGATATTTGGCATATTTTGTGCACATCAATATCTCGCGTGCTAGTTGGCATCCATTCCAATACCCATGCCGTTGTCGCACAGAGAAAAATGTTCTCAAAACATTTCTTACCTCAAAATTTTATTATAAGATCATTCTATACTGAATAGAAAAATGTTTTCTTTATTTAGATCTTTTTATAAGATCGGAATAGATAAAATAAAATCAACTTCTTGCTTACAAAGTATTACCTTAATTTTTTTTTTAATTAGAGTTTCAATATAATCCGTATAAAAATAGTGAAACAGATTTTATTATTTAAATATATATTTCCTTGACATCCAAACCATTGAGCATTCTTTTCCTCTGTGCAATACCAACTCCGATACCAATTCCCATATCCCAATACCCCCCTGATCCCAAGTTACCAGGGACCCGCGGGCGTATTGGCTGCGCGTTTTGTGGTGCACCATTGAGTTCAAGCGCGCGAGTGGGTGGCTTGGTATGGGTTGCATATGTGGCACAAACGTGCACGGAACCCAGTTGCAATATCACGAATGTGCCTGTGTGCCTATTTCATTCTTCAGCTATCTGAGTTTTGGTTTGCGGCATTTAAGCAAATGTTTTCAGAATGCACTGAGTGTCGAAGTAAATTCCTCCAGCAGCTCTTCTCACAATTATCGCAAGTACTTACAGACTTTGGTGCGTGACTTTGGTTAGCTTGCTCGCAATTTTATCTAATGATTATGTATGATTTTTAAGCTGCTCATATATGTATATATCCTATAGGATACAACTTACATACCTATATAATAAGAAATGTTAACATAAAAATGTAAGGATTTTAACATTGCCTACCTCTTAAACTAAAATGAGAACACTTTTAACTACGCTTCTGTTCCTAGGGGTTAAAAGTGGACTGAAGGTCCTCATGCAATCCTAACAGAAATGTTACTGCATGGGGGTGGATCCACAAGTTCAACATAACATCTACAAAATATTTTACATTGCCATAAAAACCCCCTGCTGTTCCTTTAAATACAAAGACCAAACCTAACATAACAGCTGCAGAAAATCAACCCTCTATAAAAATATCCATAAACTACCCCTCCTGTTATGTTATGGGACTTTCCACCCCCATTTGGTAACATTTCTGTTAGAATTGCTAGAACCATTGGACCCCTAGACTTTTATAACTAACTTTGTTATGTTATATTTTTGCACCCATGGGAATCTGAAGCATTGTAATGTTAAATGATATACCAGGATATTAAAGCACTTTGTTATTGTTGTTAATGATTAAACATAACATTATATGCAAAAAATATTTGTTTTCAGAAATCATAAATAAATTCAAGCTTAAAAAAAATTATATTTGTTTAATAATGTTGAATCGACTGTTAAGAAAATTGGATTGCATATAATCCGATGACTTGTTAATGAATATCCAAAAGATATATTATATGTTCTCCTAAGTTTTGTCTGCCATAAATAACCCACCCCTTGTCAGGACTTCTAATTCCATTAGATTTTCAATCTGAAGATTTTAGTAAATTTTGTAATATGCCTAATTGAATTTGGCATAAACTGTTTACGGTTCGGCCGATTCCATCAGGATCGAGTGTCCTTTGTTGCAATCCTGGCTACTGGGACACCAAGGCGCCTTATTCCGCTTACTGGCCACGTGCAATTTAATGTCTGCTTCTGGTCAATTTCACTGAAATGTAGTTCAAGTCGGCCAAAAAGGGGCGAAGGGCATGGCGGATGCCATTTCGATAATTAAATGTATGCACATGTGTGCGAGAGTGCACACACATACACACACACACACAGTCATGGGTGTATGCACCATTAGTGGTAAAATGTTGTGCATTTTTACAGTGTGAGTGTGGCTGGAATTATGCAAATTGAACCGCAGAAACGCTTTTAAAATGTTTTAAGTGCATTTGCATGAATATTTTGGCGGCGCACACATGCAGAGTAACACAGGGGCCAGAGAAAAAAAAAATAGGAGAGTGCACTGCCGTTGCTGCAATGTGTGTCAACCAATTTTAGTCAAATTGAAATTTGTAAGCTCGGCGACCTTCTCGACTCGCCGCGACCCCTGACCCCGGCCCAGAATCGGAGTGAAAGCATTTTCCGCTTCTCACTGGCCTTCTGGGTCTTCTTCTTGGCTAGCTTTCCCCTCATTTGGCTGATGAACATCCGGAATTTTCGTTTGCTTTTTTTTTCGTGCATATTGAAAATGAAAACCACAACAAGGGCACAGAAAAACATGACATGCACAATGAGAAATTATTACAGTGCAACAATTGTATTTTTAAACATTTATACAAATTTAATATATGATAAGAAAAATTAAAAAAACATTTTAATCGATATTTTATGTCTTTTAAATTTTTACTATATTTTTTTTTTAATTTAAAATAGTACAATATATATTTCCAATATCTAAAGTGTTTAAAATTCAAATATTGTATAAATAAATAAATATAAGATATATCCATTTGATAATTACTTTTCTTTTCTTATATCCCAAGTTTTTCTCTCTATGGGACAAAATAATCATAGAAATAAATATGTACCATGTCCGTGGAAATGGCCCAAAAAGATGTACGCCGGACGGATGATCCGTCCCGCTGGCTGGTGTCGTATTCTCCGGCAGGGCCAACTAATTGAAGTGCACTGAAGCAGAACCGTTTGCCAATCTCTGTGATAAGCCATGCAGAATCGTGCTGCGAGGCGTAAATTAAAAATATAAGAAGCGGCCGACAGGAAAGTCAAAAAAAAAAAAATAGTCTCAAAGAAAAGAAGAATACCAAAATGAGACTGAGGGCCGCTGAGATACGATGCCAAATGCGCTCGAGTTGATTAAATTCGGTATCAATCACAAGTTTATGGCCTCAAAAGTCGGCTAAAGATTTTGATGGATTTTCCAGGCGATATTTAAGCCCAAGGCGGAATTTGCGAGGGGGGCGGGAGAAGGAGGAAGGGTGGTCAAAGAGCCAGCGAATCCGAGAGGAAATCATCGTCATCGCCGCTTGATTGCTCGGCCACGTTTATATCTTTATATATCGCCAGTCGCAGGATGCTAGCCGGCGCATTGGTATTGGTGCAGCTCCTTCGGTCGGTCAGTGCAGCCGGAAACGGAAACGACGGAGTCTACACAGCAACATCGATGGCAGTCGCCGCTCAATTTGGTAATGAAGTCCTTGTCGCCGTCGTTATCCTTGTTCCCAGCGATTTTGTTCCAAATTCCCGACCATCCTTTCTTTCCATCCGACTTCATTATGTTTTCTTTGGCCCAAGCTTGGCATAACAGGAAAATCATTAGGCCATGCCGATTTGGAACGCCTCCGGTGATTGCCGAGGGGCAACTACTACTACTACTACAAATACTGTACTGTAGTGGAATGCCAGCAGTAGCTGGCAGGACCTTCTGATCCTGTTCCTGCTCCTGATGCTGCAATTTTCCTTCTACTGGACTGCAATTAATTAAATTTTTCGCCCCCCATTGTTGTTGTTTTTTGTTTTGGCCGTCTGTCGCAGGGACTGGAAGGCGAAAAACCGGCGAAACGTTGCCCATGGTTGCAATGCGTGCGGCTTTAATAAATTTACAAAATTCATTAAATCCTTTGTGCAGCATGTGGGCCTGGTCGCTCTGTACTGTGGCTAGCGCCCTTTTTTACTGCCCCACGACCCGCTCTGGGGGCGTGGCATGACTGGCAAATTAAATCGGCCCAGTCCAAGTGGCAAAAAGGGGGCCAAAGTAATATAGCCATTTGTGGCCTTAATAGCCAAGTCCGGTGTAAGGAATTTAATCAGAGTTCAAGTGCACAAAACGACGGAGATTCAATGTATTTCAAGTAACATCAAAACGAAATAAAAGACATATTTAAATAAAAGAATCAAAAGCAAGCAATAGCAACTACCTTTGTCAATTAATAGTTGTAACTAACGTAAACAATTATGCAATGTCCAAAATTCATTCAACAGCGTACTTAAAGTTTGTCAAGGCAGCAGACTGATATCTCCATTTGATGACCTGAATTTTAAGGTTCAGTTAAAGATTAATAATCTGAATTTAAGAGTATTAGGTCATCAAAGCTCCATGAGCTCTTAATACGATTTTAAAGAAACATTTACTACTAAATAAAATGTCTTTCATGAATTTTTAATGAAAGCTAGCTTAAATTAAATTAATTGTCTTAATTAACTGTAACTGTAATGTTATGCGTACAAATTGCCTAAAGTGGTCTTAATAAGCCATAAAACATTCTCAAAAAAATGTAATATAGCTAATTATTGAATAATTACTAGGATCAAATTTGTACATAAATTGATGGAGGAAATGAGCTAACAAGTTTTGGAATTTCACAAATAATCGTGACAGCTGGATGTTTTGATTGATACTGTAAACCAGATTAAACAATTGGTAATTAGTGGTATTCAATCGGAAAAATACAACCATATGTTTTGCCTCCGCTAATTATTTTCGCAAAGCCTGCTGGAACGAATATAATATCGTCATGGTAGTCTATTGGCTGTCATGATATTTGTATCATTCAATTAGGCCGGGGACATAGATGGATTTATGGGAAAATTGGGAGACAGAAAGGAATTTGCTAAAATATAAACATCAATAAGCTCTCGGCTTCTATCTGTTATGCCATTTGCCTTGTTTTTTCTTGGTTTTCGTTCTTTTTTCTGCGTCTGGCAAATAAATCACATGCACTTATTTATTTAATTAGACTAACTTCTTACAAGCGCTACAATAGACACACATACGAGTACAGATGAACTCACACACGCTCACAAATTGACTGGCTGACATGCCACGAGATTGATTAGCTCAGCCGCAAGCTTTGCTTTGCTTTCCTCGATTTTTCCTCGGCATGTGTAGTTGTAGCTTGTAGATTGGTGTAAATTGTGCATGGAAATGTAACTTCTGCTCTGGGAAACTCCACACTGAGAGAAATGTGGCTTAAAAGGGGCTTAAATATGTTTTTTCAGTCAGAAGGAGTACGATAGAGATATTACAAATTTAATAATCGCTAAGAAATAAATAAATATTATTGATGATCTATGGTGATATAAAGTTATACTTAAGTAATAATATTTATTTTTAAAATTCATTATAATTTACAGATAAAATGGTTAAGAACTTCCGCAGTTAAATATATTGTCCACTTAAATCTTTACAAAATTTGAGATCTTAGATCTATGGTTATATAAAGTTATACTTAGAAACTTTAGAATATATCCATATTTAGTAATATTTATTATTAATTATCATTATAATATACTGATAGAATGGTTAAGATCTTTAAAAGTTGTGCTTAAATATATTGTCCGCTTAAGTCTTTTCAAAAATGGAGATCTTAGAACTACGATCTAGATATCGATCTTGATAGGCTCTACTGATATGTGTTTTTTTCACTGCACTAAAATCGGTTCGGTTTGGTTAGGTTCGGTTAGGTTCCTTTGGTTGCTGACATTATAAATTACCAAGCAGCAAGAAGCACCCGCAAGGCAAAAACAACTTGAACTCATTAATGTAAGTGATTTTTCTTGCGGGCGCTCGTTTACATGGTGGAGTCCTGCATCCCCATTCCCACCCCTTGGACTTTTCCTCCAGACACTTCCTCGTGATCTTGGACCGGTGGGGGCAGGGAAATCATCTTTCAATTTCAATTGATTTTGCTTGTTGCCATTGCACGTTGATTGATTGCAGCGATTTCTTAGGGAAATTCTAGCGTACATTCAACATTTTTACTTACGGCATCTTCGTTTCGTCTTATCGTCTAAGTAATTGCCATTGCAGGGCCTTTCCTTCCTCAACTTTTCCTCCCTTGGCTCCCTGCCTCTGGGCCAATTATTTGCCAGTTTAATTTACATAAATTAAATTTGTTGCCAGCTCGGCTCTTTCGTTCAGCTGCTTTTTTCTTGCTTTTGTCTTATTTTGTTGGCTTGTTTTTCGGCTGCCGAATGTCTTTGGGCTTTTATGACCACAATGGACATAATATTTATGACCAGGGGCCAGGGTCCTTAGGCCTGTTTCCTTGCCCGGTAGATAGTCCATGGCCACGGAGCCGCTTTCGCCTATGTTGTCTTTTATTGCGCCAACTTTACGAGTGGCAACTTTGGCACTTGTCAAATGACCAGCCCCAAAGGGGTCCCCATCATGCCACATATCACCCAACCAACTATATTGGGCACGAATTGTTTTACGACTTGGGCGCGTGGCGGCTCCAGGATATGAGGAACTAAAAATGGGGTAGCTATTAGGAACTTGACATATGATGGCTTTATAATGCCAACAAAAATGTTTTATACCCACTCCATGAAATATTAACTGTTTAATTTGAAGTTGAAGTCTCCTAGGTAACTAGGTTTCAATGCATTGAAAGGATATTTACTAGCATTACAGATTATGGTTAAGATATAAAGTAAACAAAGTTTTTATTAACTTAATTATACACAATATTAAACATTTTTGTAAGATATAGAAAGTACTGGGCACTGACTTTTTAAAGTCACATCGCTTAAATACTATTCATATTGTAATTTTTACTTCAATAAATATCGATATCTACTTAAAGTATTTGAAAACATAAGGAAAATGTCTTCAAAAGTAAGCAGCTTGTAACTGCTTTAAAACTATAGAACTTTATAAGGTTAATATTATACATTTTTTTTAAGGCAAAGGAAATATTAGCTACTGACTTTTGGAAGTCACCAAGTCTTAATAACTGTTCTTATTGAAGATTTTACTATAATAATTATGAATTTAATAAAAGCCACTTTAATGAAAGTACTTCAAAACACATGGGAAATGCCTTCCAAAGTAAGCAGTCTGTCATTTACTTTAAAACTGTATAACTCAATATTATACATTTTTTGTTAGACAAAGGACTAATCGAAGTCACATCTCTTAATAACTATTCTTATACTAATTTTTACTATAATAATTATACATTTAATATAAGCCACTTTACAGAAAGTACTTCAAAACATATGGGAAATGGCTTCCAAAGTAAGCGGTATGTGACTTCCCATTACTTTAAAACTTTACAACTTTATAATGTCAAAATGGCGGAATCATAATTGTTTAATTCGAAGTTGTTGGCACAGCGAAATCCGGCAGACATTGTGGCTTCTACACGTGTCACTTGGAGCAAGTTTACATGTTCGCCCCATTTATTCCCGCCCACCCTTGAGGTGTTGTCTATCCACTATTTGAGCCAGCATTGCGCCTATTAACGGGATCGCATGCATGGCCTTCTACAATGGGGCCCGCCCACAAAACTCCAACCTCCGCCCATCGACGGTTTGTGCTAATTGAATCAGAGCGCGCGACGGAAACGGAAATGTCAATGGCAGCTCAAAAACGGTGACAACGGCGGTGAAAACAAAATGTGCGTGCCTTTGTCTGTGTGTGTGTGTGTGATTGGGAGTTAGTGGGTGTGCGTGTGTGTGTGTGTGTGCGTCTAATTGAATATTGAACGAGGCTTTTAGTGTTGACTTTATTAGCGTTGCCACGTTGCCCCAAAGTGCCGATAGAAAACTCAATTAGGCAACGAAAATGTTCATAAAAATCAAGTGCCTGTTCCATAACTACATATATATTTTGAAAGCACCCCCTTCGCCCAAAAAAAAAAATAAATTATAAATTTTGTGAAAATGATGCCATGTAGATATCTTTTGCCCGGGGTCAGTGCTGAAATAACCATTAAGTTAATTAGTACACTGGCCGCAATCAATGCGATTGCGATTGCCGCTGCAACGTTCACAGCATCAGTCAACAGCTTTGGTCGATGGGCGTTTCGGCGAAGGAGGGGGCGTGGCACAAAGGCAGCGTTTTAATTGCATTTACATGTCCTGCGGCAAACTTCGTTTGCTTTTCGCCTCCATCTCCTGTTCCCTGTTCTCCTTGTTGTCCTTGTCATTGTTTTTGTGCCCTGCCATTTGCTGCTGGCTTTGTAAAGTTTATTAGACAGAATGCAGTGTATGTTTTTCGCCTCGGGGCGACCGCTAAATGTGCCAGTCCAATATAATTATGCGCCATTTAAAATGCTCTTAATGTTGCGAAAATGCTGACAACGCCACGAACGCCCATTGTGCCCACTTTGCCAACCGCCCATTGTCCCACCGTGCGGCCACGCCCCGCTGCACTTGTCGCCCGGGGAGCGGGAAAATGGGAAAAGCGGGAAAACGAGCCAGCGAGCCATAGCCCAAATTTAATTGACATGTGTCCGGACAACTCATGTCCGCTGGTCTTTTGTCCGGCACTTTGCAGCACACAGGAAAAAAACACTAATTTTCTATTGTCATTAATTGAAGTCATTATGAAATGGGTACACCTTGCCATCCATATAGAAAAAGTAGTTCCAAATCTTTATAGATCTTAAAACAAGTGTCCCATAACATACATTTAAACATACCAAGTTGTTGCTAATATCTTTTAATATCTTTAACAAAGTTGTTTGTTAATATGATATGATGAGAAAATATTCTACACTAAAATCTTTTAAAAAAGGGGGTCACTTAGCCATGACTAGAAAAGGAGTAACCTTGAATCTTTATAAATTTTAAAACAAGTTCTTTAAATATGGTAAAAATATTCGAATTTCTGATATCCCAGAGATCTATGTTAATTTTTTAAGAAAATTATATTAAATTCACTTAAAGGTTATTCCATTCCAAGTGCATTGTTATAACTACAGTGTTCTTTAACATCCCTATATCTTTTATCTCATATCTCTTAGGGTTTTTAAAAATGAGTGATGTTTCTGTATCTATAAAGATTGAGTGGTATTAATATCTAATGAAAGATATTTCCCAGTAATAATTTATCAAAAATAATTCAAAATAAGAGATACATTTCTTACAGTGCAACTGTTTGCCGAGGGCTGAAGTTTGGGGGCTCCTGGCCCGTCATTATTTCGCTTGGCGGCCCATCGAAGGTCGAATAAAATCGATGATGCGTCTTTGTTGTGACATTGCCGAGGCCCTCGGACTGGCATTAACATTAGAATTAATGGTGCAGAACGTTTTTCTCCGCTTTCCGTTTGTTTTTCCCTCTTTTTTTTCATGTCATGCCCCTTGTGTCGACTGTGATTTGCGGGGAAAAATGTGTCTTTAATTTGAAAGTTGAAACTTGAAGGGGCAAGAGAGCGAAAAACTTATGTGTGTTTAATTAAAAGAAGAAAGTTTCTACAGCCCCTTTGTAACCTTGACAGGTTCCAGATACGGATCCGGTCAATTAACATGTCAGAGCCTCGAGCTGTGATTGAATGCCAAGTTGTTGGGACCAAGTTACCTGGCCATCCGATTGGGCCCCTCCGAACTTCCGTTCTTGGAATGCTGCATATATGTAGGTATACCAGTATTTATTAAATGGCTGCGTGCTGCACACAAGCCTGTAGATACATATATGCATGCATAATGCTCTGGGGGCGGAGATATCGTCATTAATATGCCGGCATAATGTGCATTTAGGTCGGCTATTTCTGTGCGTGTGTGTAACTACGTCAGCTAAAGCTTCATAACAGTAATTACGTATTTGGGCACTCGGCTGTGGGTAATTCCAGATCTAAGCTCACATATGACTGCATGCGCCACACTCGGCAGCTTAAGCATTTCTCATTTATAATTTGAGCAAATTAGTCCGGAATTACAGATACTATGTACTGCATACTACACTACTGACCTCGCCAGTTGATAGTCTAAAGTTTATTTAATATTTTATGGCGCCCCGAAACGATGGCAATCCATTCGAACAATTAATCATTACATTTGTTTTGACGGCCCGCCCAAGCTCATGCATTAAAAATTACCACATTTAAGCTGCTGAACGAGCGCATCTATCAGCAGATACTCAGATACAAATATTCTGTCAGATAGGGATACCTAATGAAATGGGCATGTGCTGCCTTTCCGGGAAGTTTCTGGGGGGACTTTCGATTGCATTAAATGAAGCATGACAACCTTTATACCCAGACCCTGGCATCCATCTACCCATCCAACCAACCATCCATCCATCCAGGCAGCCGATAAGTAAACATGTGTCAATAAATAAAACCATTTACTTGACGCCCCAACTTCAAAACCCAGCCGCCTGCATCCTTCTTTTCGCTGTAATGCCCCTTAGATTCAATATTGTCTAAAGGGGGTTGGGCACATAAAACAGCAAATGAAGCGAAAAACTGGTAAAAGGCTTTTAAAATTCACTTAAAAACGAACAATGGCCGCCCCGCACATCTGGCGAATTTATTTCGTTTCGACTACTTTTTTATGAATCAATTTTCGTGCGGGTTAAAGTTAATGCCAGGCTTGTTTTAGTGTCGCCAAATCGGTTAAATGGCTTAAAAGTTTGCGATAAAATAAATTGTACAAAAAATATGCACTAAGCGTTTTAGGCCTCTTAATTTTCACGCTCGCTTAGCTCAGTCGTCTCGCCAAGTTTTATACTTGTTTTTATTTTTGGCTTAAACTTGGACTACTTGCCAGTCACGTGCGCCTCTAAATAGGCAATCAATGGCAGTCATAATAAAAGGTTTGCCATATATAGTTTTGTCCGGGATATGTGGGCGTGTCACATATTTATGGCCTGTTTATTGTAGGTGGATATTGGCAACGGAACTTCGGTTTGGTCCACAGTTTATGGCATCACAACTAACAAGCCTTAACGACTTAATAGCCAAATTCAATATTATTGCAATTTTCCACTTGCTCGCATCTCGCGGATGGGATTCCGTTTTGGATTCCGATTCTATAGACGGGGGAATTCGAGGGGTTTTTCAGCGTGTTTTTTGGGATCTCTGGCCGAAACCGGCAGTGAGCAGTGACAGCAGTGACCGAAAAAACTTTTGCAATTCAATAAAAATGCAAATTTTTTTTTCACTCACTGCAGTTGGTTGCAATTTTTGGCAGTTTTCATTTCGTTTTTAGTATATATTTTTTTTTTTTTTTGTGAATTTTTTTTTTGGTCTCACCCCGAGTCAGTTATTGTTGTTATTATTGTTTTGCCATGCTTGGTGCGACAGTTTGGGGAAAGTTATGACAAATTGTGAGCGCTTTGCCTTTCGTAGAAGCTCTCTTTATGGGACAAAGTTGGAGCTCTTTGTCAAATGAAAGTGGGGATACTGCGAAGGCGAGTGAATGGTGGATTGGGAGAACGCAAAAGAAATGGGGGTTACTTTCGAGTAAATTAAATTTAACTCAAGGATATTTTAGTTCAATTAAAAGAAAACTTATATTTAAAAAAGTTAGGAGAACTTGATCTTAAGTTAAATTATAACAATTTTTTTTTTTTTTTACATTGTATCTTTATCTTTTGATTCCAAGGAAGGGTATTTTTTCTTCGACTTTATGTTAACTCTTCAATTTTACTTTCTTGCTGAGTAATTTAATTTAGTGCAGTTATGCAAAAGTCAACTAAAATAAATAAAAATTCAAATGTACTTTCTCTCTCTCCATTTTTTTTTTGGTTGACAAACAAAATGGCGTCTGGTCGTCTAACTGGAACGCCAAAAATTCACTTTCGCGCATTGAAATGTAAATCAAATTTGGCTTTAAAATGCCGCAGCACAGATTTTTCCGTTAGCCATTGGAACACACGAAAATTCAGCTGACGAAGTAGATGGTTATGGGATATGGAATATAGGATGTGGGCTATATGTATATAGGATGTGTGCGCCCCCGGGCCACGCCCATCTAATGCTCGAAGTGTCAGGCAGCTGGCGGAGGGTCATGAATTTTCATGTACTCGCTGACAAAGTCGCTGGATGTGCAATTTTTTACGTGTTCCCATCACGAAATGTCAGCGTGCATGGGAATCGAGCTTGGGGACAATTTATAATGCAAATGTCAAGCGGGGGCAGTTGTCTTTTCGAACCCCCTGCTTTTTACCCCCTTGAGAGTGCAAGAATAAAATGGCCCCCCGGGTGGGCGTGACCAAAATTGAATTAAATTTTCTTTGGCGTTCACCTTCGCCGAGTTCAAGAGTTTAATTAATTTTCTTTTGTTGTGTGGCCCTAATTAAATGATTGAATTTACGCATTCAGCCCGCCGAGATCATAAATCATTAGCAGAGCCCCTTTTTCGAGGGCGTGGCCGCTAGTCGCGCCAGGTGATTGATGAGGCGGCACATTCAGCCAGGTGTAAAGGATCCCCATCCCCTCTTTTGTTTTTTTTATCAACCTGTGGGATTTCATTTCACTTGCACGAGGCAAATGTAAATCCAAGTTGTTTGCAGTTCATTCAATCATTTCATTTCTGCTCGCTTAATTGACAATCGAGTATAATGTAATTTCTATAATTCAAATTACTATTTGCACACACACACACTCATCTGAATTTAATTCGATTTAATTAACTACCAGCAATAAGTTCGTAAAAATCGCTTTTTGTTTGGCAGCCTCAAAGTCATGTCAAACATTTGTGTTTATCAAAATTTCATTTAACCATCGCCCGGGGTCAGCAATTCAGCAATAACAATCAACAAGAACAACATCAAATTCAACATCAGCCATAAATAACCGCATATATGCATACATGTTTACAGATAAACACGGTGTAGAAAAACACATTCCACCGGTTGGACAGGTGCAAATAAATGGCAAAAACATGGCCCAACCGATTGTTTTGGTGACCACCACAGCTAAAATGTTTGGTAGGTGATATATTAGCCAAGTCTGCGCTCATTGCAAATTAATTAATATCATAAAAAGCCAATAGGCATTTGCGGTGCCTTTGTCGTGCATTTCATTTTGGCCAAAAACGCGCGGCGAAAAAAAAGTTAAAATGCCTCATTTAACCAATAGTTTCTGTTTGTTTTATTTCATGCACTTGCATCGAATTAATTTGCGGAAATTGAGACAGTATTTATGGGCTCAATTGTGTGGCAAAAATGAATTCAAATTTAATGCATTGTTATTTTTGGCAAATATTTCGGAAAAAAATCAAACCATCAAGTGTGGCTTTAACTTAATTTTTTTTTTTTTTCATTTTTGGCAGGAAAACGAAATGTCGCTTTAATTTGAACGCTTTTTTTCCTGTTGTACGGCTGTATTTACTTTTTCTTTACCTATTTTTTTTCGTGTTGGCCAGAGGTTGCCATAAATTTTCGCCGTTTTGCTGTTTAACGAAAATGTAACATTTGGCGCAGACATTTTAGCAAGAACTTTTCCACGTTTCGGTTTCCGCGGGTGATTTATGTAACTCCAAGTGGGGCTGGACCCGCAGTGGGTCTATAATAAGGTGGTCCAAGTTGCGATAGGTTAAGGCAAGTGTCGACAACTGTTGATGCAGTCTGAGTAATGCCTGAGTAATGGGATTTGCATTAAATTGGCTGGGGTTTTGAAGTGCAAAAATTAAATAGCATACTTAGCGGGGCAGTCGTTCGAGTGGAATTCATTTTGCGGCAGACAAAATGCCATTAATCAAAGTTTTCCTTATTAGTTTTATTTTTTTCTTTCGCCGATAATTAGCAATTTAATTGAATTTAAGTCACATTTCAAATGCAAGATATCTAGGGAATCGCAACCCAAACCAATTTCTAATTAGCACGCAATGCGTAAACTGCTTTGGTGCCTTTGACGCTTACGCTTTTGGCCAAAAGCCTCCTTCACCACCACCAATACCATTGTCACTATAACCCACCCATACATGCGCACAGCAGGAAGCCGGGAAAGCCGGGAAACACCTGAACAGGTAGCCTGTGCGTGATGTTTCAACTTAACGCAATTAACATGTCCAACTTAATTGATGCAATAAATGTTTGCCCTCGTGTGGGTGCGTGGGTGTATGTGTGTGTGTGTGTGCACACTGCGTATACGTGTTGCCAAATGCGGAAGCCTTTTGCGTGTTGCCAAACTCAAATAGCAGGCTTACACCGAACGCCCTTCTGACTGTTTGACTCCACGTCTGTGACTGCGAAAGGGATGTACCATTTGCCGTTTAAGCTGCGCGTTTGCCCAACAAATTTGAATCAATTTGTTGAAATTGACTTTAGGCGTTCACTTGATTAATTACCATTGTATTTAAATTCCGGCAGGGGAAACGGCGTGTGTGTGGCTGTGCGATTTTATGGGGTATTATAAAGAGTTAATTAACGCTAATTAAGTTTATCGTTCAGCCCATCGATTGGATAAACAAAATATCATGTCATGACAAATTGCTTTCTTTGCGAATTTTCAACCACAAGTTTGGCGCGGTAATTGGTTTGTATTGATAAAGCGACTTAAACCACTTGGCAGCTGTCATAATCCTGATGTTAAACTTTTGATAAGATGTATAGATTTAATTAGTTAAAGAATTCGTTGAGTTTAACAATAAATGTAACTTTCTGAATGAAAAATGGTCACACTCTGCAACTTTCTGCATTATAAATGGTCACATTATTGCTTTTTTTGATACAGAAGTGCCCTTGGTCACACTGTTATCATTCAAAACAACTTTATTGACGCTTATTAAGTTAATCGCCCACAAGAAACTATCATCACTTGAAAAATGGCTTTCTTTGCTAACAGGCATGCATAATTCCTGGCCACAAGCTCAGCTCTCAATATGGCCTAGACCACTTGGCACGCCCAGTTGTTGCAGTTGTCATATTTGTGGCTATCATGCTGGCCCACACAAAAACACCAGCTAAATATTATATATATATATATATAGATATTCCCTGGTGTGCTGTTGCAGCAAAGGACGTGACTGGCAAAAATGCAGGACAGCCAGGACCCACAAGTGCTCCACGCCTGGCAGCATGACATAGGAAATAGTTTTTATACCTGCCCCGTACTGGCTGCTCATTTTCTGATCCTCTGACCTCTCCCTGTCGTGTTGTCAACTCATGTTGGCAATTTTCACCTGTTCGTTTAGTCAGCCGCAGCTTACATGCTACAAAATACGGAAGGTGCTTTTGGGGTTCTTTTGGGTTGCGTTTATGATTTGCGACATGTCCTTTGCCAAATAAATCAAATGCAATCAACAGTCCTTCAATGGTCACCTTTTCCCCATTATGTCGCCTGCTTAGCACCTGCCGTAAAAGTAAAAGAACTCCAATGGAAATTCAATTTCTACTCCAATAAAACGCAGCAGGGGCCAGAAATGGCCAAAAATGTAGACCGGGGGTCCATTGCAACTGCAATTCCTGGTAAAGACAAACGATGCAGGCGACAAACAATCTCGTATTCTCTATTAAATATTCCCTCCTTTGGGTTCCTTTCAACTTTGCCGGAAGGATGAAGTTAAAGCGACCTTTGGGAATTGGGAATTTTCCATATCCATGTAAGGTTGGGCTGTGAGGTTTTTGGAAAATGATCGATTGGCTTGATTAAAAGAAATTTGCAGCAGATTGGTCAAAGGTTTATTTATTATAAATTTAATCTTTAAGTTTACTTAGGGTTTATCGTGAAACCCCTTAGAGCATTTATCTGTCGGTTATTTTTCCTGCAATTTTCACATCTCCTTTTTCCAATATTAAAAGGAAGTTGGACTCTTTCCGAAATTCTGTTTGCTCCAGCAGATTGAAGGCTATGTGCCGGCGACACTTGAGTTGCATCCGGACATCGCCACGCCCACTTTTGGAGGAACAAATAGAAATGTTTAGCTGGAGGTCTTGGCTATGGGGCACAAAGCTTTGATGGTGCCGGAGTGTCCTTGTCCTCATCCCCGAGAGCTCACTGGGATATCATTACCAAAAGCGATTCGAATTCGGGTGGTTTGGTTTGCCTTGGTTTTGCATTGGTTTCCTTTTTTCTCCTGATTGCTTTGGGTTTTTCCTGGCTCCTGTTGTATTTTTTCAAGCATTGCCTCGAATCGGTTTTTATAATTTCTTAAAAATACAAAGCAAATATTGCATAAGACGATGTGTCCCAAAAGCGCAGCGGGAGCTCTCTATCTGTCTCTTTCCCCGCCCGTATATCCCTCTCTTTCTCACTCTTTTTCGGCACTTCCCTTGGCAGCATTGACAGTTTGGACAAAAAACTATGGCGAAAGTGGGTAAGGCAAAGGAAGAAGAAGAAGAAGGGGGAAACGATATGAGCGGCACTTTCGAAATTGCTGGCAAAACATGCAACTGTGTGTGTGTGTGTGAGTATCTGTGTGTGTGCGGGGAAGTCTCTTGTATTTTATTGAAATTGATATTCTTGGCAGCAAATGCATTGGTGCCGAGCATATTACTTTTATTATATGTTGTAGCTGCCTAGCTGTGTCTTTCTCATCTGCCTTTTTTCTGCAGTCTGCAGTCCCCGCTGCCATTAGCACCCAGGGGTATATTGCATTCGCAGTTGATTCGAATATTTGTCGGAAGCAAAGTGAAAAACTCTGATATCACAAAGTGGGTTAGTCTGGTAAGTCTCAAGGTATTTAAAAATAGATATATATTTTTGAGGTTAAACAATAATGTTTAAAAAATGGTTTCCCAAGTCTCTAGGTATTTATAAAAAAGATTTTTTTTTAGGTTAAGCAATAAGGTTTAAAAAATGGTTTCGCAAGTCTCTAGGTATTAAAAAAAATATTTTTGAGGTTAAGCAATAAGGTTTAAAAAATGGTTTCCCAAATACTCACACAAATATTTTCTCCCCCTTGTCTCACCTAAATGTATCTCAAATTTATAATGCATTGTTTAAAACTGAAAACCCCTAGGTATTTATAAAAATATTAATATCAGAAGCTGGAAAACGGGAGAATATTTAAAATTTATTCTGATTTCGATATATTATAATAGTATTTAGTTCTAGAATCAACAATGAGTACTTGAACTGTCAATATTTTCTTTTTAAAATCAATAAGCGGCTTCCTAACCATTTTAATTCCATCTAAAAATCAGCATATAAGGTATTTAAAAGTCCTTAAAGACTCTTCGTATGCCCACTCCATTTTCTTGAAATAATTCCCGCTTTTGTTGTAATGGTGAGAATAAATATTGAAAATGGCAAATGGGAATTGCACACAATGGCTGCTTGATCTCGCGCTCCGCCCTATAATATCCATATCGATAGTGTGCTATGTTATTGTCAGGCTGTTAGTTTTGGCCCTGGGAGTGCAGAAGTTGCAAATGAGTCGGTCGCATGTCGGCAGGATATTTTAATATATTACGTGTGCCTCAGAGGAGAATCCACTGATATGGAAAGACATTTCCATATTGCTTGATTGGGTGTTGGGTACATATTTATATTTTTTCTTTTTCCTTAATTTTTTTTAGATTAAAACTTAGAAGCCCACAATGTCATAATCATCGAATTAAATCTCAATTGTGGCGAGCAGCAGGCACTTGTCAGGCATGTAAATTCACTTGCAAGCCAATGGCTTTGGCGAATCATTTTAAAATTAGTTCGCCTGGAATGGAAACTAGGATTGCATAATAGGGCGCACACAATTTGGTTAAAATGTTAGGCCCAAACCAGGGGCCCCCATGTCCATGATGCGAAACATAAGCAAACAGTTCATTATGCAAATGCAACATGAAACTTGGCCTGTGGAGCGGAGAAGGGGAGAGGTGGAGAGGTGGATCCTGGATGCAGGATCCTGCTTTATGCCGCTCAGTTTTGCCTGTTTATTGTGCAGTGGCAGAAGGCAGAAGGCAGAGACAGGAGCACAAAGCGGCAGGATACGGTGGCAGGGGCATAAAGGATGCCGGCGAAGTGCAGCCAGATCCAGGTGAGTCGCTGCAGCGGCAGAAAAATAATTAGAGCCTGCCAGGTGGGCACGCATTGTGCCCAGGACCCAGGACCCAGGACCCAGGACCCAGAGACACAAAAAGGGGTCGGCGAGAATTCGGTGGGGGGTAAAAGTGAGTCGGGGTATTGTTTACCAGCTACTACGGGCGGCTCCTGTTTCAGCTCCACTCCTTTTCCCTGCCCTCTGTTGCCAGTTCGTTGCCGTGACAGTTTCAATGTGCAAATCTGCATAAATGCGCATTTTAATTTTGTTGCACATTTTGCCGGCTGCCTCGTCTAATTGAAATGCATGCAAGAGGGAAACGGCGGAGGGCTACATGCCTATATAGCCCGTTTGACTTCCCTGCTGCTTTAAGTTCTACCTTTAATGCCGGACCACACCGAAAAAATAACCTCTAATAATATTGGGCTTTATATATTTTTTTTTTTATATTTTCATCCCTTTTTTTAATTTTAAAACTTAAAGTATAAGCAAACTTAGTATTTAAAATACTTGGCATCCTACAAAAAATATTTTTTCCAATAAAGTTATAGAGCTCAACCACATTTTTTGAATTTTTATTGAGACATGTTTGTCATGAGGTGCTTAAATAAATCCAGTAAGCTATCCAAAATTGAAGAAAGAGTAGATTGCTATTAATCACAAAATTTTAGCTAAGGTTTAGTATAATAATTCTGGTATAACTAAAGGAGGACCCAAGTTCAACACCAACCAATATATTTAGAATTTGTCTTTCACAGGATAATCTTTTTGTGAAAAGCTGGTCTGAAAAAACAAAGAATTTTTATTGGATTTAGAACATAGCTCTTAATAGCTAATGTTATATATTGGTATGGGTTCGATAGCATATTTTTTTCCTCTGTACCAACACGTTACGCCCATCAAAGCCGCTTTTACGACCCTCTCCCCCGCCCCTTCGAAGGATGTCTGCGCCTCTTTTTCGGCTGGCTGGCCATTAGCAAAACCCTTTTGCGTTTATTTACCTTTATTTTTTATTTATGCGTTTGCATTTTATTATTGAACGGCCACGCGACATGAATTTCAATGAATGTCAACCGAAACAGACATCGTTTTCCGCCCGGAGGGCAATGGCATTCCGGCCGTATCATTGTCATAAAACGAGCGTGTCATCACAAATGGCAACAAATTTGGCAAATTGCCAGAAATAAAATTTAAATTAGCAGCCCAAAACGATGGGGCCTATTAAACGAGCCAGTTCCTCAAATCATTATCTCTCGGCTTGATTTTACCTTGCCATCCTTTGTCTGTTCGCTGTCAAAGTAATAAATAATCGTGTTTAGACTGAGGTGGGGGAGAGTTTCATGGCTCTTTAGGCACTTGGCAATTCATCAAGTGGCGAAATGGTAAGAAGGAAAAAAAACTCTGGGCACTACTCAAAAAGTGTCAGCCATGATTTAATTTTATTCCATTTTTATATCACACACACACACAGAAGCAGGGGCAGTGCTCATTATGCAAATTGCATGAAAATTCACATAAGCAGCTCACCAAAACTAATTTGTCACTGTCTTTTGCTTGTTAGTCAAACGGGCCAAAAAACTGGAATGAAGCTGAGAGGGCCAAAATGTGTGTGTGTGTGTGGGCCACGCTTTTGTGGCTTACATTTTTATCACTCTTTTGCGGCTAGAGTCCTGTGGGGTGTCACTTTTGGGCCAGGGTGTTTGCTGATAAACGACAGACAGGACAAACATGCAAACAATTTGATAAAGTTTGCAGTCAACAACAAAATCCCACCCACACTACTTGGCCCAACTTTAATCGGGCACTAATAAAATGCTAACTGATATTAATGACAAACTTACATTTCATTTTGGGTGTGGGTATGGGTCTCTCTACAAATTTTAAATAATTTTTATGGCTGCCACAGACTGACGGTTACTGCTGGGGTTTTCCCAAAAGCAAACAGAGTCACGCAATTTGCATAAACAAGTTGGCCGAAATCCCGCCCACTGCTAAACCTACTACAGGCACAAAAAAAAAATGTAAAATAAAAACTGAACTGAAATGAAATTTACTCGCTGCAAACGTGAGGCCGATCATTTTGACGGTGTTGTGCGATATTTGGTGCCTCATTTGAGGCGGAGTATTTGATTCCCATTTTGCTGATTTCCCCCGATTCTGAGGGTTGTCCTGCCCACCACCAACCTCCAGCGGCCAAATTATAATTAAACGCTGCATACTTGCGGTGCTGCTTTCAATTTAATTATCGCACCCGCTGCACAAAAGCGAATTTCAGCACTAATTAGTGAAATTTTGTTTCTAGTGGAGAGGGTTCGGTTTTCGGAACTCATTGACTGCACTCTGGAGAGCACCTGTGCATACCTACCTACCCACTGTTTTCCCCAAATCGAAATCAATCGAAATTGTGCACTTGCTCGTTGCCAGATATTATGGGTATTATTCGTGCTGAGCATTTGGTCTATTGATTAGCCGTAGGTACATATTGCACGCCATTAACTAAATTGGCATTATGCAAAATTAAACAATTTGAGGGTATTCCAAAAAAGGTATTTGATTATTGTACTTAATATTGAGTACAACTTGAGATACGTGGAAATATTAGTATTAGGGAGGTATATAAATTAAATCAGCTTTTAGAATTGCATTTGGTTTAGTCCTATTAAAAATAATATTTCATGTTTTATGTATATCATTTTAAGATACCTACTTAAGCTTTTTATCTTACACTGAAATTTTCTTTCAATATTCAGATTGAGTTTAAATTTTGAAATAAATAGTTATGAAAAATAATAGAATTGAATTGTTTACTAGACTAACTTTAAAGGGTTTGAGCTTAAATATTCAACTTTTATGGATTTATGTAGACCTTACATGTACCCACTCCAATTTTACTTTATCTTCTTTTTTTCTTTCTTTGCCAAACTTGCCATACGAGTTCATGTCAAATCTTTGCAAAAGTTGTTGGCATAATTTTCCGGTTTTTTTTCGCCTACTTTTTGCTGGTTTTCCCAGCCTGCTTGTGCGAGATTTTGGCCCACTTCGCTTTGGGTTTTCCCTCCGCCAGTCTGTAAGCCCAAAGAGCTTGGCTAGCTTGGCGGCTTGTGTATAAACTTGTCAAATTCAACTGTCAAACGCACCTGTCAAGCGTAACAATTAGCACGGCGAGCATGCTGCAACAGCAACAGTAACGGCAGCAACATCAGCGACAGCAGCAACATGAGCAGCGACAACAGCAACATCGTCGCCTGGCGTTTGGCAGTTGGCAGTTGGCATTTGGAAGCGGCCAACAAAGGCTTCCACTGAATCCCCGAGAAGCCGCCGTGGGGAATTCCGGTGGCTGGCTGGCCCGGCTGACTGGTCTTTCGGGCCAAAAGGTGGCAATGATTTACGACCGTTTGTCGAATTTGTCAAATTTTCTCCATGCAGCTTTCATTTGTTTGGTTAATACACGACAAGAAAAAAATATTTCGAATTTGGTTACAGCCCTGTTTATTTCAAATGACTGTACCTTTTTTATAAACTTCGGAAAGATTAATTAACATTTTTGTTCTCACAAAAACCAGTGGAGAAACCCTATCAAATGAGAGTTCTTGATGGTCTAATCAAAAATCGAAGAAAAGTAGAAATTGTACTATAAACTTATGAAAAAAATTAAATAAGTTATAAAATAAATTTAAGTAACCATGCCATAATTATTTACTATATTAAATATTATACTCGATCTAATACAAATTTAATCATTTGTTTTACTGTACACCATAGTATATGCTGTATTAAATTGGTGTAGTAAGTAAAAAAAACTCTCGTAATATCTTGAAATGTACAACTAGTATATAAAATTTCGTAACATCCTAAGAAATCATACAAAAAGACTCTAAGCCTATAGAGATCCTCGAAATGCCTATATGATTCCTTGAAGTTATCCAGTGTCGAATGAGGTTACACCCTTTATTTTTTCTTCGGCTGTAATTTGTCGCACGTCCATTACTTAGCCGGTCAATTAGGTGGTTGCAGCTTCATTCCGCGACCATTGTCAATTGCAAAAACTAACGCAAACAATTTGCTGGCTCATGCTGAAAGCCTCGTCCCTTGATGCTGTTGGCCAAATTGCTGGCCGTTTTATAAATGGCGGCAATTGCGACGGAAATGTGCCGCGCTCATGGCGTTTTTATGCGGAAATGACATTGTTAGTACGGTAGCGTTGAGGAATTTGCATAATAATAAAGCAAAAGCAAAGGCAACAGCAAAGCTGGCCCAGCACAGTGGCTAATAATATAAAATTGGGTGTCGGTCACTTAGGCGATGCAGGTCCATTTGCATTATTCGCTTTTTTGGGCCAACAAGCCCTACGGGCATCGCGTAGACCTGGCCAATTACCTAGGTAACAGGCAAATGAAATCAATCAAAAATATTCCACGAGCTCAAATTGTTTGCTTTGGCATTCTGCTTGTTTTCCTTGCCGTGCAAATTACTTCAACAATGGAAAATAGCAGGATGGGTGAGGCGAAACAGAAAAAATAAACATTACTTGGCAAAGTTTCATGAATTTCCAATCGGGCCCTCGGGCAGGGGTTTTCCCTGCGTTGCGTAAAATTTAATAAGAAATTATTGGGGCGGGGTAACGCTTAAAGAGTCTCACCAATCAAAACCATTTTTACCTTCAAATTTTGAACTTAAAATTTTATTCCTCGCTTTTCCTTGCCTTTGGGGCGTTTTGAGCAAAAACTTTTGCTGTATTGGTAAGTATTTTGATATCAAAAAGTTATTTGGCCCCAGACATTGTGAATGCTTTAAGGCAGAATTCTGTGTAAAATGTTTGCTTTTCATGTTGACCTACAAAAAAATAAAAAAAAGTCCAAGTCTGCGGGTGGAACGGGGCACGTAAAAATGCGTCACGCAATTCATGAAACTGCACAAAAAAGTCCAGGACGAAACAGGTGTGGTCCTGTGTGTTTGGCAGAGTTATGACAGGAGGACACAACAAAAAAAACTCAAGATTTATGTGCAGGAGTTTTACAATTTGATCGTCTGCTGGTGACATTCGCTGTTGCTCTTCTAGTCTTAACTCGCAGCTCGAAACTTGCAACTCTCAACTGTGAACATGTCGTAAATAAATTCGCAAGCATGACAAACTTTAAGTGCAGGTTGCACGCGTCGTATACGCATTTCGCGCAATTAGTTTTGTTGCTCATTCGCCGTGGTGTACATTCTATCTGCCGCGCTCACAATTTATCAATTTTCATCAATCAATGTCGATTGGCAAATCTCTGGCGTTGAACTGGCGGCGCACAGAGGAGCCATTTCCTTTTTTTTTCTGTAAAACAAAATTATTTTTCAATTTTATTTTTTCACAAAATAAATGGTCGCCATTCGGTGACATGTGCGACTCCCATCTGCCCTTTCTTTCTGGCTGTGCAAACGTTGATTCATTAAAATTCAATTTTCGCTCTTGTCCGTGTGTGTGTGCGTCGTTTAATTGAACCCTGTAACAGATTGCGTTACATCAACATATAGATTGTATAAAAAAGGCGACCTTGAATTTAGCTAGCCAAATTGGAGCTAAGCCTGGGTCAAAGGTCACCATTTAACTGAAATTTCTCCTCTTTTCTATCCACCCACTATTCAAGTGCTTGCGCATTTTAGGAATAATATTTTGCTTGCGGTTTTTTAATAAACTTTTACAGCACTCATAAAACTTGGCCAAGAAGTTTTGTGCGCAAAACTTTTGTGGCCAAGAAATTGATGTAAAAAGCTTCAAAGCTTTTTGCCTTTGCCTTTCGATTGGAACGCGGAAAATTAAGTTGCAACTTTGCAAGAGATTAATTCAAGTAGGAAGTAACAAAAACGTGATGGAAAAATATTTATGCCCAAATCCTAATCGACAATTAGATGATGGGGGTTGGGGGCCAAACTAATATTTGCGGCCAGCCGCAGAAAATCAAATGTCGATTCCCATCGCCATTATTCTAATCCCCTCGGCATGTTGGCCATCCATCACTTGACTTGTTGAAAATGATTTCAATCAAATGTTGCTTAAGTTTTGTGGGCAGGTAACATGAGAAATTAAGTTGCCCCCGATTTCCTCCGTTTTTCGGTGGGCTTTGTGGGGGTGTGGGATTGTGATTGATGTGCGTGCGGCTTGAGCTTATGCCCCAAGAATTTCCCTATGTAAGATGCTGCCCCGGAAAATGAAAATGCGTTCGAGAGTCGGTGGAGTGGAAACTTTCAAGGAGCACCCGACAACGATGACTCCTGTTTGGCTTTGGCCAACGGATTTGAGTATTTTTATTTGTCTGTTTGTTTGTTTTTCGCCTTTGTCTTGGCTGGCTGCTTGGCCTGCTCAACCCCACCCCCCCAAAATCCCACAATCCCTGGTGTAGTGTGTGTAGGTGCTGTGGCGTTGACGACGACGACTTGGCAGTGCCAAACGTCAAGCATCATTGGCCACAGCCAGCAGCTGGGGAATTCCACTGGAAAAAAAATAATACTAAGAAAATAAAGTGTAAAAATTCTTAAGAAAAAATGTATTTTTATAAAAGTGTCGAAAAGTATGCAGTGTATAAAATAACAAAGTATTTTAGAAAGTATTTTTAAATTCATGGCATAAATTGTTCCATACTTTTAGATACCTTCTTAAACTATTTAAGAAAATATATTTTTTTAAATTTATTATTTATGAAGGTGACCAAAAGTATGCAATGAAAATGAAAACGTCGTGTTTTGAAATAAGTCCATGGAATTTCCGTAACCATTTGTTGCGTAATTTTAGACAGATTCTTAAAATATGTTATAAAAAATATTTATTTTTAATTTCCTATGGAGGGTGCTACAGAAATCTCAAAAGTTTTGACTTAATTTATAAAGGTGACCAAAAGTATGCAATATAAATTAGAACATCGTTTTTTCGAATATGTTCATGGGACTTCCGAAAGATGTAGCTTATATAGTATATGTAGATCTAAAAATGGGAACTTTTTGGATTGTTGAATTTTGTTTTATTTGTTTCTCTGTGCTGCAAGTTGAAAAAGATCGGGATAAGTGTGGGTGTATCTTTAGGGGGCTGCAACAGCCGCAAGTAGAAGGAGCATATCCCGGTTCCTGAGTGTCCCGATTCCTATTTCTATTTCTGTCTGCGTCTCCTGCATTATTTGCTAATCTGCACAACGACAAAAACGATTTTCAAATTCTATGGTCTGTGTGCGTATTTATATTTTATTTGTGCAATTCTAGAAGCATTTCGGGGGGCAGCCTCTCCTCTCACCCGGCTGGATTTACATTTTGATTTGTTTAGCTTTTTCCTTTAGTTTTTCTTGTTTTTTTCCCCTTATCGCTGAAGGACCAGAGTTTTGGCAGTTCTTTTCCCTGCATTTGACAGCAAGTGCTGAATAATGTAATTGATTTAGATGACTTTAAATGAATTTTACAGCGGCCCAAAGTTTTGCTATTTTGAGACAATGCATTAACAATCTTGCGTAGCACCTGGCAGCTCGGCTCACCCCGGCCATAGAACGCATTACTCATGTTTTGTGGTGGCGAAACACACAGATGCCATGGGAAAAAAAGGAGGAACTTCAAAGACATGGCCCCGTGTCTCGGTGTTGAAGTGAAAAATATGTGAAATTTAATTTTCCTAAGTGATTTTTCATGTAATTCGGCACCTGCTATTATTTCTTTTCAATTTTTTCGTTGTTGTCTACTCTCGTATACTTGATAACACTTTTTTCGGTTCTGGGCACCACCCCACCCTCCCCCTGATCAATTGTTAATGCCATGTGGATGTATCCTTGCCATTCTGGTTTTTTCCATCAACAAAGTCTACAACCCCCTCAATTCTTTTTCTTTATAGTAGACATTTCAGCGCCTTGTGAACTTGGTAAGAGGCCAGCCATGCATCACTGGGAAACTTTCCTTCCGTTACTGTCGTTGGCTTGCCAGAACTTTTGGCAAGAAATATGAAAATTACATTTTCTATATGTTCTCTAGGGGGTTGTGGGGGGCTTTATGGTTTGTGGCTGCTTTCGGGGCAAATGAGCCCTGCAAATGGTGCATGCAAAGCGTGTGTGCCCCTGATTGCGCCCAATGATTGCATGACGGAGCGTTTTGGCCATGACATTTCTCCGGCTATTCCGGGAATTAGGTTAGCAGATGCAGCAGCACTGGTACCATAAGTAACTGCAGTGCCAGCTGAAACAGAACTAAAGCAGTGGCCCATTAGGCATCCCACACACTCACACTCGGTTATCGCACTCACACCCACTCACGAATTTGACCCCACGTAGCGCCTGTGACCCCACGCACGCCGGAAAGTATGCCACAGAAAGTTTAAAGCTCAGCCAAGTTCATAAAAATCATCGCAACCGAAAAAACACAACTAAATGAAATAACCGGGAGTCGTGCTCTCTTTATGGGGTATACGGAATTTCCCCGAAAGTAATTACATAATTTTTTACATTTTATTTTACTGGAAATTCGGTATGCATGCGTTATTTAGGCAATATTCAGTAATATGATGGGTTTATCATTTGCAAAATGAATAAATACATAGCAATTTTGCATTTTACCAAATCAAATGTTGCAGTTCAATTTTCTTTGAATATTAAATAAATTAGCTGAAATAAAATTATGCAATCATCATGGGGTTGTAATTACACGGGGGCATATTTGCTACATATTTGTATGAAAACATAATTTAAAGCTGGTATTTTTGGCTGAGTGATTTGAGGAAAATAAGAAAAACATTTGTTGAAATAAGCTGCTTGGTGTTTGGTGAACACAAATACATGAGTTTTTCTATGAAGCAAGGTATATTAATAGTTATAAACTAAAATGCTGTATTTTTTTCATGATCACTAGCGGATTAAGCCATATAGCAATTTTGATATATTTATTAAAGCAATGTATTTCGATACCCTATTTACTAAAAGAGTATTTCCCAGTCATTTTCCTTGGCTTGACTTTTCACTTGTGTTTTCCGCTTTTTGGGGTCGAGTGCGGGTAGAAGGGTGTTGAGTTGGAAGAGAGGGGTGAACCTCATAAATTTGCGGCGCTAATGCCATAATACCGTTTTATGAAGATGAAAGTCGTGCGTTTATTTCATTAAACAAATAATAACAGCCGAAAATAAACCGCAGCAGCAAGGATCCCAACGCTACCGACCCCATCTCAGGACCCAGACCTCCTTTTTCACCCCCATTTTTCCCAGGACATCCCTTCCTATCCAACGGCTTAATGAGTTGCTGCCGGCACATGCCTCATTGAAGGTCGAAAGGCTTACTCAAGATACACTCCCCGCAATTGAATTTCTGGCAGCACATACATATACTCGTAATATATATACAAATAAGAAGTGGGGAAAACTGTGTAAATATTTCTTATGGCATTAACGCAAATTTGTTAACAAATTTGTTTGTGCCTACAAATGAATTAGCCAACATATCCAATTAAGTCGCGGCTGATTTCCAACTTGCAGAGGTCTCAATTTTGCAGCAATGCGGGGTAAATAAATCTGCCCACCCCCCCCCCCCATCAAATAAAATGTACCTAAAGAAATTTGAAGTTCGAGCTACGACTGGGTATCATATTTCAAGCTGCTTGTTAAGTGCATGTTTTATGATTATTATCGCAATAAAAACTCCCGAGCATCAGCCAACAGGCGCCTAGGAGCCTTTGCCACAAACAAGTAAATGATACGCCCCAGTCGCAAGCTCCAGGATTCCGGGCAGGATGCAGGGCTCACAGGACTCACAGGACTCGCAGGGCAGACAGGTGGGCCCTATGCCTGGCCTGGGCATTATAAAGGCAATAAGATTTTCAAAATACGACAATTTATGCAATAAACTTTGAAATTTATGCCATTTCGTCGGCACAGACGCAGCAGACATTCTGTGGGGAGTCCACAACCAAACCCCCCCCTCCAATTTTTCCAGGACTAAGCCAGCTCTTTTGCTCGGTGCCTTTTTTCTTTATTGCCGGGCAGAGTACTTATGTACCCACTGGCTGACGTCTTAAAGTCAATCCTTGCGCTAATCCCCGGCAAGTGCGTTCCCATTCCTCGCTACCCCTCACTTTTGACTGTGTTTTCCCCAAAACTGCAACCTTATTTGGCGAAAACGCTCCCCGGGCTTCCCAGTTCATGTGAAAGTCGATTGTCGCTAATGTAAATTTATTTGCGCTGAAAGTTCTGTGCTTTTTGCGCTCGGGATTTGCATGAAATGAGATAAGCAAGTGGCATTTTGCCTGGGAGGCTCAGACTTTGTCGTAGCTTTCTTTTGGTTAATAAAGGGAAGTTTTAAAAAAACTTTTGCATTTATATATTAGGTCCTTATTTTCGCGAAAAATTATATCTAAAAAAATGATATATTGATAGTTGTCTTTTTGCAAGAATTCTTCATACATAAGAGCTTAAAAAATATTTTTGCATACTTTTAGACACTTTTAAATATATGAAGCACAGATTTATTTTTAACTATTAGGAAACGGACAAAAGGGTAAGTATGAAATATTAAAACTACATTTACATAGATAAATTAATAATTATTTGCAATTTTTGGAGATAAATAACTTAAAAGATATTGAGTTTTATCCTTACTTTTACCATTTGTATAAAGAATAAAAAAATAACCCTTTGTAAAATGATATACTAGGGTGGTCAAAAGTATTTTCACAAAACAAAAGTTAAATATACTCATAATTTGAACTTACTTCTTGTTAACTTTGGCATCAATGGAAAGGTAATTTAAATGCCGTTTGAATGATAAAATACATTTCTTAACCCATTCAGTACTTATTGAAAAGGACGAATTTTTGTGAAAATGTCCTTTTTGAACTTTTTTCCTCGACTTGAAAACTTAAATTTTTTGATGCAAAAAGTTTCTTCAAACCAAAATAATAGTAACTGCAAAAAGAATTTTTCAAAAATCATTTTGCTTATATTTTTTATGATTTTTTGAAGGTGACAATGTCGGAAAAAATTTGTATGAAAAAGAGAAAAATATGGCTCAAATGCATGTTTTTAAGCATTTTCAAAAAATCATAAAAAATATAAGCAAAATGATTTTTGAAAAATTCTTTTTGCAGTTACTATTATTTTTGTTTGAAGAAACTTTTTGCATCAAAAAATTTAAGTTTTCAAGTCGAGGAAAAAAGTTCAAAAAGGACATTTTCACACAAATTCGTCCTTTTCAATAAGTACTGAATGGGTTAAGAAATGTATTGTATCATTCAAACGGCATTTAAATTACCTTTCCATTGATGCCAAAGTTAACAAGAAGTAAGTTCAAATGATGAGTATATTTAACTTTTGTTTTGAGAAAATACTTTTGACCACCCCTGTATTTGATTATAATAAATGGAATCCATTCCAAAATCGTTGTTATTTGCCCAATATCCTTTTTTTCTTCATTTTAAATTCTATAAAAAAACCCAATAAACCCTAAATTCGTTCACTTTCCTTTGCTGTCCATTTGATAATTAAAATTTTGTAGCCTATTTTCGGGTGGATCACTTTCGTTCCCCTTTTGTTGGCTTTATTAACTTGCTAAGAAAAAAGAAACGCTAAATTATATGACTGCTGTAGGTGTTTATATAGCCATAGAGCCATAAACAGTGTGCCGCGCTGGCTATTGCAGCTTTTGTTCACCAAAAAAAAGTATAAAAAATATATTGCCTACTTTCCAGCAGAAGTTTTAAGCACCCCACATCCCGACAACCATTCGTCAGCTGAGTGTTGTTTTTTTTTTACCCGGGGAGTCTCCTTTTTTGGGATTAGGCCAGCGGCCGACCGCCCCTAATCTTTGGCAAATCAACACCCCGAAGAGGGCAAAAAACATTTCGGTCGAAATCTTTTTGCGCCAGCACACCTGCACATTTCATTTTGGGCCCATTCGGCTGGCCATTTTGGCTAAGCTACCGCTTTCTTTTTCCTTTATTTTTTTTCTTGACAATATATTCGCACCTTTTTGCTGATTTTTATTTCGATTTTATTTCGGCATTCGGCATTTTATTGACGCCCTTTGCCACGCCCCCTGACAGGCGGGGGCAACCTTACCCCGTGATTATTACTATGACTTTGATGCCCGAGGACATTTTTCTGCTTCTGGGCCCAGATCATAAACGGCCAAACGAGCCTTTGAGCGTAGTAATGTTTTTTTCCTCTTTAGGCCTACATTGCCACGCCCACTACACACACACACATGTGCGAGTGGGCGGTTGGGTAATTTCCTAATATGACCATAAAATATGGCAACAAATTTTATGCGCAAGGAAAAATCTCAATTATTTGGCAATCAATATTATAGAGTCTACAATGACATTTGGCGCCAATAAAGCGACTATAAATTATACAATAAATGTCATGGTCAATGTCCTTGAATCGGGATTGCTTAGCATAATTTAAATTTATGTTTGTAAACTACGCCCAAGGAACAAGGCCACCGACAGTTTGACCGGAAGCCGGTTTAGTTCCTTTCGGTCTGGAGTCCTTTTTTCCCCCAAGGACTCGTTAATCAGCGTTTTTTACGCTTGCGTGCTAATGATCTGTCTGTCAGTGTCTGTGTGGGTTATATTTTATTTATATATAGGTGTGTTGGCCAGGTGTTGTTGTGACCGCCGTCGTTTCTAGGGATCTGCGGTTAAAATTAAGTGGTAATATTCTTGGGGCCAGGCCAATCGTGACTGTGGCAATTGATTTACCGCGGCAAAAGGTTGCCATTCTGAAAAGTTTGAAAAGATGGTCTATAAATTATGATTATCTTATAAAACGAAAACTACGACTTCTTCAGAGAATTTAACAAGAGAGGATCTCAAAATGGTTAAAAACCCTAACATTACCAATTAACAAAATACTATAACAGCTTATTTTAGAAACACATTTAGCTAATTGCTAACTTTAAAGTACAGCTTTAAAATATAAAGGAAGAGTTGTTCCTTTTGTATGAATGTTCTTGGCTTATTTAGGACTGAATAAAATTTAAGGAATGGGTTTTAATAAAAATACTATATATCTGTAATCTTGGTACTTCCTATTTAAAGTTCGTTCCTATTAAAAACTGAAATCTATATTTTTGAAATAATACTATATAAATACTATACAATCTATAGTCTTGGACGTTAAAGTTGGTATTTCTAATGAAAAGTTCGAACTAAGTGAAGTTAGAAGTTATCTGGAACTGTATTATGTAGAGCAAGATATAGTTAGGACTACCCTGAGGATCCCGAAAGGTGTTTAATGGCATAATAGCGGAAAATCAAACAACCTACTGGCTCCAAGGAAGTTGCAGGTTGTTCTCTCGACGTCTCCAAACACTGGGTATGTCTGTCATTTTGACACACTTTCAGCAATTACAACAATGTTTGTTTGCACACTACTGTGGCCACTCCCCCCGCCTTTGGTCCTTTACCCCTCCCTCTTTCCCCCTCATCATGCTGGGTGATGATGGTGACATACTTGCAAACACCTACATAACACGCCAAGCAACATTTATAGCAATCCCCCAGGAGGGGGCGTGGCCACCGTCTCGTTGGGTAACTCGATTGCTGTTGCATATTTGATTTCAATTGAATTGCCGTTGAGTGCTGCGCACACACCACACACACTCTCATACACACACCCAAGCACACACACACACACGCATATGGGGCAATGCAACGCTTATTTGACAGTTGATTTGACTACATTTTCAAAGTGATTGACATTTGGCACACAGTATAGGCCAGGGAATGGCCATGGTCTATAGCTCTGGAAATGGCTATGGAAATGGCAATGAACGAGGGCCATCGATAGCCTCAAACTCATTCCCTCATTTGGGCAGTTTAGATCGGGGCGGAGGGTCCACAGATGAGGTCAATATAAAAGTATCCACTTGAGTAAAAATATTCATATGTTCAGATGTCTAATGCAAAATCTTATTTTAAATGTATTTTTATTTTAGGAAAATATTTCTCTTTTACAACATTTTTGAAAAATACTTTTTATTGACCATTTTTCAAGGTCCTATAAGTATTACTTGACTTTTGACTTACTAACTGGATTTAAGTCATGGTACCCTAAATATGGTTTATTATATAAGTACATAAAATGTTGTTAGGTTGTAGGCAATTTTTTATATTAGTTGTTGTGACTTTTTGAAACATATCTAGTCAGTCAGTCAAAAATTAAGCAAGTGTTATGAGCCCTTAATTATTAAGGAAATATTCTTATATTTAAATTTTAACTCTATGCCATTTTTGTTTAATTCCTATGTTAAAATTGATTTTTTAAATTATTAATTAAATACCTGGTTACCAAAATGTAACTTAACACCCCTAAAATATTCTAAAACATTAGGCTTTATTTTCCTACCCCTCATTGTGCTTTAATTCCCAGTTTCAGGACTCGCTTTAATGCAAAACTTATGGCAAATCATTTGAAATTGCTGCTGGCCGAGTTGAAATTGTTTTGCGTGCTGCTGCATAGTTTGAAGCGCATTAGGCCAAAAGCCTTCTGGCTTCCAACGGGCCACAAAACTCGATGGAGGAGCAGGAGGATGAGGAGGGGAAACAAATTAGACGCCATCACTGTTGCTTCGGACCAACTGGAGGTCAGGAGAATGGGACAGGCAACGTCTACATGCGATGCCTGTAACTCATAGCACTTAAGGGTTCAGTGGGGTCGGGTTCCGCATATATACAATGTATATGCGAGTGGAATCCCCTGGCTGTCCATAAACTCATTTGCTTATCAGCAGCAAGAAGCGATGTGCGAAAGCGCGGCAAATTGTTTCGCCAGCTAGGAAACTTGTTTTGAAATACTTTTCCGTTTGCTTTTAGCCCGAAAAACCAGAAAAGGATCCTCGAGCAGTAGGAAAAGCAAAACCAGAACCAGAACCAGAACCCGCCCAGTTACCAGAAACAAATGATGCAATAGAATTTTATGAGCCACACTAAATGTGGCTAATAGATTTCAACAACGTGGCAATAGAAAAGATACAGCCAAAGTCTTAGCCAGGCAGCCTTAACTTCGATGTGTGTGTGTGTGTGTGGGCTTGGCGCTTTATTACAACAATTTATTTTTATATTTGTTTGGCAAGTTGCGTAGAAATGGGCCAATGTAAGCGCATTGAGCCACTGAAAATCGCTCAAAAACTTCCAAAAGGGCGTAGACCGCCCAAACACACACACAAGGATATTCGCCCAGGACTTACACTAATGTGCATACTTGTGGGTTAGTTGTTCTGCCAAAGTATTTAGCCGAAAGTATTTTAATTTGGTAGGGGCAACTTTTTTATGCCCTTCATAAGTTTGTGCGGCTTGGCTCGCATTTGAATTTATGTGACTTAATATTTTGTCAAATTCCTCAAGCTTCCCGGGCAAATGATTATCAATTTGGCACTGCCTTCCGGGGAAAGTGGATTTTCTCCACACACACACACACACACACTTTACCCCGCAGGAAAAGCACATAAATGCGACACTCATTTCACTTGATGCTACCTTGGGGCGTGATTATGAATTGTGAGCGCAGATTTGATGTTCTGACTTCTTCCTATGCAAATGGCGCAGCCATCAAAAATTCTGCCAAAAATTCCCAGAAAATAACTGAGAAAAATAAAGACTGAAATGAAGCCATTACAAAGTTGGCTAAGAAATTTAATAAGCTTCCATGAACCGGCAGCTGAACAAACAGCGACTAGAAGCCCGAAGTCCGAAAACCGAATGGCCCAGTCAACCTTTTAAGGTAACCGGAGCGCGGCCAATTTGGTACGCAAAAATATCATAAAAAAAAATACAAAATATAAAAATCTCCTCCTTTCACCAAATCAATTTTCAGCCAGAGCGAAAATTCGGAAAAATTCAGTGCAAGCTGCTGGCCAAACAAACGACCCATGTCAATTACGAGCTGAAAGCAAATATATTACAATATCATAAAAATGAAAACTCAAACAGCCAAAAGTCGACTCGGAATAAGAAAGAACTTAAGTCCCGTCCCGCTTTCGACTTCCAATTCCTGGGATACCAGTTCGTATTGCCGCCAAAAGCGCAGCACAAACAGAAATGAAGAGGGGACCAAAGTAAAAAAAAAATGAGGGGTGAAATGGGATGGAGAACACTTTGTAGCAAAGACTCGAGTTACCAATGACCCTCATTATACCCTGAAATCGAAGGGTACACTGGGCAGTACTTACTTATTTAAATATTTGAATACCATCCTTTGCCTACGGCGTTAAAGATACTTGAAATTAAAAGACTTTTCCCAGCATCCCTAAACATTCATTGTTTTCATTTCATGATGATTGTTTGTTTGGTGCACTCTCAATTTCTAAACTGTTTAAGAAAGTACGTTTTTGGAATTTTAGGAAATTTTCAAATGAAGGTTAGTTGAAAAGGATTTAAAGAGAAGTATTTTTAAATATTTTACAATCATCTTGTTGTCAAGATTTTATAGAGGCTGTAAAATTATAATCTAAATCAACATGTTTTTCTCTGCATCAGTAAGTATTCTTAGTTTTCTATTTATGAAAATTATTTATTTGATGTATTCTAAATTTCTACATTGTTATAAAACACAAATTTGGAAAAAGTATACAATTTGTTAAAAATGTATTCCGTTAGTATTTTCTGTTTCATTTAACCAAGCAATTTTTAAGGCTTTCTAAGCTTTAAAAAATCACTTATGCACGCAGAGAAAATCATTGATTTTAAGTGAATTGAAACCCCTTGATTGCGATACCTCAGGGCATTCGATATTCCGCATTTAACTCAATATCGCACCCATCCTGACTTTTTTCCAGTCTGTTTATTTTTAGCAAATTGCGCGCATTGACTAACTTTCGCTGAGCACGAAACGAAACGAAAGTTGCGAGGGGCCAAAGGCCAAAGTCCAGTAAAGCCAGGACTGGCAATCAAATGTTGCCGATTTTACTTTGTGTTGAGTGCAACTTAAATAAATGATCGGAAAGCGGAAACAGCGCCAGTTTCTCCACTAGAATCGCAGTGATTTAAGTCCAGTGAGCCGTGTTCATTTGAAACCTTTAAAGTTGCACCGATTTTCCAGCTGAGCCATAACTTTCCTATGTCAAATGACCAGACACGAAAAGGGGGTGGAGGATACATGGGGGCGTAACGCGGCCAACTGGCTTTTGGCCATAATGAGCAAAGCCCAGGAGGAGGACCAGAACTATGGCCAAACGATAAGCAAGCATCCAGGGCCCCAAAATGCATTGCTCCTGTTTGCCATGAGGTCTGAAATCTGAAATCTGAGGTCTGTACCATGTGCAATGGCGCACGAGGCTGGGAAGCATGGGCGATAATTGAAACTATCATTAAGCCAGGTCAAATCCTTTGCCAAATAAGATGGCTCCTGTCCTTTGCTTCCCCCTCCCCCTATTTTTTGCCACACTTGTAAGGCGCTTTTGTTGTTGGTCAGGTAAGCTGGTCAAGCCCATCAATGGTGTCCTGGCAAAATGATGGCCAGGAACTTCAAAACTTTAAATCTGCTGCTGGACTGCAGCTTTTAGATATTTTATCTCTTTAGGTGCACTGGGAAACGACGAAGTTTGGTTAACTATTTTCTGAAATATTATTTTTTTAAAGTTCTTACATTTAAAAATATATTAATACTATCACTACAGTTTCTAAATAAATGTTTATGCCATTTCAGTTGCCTAAGAGTATGCAACACTATCTTGTTACTCAGAAATACAACGAATTCATTTAGAAAACCAGGTATCTTTTAATCATTGCATACTTTTAGACACCTAAAATTATATTTGAAAAAGATTTTAGTAGCTTATGTGGTATCCGCTTATATTTATATTATAAAAAATAGCAATTGATTTTAAAAGATTAAAATGAATAATATTTGTGTAGCAACAAAAAAACATTTCGAGCTTGAACCACAAATAAATTGCAAAGACCAGTATGGCTTAAATTTCTATTTAAACAGTATATTTTCTGAAATCTGAAATATGTGCTCCTCATTTATTTTTTCCTCTGCTCATATCCAGCTGATCCTGTTAACTTTTGACATACCTCCCCAGGTGGGCGGAAACACCAGGCCTGTTGGCTTATGAAATATGCAGCAGCAGCACTCATTGGCAGCACATTTATGCGATTAGGTGCAACAGGAAGAGGGACAGAAATAGGAAGAGGAACAGGAACAGGAACAGGAGCTGCCAACTACCAACTGGCAACTGCCAACAGCCGGCTGTCAGCCGACACTTGGATTTCGAGGACCCAAAAGCCCAAGGAAACTGCTGCGTTGACAGGACGCATAAAAAGCTACCCTCTTCACACACGCAGCGAAATCAAAAAAGGGCTCCCAATAAAAAGGCAACAAGCCACTGACAGTTGTTTTTACTCCGCTTTTTCTTTGGCAACTTTCTTGGGTGGGCAGAAAAAAAGGTGACAATGGTTCTGGGGAAAAAGCGGAAAAACGGCCTGAAAATGGCCATTTCCGGACCTCAACTCGTTTTTCCGGATCTGCAACATATGCGATATTGCCGTGTGTGGCCAGCCAGCTTGTAAGAAACGAAAATGAAATCAAAACTAAACAACTGCTAGCGTCGGCCAAAAAGCAGGGCCCATTAAATTATTAATGCCGAACCAATAAGCTGGAAATCGCTTTTGTGTCCATTTGCAAATTTTAAATCCTTCGCCCAGCACACACGTGTAGGACACTTGGAAAATTTGCCTAACAGATCGCGTTTGAATTTATAAAATTTTTCTTTCGTTTTAATCAATTTATAAAAAAGTTTCTTCTCTCGTTTTAATCAACAACACCATAATGTGATTGTGAAAAAATACAAAAATATTTCAGAGAGCAAAGTTGAACTTTTTTTTAACAGCATGAATTGAATTTCATTTTATTATATTTATATACAATGAATAACAATAACAATAAACAGCGATGGTGATGGTTTTTTAAACTAGTTATTAGTATTATGATAAGGTTACACAAAAAATCAAATCAAGTTGTATTCATAAAAAAGGTGTATCTTCGTTTTATTAACAAATACGCAATTTAAACAAAATTGTTGGGTTGCTATATAATGAAGTTATGAAAATGGATTTCAAAGTGTTTTTTAATAACCCAAAATTTTAATTTTGGTTGGATAATTTCACGTAAAAGTATTTACTTGTTTAATTAAGGGAAAGCAACCTTACTGCACTCAAAAAAATGTACCAATATAATAGTTTAATTTAACCTACCCAACGAATTATCAATTTATCAAATGAAATAGTTACTCCCCTAACAACAAAACACACAACGTACCATTCCACGGTAGTTGTACTATTGTATAGTAACCAAAGCAACAACAAAAGCCACATCACTATTTTGAAAACTTCCTAATCTTTTTTATAGTTCCGTATACGTATTGGTAAATTTTATCCATATAATTTTTTTATGTGTAGTATTAAGTTTGAAAAACTATGTTATTACAAATTAAGTTCCCTAATTTTATAAAATTAAACCTCTTTTGTTATTAGGAAACAAAAATAACTACAATTTTCTTGAGTGTATGTTTAACAATGACTTCTGGCCAATGGACCGCAATCGTTTGGTGGTTGTGTAAGTGGCTCGATTTCTGATTTATTCAGCAATTTCGCAATGGCTCTTGCGAGCCACTCGACTGCTAGTCTCACCGCTGGTAAATGAAGCATTTATTCGGAAATAATCGGCATTAAAATAATACGCAAATTCCCATGGCCAGTGGAACCGAAAATCTGGCATAATCATTAACTTCCGGGCGGATAGCTGTGTGTGTTTATCTAGCCAAGTGCCGAGCGTGTCTGCGGTGGCCATCAAACAGCGCCAGAGCAAAGATGATGGGCCAGGATGTGCCAGGATATCCAGGATATGGTTGCCAGCCAGCACCGCTCCTGGTTAATGCACTCCAACTCGTTTCGATTGGCAGTAAGCCCCTTTTGCTGTGCCGCATTGTGCAAATTACAGCTGATTGAGTTTAAGCTGCAAATGCACTCGTCCTGCCGAAGGACAGCAAACCAGGAGCGGCAACGGAAACCAAAACAGGATCACAGGAGCAGGGGCTATAAACCGAAAATTGCAGCAGTTGTTGAGCATCGCTGGAGTGGCTTGTTTGCAAATGGGCTAGCATAATTTTTTCGGAGCGCTTTTGTTGCCCCTTCCGTTTGCCATTGCCATTGCCAATGCCATTTTCCCCATTTCCTTTTTGGGGCCCTTTTGGAGGGCGGGAAAATTGATGAGTGGCGAGCGTGGAAAAGACACGTAGTCTTCGGCGATTCTTCTGCCCGTGACAGCAACAATAAAAGTTAAAAAATGTTGCCAACAATTTGGTACGAAATGAAATGGGCTCGGGCAACGAGTCAATCGATCAATGGACCGCTGGACCGAACGATGGTCGGAAAAGTCTCCTTGATTTTGACATATTTTCGTCACAGTCTTCATTTGCTTCTGCCCTTTTCGCTTTGCCCCGCTCTCTATTCATTTTTTTTTTGCCTTGGCAAGTGTCCTTTAAAGTGGCAACACTCGGCGAAAGTTTAATTAAATTTTCACAAAATTGTTTGCCCTGCAATAACAAAGTAGAAAAGTTGCAAAACTACTGCAAGTTCTTAGGCAGCTTGCTAATTTGTTTGACAAACAGCGCGGTTACCGTTCGTTGGGAAAACCTTTACCCCCGTTTGCCACCCTGCTAACCCTTGTTAAAAGCCGAGGGGTTTTCAGAAATGGGCTTTGGCTTGGGCTTAAGCCGGCAAACCGCATTACCACAATTAAAATTAGAAAGCAACGTGCTGGCACTTTTTGTGCAATTTAAATGTTTGGGCTTTGCGTTGCGCATACGCCACATAAGCCGCTCAGGAAAACTTTTTGGCCCTTTGTGACACACCGGAAGTACTGGAAATTGCATCGAACATGATAGCCGCCTTCGCTTTTTCTGCCCTTTGATTTTGCAGAATTTAATTAAAATATGCTATCTGCGTTGTAATTACATTTCGATGGCTGTCCACTCAAGTGGCGCCTTAAAAAATGATGCCAACTGCAACAGAACAATTGCCCTTTCCCTTTCCCTTTCCGCCGACTCTTGGCACATAATGAAAAATGCTGACATAGTTCTGTTTGCCAGCAAACAGCAAACAGCAAAAACAAAAACAGAATAACAAACAGAGAACAACGAACAAATTCGTTCACTTTTTTTCAACTGCCACCCAAATCGCATTTTGTTTGTTGATTTCTGTTGTTTGTACCGTGCATGTTATTACTGTCGGTTGGCAAAAGACCAACGATTTTATTTATTAATGTCGCTGATTGCCATTTGTGCCACATGCATTTTTCACTCCCGATTCGCGATTCACGATCCACGATTCACGGGTCCATGGGCAAAAAATCAAAACCAAGCGGTCCGCAAGGTAGAGGCCAAAAAAATGCACGGGCGTCAGACAAATTGTTAAAGTGGTAAACTGCATTTATTATATTTATTCATGTCAACGTTTTTAAAAACCCGGCACCTGGCAGAAATAACATCGTGTGTGTGGAAATGCCGTATACCCAGTAGTTTTATGGAAGGAGCGAAAAAATATTTAAATAATATCGAATTACCATTTTAAAGGAACCTGTGCTTACGACATCACTTATCGATGATACAGATTCAAAATATATTGTTGCATACTTTTAGACAGCTTAATAAATTATTGTAAAAACCTAATAATTTTAAGGAGATTTAGGCTTAGAGATTAATATATATTAATCTATAAAAACAACATGTAATATGGTTTTTTAAGAGCTCTGAAAATATGCTATAAGCCCCTAGGCTATCCAAACCTAAAATATAATGTTGCATACTTTTGAATACTTTTATGAAATATTTTGTTTTATAATGATTTCATACGGATTTAAGTTTTAAATTGTTGTATATGAAAGGAAAATGTAGTATTGTCTTTATTTGGTATTTGCTACCCTGTTTTGGCTCTACAAAAACTGCAAAAAAAATTGGAATTGGCTGGGTTTGGAGCTCATGAAAAAGCGATGGCACAGCCGCCAAAAGTAAAAACCATTGCCAGCTTGATTATGCTGCTTAACGGCGCGTTCTGATTGACATATCCATTCTTGAATTTGTGCCAGCAATTGCAGTGACCCCCGGCTATAAAGCTGTCCCATTTTATTTACTCCACCCCAACATTATTGATTTCAAAGCACCCTGCATTGATTTCGGCTTCTGCTACTCCTTTGCTCACTAAAAAGTTCCCCAAAATTTCTACTCGCCACAAGAAACTCGCGCAACTTTCATTTATCATGAATAATTTATTAATTTCAAAGTTGCCGCTGTGGCAAAGGAAGCGGCAGCGGTGGCAGCAGCATCAGCAGCACTTGTTGCAATTGTTGTTGCTGCCGCTGGCTGCCTCAGCTTTTTGTTTAAATTTTCAAATGACAAAACTTTGCACATGGCAAGCGTTTTTTTGCGCTTTTGGCATTGGCCAAAGTTTTTAATTAGTCTTTGATAGGAAAGCCACCAAAAGCGCTATGCGATCCCGATCCTTGGCCATAAAATGTCCCAGTTTAGTGGAGTTTTCTCGGGTTTTCTGTGTATGTGTGTGTTTCTGTCGCGTACTGGCAAAATGGGTTAATCAAAGTTCGGTGCACCTGGGGCCGCTTAGCTCGCTCTCTCAGATTTTAGATTTCTGATTTCAGCTTTTGAAGTTGCCGCACCGGTTACCGGGTACCAGCTTCTTGTGATGTGGCCGTTGGCAAAACCATAATTACGCATACGCCATGTTGCACGCAAAAGGCAACCGCCGTATGGGGCGGGCTGGAAAATTGTCAGTGTAAATTGCAAATTCATATCAAATTACGAGCCAGTCGGGATCGGTCGAGGAGGAACTTGGCTGCCATGTCAGTTTGTCACACTTATCGCAGCGGCAACGGGACGTATACGTTATGCGAGTCCTTGCAGCGGCACATCAAGTATACGTCCCGTTGCAACTCTCTTCCTGCAAGTGCATCGGTATTTGGGTCTGCTCATTCGGCTGCTTCTACTTCGTCGTCGTCTGGCATTTGTTTAATGTTTTTATGTTGCATTTTTGCCTGAAATATGCACACGCTACTTTTATTGCCAACTCCCCTCTGGCAGCTCTCTGGGATTTTCGTGCTCGCCTGCATTTTACACATGGCAGCCCCATAATATCAAGTTTGCAGAGACAGCATCGTTTTCCCCTTTTTCCCCATTTTTCGCCCCTCGGCCCCTTGGCTCTCATTGTTTAGCTCTAATTGCTTTTTCGCTTAGTTTTCATGTCGGTGCTCGGATGGCTTCTGCTTCTTGATTTCCCTGCCGCATCGCATCGCATTTCCGCTTCCTGTCCCAGCTACATCTATATATGTATATATATATATATAGATGGAGCTAAAGCCCACACCCTTGGATGGCAAAGTGAAAGTAAATACTTAATTATACCGAAAAAAGGATGGCGCATTTCTTGCTCGGCTTACAAGCGGCTTACATGCTCTGCATCCTGTGTAGAGGGGAATTGCTGAGGACAATTTAAAATCCAGTTAAAGCAGTAGTTGGTCATTTGCGCTAAAAGTATCTCATAAATACAATGAAGCCGTACATCAGTTTTCCACCCACTCCAGCACTCAATTATCCATCTCTGTCGTCTCGGGGCGAATAAAATCAAGTATGTGCCATGGCCATCTTCAATTGCAATTTATTTCCGACAACCAATGCCGCACTTGCAGAACTCTTATTACCTTTCATTGGCTTCACTTCGATTAGCTGCAGCCAAAGCCATAAAACTAAGCAATTTGCATCTAGCACACTTCACTCTCATCTCATCCCATCCAAGCGGCGCTTTTCCGGGCTCTTTAAGTTCGAGCTTGATCCCCAGCCAATTTATTTTTATGCAGCAAATTGCAATTCGCTTCCCTTCGTCGTCGTCGTCATCGTTGTCGTCCTGAGGATTTGCTGTCATTTGCGTACTTTATTTCTGCCGCTGGTCAAAGGCAAAACTTTCCTCTGAGGCACTGAAACTTTCTAATATTTTCAGCACCTCAGCACAAACGATAAGATCTCTCGCACGCTCTCCTCAGTTTTTCCCCGCCCTGCGTCTTAATTAGTTGAATTCTATGCATTTTCCACTAGCACACCCGGGAGTTGGGGAAATTGGCCAGGGAAAAATTCTAACCAGCAAAGGTAAAAGCAGGTTAAAAAAAATAGAAGTACGCAGGAAGAACAAGTTTCGCTCTTTTGGCATAACTTTGCTAATCTTTTGTTACGCCAAAGTTTCGATGTAGATAAAATGTGGCAAATAAAAATTGTTCAGGCGTGTGCTGAAATTCCCCTGGGTCTTTTCCCCCTGGCCAGCGAAGTGATGACAATTCTGGTAGTAAGTAAAGTCAGAAAGTTCAACAACTGATTTATTAAAACTACTTGTGTTCTTAAAAAAGATTCTTCGTGAAGGGAGTTTTAAGATCAGGTAAAAAAAATATTGAGTAGACATTCAAGGAAGGGTAAACGTTTTTCTTTAAATAAATAAAATACACAATAAAATAAAATTCTCAATAAAATCATTAAAATTTTCTAAACATTCCAGCAATCTTTTTATCTATATGCTTAGGCTAGAAAATTTCTTTACCCATTTTCGAACTGATAAATCGTGTTAACAAACCCCTATCGTTGTCGCATCGTTTATGTGCATTTTCGGCATTTTTCCGCACTTTCCGTCAATGCAACTGACAAGTTTTCAATCTCAGCTCGCCGGCAGCGTCAAAAATAATTGCAAAATGCATCAATCAGCTGTCAGGACTACGACTCGTCTGTCCTTCAGTTTGGGTTGGAAAAGCAAGAAAAAAAAAAAAAGAGAAAATACTGAAGTTTAGCAGAAGTTGCCGTCGTCGGTCTGTCAAATGCAGTCGCTGTATTAATGCCACGACAGTTCATATTTTGACATATACCACAACCACGAACACAGCCACCGCCAACTGAACATATTTCAATTTGTCCGGGGCGACACTTGAAGGAGTCGTAACTGCTCATTAGCCGGGATTACGTCTAGACCGCATTTCCGATAATTACTCTTGTATTGGCAGACGGCAAAAGTTTTTCGGCCCGAAACTAAATCGAGCACAAAGGCCACCACAGCAGCCGCAGAATCGGAGGAGCCGAGGAGCGGAGGAGCAAAGGATCTACAAGGCGCAGGACTTCAGCCTGGTATGGTCCTGGTCCTGGGATTATGACCAGAGGACAAAGCGCAATCAGCAAGTTGACTGCGGTTTCTCGGCTTGAATCGTTCGACTCGTCTCTTCTCCTAGTTGGCCAGCTAATGCGGTCGATGGCGCCGTCCTCTGATTGATTTTTACATGCCGCTTTGCGGGCAATACCCATCCCGCTCTGCCCCTTTCCCCTGGGCCCTCCATTGTAATACTTTTAATTGACAATTGCGGAAATGCAAGGATACAAGGATAAAAATCCAGCTGCCGACCGCACAAAAGTTTTCAATATTTCAGCAGCAGCCGATGGGCAGTGGACAAGTGATGGAATGAGACGGCAGTTCAATATCCAAAATGGCATCCACATGTAAACGGGAAACAAGCAAATTGGTTAACAGAAAAACCGCAAAACCTTTTAATAATGGACGGTCTGACAAGGGAGGGAGGGCTTCGGAAAAGGGAGAAGTTCCCATAAAATGTGTGTAATGACCTATTGGAATTTTAGGGAATATAGTGCCTGGAAGATGGTGAAATTAAAGAATGAAGACAACTTATCCTTTTAGATGTAACAGGAGAGAATGCTAAAGTCGATAAGCTCGACAATCAGATACCCATAACCCATTAGATATATAAGCAGTAAAGCGACTGTTCCCATGGTATATGGTAATTTTACTATTTTTTGTAGAAGTTTTACTACTTAATAGTAGTTTTAGTATTTTATACTTGGGACCAACTCTTAAAATTCTAAATGTGAACAATAAAATAGTAAATCTCGCAACAAAAAAATAACAACTCGTTACTATTTTATAATAGTTTTATAACGTATTAGTAGTATTACTATTTTATAGTAATTTTTCTTTTTTTAAAGTAAATTTACTATTTGTAAAGTTGTTTCATTATTTTATAGTATGGGATCTTAGTGACATTTATAGCATACGTTGTATGCCTGCTTCCGTATTCCCCACATCTGTGAAAAAAGGGATAAAAATTTATATAGATATGCAGTGAAATAAAAATTAATTTTGAAAAATGTAGGTGCTATAAGTTAACTTATGAATATGGTTTGGAACATAAGTTAAGTAAGGCAGTATGAGTTGCAGCACAAATAATCTTGCCCTAGGACTCCCACGCCCAAATGTCACATTTAATATTCCTGAAGCGTTTTGAATGTTACGCAACACGATTCGTACGCCCAAGACAGGCCCGCAATTCCCAAAATATCAATTATAGGACCGAAAAATACGAGCCATCTTGCGATGGTCGAGGGGGGAGTGTCAGTCGGTCGGTGGGTCTAATATAACGGGTAATTAAGGCATACGCAGACAGGCGGACGCCGCAGGACCAATTTCCCCGGCGGTTCTCTCCGGTTACCGTGCCTCTAGGGTTTCCCGGCCGCATTCGAAATGCTGGCAACGTAATTTGGCAATTTACGTGGACGCTGGCCGGCACTAGTAACACAAAACTTATATGCGGGTGTTGAATTTCAATAAAATATGCAAGGTAAGTGATATGGCAGCCCGGCGGACTGGCATTACTTGCCACTCCATCTTGCCACGCCGTTCCGCTCCCATTCAACCGGGCCATTGCGGAAGGATGGTTAAAATAAATTAAAAATGGTGAATGCATATTTTGCACATTAATTGAAGATAACCGCTCATTAAGCCCGTCGGTACAGTGGTAAAAACGAAGCTGCACTCGAAGCACGCATGCCGCGCCCTAATTGGATAACACTAATCAACATGGGTGCGGGACTCTACTTAAGCCATTTGTTCGTACTTGTCTTCAATAGAATAAAAAAAAATATTTTTTGTTAAGATTATCATAACTTATTTATGACTAAAGTAAATTTATTCACTAAACTAATCTCAACAAGAAATAATAATTATAACTATAGTTGAGCCCGATCTTTCCTAGCTCCAAGTGCCTATAGGTCGAATTAGTTTTATTGGCATTGGTATACATTCGTATACAATGTATTCTATAACTCCAGGTCTCCGTATCTAAAACTTTTGTTAATGACAGATGGTAAAATTTTAGGGAAGGTGGAATTGAACCCAGAGCATCTTAAATGAATATTATAAGAACCCCTTTAAATTTTACATAATTTGTAGCTTAATATTCCATGACTTTCGATTTTTTAATTGATTTCATAATTAATAAACCATAACTCTGGTGGCCAGTGTAATCCACTTTATACTCGCTACTCCATTGCCATGTAAATTGAGGCGCTTTAGCCCGCCCTCATGCATTTTCATTCAACTCCGTCCGATAATTAAGATGTGAGGCAAGTGGACGCCAATCATTTCGATAAATATTTAAAACGACAAACGCGGTCGAAATAAATCAATGGAAATTGTAAGGCAGCCGTGACGGGCCCAACCTCTATGGGGAACCAAATAAATAAACTCATTCCGGCAGATTTATTAGCACGTATTTGGTATACTACCTATGTATTTGCAAGCCGGGCGGTCTGGAAAATCTAGGCCCTCATTATGTTAAGTGATTTTCGTTGCCTCGACCACTTCCGCCCCAAAATCCAGAATTGCAGGAGGCGGCGGGCAATTGATTTGGCGTTTGCCTTTGATCGATTAGAGCCATCAAAGCAGCGCCCTCTGGCCCGGCCGCCTATTCCTATTTACTTTTGGCCATGAGAAATCGCCGGACTCGGCCGGAATGTTTGCCATTTCATCACGGAACGCTCCACTGGGCCGCCCGTCGAGCGAAGTGCCAGTGCACGTTTGGGCCCTCATTTGTTTTTATGCCGCAGTCGAAGGGATCCGAGGAGGGGTCTAAAAAAGCGGACCTCTAGCCAATCCGGAAGGCAGGAGCTCAAAAATGTGCAAACTTACACTAGGGATGGAAGATTCTCATGTGTAAGCACAGAGATTTTACAACTTGGAATAGCAGAAAGTCAATAAGCTTGTTACAAACTTGTTATATTTAGTTCTCGTCTGAAAAATGTGGACTTATTATTTTTCGTTTATTTAGTAGAAAATACGAGCAAACTAATAAACGTTTATAAACTGCTTTGTAATTTTGGGTACTTGGTATATTGCATTTTTTTTTCTTTTATTAATAACTATATTGAAATAATAAAGATTCAAATTATTGAGCTTTTGATTTCCGTTTATCAAAATAGTTTGGTGTTATTATGGAACTAATTTGGAACTTTCTGCGACTTAGTTAAGACATAATAAAGATGCATTTTTAGTATAGAATACAAATAATTTTGGGTCCGAAAAACATAGGATTATTTTGAAAATATGATATTATTTTATGAAAACTTAGAAAGTCAACACTCACGAGTTCATCCATAGCTTGAATATTTTCGGTGTTTTTTTCTATGGTTACACTTTTGGCTGGCCCTTTCTTTATTTGCTTAGAGTGTGCATTTTGGGACGGGCAGAGGATATTTGGGGAAAGAATGTAGGAGGCTATTCGACCCACCATTTTTGCCCCTTACCATTGCCATCTAATGCCCTTTGTGTACTGGGTAAAGTTAAAAACGGCGCTAATTTTATGACGGCCCAAGTTTGGCACTTGTCAAATGGGAAATTTCATACCCCAAGGGCTGCTTGGCCCAAACCTCTCACGCCTTGGCCCAGTGGTTTTTATGCTAATGTTGAGAGTGAGTTCTAGTGGGCGGCTGTGTGGTGCAGATCTTTTGAGGTCTGCAGTGGTCTTTAAGCCAACACGGGGCATCCTTAAGCCGTCCTGGTAGCTCCGCCAGTTGGCGGTTGGTGGGGCTGACTTGGCTGTTTGTGTGTTAATTACTGCGGCGTGTGCGGCACTCGTGAATCATGACTTCCGACTTCCCAGCCAACCCACCATTCCGCCATCCCGCTTTCTAATTATGTTGCAGTGGAGTTGGTGGCAGTGGCAACCAAACAAACGGCAAGGCAACAATTCAACCGCAAACGCATTTAGTTCATGTTGCACACACAGCCCGAGAATCCAGTAAATAGTTTACCGAAATCAGCATTAGAAGGCCTAGCTACTTGGCCTTTGAGCAGTGATGCGGGGTTTTTAGGTACATCTAATATGTGTAGGTACTTGTAGGTATACCTTGATATAAAAAATGATATATTATGAAAATTAGTCTAAGAAATATATAGGAAAGTGCTTTGTTCTTTTTCAACATTTCCAAAAAAAATATTGGGGATCCATACATATCACTAGGCTTTTGTAATTTCTATTTTATTATAGGTGTCTAAAAGAATGCATTGAATAAATATAATCGACTTTATGAATGAATTTAAAGTCTTTCTGAGTTTAAAATATATTGTAGTATTCTTTTAGATACCTAAAATAACATTTAAAAGTGATTTCTAACCCCTTATTTGTATAGTACTCTGAAATTATATAATTTAATATTTATAATTTAATATAATTTTAATATAATTTATTTATTTATAATCATTATACCCAACAAAATAAAATAGAAACCGTTAATGTATAAGTTTCTGTATACATTATAGTTTCCAATCCAATCTTAAATTTAAAACTTAGGTAAAAATTTATTTATAGGTACCACCTACCTTTCTCATCTCTGTCCTGTGGGCGTTGGGTTATTCCTGGGTGGTTCGTGGGTAGTATTCCATGTCACTGCAGTGCACACGGCGACCTCATAATAAAGGCATCCTCTGCCGGCTGTTTGTGTGTGCGGGAGTGCTTTAGCATTTCTCAGCTGCCGCATGTGGCAAGTGCGGTAGACCGTCAATTTGTGCAAATGCTTTCAGCTACCTAAGTCAGTTGGCTTCGACCGGGCAAAGAACCAAGCCGGCCGGGTTTATTTACACAGCCAAATTTGTCTTAATTCATTTGGATTAACGACTAGCCCGAAGAATGGAGTTCTGACACCCCGGCGGGTGAGAAATAATTCATTTACTCAGCCAAATGATCCATCAGATTCGGATTCAGATTCAGATTCATATTCACCCACCCAAGAAAAGAAGGAGGCGTTTAAAATGTTTATTATTATGCTAGTTTTATTTACCATCTTTGTTTGCTTTCATTATGCTTTCACTTTGGTTTCGGGCAGTTAAATGCAATTCGATAACAATATGTTTGCTAAATATTAATAAATATATCAAATGTCCCGCTTCGTCAGCTGCTCATTTCCATGTATTGACTTTGGAAATATTTTACAACTAAATTGAAATTTATACACATGGCTATGCTAGACTGTATATGTTTGGGCTTCTTAAAAAAAGGAATCTCAAAGGGTTTCCGGGCAACGTCAGAACTCAATCAATTAAAATAAAAGTGGCACTAAATAAAAAGACATACACTTTTTATGTATTTAAATTTGATTTCAACTTACGGCTATGCTTTTTTATACTAATTGTTTTCGGATCTCTATAATATTGTAGTCATGTTGCCGTGGGCAAAATTCGCTTGATTTGCCTATGCTTTTTGTGGCGGTGTCAATTGAGTTTTTTTAATATTCGGGTTCGGCTCTGTCTCTGGGATTTATTATCTGATTTGATTCGTAGTTCCTCCTAGCAACACATTTCTAGTTGTCCGCCTGCATACGTATTTGTAGATGCATATATAAATACTTATTTGCTTAGACAGTTTACCATTTATATTTATAGGTATTTACTCTTGCACTTGCACATACATATATCTCGGTAGTTTTATTTGATTTTTCTGTTTACTATTGATATTAAATTTATTTATGCACTTTAGCGGCTTTGTTTGATTTTAGTTTTGATTTTGTCATAGATTAAATAACTAAAATTGAGTTTAAATGCAATTCACCTGCAACAGTTGTTGTTTGAAGTCGTCTCCCCAGCCTGGCTTATAAAACATTTAGGCACCCAGCAATTGGCAAAACCATAAGGAATGGGAAGTGTAAACCAAAAATTTAAAAGGTTTTTCAAATTAAATACTCTATTCAATTTTATGCACACACAAATTTGAGCTAACAACGATAAATTCATAAATATTTTACAATAGTTTTAAGTTTTTTTTGGAAATCAATTTTTTATGTTCAACTTGTTATGTTAGTTGGGATAATCTTAGTACCATTTTGAATGCCGTTTGATATGACTTGATCATTGTTATGGTATTTCGCTTTCTTCTCTTATTGTTTTAATGTTCAACTTTTGCCCATCTATGCAGCTTTTGGCATGATTTATGTACAATAAAGAACGTGACCCATGTCAATGCAAAGTATACTAAGTATATGCTAAAATTTAACTACAGTAAGAGTACGTTTTTTGTGTTATTTTTTACAATTATTAATTACAGCTACATCCTGTTTGCTTTGACCAATTTCAATGCGGAAGTATGCGACTCTTGTTGTTGCTTGATTGGCCCTACAATCCAAGCCATTATATCTAGCCTATCCTAATAGTTAGTAGCTACTCACTAGGGGCCAAAACGAATGGAGTTTTAGAACAAAGAAATAAATAAATAAATCTCGCTCATAACAGAAATGGATTAAAAACGGAATAATCTGTGCAAATTCTTCCCACTTTTCGCAGCTCAGAAATCAAAACAATTTCAATTAAAATAAATTTAATTAAAATTCTGCTTTCTAGCCACTCGTCTCGTTTTTTTTCAGTTGTTTGTTTTGTATTCACGAGTCCAACTATGAGTAAAACTATTTTCTTTATTTAGCGCTAATTAATTTATTACAATATTTGTGTTGGGCCCCCTCGTCTGACACTCGCTTTGTATTCATTAGCGTTTTTTTTTTTTTGTTAAGCCAGTATTTTCTGTAATTTAATTATAAACAAATATGCGACAACAAATCCCGCAATGATAATTGAGGAGCAAATAAAAAAAATGAACGTGGAATATCCCGCTATGAACACTTATCCCATGTTTTGTGCGTGTTTTCACAATTTTCCTTTTAGCTATTGAGTTGCGGCGCATTTGTTGTTTATTAAAAATATTAATCAGTCATTTGAATGCAATGAATTGCAGTGTTTATATATATGTGAGTATGTATTATTTTGTATTTGTGTGTTTATGGTTATTTCGTGTTTTGCTTGTTGTCCTTGCCGCCTCATGTAGGTTGTCACTTGCTTGTTTGTCCACCCAACTCTCGGTATTTTCCCGCCCCACCTGCCAGCATCCCATATTATACCATCCGATCCTCAGCTCAGCTGACTGTTAACAGTAATGCAATAATTTATACCACTCATTTGCATTGCACTGCTGACAGGCTAACAAAAAAAAATTTGCCAACTGATTGCGCAGCGCAATTATTTGAATGCGGTCGCATAAATAAAGCTGCATACTTTGTTGCATCGCTCAGTGTCGAGATTTATTGTTGAATTTCAGCGCACTTATTGCAAATTAATAACCATAAATTTGGCACGCAATCGCTTCCAAAATGGTCTATGCATTTTGCAACGCATTCTCTTGCTTTCACTTTTGCACATTGTTTAATTTTGAATCTACTTTTACTTTTAAAATGTCACAAACATTTTTCGGGCTTTAAATGGATTTAAATTGAAGGGAAGGGAACTAGGAAAAATGCATACAATTTTAAAATATACTTCTTGAGTTATTGGACTTTAAATTTTCAAAATTTAAAAGATGGAACTTGTTTAAAAAAATATTTAAAGATAAATCATTACCTTATCTTTTTCTTATAACCATATACAGTTTAGAAAACACTTCAATATACTTATTATTTTTTTCTATCTTTAATTAAGTCTTAAGGGACAGCTAAGAACCAACCATTTCTAATAAGACATTTTTAAAAACGGAAATAAAATTTAAGAATTATTATAAGCAAATCTTAAAAGGAATAAGGCCATATATCTAAGACCTTCTACAAACCGTCCCCAAAGTATGCAGCATTTATTGAGCACCTCGTCCTTTTTTGACTGTTTATGGATGTCCCGTGGCTTTCGACTGGCACTTAAGACTAGGTGTCCTTATAGCTAACCCATCCGAGCACTTACTTGCCATACGGATGCTGGTTGATGTCCGGCGAGTGGCGCATCAGGGTGGCACTCCCGCTGCCCGGCGACAGGGTCAAGCTGCCCTCGTGGCTGCCGTTCATGCTGCTCGAGCAGGTGGCCGGCACGGATACGGTGACCCCGTGACCACCGCCACCGCCCATCATCTTCTCCGTCTCCTGGCGGCTGTTGGCCATTATCCGGCGGATCGTGGGCGCGCAGGGAGTGCGTCAGAGGCGCGACTCCTGCGCGTGCTCATGTCAGACCTGCCCGTGGGCGTTCATGTGGAGGGCGTCCCCGGCGTCGGGGGGCGTGGCCGATAGCTGGGCGGGCGGATAGTACTGCAACGAGGCGCAATTGAGATACTGTGCGTGGATTAGAATCAATGTCTGGATACACATCGCAAGTGCGTTATAAATAGAAGGCAGTTCCTCCACTCTGTAATTGGAAATTGTGAACTACACCGAGAAAAAATAGGTATAAATTGGAATTTATTTTTACTAAGTATTAATTTAAAATTAATTTATTCAAACCTGAAATTTTAACCCATACGCCGGATATAATTCTTGATTTAAATTGAATTCCCTAAATTTAATTGGTATGGATGTACATATAAAGAATGTAATTTTATATGTGCTAGCTTGCTAAACATATTTAATTAAATGGGTTTCATTACTCTGTCATGTTCTTTTTAATTTTGAAAATTTGATATTTTGTAATATTTTTTCTAAGGGTATGAATAAGGATAACCTATATTAAAGCGTAGTAAAATTCTTTCTTTGCTTGTTATATACTTTTAAATAAATAAGTTACTTCACAACGGTTTGTTCATTCTGAAGCATATTTGAAACTAATATTTAATAGCATTTTCTCCAAGTGCAACTTACCCCGACGCGTCCATTGTCATAGTCGCGACTCGCTTGAATGGTCAATTTAGCCTTGGCGTGCATGGTGTCCGTCAGCGTGCTCCTTTGATGTGAGGTCGGCATCCCGCCGGGCACGGCGCTCGAAGTACCCAGCATCATGGATCCATTGGCCTTGCCCAGGCTGCCGCCACCCACTCCGCCCAGGCCCATACCCATGCCCATGCCCATGCCCATTCCCATGCCGGAACCGCCGGACGCGGAGCGGGAGTCCTTGCTGCGGAAACAGTACTCCAGGATGGCCACGAACACGCTGACAAGCAGGCCGCCAATCAGTATGTAGAATATCCCGGCCACATTGCTCAGCGACAGCTCGCTGTGCGAGGCCTCCCCGTCCTTGTGGGGGTTGCACTCCGCCTTCTCGTACCACCATTTGTTGCGCAACTTGATCAGCTCGCCGTTCTCCTTCAGCGTCAGCACGGCCAGATTGATGGGGTCCCTGTTGGCGGAGGAGGAGGGGAAGTGAAGGCGCCTTTGTTAAGTATGTGGGTTAGCTTTCATCTCTTGTTGGCAACTCCCCAGCTCCTCAACCTAAAGAGCATCCATTTCTGACTCCCCAATGGCGCCCAGATTCCGGGCCTACACTCAAAACATATGGTACCTATAATATGGTTAATCGGAGAGACTTTTGGGATAATGTCTAGTACCCTCTTTTATAAAAAGGAATGGAAATCTAAAATCCTCAAAATAACATCAGCTTGTTATTTTTGTGTGATGTATTAGGGCTTAATGGATTTTTTTGAGATCCAATCCAAAGCTTAAGAAATATGTGTTATTTAAAATTGTAATATTACAAAAAATCACCAACATCTCAAAAATGTTTTTAAAAATTGAGTAATATATTATTCCAAAAGAATATTTTTGAAAAGTTGTTTTAAGTGACCCAATACAGAAAATGTTTAATTTGTATTACCCGATTGTATTATTACTATAAGTAAATTACAATGTTGGGATAATATTGTTTTTTTGTAAGCTGTATCTGTATTGGGCTTTTAAAATGTATAAATGAAAAAACTTAGGTAAACTTAGGTAAATTCTTTAAAAGCTTTTTAAAGTGTTCCATTAATAAATAATATGTTTTATTTTGACTACCTGATAGCATTATTATTATAAAGAAAATAAAAAGTGTGGGTAAGTTTGTTTTTACCGAACTCTAATGATCTAAAAAGATTATAATTTCAAGAAAGGGTTGCTTAGAAAATATTAACCTATGCAAAGAAAAAATTTAAAATTTCTGTTCTTAAGTTTTCAGACTTTTGCGGGAAGTGCTCTAAGGCACCAATCCAAATTCCCTACTTAGGATGCCCCATTTCCCCGCAGTGTACTCACTTGAGCGCCGAACCGAGCGGCGTGGCGATGCCAAATCCCTTTGTATCCAGATTGCGGCCCACTTTCATTGTGTCGCAGGGCTCGCGGGCGTTCACATACTCGTTCTTGGGGGACTCCACCAGCAGGGCGTACTTGCCCTTGGAGTTGCGCACGCGTTCGATGCCCTCGTCGTAGGTGAGCACGAAGTTGTGCTTCCGCGAGTTCATGTACTCCCACATCTTGTTGTGGAGTCCGATTTGGGAGCGCTGCGGGCACAAAAGGCGAACGAAAATATTAAGTAAGGACTACGCGGATAAGCCGTATACGCCGAGGCATCCGGGGACAGGGGCACTCGATTCCAGGAGGATAGGGACCCCCGATTCCACCCAGACATCCATCAGCATGATGTCGAGTTCGAGTTTGAGCTCCTAGTCGCCTACCAACGACTGTCGAGTGATATATATAAGTATATGTACCCAAAGATATATATATATATATATGTATGTAGGAATATATCTGCTCACATGGTGGGGCAGCAGAGCGTAAGTGTGCTTAAAAGCATCTCAAATAAATGTAGCCATAAAAAATAGAATTGCGTCCCATTTCTTTTGCATTTTTGGCCCGATTGACGGCCGGAGAAATGGAATGTGGATTGCTGAATCCTGATGGAATGAAGGGCGGTTGGAGGGGCGGCAAATTGCTTTTTATTCATCGTCTAACACAAATTAATCCTTGGCCCGGCTGGGACCCTCTCAATTTTGACGTCTCAAAAGGCTCAGCTAGCAAATTCTAATGGTTTTCCAGCTCTTGACTGTTGGCTTTTATTGTCTTTGATTCGCCCATTGTGCGGTTGTCAAATGAGTGTGACATGAGCACCCGAAATTAATTTGGCTGCTAGGCAATCGGCAGTCGCCATACCCTGAGGATTCTGTCGTACAGGAAGGTACATGCAAGGTAGGCAGAGAAAGAAAATTCTGGGGCAATAAAAAGAAAAGAAAGCCTAACGTTTTGCGAAAAAATTGAGAGTAGATTGACTTTAATGGATTTGAATGTTTCTGAAAGATTTTAAGATACAGAAACTCAATGAACTTACTAAATTAATTAATCCTGAGATTTTAAAATACTCATTTTTGAATAATATTTTAAAATGAATATTTATATTTACTAAGCCCCGTTAATCAATGATTTATCCTGAATTTTAGGAATTCTTATTTGAGGTCTTTTGTGTTTATTTAGTAAACCTACTTTATTTAAAAAATATTTTTCTTAAGAAGTAGATACATTTCTAGAAACACGTGTCCCTCAATCATTTCTACCAAAGCCCAATTAATTTCCCTCAGTGCACAGGTGCCTGTCCAATTTGCTACTCACCCGGAAGAAGTCCCAGGTGGAGCCGTGCAGCAGAGTGCCGTACTGCACCTCCGTCTGCGTGGCCAGGTCCTCCGGCGAATTGATCGGCGTGACCATGCGCTCCACGGTGAGGAAGGCGGCCAGGTTGGCCGTGTACGAGGAGATGAGTATCAGGGTGAAGAAGAACCATGAGGCGGCTGCAATCCGTCCGGACACGGACCTCGGCGACAGATCGCATCCCTGCTGCATGAAGGCGGCCAGTGAGAACCAGAAGGAGTTCCACACGCTGAACTCGTTCACCGCCGTGGAGGCTGAGCCTCCGGATCCGGGACTTCCGGCGGCAAGGGCGGCCTGCAGGGCAGCTGCCCCGGCTGCCGTCTGGGCGCCCGGAGTGGGTGGTCCGGGCGGAGCGGGCAGGGGGGCACCTCCGATGATGCCGGGCGGCTGCTGATTGGCAAGCTGTTCGTGATGTGCATGCGGATCTGAAAGAGCAAGCAGGCGGAAATGGGGGCGGGGACAGAGCCCTGTGAGTTGGCCGCAAAACGAAACCGCAGACGGCAAACGCAGTCTGCTAGTGCACAGTAAGAAAAAGTATCTTATTCTATAATACCTATCACAAGCATTAGCTAAAAAGTATTTGGTATTACCAATATAACCTAAGTTTAGTCTTCAATTAAATTAGCTGTTCATGATAATAATATTACTTTTCAAAAGCATAATCTTAAAAAGAATAATTTGCTACGAGCATTTCTCTAATTCACTAAAACTTGTACTTTTCTAGAATCAAGCTAAAGTGTTCTCCAAAAAAAAAGGTGACCATTTCAATGTCAAGTGAGCTATATGAATATTTAAATATTTATAAAATTTATTTTAGTCCATATTCCATATATATTACAGAAACTTTGTCCATATATATTATTCTTTTTATAATAAGGACTTAAAGCCATGTTTTATGGTGTAGAATTTTGTTAACCTGGTCTACAGTAATAAAGACTTGCAGATAAGGTCCATAACTAAGTATAAATTGTATTTTCCCTTTAAAAACCTTCCAAAGTTATAACTTCTCATTTCAAATCCTACTTCCATTTTCTCAGTGTGAATGGGAATCGAATGGAGAGTGAGTCGCCAGTACGTGCCCATGTCGACTGTCCAAGTTTCAATCATTTCGTTTGGCTTGGCTTTTTGCGCCTGCTCTAATTGATATGCAATCAAACCCATAGCCAAGTCTCTGTTCCCCATTTGCTTCAATTGCAAAGCCATTGACTGCCAGGCGGAGATGTGATGACATTGCCGCTCCGGCAGCCCTTCCTCCGGCAAATTCCTGCTTGTGATGCTGATGTGGATGCTGATTCCGGAGGACCATGCCATGGCAAAGGCGTGTCCTTTTATGCTCCTGCACTCGGTGCCAGGTTTTATTTTGCACTCGCCCTGCATCGTACGACTAGGTCTCTCTGTTTATCTATCTCCGTTTTTACACTGTCTGTAAACGCTGCCTGCATACGAAATGTTGTTTACTTTCCGCTAAAATTACATTAAGGATGTTTTGCAGGATGTCAATAGATTGTTATGAACAGCCACTCCACATCCACATCGACGGTTTCTGTTCAGCGTCATTCTCTCTCGGTCTAACTAACTGCCAGTTCATATGTGTATCTCGCTCCGATTGTCAACAGAATTCCTACAAAAACAGCAGAGCCAGTGGCAAATTGAATCGAAATAATTGAATTTCCATGAAATCAAATGAAATCGAATGCAAAACAAGTCAAAAGTTGTAGCAGATGCATACAATTACGAGATTTTGGCTCTTCCGCCTGGCATCCCATTTTTTGGCTAACGCAGATAACTCGTTAGGCTGCACTCAAAAAAACAGTAGTGCATAAAAAAAATTTTTTTCAATAAAGAAAGTAGTTTTTATATCAATATCTAGCTTATATATAATACCTTTCCCATCCCAGAACAGGAAATAGATAACCGTTGCTGGGAAAACTATCTGAATTCATGTGAATGGAATATAATAACCTAGTTTGTTTTGGCTAGGATATGTGCTTAAAAAAATTATGAGGCTTCTTTTTCTGCAAATATCTTTAATAATATTAGTATATATTAAAAATGCACACCGTATTACAATTTTCTTACAAAATATGTTGTATTCAAAATAGATTTATACAGACACAAAATACCTGTGGATTATTTTCTTAAGCTTAATAATTGCCTCAAAATTATGAAGCTTTCAATACTAATGTGACGCATAATAATTGAATTAAATTAAATGAAGCCCTAATACATTTATGATTTTATAGAATAAGACAATAAGAACAAGACTTAAGGTAATGCTAACTTCAAAGGGTATTCACTTGAAAGATCTCAACCATTTAGACATTATTGTTCCCGTTCCAGCGTGAACTTTTCAAAAGCGGGCCTATTAATTCAATATTCAAATAACCAAGCTCTGGCGAGCACAGGTGTGTGGGTTCAGGTACAGGTGGCACTTACCTGGCGACTGTGATTGCTGCGGCTGTTGCACGAGGCGCCATTCATGCGGCGAGAAGCGCGACACAAAGAACAGCACGATGCTCACGCCGATGTAGCTGAAGATGACGCTCACCTGTTGGCAGGTGAAAGGAAAAAGAAAAGAAAGTAGAAAGTTGGTTTGGTGGGGGTGATGGGAGTGGTGAGTAAGTAAACATGAGACGCTCGTGACACGGAACATGGAAGGCTGGCACCTGTGCAAGCAGCCTCTGCGAAATTACCGGCTGCTGCTGCTTTTTTTCATTAAATTTTCTTAACTAATTGAAGCGGAAGCGGCCGGGGCTTTCTAGAAAATAACGAAACATTAACCTAATGGAGCGATGGGGCGGGAAGCGCGGGTTCGAAGGAGCCAGACAATGGCAGCCAAGGACATCGACAGGAGCAGCAACTCTGCTGTGGGCTGTCTGGCAACAGTTGCTACTGTCGGTGCTGCAGCGCCTACAGAGAGGAAAATCTTGTTTGGTTTTTAGAGGATATTTTTAGAGGATATTTTACTTTGACAAAAAATTTTATGAGTATTTACTATACTTTATAATTATTTATTCCTGTTGGAAAAGAAGACTCCTGTTGTAACAGAGTTTGGGAAAGATGGTATAAGGTTTTATGTTACATTATTTGAAATACATCTTTTTAGTTTTTTAAAGATTAAAAAAAAAAAAGTTTTAAAATTTTGGTTGAGATCAGTTCGGAGTTTTATTCAACATTTACTGAATACTTAATCCTTAAATAGAAAACATGGTTATAAAAACAATATTCCAAAAAATACTACAAGAGCCTTAAAAAAACTCAGCAATAAAAATTTAAAAAAAAAACTCATTGTCCTATTTGTATAGTCATTGACCATGTCACTTTGTACTTTAAGTTCCTATGAAAATCTTAATATTGTTAACAATTATAAATAAAATATTATAAAAAAAAAAGATTACATAGATCAAATTAAAATTTATTATAAATTGAAGAAATTGCAGGATTGTTTAATATTCATATAAAATATAAAGATGAAGATCTTACTAAAGTTGAAAGGAAGCTGCAAAGGACTTTCATTTTGGCAAAGGATTCTACCATTTTGGCCTCTCAATATTTAGTGTTCATTTTTTCTAACAGTGTAGAGCCTTTCACTGTTTGTAGGTGTGTGTCGGAGCTGTCGGCACCTGAATGGCTGCCATGGAAAGCGCCTTTGTGCGGAAGGAAAGGTGTGTCCTTGTCGTTTGTCGCCGCCGCTTTCATATGCCTGAATGGCTTTGCCACACACTCGCACACTCGCCTAAGTAGGATTGTGCCGCTTTTGTTGTTGCTTTTCAGATAGCAAGTGCGTGTGTGTGTGTGCGCAGCTAAAATGCTTCATTTAATTTATGATAAATTTTTTGTAAAAGACTTTTTTATTAGCTTGTTAACTTTGCGCCTTGGCTCTTTCGCCTTTCCTTTTGCCCCTTACACTTTCTTCAGCATCCTTAGAGCCCAGATATAGCTATATATATGAACCCAACCCCTGGAAACTAATTTGCATTTGTAATTTTTTTTTAGCTCATGTCAAATTACGCATTAGCTTTCACTTTGGCGCGCTTTTCTCCCGCTTTTATTAGCATTTAATTTTGCGTTTGTCGCGCTGTCAACACTCTTTGACTTTCGAGATTCTGATTTGGGCTGTGCCCCTTTTCTTTTTCATGAATCTTTTATTGTACGTAAATTTAACTGCCTCTGTCGTCATAATTTTGCGCATTTACAGCGCATTAATAGCAGAGGTTGGGGTATTCTTATCCACGCATGCCCATCCAATTTATTTAATTATCTACCCAGTTAACGCCCCCACCATTTTTTCTGTTTGAGTAGTTGAGGATGGGGGCGCCCTGGTGCAACATAAACATCAACTAAACGCTCATACAAATTTGATGGCTCGCCATTATTTAAACAAGCCTCGAGCGGCAAACTTCGGACCAGAGACTAGCGTTAAATTTAAAACTTGACGGCCACGTAATTTCGGGGAAAACTCCATGTTGCCCTGCTGTGCTGTGCACTGCTGTTTATGCGAGTAATGTTAAAAAAGGCAAACAGTGGCAAAAGCACAAAAAACTTTGTCGTTTACTCTATTAAACTTTGGGAGCTTACGTGGTGCCAAGTTGAAGCCGAAACCAGAAGAAATAAATATACAAGTCGAAACTTTGCCGCAAACTTTTGCCCGACCAGCAGCCTTTGCAAAAAAAAAAAAAAAAAGATCCTCCATAGAACATAAAGAAAATAGGGGAACAAAATTGGTAAGCGTAAAAATTACCAGGCAATGGTGGCGGCGGCGAAACAGAAATGAAGAAATTGTTTAAAAACTTTACTCATTTGTATGCAGCGCAATTTTTGCAACATTTTGACTCGTTACCAGAGTGAAAATAAACACATTGCGTTGTGTATTTAGTTGAATGAGAGTCTTAGACGGTTTTTTTTCGGAGTTCGGGATGTATAATTAAAAATTGCCAGCTGGCAATATCAATAGTCGCAGCTAAGTCGCTGATTAAAATGCTTACGGCTTTGAGGACACAGGTCCTGGACAATCTCTGGCTCTTAGCCTGGAAGATCCCTAGCATATCCCGGCATCTCGAGTTGCATCGCTTCGCTGAGCGCCAATGAAGCAAAGTGCATGCAGCCAAAGGAAAAGGAAAGGGGATAAGGATGGGGAAATGGGGTTCGGGGATTGGGAAACTCCGGGAAACTCCCTGCATATACGCACCCAAATTTCCTGCGATAAAGGATTCATGAAGCTGAACACGCCGGGCGTCTGCTTCACTGGCTTCTTAATCATGATAGAGATGCCCAGCGACATGAACGGCTTGCTGAAGTCGATGACACGTTCGCGTTCGGCGGTAATCGTCATGGCGGCAATCGCAATATCCGCTTCCTGCAAGCCAAGGAGTTCGTTTGCCAGAGGGTGAGTTGAGGGGTTAATGGATAAGGGTTACTCCGAAGTGAGGCACTCACCTTGCGCACCAGCTCCCCCACCATTCCATCCCAGCCACCGTGGGCGCTGGATTTCTCCGAGCCGTAATGGCCATCCTTGACCAGGCGCAGCTCATCTGCAATTGAAACACAGGAAAAAAAGAATAGGGTATAATGACATTAAAAACATATAAAGTATTTCGTTTAATCTACATATTTATATAAATATTATTCACTTGATTAGTAGAATCATTAGATTAATTTTGACTATTAGAAAATAAAATTATAAAAAATTATTTTTATTGGTTTGAAAAAATCCTTTAAACTAAGAAAACTCGAAGTCATTGAATATAACTTATTAAAAAATATTTTTAAAAAAATTTCCCTCACGAATGATTGTAGGTTTTTCACTAATTGACTTTACATGACTATTCCCTATTCCCATAACCCTATTCTTAATAAATTCTCTATTAATTAAAACCATTAAGCAAGCACAATTTAGTACTTATGTAATGAAACTTTGTATGCTTTTCGTTGTTAATGGAAATAGTATTTATCGCGAAGAAAATGTACCTAGAATTTTATTTCAGTGCACCGAACCGGATATCGTGAGCGGGGAACTCACACGCCCGATTAAGCAGGGCATCGCGCATTCCCATTCACTTACAGTTAATGCCCAGTTCCTTGGCCAGCAGATCGGCCAGGTCCTTGCAGTATCCCTCGTAGCGCTCGTTGCCGTGCAACTTCTCCCCAAAGGCAGCCTGCTTCTCCATGATGTAGGGCTCCTCCCGGACGGTGGTTACTATGTAGGTCCGGTTCTTCTCGAACTCCACATGCGGACGCAGTCGGACGTACTTGGCATTTAAGGGCTGCAGCCCGGCATCGTCATTCCACTCGGCCACCTTGACCTGGGTTGTCAGAAAAGAAGCAGTCCCGAAAGATTATAAATTACTGAGGTGGGCACAGGCCATAAATAATTCAGAAATCGACACCTTGCTCCCCACGAGGGAACAAATCGAATCGATATTTGAATTATTTTCTATTTCGGCAATCCGAGGCTGGTCAATTTAGTTGCGTTTGGCTTAGGCATTGTTTATTGGGGAAAAGTTCCCAAAAATTTAATTAAATTGCATCTAAATACAGTTTTAAATTTGGAACTTTTATTAACTCTGTAGGATAATGGTATATGAATATTTAAAGTATTGACTGTAGTTAAATTCACTTCTAAATATCAAATATATTGTGATATAAATGAACTTAAATGCAGAGATTTATTTAGTTTTAAAAAGGAGGTAAACTCCGTAAGAGTATAAAAAGCCTGGCGAAATATCGCTCTCTATTTCCAATTTTGAAGTGAAAAGCAGTGCCCAGAAGCTGAACACGGCAAACAGCGACAGGGCTTTAGCTTTTACCAGAATGGCTTAACGCCGCGCGGACCATTAGACACAGCCCCGCAGAACACTAAACAACACTAGACAACAAAACACATACCATGGCGCTGTTTACTGTCATCTCGACGACGTGCAGCGTGTAATTGACGCGTCTGCCGTCATCGTTGAATTTGATGTCCCCGGTTAGGCCCTCGATTTCCACCTGCGGAGGCAAAGATACCAACAGATTGATATATATAGGGTAAGGGATACAGGATACAGAGTGCCGAGTGAGCCGTAAAACAGGAACAGGAGTGTGTGCTTAATTGCTTTGTCAGTTTGCACGGCCGGCATGGCAGGTGTATCGATGTCGATGATGTCGGTACATTGTGTCCACATCATCTCATCGTCGCGAACATGAATGGATCCTAAACTCACCTTTCTCAAATAACGCGATATTTTATCGCCGTGCTCCCAGGCATTCACCCAGCCCTTGGCCGTATTGCAGTCCAGTGCTCGGGAGGCCATGCCACCGGATCCGCCGGAATCGCTGCCGGCGAATCCACCGCCCGCCCCACCATTTCCGAAGCCACTACCACCCCCTCCGCTGGCATTGTAGTTGTAGCCATCGCTGGACGTCGAGGCCGCCGCCTGGGCCACCATCAGCGTCTGGCTCCGCCGCTGCACGTTGTTCCGGAACTGGTCCGGCTTCTTGCGCAGGATTTTGTTGAACGCCTCCACCAGGACAAAAACTGCGTCGTACATGAGTGCCGCCTGAGCCTGAATTTGGAAATAAAGAGTTAGGATTGAAAACCATTGAGATCGTAGGTAAATATATGTAATTTATAAGATACAAGTTATAAGTTAAAAGAATAATTGAAAACGGTATCGAGAACAATATAAGAAATTTAACCATAATGTTGACCTACGATTTCTAAAAGAATATTTCCCAAGATATGGATATTTCAGTATTTTAATGGCTTTCAGAAAGGAACCCCCAAAAATGCATTTATAGATTCCATTACTTCAGTTATTGTTTAGACGGTGGGATACCGGTTTAGACGTGGGATACCTCTATGAGTTTGTGGTTGAAATCTCAAATGTTCTACATTAAAATATAACTTTAAAACGAGGGTCCAAATTTTAACCCATTTTCATGTTCGATTTTCCCGTATTTCCAATGGTTTCCAGAATGGGACCCAAAATCTGCACTTCTAAATGCCATAACTTGAGTTATTGAAGTCCAATTTTGACGTGGGATACCTCTATGAATTTGTGGATGAATTCTCTTATATTCTACATCAAAATATTTCTTTTTATCGAGGGTCCAATTTTTAACCCATTTTCATGTTCGATTTTTCCGTATTTCCAATGGCTTTCAGAATGGGACCACAAAACTGGACTTCTAACTTGCATAACTTGGGTAAAAGGATTTCAAATTAAAAGGTTGATAGCTCTTTGAATTTGTGATTGAATTCTCTATTGTTCTACATTTAAATATTACTTTAAAACGAGGTTCCAATTTTTAACCCATTTTCATGTTCCATTTTTCCGTATTTCGAAAGGCTTTCAAAATGGAGACCCAAAACTGAGCTTCTAGATTTCATAACTTAAATAATTGGATGCCGATTTGGACCTACGATATCTCTATGAGAGAAAATTTGATTTTATCTTTTAAACGAGGGTCAAACCCACCCCAAAAGCATTGATTTGGGATAAACCCTAGCGGATGGTGGATGTTAGTCAATAAGGCCCCCCGTGGATTCGGCTCTGAGGTGAGGTGGTTTTATGTGCCGGCATTTAATGAGTGCACTACACGCTGTTATTCACAATTTTGCCAGCCATTGTCCTCCGGGGCAGAGGTATCTTCCGCCATATTTAGCCCACCAGGTGAGCAGGTGATGGGCGACGAGGGGTTGGGCTAAGCTAGCCCAAGGCCCGGCGGGAGTTGATCCACGAAACGTGTCGCACATTAACCCACACAAAAGAGCGGGCCAAACTTTGATTTAATATTTAACTGCTGGCTGGACGAGTCCTTAAACTGGCCTACTGGCAGTTGGGCAAACAGAATGCCGCACAAAGACTTTAATGTGAATTTCCCCCCAGAACACACACGCAAGTCAAATAAACAAACAAATGCTGCCAAAGAGAGCAGCGGTCCAGAAGCCGGACCGGAACGGACCTAAAACGAAGGACACCGGACCAGACCGGACCGGACTAAAGCGAACCGAACCAAACTGGACCGGAGAGAACTGTCCTCCAGCTGAATTCAACTAACGTTTAAGCGCCACAAAGTGAAATCTTTGTCAACAAGGATAATGCCAAGGAAATACAAATATAAACAGCCAGCAAGCGCAAACTAAACCAACTTGCTGCTGTCGCAAGGCTATCTCTTTTACACTTAAAAAAATATTATTATTTAGGTAAAAAAAGAAAGTTAATATAAGATGATATCATATTAGGTTTGAAATATTCACTTTCTAAAAGTATTATTTTTTGATACGCATCTAGTTAGTGCTGGAATGTTGAAATACCAAAAAAGAACACGATAAAATAAATTGATTTTTAAGTTTCTAAAATTTTCTATAAAAAAGAATCTAACTTCAAGAAAATATTTTAATTCCAATTCGATTTTAATTTATATTTTCCATGTCCGTATTTTCTTAATATAAATCTTTAAAGGATTATCATATGATCTTTGCTTTGACTTACAAACTTAGTGAGTTATTCTTAAGTTTCGGGAAAACTTTTTTAAATATATATATATATTTTATCGAAATTGTATATAATTTTGTTAGGACGAGCTGTTTTTTTAAATCTTAGTAATCTTTTAAATGCCTTTTCTCCTGAGTGTATCTGTCTAGGTCCCGGTAGCATTGACAAGGACAACGGAGCAGCAGCGACAAGGACACATGTGCCTTTGACTGCAAGTTGTGCGATAGCTATCTGTCTCCTGCCCGCTCGCTAAAAGTGAAATCTGGAATCTGTCGCCGGAATGCGAATACTAGAATACTAAAATACTAGAGTGAATAAGAGGACGGGTATTTGACGACACGCAACACAAACAGAGGCACAAACACAAGTACAAACAGAGCGCTGAGCAGCGACAAAGCGCCGCAAACTATGCTACAGTTGCTGCAGCATAGTGTTCTTCCCCGGACAAACATTAAATCCCCGCAAATATTTAACTGACAAACTAGTGAGCTGGCCTCGTTTGGCCGTATAGTAGGGGCTACTCACCGAAATCGATTCACGGCCAGCGCCCACACTCATCTGGGGGTCCAAGCGCTTCCAGCTGTCGTAGAACTCCCGCACCAGCCGCCGGTTCGTGTCCACGATGCGAAAGCCCGTGATGTTAATGGCACCAAATTCGATTATCTCGCTCTCCCAGCGATCGTCCATGACCTGCAATACCATTGTCTTGTATTGAATCGAAATTGGGTTCGTAGAGGTACAGTGGGACAAATTGGTTACAGTATTGTGTAAAATGCCAATTTAAATAAAATTCATTTCGATTCAAGACTTTTAACGTTGTTAATTTTAAAAGGGTAATTTTTATTTTTAAGGTTTATATCAGATAACACTAAAATTTTTTTCTTAATTTTTGGAAGTGATTATAAATATAACGAACATATTTGAAACACTACTGACAAGACAATGGAACCGAAATTGGGTTCTTAGGGGTACAGTGGGCGAAATTGGCTATACATTTGTGTTTTTAAATGGGTATAAATTACATTCAACACTTTATAAGGGTCTTATTTTTTTTGTTTTATGTCTAGTTTTTTTATACAAAAAAATTTTTTTTAAGAAATGTTCGAAAAAAATCTGTGAGGCTAATATTATTATTAGCCTAATAATAATATGAAGTTAATATTTGAAAAAATATTGGTAAGAAATTAATTTAAAACAAAATGTAAAACATTTGGTATTTTTAAATTTTAATGTGATTAAATAACCAAAACTCCACTGTGCCTTGGTTTAATCGTTATTTTTTGGGTTTTTGGCTACGTTTCTCGCCCGGGACTGGTTTGGGTATTTGGGGTTTTGGTTTTTGGGTTTGTGGGGCAGTAACACTTACCAAACCACTCAGCAAATAGTGGTAGGTGCGTCGGCCCAGTCGCAAATCGCGGACATGCTGGATTAGTATTTGCTTGGCCATTTCCGTGGGGCAGTCCAGAACGATGTGCTTGTTCTCGAACCGGCCGATCTGCTCCAGCGTGTGCAGGAACTCGATGGCCATGCTGACATTGGAGATGCGCTTGACCAGCTCCACTTGGAAGGACTCGTTGCCGGGGCGCAGGCCCTGGTATATTTGCTGGAGGCGCAGCAGACCTGCGGGGTATCAAGTGTGATCCTGTTAATTAACTGAGTTTCGTGCAAACTTACACCCATTCCGGTCCAGCCGGACATATGGCCAGATCCAGATTCCCAGATACGTACATAGATGCATTAGCACAGGGGCACACAAATTACAGCCATCAACAGTTTTGCGAGTCGTTAGCCAGTGCAAAGGAAAAGGGCCCCGAGCCCCAATCCCCAGTCCCTTATCAACAAGACGAGCATTTGCAGCTCACAGGAAGCCCCGGGGCTTTGGGAAGGGGTCAGAAAAGGGGTTACGCCCATCCACCCGACGAGAAATCAAATTCTCAGCATTATTCTAGCCGAAATCTGCTTGAGCACTAAGCTCGTCTGAAGTGGGCTGAATAAAATTCGGGAGTAAGCTACTTATTTTATTGAAAACTCTGCTAATCAGCTGATGCTATCAACCGAGTTTATCCAGATCAAAAATTGTGAATGTCCATTCAAAAGTTATCAAGAGGTTATTTTTCCAAAAATATAAAAATCTTTTTTAATTTTACTTGCTTTTTACAATCCAGTCGTATAAAAACTGCAAATGGCCAACAAAATGGGATTTAAAGCACTCAAAGTTCGGTCAATATACAAAATGGAAAAGTATTCAACTATTTTGGCATTGAAACACTAAGCTTGTGCAAAATGCAGGCAATTACTTGATGCTATAAGCTGAGTTTATCGCGCTTAAAAATTGATAAAATATATGTAATCAGAAAATCAAAAGTATTTTAAAGAAGTGGAAATAACAAACCCTTTTTTGGTTTTATAAGTAAGCTCCTTAAAATATGTCTACAAACCAAATGATATAAATTCGATTCCTTTATGCCAATTAAATCTGAATTTTTGTATTTTTCATTGAATTCTCCACACGTTTCTGCTTCCATTTTTGAGTACTTTTAGTCATAAATTCTGGCTTATTTCTGTTCAGACCTAAGTCCTTACAAATCTGCCTACACAACGCTCCAGTTTTCTTTGTCGCCTGCGCCTTGACATTTGCTTTGTCTAAAAATAGGCCACACACACGCCCCCTTTTGCCCAGATACATTCACCCTTTCCACTCCCCCCCGCACAAACAAAAGCCAAAGGAGCAAAATCAGTTTCAATTTGAAATTTACCGAAAACGGATACAAGGATGCGTACATGCCACTGCGTATCCAGCAGATACCCCTGGATGGGCACCAGAATTTAGGCCAACTGCGGCATGTTGGCAATGCCATGGGCCCCGGGGCAAGGCCAAGTTTTGGACCACTTGGCAGGCAGGCAGGAAGGCCCGTGCCCGTCGTTATCCTTTCGGCATTATCCTCGGCCCACTGCTAACCAAGAATCCTCCCTGCCGGCGCAATTTGCATTTGTGCTTATTGAGTTATGGCTGCAACTAACTGCTTTCATTCGCACTTAAACCGAGCGTAGGGCCCCCAGCTTCGTCCTCCTCCACTTCTCGTCCTCCCGCAGGACTTGCCTCAAACTTTACGAGTCAAAACTCAACGATTCAATGCGCCTGGGACACTGGAATACGTACAAAACAGATAGCTTGGGAGACAGACAGACGGACTGAGATGATTTGTATTACAGCTACGCAGCAAACAAAGAAAGGCGAATGGGGGAAAAAAACGTGAAGGAGCTGTGTGGAAAGCCAAGGAAAAGCCAGCAAGGATGCCCAGGAGATGGAGATGGAAAAATCTCGACTGGCTCTTCTCGGTGGATGTCGCATGAGACATGGCGGTGCAACTCCAATGCGCCTTCAATTTATGTTTGCGGATAAAATGGGATTTGCTTTTTGCTTCTGGCTTCTGCTGGATTTTGATTTAGACATTGGTGTTGGTGTTACTGGCAGTGCCACGCCCACTGCTACGCACGGGCGGAGCGTACTCAATACATTTCCAATTTGTTGTTGCTTTGATTTGCACTATGTGCGGGAAGTACATATATTCTGGAACCTACAGGGTAGCCAGGGGTAGTCAGGACTAAACAAAAACTTTGTTATATTTATATGAATGAATAATTATCATTGAATATAATATAATTATTTTTGTATAGATTATAAATACTCTTATAATTTATTTCATGCTTATTTATAACATTATATAAAAAATTTCTAACTAGTAGGGCAGCGCGGGAAAATATATGTATACAAAATGGTTCAACTTTTAATCTTAACTACTTCTGTCTATAGGCTATTGGTTAATTTTCTAGAACAAAAATCTAGCTGAAATATTTTATAATAAATATTGTTTTTATAAAGTTAAGTTTAAAAAACAAAAAATCTGTTACCTTTAATTTTACAAAACTATTTTTTTTATAAGTAAGTATAATAGTTACCATAAAAACCTGTAGATTTAATTATGGTATTATCGAAAGAGTAGCAATATTTGCTGTTTGTAATGAATTCATTCTTATTAACTTATTAAAGTTATACAGATACAGAAGCGTATTCTAATCAACCATTTAAACTGCTAGAAATCGACACCCTTTGTGAATGGAATATATCCTGTCGGGGTATCAAATTGGCCTGAATAATGCAGATACCCCCATTCTATATCTTCCTGTGAATGTGTGTGTTTTCGTGTCCGTGTGGATGAGTGAACGGCCATTTTTTGTGCGCTCCGCTCGTTGTGCAATAAATTTTCTGCCCTGCCCTTTATACAATTTCATTTGCTGGCACTTCCGCCCCCTAAAACTCATCCACCCACTCTATTTCGCTTCCATTCGCTTGGCTTGTGTTTGGATTTGATTTTTGTGCTTTTTTCGATTTGAGATTTGCCGCTTGGATTTGGGAGTGTGCGTATGTGCGTGTGTGTGTGGGTATTTGTATCTATGTGTGTGAATCGGAAAATCGAAAGTGTAATTGAAGAGCATGCTGTTGCGGCCGAGGATTTTGTTTTATTTCATTTTTGATATCAAAACATTTTTGTGGCTCACCCCGCCGCATATAATTCGAGTTTCCCCATTTCCGGTCCCCCTTAGCCCATCGACTTTTAGCCTCGATATTGGCATCCCCACATCCCAGTTAGTATCCCAAACCGAATCCGAATTCAAGTCCCCATCCGCTCGCGTATCTTTGTGTGGGTTTTGAGCATTTCCGATGATTTTTATTGTTTTATTTCGAGCTGTGGCCGGTGCTCTTTCATTTTCGTTTATGTAACGAATTTAATTTACAATTATATTTCTTTTTATCCTTGTTTTTGTGCTGCCGGGTCGAATTCAATTTCTTTCGAGTAGCGAAAGCGAATTGAAATTGAATTTGAAAAGTGCCAGGAGACGAAGATGGCTGGCCTGGTCTCGCTGCCACTCAATTTTGGCCACTATCTCTCCAGTGGCTATGCAAATCTGTCAGCCACATAGCCACGCCCAAAGTAAACAAGACAATTTGTTATGTTAAACAAAAGTTAGTTTTGCGGAAATGAAGTTTTCCTGCCTTGGCAAGCGACACCAGCACCAGCTCACCATAAACAGATGCAAAGATACACACAGATAGATGGATAGAAAGAGATACGAATACGGATACGGACATCAGATATCACACACGGCTAACAAGCAAGACATTTGCCAGCATATTTTATGAAGAAAGTTGATCGCACGGGCGGGAAAACGGAACAGATAAACAAATGTAATTACCATGGAGAAAGTTTGGGGGGCGGGGGTGGGTGTAACATGGCCGCTTTTCATTTCCCGATTGACTGCAAATCCAAAAATTCCATAATTTATGCATTAACTGTCCGTAATTAGGATACAGCCACGCCCCAATTTAGCAGCTTGTTATGGTTTTTTACTGGTCCGCCTGTTGTGCTATCAAAAACTTTGCCAGTTTAATTACTTACAAACTGCGTCGGCGGCCTCGTTTGGTTACTGGGAAAACTGGGAAAATTATGCTGACAAGCTCAAAGGCTTTGCGCATATGTTTTCAATGGCCTCAAAGGAAGGAGTGGGGAGAAGGAAAACTGGTGGCTGGCAGCATTAAAAGTATCAAATAACATGAAAGTGAAAGCGCAGTAAACCCCATAATGGTTAAATTAATGGCAGTCAGCCGGAACCGGAGGCCGCAGCATCTCCTTTTCTGGCCAAGGACTCTCGTCCTTGTCGCCGGCGTTGTCTTAACGCAATTTGCGCTGCCATTTGACGCAGTTTATGCAAATTCTTTCTGTGATTTAAATTATGTAACACTCTCTATGGCGGCAACAATCAGCGCTCGCTTATTATTCATGATGCCCACTCGGTGGCAGATTCGTTTCAGATTTTTATATCCACACAAAGCACTCATATCGAACGTCGAATTGCCGAGGCAGATACATATTTGATGGCCCCAGCCTTTGTCTACCGATGGGATATTTTTTTGGGCAAAAGACAATCAAGTCTTTCATCTATAAACAAAACCATTTGCATAATTTTGCAGTTAGGGTTCAAGGGGTCGCATTGATTAGCCATTGCCATAGGGTTCGGCTTTAATACCTAGCCGGGTATTGTCTTTAATAAACAATTCTGGTCAGTTGAGTGAACTGCTGACGTATTCATTGCAGCATGAGCAAGCAGATTTTCACACGTCCTTAAAAACGCTCACGCATCTGTATTTGTCCCCCGCCATCCTGTATCTGTATCTGTGCCCCTCAGTCTTTGTATCTGTATCTGTGACTGCTGTGTGGAGTGTTTTTCTTTCTTTTTTTCCCGCTCCGACCACCATAATAAATTTCGTTTCACGGCGAGTCAATGTGCTGTTAACACGGCAATGGGCAGGACCACGCCTACTCGGCGCTTTTTCTTCTTCATTTCCAGATTCCTTCTTCATTTTCGGCAGCTGTGAGGACACACATGGTCTATATATATATGTATATATGTATATATATACCTACGTGTAAGTAAGACATTTTCTTTCATTGCAGACTGTTGATTGTATGCTTTTTCATACAGAAATATCGATGGCAACGTGGCAGCCTCTTGGGGGGGTCATGGAAAATTGGGTTGTTGCGTTTACAAAAAAGGCCAACGAAACAACACTTTACCCACACTCTCGGAATAAAATTAATGATTTGCTGAGCCGAAAAAAGTACGAAATTAAAGAAGAGATTTTTGTTGTACCTCAAGGATCCTTAAATCTGGCTGAAAACCGGCCAGACGAGCATCGCCACCTGTCACTTTTGCCCGTACATGTCATTTGTTCTAGTGTCTCGTACGTGCAAATACTTTGCAATTCATTGGCACCGCCTCTGTCTGTGGGAAATTTGCTTATACGGCTCATTTGACGTGGCTGGCGTCGATGACTGGAAGCGGGACAGCTGCTCGGAGCAGTTAGCATGTCAAGCGGATGGCCCGCCAAGTTGCCAACTTGGCCCACATGGCATGAAGTTATTTGCGAGAAGCTTTTGCCATCGATTCAATCGGTAGAGTGAAAAGTGATGCGATTTGTTTGATTGCGATTTGGGTATGGTACGCACAGATACTTTTTCTGTGGACATTCCTTGAAGTACTTTCCACAAAACAGGTACAATGATATCATTTGATTGGCATGACATATAAATATGTTTAAAGTATTTATTTGTATTGAAAATCAACAATTTAATAGTGGGGAATGTCGCAAAAATCAGTAGGGTTTCAAAATCACTTTTGAAAGTAATTTAAAGTGTCTAAAAGTCTGCACTGAATAAAGGGTAGTCGTCTTTTTGTAAGAATGCTTTGTATTTCTAAGTATTAAATATATTATTGAATACTTTAGACATCTAAAAATGTCATTTAAAGGTGATTTTAATGCCCTAGTAATTTGGGTGTCATCCCGTATTAGATTTTTTTTAAAATATACATTACTGTAGGTAATTTCTTTACCGAAATCCATGATTTATAGGTATTGTATTTTATATTTATTTATTGTAAGTAAGCTCCACTTTTATAAAAATCTGACATCGAAGTCGCTCCCTTAATCAAACATATAGCCTCTTACTTTAACTGCTAAATAAACTAAGCCATTATGATAAAATCCCCAAAATAAAATATAATATTTCCTTAGAATTATCTTTAATGGTGCTTGGTAAACACTTCAATTAAAGACTTAAAGGCTAAGCCTCCGAGGAATCTATTTGCCCTAAGCTTGAACTTCGAAGCCCGTGCGCGGATTTCTTTGATGACCTGTGGATGGCCCCGCCCACTTTTCTTGTCTGGAAAATCCAATAGCCGCTGGCGGCACAAGTGTTTTTTAGTGAACAATCTCACACACTCGCGCACATAGACTGCGAAAATATATATAATGTAGCATAGCCGGCGGCTGGCACGTATTGGAATTTTCCCGGCGACCCAACGAGCGGCGGGCAAATACAATAATTTCACTGCTAAAAGGAAAATGTGTGTAAGCCAATTTCTCGGCCAAGTCGTAAATACAAGCGAGAATAAACTTATAAGTCGCTGGCCCACTTCGCATGAATTAGATTCCGGCGAGTGGGGAAAAAATACCCATAACGAAATATTGTTTGTGTTTGCATCGATGGTTGTTTCTGTTGTGATTGTTCTACACGCCACTCGAAAAATCGTATCTGAAGCCGGCCATTGCCCATAAATAGTTCTCTTTTTGGCCCAATTTTGGGTTGTTTTTTTTTGGGGTGGAGAGGGGTGGCAAGGCGCAAAATGTTTTTCCTATTTCTTTGTAATAAACTCGTTGGCGCGTTGAATAAACAAAAGAGGAAGCCATTGCCGGGCCAAAAACAAAAGGACGCTAAGAGGCGTAGGCGCTACGTGCCAGAAGTTGCCTTGTAAACATGGCCATAAACCATAAACCAAGTAGCCGAAAAGGAAATTCCCGAAAAATGAAAAACGGTCGAGCAATTTTGTCTACCCATATCTATTAATTGGCCATATCTCTGGGCTCTCTGGTCTTAAAGTCATATGCAGGCAATCAGAATTTATTAAGCTGCTAACAAGAAGCCACAAAATTGATTGAGTGCCACTAAGCATTTGGCACACGGCCTAGAACAACCGATGAGATACATAAATACAGGCTCGGAGTGAAAGCGGAATGAAGAGGGATTAATAAACATAGACAGACGAAGGATGGGGGTCATGAACTGGCTGGAATTGATTGAGTGCTGTTAGCCACCGCAAAGATTTTCACGTGGCATTCATTAATAATAATAATGCAGCCAGCCAGACACTAGCATCCTTCCATCCGTCCATTTGTCCCCCGGTGGCCACATAAACCAATTGTCCGACTGCCAATGGCGCAAAATGTCAGCGAGGACAAAAAGGAGGGGACTCAATGCAGACGGCTGTGTCATTAAACTTTATTTATGCACTGGGTAAATGGAAAATGCTTGCAGAAACTTATAACAAAGCAAATTTACGCTGGAGTAAGAATGGGGAGAGGGCACTTCCATACTGTATAACCATTTCACTTGCAGAAAACTACATAACAATTTTCTTGATTTTATAATTGCGCTTTTTGTTTCTCACTTAAGAAAACTGCCAAACAATTATGGACACTAAAACAATAGTTTAAGAAAGTTTTTCCTTTAAATAGGAAAATATTTGATAAGGGAAGAGGAAGAAAAAATGTCTCTAAGCGAAAGAAGGTATTTGGAAATATTTTTTTACTTCTCTTGATAATACAAATTTTCTTAAACATCTTTCACTTCCTTTAATAATAAAATTGCCCATTAGATTAGGGTTAAATATTTTGGAAAATACATAACCTATTTTTCTATTTTTCAATTTATAGATCGCTACTTTTCTCTTAACAGCATATTATAATAATAATATATATTTCTAAAAGGAAACCCATAACTATTTCCCCCAGTGTTTTATATTGAGATCCATTCCGACTTTATAGTTTGCATATATGAGGTTGCGAGAAGCGAAAGCGGGAAAATGCTTATTGACTCGGTCTGCTCCTTCCGAATCCGCTTCCTCATTCTATATATATATATATTAGTATGCATGCTGGTCGTACTCACCATCGTGGGAATCGTAGAGATAAATTATTTTGCGCCAGCCATAAAATTGTATTGTATCAATGATGGCCTGATGATAATCCGGGCGCATGCTGAGGGCAAAGTCGAGGAAGCCAGACGATGGCGTAAGCACCTAAAACGCGAAAATTATGGAAAACAGCCGCAAATCCAGGACCAAGGAGTGGGAAAGAGAGAGAGGACATAGCAAGTTAGTAAACATGAATCATTATTGAGTGCTCATTGTTGTTGGACCCTGTTTTGGGGCTCGTTTTGGGCATTTGCCTGGTTGATTTATAGGGCGGCTGGGCCTAAACGAGGCCAAAAGTGTGTTATAAATTTTTAAAGCGCACGCACACGACACAACTGCTGGCCAGGACATCATTAGAAACAAGTGGCCAGGTTGCCTGGGTCCCCAGCTCACTAGTATTTATAATGATTTGTACCTGGGCGACTCATAAATATTTGCCCCAGCTGTGTTTCGGAGTGCTTGTCGGGTGGGCTTTGGGCTTTTCAAGGTTACCAATTTATATTGCGAGCCAACAGTGCGTATGATTAATATTTCATATTTAAATAGGCTAACGACCTTGGCAACTCACTTGCCAGACCGATGCTTTAATATTTATTAATGTCTTAATGGGCTCACCTTCTCGGGGAACCAGGGCGTCACGAAGGGCATCTGGAAAGTGTTCGAGTAGGAGTGCAGGGTATCGAAGGAGTCGGGCGAAACGGCCCCCAGCATCGAGTATACGCCCCTTGAGAACTGATTGCAAACTGCAGAAAATTAAGGAGAATATCACAAACAGAGTTATGATTTATGGCACATTTTATTTAATTGGTGTTGAAACTAACTAATAGTTAACATTTCACACAAATTTATGTCTGTTTTAATTGGAATTCATTAAAATAATTGTTTAAAAATGTATGGCAACATAGCAAAACATAAATTTATCAATTGCCTGCACATTAATTTGATCTTATTTTATAAATTAAACTTAAAAATTATTTTACAGGCAAGAAATATAAGCTATTTGAAGATTATACGTTTAAAATAGAATGCAAATAAATGTAGTTAAATCCTTTTTAATTGAAACAGAAATAATTGAGTTTGAAATAGAAAAAAATAAAATGATAGGGAAAAATATAATGGAAGACAGGGTAAAAATGCGCATAATTGATAGATTTTCTGCGTAACGAGAAATCTTTTAACATTGTTTGCAGGATGGACCGACTGCATCTCATGAATTCAATTCCAAAGGCAAATCAAAATTCAATAGCTCAGATAATTATCGCCTAACGAGTGTTCAGCTCAATTGATTTATGGCATTTTGAGCCGAAGATACTCACTCAGTCGTGACAATTTGAAGGCATCCGCCGTGTTGATCACATCCACGTAGGCCTGCAGCTCGAATCTCCGGGATGAGACGTTCAGGTTGTGATTGAGCATCGCGTACTTGAAGGCCGACTGCACCTCGTCGGTTCCCTGCTCGAAGATGGCACCTGTTCCAAAAACAAAATAAGAACCAGGTGGAACAGGTGAAACAGGCAGTGGCATGCAAAGATGTGTAAAAGTGCTGTTAGTGCTCGACTCGGGGAAAGTTTCATTTCGCTTTTTTGGGGAAGCTGCTCCATCGAAATTGTCAATTAAGTTCAAAGCAAAGGCACTTTAAACTTTGTAATTGCTTTTGCGCTCGAATTTTATTTGTGTTTTTGCTCTTGTAATTTTTTCATCTCCTCTTTTTTTTTGGATTTTTTGGATAAACTTTGTTGCTGCCTGCTGTTCTTGCTTTTGTTGTTGTTGTGGTGGGCAATTTGAGCCAATTTTTAAGTGGCGTTTGCAGCAAGCTAATAAGCGTGGCGTTTCAGTTTTCAAAATGGCCAACGAAAAATTGAGGAATAAAACGAAGTCGAATGAAACTGACTTTTGGAAAACTTCATTCGCCAAATGATTACCAAAAAGAAAACAACACAAAGCTTTAAGCAATATTGATTTAAGAATGTTTATGTTGTCTACAAAGATATATGGCTAAAAATATTAGAAACTCTTAAGTTTGTTCAAGGTATATTGTTTTCATTTTAAGAAGAGCTTTAAAGTGCTTTCGATTTTATTGACTTTTAAGATTAAATAGCAATATTGAAATTTGAATTGAATTATAAAATATTATTTGATTGTTTGATATGTTTTTCATAACTAAGATCATTATTGGTAAGTTACTATATATGCAAAAACATCTTCAAAACATTAAATTTAAAGGGAGTTTCGATTAAAGATACATTTTTATCCCCAACTCAAAATTAGACTTAATTAAAGGAAGAAAGGATTTTTGAAAAAAAAGACATCTTATCAGGGGTTCATATATAGTTATACCTTATAAGTAGGTTAAAAAAACTTGTAAAGTTATAATGTTTTCTTAGACCCTTTAAGTATGAACAGCATTTTCTTGAATCAATATTTCTAGTCTTTCAGGTGGGTTTTCCGAGTGTTTAGGAAACGGGGAGTTTCGGGGGCGTTCCTTGCATTTCCCAGCCAGCTGAGGCATGTGCAGTTGAGCGGTTATAAAATAGAAGTAAGTGCCAGGACAAAACCAGGACACGGATAGCAGGCGGAAATAGGAGTACCTGGTGTGGGAGGGCTGCAGCTCGAGTCGCTGTCAGATGCACTGGGCTTACGGTTACGGTTACTCACCTAATGGGATTTTCTCGGTTAATGATGGCTGTGCGCTGACTCCCCCATGGCTCCCCCTTCCACCGCCGCCTCTGCTCCATGTTAGCCATAATAAAATGCTTGGCCAAAAGCAGCTCAACTTTAAGCCAAAGCGCATTTTGCAGCCCGTTGATACTGCGGCTGATGCTGCCTTCGGTGCCTGGTTGTTACTGCTATATCCTTGCTATTCCTGCGGAACAGGACTCCTCCTCCTCTTGTTGCTGTTATGTTTGCCGTTAATTCCGCTTTTCCGCTTATTTTCCGCAGTTGTAGTTGTAGTTGTTGCTTGTCGTCGCTGGCATTGCCAGCATTTTGCCGCACTTAGCGCAGCATTTGCATAATTTGTGCTGCCTGCATTTATTTTCGGGTCAGCGATTGGATAAAATGGTAGGGGGGAAGGTGGCGTTAAAGTATGTTAAATATATCAAAAGATTTTCGGGAGATTTCGTGGTGGGTTATCAGGCAAATTGCGTCCGTGTAAGTCGCTTAAATTTTCGGCTTTGTGTGCTTAATTAAACGTTTCCTGCTTATTGGGGCAAATTAGTGTGTGTTTTTTAAGACCACCCTTTGAGCCACCCCCGAGCTGTTCACTTTGGCACGCGTTGGCCTGCACGTGTCTCTGGCACCTGGCAAGCTGGCAAACTGCACTGCGAAAAATCTTTACAAATTTATTAAAATACAAAAATGAATAATAATTTATATTTAATATTATTTGCTCTCTTTTATATACTTTTACCAAACCAAATGTCGAATTAGGAAATAAAAAACTTTTATATGTGTTTAATACTATTTAGTTATTATTTTTGGAATATACAAATATGTTTAAGACCTTGTTTTGATTTTTTTCTGTAATGTTGTGATACACTTTTTACCACCAACCGCTTATAAAAATTGATTGACTTCTAAATAGAGCCTGAATACTTATTAAAAGACTTCCAAAAAATCTTAGATAATGTTCTTTAACGCAGTAAATATTCTGTAAGTAACATGTGACAACAACTGATTTTTTAAATGAACCGTAAACCAATCACAAATTAAGTCTTTGAGGTTAATTTATACATTGGATAATAGACAAGGTTCTTTAAAATAGCCCAAACTCTATGAAAGAACTCAAAAAAGACTATAATTTATTAGCTTCTGATATAAGAATGTGTCATTTATATTTCGCCAAGGCTATTAAGATAGTTGAGAGATGTAAGATAGTTCCAAAAAAATATCAAAAAACCATCGACAGATGGTTTTTAATTGTTCTATAGAAAACTTCGGAGCCGCTGACAACTTGAAGTAGTATTTTCTTGCTCTGTAGCAACAGGTAAACTGGCAACTGCCACCTGGCACAATGGCAGCCGACTTGGCAACTGTCGCGTTCCATTCACTTTCCGCTGAGGCTCGCATTTGTGCGAGTGTGTGGGTATGTGGGTGCGAGTGTGTGTGCCCAGTGAACTGTATGCAAATATGTACACCTGGTCTATATGCAGGTGTGCGGTGTGGGTGTGAGTGTGAGTGCTAGTGTGGGTGTATCTCTGCGAATGCTCTTGCCTTTGCTGTTGTGTTTGTGCGTTGTCAGTGTGTCACTGTGCCAGCAGCTTGTGCAGTTATTGTTGCCTCTGCAACGCCCACCGGCCCACCAGCCCACCTGCCCTCCTGCAACGCCCTCTTTTACCCTACGCCCCTTTTCCACCCCCCCCCGGGCGCATATCCCCCAGTCGTTATCCTTTCGGTTCGCTGACTGTTTTTGTGCTGATTTTGCGCTTATTTTAAATGTCTTTTATGCATGTTGTTTTTGTGCGCTCCCCTCGCTGCTTTATTTTTGTTAACGTTTTTGTTTTATGTCTTTTATTGTTAATTATTTAAAATTGCAGAGCTCAGGCTGACTGACTGACTGCCCGCTTGGCCGTGTGACTCGGGCTGTCGGTCTGTGGGTCCGGTCCCCTCGAAAATGTCTGTTTTCCACATCCCTTTGGACTTTTTCCCCATGTTTTTCCGATCCCCCAAACGCACGCTTATTGGAATTTTATTTTTGGATCGACCGTATATATGTATATGGGGCTGGGGGGATATTTTTTCAACGTTTTTCGTTTGCATGCCCCCAACGGCTTTAATAATGGTTTAATTTTTGAAATTGTTTTTAAATCGGCTTATTTGAGGTATGCCGCACACGGCTGGCCCATCGGTATGCGTTTCGTTCTCGTTAACTCTTGAACATTTTTGGGTTCCATGTATTTTTCAAGGATAAATATTCATAACTTGGGCATTGCTTATCAGATTTTTTCGGGGGAAATCGATTTAAGTTACGTTTTACTGTTTCTGTAACGTTTTATATAAATAACTGATGTGTGCACAGATTTTATCTCCACGTATATATGAAGATAGTATGCAAAGTAGGGCAAATATTGAAATTCTGATAAGCTTTGTAAGTTATTAGGAAATATTTTTCATTGCAAAACCAAATGCTAATTTAATTTACGGAAGGCTTTTATCCTAACTGTCTAGAAACGGGTTGACCTAAGTTACTTATCTGTAAATAATCATTTAAAACCAAAGGGCAATAGAACGACCCCAGCCAGAGTTCGTTCGCCCGTACTTGAAATACTTCATCCTTTGAAGTTTGTTTTGCTGCTTAACCACTCTTTAATCATATCAGTTACAGTAACTAATCCCCCAGGCGGGGATGAGAATGAGAACCCTTTCCCAGCGACTGGGCCCATTCATTCATTAGGCAAACATTGACCGAAGCAATCTACATAAAACCACTTGAGTGAAAAGTTGCAGTCTGTTCGGTATCTATTTTAGCCGGGCCCAGGGCCCATAAAAACCAGAGTCCAGACTGGCGTACCAGGGTTTCAAGCAGCGGCGACATCGCAGGGATTATTTAGCGCATTTAGAAAATAGGTTAACAGACGCTTAATATTCATATAGCCCTGAATAAGGGGGGCTCGGAGCTCAAAACTCTAAACTTTATTCTTTATCATGACGATGGCAAAACTAACTCAAACTGCGACAAGAGCTGCGACTCAGCCAGTTTCCATTAAACGAATGATCCCACTTAATTAAATTTAAATTAGGAGCCTAAAGTGGAACGTCACGGACGTTTAAGTGGCTCCGAGTTGAATCGGGCGAGAGAGGCTTGGGCTTATTTAGAAGGGGGCCCGAAAACACAGGCGAACCCAGATAAGTGAAACGAATGAATGGACATTTAGGCCAAAGGAGCAAGCGAAGAGCTGCAACGTCGTCCTGCGGAGGCACTTCCGTTAATTAAATAATTATTTTGTAGCCACTTGCTGATTACTTTTTGGACGACTCTCGCCTCTATTCATTCGCAACTTAACACTTTGCTTGGGCTGGAGATCATGAAAATACTACCCCATATCCGGAGCTGACCTTTGCGAGTGCCCCAGTAATTTACAGCCAGAGATGATAGGCATCGCCCCGCAGTCCGGAGGACCTTCAAAATTTGCCTTTCAAAACGAGCACACCCACAATGTTTTCCTTTATTTTTCCCCTTGTCGACGGGGACGTGCCCGGCGTGGATGGAAAACAAAACGCGATGGCAGGTATTTAGCGAATCCGGCGAGATAAAAATGTAACAGGAAAATTATTAGGCCGCAGATAAAATTCATAATATAAGGCAGCTCATTTGCATTTCAATGAGCTGATTAGTATGCCAATGTCATGCCAATGAAGCCAGGTAACCCAATACCAAATATCTGAATTTTCAATTTGCCATCATATCTAATTTATAAATACGACACTTGATTAGATCTGTTTTTATATATCTATATCATTGGGTTTATTATATATACATGACTTTTTTAAATATATCCTTTGTAATTAGCTTAAATTCCACAAACAAATCTAAAAGCTCTTGGCCATCAAAGACAATTGATAACTTATTTTTCTGCCTTTGAATCTGAATCTCAATCTGACAACTTCCCATGCCAACGCAAGCCAAAGTCACAAATAATGAGCCTAAATTTTCTCTGTTTATATTAATGCTCGTCAATACCCCAAAGGTCGGGAAACTCGGAGAGTCACTAAGTCATTCCCTCAGTCAGTCAGTTAGTCAGTAGTCAATGGGGCCTCGACAAATTTGGCAACTTACAAAAAAGAGGGACGAGCATTTGTCGCTGTTCATTTGCGGCTTACAATTCCTTTCCCGGTCCTTGAGATTTATTTTTCCTTTTTTTTTTTTGTATTTTTTTGTCGGTGGCTTGTAAGTTGTTTGGTCACACACAGCACACTTAAATTGCGGCCTTTTTGCTTAGCATTTTCCTTTTGGGGCAAGAAACTTGAGAAATATTTGGGAATTGGCTCTTAAGCGACTTTTACATTTGCATAAGCTGGCACACAATTTTCAAAATGATTGCCGCTACTTTATTATCACTTAATGCGCGCGACTCCGGTTCGTATTTTCTTGCTTTTCCTTTTTTTTTTATCTTTTATCACTACCACTCGACTTGAATTCGGTTCTTTGGGGGGCCCGATCTGCTCAGCGATTTTCCGATTTCCCGATTTCCCTAGACCGCTAGAGAGCCAGCATCCTTATGACTGTCCGCCGAAATCGTCCTGTTTGACGCGCGCACGACTGGATACTGAGTTGGATGCTGGGCAGGTGTGGTTGGGTCTCGAGAACCGGCGAGGGCTACAAAGCTACAAAATCCGGCAAACGCTCTCGGGCACTCGGAAAACCTCGGGAAACTCGGAGGCTGTGCTCAGTGTACTAAAAAGGGCGGCTTTTCCCACCCAGAGAACGAGCGCACACGCACTCGTCTGCAAAGCCAGAGAGAATCCTCCCTGCAGACGCGTGTTTCTGGCAGTGTTACTGACCTAGTAACCGTCTTCTTTTTTATCTTTTAGGTTTACTCTCCCCAAGAACAACAGCGGCAGCAGCAGCAATAACAACCATAGTACATCTTGTCGTTCTCTGGTCGGTTGCCCTTTTTATTGCCCGCTCGTGAGTGCAGCACAATCTGCAATTGTTGCTGTTGCTGCTGGCATTTGGTTAGTTGTTAAGCCAAAGCCGAGTGTTAGCCGGAATCCATAACAAGAACTGAGGAGCCGAAATCAATTAAAGCGCTTAAAGTAAGCCCCAGCCAATTGCCAACAGATTTATTCACAGAAAATAAACTTGCTAACAACCGAATGGGTAACTTTGAAGAGGGGAAAGATGCCAGAATGATATTTATTTGGAAATGTTCTAGTTTTCCAGAAGGATCACAAGCCCTTCTCAATGACTTTTATGAAAGTATCAAACTATTAACACAGTATAATATCACTAAGGATATAGAAGGATGTCATGTAACAAACATTTTATAACAAACAAAATATTAGATCATAAAAAAATTTCTCATAAGAACGCTTTTTGTATTTTCTATTACAGTTTTTTTACCAAATCGTTCACAGGATTGTCTCTAAATTTTCGTATATAATTACAAAAAATAAAAATGACGCCGTTTGAATAAATGTTATCATAAAATACTCCAGTTTGTTGGGCACAGGTGGGTTGCTACCTCCATTGGTGACTATTTTTCCCTCGATCCATTTCACACTAGGATATACATGGGTATAGACAGACGGCATGTCGGTGCCACATCCCACAAGGACACTCACGATCCCGTAGACAGTATCCTTGTGTAACAAAGGGGATCCCCAGTCCCCTCCACACGGTTGCTGTGCCTTGCAAGGGTCAAATTCTTCGGCGCACAAGAGGTTAACAGCCTTGACGTTCAGCTTTTTGGCGCATAACTTGGGTTCTATCAGTTCCACATTTATATAGAGCAGGTACGTGGCGAGCGGTCCACCCTAAAGTTTTTCATTTATCAAAAACAAGTTCAAATATGTAGTAAATGAAGAAATATTTTTGTTGTCTTAAGTCTTTAAAAACATTACCTATTGCAAAGCAAAAATTATTTTATAGTTTGAATTGAAGGTTAACACATTTAAGAAAGCTACTTGTGTTAGTGGATTACTGTACTTACTCGATACATTCGTCCCCAGCCCGGGACAGAACATTTGAGACCCACTGTCGGCGGTTCAAGTGGTAATTTAGCTAAAGAAATATATTTATGATTCCTCGGAAATGCAGTCGTCACCTTCAAAATTGCCAAATCCTGTTTGTTAAGTATTGTGAAGTTATCGGGCAACATCATACTGTCTACAGTAGATATAAAGGTCCTCTTCGGCATATATTTGAGCCTATTGACAGTCCCTGCAACAATGATCAGTACTCGAGTTGAATACAAAACTCTCCGATTGCTGGAAAATTAGTTAAAGAACAAAAAATAGTCATTTATTTTAAAAAATATACCCACTTTATCAGGCAGTGCGCTGAGGTCAAAACGAACGTTGGCGACACAATAACCCCTGAGCAGAAATGATTGTCCCCGAAATACCTGTGGACACTTCTAGTCCTTATAGAGACCACATATGGTGCCAGTCGAAAAGATTCTTCGTCATAGTTGGCATCGGAAAGGCGCTTAGTTCGATTAAAGGTTAGAGAAGAGACAATCTTTGAATGATCTGCAGTTAGGAGGATCAGTAAGAAGTGTAGTAAATTCAAATAATTTTGAGTATTCATGACGGCTTTCGCAAGTGTTAAGTGTTTGAGAAAAATATACGGGATAACTAGTTTGGGATCCCTTATTCTAAGTTAAAGAATATTAATGGTAAAAACTTCAAGTCTTTAAAGGGCACTAAAAGCAACTAAAATGTGATATATTTCGTTGGCCTTCAACCATTTTCACTATGAGTACAAAGTTTGCTTTACTTTACTGTGCTGAATTTAGAGTGCCTCTGGAATTGGCTGCAACAAAATTGGAGGGATTACGTAAGCGGCAGCAGAACAAACCGTTTTACATGGCAATTATGCTGGAACAAGCCTGACCCCTGACCCTTAATACCCGAGCGGCCGGTTGGCCAGGAGCTGCTGTGTAGAACTAGACCCATTTCAGCAGTCAATTCAAGGATGGAGCCCTCGTCCTCTCGTCCTTTTTCGTCCTGCAGGAGCAACATGTGTGTGCACGCGCCGCTGCTCATTGGAAATTCAATTTTCAATAAATGCACACAAATTGATTTCCAGCTCGGGGCCTTCAAGCGGAGTTACGAAACACAATCGCAGGCCCCCACACACGCACCAGCTGTTTTTACCCCCACACCCCACTCATACACCTGTATTCAGTGTACAACTTTTCAATTTACCTTCTGTTGTTTTTCGGGCATCAAATATCCCGGGCTGTCAAAAGTATTTGCCGAGAGATTTTCGGTTTTAGGAATGGGTTCCGATCCAATACGATTTGATGCGATCGTTGGTGCCCTTTTATCTCCAAAATCGTTATTAGACTTTTTTCTTGTTTTTGAGAGCCACTTAAAGCGATTCGCCTGCCGAATTTCGTATTCAGTATGCCATTCGATGGGGAATCGCACTCACACCTTGCCGCATTCCATATGCCACACGTTTGCTCGCTTATCCGCGCCTGAAATTCCGCATCATGCAGCGCAAACACTTGTTAATTACTTTTATTATATCCACGGCTTCACTTGCACAGTCACGCAATTCATCGGCTGCGAATCCGAATGGGGGTCCTGGGTTTCAGTTACCGGGTTCCCGAGCTCTCGAGTTCCGTGTCCCGTTTTCCCGGACAAGTGGGCTCCGGCATTATTGCCTGTTGCTTTTGCCAGTGGCAGTGCTCCACCACAGCTGATGTGGTCGGCCGTAAAAATGCGGCAGCGAACGAGTTTGGGCGTGGGAGTCCTCCGTAATGCCGGAGTCCGTGGTCCATATACTCCATACTCCATAGTCCGTACTCCCCTTAACAGTAACGGCTCGTCGTCACACACAAGTAATTGCAATCAGCACCTTGGCAACAAACAGCAGCTGCGCCAAAATACAAGCAAAAATGAAATAAAATAAAAGAACTGGGCCACGAACGTATTTATTTATAAAGCAACCCGTAACTCAAGGTGCGTGCTGCCGTATATCTTAACACCTGAATGCCGAAACGAACCCTGGGAACTCGGCTCAGGCGAGTGGATTTAAATTTATTGGTAAGTAATGAGATTTCATTCTCATTTCCCTTTGATTTAAAGCACACCTTTGATCCCTGTTCGGCGGTCCTATAGTGTTAAATGGTCATCTGCCTGCAATTTATATGTTAATTAAATATTCTCAAGTGTAATTTCTCGGAACACAGAAAAAAAGAAAGTATCTTAGCAAATATATTACATTTTAAAATATGTTAATTAAACATTCTTAAGTGTAATTTTTCGGAATAGAGATAAAATGGAGGTACCTTAACAAAAATATTACATTTTAAAATAATATAAATTACATTTAATATAATATATTACATTCAAAATATTTAAATATATAAATAGTGTTTATCGAGAGACCGCAGGGCTTATAAGATAAATGTCAAATTTTCAAAGTTTATCAACATTTTTATTATAAATGATTGATGATGATGATGATTTTTCTTTTTAATTTTTTAAAGTCTTGAATAACAATTATCACAGATTTTTTAAATATTTAAGAAAATTTTAATATCAAAGGACCTCTTTTATTAAAAATAACAATTACCAAGTCTTTGTCTATATAAAGAAAATTATAATCATTAAAACGTTTTAACTTAACAAAAATTCTTTTTTTAAATGCAAAGTTCAACTTTAACATTTTCATTATTTCTTGTCTTTTTTTTAATCTTAGATATTATTTTAATTTTCCTCCGCCGTTTCTGATTTAAATTATTTATTGCAAGACTTTTTATAGTTAATGCAGCTGATGCTATGTAACTTTTTGTATTGCGAACCATTTTGACCAGCTTTACAAATCTCCTAATTTATTAAGCGGACACAAGGGCTCCATTTCCCGCGCAACGGGGCGTATGCTTTATGTCTGTGTAGACACACCCCCTGGGTGACTGCACGGCGTATACGCAACGCCAGCTAAGCCAATTTTCAGCGGAACGAGTGCCGCAATTATGCGGCCTTATTCCATGTGGAAATTAACGCGAATTGCCAGCCATGATTGGCATTGTTTTCGTCGCGTGTCACGAGTGTCAAGCGTGCCGCAAATCAATTGAAATCAAATGTGCAACAATAAAGAGCGACGCAGGTCACACAGAATCGTGTTTCGTATCGATTGGCTGTCACTTGAGATGCGGCCGTTTCGGCCCGGAGTGGTAATAATTTAGCAACTAATTAAGCGACGGAAATGAGGAGGAATAATACGGAGATACAGATGCGGACAGACAGGGACAGAGATTTTTCCCCACCCATATGGAAGATATATATAACCAATCCAAAATGGCTCGCACACACGCTCGCACACATTTCGAAATAGCTTTTCCAATTAAATTTATAACTTATTTATGATGGCAAGTAATCTTCTTTGGGCATTAGGAGATGTAATAAAAATGATTGAAATATAATTGAGAATTGACATAAAAGCCAAGCAAACACACAATCATCCCACACCACACCACACACACATCTAGCTTATAAAATCCTGTCGGCTGGCTTGGCAGGCACTTACAATCAACGATTACCTTTACACCTGCCATTGTGAAAATAAGCCATAAGCGGAAATTACATCAAAAGGATATTGTTATATCGATGAGCAGCCATCGAGGAGCAGGCGTCACAGCTGTGGCAACCGAAAAGCAGCCAAATAGCACAGAAATAAAGTATGGCGAGAGGTGCCATTAAATAAATAACACGAGGAGCCAAATAAACATTTTGGCAAAGGCGAGGCAGAGGCAGGCCACCAGGATTCGATACTCGAGACTTGAGACTCCCGGATCCAGAACGAATCCGAAAACTTCCATGTGCCATGTGGCATGTGTGTATGTGCTTTGTGGGGCGGATGTTTGGCATAAAATAGACTTATCCTAATGAAAAAAGTCTCGCAGGCACGTTAAGTAAGATATGTGATACCATGTGATGTAGGAGGGGCTGGAGGATGAAAACTGGAACCCGAAGGCAATCTTTAAGGCGTCGAAACGTTAAAAGTTAGGCCTGGCAATAGTGAAAGCTAAGCGGCTTATGGCCCGGCAACAAGGTAGGACAGGGCCCCTCTTAAAGATTGCCATTGGGAAAGATCTCCTGACTCATTTGCCTGGCTTGCGATACGATAAGAATTTAAATTGAAATAGTTTTTACACGGCCAGAGATGACGACACGGAAATTCGTGTGTTTCTATTCCGACTAATTTGGTAATTTATGCGGGACCCACAATTTACATAGGCAAATGAATGTCGGCGGAACGTGAACACATCCCTCGGGTGGCTTTTAGTTGTATTAACTTATGTTGATGGCCGAAAGATAGCTTCAAAGCAGGTAAGTATTTCAGCATCGTTCGCATATTTTCGGCTACCGGGAAGAAGGCATAAAGAATTCACATTCACGCTGCCACTGAGCACTGCATTCCTTATTTGGGTCAATTGGAGAGCATCGGAACTTTATAGCTCGACGGGCTCTGCCCATTTTGCGCCTCAAAAGACCACTTGAAACCTCAAGGAGCCAAGGACTCGCGAACCACTCGCTTCATTTTGTCAGCCCTTTGTCTTAGCCTGCGGTGAAATGTTTGCCCTGGGCATTGTCATCTGCAGGACGGGCAAAAGCCAAAGGAGTCAAGTGTTCATTATGCTCGAGGATGCCGCTCTCCGCTGGCCACTTGAGCAGTGTGAAAGAGTGGAGGCCATAGGAATCCGTGCACTTGAAAAAATCATTACAACTTTGTCCTTGAACTTGGAAAATGTTGTTAATTGGATCAAATTACTTAAGGGTGTGGGGGAATATTTCAGGATCTTTTTTATTGGGACTAAAAGCTTTCATGGCTAAAATGAACTGAAATTTTATTGAAGGATCTCCTTTCAATGCAAACATTTTATCTTAAACTTGTTAATTATATTAAATACCATTGTAAAACTGAAAAATTTTATGTGATTTTACAAAACCCAAGTTCTTTGAGTTTTAATATATTTTAATTTAAGGCGTAAGTTCCGTTTCTAAATATATTTATTATTGTGATTTAAATCATTTATTAACAATATTTCCTGATAATATCATAAAAGGATATATTTCAAATGAAAACATTTGATATCTAACTAAAAGAAAATCCCTAATAGATGGCCATTTTTATAATTATTAATGAAACCATTGTAAAAGTGTTCCTGAAAAGAACAAATCTTATTGGAAATATTTTTTTTAAATTTATTTTAGGAAAGTATTTTGGAAGCCTTTGCTGCCGCTGCCTTTTGTTAAACTCGGTGAAACCCACTCGGTATTTACTCCTGTAAATTTTACAAATTTTTCCAAGTGCTCCAGAGGCTGACAGCCTCTTCCCAGATAAAACTGGTAAATAGAAAGGCTGCAGATGCCGCAGCTGCTGTTGCAGCGGCAGTCGCATTCCGTGGTTATTGTTGTGGCTGCTGCTGGCTGCTGGCGGTCCTCGAATTCTAAAGTGGCCGGGAAGTTGCGACGTCTGCAGATTGTCTGTTTGATTATTTGAGTAGAATTTAATTAGCAATCGTGGGCGGTGGCGAATTTAATGCATAAATCAAATGACAGTGGGAATTGTGTTTTTTTCGGGGGAAAAAAGAAGCGCCGGAAGGCACTACGACGACCTAATTGCCAAATGACCTGCATTTGGGCTCAAGATACAAGGCGCAAGTGGCTGGCCGGATTCGGGAAACAAGCGGAAAAGGCGGCTGAAAGGCAAAAAACAAACAAACAGGAGGTAACTTGGTCGTTATTACCTTTTATTAACTGAGAAGCTCGGGGTTTGATGGGTTCCCAAAAAAGGTCGAGTTGTCGGGACCGTCTTAAAAGGGATGGGATATATTTAAAGTATAATATTATGCTGTGGTATCCCCTCTGTCCCACATTATCATCTTTATTATTTGCTAAAGGGTATCCCGAACTTCGTTGCCCGTGCTGCTTGTTTCCACCTTTCATTTCTTGTTTCAGTGCCTCTGGCTCGCGGCATGTTTTTCATTTTCCTTTTCAATTACCCCGCCGCGACGTTCAGTTGGCGCATTTCTCATATATTTTTTTCGGTCTCGTCCCGGGATTGTTTGTCTAAAAGGGAGGAGTTACGGGATGGGGTCTCAGAATCCAGGATCTGGGATCCCGGATCCGCTGCTCCTTGCACGGCTCCATGCATTTAAGTCTAATTGCGAGGCTGCATTGTGTGCGATATGATATTTCGCTTCGTTTTGGACTTCAGAGCTCTTCGGGGGGGCTTAGGCTAAGCGCCTCAGTTTAAGCCTTTTTCCAGCTTCCAACTTCCAGCTGGGGACTTAAAGCCGCCGAGCGGCAGTGCGGGCAAGGGGCAAATGTAATAAGGAAATCACAAGGCAAATACAGGGGAATTAACTCAAAAGTTGCACGCAAATATCGAGAAAGTAGGAAGTGGCCATTCGAGGCCGCCGGATGTCGCTAAAGTGCCCCACTTCCGGTCGCTCTGCTAACTGTTATTACTTGTTCACAGCTCGTTTCAGAGGAAACGAAGCCAGCGAAGGATAAATAAAAATTGATGGCCCATTTCAATGGTACCAACCAGCACATGCATATATATCTCACTCTACACCATATACACCATCTAATAAACCAAATTTTCGTTAGCTCATTAAAATGGCATCGCCTTGCGTACTGCGGATGCAATAAAGTGCAGGATTTATGTGCCAGCCAACCGGCAATTGAATTAAATTTCCAATGCAGCCACAATCGCGTCTTGTGGGTCGAGAATTCTGGTTTTCCAAAGGGGGGTGGTAATGGTGGTTTCGGCAAGGACGACTGTCTGCAGTAATAACTGTAATTTTTGGCAAATGTGCACGTCCTTTGCCATCTTTCCCAGCTCGTCATCTCATCTGCAACATGGTCTCCCATACCCTTTTCCATTTCCATTTCCATTCACATTACAATATGCTTTTGGCCCTGCACTTGATATTTATGTCTTAATATATGCACACACGGCCGGACCCAAAAATCCAAGTAATATTTCTTAACATCTCAAAGGTCCCATCGTATGCGAATATCCTGCTTTTGTCATCTCGTTGCTCGTGGAGAATGCGTAATGAATTATTTAGGCCTGGCCCATGACAATTTATCGTTGCATGTATTGGCATTAGTTTAACTTAATTATGTTCTCTCCAAATTGAAATTAGTTTCTGGTCGATGTGATTTCGTACCGAGGTCACCGCTTTAAGTCACTCCTGTAATTGCTTTAATATGCTGGCCAAACTAAGCTGCAAGTAAAAAATAATAGATTATCGAAAAAATCTACATAAGGAAAAAACTTGTAATTAAATATGCAAACTAAGTGACAATGTTTCTAGTTATTAAAATCGAAATTGTTGCGCACAAATTAATTTACAATTTCGCTCGAGGGATTTGCCAGCGGGAATGGAGCACAAAAAAAGAATAATTAAATAAATAAATATAGACAGCCGGCAATCAGCTTATGTCGAGCAGCATTTCAGTTTTTCATAATTTATTTAGGCAAAAAATGCAGCATTCAGTTTCCATTATTCCCCGGTTGTCGGTCTAAATTTCTGGCCAATTCTTTAAATTTTGAACATGGCCGGGCAGCTGAAAATAGCGGAAGCCTCTGATTTTTGGCAAGCAAATTCCATTGAATTTGCTTTCGAAATTTATGGTTTAGAAAAATGTTGCCAAAAACTAGACCGGAATGGTGGGCGGTCATTCGGGGTTGGTGAGGGGAAAGGGGGAGGGATGTTCTCCAGCAGAGATAATAGCTTTTGATTACAGTTTATGGATGTCGCCTTTGGCTTTTGGTCTCCATGTGTCTGTGTTTTGGCCAAAAACTTCAGTTCGCCCCGCAAAGTGGGCGGCGTTTTTTGGTGGGCGGGCGACACAATGGCGACAGCACAGAGAATCCCAGGACCTAGGACCAAAAAATCAGGTCCTGGAATAGAAGACTGGCCTACACAGTGGCTTAGAGAGCAGCCTGAAATGTATGGCAGGCGTTTGCAATTATTGAAATTGTTCCATGGCACGAAATCCAATTGACTTTTATGCAAATGAAATTACGCGATTGCCCCCGTTTTTCCTTTCCTTTCGTACCGCATCGTATCGTATCGCAACGTTCGGTTTCCTATAGTTCGAGGTAAAAGCAAAACATTGATTTTTATTTACCGCTCGGAATTAAGTGCAGCGAGCAACAAAAGCGGCAAAAGCTTGGTGGGGGATAACACGGCGAGCCACATTTTCATAACGTAAGTGAATAGAAAATTGAATCAAATCTAATAACAAATGCTTTTATGCAGCCCTTAAGCACTCTGAAAAGATGACGACAATGCGGAGGTTCCTGGCGAGGATGATGATGGTGAGGATGTTGCTGGTGGGATATTGGGATTGGGGACTGGAAATAGCGTATCCTCCTTACTCTGGGCCAGATTGGTGTCGCTTCGTTGGCCAAAGCTGCAATGTCGTCGCCGCTGGCAACTTGCAACCAAGAGTGTATTGGTGTGGCATGCCCCATTTGGCCAACACACCGATGTGTTGTTGCTGCTGGTATGTATGTGTTGCTGCTGTCTATCGCCAGTTGCTTAAGCATGTGGCCCGCTCTAAGTTTTTGCATGTCCTTCGCCTGTCTTACAATTTGATTTGCCTGTCCTCGAGCAATTTAAATGAGTTTGCATTATGCCTTTGTTGTCTGCCAGCCAGTCAGCCAGCCAGTCAGCCATCCAGTCAGCCTTCCAGCCAGCCAGCTTGTCTATCCATCTGCTCATCCGTCCGAATGTCTGGCCGCTTTTAACTACTTTGACGTGCAATTCATTTAGCTTTGCATGGCAAATGAAACGCACCTGGTGCACCTGTCCCGTGCGAAATGAGATGAACTTCATCCTTGTTCCCCCAGTTATTCCCCAGTCATCCCACCACACCAGACTCATTTCGCCCTTGGCCACAACGTGTTGCCAGTTGCCAGTCAATTTCAATAATTCAGACCATAAACAGACCGAGGTGCAGAGCAGTACACAAAATGAAACAAAGCCATAAAATGAGCTGGGAAACTTATGGCAAATTCTACTGCGAATTTTTGCCTTTGCCTGCTTTTACGATTATATTAGACTTGGCGAAATTGCAAGGACAAGGTGTGTGAGGATGGAAAAATTTAGGACTTTCGTTTTAATGCCAGTTACAATTGACGCACTGGGAATAAAATCAGTAAAATACTATGAGTAAAAAGGTACAAGGTTTTATTTTCCTACGAAAAGTAGAAATAGCTTTTCGGGTTGGAAGAGATCATTAAGATGGTGCCTGTCTATCCTTAAATTAAAGTATAAAATATAATATTGTTAAGGAAGATTATTATTCAATTGATTTAAATGTATTTTTCTATAAAAAATAGTATATATAAAGTGTAATAGCTATGAACATGGGAACCGAAATGGAAATATAAACTATTTTATGGCAAGAGAGAGCTATTGGTTCAGTTAAGTTGTAGTCATAACTCAATAAAACATCTTGAATTCCACATTTTTATATCGCCGCACTCTACGGGTAAATAAAAACTTTTACACCACATAAATTGCATGGCATTTATATTATTTGCTTAGCATCGTTTATCAGGCGTCGTCCAAGAACTCGCGATCCAATTGGCTGGCCATAGAAAAATACGAGGGGAGGCCACTGCTTTATGGGCGAGCTCTTGGCAGTGCTTATTTATTAGTTGGACTTTTGAAAATATCGCATATTTATATCGTATTTATTGTGGCCGCCGTCCGTTGCCGCCTCTTGCAGCTTTAATATTTATTTCCGCTTCCGGTGCGCCGTCCTTGTTCGCCCATCGCCATCGCCGAGTCCCTCAAGCTGCAGCTGTGTGCTCATTACTTCACTTGCGGCGTACGTAATTCAAGTTGCTCCTCGGACAAAATGGCGGATGCGAACGCACACAAACAAACACAGGACACAGACACACAGGACACTGTCGGTGTGACACAGACACCGCTGCAGCTGCACACAGTTACAAACGCACACAGATGCAGGGCGACAATTGGGAATGACACAGTTTTGTCGCACAGTGTTTGCACGGCTGGGTATTTATGCTTTTTATTTTTATGTTTTTTCACCCGGTTATCATAGAGTCGCTGGGGCTTACAATAATTTATTATTGCGTGCACTTATTATAATCGCATGCCCAACGAGCGTGTATTTAATATTCTTATGATCATATTAAATCGGTAGGAAGAAGGATCATACTTCACAAAATCAAAAAAATAGCTGGAAATTTTATAATATAGGACTAGGATTTTTTAATTCTAATATAAATAAATAAACAGTTTCAAAGTTAAGCCCTTAAATTCTTTTTTCATTTAATATCATTTAAAGGAGAGGTATTTCTCGGGTAACTTAAAGATCTTTTTACTTATGTATTACACTTAATATTATTCTTATAAATCTTTTAAAAATTGATAATGGTTATGTGAAACCTTATGGAACACACGTTTTTTTGATTTCTTTAAGGGCTTAAGAATGAATTTCAATCGAAAATCTATTAATAGATTACATGATCTAGATATCTTCAAGCTATTTTAAATATAATCTTCTTCAGTAAGAGCCTAAGCCTCTGGTATCTTGGATTCGACTGTTCGAGTATTTTTCCATCACTGTGTTATTTTTATTTGCATTATTTCCTCACTGGCTCTGGTCTGGGTTCTAAAGATTTATGTGCGAGCTGCTACTTCAAATGTAATTTACAACAGACCCTCGCCAAATTTATGCGGGCCTTGGAACAGGATCTGTGAATCTGAGACTAAAGCTGAGACAAAATCGTAGAACCCGTCTGAGTGTTTTTTAAAAGCTTCTTTTAACTCCGCGATAGCATTTCCAAATAAAGTTGTGGCCCATGAATTCCCCATTAATAAGATCATATCAAACAGGATACCTTTCGCGAAGTTTAAGACTGATGCAATTACGGGGAAAACTGATTACCAGAACATGTCGGCCCAACAGCCTGAGAGCCAGGAAATTGTCTAGTTTTCAGTCAAATGTCATGAACCATGTTGAACTGAGCCACTTCCCCTTCGCCGAGTTCGTGGCACTTCGAAACTGACATTTGCACTTTTTCCCAGGCCCAGGCCCTCTGTTCTTCAAGCTCGTCTCACTTCCATCTCGCAATTTTCTATCTTTTTTTTTTTGCCTTTCGTTTTGACTCCATTTTTCGTTATCCCTTTTAGATATTCATATTTTGCCATTGATGATATTTTCACTACTTTCGTATGCATTACACGTACGGCGCCCGCACAGCCGCCCATCTATATGTGTAGCTCCTGTCTATCCTCTAGATATATATGTATATGTGTGAGTTTTTCCGTGGAAGGGGGGGGGGGGGGCTGTTAGATCCTGGGGCTGCCTTTGGGCCGTATTAACTCTGCCCGGCCGAACACGGCTGTGTGTGTGCGAGTGTGCTCGTGGAATTTGCATATTTTTTGACTTAACACATCCTTCAAAAATTGCGAAACGCGTTTGCGATAGCTTTGGCATTTCCTTGACGTCTTTCCGCTTTTTCTTTCTATCCCCTTTTTTTTTTTTGGGTTTTTGGTCTTTTTTGTGAGATATCTATTTGGCCTGCTGTGAGGCAAAGTCGCAGTTCAGCCCATTAAAGCCAAACGCTTTAAATGCCGTCGAATTGGGTCCAATGTGCGGGCATGGCTTTTATGGGACTCCCGTGTGCTGGCCAAATTGAATTGGCCGCATTAAGCAATCGCGCCCCATTGGGGCTGTGTGTATATACATACATATATAGTGTGTTGGCCAAATTGATTTGCAGTCACTTTAATGGCTGGAATGTATTTAAATTTCATGCGGTTCTGGTTTGGGCCCGGCTCTCAAGACAAGTGGCGCTAATCCTTGACTTTGCTGCTAATGCACGTCGTATGTCAAACACCAAAAACGTTTACCCCCCGCCGGCATTCCCCCTTTGGTCCCCTTTCCCCTTTGAGCCACCCGCACAAGTAACGCAATTTATATGCCTTCCTCACTGGCTTGTTTGTCTTGGCAACGTCTTCTGCGTTTTTCCGTTTTTCCCCGCTTTTCCAACCCCCTTTGTGTGCCATGCATTTTTCTGCACTTTTGACTTTTAAGCGTGCACTTGGCCAGGCTCAGAGCCTCGGTTTCAGAGCCTCGGTTTCAGATCCTCCAGCTCCTCCGACTCACCATCCCCTGAAAGCCCCACTCGTTTTGTACGCGTTGTTTGTCTTAAGGGATATATACTCTCTGGCGTATGCGAGGGTATTTGCCAGCACTCCGCCGCAGGCATTTTGATAAGAAAAACAAACTCGCACACACAGAGCGAGAGACTTCCAGCGGGCTCAAGTGTCATTTATGCGTTTTAATGCCGGAATTTAATTTTCAAATTAAGTAAATAAGTTTGCGTAAAAACTTTCTATGGATCCAGCCACAGAGCATCTTCATCCTGAGCTCTGCACAAAAGCCGCCCTTGGCTGTTCACTTCGCGAGTTGCAGCAGTCGGTGGTTGGCAGCCGTAATAAACTCTTGGCATTGACGAAAAATTATATGGTAAACTGTATGAGATGCTTAACGGCTACGGTGAAGCTACTTGAAGCATAATTGAAGCGATTTCAGTGCACTTCAGATGTAATGAATTCGAAAGGGTACTGAAAAAAATCAGTCCCGCTGGATTTCTTTGAATGGATTTAAAAAATGAATCATTTTTATCAATAAAATTGCTTGCAGCATGATTTAAAATGCATTTTTAACGTTCCCGCTTAAGAATAATAAGTTTAAAATACTTTTTCTTACTTAATTGTTTGTTTTAAATTGAAAGAAAATTGGATTATCATGCTAACTTTTACAAAGAACTTGTCGAATTTCTGGGAAAGGCTTTAATGATGTTTCTATAAATGAAAAAATATAATATATACTTTTTCCCAAAATTGTAAATTACATTTTAATTTTTTTTTTTTTATATTATATGACACTTTTGATTGACTGGATTTATTTTAATATTATTTATTTAAAAAAGTGAAGGCAAACTATATCATATCTATAAGCAGTTGAGTTTTGACTTAATACATCAGTTTTCATTTCTTGTCGCGGTTGCCATAACTTTAAAAAATAAATTTGGTAACTTAGACGAAATTTTAGTAAGTTTTATATGGCTTTAAAAAACTTTATTTTTATTTTGATCATGAGTGCCAATAATTCTATAAGTACATAGCTTTTTTCCTGTGCAGTGACTTTTTCGCGACTTGGAATTTATTCAGTTCCTTAGAAACCCTTTCACTTGAAGACGAGTTTCGAGTTCTGTTTTAGCCAGCTCAATAAGTCGCTCTCAGATGTTCAACTAACTGCACATAATGGTCGATACGATACGATGGCGACGCGTTACGATTCCGCTCGTTTCTCGCTTTGAAGTAATTTTCGTTACGCTTATAGATTGCCTTTGGCTCTTGGCATTTCCGGGCAATTTTCCTCGGCTATTGTATCAATTTGCAATTATGTTTCAATCAATTTTATTGCCATCTAATCTGCGGAGCAAAATAAATTGCTTTTTTGCAGGGCATTGGGGATGTGTAGCCACCAGCTATGGGGCAGCCATGGATATGTGTTTTAAATTCCGATTGAGAAAGATTTCTTAGCGTTCATTCACCTTGGCAGCTTTGTGTTGCCAGCGAGTATATCCATTAAATATGAATCCATTTATTTCACTTGACCAACCAAAGCGTGTCAATCGCATTTCATATGGAACAGGGGAAAATATTTTAGTTGAAGCTTTTTTGTAGACTAGAAATGAATTTGCTTTATCTGTGTTGTTTTTCCTTCCTACAATTATTTTTCTCTGAAGGAGAGGGAAGATTTTTACATTTTCTCAATCATCACGATATCTTATCTATCAATGTTCGATCGGTAAACACATTCTCCCTGCCTATTGTACTTAAGGAATTTCATGGAAGCAAGCTGGTTTACTTTATGGATTCCGACTGTAAAGAGTGCAAGGAATTCGAGGTCACCTTTAAGAACCTGGCTTTAATCCTGAGAAGATGGAAAAACATTATAAAATTTGTCATATTCGATTGTGCTCAACATCTAGATATGCTAACCTGCAGCGAGTATGGAATCCCTCAGGAGCCCACACTGCGATTCTTTCCCATGGGAACTTCAGAAGGTCTTGGCATGGATATTAAAAGTCACGATATTGAAGAAATCACCTCTTTATTGGCTCATAAACTATCCCAATTGAAGTATGTGAATAACTTACCCAATTTTCAGCCTCTCCAGCCAGGTGATAATATCACAACGATCTTTGAAGTACCCATACATGTGAGGTCCATTGCATTAGTCTACCAACCTAAAAAATCCTCAATTGCACGGGACACAATACTTAATCTATCGGAATATCCCATTTTGCAAGTGCGTATCCTTGAGGATCATCGAATCTTGCCAAACTTTGGATTGAAACCTGCCCATCAAAAAGTGGTCATCCTCCGTCGTGATGGGGATCCCGAAAGTCTTAGCCCCTCTGAAGATACAAGCCTGGCATATGCGTTCTTAATTCGGAAAACAGTTTATAGGAATATGTATACATCTAACATTAATAAAAACAGATAGGAAAAAACATTGATTTAAATCTCTTTAAAAATTTAATGAGAATGTAAGGAGAAAAATCTATATCATAATATTTTGTCTTGTCCTAAATAATTAAACAAAAAACAAATAGCAAATGTAAATAACAATTACCTACGACCTTCTTTATTTATCCACTGAATAAGCTACACTAATACATATATTGCTTTGTCAGAGTTCTCAAGATATGTGACCACTTGTGGATACATTTTAAATTCCAATTGAGGCAGCTTTATCTAGGTTGCAATAAAGCTGTCACCTTTGCACCTCTGTTCCTGGGAAACTGTCACTTTGGCTTGTTAGGCCCGATTGTCGCATTGTGGTAAATGACGGCTCTTGTTAGCCAAGTTAACGAGACTTGCAAGTCGCACAAATTCCCGCTTGGAGACTCATTACCGTCCAAAGGCCATGTGTTCGCTCAACCGGGCAAATTCAAAGGGTGTACGCCATGCAGGGGGTCCCACTGTAAGCGAGTAATTGGCCCAAACGGCCCACGCAACTATTTCATAAACAAAATCAGGGCAGCAGCTGGAGGTCGGAAATATTCCGACCAACCGATTACAAAGCCTGGTTACCGAATTTTCTGATTTCAGAGCTCGATTCGGAATTTGGTGCACTTAAAAAAATAAGTACTTATTTATATATTTTTACATTTTCATTATACACTTTATTAAGTATGCTTTAACTCCAGGTAAAATTCTCATTTACAAGTCCTTATTTCAATTGCATTAAGAGCACTAAGGGATTTTTTTATAGTCCATGAATGTAGCCAATTATTGGCATGATTAATATTATTTTTTCGACTTGAATAAGATACGTTTTCATTTCTGGGTGCATTTCAAGTGCGTTCTATTGCCCGGCATCGATTATTTTTGTCTGCGTGCGGCGAAACATTTATCATCAATTAATGGCATTAGTAAATGTTTTGGCAAGGAATTTGGCGCTACCAAAATATTATTGTTATATATGCAGCGCCATAAATAATACCAAAATACCGTTCTTTGTGCCCGCACACTCGCATATTGAATGCAGTGCAATTTATGGCACATTTTAAATTCAATTGAACGAGTGCGTTGCTTTGTTGCTACTGCCGCCCTCGCATATCGGGTTGTATATTTCGTTTTTTAAGCCACAGCACACACAGCGTCAGCAAATATTGCTATTAATTCTTAATAATAATAATAGCACCCAGGCAATGTGCGAAAGTCTGGCCGTGAGGCTGCCAGAATGACGACTAGGCTGCATTTTATTTATGGCCTGCAGTTTGCAGTTTTATTGTTTTTAAATTTATTTACGTTTTTTTTTATGATTAAAATATTTTTCATTTGCGGCTTAAGAGCAAATTTATACTCGGCAGTGTGCCAAATGCCCCGCCTGTTGCCTTAAATAAGTTGTATAAATTATCGCGGAATGGCCGCGGAGTTTTAAATAGTTGTGCTTTATTTAATTACACACAAACACCGCGGGCATTATGCGGCCCCAGCAACAACAACATGTGGCCGGTTCATTTAATTAATCCTCCATTTGGCCAGGAGCATTTTCGATTGGGAGCTGGTTAAGTACACTAAATGCGAGACTCAAAAGATTCGGAATGTCAGAGGCAGCACTCGGGGAATTTTCATTCACTGAATAAGTTCTGAGTGGGATAATTAAAGTACTTACTGGTTGGCATTTTTAAGCATCGATCTTTATCAACAATGAGCTGCGACTTGAAGGACGATCTCAGGCGCTTTCTGCACTGGGGACCCATCACTCTTTTGAGTCTGACCCTGATCGTGACCTGGACTGTGATCGATATGAACTCGATGTGGTGGAACCCGGTCAAGAGTCCAGGATCCTTGATAAACTACGGCCTGATCTGGTTTCACACCTTTGGAACCCTCTACTACTTCATCAAGTCCTTGATGGTGGGTCCTGGCTTCCTTCCGCTGAGGTGGTATCCCAATACTGTTACGGACACGGAGTTCCTGCAGTTCTGTCATCGATGCAATGGGTATAAGGCCCCTAGAACTCATCACTGCCGCCGTTGCGATCGCTGTGTGATGAAGATGGACCACCATTGTCCCTGGATCAACAACTGTGTGGGCTGGTCCAATCAGGCCAGCTTCGTATACTTTCTCCTCTTTTTCCTATCAGGCAGTATACAAGGAAGCATTATAATAATCTGCGGCGTTATCCAAGGCATACAAAAACGATGGTATATCAGACAGGGTCTACATCATTTGGCCACGGTTCATTTGACACCCACAAATCTGATGGCCTGTGTATTTTCCATGGGAGTGATGACGGGCACAGGATTGGCCAGTATTAAGCTGCTCTACATGCAAATGAAGGTGATATTGAAGAACCAGACTGAAATTGAGAGCTGGATTGTTAAGAAGGCGGTATTTCGTCGCAATGCATATCCTGCTAACCGAATCAAGGCCTTTGTTTTCCCCTACAATCTGGGTTGGTCAGCTAACTGGCGCGAGGTTTTCCTATCCTCTGGAGATGGTATTTCGTGGCCAGTTTTACCAGGATGTGATCAGTACACCCTCACCCGGGAGCAGTTGGAGCAGAAGAAGGATAAGCGGGCTCGTACTCGTCTCTACAAATGCATTCGTCCTGCCACGGGTCACTGGGTGCCCATCTTTTCCCAGGGTCTCTGGGTATCCCTCAAGATTCCCTGCACCGATGATCCTCGCATTGCCCTACAACCCGGTGATCTCATACACGTGACTCGCATTCAGGACTACTGGCTTTATGGGGAAAGAGGAATCTCAGAGGAGGAGAAGGTCAGAGGACGGAAAGGTGGCATCAGAGGCTGGTTTCCAAGCTGTTGTGCCATGGAAGTTTTCGATGAAGATCCTGAGAACGAAGAGATGTTACCGTATAATATAGCTGGAGGAGAACCTTATAACGAAACTGATAAGACAGATGAAGAAAATATGAAGAACACTAAAGTTCCCAGAGATTTTCCCAGTCAAGATGGAAAACCCCAAAAGCGTATACGTACAAATTAAAGGGTATTTTCTCCGGCGACTTTGATCCTGCAGAGAAATCCCCAACAATCCCCGCAATGAAATTGCTTTGGTTAACCGCCGCATTAATCTCTTAATGCTTAATGCTTAATGCTTTTCAATAATGCATAAATAAATAAATCCTTTCGAGGCAGCAAGCCAAATGAGAATGTTAATGTTAATGCCGTCTGATCGGCAGGAGTTCATTCTATGTCCCGTAATTGAGTTGCAGGCCCGATTTCACGGTACATTGGCTTTAAAGTGACGGCAGCAGCTGCTCTTAACCCGTTGTGTGTGTGCTTGTGCATCTGGTGGCAAGTAATTTGCAAAGCTCCTTTGTTATTTTTTTTTCGTATCCCTCCCACATCCCAGTTAGGTATCCGTGACAGGAAACAGGAACACACACACACCCTATAGCATAAACGAGATACGAGAAAAAAAAACAAGGACGAACGGCTTTGAAAGCCGGCTCGGGAATCGGGATTCAATTGAAATGCACGACCTGCAAAAGTTGAGCTGAGTCGCGGATTTGCCATTGTACCATAAACATGACCATGCAAATCAATGGCCTTTATCGAATATCCTCTGAATCTGTATCTGCCGATGCAGGTGTAATGGTGCAGTATAGAGCAGACTAGACAAAAGGTGAATGCATTCCGTTGAATCATTAGCGTGGCGTCTATTAAATTGAAAGCCCGTCCTGATCAATGGGATTCCAGCACTCGAATCGCTATGAAATGAATACCCATGTTTGGCCAAGGCGAAAGGCATTGAATAATCACTTGAAGCCATCATCACTCCAGAATTTTTGGAGGTGGGGGTGTTATAACAGGATCAGGAAACAAAGCCATCGCTCTGGGGATACCATGTTGTCCAAGTCCAAGGATGCGTCAGCGTGTTTAGCTCAAAATTAGATAAATGCAATTTGAATTTGTGTGTAAGTTGTGGGCAACAGGCCGCTGGGAAATCAGTTGCCGTTGTCATGAGTTAATAGGCGCTGGGAATTGTTCTCATGGTGGCATGGCATAGTACAGCCCATCTCTTATGACAGGCGGTATGATAATTCAATGCAAAAGGGGCGCAGTAGTCAATAAATATTTGCACAAAAGTGTTGGCCCGCAAGGGAGCGTGTCTGTCCGGGATTTGTGTTTCGAGATGCCATCGGAATAGATCCAGATCCCATAAGCCACCCACTCCAGAAGCTACGTGCTGTTTTGGGGTCATTTGGGTGACGGCGTGGAAAATGCAAAACAAATAATCGCTTCTTGCCTGTGGAAAATCAATAGAAAAAAGGATTTCCCTTCTTTTTTTTTGCCGGACTCTGTCTGGGGAATTGAGGTTGGCATTGGAAATGGGTATTGGGGCTGGGGCAGCAGCTGAAAAGTATGCAGTAAAAATAGCCATAAATAAATCTGCGTAAAAATAAAGCATGTGCCAACAGCCATAAACATAAACAATGCAACTTTCTGTGCCGTTTTCGCAGCTAGTTTCCTTGTTTTTCTCGTTTTTTATATATAGCATATATATTTTGAGCACTTCATGGCAGGGCTTTTATAAAGCGGAAACAAAATAAATTTTACATAAACATTTGCCACATAACAAAAGGGAACTTTAATGACTTTTGTCGTTGCAAAATAATTGTGCGTGAATTTCTCGCTGCCACACACACAAATCGCTTTTCGCTGGAAAGTGTGGGGGCGAAAGAGACTGGCAGGACTCAGGACTCGCTTTCAATGTCCTGCTGGCATTTAATTTCACGGACTGTCGTCCATTTTATGCTTTGGCAACACTTTTGACTTTTATTTTGAGGCGCTTCCTCGTTTTTCTACCCCTTACTTTCTCCCTCTTTGGTATACAAATCCCCCGAAAAATCCTTACCATTCTTGTTGGATTTTTAGGGGGCCGTTCGTCGTGATTGGAAGCTGATACCCCCGCTTTGGAAAACGCTTTAAGGACACCGCTTTGTCCGCAATGGCAATTATGTGCACTATGACGACTCGGCATTTATCTGCTCGACAATGACGATGACAAGCCAAGCAGGTGGGGCCTCGGAGGCGGAGGCGGAGGCCCTCGTATCACTTACAGTCTGGCGAGCAGAACAAAGGCAATTATGGCATCATTAGAGCCAGATGCAGCAATTGCATCGGCAGGAAGCACTTATCCCATATCGGTAGCAGCCAGAGTGCCAGAGTGGATAAAAGCACAGCAGCTCTGCTCATCAGCCCAGCAGCACAAAGGCGAGCAAGTAACATATGCACAAGCATTTTGATTAGAGTGGACCTTAGGGAAATAAAGCAACAACTAAATAAATATCTATCAATTTCGATATCTATCTATCTACCACACCTGAGCTTTTCTACAACTTCCTCGGTATAAAACAATAACCGGTTTATTTCTTGAGAACTATAAAATACTTAAATTTAACACAGATAATTTATGCTGTAAAAAATAGGTACAAGCTTTTACCAATTTAAAATGTTAATAAGAATAATTATAATATTTAAGGTTTACTAAGAAAATTACTTAAATGGGAAATGTTTTTCAGGTGGTTAACTTGAAAAAATAGTTTATACCACTTGATCTGTTGGCTTGAAAAGGAAATACAAATATTTTTTATCTCTGAGAAATATTTAAAAAAAAAAGCCCTATATACTTGGGGAATATTTTCATGACATATTTAATTTAAGAATATTTTTCTTGAATCCTACAAAATAAATGGTTTGAAGCTAGATGCCAATAGCAAAGCCAGTAACTTTACACCCAAGTGAATGCCACTCTAACTTGCATTGACTTTGAAACTTTCCAGTTCCGAGAGATGAGCTCTCAGGCAGCTGATTAGGTTTAGAGCCACCTTTGAGCTCGATGACGGCAATCGCAATCCAATCAGAAAGTTGTAAAAATGTAAAAATGATCAAATGCACTGAGGCATTGAGGATTCTTGGCCATGGCAACCGCCTCACTTGTAGCCACACATTCGAAACTTCAATTTACTGCGCTCGCTTTTTGGCGCGCTATAAATTCGGGGAATTGATATTGAATGCCTCCCGATTCCGCCGATTCCTCCGCCGATTTCCATTCACGTTCCGCATCGCATCGCTCACTCGCCTGGGCTTTCAATCAATTCAAATGCCAAACGTCTAACAAATTGTACGATTTTCGCGAGGCCCTGGGCATTTGCTTCAGTTTGGGCTTGGGCTTTTTGTTATTAATTTGCGCCCTGGGCGATTCGCAAAATTCCGCATGGATTAGCGAGGACCTCCTGGTATTTCTGCTCCACTGGCGGCCCTGATCTGTTGTGGATCATTGAATGGACCATTCGATGAACTCTTAGCTGTGTTGCAAAATTGCACTTGGCTCCTTCGCTTTTGTGCCAAACTTCTCGTCCTGTTCGTCCTGCTCGTCCTTGTTTATTTATGACGCTGGCCAAGAGCAAAAGCAAAGCAAAGCAATTTTTCATTATTTAAAATGAAGTGAATTGCAGTCGGTAGTTCCTGTTTTCTTTTGGCCCCGCCTTGGCCGCTCCTTTCCATTCGTTCTTCATAAATAATTTATTAATTATAAAAGTTTCTGGCACTCTGGGCGCATGCAAATGCGTCCTTTTCGTCCTTTTTCGTCCGTTTTCGTCCTGCTGCCTCGGTGAGTGGCAACAGTTGCAAGTGAAAGTTGGGCCAAATATAGCCAAAATATTACTTGCAATGTCATTTTGCGACTTGGCAGCCAAAACTTTTTATTAGTTGGCACTGGGGCTCAGTGGACTCTGTTTGTCCAGCTCCATCTAAATCTCCATCTTCGGACTGGCGTATTTTTCATATTTTAATTGACAAAACTTTTGGCCAACTGAACTGATGGGTTTTTGCTTAGTTTCTGTTACTGTAGCCTAATCAAACACTGCCACCTAAGAAAGAGGCAACTTCAATCAAGTCGTTGGGAGGTTTGCACTTAAAGTTTTCCATTAATTGAGAGGCAAGTTTCTCGAGAGAAAAGCCCTCTTAAAGGCAGAAAAGAACCAGCACTTCAATGCACTTTTAGACTTTGAAGCCTTGAGGCAGAGAAATCTCTACCCGTTTTCAAGGCTTTAAGTGGCTGTCATTTAATGGCGAACGGCGTGCCAGGCGAATGCATTTGTGAGTCATGTTTGATGCATGTGGCAACACTCAGGCTCCGGGGCACCATCTCCAGCTCAAGATCCTGTGGCAGTGGCAAGTTTCAAGAGCTCCTTCAAGGTTTATGTCTAAATATGCAAATACTGCCGCCTCGGAAATGTCTCATAAATTCGTGATTAATGTCGCCCGCTTTGATTCCGTATGCCAAATCAGGTTTTAATGCAACTGCCACTTAGGCACTGCATTTAGTCGTCTAGATCACGCAGCATTAATGGCTCTCAAGATGGGGAATACTATTATTGGCTTAGACTTCGTCGCCTTAATGTGTCGTCAGCCTAACGAAATTAGCATTAAAATTTGCCAGATTCCATGTGTGACTAAGTTAATTTTCGTCACCAAAACCGAAGGAATTCCGAACTGGGGGAGCTGCTGCTTTTAGTGTGGCACAAAGGACATTGATTGCGAACGACACGAATCTAATGAAGTACGAACAAAGCTATTTATTGTCAGGGTATGGAGGAAAAGTCCTTTACGCTCGGGTTGCCAAAAGATTACCTCATTAACACTTTAATGCTTTAAGTGAAAAGCAAAGGGATTGCCCATGTTAATTAGTTGCTTGGCAATCGGGGCTAAAAAAAAATATAAATAATAACAGCCATAACAGTAACCATGAATATTTATGAGCCCACCGCCGCAGTTTCCGTTGCGATTTCTTTCTGGATTCCATTTCCATTTGATTGAAAACAGTGCAGAAATCGATTAAATTAACTGCTCTATCAAATTACGTACACGCCGCATGGGCGGCTTTCATTAAATTGCATTTAATAGCCCGTACTGAGTGGCGAGTCAATATTTATTAACGACATAATCAATAATTTGCTCGGCGCTCCTCTTAATGAGATTAAAGTGCAGCCAGAGGCAGCTAACAAAATATATATATCCATATATATGTATAAAAATGTTAATGCATTTAGTTGTGTCACGCCCCCAAAGAAAGTTTTTCCCTGGCCTTTCCTTTTCCGCCTTTCCTCATTTTTTGCCCCTTTGTTTTGCCCACTCTGAACTTTTCTGCACGATTGCGCCAACTTTCATTTCCTGGAAAACTTTTGAATTTTCAAGTAACCATAAACTGGCTAAGCTAAAAATTACTTATATATATATAGAACATATATATATGTGATACTGCATAATTAAGCCCCGCAGTTTGGTGACATTAAGCGACATTGAAGCGAAAATGCCGCTGGCAAAGAGGCTTTTCCGAGAATTTTCCTTTTATTTTTTCCGGCTTCTTGCCAACTTTTGGCCAATTATTTTTGTAGTTTTGTTTGTTTGTTGGCTGAAAACTTAAGCCCTCCGTCTGTCTGCCACAAAAAGTTAGCGCGACTTAATAAATTAATAAGCCCAGCCAAGAAAAATATGAGCTGAGCCATCGGTTGGATGTTTTAACGCCGAGTTCATCATCGGGATCCGCAGCATCTGGCGGGGCTAATTTGTCGGCCTGCCTAGTGATAACCATCTGGGGATTAGGCCGCGCCCGTTTTTGTTTGTGTTTGCATATAATTAACGCGACTGTCATGTGAAAATACTAAGCGACAAATGATAGGGCCCCCAACCGAAAAAGTATTTAAGGGTTATGGCGTGGAATTAAATTATCATAAGCTCATTGCTTTTGATGTGTGGTTTATGAGAGTGCCGAGGTGTTTGCCAGTCGGTTTATTAAACTCTTTAAGTGTGCTTTGTTTGGCGGGATCTCCATTTTATGGACCTCTTTCTGAGTCATTTAAGACTTAAAGGCGCCCCAAGCCAATTTGTGGCTCTCCATTCAAAAAAAAAAGGGGGAAATGACTGAATGACTGACTGACTGGTTGAATGACTGAGAAACTGGTTGAATTCCCTGGCATTCAGACGCTGATTTGACTGCGGCTTGCGGCCAGAAAAAGCCGGGAAAATCCTGCTTCAGTCTCCGCCGCAATTGCGGTGCTGAGGTCAATCACTGCAATTACTTTCGGGAATTCGGGTTGAGTTGTTCAGGCCAAGACAGTTAATTTCTGGCCAGTCAATCAGGGCTTACTATTTTCCCGTATTTATTGGGTACTCACCTGTTAACCAAAGACCTTAATAGCCCCATTTACACTATTTCTTTTGGACAGCAAACCCAAGTGGAGCACTTGTCAAACAAATTTGCTGAGCATTAAAACTTCTCAGTTCTTGGGGGTGAAAATATTTTTAAATGTATTAACTGAATTCCAACACCAGCAGCAGCAGCAGCAGCAACAAATGTGTCAAAACTTTTGGCAGTGTGGAAAATTTATGGCCATGGACTCGCACCCTCTTGCAGAAAACTATGTACGAAATGTTGACAAAACCAAATGAGTAAAATGAGCAAAAATCTGCCAAGTTTTCATACAGCCACCCCGGCCTATAAATAAATAATCCCAACATGGGTAGCACATTTCCCTGGCAGCTGCCAACTGAAACCGACAAAAAAAAAAGAAGAGAAAATAGAAAGCCGGAGAGAAAAGGGGCAGGGAAAGCCTCAACATTCTGTCTTCTGGTGTCCGGTGTTGGCCAAGTTCGAACATGGCCGCAATTGTTTGCACGTTACGTGGTCATGTAGCCGGGTCAATAATTGGTTTTTTCGATAGCAAACAAGTTGATTGTGATTGCCAAATGATTACACGAATCTCACGGAGTGGAGCAAAGCTCCTGTCCAGCAGCCAATAGTCAGAATCAGAATCAGAATCGAAGCAAAACCGCAGTCGAAAATTGGTTAGCCAAAAAGGATCCCAGCTGGGTTTCCCAGAAAGGGTCTTAATCTTTCTGCCAATTGCCGTGTGTAATTATGTTTTTGCCCCCTGCCCCTTTTTCGTTAAGGAACCTAATATTGAAATTTTAATAAATGAAATTCAGGCGAATATTGCTTATACGCCCTGTGGTCGGCAGTCTATTGAAGTTTGATTTCTCTATCTCTCTCTCTCTGGGGGCAAATGTTTGCATACCTTCCTTTGGCGCAACAAAAATGATTGAGAATGCAGTAAATCCGAATGGCAACTACTTTTCAATCATTTCCCAGCAATTTCCAAGTCCTGAAGTGACATAAAAGCCAAATGCTCATGAGATAAGTTGGTAGGGTTAACTGCACAATATCCATGGGCACAATAAATGGCAAAAAGAGTTGCGTTTCGTTTCGGTTTTATTTCATAGCCACCATCCAAAGGAAACAACTCTTTTTGACTATGTAATTTGGCTGACATCTTTACGAGGCCCAGCGCAACTTGAGCGACTTTAAACGACATCAATAAAACCTGCAGGCATTCAATAAAAATTTCTAGGCCGTAGCACATTTCGTTGCTCGTTTCCTGCTACTTGGCATTCAAAAGTGCAAAAAAAAGAGATGTAAAAAGGAAGGAAAGTGAAAAAGGAAGAAAACGAGCTGCAAGCAGTGAGTTTTCCTTTCTTTTTTTTTGGTTCGACGTGAAAATACTTTTTAGCCAGGGAAAGTTTGGTGCGTAGGATGATAGCTTTCGCCTTTTGGCCACGACCTCTCACTCTCCAAAAAAGGCCATAAGGTGACGTATTCATTTGCACCGCTCGTGCCTTTGGAGCTTTATTGCCATGAACCTGACTGAAATCGGAGCGGAGTCATAAATAGAGCGCCGCTAGTGCTGTGGCCACACATCTTTGTCAAAGGCTCATTATGCAAATTGCGCACCGACCACGCGCCGGGCTAATTTGTCACTGTCTTCAGTTGTCAAGCGTCACACTTTCCCTTCGGAGCCAACCCAACCCCGGCTGGCCAATTGGAGGAGTGGGTGGCCCCCATGTTAACCATGGCCCAGAGCCACTCACTCGACCGGTGGCTGCTGCTTTCAGCTCTATCACTTTCATTTCCTCGGCCATAAATTAGCAACACGATGCGCCTTCCCCACTATGCTCCACTCCATAGCCCTGACAGTTCTGTTCGGGATCGGGGGCATCTGGGGCGAAAAGGTAGCCATACATATTTGCCAGGCGAACTGGCTTACGAACTCCTGACTGCCGACTACCACTTACTGACTGACTGACACACTGGGCGAAATATTATTCCGTTTTGTCCAACTGCCGGGATGCGAGCGGAATTTATGATTACTTCCGGGTATAATGAAGCAGCCCACGTGCGACCAACTCATCCTCAGCCCTTCCGGTTTCGTTTCGAGGAACCCTGTCCCCAGCAGACGGGTCTAAACAACTAATAGTTAAGAGTTCTCTCAAGATCTTGGGTTCTTTTTTCCTATTTCTTTCCTGGGTCGCGTTGAAAAACTGCAGCTGCATTGGGTTCTCAAGTGGCCGTGGCCCATGCACTGCACTTCACTTCAGTTCTTTTCGCTGGAGGAGCCGACAGTCTGCTGCTCCCTTCTGCTTTTCTCGCTTTTCCTTCTGGCTGCTGGTTTTCTGCTTTTCCTCCGCTGCCACTGCCGCTGACAGCGGAGACAATTTTCAATTAAATAAATGGCTCGTTTTTTACGCCAGACGCACAATGGGACCAAACACTTGAAACCGCGGGTTAATTGGCTAACCACAATGCGGATTAAGTGGGTGGCCTTAAATATTTAAAAAAGCCAGCTGTCAGGGATAACTAATTTTATGAATATCGCTTTGATTTAAATACCTTTTAGTTGTATTATGACCATCTAAGGATTAAGGATTAACTTGAACGGGTTGGTTGTTTTTAGAAATTGTTTTTATCTATTAGGGCCGATTTCTCAAAGTCATGTTAATATTCTAGTTTGTTATCTGCCAGAGGCAGTTAACATGAACTTGTTTTGTTTTGAAGGACAATTTCGGTTCTTTCAACGAGATTTAATATTTAAAGAATCTGCTTTCAGACGATTTAGTTTTTAATTCCAATGTACAATTTTTTGTTGTCAGTTTCGTTTTGTAGACTGACAAATTTAACCTTAAGTTAAAAGATTTTAATCAAACAAAAAAAAAACAAGCCTTTGAGAAATTAGCAATTAACAAATGATCTATTTAAGCAATTTAGGTCAATGAGAACAATTAACATGACATTGAGAAATTGGTCTTTTACAATTTAACCGCAAGTTTCGAAACTTCATTGGTTAACTTTATTGGTTAGTCAAAATGTTTCTGTAAGAAGCCACTCCCCTCATCAGGCCCATTATCTGTTTCTCTTCAGCCAGGGAATACAAGTTATCATTATTTAGCCATTTTGCAGCTGGAATATTTATGAATTTTAGCATAGCCAGCGACTCAATTAATATGCGGCCAACTTGGGGTTTAATTGGGCCTCTTTTCGGTTTAAGGTCACGCTCCGGCGAGTACAAATAATTAAAGTGCAACTCTTAACGCAGAGTTATGGCTTAAGACAACCCATTGCTCACCGTCAGCAGCGGTTCACATACATAGGTACAAACCCGTATACACCCGCACAAAAGCCCCAACACAGATACTCACAGATTGCCAACAGGAACTTACATGGGTTGGCCATTTACCGGGGCCAGTCATAAGCCGCATAATCTATGAAATCGAGTCCTGCAAGGACGATGGAAAGGGGGCCGCTTGGAGGAAGCTTAAACCTGGACGGAAGCTCCTCCCGGCTGCTAAGTTAAAATTATTGTACATCGGCTTAAGCCCTTCGCCGAGCTTCGTTCGGCTCAGTTTAATTGGGGATGGTCGTCAGCTGGAAGCGAAATGCTTTTAGCCCGCTCCATTAAAGCCCGACTGCATATGCCGAGATTGCCAGCAGTGAGATAATGATATATGGATGGCAGCCTGCTGGCCCCGACTAATGAGCCAAAATGAATTGTTGCCACATCAAAAATCAACGCATTATAATGTAAGGACCAGAACGAAAGACGAAAACGAAAACGAAGACGGCCCAAACTGGGAAAGTTAATTTCATTAAGGAAATGAAAAAGTCATATATCATTTTTGCCATCGTCTAACATGTCCATTACAAAGGCAAGCGCCCCCCAGCCACCCACCAGACTTTCGTTTCCCATCCACACGACGGCTTGTCGGCCATCTTGGGGCTGGGGAAAAGAAATGGCCAAGAAGGAAATGCAGTGCCCGAAAGTTAAATTAAAGTGTTGAAAATAGCCAAAGGCAGAGGCAAAGCCAAAGTCGAGTAATAAATGTTCCATGTCCGTGGCTATGACGGGCTGGCCCGAAATTAAAATGCATAATTCAAGGCCCCCCGAAAAACTAGGAGAAAGTTCTTAGGGAGGAGGTATACGATTTAGCCGAACATTAGCAGCCATTTACATGTGAGTTTGTGAATTTAAAAAGCCACAGAAGCCGTGCCCCCTGGCGCCCCCAAAAGATAGCTAAAAGTGTTTCACGTTTCACGGACCATTAAACCCCGAGTTCGTCGAGTCATTTTGAGCGACTTATCGCTTGGTAGCTCGCCTGCATTGTGCCGCCTGATTGATTTCTTTATGCGTACCCATAGCCCCATTGGAACCAGAAAGGGAAGTCGGCCCAGAAGTAACCCCCTACATTCTCCTCGACCCGCTTAAAGCGGCCTGCTGCTGACAGGCCAGGAATTTTTTAATAAGGCTCAAAAGGAATTTTTATATGGGTCTATGAGTGGATATTTTTAACGAGATGGGGTGGGAAAAAACATAAGTAGAATAATAAAAAATATATAAATCCACACGTCCTGCGCAATTGCTGAGGCCGTATTTCGAATTCAGATTGCCTCTCGATTATTATCCAGTTTTGAGTTATGAGCCTGCTAAAACTGCCATCCTATCTGCCAGCAAGGACATCTAATTCCCCAACTCTCTCGTTCTTTTGATTCGACTATTCGGCATTTCCTGCATTTATTCAGCGTAATTAACAAAATTCCCAGGTGTATTGCCGAGTTTCGCTTCGGGTTGGCTCTACGTTTCGGATTCGGATTGCTGTCTACTGAGCATTTTGGGGCGGGCATTTAAAATTCAGGCTGCGTAAATCTTTTATTGGCACGAAATGCCTAGGCAAAAGGTCCGCCAAACAGAGTTGCATAATAAATTATCGATGCGTCGCTAGGAATTTTAAGTGGGGGTCCCTACTCGAGCGCTAATCAGCGACGCGGTCCCTGTTCGGGCGCCAGTGGGCAGTACACATTTCTGGAGACTGGCTATCCGGATGGCATCCAATCTTCTTCAACTCCATCTCTCCATCCCTCGGACATTTCACTCGACCCCACTTGTCGCTTGTCAATACCCGCAGACAAATAAATTCTGCTTATCGCTCGACAAACCCTTTCTGCACTTTCTTTTATGCGGCCCGTTTTACAGCTCTCCTTACAAAGTGCACTTGGCGGTGCTTTTGTCCGCCCGGGAATCCCCATCCTCATCCTCATCCTCCCCAGCTCAAGACTCTTTTGATGTTTTCCCTGCTGGTGGTGGTCACAGTTTACTGGTGGAAAAAGGTCGGGGAAAACGCAACGGGAGATAAAACTTTTGCGCACCTTGGCAGCTCTTAAAACGAGCATTTACTTTGAGTTTTCATTTCTCTTCTTTTTTCTCCCCGTTGTCTTTCTGGTGTCGTGGCAGTTTATTGTTTTTATTGTTTAATAATTATAGCAGGGAATGCGAATATTCTTTGCCCTGGTCAGTAAAAACAAGGAGATAAACGAGGGAAATCTACAGAAAGAACCTTTGTTCAGCACTAAAGTCAACACCTAAATGTTCTTTAATCTGAGATTTTTAGCCAGCTGAAAGAAATACCCTACTAGGGCATCCAATTTGTCGCATGTGTCCTTGTCTAGGGGGAAAAATATAAATAAGGTTGACAGTACGGTTAATGAATGTATGTCGCCATGCCAATCGGCATATGGAGTGGAGTGGGTGGCACATGTGAAACACCCCTGATTTGGAATGGTAAAACTCCGCTTTTGATCTACAAGTCCCGCGGGAACCCCGGGCGACCCTCCGCTGCTCTCGTATGCAAATTCATTAGGTTAAACATGTGTACGAGCCCCTGTCTCATGGCATATTTAAATGCCGACAAAGTTACGCGACTGCCAGACTTTCCTTTTTTTAGGAGATTCTCCCAGTTGATTGATAGCTGGATATCGTAATGAATATTTGATTGTGGCAAGTGTTTCGATGGCGCTCCAGATATGCAACCCAAATAGTTGACAGAAATGTCAGACAACCAAGGCAAGGAACAAGTGACATCTCAACCAAATAAATGACATAATTAGCCACAAAAGGCGCAGTGTGATATGGGCAAAGTCTTGAGATATTTTGGCAGGTAGTAGGCCAGAATCTTAGACAGCTTTCAATTTGTGCAAATGCACTCAAGTTTCTTGGTTCAGCATCTCGGGCGACAGCCAGTGTATTGTCGTATTAGCCTTATTGACTGGCTGTCAGTTTGTCTAGAGTCTGTCTAGAGTTTGGCTTCTTATTAGACAGCCATGTAGCTGCTGGGCATATATTGTTCTTCTTGGGCTTTAATTATTCACGATTAATCGGTCCTTTGGATTTCAATTTGATTGAGTGCCCCGCCCCGAACCAGAAAGGATATTCAAACAAGCATTATGCATTTCCAACTAATTCATTGATATGCCGCATTTAATAACTGCAATTAAAGCGATTCCCATCCAAAGTTTTGCTAATGAGTTCCTTCCGCCATCACGTGCAGTAGGTGCCATAACATTTTTTCCTTTGAGCCAGCTCCAATTAGCCGCCGTTGCAGTCGGAGTTGCAATCCTGGCGGCGCTTACGTGACTCCCAGGATTTGGCACAACTTCTGTAAGTCGTCCTTAGCCATATAAAGTGCTTATGCCGTCTAATTTTCATGGCGCAGATAACACGACTTACGTCAGCGTTCTGGCAAGTCCTGGTAGTTTGAAAATCAGATTCAGCTAATCCAATCTATTAACTTTGCTTAATATTCGCCATTATGAAAGGGAAACAGGAAAAAAAATGTAATGAAAATTGCCAGCATTTTTTTCCGCCGGCTTTGGCAATTTGGCATGGCTCTATGATATCGCCGGCTTTTGTTAATATTTATTATTTATGGCGACAATTTGCCAAACGTTTTTAGCCATGCTCGATAAGGATCGAGTGCTGTAAACGGGACACAAAGAGTGTTTTCAACTTTTCGCAACGATCTTTCAGCACAACGCGGTGCTGGAAAAACTTTGTCGGACAAAAGTTTACTTTACTTGCCATCGCTTTAAACAATTTCACGCCCTTAGATGGGACAGGACTATAAAAGTGCAGCGTTTGCAGAGATACAGAGATATCGGGGCCGGAACAAATGGCCAACTTAAAGAATTCCTTTTCGCCGCGGCATTAAGTGCAGTGCATAAAAGGCAATAAAATGCAATTATCTCAAACGGCATAACTGTCCCGTTTTTGGCAACGCTTGCCGGCCCCATAAATTGTCAAAGCCCGCTATGCTTGCCAAAGTCAGAGAGGGAAAGCGCGCGGGAAAAGCGTGGGAAAAGCGAGGGAAAACACAGAGATAGCGAAAAGCAACTGACTCGACTTTGATCTAATTTGTCTGCCAGCGAGGGCAGCTTAAAGATTCTGCAACTCGGAAAATGGCCGGGGAAAATCGTGCTTTAAAGCGGCCCAAGTTGCAGTAGACCCGCCCCTTGCCCCTACCGCCCCTTTTGGCCATGTTTGCAAATGAGCACGCCGCCATTTTCCATTGCACGTTGCACACTTTATTAGTTTTCATACGCGCTACGTTCGCTACTGCCGCCCGTCGGCAAAGGTACAAAAGTTTTCCAAGCCACCCGCTTCGCGCTTTTCCCGATGCCCCCTCCCCCTTTTGCCACCCCCTTCCACCGTGTCAACCATGCGCAAGTCAAATGCAAAACATGTAACTTTGGGCCCATGAAAGTTTTGCAACAAAAGATGCAAATTTGCTGCGCCATCCCAACCCGCCGCTCCGCCAAACGTGAGTTTTCCGAAAAGGGAAAATCGGTGGGGGGGGGGTGGTGGGTAGTGAAAAACACGCTTTCTGGCAAGAGCTGTTTAACGGTTTAATTTTGCATGCAAATAATTAGTGCACACCCACCGTCGAATGGTGGGTGGCCTTAAAGGCATTCGCATCGAGAGCAATTGAAAAGTTTTTCCATAGCTCCAGTCTGGCATAAGTAGTTGTCCAACCTTTGTAATTATACTAGATTTTATTTTTTCAATTTTCCAGCCACGTGTGACTCCACTTCGAGGAGTTTTCCTCGTTAGCTGATACCCACATTGCGCATACGCAATGGTTTCATGCCATATAATAAAATATATAGAAGTTGGCCAACGGCTAACCCTGTGAACTTTCCGGGCCATTTAGCAGCTGCTAACGCCTTTCCCCCGTGCTGAAATAATCAAAGGAAGTTGTTTATTGAAGCGCCGGGAGAAAGGGGAAATGCCCAACTAGCGGCATGTAATGTTAGTTTTATGAGCACGTGTTGCCATTTTTATGGCTTACCCCCAAAAATCCTTACAGCAGTGTGGGCGGAAAAGCCACAACAAAGTCCAAGACAACGAAGGGCTCATTCAATTAGAAGTTTCTGAATTTAAATATATATATTTCCAGCTCAGAGAAACCGCAGGCGCAGCCATAAAGAAATTCTTTAATATTTTGATTAGAAGTGCTTGCGGTTTGCCGCTAAACGCAGTTGAGTTTTCCTTTGCCCCCACCCTTCAGGCTTTTCTTTTTTCTCCACTTGTATTTGTGCAATGCAAAATGATTTTATTTGACAGGCATTGTGCGGTGTTGCCACAGGAAGGAAAATGGTGAAAAAGGGTTAGGTCGAGGAAAATGGGATAGTAGTAGTTCAGTAGTGCGCCCAAAAGTATGCATCACATGTGCATGTGCAGGGCAGAATTTCGAGTGTGTGTGCGTGTGAGTGCAGGGAACTGGGGGTAAAACGGAAACGTCTGTGCCACATCCGTTTCCGCCTTGATGGTTATAACTTCTTTTTCCGGCGCCGGCCAATCAACGTTTCTGTGGCCAGGATCACACAACCATCAGCAGAACACGAACGGGAACCAGCTGTTGCAGCTGTCCCTACGCTTTTCCCAAAGCTTTTTCCTGGCTTTTCCCCCAGCTTTTCCTCTGTTTTTCCCCTCTCCACTTTCACATTTGTTATTTCAGTGCGTTTGGCCTGTAAACTTCTTTCTGACAGCTGCAGTTGTTGTCCTCCAGCTCGGCGGGCTTAGCCCTTGAGATGCCTGTGATGGAGACAAGAGCAAGTGGAACTGAAGCTGGGATTTAGAGTCGTCTCCTTTGGCTGGTGACACAAACAATAACAGAACAAAGCGTGTGGAAACGGAGTAAACAAGTGACCACCTGGACGAAGATCGAATGTCCTGAGATTCTGTGATGTGGCTGGGCATTTGCCCATTGATAGGGGCCATATGTTGTCGGCGATAAGCTGCAAGTCGGAACAACAAGTTGGGCAGTTGGCTCCTCAGACAGGTTATCCGCCTATCGATGAAAAGAGACCTCAGGTGCTTCACTTGTTGATTTTCAGGTCGACATAGGAATCACCCTTGACTTGTTTATATAGCTAAATTGTAATCCTTTGACAATGGTCCAAATTGAATACAACAAAGTCAACTTGTAAAGCTCAATTGAACACAACAAATTAATTAGTCAAATTTAGCTATATAGCTGCACACAAGAAAATGTTATTGGTAAATTTTACCTATACGGATATTTAAATAACTATTTAAAATTGTTATATAAAATAAAAAATAATATTATTTTATATACCACTATACCATATATATACCATAAAAATAGTTCATTTTGTGTAACTATTTGTCATTGGGTTAATTGAAAATTCCTTTAGTAGATCCAATTCAACTATTACAGTGCCCAAATTGGCCTATGTATGTGTTCTGTGTATTTTTTATTTAAGCCAAAGAAGTTTTAAAGAATTTTCACAAATGTGTCAACCTAAATGGATATTTAAAGAAACACCTATAAATGAACTATGTATATTTTTGATTTTTCTGTCTTGCCCAAAGATGTACAATCTGAGTTTTCAAAGCTGCATTGTTTACTTTTCTTTTCCAAGCCTTACTTCCAAACGTCAAAAACTCTTATATTCCTCAAGGTGTGTCAATCACTAATATTGTGGATTTTTCACTTTCCTGTGCCGTAAACAGCATTCTTAAAATAAACTCTCACCGAGAGATAGATTCACAATTCAGTAGAATTTCTGGCCAGGCAGGCACTCAATTTGTTTTTGGGGACAGTGAAAATAAATTTCGGCACTTGCTTTTAAATGCCGGCAAACAATCAGCATTCAGTTGTGATGACGTCTGTTTGATCTATCCATTTGCATTTGCATACTGCCCCAACACCTTCTTATGTGTGACAGAATATATACATACCCGTATATATATATATAGGTTCCTGCTGTCCTGTTTGTTGTGGGCGGAGTGGACGGGGGGGCGTGGCCGAGTCGACTAGCCCGGCCAATTCATAACAATTGCGTTTCATGTGCCGGGAACTTGACACTCAAGTGCGGCATGCCAACATATTTGCACTTGAATTGCCGTGGAGCGAGTTGCAGTTTATATGGAAATTTTTACGTTCACGTATATTTGCATGCACTGGAAATGCTTCAGCAAAAAAAAAAACAGAATGAAGGATACAAAGGTCGGAGGAGTTGGAGTCGTTTTCAGGCCAAAGGCTGCATTGTATGAAAATTGGAGTGCGGGAAAAGTGCTGGAAAAGTGGGCGAGTTACAGCCCACAGATGGCAATCAATTTGCCGGATGCCGAAAGTAATTCCCTTGCAGTCTGAAATTCAGAATTACAGTTTGACGGGCACTGCCGAAATGGGTATCTTAAAGTGCAACTTTAAGGACGAGGTCCAGATCTTTGCGATTCCCTGGTGGGGAAAATTGCATCCGGCCCTTATCTCGCCCATAAGCGTAACGAAAATAAAATTGTCTGGCAATTGCCGGCAAAACGGCAAAAATGGCAAACGTAGCTCGGCAATCGCGTCAAAGTTGCATATTAGCATTTCAAACGAGCGGCAGTTAGCCGAAAAATTGCTGCCAATGGTCGCCAAGAAAAGTGCGCCAAATTGGAAGGTGAAAAAAAGGGGAGAGATCCACACGAAAAAATTGTAAATTCTCCATACCCCAAATGGAGCACAAAAGAAAGCCACTTAAATGCAGATTACAATAAAAGGTGCGGCAAGCTTTTTGCAGCTGACGGCTTTAGCTTTGGCTTTGGCTTCGACTTTTGCATTTGGCATTGGCCAGGTTTTTGGTATAGTCTCGCATCTCTATTTCCCACCTGCCTTTTTTTTTTGGAGTGAGTATGAGAGAGTGTGGTGTGGCCTACAAATCAAATCGTCAGCGACAGCTCCTTTAATGGCCGCCGCATGCGAGGTCTCTAAAATAATTCCCTAATGCTTGTCACAGCCATTACCAGCAGCTAACAGCCAGCAGCAAGGACCTCCACCTGCACCTCCACCTTCGCCATCAAAAACAGGAGCAGGATGCAGGAGTCGTTCCAGCATGCAAAATGCAAATGTCGGCGAGCAGGTGAATCACTCAAGCGGCTCACGTAGCCAGGTAGACGCTGTCTGCAATGCCGGTGACGATGACGGTGACTATGGAGATGGAGATGGAAAAGGATGTGGGTGCTGCAGAGCTGCAGGAGCAGGAGCAGGAGCAGCAGGTCCTGGCGAGACCCTGAAGTTGGCAGAGTGCAAAACAAAAACGCTGAAAACGTCACAGAACGATTCCCGCTGCCAGCACGCATGACGAGCAGCTTTCGCACTCCCGCTGTGAACAGCACTTCACCTTCTTTGGTCACCTAAAAAAACACAAAGCCTTTAACAAAGTCCCGGCGCGTTTAAGGACCAAAAATACACAAATATACTAAGCTTTAAGGTACGGAATCACTAGTATTTTGGCTTTCATAGCTTGGATATTTATAAGTCGGATACCAGTACGGGAACCAAAAAATGTACTTCTAGATTCCATAACTTGAGTTATTGGATTCCGATTTAGACGTGGACTCCCTCTAAAAGTTGGTGGTTGAATTCTCTAGTGTTCTATACTAAAATATTACTTTTGAAACGGGGGTCAAATTTTTAACCCATTTCAATGTTCCATTTTTCCGTATTTCAAATGGCTTTCAGAAAGGAAACCAAAAAAAGGAACTTCTACATTTCATAACTTAACTAGTTGGATCCCGATTTAGACGTGGGATACCTCTATGGATTTGTGGTGGAATTCTCTAAAAATCTTCTTTTAAATATTTTTGTTATACGAGGGTCAAAATTTTAGCCCATTTTTATGTTCGATTTTTCCGTATTTCCAAAGGCTTTTAGAATGGGAACCCAAAAATGGACTTCCAACTTTCATAACTTGGGTAAGTGGGTCCCGATTTTAAAGTGGGGATACCTCTATGGATTTGTGGTGGAATTATCTAATAATCTACATTCAAATTTTCTTTTTAACGAGGGTCAAAATTTTAACCCAATTTCATGTTTGATTTTTCCGTATTTCCAAGGGCTTTCAGAATGGGAACCCAAAAATTGACTTTTAACTTTCATAACTTGGGTAAATGGATTCCGATTTTAAAGTGGGATACCTCTATTATTTTGTGGTGGTTTCTCTAATAATCTACATTCAAATATTTTTGTTATACGAGGGTCAACATTTTTACCCATTTTCATGATCGATTTTTCCGAATTTCCAAAGGCTTTCAGAATGGGAACCCAAAAATGGACTTCTAACTTTCATAACTTGGGTAAGTGGATCCCGATTTTAAAGTGGAATACCTCTATGAATTTCTAGTGGAATTCTCTAATAATCTACATTCAAATATTTTTGTTATAGAAGGGTAAAAATTGTAGCCCATTTTCATGTTCCGTATTTCCAAAGGCTTTCAGAAGGGGAACCCAAAAATGGACTTCTAACTTTCATAACTTGTTTGGATCCCGATTTTAAAGTGGGATACCTCTTAGAGTTTGTGGTTGAATTCTCTGTTACTTAACATTTAAATATTCATATTAAGCAATGATCAAATTCTTAACCAATTTTACATTTTTTCATAATTCGAATGGTTTGTAATTGTGAGATTGCATAAACATTGATTCAGTTTTCTTACTGCTCTTGAGCCTGAATTTAATTTTTATTTCCACCTTCTGATCAAGAATTAATCAAAAATCATTGCTTTTTACTTGTTGAGATATTCCAGAGCGATTATTAAGTTTTATTAAAATATGCATGGCTGATAGTGTGCGAAAATGAAAGTTTAAAGCATTCCGCGATTGCTCTACATTCCGGGTTTTTATGTTCCCTTTTGCGTGGATTTTTTCCGTACCCGTTTTGAAGCCCGCCAATCCCCGATCCCCGATCCCCATACCCCAATCCCCAAAAACCCCACCGACTGTCCGCTGCAAGCCGCGCACCCGTTTAATAAATTGCCCTCAATTGTTTCCTCTTTTTCGGTTACGTGCATCACTGCACCGCACCGCCAAACAAAACCACCCACCGAACCACCGACCCACTGGGTTTTCGGCAAATTATTTCCGTTTATTGTAAATGATTTGCGCGGCATCGCGCTTAAAGCGAAAAGTTTATTTACCCCGTTTGCGCTGTTTAAATATTTCGAACGCCTTTGATTGCGAGTAGCTGCAATCTGGGCAATTTTATTTGCGCTTTAAGCAAATTCCGGCAAGGCAAAAGTTGCCACAAAGTTATTTCATTAGCTGCAGCCGTGCTGAAAAGGACGATGAGCGGATTGGGGGATGAGGAGGAGGCTCCTTCTTTAAGGGGGATTTTATTAAACTTCAATGCTTGTTAGTTGGCTTGTTGTTGGCAAGTTTTTTCTCCTTGTTGATATTGTTTCTTGCACCTTTTGCAGTGAAATCAGAGCGTAAGCCATTTAGAGGGGAACTTTTTTAATTTCCTCGCCGTTGTCTCTGTGCATTCATTCTGTATGATATTCCACGCGGCGTATACGTAATGCCAACGTCAACTCGGCGCATCTCAAATGTCAAGCAAAAACAGGACTGTCCTTGACAACTTCGTGTGCATTTACTAAAACGCATTTAGGATGGCTTTCTGCCCGCAAACCGCTAAAACTAAAAAGGGAAATAGCCAAAATAACTTTTAATTAAGACATTTGCAGGTCCAGAGAACCGACATATTAATTTTCAACTGCCGCAAACAAAACAGGCGAATGAAGACGGCCAGATGGACAGCAGCAAAAGCAGCAACAATGGGGCCAAAACTATATGCAAAGTGTGTCAAACTTGCAAAACAAATTGAAACTCAAATAAATGTCTGTGCAGTGCGATGTCCGCTCGGAGGCGGAGACAAATGGGGCAGCCTGCTAATTGTTAGTTTTAAATATTGAAAATTTCTCAGATAAACTTGTCTTACCTTCGGCCAGTCGAAGCAATTTGTTGCCGTCTACCCAAATGGAATAAAAAGAACAAAACAAAACAACTGACATTGCAAAAATGAAAAATTGAAACTTAAAACTGCCAGCAATTCCAAATGGCTTAAGAGTAAACTTTTGAGTTAATTGATTTTTATTTGGTTTCGTTTTGTATAAATAAAATATAAAATTGTACATAAAATATATTAAGTACAACTAAACAAGCTGTGCCATACACAAATTTCCAATTAGGAATATGTATGAAGAAGGAACAATACTTTAATGGAAGTTAAATAAATTCCAGCTCAGCCGAAAATTCGATCGCCAGCTGTATAGCAAACACAGCGACGATTTATGTCCCTGGAATCATCCTCATCCTTGTGGCGCAGGAACATCTGGTAGTCCATCAGCTTTTTGGGATCCAAGGGACCCCAATCGGAGTGCGGCTTAATTGAATTGCTAATGCGGCCCTTTAGCGATCCCTTTGGCTGTCTGCAGTTGGCATAAAAGGCCCAGTAGAACAGCTGGCCAATGATGAAACCAGATACACACCAGCCAAAAACTAAAAGAACAGTTTGTTAGGGGGCAATCCTTAATTAGGATTGGCATGTTTCTTACCCCTATAGGCCAAAGGAAACTCCTGGCCATTATAGCTTAGAGGACGCATGGTGAGCAAACTGTAGACCAGAATGACCACCATTACCAGGGGCGTTACAATGGACCAGCAGATCCTGTAGTAGTTGGAAGTCTTGATGTTCAGCATGTATTCCGCATCCTGGCAGAGCCGTTTGGTGCCTTTAAGGAAAGTTAAAAAGACCCTTTAATAGTACAGAGAAAATACAACTATAATAAGCGAAGTTTTAGGTTCTCAATCAGGGTCCAAATATTTTAAAAAGTAAAAAAAAACGTTTTTGAAGGTGTAACACAATAAGTTAGATCCCTGTTTTAGCACATAAAGCTTTGAATAATTTCCACTACGAAATTGAGATACTTTTAATTTAACTCCCTTAATTTTTCAAGCTAACAAAACAATGATCTTTAAGGACATGTCAAATGCTTGTAATTATAAAAAGTTACTTAAAAACGCTTACCATAGATCCAACCCACGGCTATAAGCTCAAAGATGGCCGAAACCAGAGATACGAAGGTCACGCCGTGAAAGTCCATCAGCGTGATGATATGTTGTCCTCCGGGTGTTATGTAAATCAGGCCCACAAGAAAGCCAACTAATGAAAGGCAGACCACGATGATCCACAGCTTGATGTTCACGAACTGATCCTTAATCACGGTCATAATGCAACTGACCATGCCCACATTGCTGCCAACGCCCAGCATGAAGAGCATGGCGAAGAAGAGCAGCGAGAAGACCTGTGGCAACATCTTGAACTTGGCAATGGCATCCGGATAGGAGATAAAGGCCAATCCAGGACCTGCCTTCACCACACTGGCGATGTCCTTGGTGCCCGATTCGTGGGCCAGGTTGCCCAGGATGCCGAAGATAATCACGCCCGAGAGCAGCGAAGTGAATGTGTCCAGAGTGGTCACTATATTGGCATCCCTGTAGACATTATGACCAAATCGGTTGTACGAGGAGTACATGATGATCACGCCAAAACAGACGGCCAGGGAGAAGAACACCTGGGTCACGGCATTATACCACACCTCCGGCTCCAAAAGCTTTCCCCACTGGGGTGTTAGGAAGTACATGACGCCCTCATAGGCTCCGGGTAAAGTAAGAGCCCTCACGAGAAGGATAAACATTACAACATATGGAAAGAGGGCTAGGACATAAGACGCTTTTCCCGAGCTCTTCACACCCCGTATAATGATTAGCGTAACCGTAAGCCAGGAAATTCCCAGCATTAAGGCCAAGCTACCACTCGGATAACCTATTCCCCCAGCCAGCGAATCCGTTTCATTTAGCACAACGCGTTGCAAGTAGAGCTGTGTGGAGGAGCTAAAGTTCCTCGAGAGCTGACCTTGTAGGGGCTGACCTCCGGCGGCACTTACGCAACCATCACCCCACTCCGGGCGGCAGAAGCTCCATGGCAACTCCGATGCGAAGGAGTCGAAGAAGTAGCGCAGCGTTAAGGCCATCACCGAGGCATAGTAAGTGGCCAAAACGCCCAGGGCCAATAGCTGAGCATAGCCTACACCTAAAAGAAAAACATTTTTAAAGAAAAATATATTAACTTTAAATAAAAACCGAAATTTATATGTAAATCATTCCCTATTTTAATGAAGGAAAGCTAAATGATGTAATTTTTAAAAAATTCCACTTTAGCATTTTGTAAATAAATGAATAACTTAAATATCATCGAAACATTTAAACTTCTTTATAGTCTTACCTCTCATGAGGGGCGCAAAGTCAAAGACCTGTACGATACCACGACTGGAGAACTGGCCCAGCAGCATCTCCATGTAATAAATCGGCTTTCCCACCACGAACAGGACGATAAGGTAGGGAATCAGAAAGGCTCCTCCTCCGTTTTCCAGAGCCGTGAATGGGAACCGCCACACGTTGCCTAATCCCACGCTCAGGGCGATACAGGACATCAGGAACTCTAGCGAACTGCCCCAGTTTTCACGGGCCTTCTGATCCCTTGCTAACTCAGACGATTCCAATGCCATGGGCAGCAAGGATGGCTTTAGCAGCGCCTCGCCACTGCTGCCACACTGAAAAAATTAAACAGTTTTTATTTAATATAATAAGGAACTCTAATAAATGTACATATTTTACACTAACTATATAACAATAAATGTATGAATCAATAGGTATATGTTGATTTAAACATGATACTGATCTCCAATACTCATTTCTTTATTTTGATTTACTGTTCATAATCAAAACCATTTAATTTGAACAAATCAATTAAACAAATTATAATTTTTATGAAACCGCATTTATAAGGAAAAGACTTTTTTAACCTCTTTCACCGCTTGGTTAAAAATAATCCGATTTCCTCACATAAATTTAATCGAATTGTTTGTTTATTTATTTATATCAGAGTAACCCTCATTCACTGTAGTCTTGGGTACCCTGAGAGAACTGCAGAATTGCACTTACCCTGCTGGTCTCCAGTTTCAACGTCTCCGTTTTCAAATCTTTCATCGTAATGCGTTGCTGGAAATAAGATAAGATGGGCAAAAAATTAGAGACAAGGGGCTGAAATTCCCAGACGATCTTCGAACTCGGATTCAAATAGGCGCCTCCAGCGCTTCAAATTATTGAAATCTAAAACGCTGAATTGCAGGACTGCGGCACGAGCCCCGACGTCTGCAGCACAAATACAGTGGAACATCTTTAAAGAGAACCATTTTTAAAAAGTTTTCCATTTGTTATTAAATTATTTATGTGTGGAAAATATCCTTTTCATTTTAATATCTAACCACTTTTACACTATCAGGTAACTTTAGTGTAATCCACAATTTACACAAAGTTTAAGTTGTTAAAGTTTCCCTGTATGTTTCTCAGTTTTCCAGCTGATGCAATCACATATTACGATTTCAACGACCGCATATTAATATTTATCCAGCAGCAATTGAGGAGGCCAATTGTTTGCCAAGGCACTAACCTCTTAATAAATCTATAAATATTACAATATTAATACCTTTTAAGTACTTTTTCACTTGGACGAGGTAAACGTGATTTTGCAGAATGTTATCAATCGGCACCATGGACACAAAAACACACTTGTTAACTCCTTAACAACGAATATTATAAAAAAAACACTCTAAAATCAAACAATCAAGTTTTGTGAAACTTTTAAATTTTCACTGTTTGCCCGAAATAAAATCACAGAAAACCAACACCGCCGATCGAGAACCGTTCCATCAACATTTCCCTTTGGATTGGTGTTTATCTAGGTTTGTTTATTCCACTTTTGTTCGGCTGTCTGCTGCCTTTCCTTGGACACACAACTCTGAAGTAAATCGGAGAGCAGAGCCCGCCTTTTATAGAGGCTCCTCACTCAAAACCCGGGTTCCGCTCAAGAGAGACTTACTGTTACTGGAGGGTCTTCAATCAGCCGGTCAATTTAGCCGATTGAAGTCCGAAGCGGATTTGGGCGGTCTCCATTCTTTGATTTGTGCGCTCTGAGCGCTTAATTAAAATTCATTTTTGGCAATGTTTGTTTTAAAGGGAATTTTTATTGGGATATCAGTCATTGGAAATTTACCTACAAGCAAGGTTCAAGGCCGATCAAATACAAAAATCTGTGAGTTTGGGAATAATTGATTAAATAATAAATATTTTATGGAAGTATCAAAACATAATACATATATTTTGATTATGACGTTTGTTGTCCTATGTTGTACGTGTGCCGGCAAAGGCTAAGCATAGCTATTCCATATACCCGCTGAACGGGATGCTGCCGAACCCTGATCTAAAATCGAGAAAAGTACCATAAAATGTTGCCTTCTTTTGGGCTCCTATCTCATATGTGTTCACTTACTAAAAAGGTGATTGCTACAACGTAAGAGTTATGTATCAATCAGCCCCGTGTATTACTCACAACCTAACCGAATATACCCCATTTAAAATGATATTACTTAAATAAACCCAATTAATTTATTTACTCTCCTACATACAAACTATTTTTTAAGGCTTATCAAACTCGTATCACCGTTTATTTATGCGCATCCGTTGCCGTGAGGAAAGTACACGTTAAATATTGGCAAAACAAAAAGATTTATGGAGATAAGAGAACAAACGAGAAGTTTTTCTGTGTCTTATCGAAGATCAAGTCGCAATGATAACCTTGCATACAATGACGGGCTTCGCGCTATCAATTTGGCACGACTTTCTGCAGCGTCTATCGCAAATGGAAGCAGCAAGCTCATCCAAAATATTGTGCCCATAAAACGATATATGGCCCATATATCTTTTATTACAATAGCTCTTTACTGTGGCTTATCATACATGATTATCAATATTTGGCATATCAATATAATAATTTTAGAAATAGTAATAAACAAATAGGTCTCTAAGTACATAAGAACGTGCTTTTTATCTTATTTACATATTAGCTTATATTTGTGTAAGATTTATTGTAAGATACCGTAAAAAAACTGTAACTGGGGACTTCTGTGTTATCCCAAAATAGTGGAATAACAAATAAACCTTCTGTTTACCTGAAATAACTATTTACTTTACAAATGTGTGTTGCTGGGTCTATTTTTCCGTGTGCAACTAATGAGAGTAGGAATGAGGTAAGTCAATGACCCAAAACCGCTTTGACACCACTCAGTGGTTTTGATAACCGCACCGCCCGACTGGGCCTAACCACATTTTTTACATAATTCGAAACGTTTTATTTGATGCCACACACATGCTTCAATTGGAGATATTGTCGCTGGCAAAAGTCGCGGATTTCCGCTAATTGTTCATGTCAACAAAACATCAGTCATATCACAAACTAATGTAAACACAACCCTCGAAATATCAGAATCCGAATCTGAACAATACAGCTGGCACACAGAGCAAAAAGGCGGGAGTGCACAAACTTGTCTGTCATTCTTAGAGAATATTTTAGCATCTTGATGAGCCCGAAATGAGATGGAAAGTTTGTCCTAAACGGTAGTCAAAACAAAAACAAACAATCGCGAACTACAGTTTAGTATCTGTCTTATGTATGTATCTCATTGCCGTTTCAAGGCATCTAAATGTATAATTTGACTTGGAATATGTGTATGAAACTGGTACCCTTCCATCAGTTAATAGATTCTAACTGCCAGTTTAAATATTAACAAATCTGAGGTGAGATACTGGGGTGTTACTACATTGAAATATTTCTTCCTAGTATCTTATATTGTTATATCTCTTTTGCATATGCAATTATCTACCTTTTGAAAAATGCTCCCACCTTGGACAAAATTATAGACTTAATCTGCAGTAGAACGCATATTCATAGTCAAACTCGTGTGATCGATAAAGATTATTAAAATTTAATTGGCAATTATTTATAATCACCCGACTATTTCACCTTTTCAAGACCCTCCGACTGCAGAGATTTGATAACCGAACATGCACACCCAAAATGTGATAAGGTAAAGAGCTGAATAAATACACTCAAGAACAAACACTAGAAATCAAGTGGAATTTCCCAGCATATGCGGTCAGTGTAATCTAGGATTCCATTCCACCCTCGGAAAATCACTTGAGAATCACTGTGCATATTACTATATCCATGAATGCCTATGCTTTTAAACCTGTCGTCCCCTGGTAAACTAGTTTCATGTGTGTTCACTGTTCCCTGTGGCCTGAAATTCAGGTGAGCTACCAGTCTTCCAGGTGCTCCGCAAGTACTAAAGGGGGTTTGTAGTAGAGTCTGCAGGCAGCTGTGGCAGGGCCAGATCAAATCTTATTAAATATCTGCCCAAGAACCAGGAACTGTGCTAATGCTAATTAATAATTAACATAATTACACACAGATTGCTATGTCGTCAGATAAAATGCATTGCGAATGAGCTGAGGCAAGGCAGAAAAAACACCTAATATCAACATCAATATTTATAGAAAGATTTGAGTGCAGAGATAAAAATAAAGGAAAACCTTTTTACAAGGTTATTTAAAAATTGTAATAAAGAGTTTAAGAAAGGTATTAGCTAGAAATAACACTTACTTAAAATTATATATGTTTATAAAAGCATCTTATATCTATAATTTGAATTTACAAAACCATTTTTTAATTAAATTTTATAGTTATATACAATAACAATTGTTTATTCGAAAAAAAGATTTAATTTGGCTATGATTATAAGGAACCACTTTGAAGATAATTTCTTTAATTGTATTTGTATATAATATTGAAGTTCTGTAGGTATCTTAATATATTATTGTTTAAGTCTAAAATTATAAGAGCCATTTTGATACATACCTTTAAAAGGTAAATTAGATGGGTTTTCCAAAAATAAACCCAAAAACAAAGAACCAGATAGAAACCAATGGCCGAATAAATCTCTCCAAAAATAAATGATAACTTAAAAGAAAAATAAAAATTATCTTTTCTCTCTGTGTGGCCACTGCTCCTAAGACAAAGAAAGGAAAGGCCCGAACGGACCCGATAAGACGGCGATCGGAGAGGGAAAATAGCGAAGCGAGAGGCCCGATAGAGAGTAGTTTTGGGAGGCGAGAGAGCTATGGGTGGTGCTACTCGCAATGCCGTCACATATGCTGTATAAATTGGTGCGTCCAGAGGCCCAACATTCAGTCGCAGAGCGAACCAGAGCAGACCAAGATCATCCCGAGCAGTCGTCCCAAGGCGTTTGCCAGTCCAAAAATAAACCAAAGTCATCGAAGCCAAAGGCAACGAAGACATCGCCGCACCGCAAAAAAGATTCTGCAAAAAATAGAACATAAATTTTCCATTCTCTTCGTATCGATCGTCGAGGGGACAAGACTCGAAACTGCGTAGTTTTCGGGAAAATTGTCAGGCCACCACTTCTTTCATGTCTTGCCAAAATCTTCGCAGCGTTCAGGCCAACGGAGTAAACAGCTGCCGCCGCGTTCGACAAGCGGCAATGTCAGCACTTTAACAAGAAGGCTAAAAACTAAAAAAAAAACGAAAATAACAAATCCAGCGACCATCGAGGGGATAGCAGAAATATCCAAAAAAAAAAAAAGAAAATATTAATAACTCGCCGGAGTGCAAGTGAATCCAGATAGAGATAGAGTGCGGAGCAACTTTCCGCAGCAAACAAAAACAGGAGCCGTGAGACTGGGGTGCAAAAATTGATTTCGTTAGCCTTTTGCCAGCACCAACTGCATGGGTAAAGTTATGAGAGTGAATTCGTTACCGCCGCCCGCCCACAACTGCCACGCCCACGCCCGCTCCAAGCAACAACAGCAGAAACAATTGAAATTGAAGAAAATCGAAATCTATTTTATGTTCAACAATTTGTGCAAGAGAAAAACTTTAACGGAGTATAATTTATTGACACTAAAACAATACCGCGCCAGTGAGTGAATAACCGAAGCGAACCGCTAAGCAGTGACAGTGATCGTTTAAGATTCAATCAACATAAGTCCGTAAAAACAAAATATAAAATTTAGTCATATTCAGAAAAACAATAAAAAGAATCGGAAAAATTATAAATTGCGTTATTTCGAGAGAGCGTGGGCTGTCAGCAGATCAAGGATTACCAGAAATAGAGGTGAGTTTGAGCTATAATTAAATTGATCCGTATCTCTAGGTGTAATTTAAATCTAGGGGGTTTACCAGAACGGGGACTCCAATAACTGGCAAATAACAAATAAAAAATCAGTCGTTAAATTTAACTATGACCTTAAAACTAAAAAAAGTTAAGAACTAGAACATAATTTATAACCATATAAAAGGGGCTTGAACCCTAACATATTTTACTCAAAATGTTTATGGCTTCTTACACTAACTTTAAAAATTTATGAGTAAAGAGTTACTGCCCATAAGCTGTGCGAGTTGTAAGTCTAAAAAGATAATGAATTACAATTTGGTTTCTCATTATTCCGTTTCATAGCCTGTTATGCCCATTTTCAAAAGTCAATGAAAATATAAATTAATATTTAAACTCAAAAGCCTTTACAAGTTTGTAGTTACAAAAAGGCTCTTTATACGGATTTTGAGATTTATCAGGAATGATTAGTTGGCTAAATGGCAAGCGCTTAGTTGTTGAGTACACTTAAGAATTAAGTGTTGCCATTGTTTCCTGATAGCATTTATAAATAAATCCCTTGTGAGTTTTCTCCCGTAATTAACGGAGCCATAATAAACTAATAACATGGTTCATGCAAGCGCACAATAAGAAGATCAATTACGCCTGAATTGGCGGTTAAATAAACTGCCTATATGATGAAAACCACAAACATATCGACAGTATGCCGGTTCACACCCCCACAATAAAGTAATATGCATTTTAAGCAGCATTTTAATCATGTTAATTACAAAACGGTTTAATCACTATGAAGCCAACAACGTAAACAATGGAATGCATTCGATTATTGAGCCGAAGACGTGTGAATTTAGCATATGATAGTTTTGCTAACGGATAGCGGATAGCAGAATGTAAATTGTTTCCTAAAATCCCCAAAGTAACCTTGACCCCTCTGATAGACGAATGATTCACTCACACCCGCGAAGAGTTGTCAACTGCGGATTGCTTATCAAGTGACTTCCTAATCGTAACAGGCAAATAATGCCAGCGGCGAATTAATTAATTTCCAAAGCTCATCTGCTGGGTGCCTTTTTTGTTGCTTTTTTGCTTATTTAAACATTTATTGACCTAGTCTGCGGCGCTTTAATTACGAACCGCTGTTTTTTTCGCATGTTATTTATACATATTCAAGCGCAAAAAATCGTCGGTCATCTAACTCGCGGCTTTATTGGGGTATTTTGGATTCGAGATTCCAGGAGAAAGAGAGTAGTTTAAGTTGTATCTACTGTGCCCACATGACCTGCAACTTGTCTCAATTACCACGGATATGCGACAATGTGAATGACACTCGGGCCGGCGGCTTACAAATTAGATGTTTTGTATTTTAAATTTACTCGAGCTTTTATTATGATTTTATTATTCTTGTTGTTAGTGCACACGTATGGAGCAGATAGGTTTTGGTCAATGGCTCAAAGACAGCGCTCGGCAGCCAGACTTTTTTTTTGACAGAGATAGAGAAACCCATAGTGCCGGAGATTCGGAGACCCAGACTCAGTTGCGATTTGGACACGCGACGTTTTGGTTGTAGGAAAGTTTCGGTGCCGCGGTTCGAAAGCCGTTTACAGATCGCCCCCAAAGATACAATTGAACCCAATATAATCCGCTGATCCGTCAATTTGCAAAAGTGTTCGCTTGCAATAACTCGAAAATGTGGCTGGTTGTCAAGTTCAAGCAAAAGAGAAATTGAGTGAACGTGGACTAGTGTTTAAATATTTGCGGAGTGTGATATTAGCTAAATACGAATCAAAGAAAAGTGATCAAATAGTTACAGAATAGTGATATTAGGCAGATAAGAAAAAATCGTAAGTTCCGAAAACGCGTGGGTGTATTTCCACTGAAAAAATACACTTATTTTAAATCAATTCTTACCCCCATAAAAGTAAAAGTTAACTAAATATCAGATTGCTGTAAATCATGTATATCTCGTTTTCTTAATTAATATTAATTTATTTCTCTTACTTTAATTCCAAACTAAGTTTGCGTTACAATCTTTCGCAGAAAGTCCCTATGACTATTCCGATTACGGTTAGGTTTGTGAACTCGTTTTGGGGTTTACGATCAGCTTCGATTTCAACTTTGCTGCCCAGATAAGACATCAGCTCATAATTTAACCTAGGCATGCTGAGCATAAAAAAGTTATAGCTTACTATATTAAATTCATTTTTTTTTTGTTTTAAAATAAAAATACATTTTTTTAATCCCAAACAAAGCGTGCATTACAATCTTTCGCAGAAAATCGCTATTACTTGTGTATTCCGATTACGGGTAGGCTTGTGAACTCATTTTGGGGTTTACGATCGGCTTCAATTTCAATTTCGCTGCCCAGATAAGCCCTCGAATCGCAATTCACTCTCGTTTGTCTTTCGTAGTGATTGAATTTGTTTGTAAACAAATAGCCGCCGTTCAGGGTTCGCACTCTATAGGCAGTGACACAAATTGCGATACCCAGTGCAATTGAATTGAAATTGAAATCCATTTTTTTTTATACTTATATTTCGCCACTGCACCGTGGCCGCGCAGCTCAATTAATCAGAGATCTTTGACGCTTCTTCGACGTGCCGCACCAGATGTTTCTAGTTTAATCGGTTCAATGTCTCTGGGCCCTGGGTTCTGGGTGGGCTGAGAAACAGCACGACTGCCGTTTGGCAATTAAAGATTGCGATAGGGAAACAAAGCCCAGATGTGACCTAATAGATCTTTTAAGCTGGGGTGCAGCAGAGGAAAGTTTTCGGAAGGTCGGCAACATCTTAGGCTTTTTAGAATCCAATTTAAGACCCCTTTGAAATAAAATGTGGAATACCATAATGAATACCAAATGATATATACTATTTATATCATTATATCTTTTTCACAAGCCCAAACTGACGTCAATTTTTTGTGATATTGGAGTTGGTTTTAAGTTACATCAAGTATATATTAAAATATTTATAGAATATCTTCATATTTCAATTCACTTACCATTATAATTTCCTCTCCCTTAGTATTATTAAATCCGGTTCACAATGGTTGGAGTTGCAGCCGATGCCTCACGATCGGATCAGCTGTCCTCTGCGAAGAACCCGATGATCAAGTACATGCTGAAGACCCGGGAGAATCATGCCCGTGAACAGGATCGGGACTATTCGCATGTCTTCCGCCGGAAGACTAGGTTCGAGATGTTCCGTTTGTCCGCCATTGCGATGGCCATTGAGTTTGCCTATGCGGCGGAGACGAGTTTCGTATCCCCGATCCTGTTACAGATCGGTGTGGATCATAAACATATGTCCATGACCTGGGGACTCTCACCTTTGATTGGATTCTTCGTGTCCCCGCTACTGGGAAGTATTAGCGATCGCTGCCATCTTCGTTGGGGCCGCCGACGTCCAATTATTTCGATATTATCCTTTGGCATCATGTGCGGCTTGATCCTGGTGCCCTATGGCAAGGACTTGGGTCTGCTCCTAGGCGATTCTGGATATACCTACGCAGAGCCTGCCTTGAACTTCACCTCCTCGGCGGCAGGATCAGTGGCTGCTTTGGTTTCGGGTGAGAGCGCGACAGGACCCTCTGCTTCCGACTACAAATTCGCCGTGATCCTTACGATTTTGGGCATGGTACTACTCGATTTCGATGCGGACACCTGTCAGACACCTGCCCGCACCTATTTGCTGGACATGTGTGTTCCAGAGGAGCAGCCTAAAGCGATGACCATGTTTGCACTGTTCGCAGGATTCGGAGGAACCATTGGATATGCCATTGGAGGAGTCGATTGGGAGACCACGCACATTGGCAGTTTTATGGGTGGAAATATACCCACTGTATTTACCCTGGTCACCATTATATTCGCGGTGTGCTATCTGATCACCGTGACCACATTCCGCGAGATTCCACTGCCTTTGATCGAGCAGGATGAGCTGTTGAGACCTCTTTCCGAACAGGCAATTAAGAAGGAATTGAAAAAGAAGAATAATACCATCTATTATATCCAGGAGACCACCCAGCTGGAGCTGCAAATGGCCAGCGATGATCCGAAGAGGGAGGAGGCGTTGCAGGGTAGTTACCAAAATGGATACTCACCCGCCCTGGAAAAACAAAACAAGGCCCTGGATGTGGAGACCCAGTCGGACTACGATGCTCCCGTGTCCCTGAAAGCCTATCTGAAGAGCATCTTCATCATGCCCTATTCGATGAGAATGCTGGCCCTGACCAATCTGTTCTGCTGGATGGGCCACGTCACTTACTGTCTATACTTCACCGACTTTGTGGGCGAGGCAGTATTCCATGGGGATCCCACAGCTGCTCCCGGTTCGGAGGCCGCCTTGAACTACGAAGCCGGGGTTAGATTTGGATGCTGGGGAATGTCCATATACGCATTTTCCTGCTCCATCTACTCGCTGTCTGTGACCAAGCTGATGAAGTGGTTCGGGTAAGTCCTTAAAATTAATATCCTTTAAATAAAATTATATTGGGTTCTATTCTATTTCACTAAAAAATATTTTTCTATGATTGCTTAAATCTTAGTCATAAAACCTGCATTCAGCGTGCTATCAACATTAAACAAAGCTGATAAATTTTATAGATAGTCTAAAAATATACCTAAGTCATGATGATTTTTACAGAGAAGTAAGGACGATGATAAACTTTAATATGTTTTCCCCGACTAATAAAAGTTCTAACAATCAGAGTACTTTATATCAGAATTCATTACCATGATTTGTTAAATCATAGTCTTATCAACATGTAAACTGTTGAATTTGTTAGAGGGGCTAAAAATAAACATTGATTACTTCTTAATTATCATGATGATTTCTTACACTCTAGTCAATTTAGAATTATAATTTTTTTTTACCTTTTTCTATTTTAGCACCAGGGCTGTCTACATTAGTGGCATGGTCTACTATGGTATTGGAATGTTGGTACTCGGCTTGTGGCCCACTAAATGGGGAGTTTTGGTATTCAGCACTTCTGCGGGTATTCTCTATGGAACAATCTTCACAGTGCCTTTTATACTGGTGGCTAGATATCATGCGAAAAATTGTGTAAGTAAACTGAAATTGATTGTTTTTAAAAACAATATCTATTTATTTTGCGTATCTTACAGTTCGGCATCAAAAACGGCGAGACTGTGCCGCTGAAACAGGCCCGAGGTCTGGGCACCGATGTGGCTATCATAAGCAGCATGGTGTTTATTGCCCAGTTAATTGTCTCACTATCCGTGGGTCCACTCGTATCCTGGATGAACACAACCTGTGCCGTGCTATATGCCTCGACGTTCCTGTCCTTTTTGGCGGCCATAGCTGCCATGTTTGTGTTATATGTCTAGGAATAGTTATTTACGGAGATTATACCCCGATCATATTCTACATGAATTTTACATAGCTTAAATGTAGCTGGCCGAGTATCTTTGCCTACTTTCTGGCAGTATCTGCGACTGCACGCACAATGTTGTGGCATACTTTAAGGATGATGTGTATACTGTACTTGTATTCATTTAAAACATTTATTTTTTTTGTAAACTGCATGTGAATGAAATATATGAATTTAATATTATTTTTTTCCTTTTTAATACTCAGTAGATTTCTTCTTGACCTGGGAAAAATCACTTCTTTGAGCAAAACAATGAGCTGAAGGGCGGATATTAGTTTTTACGCTCGTGCGTGGCATTCAAATGCAACTTTTAATTTCCTCAAGTGCAATTTTTTCCCAGATGCTGCCAATTTCCTTAGCAGCTGCACATGCCACTACCCTTCTTTGGCCTCCTTGGGCGTTCTTGTAAGTGTCAGAGACACATTTCCGTTGTCGCCAGAGTGATAAATAGCATTTAATAATTTTCCGTGCGCACAGTTCAGGTTCCACGTCGAATAAAGCAATTAAATTCTCCTTTTCTTTCCTGTGCACATTTCGAATTCTGGGGGAGGGGGTTCAAAAGGTGAGGAAAAAGGCTATGAAAACATAAACAATAATTGAGCAATAAGTAAAAAGTATATGGCTCAACGCAAAAGTTATGGGTCGGGTCGTAAAGTCAGCTGTCTTAATAAAATTTAAGGAAAATTCAGGCGAAACACACATGCAGAAAAACAATCGCAATAGAAAAGACATGAAAAGTGCAAATGGGCGACAAAAAGCGAGCTTCTCATCAAAATGAAAATGAACTCCTCACGACAAGTTGAGAGCCGCACTAGCGTAAGTATTGGCTTTAAAAACTTTGACAATCAGCAGCGTCTTCGGATGGCAAATCGGCAGTCACAACACGGCGTATGCGTAATGTGAGATCCTGTGAGCACATCCCATGCCAGTTTTTATCCTTCTTCACTACTCCTCCCGCACTTAAGAGCAAACAAATTGAGTTTATCGGCGGCTACAAATCTACAGGAAGCACACAATCATCCATCATAAGACCCGACCAAGGACCATCCATCCTTCCCAAACTCCACAGCCACTCGTCCTTTTTGCCCACTGAGCACTAAAAAATATTTACATTTGTCTTGAGCTCATTTCGAAATCCGAGCGAGCAATCGCTAGGGGTTTGCCAGCAAATCAACAAGCCACGTTAGTGTCTTGTATGTGTGTTTGTGTGTAATAAGGCAAAATGCAAAAGCCGTCGCAAATCAACAAAGGTAAATTCATTTCAGATTTGATTTGGGGGCCCCTGAAAAGGGAAACACGTGCACCATTTATTCAGCCGTTCCAATCCCCCAAAAATCTCTGGCTCCTTGACGCTGACGATCTGTGACGTAAGACCGCCATCTCACGCGTGCCGGAAGTGCAGCTCCCCTTTCCCTGCCCCCTCTTCAGGAAACGATTCACCCAAAAACCCATCCAAAAGTTCCAGGCCAAAGCATATGCATTAGCATTGTTTACCTGCCGTCGAGGATTGCCGATGAAATGGGAGGCTCTGCCGCTGACAAGTGTGCAGGATATTGCTGCGGCACTAACCAAGTCGAATACTCAACGAAAAACCGCGTCTTTTGGATGGGATTTTGAAAATTAAACATGAATTCTTAAAACTCTTAATTTAAAAAAAAAATGTTATATTTAATAAGCACAGATTTCTTTGTTCGCTTAATTTTCATATCAAGAAAACTCTTTCATTATAACATGTAAAGACCCTTTAAAATCCTAAAATCAATAGAAATATGTTTTATATATGGGTTTGGTTGACTTTTTCCTGGAAGTGCCTATATCTGAGTTTGCTGAATTTATAGACCTGGAAAACACTTTAAAATTCGATATAAACATTTATAGATTGACATTAATTTACATTTTTAAACTTTATAAACCAACAAATCTGTTAAATAAGGATATTAAAAAAATTTGTATTCCAATTTATTTTAAAATGTATTTAAGAATTTGTCAAAGTTCACTAAGTAAAAATTCGATTTTATATTAAATGTATAGTTGATCTTCTTGAAATGATTTTCTGAGTGAAGTTAGCAACTTCTGACCGGGAAATTGTCGGGATATTTATTGCTTTGCTCAGACAGCGGTGGATCAGGGACCCACTAACCTCCAGATGGGCAGCAATCACTATTTATTGGGACCGGGGAAGCGTTAAGACCGCTTCCGTGGGGCATCAGTCAACACGCTTGACACCTTTGGCCCCCACGCCTTCAATCATAATTTATATGCAAATTATTTCGGTATAATTTTTTTCCACCAGAGACGCTTAACTTTTAACTCTTTTGGCGATGTGATGCCCTTCTTTGTTGTTGTTGCTGCTGTTGCCGGAAGCGTGCCGCCATTTTATAAACATTTCAGTGAAATAAAAATGGCAGTCCAAGCTGAAGGAGATGGAGAAGCTGGGCAAAAAAATGCGCCAGAGAAGGGTGCAAAAAATAAATGGTTTAAGGGTTTCCGCTGGCTTCGCCCCACCAAGTGATGGCATGTCAAGTTGGGCGACATGTGCAATAAAAGGGAAATAATATGCAAATGCAATTATAAGCAACTGGCAGCGATATGAGCAAGACATCCGCATCCGCATAGCCATCCGTCGGATCCAGGATCTGGGAACTGGGATCTGGGATCTCAAAATGAAGCTGATGCGACGTTGCCTGCCAAGCACGAAAAAACCGCACAAAGTTTTGCATTTTTTGTTTGGCGCACTTTCAGTTAACTTCATTTCATAGCATAAACAAGCGGGATATAAAAACTTTTTGAGAGTAATTTGATTGAAATTTGAATATATGAATTTGCATTGTATTGTTGAGTTGAGCTTGTGTGTCGTGTGCCGTGTCGATTAATCCTTGTAACAATTACATTTTTAAATTGCAAGTTGCTGTCTGGCCATATAATGCTTCGATAAACTTTTGCCTGGCAAATCAGAGAAACTAACACGAGCCATAAATTAAGAAGGCGACAGTGTCGCCCGTTCAAACATTTCCAGCAGTGGAAAGACCGACCGACCGACCGACCGACCGACCGACCGGTTGATGTGAAACTTTTGCTGACCCAAAAGCCGGACGTGGCCCAAACCAGGACTCGTTCCAGAACCAGGAGCAGGACTTTCGCCCCGACTGTCTGCCAGCTGGCCTGATACATGAAATGTAATAAATTTCGTTATCTATGCATTATTTATGTCGTAATTTGGTATTTTAGCCCCCAAAAACAGAAAAATGAAAAGCGTCGAGCCATGGCTGCTGGCAGGACATCCAGCCAGGACCAGTCAGGACCAGCCAGGACATCCCTGGCATCGGGTCAACATTACACATTTTCACTCGGCGTGTGTGCGAGTGTGTGAAGACGCATAAATTACACTTGCAGCCTGCCGCACTTGTGATGTGTGCAAAATATATTTTAAATGAAATTTTTCGCCACGTCCAATGAAATTTGTCCAACTCACCCTGTCTCCTGTGGCTAAGCGCTGCCAAATTGGCCTGACCACCATAGTTCGACACCCCCCCCTCAAAAAAAATAACTACCCCTCAATCAACTTTATGCCCAAAATCTTAAAAATACCCCAACAACATCAAAAGGTTGAACTTTACTACATGTTCAGCGCAAAAAGAAAAATAACAACACACATGTAGGGGAATAAATTAAAATTTATTTGAACCGAAATTAAAATTTATTCGTTGTGCCATCAATCTGCATAAACTTTATTCGGAAATTTCAAAGCACTCAAAGTTTGTGCATCGATTTGGGGGGAGGCCAAAGGTTAGGTGAGCCACAATTAATTTGTTGTTTACACCAAAGAGTTCTCTATTTGCTTGTGGCCTTGGCCCAGTCGATGTCGATGTCCATGGTAAAGGACCATCTCCGAGATGAGTGCACTTCCACATTGGCTGACATTTAGAAAGCCAATTGATTTTGGCACTTTCTTGGCATTGTTTATTTTACTTATTGAGTGTCTTAGATATGCATTTGCCACAAGCACACACACACTCACTTATATACTATGGTTGTGGGCTGGAAAGGCGGCATAAGCCATGAGTTGGCCAAAAGGAAAAGCCCAAGAAGCCGGGGAAAACGAAGGGGATGGGGGAAACGGCTCACTCTGCATGTGAAAGCGGTGCAGGGAAAATTGCATGAAAATTTTATTGGAATTTCTAGATGTTTTATATGGCAACGCTTTTACATGACTGCCTGCCACCGCCTGAGCCTCAGCATGTGCATGTGTCTACTGGCAGAGGAGTAGGCGGAACCCTTAAAAGGGGGTTTAATAACTTTAGAACATTTTTTGTAAAGCTTTGAGAAAAAAATGCAGTTGTAGTTCGTTTAAGTAAATTTCTTATCCAAGGTTGTTTTTTTTTTTTAATATTTTTATTTAGATCTTTGATCTATTTAACGTAACATTGTCTAAAATGGAAGATAATTAAAAATTACCAAATCTTAAATCACAAATCACTAGGATTCTTAAACCTCAATTAATTTTAAATTTTTAAGTGTCTAAAAGTATGCAACAATATATTTAAAAGTCAGAAATACAATAAATTCATTCAGAAAAACGACTATCCCTTGTTCATTGCATACTTCTGGGCAATAATAAAATGATTATTCTTAAAACCTATTATAAAATTTGTGAAATGACAGGCCTAGCCCCTAGAAAATCCCCCTTACCCCCACCCCTGCTTACTGCTGTGTCTGCCGTTGTCTTCTTTGCCTGTATGGGGGTGCTAGCAGCAGCTACTTGAATTTCGCCTCAGATGCACTTACGCAATGTTTTTCCAACATAAATTGCATTTTCTACTATTGTCAACGTGGCGTATGAATAACTTTTGCAAATAACAACAACACCAGGCAGAACGGCAGCAGCAGGCGGAGAAAGTCGTTGGGTGGGAGAAAGTCGGTTATTGGAGCCACACATCGGGCCCAAAGACATGCAATCGAAGTGCATAAACACTTGCTGGTATGTGTGTGTCTGTGTGTGTGCTAGTGGTGTTGCTGTGTGTGTGTGTGCGTTGTAATTTTAGTAAGTACATGATCTTTAAATATATGTAGAAGTTGGGTCTGCGGCAACATCAAAAGGGCAGATTGCCGCTGCAGATGCAGCTGCTCTTGGCCCCCAACTCACTCATTTTTTGCTTTTTGTTTGGGATTTTCTTTTCAGTTCTACTACCAAAGTTGTGTGTGTTTGCCTGGGCCGAGAGTAGGTACTTCTCAAAATGCATTTAACTCACTTTGTCATAGCCCGTAAATTTGAAATGTCATGGCGACTGTCGACTGGCATACAACCTTGTGGCTTTCATATGACATGGCACACACGCCGGGGGCGGTGGAGATACTTTTATACTGCAAAAGTAAGTCCGATTCTAGCTCCGATTCTCCGCCTGTTGCACTCCCTACCTCGCCTTTTTCTTCTTCCGTCTGCTAAGTACACGAGGGGGGCGTGCCCCAAATCCGACGGAATAAAAAAAAAGTATATGTACACATATAGAAAAGAAATAAAGCCAAGCTGAAAACGAAAACCGGACAGTCAAAAGTCAGTCAGTGACAGCTATGTTGGGGACATTTAAAAGCCAAAAGGCTGATAAATGAAAAAGTTGAAATGCGAAATGTGAAATGCAATGCGAAATGTGCTTGCCCTTAGACTATTCCTCATTTTTTCCCCGCTCCTTCTCGGCCATGCAAATGCTCTTAACGCTCTTTTTAAATCAGAAATGTAATTTAAACTTGCTGCCGGGCAGCACGAGGCAGTGATAAAAAAAATTAAAATAATATGCGTTGTGGTTAAGGGGCAAGTGCAAGAATTTAAAACGCTGCCTTTGATGCCAATTGCAAATATAAATACACCATTTAATCTGCCAGTCCATTGAGTCCTTAATTAACCAGGTAATCAAATGGCGGTCTTGAACTCGCGCCCTTTTCCACAGTATTCAATTTCGTGTTAGCGCCCGATCAGTTTTTTAAGTCCTTTGCTCACCTGCCAGCTCACCTGTGTAGCACTGACCGCAAATAAATTATTTCTTATCAAACCGAACTGGCCGCAAAAGTTTTTTGTCCAATCCAACCAAGCGGTCGGTCTGCAGCATTTCCCATCCCATCCATCTGCAGCTCCTTGGCCACGTTTCATTCCTTTTTTGTCACACGATAATTTGTAGAAGACTGTCGTCGTGGCCGTAAATTGTCTTTGGCAGGCGGGCTGTCTGGTTTTCCCTTGGCCGGGGTCAGTCTCAGTCTATGCCAAAAGTTTTAGGGACCCTCGGACGTTGGCCAAAATGCCGAGTGCCGAGTGCGGAGTGCGAAGTGCGGGCTGGGGTCAAATCAACAAGCAATTGTTGCAGATAAAACACGTTCCTTCAGCTCTCCAGCCGGGCTGCGTGGTCGAAGATTTAGCAGTAGAACTTTTAATTTTATAAAAACAAACTGCAGTCGAACTCAAACAGGGGTTAAAGGTTGCGTAGGGACGGATTAAAGGGCGGGTCTGGCCAGCAAAGATTATAATGATGTACCGCTCAGGCGGATAAAAAGAAGGGGGTAGATGTTTATATAAGCTTAAACTGCTATACATATCTACGACGGTAAACCCTTACGAATTATTTTAAATGTACCCATCGCTTATTTTAAAGTAAGTTGTATTATTCATTGATAAATGAAATAGTCAAATAGCAATTTACTAAAAATTAATACTGAACAACACTATATTCACGAATGTTTGTATATCTCTTGTTCATCTTAGCTTAGTACTAAATAATTTTCGCTTGAATGTATTTTTGGAATGGGAAATGATCAAGAACCTAGAGCTAGATAAAGATTTTCTATTCTATCACATTTATAAACCTGAAAAATTCATATTTTTTAAATCAGGGCGCTATGCGTTCTTTCTCTCCCATGGATATAAGTTATATTTTTCCCGATCTGGTAGTACGAACCTCTTCTTTCTCCTTAGCCTCATTCTTCATCTCCCATGTAAGTGTATTTTCATAAACTTTTTCAAAACAGCTTTAAAAGCAAAGAAACAAGCAAATAGAGAATTCCACAACCGAATGTCCTTAAAAGCTATTATTATCCTGGAAGCTTTTGCTTGATAGTTATCCAAAGCTACTATGAAAAGCTCCCCCAAAGTTTTCATTGTTAAGGATTCCGTTGAAATATCCAAGCATTAAAATGGTTCCTGAATTATTTTACATGTTTTAGACAATACAAGTATTTTTTATAACGTAGGTTAAAGAGAAAGAAGAGGTGCTACCAGATCCGAAAAATTATAACTCATATCCTTGGAAAAAGGAGAACACAGGGCGCGTTGATTTAAAAATTTAAAGATGAGTATCTAGAAAGCCAATTAGGAATAAAGTGATTTCCGAGGAGAACAATCGCATAAAATTTGATCTTATATCTTAAATGTATAAAAGTGTAGATTCTATGCAAACTGTTTGGTTGTTAAAATATAACTTTTATATTTGCGATCCTTAAAATAGACAACCTCAGCATAACCTGCATAAATATTACACTCATCTAGAACCCATATAAAAAAGAATTCCAGGGCATTTAGCATGACTGACTGCTCAAGGCGAGTCTTTCAATGCGGAGAACCGCGCTGGAAAATCATTAGACGCGGCAGCCATTTGGTTTTTCACTTTTGCCGCTGCTCGGTGTTGTTTTTGCCACTAATTGAAATGCTTCATTTATCAAGCTGCCATTGATGCCACAGCAAAAGCCGCAGTGCTGGTGCTGCAGCGCCGTCTGCTGCATCTGCCAGTCAGCCGCCAGTCGCTCAAAAAGCAGAAGCAGGAACAGAACTCCCCATCTCGTTTAGCAGTTAGCAGTTTCATTTACTATTTGCTCGCTTTTTGTTTTTTTCTCAATAGCGGGGGCGCGAGGGGCGATTCGCAATTTCCTCTCGGCACACGAGACAAAAGAAAAATTGTAATGAAATTCGAAACTGCAACAGCAAACAGCGACGAAAAGCGGAGAAATAATGGATGAATGGGTGAATGGATGACAGGGTTCGCATAGAAATGTCATCTAAAATTTAAGCGAGTGAATGGCAAAATTGTCAGGAGCTTCCCTGCCCCCATGTATATATTTGTGTGTGTGTAGCCTTGATTTTTCCATATGCATCAGCAATCCGCATTCGGATCTGTATCTCTGTATCTTTGTATCTGAATCTGTATCGCTCTCAAACCGAAAATGACACCGAAATGCAGTCGCAATTTGCGGTGTATGGTTGAAAAATTTCCATTTCATTTCCATTTTAATGGAGATATTGATGTTACATCCAAGTGGAATCTCTCTCGGTGTCGCTGTGCAAATAAATTTATTTTATTTTTAGCTCTTGCAAAAATGTCATAAATTATCTGACACCAGCATTACACATCATCATTATCACTGGCGACAACCGCACTCCATAGGCCAACCAAACCCGTGTGAGTGCTATCATTATAATCGTCAAATATTTGTATACGCTTGAGCAATATCCTGTGTGAATGCAAGGAGCATGAAATTTAAATGGAAAAAGGCAGATGGCTGGTTTGGTTTTCGACTGCCTTTCGCCATCGCCATCGCCATCGCCAGCAACTGTCAACCTTTGTCACTCAATTTGCTTGTGAAATACTAATCCAGTTAGGGGCATTCTGGCCCCTCGGCTGCCTGGTTTAATCAGTGAAAATGAGCAGAGACAGCCAGCGGAAACGTGTGCGTGTGACTGCAAAATTCCATTTCCGGTTGCCCCATCATAGCACACACACACACACACTCACGCAGTCACATACACCATCCTTTCCCGCAATTAACAAAGCTAAGCTGCGCTAAAAAATAACAATAACAATAGCAAATATACGTTTGCCAATGGAGAAGAGGATGTGGCCTCGTGAGTTTATGATGACTACGCAATGAAATGAGGCCAACCAGAAACTCATTCAGCCATCAATCAATCAAAGCGCGCGCCTTGCTTCGCAGCTTGCTTTTATTATCATCGGGGCGGGGTGGGTTCAGGAAGGTCCTGGGAGGGTCCTGTTGGGGGCCTGATGGGGGTTTCCGAGAAACAGGGACCCTAACCCGAGTCGCATCATCATCCCGCATAGGCAAATCCCCGCACGCTCGCAAAAACTTGCCAAAGCAGCGCACAGTTTAATAAAATATTTATAAATTCTTCAAACGTAGCCCACGATATAACAACTCACTAGGGTTTGAGCTGGGTTGGGTCTTGTGTTTTTTTTTTTTGTTTTCTGTTTTTTCTTCTCGCTTTCCCACTTTTCCCGATTTTCCTTCTTTTTTTCCATATTTTGTTTGACCGCCGCTTCTTGTTATTAAGCCCGCCTTTGTTGTTAGCGGGCGCTTAGGTGTCCGCCGATATCGGGTGTCGGTTCCCGTCTATTTTTAATATTCCAGCAATGTGTCAGTTTGCCGGGGAGCCTAAGCCAAACCAACGTTGGTCTCCACTTAATTGAAAGTGATTAAACGCAAATGGATACATTAAGGCGGCTGTGCATTAGGGAAAATTGTTTTTAAAATAGTATTCAGCCTTTCTCAATGATTTGAAAAGGGTTTTTAGGTCAATTGAAGTTGTAGTGATTAAGGGAAAATATTTGCAGCCTCTGGGGTACAATATTAAACACTCTGTATGGGAATGACTTGTTAAAGAGTATTATAAAATCATTGCAATTCATATAAAAAATGCCTTGTATATTTTTGTGTGGAATTCTAAAGCGCATTAAGTTTTAACTATTTGATGCAGAAAGTAAAAATGACCCATTCATGTTTGAATTAAAGGCTATTATTTCTGTTCTTTTTTCATTTAATTGATTGTTGTTTCTAGAACCTGACAACAAATCTGATTAAAAGATTAAAATGGTTACATGACCAATTAAAGCCGATTTCAAAATGACTTTTCAACAAAATAAATCGCTTAAACGCTTAGCAAAGTAAATACCTGTTTTAATTTTTCGTTAAAAGCAGAAATGAGAAAAAGTGAAAAAGAATTGTATGTGTGCTTAAGTCTCTAAAAAAATGTATATACCATTCTAAATACAGTTAAGAGCTTTCAAGGTTGATTTAGGTTGCGGAACTCCCAGGCGAAAACTTTAAGGACTTTCTGGACCGGCATCTGGCAACGCTGTCAACGCCCATAATCTGCAGAGATCCAAACTACCATATAGCACGTGTGTACAGCCGTGTGTTCCTGCGGTACACTCATGATGTGATGCCGGTGGCTGTGGCGGCCTCATCATTTGCTCGTTTTATATTTCAACGCCAGGTCGGGACCTCTCCCGGACCAGGACCCCCGACCCAGCGAAGGACCCGAACCCGGACCAGGCCCATTATGGCATTACGGCGTTACACACACGCCTCCAACGGCATACTAAGCAGCCGCATCATCATTAACACTACGCCAGCGACGCGGCGACATTGGCCAACTATGTAGCTGGCTTACACCTTACACCTTTGTTGCCTCTGCTGCCAGCGGCATAAATTAATAAAAATTTCATGTGCCAAATAATTACAATTAACATGAGTTCTTAATTAAGAGCTCGACGCAGCCTTTGGCCCCCCTGCTCCCCACCCATCACCTGATGTTGCTGCTGCTGCTGTTGCTGATGTTGTGGTTGTTGCTTTTGCTGTAATCATTTGCTGTCGTCCTTGTTGCCGTTAATAGGCTCGTTCATTTGCCACCGCCCCCCTCTGGATACCCCTGTATATATCCCCGTTTTGGCCAGGACCTCTCGTCCTACCTCACCTCACCTTTAATGCAATACAACACACTCGGCTGCGCTCGGTGCGGTTCGTTAAATCGCCTCGGCTGATGTTGTTGTTACTGCTGCTCCTGCCAGCTGCTTTATGGCCAGCGTTGTTCTTGTTGTTGCCAGAGATGGGCGTAGTCCTCCGAGGGGTTTCCGGAGGGGGTTAGACTATGGATCACAAAATAATACCATGCTAAAAAAGATCAGATTGTGAACTGTACAATTAATTATATAAGTTTTTTATGGCACTGGAATATAGTTAAGATCTTACTTTTAGTTTACCATGAGAATGAGGTATTTGACCCTAAGCTGCTAAATAAAAAATGTGTAAGGAAAGGGATCCTTAAACCTACACCCATATATTTCGTATGCCTTATTTACAAAATGTTTTGTTTTTCAAAAATGATTCATAAGTAGTATTTTATATTTCATGCATGATTGTTTTTTAATTTATATAGTATTAATTTTATTTTGTTTTACTTTTTTTTCGCTTAATAACAATGACAGTATTTAAGAGCGAACAGAAAAACATTCTAATATCAAATCCCAATAAAATCCCCCTCTACGCGTGTGCTTTGTTTTTGCTACTGGCTGCTTAATTTTCTGCCTGCCATAATTTTTTTTTTTTGCAAATTAAGTGTCGATATTTTATGCCCTGTTCGTTTAATTAAAAATGCCAAAGGTTAACGCATGCGGCCCTCGACTCGACGCCCTTCTAACCCCTGCCCCTGCCACTCCCCCCTTTCCTACGCCTCTGTGGCAACCCCATCACTCGATGCTGGCATTTATGAATTTTATTTATTTTAAGCACATAACTTTGCTCGGCTTTGTGGAGTACAATCTTGTTACTGCTCTTGCTTTGGGGATTGGTTGTTGCCTTTGTTGCAGTTTTAAGCAGCTTTGGGAAAAGGGTTAATCAAAGTCAGAGAAAAAACGAGATGCGAGAAAGTGGCACTCTGTAAATTAACCCATCAAAGCTACGGGTTTATTTATTGCTGGGCCCCTCTATAAAAAAAACTCCTAACATATTTGTAAAAGCCACAAAATTGTTAACTCTTTCGAAGGCTTGCACACAACCGATTCGTGCATTTTTATTTTCATTTAATTTGCCACTTTGGTCAGCAGCGGGTTAATGGACGACAAGCTGAGAGCCACCACAGTGCGGCTACTTGATTTTTAATGCAAAGTGAAAGACCGCTTACCAGCAGGGGAGAGCCCACAAAAGTTGCGTTTTTGAGCAGAGTTCATAAAAGTTTGACACAGGTTTATTAATAGCTGCTGGCCGTTGAGCTATTCAAAGCACCACGCCCCTTTTGCCCCCTTTTGGCGAAACTATTTTTGGGGCTTTCACTCGGCGGCAGCTGGAAATGAGTTTTGACAACTGGCAACTGCTCTGTGTGGCGTAATGAAGCCGGAAGTGACGCTCGTGTATAATAAAGCCGGGCAGAAAGCGGCAAGCAGAAACCTGTTTTATTAGAGACGAACTCAGAAGTCAGATGATGGTGATGGTCGCGGCGGCAGGAAGTCGGGTTCAGGTACATAATAAACTTTTAAGAGCGCACATGCGGGCCTATATAATGCACGTTCGTAATGGCCATGGGCATGTATGTACTCGCCCATAAAACTGTCCATTGCTCGGACGCTAAGCCAAAGACAGGAGCTGATGCTGATGCTATAGCTGATTCTGGTCCTGATGCTATATGCTGGGTGCTGCCTGCTGGATGCTGCAGATGGAGCTGCCTCTGACGCTGACGATGATGAAAGATCAGACAACGCCCACACCTAACGCTGCCTGACTGAAGGCTGAAGTGCAGGCTGCAAAATAAAGCTGCCAGACGGGGTGTGAGATGTTCATCGTGATGATGCTGGACACTCAGAAAAATCTTGCAATTCTATTTAACTTTTATTCTAGCTCCCTTAAAATATATGAATTTCGTAAGATTCAGAAATCCATTTATGAAGAAAAGTTCGTACTTAAATAAATTAAAATTAAAACATTTAATAATGCTTACAATACAAGTGTAAAGTGTAAATATATTCAATAAAATAAATATAATAAGATCAGGACTTATCACAAACTGTATCATTAGTATTTAAATTTCTTAAAATAAGTTTCAAAATTATGAATTTATTAAATGTAAGATGGGTTTTTGCTGAAAAATTGCCTTCTAGTTACTTGGAATAAAAATTGTTAGCCTTTGAGCCCTATACAATAATAATATGAACAAAAATATTCCATTAAAAAGTACAGACTTTTAAAAAACATTTTTTAAAGTTAAAGTTAAAAAAACTTTTTAATTGTTATTATTAAAAGTACCATTTATTTGTAATTAATAAGTAAAATATTTTTAATGATTACATTAAAATATTTTTTAAATATTTGTGTAAACGTTGAATTAATTTTTAGAATATAATTTAGAATGTTAAATTTTGGAATATGTTTAAAAATGCACCACAAAAAATTGCTTTCTTTAAAATTATATATGCCAAGGTATAATCTACCGACTTTTGAAAATCTACTGAAACGATTTTCAAAATGTATTTTCCTAAGTGTAGGCACCCTGAAGTGAGGTAAAGCAAACACAAAGGACCCAGGACCAACACCAGCCGTAGGAGAAGGAACTAGGAGCAGGAGCAGCAGGAGCAGGAGGAGCAGGAGCAGGGCCATCGCCATCGCCAGGACCCAGTGAAGACAGCCAGCGGGCGAGAGTGAATGGCAGGCAAACACAGAAAAGGAAAAGCGGCGACTGCCAGATGTGAAATGAAGTGAACTGAAGCCAAAGCCAAAGCCACAGTGGGGAAAAGTGAGATGAAAATGGGAGGTGGTAGTGGAATCACGAGGCTGGAGCTAGGCAACCTAGCGACCAACTGACTGACATAAATATGTAAACAAATGTCAAAACGAGGGACAGAGATGGAGGCACAGGAACCAGAGACAGAGATACAGATACAGATACAGATACAGGAGAGGAGATGGGAGATATTTGAATGGTGGTGGAGCTGTTATTGTTGTTCAAGTGGCGACGTTGACATTTTGTGTGCTCTGCTATGAAAAATGCATGACAAACGGTCCCAAGCACGCATGGCCCAAAAAGTATGCTTAGGTTTTTGCTGCCAAAGTGATAAAATGCCAGGAAATATGAGTAAAAACGCGCAAATAATTCAAGCTCACACACATGCTCAGGTATGGCATGGTATCCTATAGTATATGCCATAGTGTATCCCATGGTATATCCTATATGGTATATCCTATATGGTGGGTCTGGCCAACACAAACAGAACCTGGCAAAACCAGCGACGACATCTCACGGATGCCTGGAGGCAGGGTTTCCATTTCGGCCCTGGCCGCCTGCGATTTCATATTTGAACAAGGTGAGGCTGTGCGTTTTAATGACGTCATAACTCAACACACAACATCGCGTGCAAGGGCCGCTAACCTGGCTAACAGAGAGCAAACTCTCTCTGATTTTCTGGCTCTCTCTCTCTATTTTGCAGCTATCACTTTAACAAAGCTCCAATCTGATTATCTCGAATCCTGTGCAGACTGCGAGAGAGCAGCATCTTGCTCTCTCGCTCTCTCTCTTTTCGCACCTGTACAACAATGCGTATGCTTGATATCTCCCCCGTATCCTGGGTGTAAATGTGGGTGTACGTGTGTTTGTTTACACAGCCATATATTAGTTTTTATTATGAGACACTTTTGATTTTTCACTTGATTTATTAATGAGAATTTATAGCCGACAGGCGGGAAAAGGTCGGATGCATCTAATGAAAGCAGCGCTTTTGCATATTTATAGTATGAATTTCGGGGCGCAAGAATTATGGGGCTATCGTGGATATAGCTTACGTCTAGCTGGTTTATAGTTTGCACGGCTAGCGGAGATGAATATGAATTTGGTTTAATGGTTTTAATATACAATGTACATTGCTTGGTATTCAAGAAAATGTGGATAGAAGAAATATTTTGAGAGGAATTTCTTAAATACACACGGAGTTATTATCAAGTTCTTAAGTATGTGTTAATAAATAGGTGTACAAAATGGTTTTCGGTGAAATTAATTATAGATATAAAGATAACAATAATAAAAATAATAATAGGAATAAATCAACTCAAACCTCTGCACTATGTGAAAATATAATATTGGAAAACTAGAAAGTAACCAGAAGTAAGAGAAAATACAGTCTTATTAAAGAGAGTTTTTTAATGACAGTAATCTAGAACAATTTTAAAAACGTATAATAATAAAAATATATTTTTTGATATCTCACAATAAAATATGGCAATCAGAAAAACTGGTAAATAAAATCTTAATTCGTAATATACACTCCCCACTAGGATAGCAGATCAATTACAATTCAATAATAGCAAAAACAAGTGTTAAATTCTTCCAAAAATCGTTGAGGAAAATAACCATTGGAGTCTGTATCCGAAATAAATTATCAGCTTATCTTTAATCCCCCCTCCAAAAAAATTTCAATTTCACTTTTTAATTTCGGAAATCAACTCGACGCTTGCGACCAAAAGAGACCGCATTAGACTAATTGAACTGCGGTCGACTCAATCGCAAATCAAAGCTCAAACATTTTGATTTTAATAAATTAAAATGTGCCCCCCCCCCCTTGCCAACCGCTCAGCAGACCGGAATAAAGAAAATAAAACCGTTTGCGGTGGCACATCCTGCGGCCCCAACTCACCTGGCCAATTAATTAAGCCAAATGATTAGGCAAATGTGAATGCATATCGTGATTAGGGACGCAAAACCGCAAAATTCATGGGGTAGATGGGTGTTTTTAGGTTTTTGAAAGGGAGCGGTCGGTGTTGATTTTACAAAAGCCAAGACGACGACGCTGCTTTGACAACAAAAAAATCCATTATGCTAATTTGTATAAGATCTTTGCCGCTGCTGCTGCTGCTTTTTGGGCATTTTCTGCTTTTGCTGTGCTTCAAAGACGCCAGATATACAAAAGCAGATTTTGTGGTTCGCCTGCAATGAGGCGCAAAAAGGAAAACATTATGCTCACACACACACACACAGGAAAATAATAAAAAAAAAAGAAAAACAGAATACAAAACAGGCGAAACAACAATGCTGATGGCAAGTGAATGTAAAAATGAAAGAAAAGGTCACGCACTGAAAGCTAAGCAGCATATAAAATGAAAATGGCGCATACACACACACACACACGCATACACTCCTGCAATAACAGTAAAAATAAAAATGGCAACCACAACAACAACACGCAGCCCAACTAACACATGTATTTAACCTCAGATTAAGCGAAAATGAAAGGGGGTGGGGGTGTGTGTGTGTGTGGGTGGGTGGGTGTATATATACATGTACACATGTATGTGTTTCACGGCTGCCACACGAAAATATAATGTTGCAACAAAAATTAAGTTGAGTGCGTGGTGCGTGGGAAATTGTTTGGTCGTAAGGTGTAAGGAAAATGCACACAACAACAAAGAGAGATGGAAATCTACAAAGCAAACAGTGAGGGGAAAGGCGAGGGGAAAAGTCGAGGTGATTTCGGGCAGACACAAAAGCGCCAAAACGCACAACAAAGAGAGGAAAACTCGAAGGCGAGAGCCGGGAAAACTCTGCTGCTCTGCAGCATCCTCTCTCTCTCTCTAGCTTTTCAGGAAATTCCCGGGGAAAACGCTTGCGCTGTGAGCTCTCGCTGTTTTTCTTGTTGCTTTTGGCCTGCTCAAACATTAATAAGTGTTGCCATTTTCTGTTTTACTTTTTGCCTCTTGGATTTTTACGCTTATTTCTGTTTTTTATTTTTGCTTTTTATTTTTTTGGCTACCTGCGCTTGGGCGCTCCGCAGTTGGCTGGTTTAAAAATTCATGCAGCACAGACGAAATTATGTATACGACCCCTTGCCCACCGCCAACGCCATCACCATCGCAGAAAGAAAGCAGAAAGCCGAAAGTTTGGTCGGCAGCAGCAGCGGGCTAGAGCCAATTTTCACGCTAATGGCTCGTCAGCTGTCCAACAAAAATAAGAGCAGGGCCGCGCCCATAACGCGACTTGGGGATCTGGAATACTTGGCAGTGGCTTTTGGGATCTGGCCACAGGGATTGGGATTGGGATTGGTATGGGCATGGGTATTGGGATCTCTCGCTGTGTCGCGCCAACACTTTAAAAATGCAAAATGGCAGAAAGCGAAACTAGCGGAAAGTTCAGGCGCCATTTTGTATGCTACGTTTTCCCAACAGCCTGTTTGTTTGTGTGTGTGTGTTTGGGTCACACTAATAATTTAGTAACAGGCAAAAAGGGACGAAACAGGACGAAACATTCGAAAAGCGAAAGAAACATTTGCACTTCCTGCTCCTTTGTAAGCCAACTGCCTGTTTTCTGGTTTTTTTTTTCCATTTCAGCCACATTGAATATTGCTGGGCGGGTCGGCAGCATCAGGAAAATGTGCCAGCTAAAATGATATTTTTTCTCCTTCGTTTTGTTTTGCTCTTTTCGCTCTTATTTTGCCCATCTGACAAAGTTAAAAAATGTTGTTGTCGCCTACATTTCGTGTGCTATTCTCCATTTTTTTTCTAATATTTTTTTTTTACCCTGTTTTTGTGCTGTGCACATGCATTTTTCACTATGTCCAGCTGCTAAGTGCGCGCAAAGGCGTTCATGTCCTTGCCACGCCCACCCATCAAGAGGCGGCAGCTGGCACTGGCAATGCTGCTGCTGCTGCTGCTGCCGCTGATGATGATGATCGTCATGATGACCATGCTGGGAATGGAACCCCGAATCGGTTTGGGATGGCATGGGCTGGTATGGTATGGTATGGCTATGCTATAGCAATGAAAAGGGCCATGTCGGAGTTAGGTGTATGGCACATTAAAAGATGGCACAGAAACCGGCAGCCAACACATGTTGGATATCTAGGTAAGGGCGGTTGGGGAATGGGAAAGGGAATCGGTATGGGATTGGGAATGGGAATAGGCAAGGGCCATGGGGATGGGGAATGGATGCAGAGAGGAAAAACATCCTCTCAACGCCTTTCTATCCCATGCAGAGAGTTGGCACTCACATGGACACAGAGACACATTTATTGCTTATGCTGCACAGTGGACAAAAGAGGTGAAAAGTATACAGATTCTCAAAGATACATGAAAATTTAAAGATCTGCATTTTTCAAAAGTTAACTTCAATTTCTGAATATACTTGGTTGAGTTTTTCTCTGTAATCTTTATATTATATATCAATTTGAAAAGTGTGTTCATATTTTTAATGTGTTGTTGTATAAACCATTATAATTTTAAAACATATTACTATGGTGCGATTTATGGTATTTCCTATATGATTAAAGTTTAACCCCTGATTCTAATGCTCTAGCTTAAAGTTACTTAAAATTCAAAATTTTCTAAATACCCATTGTAAAGGTTTTTTTTAAAGTTACTTTCAAAATTTTTAATTTGCATGCTAATACTTAAATAATTTTATTTATTTTATAAGTATCTTTTGTAATGGTATTTTATTATTTAATCTTTAACAAAGTGCCCAGTCTTTTGCTGTGCTCTGTAATTTTTAAGTCTCTCTTGTACACACTTTTAAAACCATTACTTATCCAATATTCCCTTTAAGTCACCCAAACTATTTTCACAAGTCTCTTTAGACTTCAGTGAGTCCATTTGAAGGGCTCAATGAGATGTAAATGAAATCCTTGCAACACTTGCCAAATATTCTCCTAATCAACTCGCTTCATTTTGAGTTAAATAAATTATCTCCATTATGGTATAGTGGCGTGGAAATTTGTATTCCGATCAGCGGTCCACTGTTTCGGGGCTAACTGTGTCCTGTCGCAGCTCCTGCTCCTCGCTCCTGCTGTTTTACAAATGGAAATATGGCAGGACCCCGCCCCTTTAGCCCATTACCAACACTGTTGCTGTTGCTGTTGGTGTTTTTGTTTCGCTTTTGTTTCGAACATTGTCGTTGTCGTTGTCGTTGTCGTTGTCGTTGTCGTCATTGCCCCTACTGGCCCAGTCCCAGAAAAGGCATTGTTGCGGGGCTGGCCCCGATTGTCGTTCTGCGAACGCCCCGAGCATAGACAACTTTAATGAATTTCCAGCGCTTCTCATGTGGCCTCCCTGCAGAATCCAACCTCGAAGGACCCCCCCACTACCCAACCAGGCCCAAAGTAATCTGGCGCAGCAGTAGCGGCGGCAACGGGGCCAACAGAAGGGTTAAATAAGCGGTTAATTATGTGTTTAAAATTTCTGACATGACGCAGTGCAAATTATTTATTCACATTTTATTTTTAGCGCACTCGCTGCGGCTGCCTTGTTTTTTTTTTTGTTGTTGGCCATGGCTTGCCAGCGATTTATGGCCATGCAAAATGCTCCATTCTGCTCCACAGCAATTTAGATACATAAATTTAAAAAAGAACAACAACAACAGAGAGTAACTGCCTGAACTAGGCGGCGTTTACGTATACGTAACGTGAACGCAGGCAAAGGCAATCGACCATCGCGTATACGCAACGTGTGCTGCGCGCCACGTAGAAATGAACAGGCAGGCAAAGCCCTGGCCAAAAACTTTCGCAAAAGTATTTATCTTTTTGGGTCAAATTTGGTAGCTGGGCATTACGTTTTATTTGTCGATGGCCAATGGCTATGGTCGCGGTCATTTTGTCGACCAGTTTTTCGACGTTTTTCAACTTTGCCTCTGCTCTCTGCACCGGTGACCACTTAATTTGTCCTTGGGCCGTCGCAGCATCAGCCGGCCCAAACTAGCGGCAAGTGTAATTAATAACTTTGTTTGCATAAGTGACCCCAAAAAAAAAGAGCAGAACAGCAAAATAAAAGAAAAGAACACGCCAGGCCAGAGCAAAGAGAAAATCCGCACTGCCCCTCAAAAAAAGGAGAAGAAAGTCAAATAAAATATAAAAAAGAAATGGAAATGGAAGTCGCAGCGAAAACGGAATGAATTTTCTTCAGGCCGCCCCACTTATAAAGTATTCCCAAAGACATACACAAGTATATATATGCAAAGTCAGCCAATTAAGAGTGACATTTTCAGGCGTCGGCGACTGAGGAAACATTTAATATTTGTTAGCGGCAATAGGTCTTTATCTCTTCGCCGGCCCAATTAGTATGCCATATGGGGGCTTCCGCCAGAGCCCCTTGCATAAACAATATCTCGGCAGAAGGAAACAATTTTCCCCACCAACTTGGCCATAATTCAGCTGCGGGTCTGAAGTTCCTACTGCTTTTGCCGCTGCTGCTGCTGCGTCGCAATCGTCGATAATACAGATTATGGCCAAAATATGCAAAACAGCACCAAATATCGCTGCGAATGAAAACAAATGCCGAAACGAAATCGCACAGCAGCTCCTTTGGCTGCGAAAAAAGGCAAAAAAAAAGAAAAGCAGAGCAACTAACGCGCAGTATTCGAGGCGCATTCAAATGAGATAAGGCAGCATTTTTTGGCAGCATCATGCATGAGTTCATGTGTGTGTGTGCCTGGCTTTCGATGTGTGCGTGCCCCATTAGACGGCAGCCAGCAATTGTACGCAGTTACGTTTCTATTAAGCCAAGCAACATTCACATCCCACTTTGCACCCAGCCACGCCCCCGCCCAGGCCCTCTCCTTCCCCGCCTTCGTCCTTGTCCAAAAGCCAACATTTTTCGGGCGCATAAAAGCAAATGGAAACAAGCAACAATGCCATCAAACTGCCAAAAATCCAAACTTAAGGGATATTCAGTTGGAAGCGGAAATCGGGGATCTTCGATATAGCTTTGTGATTCTTAAGATGATTTTGTTCTTGAAATTTTTATTCTTCTATTCTTGGTATCTTTCTTTCCTTGATATTCATTGGATTTAGTGATTTGAGGATTATATTTTTTGTGGATATTCATTTTGTTTTTGTGATTTTAAGATGATATTGTTCTTGATATTCATTTTGATTTTGTGGTTTCTTAGATCAAATTGTTCTTGATATTAATTTTGATTTTATGATTAAAGATGATATTGTTTTAGATATTCATCTTGATTTTGTGAGGATTTCGCTGATACACAATACAACTATTTTATAATTTAAACAAAACTAATTAAAATGTTTACTTTGTATAGCAACATCAATCATTAAGCGAAAGAGAGTTCAATAATTTCCCATTTCAACTCGGTTTTTTTTTAAGTCCAGTAAAGGACATCCCCTGACCAATATCCCCGGCGATATTAGGATATGCATAATGCATATAGCTTCTGCGAGTCGAGAGTGGAATAACAGCTCACACACACACCCACTTGAGAGCGCGTAAATGGAAATTGTGAGCCTTGGCTGGCATTTTTCGGTTGGCAATATCAACCGGCGTCTTTAAAACGCCATCCATTCCTGTCACAGTCACAGCAAAAGTCGCAGTCACAGTCACACTTACACCCACATTGAAAAGCCACTGAAAAGTGGCATAAATCGCGGCGCTCGCATTTTGTTTGGCTGCCTGACGTTAAGATTTCCGTTTAAATAATTCAAAAATTTGTCGAAATGACAAATTACGCGACTCTGCATGTGTTTCATTAATTTGACGCTGCCTCAGCCTCCGTCACACATACTAAGGCACAGGCATAAAGCCCTGATTCCACATACACACACGTGCCAAGCGAATGCGGAAAAGCGGAAGAGCGGAAAAGCGGAAAAGCGCTGTGTGGCATTTCATTTTCATAAATTTTGGGACCGCCACAGCGACAAATGACAACGGCAGACTCAATCAATTTGCGCCCCCTTCGCAGGGCAGGGGGGCGTGGCAAGTTGGAAGGCGTTAGTACGGTTAGTAGGTTTGCCAGGGTTTGAGTGTGTGAGCGAGTGTGTGTGTGTGTCTGCGGCTTACCCATATTGCTTTACGTGCCAAAATTTATGCTTATTAAAAAAAATCAGCAGTGCGCATCGAAAAGTCAACTTGGTTGACATCGCCGGCTAAAGGACTCGCACTCGCCTGCTCCCACATCGTTGTCCTGTGTCCTGTGGCCACAAAATGGCCGCCTGGATGTCCATTTGCCAACCGGTTTTGTGTGCTAACTCTGTGTATATAGCCATGTATGAGTTCAAACCCTGAACGGAACGGAAATGTATTTAATGGCCGGCGATATATATTTTAAAAGCCATTACTGCATATGACAGCGGGAGATACATTGGGATTGTGGATAGCGCGACATTTAAATCTCTCTTTCGGAGCCGGCTTTAATCATTAATTGGCCTACAAATGGATAAAGGGGATCCTTTAACCCGTCAAAAGTTTTGTTTTCGGAATTACTGTGACTCACAAGTGTTATCTTACAAGTAAAAACATTTTACTAAATTTATTTATAACTACTTGTAAATTTAATATATTTTAAAGCACAGATATTTTTCTTTAATGAAAATGTATACATTTTGTGATTATAAAATTGAAATATTTTTGAATTTGAAAAACTCAATGATTCACATCTTAAGAAATTCACAATACCTATAAACTTAAATTCTTTTATTTAAAAAAACAATTTTGAGAAGAACAAAATAAAAATGTTTCTCTTTTAAGATAGGTTCCGCAGCTTATTCCATATTCTTTCAAAAATCGATCTTTTGATTTGAAAAAGAAATCTTAGTTTGATCTTATATTATAAATTTTTAGTTAACGAAGTATTAATATTTTTTTAATTTTGTATTTATACAACACAAAAAATTCAAAATGAATTAAAATTAGTTTTATTTGTATCTTAATTGAATAAAAATAAAATGTAGGCACCTAGAGACATAAAATTATTCGTTTTAATACTTCTCATATTTAGGGATTACACAAAATAATCGCCCAGACTGGCATTCAAAGAGGTATACTAATGAGCAATTACAGGACGATTTAATTAACGCTGAGCTCGCAATGGGATTATAATTGAATATTTCAATAAGGCCGGATTACACTTGCCAAACATCAAGTTCAATTTCAGGCTAAAATGAAGTTTGCCCAGTCAAAATTTGCTCAGTCATGGGTAAACAGATTTGCCCATCAACTGCATTACGCATACGCCATGAGATCCATCCACTAGTCACTGCACTCTATGCAAACCAGCCCTGTGCTTGCAGCTCAGCCCTCGTATGTTACTACTAATACAGTCCTTTGGCAAGTTACTATGTATGTGTGTGTGTGTGTGTGTGTACTGGGTGTGTTTTTGTGTGTGTTTGTGTACTTGTATCCTGACGATTTAGCTGATTTATGTTGATTTGTGTGCGAGAAAGTTGGCAGTGGGAGGCAAAGCGATTCCCGGTAGTACACAAAGCCCACATATACAGCGAAGCAGTTGCGTGTGCTTAAAGCCTGCACCAACAACAATCCGCACAGATATAAGTGTGTAGGAATATGTATATTTTTGTATATATGTATATATATATATGGGGTATGGCTACAGGAGCAGGGCAACCAACTGAGACCTACAACAACTGTGCCAGCAGTGCGATGCCGAAAAGCTCTCCACTCGTAATGCGAAACCCCAAAGCCGAGCTCTACATTTGCCAGCCGAGAGAGAGTCCTTGCGGCTGTCGTGTCATCGTGTCCTTTCGGCTCTTTTCGGCCGACCCGGTCGCACCCTGAATTTTCGCGGCTTCGTGATGTAAGTGCCACTGTGCCAGTCGGTCTCGGTCTCCGCAAAAAAATCAAACACGCCCGAGCTGAGTCCGTGAGCGAGTTGAGTCGAGTCGAGTCGAGTCGTTAACGCCGAGCGGATACAAATTTTGTTAAAAAGCCCAGGCATAGATACATTTTCCACCTCTTTTTTGGTAACCATAGTCTGGAAAAAAATCTAAATTTAATACCTTAAAAATCTTTACAATCAAGTGACCTCGTTCAAAAAGGCTAAATCAAATCAAACGCACTTTTGGCAAATGTCGCGAAAAAGGCGTAACTGCTGCAGTATTGGTGTGGGGAGAGCGCGAGTGTGTTAGTGTTAGTGTGCATGGAAAATCAAAGCACGGAAAAGCGAGAGAAAACTGCTGGATATATTTTAAAATACACCAATCGCGCTTTCTGCAGATAAATTATGAAAATTATAATTAAGTAAAGTAGTGCAAAGGCAAATGCGAAATTCAGGAATCAAATCGGTCTGCTGTGAAATACAAGAGCCACCAACACGCACGTACGCACTCACACACACATACACACACAGAGACACACACATGTAAAATTTGGCCGAGTTTGGCTCACACACACACAGGCACACTCAAAGTCAAAGAAAAAAGCAGTAAATAAATACAAAAGGCAACGGCAAAAAGGAGTCTGTTCCTTCTGCTGCTGCAACGTGTGGTATGTATGTGTGTGTGTGTGTATGATTGTAGGTGTGAGTATGGGTGAGCGTGGGCATGTGTGGGTGAGCGAATTTCGTAGACGTCTCTGTGTGTGTATTCGCTTGTTTGCTTGTGGTAGGCACTCTGCTTCGTCTTCTTCGTGGGCTTCATCGTCTTGGCAGCTGCCACTCCCCCTCCGCCCCTTTTTTCGGGGGGCGGGGTGAATCCCCCTTTGCACGCCTTTTGCTTTGTTTAATTTTCAAGCAAATTGTTGGGGCGGCCTCGTTGATTAGCCCCAAGGAGGAGGCGTCCTAGCCCGCATATGCTTTTAATTGCCAAAAACGTGCCCAGCCACACATCAACAGGGCGTCAGAGTGGGACAGCGCCTGAGGAGCGACAGAGAGGTAGCGATGGAGGGCACAGGCTGCTGCTGCTGCCGCTTCCACCCCCTCCTCCTACGCCCCTGATGATGACAGCGGCCACGAGGTTAATGGCTTAAAGTCTTAGCCGATTCCAGCCCAGCACATGAATATTTGAATGGCAGTTGACTATGAAATCTGCCACTCGTCTCCGTTAAAAGCACAGAAAGAAAATTTGGAACTTCTTTAAAAGCGAGTTGTAGTATTTTACTGTTTAAAAAAGATAAAAGGGTTTTGGAAAACAAGGATCTTAAATATTGAGCATAGAAGAATCCATCAAAGACAGCATTTCTCTTTAGTTAGTGATGGTAAATATTTGTTCTAAATTATTTATTAAATTTAAAGTTAGAATGAGCATAAACATAATGATTCAAACAAAAAAAAATGAATTTATATAATACAACTTCTTGGTTATTACTTTAAAATAATACTTTATTAATTGTATAACATGTTTTAAAAACGAAGCTGTAAGATGGTATTTCGGACTTAACATTAAACATACCTAAATTGGTTTTTCATAATATTCCAAAATATAAAATTTCACATATAATTTCCAATTTGATAATAATAACCAAATAAGCGCCTAAAAAATATTGATAGCTTTTAATATAAAGTAGAAATTAATATATAATTAAAAAAAAGTCAAAGCAATTCTAAAGTTCCTAACTATCCTATTTTTGATCCGTGGATATTCCCCTCAATTTAGTTCAGTTTTATGAATAGCGCCTAAAAAATATTGTTCGCTTTTAATATAAAGTATAAATTATTTAATATTTAAAAAAAATTCAAAGCAATTTTAAAGTTCCTAACTATCCTATTTTTGATCCGTGGATATTCCCCTCAATTCGGTTCAGTTTTATGAATAGCCCAGCGCAGTTTTGAAAGCACTCAGGGATCCATAATTTGCACTCCTGATGAAAGCCGAAATTTTACATTTATTGAGCACTTTGGGCTAACAAACTGAAGACCTCTAGTTTTATTGGCGGATACTTAATCAGTTTTTAGGAAAGTATTTGCAAAGAGGAGGGGAATGGCTGGATTGCCCATGAAAACGTGGCCTGTAAAATCGGATTAAGTAATTAGAAAGTTGCCAACGCATTAAGTATGCAAGTTCAAGTTAGGGACTGCATATTTAAAAGCCCTGTTGTGGGCCATCAAAAATGTAGAAGAGCAAAAAAAAGGGGCAGCGGGAGGGACTGCGGCAGGGGCCAAAACTCATTAATAACTGTCGTCGTTTTTCGTATACAATATGAAAGTATTTATGCAAGCCAAACAAAAGCCGTTTTAAAAACATCGACGGGGGCACGGCATAAATTTCCCGAGCTGCAAGTGAAATGTAAAATGTCGAATGTGAGCCCCGCACACACGCAACTCTTGCCATTTTAATTAATGTCAAACTCTTATCATTGAATATAAAATATGCACACACACACAGGGGAAGGAAAAGGGGAGAAAGCGGAGAAAGCGGTTCACATATGCATATGGAATTTACATACCAGCTCGCTTTTCTTTGTCAAGTTGAACAGGCTGAAGGAAACAATGCTCGGAAAGCCCCCTGCCTTCCCTTCTCCCCCCCCTTCGTTGCCTTGACAAATCCTTTCCTTTTTTCTCGGTTTGCCGCAAAAAGCAATCAAAGCAAAGGCACAAGAAAATTCCCAGGAAAACGCATGCTTACCAATTAACGAGATATGTGCGAATGTGCAAGAAAGCGCGAGAAATTTAGCAAGAGGACAAAAAGCTTGAAGAGGGAGCCCGAGCCCACAAAAAGTGGCATACAAATCAAATGTGCTTAGGGAAAAACACATGCGAAAAATTTTATAAAAACAAAAAACCAATACAAAGGCAGGCCCACACACACACACACACACACACACATAGACTAGGTTGGAAGGGGGGAAGGGAAAAAGGACGACTTTGGAGCCAAGTAGCAAGCGTTTATGCTAAACAGAGTGTAACTGCCGGGGTTGCCAAAGCTGAGAGTGCACGGTGACATTTCTGCAAAAAGCCCCGAAAGGATAACAACAAGGCAACACCAGAGCACACAAAAGGTGCCAGCCAACACACACACACAGGGATAAAAGGTCCTGAGAGAGCAAGAGAGAGCTGCCTCTGCCTCTTTGCAGAAACTGTAGCACACTTTCTCGGGCTCAGGCTCGGGCTATTTTTGGCCGACTCTCTCCCGCTCTCTCTCTTTCTCTCGTCCTGCAAGGACCTTTCGGCTCCTAGCTGGCCAACTGACTGTTAGCCAACTGGCTGTCCTGCCAAACGGTTTTCAAACGCTCAGCTGAGAAAATGTAACGGACGAACGCGGCTGGCAAAACTCACAGACGGTACAAGAGAACCAAAAAAAAGGACTCCACAAGAAACGGCAACTCGACAAAATCTATACAAAAGTGTCTGCCTCGACTGTGTGTGTGTGTGTGTTTCTGAGTGAATGCTTATGTATGCGTACAAATTAGTTTTAGTGTGTGAGTGTGAGGATGTTCTTTAGCAATAGCGTGAAATTTTCAAGCAAAAAGCGACGCGCCCCGATTCCTCTTTTCTGCACTCAACCAGAATAAATATAAAATTATTCAAAATAATTAACAAAAATTGTGAAAATAACAAAAAATATTACAAACTTTATTGCCAAACAAATATTTTTAAATAAAGTGAAACAAAAACTTCACTAAAAATTACATCGAATTCGGAAATAAAAAAATTAAATTTAAAGCAATATGCACTATTACATTCGATAAAACTCGTAATCTCCCAATCTGGACCGCATTTGTGAAACAAACAGCTCAAAAAATTAAAATTAAATCAAAGAAACTTAAAACTCATAAATATATAATAATTTCTTTTATTTTACTTGAAATTTTTGCAGTGTTTAAGTCAAAGGACTAAGATAAGACTTTCAGATCTAGCAAATATGTCCCATAGTTCCCCGAGAAGCGTAGCCACAGCCGTAAGCACTTAACAAACAATGCCCAAAGTTAAGGCGAAAGGAATCGCAAGCAATCGAAACCAATAAAATGAGATCCGTCGCCTGCAACACCAACATCAACATCGGTCACATCGAGCTGGTTGCAGGCACTCAAAGGACAATTACAGCTGGATTAATATCAACATCAACCGAAATCGTAACATCGACAACGATATTGAACGAGCGATGAGCGATGGAGCGTCCGATGGGATGACGATTTCAGGAACTCAGTAAGGGAGCTGCAACTGAAATACTGAAACGGAAACACTCGGAATTAGAGGCGACGAAAATAGAAATTCTGTGGAAATCTGAACCAAAAATAAACGGCAGAGGCAGCCATGAACAGTGCGGATATTTTGTAATTATTAATGAGCGCATAGAGCGGGCAGAGTGAGCGGGGTGAAGAAGCAGCGCAGAACAGAGCGATACGTAGCGGGATATCACGATGTACACTCTGCTGGAGCTCGACTAGCACACTGACACACACACTCACCCCGGCCCCAGGACCCCAGGACCCCCAATTCCGGCAGATTCCCCACAGGACGAAAGGACGACGGCAGGCGGGCAGGCAGGCAGGCAGGCAGGCACAGGAAGGAAAGGCAACGAAAGGCTCAATTTCAAGGAATTTGCAAAGCGCTCGAAACACCAAACTCACTAACACACACACACATGAGCGGGCATCCCTCTCCCTTTCTCTCGTCAGGATAGAAGTAATTAAAAGTAAATAAAGGAGGCAAGAGAAAGCCGAAAAAAAAGAAGAAAAGTCCCTTAGAGCTGGAAAGGCAGGAAGTAACCTGATTACGGGCAGAGCAGCAGCAGCAATTAATGCCGCAGGAGGAAGGAACCATAATCAGAATCTGCACCCGAATCAGAGGAATCGCATCAGGATCTGCTACTGCCACTGGCCTAAGCTCGACTCGATCTCCCATCAGGACGCCACGGGAGGATTGGAGAACGGAAGAAAGCAGGAGCCGGAGAAAGGAGTTGTCATAAGAGTCGTCTCTCTCTTTCTTTAAGCTCTATAAAAACACCCACTCAACCATACACATGCACTGAAGTACTGACTGAATGCCTCGCTGCCTAAACAACCAACTAACTCACTGACTGAGAGACTTCAACAAGCGGAGAAGTACGGAGAAAGCCCTGACTAGAAAGCCCAAGTAGCCGAGCGGAGCAAAAAAAAATAAATTAAAAACGGGGGAACCAGCTAGCAACTAAACTAAAGGAGCAACCTTGACTAATAACTGCAACAAACAAGAAGAACAACAACAACTACAACTTACTTTATACGCAACTAAAGAATAACAAAAAAAAAGAAAAGAAAAGAAAAAACCAAAAGCAAGCAACCAAAAAACGAAAACTTCAATTTTTAATGCAAAACTGCGAAAAGCCACGACAGCCATTTTAAATAAGCAACTCTCGCACCCTCCCGAAATTTCAACTTCCAACACCCGAAACAAACAAACAAAAAACACACACACACAGCACCACCATGAGTGATTCAAGAACGGACAAATTGGCCCGGATGGCGCCCCTGCCCCGCACCCCCCTGCTGACCATCTGGCTGGCAATCAACATGGCCCTGATCGCCCAGGAAACGGGCCACAAACGGATCCACACAGTGCAAGCGGCGTAAGTATCATTTTCGTACAGAAATAAGTCAAGATCAAAAGTTCTCAATTTAAGAATTCGTATTCTTACATATTTGAGAAGAAACGTTCTTAAAATCAATCATTATTATCCCAGAAATATTGAAACCGAAAAAACAAAATCAAATGATCTAAATTTTAAAATCTGTCTACTCACATGTTAAAGAAGAAACGTTCTTGAATTCAAGAAAAAAGTGTTCTTGATTTTGTTTTGAGAACTATTCAACTGAATTTTAGGAAATTCGGATTAAATCACTTCAGAAATTAAATGAACAGATTTTATTTTTTAAGTGCTCTGTAAATGTATCTGTAATTATGCAAAATCATAGCTAAAAGGGGAGCGTACCATTAACGGTGCCGTATTCAATGGCATTTACTCAATTAGTGACATTTACAACTATCAATTACGCTAATAACATCATAGAGGGCCGAGCTCGCCTCTAATTCGCATTAAATTATGGCCAAATAATGGTTAGCATGGCCAGCACATGGCACCTCCCCATTTTCGGAACATTTGGGACGGAGGCGAACAAAGAAAAACTACAGTTGGGCAGTAGTTATAATAACAATAAATTTGCTTTCGGGCGCTCTGACACTTTGCTGCAGTGACCAGCCCCCCAGGCGACAGGTGCGTGCTATGCGTGTGTTTGTGGCGCCCAACGTGGGGCCCATAATTCATGGTAATTTATGATTATTCAAATCATTTTGCTGCAAAATGCGCTTGAAAAACTTTTTGCTACCCCGGCGCTAATTAGGCTGAATGACAGCCAGCTTGACCTGGCAGTGAATAAATGTTGAATTGCTCGGGCAGTTGGACTAAGTGCACGGTCATTTATTAGGCCACTCCACAGTCCGAAGTACGAGTACGTATCTACATCGTCATTGTCACATTTGCATGTGGCAGTCATTAAAATGGCAGGCAGGCAGCGACTGAAAAATGACAACTGCCACTCGATGGTCTTGTAATTACTCACCCGTCAACGTTGGCGGGGCAGCGCTGTTTATGTTTGTTTTTGGAAACCCTTGTGCAAGGATTCGAAAGCCCTCCCTCCCCCCCACACACACTCATACCCAACTGACAGTTGTCAGCTGTCAACGGGGCAGCCGCTGAACCAATACTGCCCGCTGTTACCCTGGGGAGATCCGTGGACAGGAAACCCACCGCAACCGCACACAACACATTCGGACAACGCAAAGAAATTGCCGCAATTGTGGCATTAGTTGTCAGCTACTGTGGCGTTCTGTCAACTTAATCACACAAATTATGCAGAGCCCGAGCTCTGGTTGGCACTGACTGCCACCCATTTTGCTATTTCTCTTTTTTTTGCCTTTTTTCCCTTTTGGGTTAGCGCTCATTAGTAAATATTTAGGCGCTACACAGAAGAGCCACAAACATTTGCATAACATGGCAACCTGGCAAATTAGGCAAATCAAATGGGGGCCACGACGAGGACTCTGTAACCGAATCCTGTTCCGAATCCGAATCCAAATCCGAATCCGAATGCGACTGTGACTCGAGTACAAATGCACGTTTACAGGATTACACGATCGCGTGCTGGGCACGCAGACGAGGACACGGAGATACACGCGACGTGGCATGATGTGACTTATACTTTATACTTTATACGTTATATGGGCTTATATAGCGTAACAAGAAGTCCAAAATCGAAAATGTCGTGGCGTTAAGAGAGACGGCAAAAGTCAAGCGACTCCAAGGCACAGCTGTGTGTGTGTGTGTGTCCTTTATTTGGGCCAAAACAGCAAATGGCAAAGGAAAAGGCACACATTCAGCGGAGCAAAGTTTACGCCACTTTTTCATGCAACATTGCACAGGCGCCGCCACAAAGTATGCAACACAAAATGACAGCCTTGCCGAGTCAAAGTCCCAGGGCCTCCAAGCCTCCTAGCCGCCTAGCCTCCTTGCCTCTTAGGCTCCTTGCCCCAATCCACCAGTCCAATCCCAAGCCCAGGCAAAAGGTTAAAGGCCAGAGCGACACAGTTTGCTCACTTTACACGCTGCCACTTCCTGTGCGGCATGGGCTGCTGGGTTGCTGGGTTGCTGGGCTGCCCCCCGTTGGGCTTCCCCGTTGTGCTCCACTTGCCACACAAGTGCCCACTTCACTGGGAATTTATTGATAGCAGATAATGCCAAAGTGGCAGCGACAAAGGCAGGACCACCCGGGTTCGCGTCCAACGAGGAGACCCACTATTTGAGCTTGCCAGCTGCATCATTCGGGGGCATGCGGCATGGGACATGAGGCATAGGGCATGGGGCATGGGGCATGAGGCAGTGGCAGGCAGCGTCAACAGCTCGCCGTCGAGTGTCATTGAGCGTAAATTGTTGTTCCTTCACATTTTGAGTATGATTGAAAATATCTACAAACGGCAGGCAGGCCAGCCTCCTTCTGTCTGTGTGCCTTTTCCGAGCTTGTGTTTTGCCAATCGCCATTCCATTCCACCACCACTCCTGCCTCCATCTGCTTTTCAAATATTTAATAAAGCCCCGACAAGGCAGGTCTAATTTTTTTCACATTTGCCCCGGCAAATACAATTCGGTGCCGGCAACTATTTTTATTGGCCCGCCTGGAGGCGAGAGATATCCTTAGCCATCGCCATCGCCATTGCCATCGCCTGTTCATTTTGCAAAATGTCAAGGACTCTCGCCAATGCAATTCAATTTTTTATGCATTTACCTCACCTCGTCCGCTCAGCTGGCGCATAAGCTCGATTTTGGTATGGGGATTGGGTTTAATTTAATCAAAAGGCCAAACGATCTCTCCAAGCAAGCCGAGTGCAAATTCGAAGAAAAATGGTATGGAAAAAATAACCCTTTTATACTTGCATCTAAAGGGAATAAAAAACTTTTGTTGGGAAATGTCAACATGTTCTTAAGCTATCTTCCAAATAAAGTATTGGATTACTGCGGAGATAGAAAGGTTTTGAAATCTTTAAAAATCTAGATTTACTGGGGAGCCAATTAAGTCACAAGGGGCTTAAAAAATCTTTTAAAAGTATCTTTAGGTGTCGAAAAGTATGCAATAATTTATTTTAAACTTGGAAGTGCAATGAATTTATTCAGAAAGACTATCGTAATCTGAATACTTTTATCTGAATATTTTTATACCTAAAAATACATTTAAAAGTGATTTCAAAGCCCGAGTGCTTTGTGTAGCACATCATAATGTAGGTATACAAGTTCTCAAAGTTATAACTAAAGCAACCATATGCCAAAGCAAAAAACAAGATACAAATTTAAATTAAAGTACTTAAATTTATTTACTTAAATATTTTAAAACCAAGCTAAAATCAAATTAACTTTTGTTATAAACGTTGTGTTTGCTTTGATTCAAAAGAAGATCTTCAACATATTAATTTTAGAATCTGGACCGAAGTATTTACATTGGTGCATAAAATCGTCCCTAAGTGTTTGGTGACTTACAAAATACCTCCGATCATAACATATAAAATATGTGGGCCAATCCCCAACTATGACCCATTGTGGGTATACTTAAGCTATCCCCAGTGTGTCTGAAATTGGCTTTAACAAGTCCATAAAGTGGGGCGTGGCCGGACTGCTGTGCTAGCTCATAATAGTTAATGTTTCCATGTCCGAGCGTCTTTCCTGTGTGTCCCGGGAGCTGGCTGGCTTATTAAGCGGATGTGTTTATTTTTAGCGACTGTCAGGCGGCTGTCAGGCATCAAGTTATCACTTTATTAAAAAACGCTTACTCACACTCGCCCTCGAGAAAGAGGGGGGCTTATTTCTGGATGGATGGAGAATGGAGGCTGGGCGACCCATAGACATTTTGCCGGAGTGTTTTACTGCGCAGCAGAAAGGCCTAAACCAACTTTTGCTTATCTCGGCGTAGGCGTTTGCCTCAGTCCCTGCAGCTGTCAGGACGAAAGGTCCTGGATGGTAAGCAGGGGAACCGGGGAAACCGGGGAAATGGGAAAACGGAGACAGCGGAGATGAAGACAAAGACTGCGAAAACGCTAAAAGAAAGATAATATTTGCTAGTAGTTTTCGCATTTCCGCTTTGTTTTAACGTTTCACTTGAATTTATGCAATGGCGCGTGTCCAACGCAGCGTATACGTAATGGCTGGCACTCAAAGTGCCACTAAAAACGACAGCGACAGCGAGAACGACAACAAACAATAACGACAATATTTCCCACAGCTTGGCGAGAGCACACACACACACACTGCCGCACTGACCAGCCACACCCACCCACACACATATTTATATACATATATATATACACCATATACCTACACTGGTCGGCATATGTATTTTGACAAAATAAAAGTTAAGTATACTCATAACTTGAATTTACTTCTTGTAAACTATAGGCATCAATGGAAAGGTAATTTCAATGCCGTTTGAATGATACAATACATTTCTTTACCCATTCAGTACTTATTGAAAAGGACGAATTTGTGTAAATCAACTTTGAAATTTTTAAAAAAAACTTTTTTCCTCGTCTTGAAAACTTAAATTTTTTGATGCAAAAAGTTTCTTCAAACAAAAATAATAGTAACTGCAAAAAGAATTTTTCAAATATCATTTTGCTTATATTTTTTATGATTTTTTGAAGGTGACAATGTCGGAAAAAATTTGTATGAAAAAGACAAAAATATGGCTCAAATGCCTGTTTTTAAGCATTTTCAAAAATTCATAAAAAATATAAGAAAAATGATTTTTGAAAAATTCTTTTTGCAGTTACTATTGTTTTTGTTTGAAGAAACTTTTTGCATCAAAAAATTTAAGTTTTCAAGACGAGGAAAAAAGTTTTTTTTAAAAATTTCAAAGTTGATTTACACAAATTCGTCCTTTTCAATAAGTACTGAATGGGTAAAGAAATGTATTGTATCATTCAAACGGCATTGAAATTACCTTTCCATTGATGCCTATAGTTTACAAGAAGTAAATTCAAGTTATGAGTATACTTAACTTTTGTTTTGTCAAAATACTTATGCCGACCACTGTATATATACATGTGGCAAACGTGCAGTGCCTCAAGATAAGGCAACAAACTGTGGCCAGCGATAAGATGGCGTGGCACTTGAGGCGACACGTTTTGGGCCCGGCTGTCGTGCGCATGACTTTGCATTTTGGTTTTGTTACCGTTACGGCTTGGGTTCTGGCTGTGGTCCTGTTTCTGATCCTGCTCCTTCAGCTGCTTCCTCCAGTTGTTGCTCCTTTATTGCCCAAGTCACTCGGCCGCCTCGAGAGCTGGCTGGAAAAACAGAAATTGTTACCCACTTACGTGCAAGCGGCTAATTGCAAGCTGCACAAATGTGCACTTACACAGTGCAAATGCATCGGCAATTGGGTAATTTACTAACATGAATATTTTAAGGATTACAGATGTTAGATTTGTAACTTCTAAGAAAATTATATAACTTACCTAACATGAATATTTAAAGGATTCTAAGAATATATATAAATAAGAACAAGCAATGGCACAAATTCCTCTAGAAATATAAAATTCTTTAACCGTATATGCCTAAAAGTATGCTGTAAATTATGAACCTTCAGCATTCGCCATCTTATAAATGTGATTTTGTGTATCACTAAATATTGTTGCATACTTTTAGAAACATTTTCAAATGATTTTTAATTTTAAGCATCTTACTAAAGGCGACCAAGAAATTCATGTTTGTTTTATATTTTCACTCAGTCTCCAAACATTTTAAACAAGTTTTAAATAAATGGCAGTAGTCAATCTCAGCATAGTCTTTAAAAATGTTAAAGTTGTAATGCTTCCAATATAAGTTTCCCTACAAATAAAATCATTTAGATGTATTAATTTATTTAAATATTAGAAAAAACTAACTTAACCAGCCTACATTTTTTTTGAGAAATATTCATATTAATTATTTCGAAGGTTTGAGCAAACGGGAGATTCCCCTTTGGAACTACATTAGTTTATCTTCCTGTGTAGCCTTTTGTGCGGCGGCACTTCTGGCGACTGCCAACTCGAGACGGGGCTCCTCTCGTATTTTTGTGCTCTTTAGTTGCCCTCGATCAATAGGCAAATATTTGACGCCTCAAGTACGACCTATTGACATTTTCTAGTGCACTTAACGACAAGCATGCCACACACACACACACTCATATGCTCACCAACTGGGGCTGCATAAATTATTTGACAATACGTGGGGCATAATATTAGTTTCACTTAGCCGTGGCAGGAGCACATTTGCATATTACGTATACGCCACGTTCCGCCTTGGGAGCCGCATAAGCGGAGCAATCGGAAAGTTTTTGGCGCGTCCTTCAAGTAATTTTTATTGCAGCCTGTCAAAAACTTATTGACAGCACCTGCCAGCAAAAGTAGCAGCAGTGCATAAATTAAACTTTAATGGCCAACGCGGCGAGAGGCGGAAAGTGTTGGAAGCCAGTAACCGTAACCCGTAACCCGAAACCCAAAACCTTTAACAATGAACATTGCGCATACGCAGCATTGTACACACACACACACACACACACGAACCCAATCAAAAACTCAAATCAAATAGCAATCAAAACTTTTTCATTATCAACATCAGACAAGGGGCCCCGAAAAGTAAAACCGCATAGAACGGGGAAAGCGAGTGGGGGTATTTTCATATGTATATTTATAAATAGGCTGCCATTTTTGCCGTCGGCTTTCGCTTTGATGCCCACGCTGCGTATACACAATGGCCCGCCATCGACTTGGGTTAAAGCTCAAGTGAAGCCAGAGAGGAAATCAGGGAAAGGACGAGAGAAATGGGGAGAGAAATGGCGAGAGAAAGTGTGGGCCACGGCACGCCCAGGCTTGATTACAAAAATTATGTTCAACTCTTGGGAGCTGCAAAATTAAAATCGCATCAAATCAGCAAATCAGCCACAACAATTGACTTGCGAATGTGCAAATTGGATGAAATACTTCCCATATACATATATATATATATAAAAATATTCCAATCCCGATACAATTGGATGGCAAACAGGATATATGAAAGCCAAAAAAGAGACAGTGAGACCTCGGAAAACGCGCAGGCGCACATCGGGAGACAAAAGACGGGTTTTCTGTTTATTTGCAGGCGCAACTTTTATTAAATTGTGATTTTGCTCACCAGCACGCACACACACATCGCTCTGGGGACCCCGGGTTCCTGAGACCAGGGTCCTGAGCTCCGAGTTCCGAGAGCTGTGTATCCAATGGCTTTCGCAGAGTTGGAATAACAACAAACGCGCTTTAATAGCACAGTTTAGCGTAGAATAGACGCAAATAAACAGGCATTGAAGTGCCTGGCGACTGGCAACTGGCAACTGGCAACTGGCGTATGTTTGTGCCTTCATTGCCAGGCACATGCAATAAATATTACATACAAACGCTCGTGTTGGGGCGCACTTGATGCCGCATAAAGCGAAAGTGGCACACCCACACAGAGTGCCACATGAACACTTAACCTGCAACGACCGCCGAGTCGCAATGTCTGTGTCGACTGTCAGCCGCTTTTCCAGGAAACGCTGAACGCTCCATATGGAAATGATGCACAGCAACAAATGCCCCCAGCAAATAGGCACTCGCCCTCAATACAGTTGAACTAAGTTTATCAATAACTTCTTTAGCCACGAGATGCGAATCAACTTTGAAAGAATATGTATGAAAAATATGATTGACTTAGGAACATGAATGACGGCTCTCTTAAAAACATAATTATCTTCTTTTATAGCTTGTTTAATTAAAAGTTTCATCTGCTTAGGTGTAATACCTGAGACTTGGAATATATTCTTTAAAACTTTTTTTGTTACTAATCTTACACTTTAAAAAAATGTTAAGAATAATAATGTGTCCAATTTGTTAAATATATCCACTCTTATTTGCAATCCTTGGTATTAACAATCCAAATTGGAACCGATTTAAAATTTGTGTCGTGGCTTAAAGCGTAATTATTTTCTTGTTAAAGTTCTACAATTTATAATTTCATCTTAAATCATTGGTTCTATTTTTTATAAAATATGTACATTTGTTTTGGATCCCGTCCAAATATGTGCAATTGAAGAAGAATAACTGTTTTTCATGTCAAAGACCTTTCTTCTTTTTACAAATGTATTATTCTACTTAGTAAGCCCAATTGTTCTAAAAACTCAAAATAACATCATAATTCCTATACTCTTTTTACAGAACTGGCGGTGGCAGCATGCTGGGTGACGTAAACATATCCGCTATACTCGACTCCTTTAGTGTTAGTTACGACAAAAGAGTAAGACCCAATTATGGTGGTAAGTAGACCAATATCCGGACACCCCATTTATCTAGCTACACTTACCCAGCTAAAGAGCAAACCCAAAACGCAACGCGACTTGAACGAAATGCATATGGGGGCACAGCCCGGTATCCAAAATGTATCCAAAACAATATATATAGGGAGGTTGAGGCGCAGTGGGATCTAGGATCTGGGATCCGAGAACTATAACACTAGACTAACCCTTTATACCTATCCGTACTATGTAGCTATGTAACACCTACTATAACATACGTGTTTGCAGGACCTCCTGTCGAAGTCGGAGTCACCATGTATGTGCTATCGATCAGCTCGCTCTCAGAAGTGAAAATGGTACAAACTAATTGAACTTTGTACCTTTCTATTATCGTTAAGCGCTCTCTCGCATTCTATCTCTACTTATCTATCTACTCCTAACTCTATCTCTCTGTCTTTGGTCTTTGTTGTTGGAGTTTTCTTTCGAGTTTTCATTTCTTTATCGTACCACTAAACGCATTAGTTTGTTGCTCTCTCACACACACACAAATGTCTTTATTTCCTGATTTCCATGGTACTACCAACTGTTTCAACTGTTTTGCTTTGTATGAACTATCTCTCCGAACACTCTTTGATATAGATAGAACAATCTATTATTTCTAACCGTTGACCAAAGTACACCAGTTGAAAGCGTTATTTGCGAATCTTATCCACACCCGTACCTCTTTTGTTTCCTTCTATTTATATGGTATTATTTCCTTATCAGTTACCCTTTCGGTACCAAATCTCTCAAGCTCTAACTCTTCCGAATGTTTAGTTTCGTTTTATAGCCGCTGTGTTTTAGTGTTTCTATCCAACAATTTCGCATTCATTTCCTGAAATGAATACTTTAGCCAAGGTCTGTGTTAGGAGCTGACGAGCCATACGAACCCAGAAACCCAAGAATTTTTAGGGCCAAAAGTTATAGTACTTGCCACGATATTTTTCTCACATCGTCAACACATTGTAAACTAAATGTCAACTCTCAAAAACCATCAAAACCAACGATTGGCAAAAGCTTTTTATGTTCCTTAAGCTCTACAAAATGACTTTCTTCTGTGCTCACCGTTACTTTTACCTCTGTGTGTGTTTGTGTATGTCTAATTGGCCAAGCACATCGAAATTACCCGAAAATAAAGAAAACCTCACACACACACACACACAACAACAGCCACAGTAACCAACAATCCATCAACATTTCAACCCTTCCGGATCTTGAAAACCCCTCACATTCCAAAAGCAAAACTCTTGCCTCTCACTTCATGCGTATTGTTTTTGTCTTCTTCTTTTTCGTAGGCCCACATAAAACTCATAACAAGCTTCAAGATAAATTTCCTAACCTAACTGCTGCCAAATCGCAATACCCACAAACAAATCAATCAATCTTTCTAAATAAGCAATGCAAACGAAAAATGGTGTGTGAATCCGCTATTCAAAACCAAATAGTCCACTAGTTTACAAATAAATATTTATTTAATAGGCGCCTTTGTTTTTGAAATACATGTTTTTTTTTTTTTCCTTTGAGCTACTGCAACTCTTTTTCGTATAGCTGAAAAAATACATAATACAAAAGATACAACATCGAGCAGTCAACTGATTTGGTTTTCATTCGGCGCGTGCAATAAACAGAAGCAAAAGCAAAAGCATCAAACACAAATTTAGTTAACAAATAGATAGCCAAAAATACAACAGCAAAGCAATGCACACCGCTTGCCAATTTAAGTGTTAACCGTACCTTATATATTTAATTTTGCTAATGGAAATTAAACAGCACCCGACGAGCCCAAGGAAAAGGGCGGCCGGTAGTGGGCAGCGAAAAGCGAAAAATATGTCAACGTACTGCGTCCATTAACAACTACTAGTTACTCTTACCGTACCGCTGTGTGTGTGTTTCAGTTCTCATATAATATTTTGGGTTTTAGCCACATCTAACATGAACAACTACAACAACAACAACTACAGTATAACCATACCAAACGCAAAATGAAAATTCCATCAATCCGTGTGTGTGTATATGTTGCAGGTCCCCCTGTGGAGGTTGGCGTCACAATGTATGTCCTCAGTATCAGTTCGGTTTCGGAAGTTCTCATGGTACATACGTAAAAATATATGCCAAAAATACAAATAAAAATAAAAATACAACAAAAAAAAATACAATTTACCACAGATACAAAACAAATGTTCCTTCTATTTTTTTTTGGTAAAAGCAAACAAAAAAAATTCATAAATCTACTCGTATACTTCTTAATTTCTCTCAGTCTCTACCTCTTACCTGTAACTATCTCTCGCTCTCTCTCTATCTCTCTCTATAAATATCTCTGTCTCTTTTACTATATGTTTATCTCTTTCTCTATGTCTGTCTCTGTTGCTTAAAGCTCATTTTGTGTCCTAGCATTTGTTATCCTTTTAATTTTGCTAATTGGCTAAAGACATACAAATTCATTACAATTACTTTGATTCACTTAAGATTGTGTTTGTTTCGACCATTGAAAAGCCAACTGCAAACCAATATCTATATACATATACCAATATAAATATACAAAGTTCTGCCAATTAAATGTTGTGTGAAACGAATCGTTATTGCAATGCCAACTATTGCCAACTATTAAAGTCCAATGTTGCATATTCGTTTTGTGTTTATCGTTTCAATGTTAAGCAATAGGCCATAATGTTCGCAAATTGTTTGTTGTTCCATTCCAAAAAAAAGCTTCTCGGCCAGAACAATGCTAACCGAAAAATATACGTACTTACATTGAAATTACCCCAAAATTCTACACATTTTGATGCTACTCTTTGAGTCCAGACCAAGTGCTGCTCTCTCTTTCGCCCACACTCTCGCTATCTCTATCTACTTCTCAACTTTTGACGCTTTGAAATGCCACTTCCATTTGTTCAGCTTCAGTTTTTTTGCCATTTGCGCCATCGCATCCCTCCATTTCGGAATTTTCATGGAAAGCAGCAACTGCGATAAAGTCAATCAATCTAATTGCTGTATAAATCTTTATTTATCGACCCATCGAGTACATGGCCAAAGTTCATCCATTCCACACCCACATACACACTGACACTATGATGGGCCTCCCCCAAACCCCGCCCCCCCTCAGAGAAACGAGAGATATTTATGCCATATTCATATATCAGCCCTATACCTATACTCCCATTATAACCGTCATTCTGTTTGTTGTGATCTGGTCAAATGCAAAATACTAAAATCAAATTAATCACAGCGGCCGCATTGACAAAGGCTGCGCGCATGCGTATTTGTTAACAAGATGAATATGAATGAATATCATAATCCACACAACATATATAGCATATAATCAAGCTCGGTGTCGGTGTGTTCGTCAAACGATATTTGGACTTAGCCTACTCGTACAAGGGACTACTCATTTATGCCTGTTTCTGTGTTTTCGTTTTCCTTGCTTTTACTCTGTCAGAAAGATAATAATCGGAAACCCCAATTAATTTTTATTATATTCTAAAGTTTCTTCTATGAAATAATATTGGATTTTAATATATTTCCCAAAAATAACTATAAAATTATCCAATTTCTGTACGTCGCACGTTCTTATTGGTTGAGTGATTTAATTGTATTTTAAAGAGCTTTTCAAAATCATTTAATAAACTTATAGCCTCTGGGGTAAATTTGCATACATTATTATATGAAATTGTAGGACTATGGCTACTCATTATTTTGATTTAATTTTGGCAATTTTTTTATACATTTTTATCGTCTGACTTTCATATACCTATATTATCATTGAGTGTGACAAAAAGAGAGCATCTGACAGAAGGAAGATTATCACCTCAATTGGCGCACACGAAAATTACCAAGAACTCTAAAGATTTCGTTGAAAAAGTTGCGAAAACTGCACTTAATGGGAATTCACTTACACAAACACACGAATTTTGCTGCATACACATTTAAAAACACACACTCTCACCGTTTTTACCTTAAGGAAATATTCGTATGACACAGTACAACCAACACAATCGCACCGTTTGGCTTTGGCAATCAATTTATGCGAAAATAACATGCCCAACACGAACGTAAACACGAACATACTGCCGTAAACAATCCAGCAAAGAAAACACGTTAACAAGGATATAAGCAACAAGAGCAACAACAACATGTTCATTTTCAGCCCGATCATGACAATTTTTCATTTCCACATTTTGCGACCCGGTAAAATAACAGAATTGCCACGCTGCTAATGAAAATAATTCAAAAATAAACTGAGCCAATGCCAAACCGAAACAAGAACAACAACACGCGTACACACACATAGACACGGTAGCAGATACCAGTACACTGAGAAAAAAATAGTCCGAGAAGGAATTAGTCTATTGAAATCATAAGTAATATTAATCATGATTGAACTACGACTATTGAGAACAAATAAATGTATTAATATAAAATTGTATAACTATTAAAAAAATATTTTCATTAAAAATGTTAGGCAATCAATAATAAAAATGTATACATGCAGAAAAGAATGAAGACCCTTTCTACCATTTTTTAATTTTTAGATCAACCATGCCTTTTATAATTTATAGGTCAACTTCAAGAACAAAACCTTCTTAAATGATTAACTTTAATACCTATAAAGTAAAGTAAAGTATAACTTTTAAATAAATATTTCCATTGTTAATTTTAAAATAAATTTTTAAAAAATGTTAAATCTTGTTTTTTAATAAAATTTGTAAATCAATCATGCTTAATATAACTCATAGGTAAAATTCAAGAACAAAACCTTCTTAAATGACATTCTTTTATACTTCATTTTATTTTCCTGTATAAACTGTGATAAAATTACAAAAGACAACCCGTCCAATTCAATCCAATCGAAACTCAGGCGAGCAACGAGGCAGTTAAAATCAACATGACATGAGGTTACATCCAAAAAGCCAGTGAAAAAATATTGTGTAACAAGGAACAAATATACATATACAACACACACACACATGACTATACATATGTAAATTGTAAATGGTATACTATCAAGAGATATATAAAAATAAAACAAACAACTCGATTGAACCGCTCACGTTTGGGGTTAATTGTGAACCATCTATAAATACCGTCATGCACATATGTATTCGTATTTAGAGTTGGTTTTGTGTGTGTGCCAAGAATATAAAAATACCAAAAATCCAGGTTGAACCCCAGAAACCCTTTTTGCAAAGCCAAAAACCCCACTAACACAAAAAAAAAGAGTTATGAAAATTGCATAATCCACACAATATTTTATTTTCGTTTTTCGATTACGCTTGAGTTTTGATTCGTTCTTAAGTCCAGTCTTGTGTTTGAGTTTTTGTGTTTTGGGCGTGCCAGAAACCGAGTGGAAACCAAATCTGCTAGAATAAAGCCAGGAGAAGATTGCAGGCAACCCACGAGAACCGTGTGCAATTTTCGCATTATAAATAAAACACATAGCCATATAGAAAATACGTATACGCCATGTAGACACACATATGTACCAGCTAGCACCTCTCGGCGTGCGTTAAAGTACTGGCAAAGTACCCAAAAAGCAAGCAGTGAGCGCCCTATAAATATTTATAACTACTTACAAATGTTATTACCTGCTACTACTACAGCTACAACAACAACAACTACTATTATTATTACATTTGCATTTGCATTTACCTTTAACATTTACATTTACATTTACATGCTTTTCCGTTTAATTTTTGGTTCCTTGTCGGCCACGTGACGCGCTTGAAGATAATGATATGCAAGACTGAGAGAAACAACTCGAGTAGTTGTCCTTATCCGTCCCCCAAAAAAAAAAACAATACCCATACACACACACACACAATCCGCCACCCATACCCACAAACAGATACACACACAGATACAGAGCAAACACAAGCAAATTGTTTGTCGTTTTACAATCCAATCCAATCCCCCAATCGACTCCGATTCTAAACAATCCAATCGTAGCCCAAAACGCTTAGCTTCGAGGCACAAAAAGCAGAACAAGAACAGCTGAAACAAAAGAGCCTAGCCAAGCCAAAAAGCCAACTGTATACCGTATACTGTATAAAGCGTACAAATAACAACCTGCCAGCCTGTTGCCATAGATGCCGTAGTAGTCTAGTAATAATAACCCAACAACCCCTGTTAGTAGCCAGAAAAATGCCAAGCTACTTCACAATCACAGCAACGAATCCATACGAATATTTGTGAGAGGTTTCTGTACTACTTAAATGCTTACCCGAGATCCCGAGACCCCTTCTTCTATATTGCTAATGTAAATAAGCTTAGTGATTTCATTTAATTCAGTTACTTTTCGTTTATTCTGGAGATCTCATTACCGTCCCCACACCCCAAAAACGCTGTATAAAGTTTCAATTCGATGTTTTTGCATGTTGTCTGGAGACGCCCCTCTTTATGTCCCATCTTTCCAATCCTGTATAAATTGATAATACAAGAAAAATTGTTGCACGTTATGAATTTTCCTTGGTTTCCATTTGCCGCAAGTTTCTTTCATTGTGTGTTTGTTAAGTGTATCTGTTGTGTCCAAAAAAAAATATAACTTTCCGCCTAGTTTTCACAAATTCTGTCTATCGATTTCTCTATGAATTTTTTTTAGTTCATCAAAATAAATTTTGAAAAACACACAAAACTTTTAGTTACTAGTCCTTTAGTTAACTAGTTCCATAAGTGCTCACTGCCGATGTTTACTAATATGAATAACCTCTCAATCTCTTTCTGCTACCTTTCCCCCAATTTACCGAAAACCGTATCGAATCGAATTGAATCGAATTGTGAATTGAATAGGACTTCACATTGGATTTTTACTTTCGTCAATTTTGGACCGATCCTCGTTTAGCGTATAGAAAACGACCTGGTGTAGAAACACTATCGGTTGGATCAGAGTTCATTAAGAATATTTGGGTACCTGACACCTTTTTTGTAAATGAAAAACAATCATATTTTCACATTGCAACAACCAGTAATGAATTCATACGAGTGCATCATTCTGGATCGATAACAAGAAGTATTAGGTAAAAACCAACTCAACTACTGCAACTCCCAAACTCTACGCTCTCAATGAAAGCGAACATTAACATTTTTAATTGTCTGTATATGTGTATGTGTATTTACTATTTTACAACTAACCCTACAACCAAAACAAACCCGAACAAAACCAACCTAAAACAAAAAACCAACAACCTACAACCAAAAACAAAAACCAAAAAAAAAAAGAAATATACTTCAAACATTCTACTCTATCGTTAACATTATCGTTTTGGCCCTTTTTGCAACTAACTTTTTTTCTGTGTGTGTAAAAATCGATGTTGTAATTTACTAAATCTAATTGAAAATGGAAAATTTCTACAGAACGAAAACGAGTTTTCTTCCAAGCGATTAAAACTAATCAAGTGAGTTCAATTGGCAAGTGAAAGTGAAAGAAAGTTGGCAAATTTCGAGCGATGCAGCTTCTAATGATTTGTACATTTCATGAAAGTCATCGGTTAGAGGTGCAAACTGTGCGATTGTACTATCGGTTCTATCGATTGTATTGACTTTTTAATGTAAATCGTTATGAAATTGTATTTTAAGTTTTACTTTATGATGGTAACAACATTTGTGGCCACATTTAACCCGATTGGCTGATGAAAACATAAACCATATCATACCATCGATAGGATGGAACTATACTATCCATCACTTCGACATCCCCAATTGTGTGGCTCATGAAAGATACAAACGCATTTCCCCCCACAACAACCACAAGAATCAAATATCAAATATCAGGATCAAGATTCGTTAATCGATAACCAAAACCATCGAAAGGCAGGGATCGCATGACTATCGACGGTACCTTCTGTCTCACGTGTTTTTGACACCGCAAAAAGGTTTGACTGGCCGCAGTAGCTCGGCTACTGGGCGCTCTTTTTTCTACTACCTTTAAACAAGAATCTGTCCAAAATCGCCACAAAACCCAGCAGACAAAGCAACAGCCACCAAATAAGTATGAGTAGCGTTTAGTTTTCGTAGCTATAAGCAACTAAATAATTAAACCAACGACAAAATAAGTAAGCCAAATAATGTTAAACCCTGCGTAAGAGCCAATCGCCTCACTATCTACAACTAAACTGCCACTCAAAGTATCTCTCACTTACCAAACAGCAGCAAAAATATATATAACAAATAGCTCATATCCAATTGAACTCGCTCTGTATATGTAATGACTTGAATAACCCCCAGCCCTCAAACAACCCTTCGTAAATGTTGTGTGTATATAATATAGAATGTAATTTTTTTGAACCCTCTGCTCGTTTGTTTGTTGATGTACACCTGGTCACCCCATGAATTCGCTACTAATCGTATAATCTCTCTTTCCCCAAAACCAAAAACCCAAAAAAATGTGAAATAATCCACTTAGATTGACTATTACCGCATCGTGTCCGATGAATCTACAATATTTCCCCATGGATCGCCAGCTGTGCCACATTGAAATCGAAAGCTGTAAGTACATTGAACTGACTAACCACTTAATTTTAGCCAAATAATTATAAAAAGATATGATGATGATAAAATTGTGAAAATTGTCAATGAACCATGTGATCAAAGCAATATGTGAAACAAGAAATCAACTCATTCAGAATGTCGGCAGGGGAGTGGCCAAAAAAAAGTGTTTTTTGGCCCAGAAAATTGCTCAATTATACAGTGTTGTCGAGAGCTTTGCAAATACCTGTTATTTTAGCCAGTAGCCTGCACCTTTTGGCCACCATCTGCACTCGGTTTTGGCCACTCCAATAATGCCGAGCTCAACTCTCAAGCAAAGGCCGTGCGCTGTTTGTTCGGTGTGGGCAGAAAATCAAAAACAAGCTCATGTGAAAGAAACCAAACCAAACCAAACCGAAACAATTAAAATGCAAGCAAGTAAATTTTAAGTGCCACAGATACAAAACACACACACGCAGACAAATTCGATTGAGGAAAAAGCAATTAAGTCGCCTTTGATATGAACAATTGTGAACAGAGCAATTATGCTGCCACAAATAGCAGGAAATCGAATTGAATTTACGTCAATTAAGTTGTCTTCAGGCAGAGGTTAGGCGACAAGGAATTTGTTTTCAATCTTAGCTCTCAATAGATTTAATTTTTATTTCGAATATCCCTTTTAAGTTCATTGTGCATATTTTGTTCAATCAAAATTTGTCCCCACGCCCCACCAACCAACTCATTCAATTACTCAAATAGTTAAAGCCTCTCCACCTCAGATATTTTTAGTCATTTACGTTTGTTTTTTGAAACCACCCGAAATAAAAGTTCAAGTGTCACATGTAAACCCAGTTCATGTGCATTATTATCTGCATCTACCCGAATGTTTTACCCAACAGCTATCAACCAGTATCAGTAATAATAAAATATCACTATCAACAGTTCACAATATCATGGCGCTGAAATCATGCAGAAGATTGGTTGGTTTTCGGTCGCCTTCTCAATTTCAGCAACCGCAGAAGGCTCCACCCCATGAATAGTATACGATGATCCTTGTGAAACCGAAAAAGATATTTCCATAATTTTCTGCCTCTGTCTTTCACTCGAATTATTCCCTTAAAACCCTAACTAGCTTAAGTTTATTATTATACTACTCTACTGTAAGTCAAAACCCATACACAGCACGCTTTTGCTTAAGATCTATATATTGTATATACGTTCGATATGAATATTCATTACGTCTAGAATTTCTTTGTCAAAAAACTCGTCACAGAAATCGGTTCCAAGAAATGCCACACAGTCACCCTCACCCTATTTATAAGACTCCTTTATATTCCAAGACCAACATCGAGTGTGTGAGTCAATGATTCTGTGTATAAGTCCCAGAAACCAACAAACACCAAACCCAAAACAGAACAAACAAACAATAACATCAATTAATTAACTACTGAACCCCCTTTTTGCAACAACAACAACAACTACTACTACTACAACTACTACTCAACAACTACAACAATCCAACAACAATGATCTTCAACAACATGAAGTCGGTTACACGATGCGAGATATCCGATATTTCTGGAGAGATGGACTGAGTAGTGTTGGCATGAGCAGTGAGGTCGAACTACCGCAGTTCCGAGTTTTGGGACACAGGCAGAGGGCGACCGAAATAAACCTAACCACAGGTACCCCCATACATTAAAAAATCATAACAAACCAAAAAAAAATATATCTATATATGCAAAAAAAAATAAGTAACATCAATATAATCACATTACCATTTCCTTTGTTTTTGACAAGCATTTTTCAATGAACTTTTATCCGTTTTGCGTTTGTCATAATGGATTTTCGTAATCGTATTTTGATTTTGTGTTTCCAAAAAGGGTTAGCGCATATCCAAGTACCGAAACACGCACCTCTAACCAACCAAAGTTTTTCGTTCTTTTCCGTCTACTTCTACTTCTCCTTCACCAATATATACATATATTTGCCTATAACTCTTTTTATCGAGTGCTAACCGTAACTTGTGCTACTAACCAGATACAATCAAAACCAACCTCCCATCTAAACCACATATAAACATATATATATTGTGTTTGAAGTGTCCTCTACTAACCTCTGTTGTGACTACTCGTTGATTTGTTGTTTATTCTCTATTCTTCTATTTCTTTAACTTTACGTTTCTTTCGTTTAATTAACCGATCAGTAAAGCAGCAGTTAGTGACGTAGTGAGCGTTAGTTAGGTCCAGCGATTATGATTTCTGGTTGCTCCATTTCCGTTTCAATTTCAGTTCGTTTCGAGTCGCAAGAGAGTCCAGTTTCGTTTGCTTGGGTAGGCAAAAGCGACTAAAACGCTAATAAAAACTAAGAAACTACTTAAGTAAAGGCCCGAAAACAATGTAAAAGCCTTTACCTTTAAACAGAAAACACAAGAGCACCCATTTCTGACACCGAAACAATTAGATATGCTATAGTTTATAAGTTTTCTAGTCTTAAGCAACCCTACTACTGCCAATAAGAACAAACAGTAGCTGTAAGTCAACCAGAGCGTGCCTACTGAAAGCTCCTCAATCTTTATCCTAGTTACGCTTTGCCAATGGAAATCTAACTATTATAATGCATTTTTAGCGCAATTGTAATATACGAACAACCATTAATAATCTTAGAGTTTCTTCTTGATGGAATAAATCAAAAAATATATTTTTGAACAACACTTAAAGCGACAAGTTCTGAATGAGACTATTAATGCAACAACCCGAATCGACAATGTTTAACCAAAAACGGAAAATGATATTATACCAAATAAAAAGAAAAAACACGGCGAATGAATTGTATTTAATTGTTTATGAAATTTTCTATTATAGAATAGAACTTATTAATAGTCTCACGAAATGTATTTTTTGTTTTATGCATATTTTTCGTCTACAACAACGACAACCTCACCACCGAACTGTGCCAACAACAACTACAACAACAACAACAACAACTGTAATATAAACTCGCCTAACAAAACTAAACCAAAAACCCCCAAAAAACCGAAAACCAAACACCAAACTGTACAAATTGCAACTTGCAAACATAACAACAACTACAACGAATACAACAATAACAACTATAACTACAACCAACTATATACACCATATATAGTCGGCTACACGATGCGTGACATCCGCTATAAATGGAACGAAGGCCCCAACTCGGTCGGTGTCTCGAGTGAGGTTTCGCTGCCCCAATTTAAGGTCTTGGGTCATCGCCAAAGAGCTATGGAAATCAGTCTTACCACAGGTACCTGTAGACGGTTACCGGTTTTCTTTAAAAACTTTACTTTTACCTATATATATTTACGATAATACCGCTGATGACTTATCTATATATAACTACAATATATAAATATATCGTTTTGATCTTACGTTTTCGATTCAATTCTAATCTTCAGGTTCTTTATTTCGATGATTTCTTTCCTTTTTTTGTTTCTCAAATTCGAAATAATTTTCAAGCAGCATTTTGTACAAAGTTCTCCAAAATTCAATGAAACAGGCTTGCCAAACAACTTGGGCTAACTATCGGTGGAATTGAAAGGTCTGCTTCAAGCACCATCTGATTGAATCAATCAGAGAGATTGTGCTTGAAGCAGGCTCATTCGCCGATATGAAAAATGCATGCTAAGCATCTTAAGATTTTTACCTAATTTACTTTCCTTTTAGCTAGCGTTTGTTTCATCAACTAATCTAATCCATAGCATACCGAATACCAAAAGCAATAACGTTAACAATTAAAATAACTATAATATTAACAAAAGCATTCAACATTAGCCCACTTCATAGTCTAGAGTCTAGACAGCGTGATATGGACTGAGACAAGGTCTCAGTCTTTTCCCACTTTTACTCGTACTCGAACCTACCGGATACTGTTCATATATCTTTAAACGCAAATTCAACGCATGTTACAAGCTAGCAACAATTTTCCAATTTAGTTCGTTCATCAAATGATTTTCCTTTCTGCTTACTTTTATTTTACAAATCTCAGTTGATTCCGCCTTGATTTCAACGCTCATAAGTTCATACTTTACAGCGAACCATGACAAGAACAGAAACATAAAAAAAAAAATAAACGAAGCAAACAAACCCAATTTTTATCATTGGCAATGCCAAGCAAAAAACGACAAAAATCAAACCAAATCAAAAAGAAATCAATATGAGATTGAAAAACAATTCACCTAGCGACCTTTGTATTATAAAACCAAATAAGCAAAGTGAAAATAATCTTATGCAAAAAAACGAGAACATAAAGTAATCGATATAGCAAATATGAATATGGCTTTTCCTTAGTAAATCATGCTTTTGATTTATGCCTGACATTATTACAACATAATCAACCAATTTTTTAAGCTGCCAAACACCCACACTCATACTCACACTCACACACGAAACACATAATTTTATTAACTAGTCACCGAAATTAGTTTTTACTACCAACAACATCAGCTATCTACAAACGTATTTACCAGTAATTTAAAACGCTATCGAAACTCATTAGCATAATCAAACAACAACTAAAAACAATCAACACCAAACCTTCTGTATTGTAAATCAAGAACAAAAACTGCAACAAAAGCATTAATTTTAAAATCCAAAATCGAAAAAGTTATGCAACATAAATTAAAATTTCAATCAACTCCCCCATACGCAAAAAGAATTAAAACATTTGCAAAATTAATGAACGAAAGACAACGAAAAGTTCAATACCATTTATACATACTAAATATATATATATATTTATATATAACAAGTTTAAAATATCCAACAAAAAATATATATACATATATATCGAAAATACAAAACGCCCTCCCAAGCATGCTCTCATCTTATAAAGTTTCTTTTACAAAATCCTTAAAAAAATAAATATAACTATAGACAAATAGCCACAAATTGCAGGCAATTCAAATGCTCCTTTTTAGGTCTTAGACTAGCTGCCTCTACTCATATTTCTTATCGTTTTATTTACCTCTTTTCTTGAGATTTGCGGTCAGTTTTAGTTACTCTAATGCAAGCCACTTCTGTTCCTCAAGTATTTGTGACTAACCAACTAATAAAACATTACTTCATTTTTTAATAACAGCGATTATTTGCTTCGGTTCAGTCGAAGCGAAGGCATCCTTGCAGAATGCTTGGTTAATTAAGTAAAATGTTTCTAAAAAACTCGTATATCATAATTCCCAGCTTATAATAAATTGGGCCTTCTGCAAGGATAACTGTGGAATGCCTAGATTATTTTCTCAAGTTTAGTTTTTGACCTTAGCTTTGACTTGAAAACTTGCCATTTCGTTTATAGCCCATATTTAAGTACATGAATATATGTTTATTGAAGTATTGCCTGCCTGATAACGAAGCGTCGTATAGATCGAAACTAACAATATTTCCAGGAAGGTGCCAGCCAATCATAATTTCACATAAAAATGCGCTCATACTTAATTTATTTATTCTATTCTTAGACTTTATGTTACGTTTACTTTTGAAGTTCTAAGTTTAGTTTTGTGTATTTATTTTTGGTGATGAATACCTATTACTTAGAGATGGCAAAATATCGAGGTTTAAATTAATAATCCGTAGATTAAACATAAACTTCCGTCAATTTGGAATAACAATCGATGATTTGCCAGCTCTGCCAGCAATATTGTTTGTAAATATTTGCAAATTAAATATATTTTAGCGAACTAAGTACTAATAATATTTTTGTATCTCTCTCTACTCTCTCTCTTCCTCTTTTCAAAAACACGCTGAACAAACCAAAAACTATAATTCGAAATAACTAACTAAAAAACAAATAATCGCAATTGGCGCGGGCAGGCAACTATTCGCGTTTAGCCTGCGAAATTCAGTTCGTGCGTTCGATGGGCTACTACCTTATACAAATCTACATACCCTCTGGACTGATCGTTATTATATCATGGGTATCATTTTGGCTCAATCGCAATGCAACGCCGGCGCGTGTGGCGCTCGGTGTGACAACCGTGTTGACAATGACCACTTTGATGTCGTCAACAAATGCAGCGCTGCCAAAGATTTCGTACGTCAAGTCGATTGACGTCTATCTGGGAACATGCTTCGTTATGGTCTTTGCCAGTCTACTGGGTAAACAAACAACTACCGAAACTACCAAACTACTACCCCCCCTAAAAAAAAAAAACCGATTCCAAACAACCATTAGCAAAACGATTTTCCCCATATAACTCTCTCTATCTCTATCACACCAAAAACACACACACTCTCACACTCACAGGCAGTGGATCTGTATGGATTCCGAATTTATGATTTCGTTACCCTTTTGATTTCAATAATACTGGCCAAGTTGCGTGCCAGCTTTCAGTTTTACGTTACTTAACCCACACTTTTGCCAGCTTTCCGTGCCACGCTTAGCGTTGTGCAAAACAATCTTGCAGATACATCCAAAAAGAAAAATATAAAACACACTAGTTTCCTTGGCAAAACGATCTGCGTCTTGAGAAATTACTTACTGAATTTATATATCTAATCTGGCCTGTCGAAAACGCAGCTAAGTTTTGCCCCAATCCACAGTAGTTTAATATCTATTTAAACTTAAACTTAAAAATATTTCACATTTCTTATGGAGCCAAAGGACCAGAAAAAGTCTATCCATAGGGAAATGCTGAAATGCACTGCACCTGTGGCACTGTAAAAGGGGTTGGGCACCTGAGTAAGAAAAGAAGTTTGATATATGTTTTTTTTATAGTACATATTCGGTAGCTAACTCTCTCTTTTAAATGATCAGAGCTTTCCAAAATTTTCCCTACATATATATCTCAAGCTTCGGTGCTGACCCCGCCGTAATGCTAACTTTAACTTTCTCTCTAACTATCTAACAACTAAAACAATTCTCAAGCAACAACTTACACCCACAACTACAACAACAACTCCAACAAACAGCAACAACAACAGCAAGAAAAGAAAAAAAGAAAAGAATAAGAAAGAAAAGAAAAGAAACTGCAAAGAAACCCAAAAGAAAACAAATCTCTTTTTTCGTATTTGTATGTTCTTGTTAATTTTTCAATACAAAGAAAAACTGTCATCCAAAGAAAATGTATGCAAATTCATAGATACGCGCCTGTGAATCGAGCGTAAAGGCACGAAAATTGAACCCCCAACGTCCCACCTGTCCCCCTAAAAAACTGTTTTGCACCTCGCACCTAGAATCGAAGCATGCTTCAGCCAAAAATGACAAAAAGAAACCAAATACCATTCTCCAAAAGCCTCTCCATATGTACAAGCTCGTACATATGCCCATCATCTCTATCTATTATAATAGCCGACTCAGGTTGAGTTTGTGTTCGAGCACCCGAGACGAGCAATTCGAACACACTTCAACCTGAAATGGTACCCAGATATCAATATACGCCCAGCTTCCGCCAAAATGCAAAACTGCAAGCTGCAAAAATCGCAAAACCGAAAAAAATTGTACAAACCAAAAAAAACAACGCACCTAAATCAAATCAAAATCAAACCAGGGTACGAGTAGAACGATCAAAAAAAATCTATTATCAAATAAATAAAAAGAGGGAGCGCATCAAAAACAATCAAAAAACGAAACCAGCATGCCCTGCGCCACACCTGGCTTGACTCGCGATTGAATTGAATCAAAAAACAAGTACGAAAAAATAAGAACAGACACAAAACACTGTAAATATGGTTCAACAAGTCGTCGATCAACAGCCAGAAGACGCAGCCCCCCACGAAGATTCTTCGAGACAACAGAGCCCCGATAGCAAAAAAAAGAAAAACAGAATCGAAGAAAGTGCGTCTAAAAAACATAAAAGTATCTGAGAGATACAAGTGAGTTTCTGCGACTTGGAGCCCTCAAGTTTGGGTCATTTAAAGGGGTGACCCAGACATGAAGGCTGCCAAGTTGCCAAAAAAAATTATATATGTATACTTAAAAATTCGCACCCGATAGTAACCCATCAGAGGTTAGGTAAGATATCATTCGTAGTCTGCTTTCTGTTTTGTTCTATTGGCTATTTGCAGCGATTGGTTACCTAGCTTGTTCCTGGTAAGTACTCTCGTTACTAGTTACTCGTTACTCGTTTCTGTTCCGCCCCTGTTCTATCCACCTTCATTGGCGAGTATGCGATTTCAAAGACCCCCTTTGTTATAAAAACCCCTTTCTGATAAACCTCCCCCACAAAACCACCGCTCAATTAAAATCCGAACCCGTAACATACCCAAGGATAAAATATATAATATGACAACTCTAGAGGCTGAAATCCTGGAACAAAGCAGCTAAAAACGCTGGAAATTTTCGTGTCCTTTATAACGGGCGAACCTGTTCAATGAATTTGCATTTAAGGCACGCACATGAACATTTTCCTTGAATGATGGTCTCAACTGCAGGAATAAATGTGTACATAAATCGTTTGGCTTACAAATGACTTTTTCCACTCATTTCACAAAAACAACAAAACAACTACAACAAGAACAACAACAACAACCTTAAATACGGACACTCACACTCACATTCACTTTCATTTAGAGACACACACACAGCCATACAAACACACACACCCACACACTCCAATTGCTCTGTCTCCTTCTCTGTCTCTCTAGAATATTGCTAACTCACTCACACACACAAGACTTGCTTTATTCGAATTTTCCTTTGCCTGGCTAAAATGGAGATACGAAAATAAATTCACCTTAATTTTTGATTTCACTTACCCCAAAAACCCAGAAACACTGCAATATTTGCCCCCAAACGACTCTAAATGTTACTTATAGTCTATATAGCCCCCGGAAAAACCAACCCTACTTCCTGAATCCCCCCTTTCTCTATCTATTCCCGCCCCCGCTCACCTCTTATAGACGTTGTGCATAAAATGAACTGAAATTGATGACAAAATTCTTCATGGAAATTAAATTTCTTTTGTTTTTCTATTTGTCTTTCCTTGTATCCGAAATTAAATCGAAACCGAAACCGATACCCACCCGCACCAAATTACCAAACTATACTATGCTACAATATATCCAACTATATATCTGACAACTACTACTACAACAACAAAAAAAAAATATCATCCGAACATCATGCGGCAATCGACCACGACCACAAAATTCTTGAATTCTTGAACTGCATCCGCATATCAACCCCTCAAAAACCCAAAAAAAAAAAAACCACCAAACCGTATGCCAAACCGTCCATCAACAATCGAAAACAATCTATCCATCGACTAAATTCCAAAATCTGCACACCCAAATCTGTGTGTGCGAAAATTCGAATTGCAATCTGTTCAATCAAAAATCAAAAATCAAAAATCGAATATCAAAATCAAAATCAAAACCAAAATCGTTATCGTATCGTATCGCAATCAATAGAATACGCCACGGTCGGCTACATGGCAAAACGAATTCAAATGCGAAAACAAAGATTTATGGCGATCCAAAAGATAGCCGAGCAGAAAAAGCAACAGCTCGATGGGGCGAACCAGCAGCAGGCGAATCCGAATCCCAATGCGAATGTGGGCGTTGGAGGCGTTGGCGTAGGACCCGGCGGAGTTGGACCCGGCGGACCCGGCGGCGGCGGCGGCGGCGGTGGGGTCAATGTGGGCGTGGGCGTGGGCATGGGCATGGGACCGGAACATGGCCACGGGCATGGACACCACGCCCACAGCCATGGTCATCCGCATGCGCCCAAGCAAACAGTGAGTAACCGCCCAATCGGCTTTTCCAATATCCAACAAAACGTTGGTACGCGCGGTTGCTCGATAGTGGGACCCTTGTTCCAGGAGGTGAGATTCAAGGTCCACGACCCCAAGGCCCACTCCAAGGGTGGAACGCTGGAGAATACGGTGAATGGCGGACGCGGTGGTCCGCAATCGCATGGACCGGGTCCCGGTCAGGGCGGCGGACCGCCAGGAGGTGGCGGAGGCGGTGGCGGCGGGGGCGGACCGCCCGAGGGCGGCGGCGATCCGGAGGCAGCGGTCCCAGCCCATCTACTGCATCCGGGAAAAGTAAAAAAGGTAAAGGTAAAGATCGTACATGATGCGGCGATTTAAAAAAGGTTTATCAAGTCTTGAATCCATAACTAATCTATTTTTTTCCCCCACTATCCTGGATCCCTTATACCTCTTCCTTGATCCTTGATCCCCAAAAAAAAATAGGACATCAACAAGCTGCTGGGCATCACGCCCTCCGACATCGACAAGTACTCGCGCATCGTATTCCCCGTGTGCTTTGTGTGCTTCAACCTGATGTACTGGATCATCTACCTGCATGTCAGCGACGTGGTCGCCGATGATCTGGTGCTCCTCGGCGAGGAGTAGGGCGTTGTCCTCAAGCGACGCCGGCAAGGATTCGAGGGCGTGGCCCAAGGACACAGGAGTGAACAGCGCACGAGAGAGTCAAACTGTGCAGGGCGCTGTAAAACCACAAAAAAGGGGGAAAAAATCCAAGAAACCCAAAAAAATACTGAAAAATACACACAAAAAAATAAGTGGAAACAAAACTAATTTTAACTAGCGATATGAAAATGCAGAGGCAACAAACAGTTTATTGTTTAATACCAAAAGCGGAAAGGATACACACACACACAAACACACACATATTACAAGGTCGAAAGCAAAGAATATTGTTAAATAGATTTACACAGAATAAATGAAAAATGGGGAAAAACCAACATTAGAATTAACAACCAAATGAGTATAAATGAATGAAGAATAATCAAAAGCAACAGATTAGCAAATTGTAGTGAAAATTATATAACGAAAGGCATAAGTGAAAGTGTTTAGGAGAAATACGAACCGATAAAAAAAACCATTTAAAAACCACAAATATAACGATCAAAAATCATACGCAACATAGGCATTAAACGAAAACGAAGGATGACTATGAGAAACCCTCGAAATAGCGCAGTCGAAAAGTTGATTTCAACACACCTAACAAATAGATGGTTAAATAGTTTCCATTATCTTTGCGGCGTTCTGAGTTTAAGTTTAAGAAACGAAAGACCTTTGCTTCCCACTTCAAAAGCAAAACACCCGGAGAGTCTTCCTCTAATTTAAGTGCGTTCCCCCCCCTTCAGCTGCACGCTCCCAGAAATCGATAACCAGATCTTAACCGGAACTCAAACAGAACTTACTATGTTGATCCATTGATTGCCCATTCAGTTGGTTGATTTGTTTATTCAGAACTGACTTAGCGCTTCCAAGTGAAATGGCCAAATTTTTTAGAAATCAAAACGTAGTGCAAGGAACAATTTCGAGAATAGCGAATCAGTTTGGCGAATGATTTCGTTAAGTTAAATTTAAATGTAAATCGAAGACGACGACGAGACGGACACGTAAGATTGAGAGGTTTTTAATCATTTGCACACCACTTACACTAACGCCACATGATTCACAATAAACTTGTTACGGATATTATGAATTACTTTGGAGCGCACCTTTTATAAGCAAGCATCGGAGATAAGTCATACAAATAGTTAGTGCAATTGACATAGCGAAATAATAATATGAACGATAACGATTCATTTTAGTTACACCAATTTTTATATCAACTTTAAACTAACAACAAATTATTCAAACTGCACTCACTCACTCACGAAAACACAAGAATCAAACTGAAACAAAAATAAAAAACAAAACCAAAAACTTTTCGAAGACAACTTTGCGGCACCGTAAGAAAACAATCTAAACTCTAAGTGAAATTTTCAAACGCAAGTAAGCCCAATAAATACCAGTAAATTTAAAAACGAATACAAATAGAACATAGAACATAAAGTACACAAGTATGAATGAAACTGCCTAAGAAAAATAGCGTATAAGTCTAACAAATAGTTGCTAAAAGAAAAGAGTTAAACGAAGACAATTGATTTTCAATTTGTAAATACAAACAGAAGACACTCGGAACATTCTCAAAGCAAAGTAGGAGCAAAACTTCGCAATTAAACTTAGTTAATGTAATCGAATCTGGTTAAGCGATTAACTCGGATGCGTTCAAGCAGTCAATAAAGCGATAAACAAACAAAAGATACTTACGATGCACCGTCTTAAGTTAGCCTAATGACACACAGATACACACCAACACATACGGACAGACAGACAGACGATGACACACAGATACTCGACGTATATATACATATATATTTGAATTTTCGCTCAAGTTCCTCGATGAATCACAGACACAAAGAGAAAGAAACAAAAGAGTTAAGTTAATTATAAACACATAATTAAAGGCAAGTGAGTTTAACTTTAAACGTAAAATAAAGAAATTAAAATACAATTTAGCACAATGGAGATAACTAAGCAAGCCATACCAAAATATCATCAATGAATTTTAATTTAGTGTTTATGATTAGTGCAAGGGCAGATCGTAAGGCTAAAGAATTTTGTACAGTTAGCTAAAGTTAAAGCTAGGATTTAGTTAAGAGCCATAATATGGCCAAAACAATAACACACACACAACCACACGTATATGTACATAGAGTATGGCTTAAGGCGACACAAGTATATGAGATATATATTCATATAACGTATTTAGGCACCTACGTATATGTAGCACGAGTTTTTTATATGTAAACCAAACAAAATTGAACCCTAATCCGAAAAACAAAAAGCGAACAAAAAATAAAAACACAAAAACAATTAACTGTATATACGAAAAGTACTTATGAATGGAACACTGGCAGTGTAGGCGGCGGAGGACGTTGGTGGTGACCCGAAATGGATCGGCCACGTAACCCTAGGCATACTTAAGGCAAAACCTTTAACCCTTCTCAAGGTCTACCTAACCAATTCAGCAGAATGACTACAGAAGAGACCCCAAGGAAAATTACTTTATTAACGATCTAGACAGACACAACACACACTTACACAAGCAAAAAGTTGAAATAATGAAAAACGAAGAGTCGAGCCTCGACTATTTGATATCCTTTAGCCAAAAAACTCTATCGTCTGTCTGCTCTATCGAAAACCCCCCAAAAAGTCCCTAACCATTTTTTACCATCCGTTGGCTAAAGAGTATCCCAAATCTTAACTAGGATTCTGAGCGAAAAGAAAGCAATATAAGGTTTACCAAAAGAATAATTGATTTACTAATTAACCTATAATTTATTGAGCCAAGTGAAAAGGATTTGAAGCAAACTGCAATTGATCTACCAGCCATACAGAACATTCCCCAAGAAAATAGTTATAACCCGAGACTCGGCAACATAAAAGTGAAATCGGTGATAAAGAACATAATAGATAATATATCTGCTTATAACAAAAGAAAAACACTCACACACATATATATAGATATATTTTGTAGCTATACAATGTCAGAAATCAATTATGTTACCGAAGACAGAAATCAAAATGTTTACAAATGGCTGAGGTTCGTTTCGTAAAAATGCTATATAATGATATCCCCCAAATGAGGTCAAATACATTTTTGATGCGACAACAACAACAACAACAAATAGCTGCTCAACGGTTTCGGAGCGTATTTCCAAAGAACGTAAATTAATGAAAAAAACATTTTAGTTGTAAACAATGCAAAGGCGAAATAGTTGACAAACATTTTAAGAGACAAAAAAGCTAAAAAAAACACTTAATGGCAAATTGATGCGTTTAATTTTTCATATGGAATTTTTTACTCTACAACCTAGTTTACGATATAATTTGTGGAAGAGAAAAACCGAAAAAAAAATTTAGTTGCCCATAGTGAGGAGGACTTTTTTATAAAAACAAATTAAACGATGCAAGACGATGAAAATGCATATGTACGTGCTGCATATGCGAGAGCATTTAGGACAACAACAAAAACAATGAGGGAGGAGCATTAAAAAAGCGATGAAAATATGTAAAATGTTAAATTATACACACAATGAAATGTTTGAAGCATTTTTGGTGCCGCTGTTTAGACGGCGACACCAACACCAACGTTTTATAAAGCAACCGAAAGGGAGAAATAAATAAGTAAATTATATGAGAGGATCGTCGATACATACGTGAGGCGATGTAATAATTACGTATGTATGTATATGATGTATATTTAATTATATATTATATGTATATGTATGGTGGTCTCAAAAACAAGCAAAACCAAAAATGAAATTCTAAAGTATTTAGATAAGCAAACCAACAAGTTGAGAACCCTAGCGATTAAGTTGAACCACACAATACACAGATACAGAAACAGATGCAGATACAGATACAGATACAGATACAGTACAGATACAGATACACTGATCAAAACCGGATCCCAGTTCATGCAGATTGCACCGAAAACGTAATAAAAACATTTTTAAAATGAATTCAAAATTAATGCAAGTGAATATTATTATTGAGAAATAGTCTATAACCCTAGGCAGCAAGACGCGACATTGATTGAACCATGAATTGTTAAAATGATAAAGGAACACACTATTCACACACCACACACACACACACTTACGGTTGTACGTTGCATACTCTTAGTTTGTTATTACGGAGCATTATTTTGAAACAAGCCCCCGAAATCATTATTCGTTGAACCCCTATTGCTCAAGCAAATTAAAAAAAAAGCGAATATTTGTTATTACATTTTAAGATTAGGGAATCCAGCACCCTCAGTTTCCCAACCCCCTTTTAAGAAAAAGAACTTCCCCGCGGGCCCTGGCTACCGGAATATATATGTGTGTATGATTTGTCAGCCATCAAATTACCAGGTTCAAGTCTCATGCCATCGTAAAGCAGCAGCAGCTATATAATGAGCTCATCGAGGAGGAGTGTGTCTATATAATTTTTGGTTTTATCCGTCCATCAAAAAGAGTTCCTAAATGCAATAAATGAACATGTTTTATGATTACCAGCCAGCCGGCCTGCAATCTGTTAGCCCATCCCCAATCCCATTTCACATTGGTCTGCTGTCAATTATTGGTTCCACAGCCCCTCAGACGATTATTTCCAAACACCCCCCCAGAATTTCGGTTGCTCAACCCATCAGCCTCAGAGATCCAAAAAGAACACCCACATAAGTATATAAGCAAGCATTTGTTTGAGGAGCCTCGGGAAGGGAGGCAAAAACCCCGGAGGATAATTTAAAACGTAATGCGTATGTAATGATTGATCACTGATCACAAATTTTGACTGTGTTAATTTCGTTATATAAAATGAAAAACCAAATTAAAAATATAAAAAAAAAAACTGAAATGAGAATAATTATCTATAGCATATAAAAAATAAACACACACATAACAAAATAATTAAAAGGGAAAATAATAAGAGATGAATGTTACAAGAAAGTAAATGATAAAACCCAAGAAGGAACCTATATTATTAAGTTAAATACTAAAACTAAAAACATCCAAAGGGAAAAAATGCAAACCAAGAAGGAATATTATAATATTGCAATGAAGTGAATATAAATAAAGATATGTAAAAAAATTACAATCAAATGAGTTATGAATGGGGGTACCCAAAGAAAATGCAGCTTCGTTTTTCTTGCTTTAAAGTGGAAATTTATTTTTGTTAGTTGTTCGAACAGAAGGTTTTTCAAACTATGACATAAAACTTTGATTAACTCACAAGGGCGGGGTCAAAAAGTACATACAATTCAGTTTGCGGCTTAGTTATATTTGGTTTTATCATTGTTATCTATGTTCCGTAATATCGGTTATGTGAATATGACAAGTTATCCAATTGGTGAGTTATGAACTTTAATATTCGAGTATCGCAAACAAAGTCTCGCATTGAGTAGGCTTTTCACTAAATTCAAATATCTTCTTTCTGGCATCCAACATTAACTTAGACCATTTAAGTAGACACGGAAAACATTTAACTAATTAGGCTAGTGTTTTGCATACAATTACAACAATATATATCTGCCGGATCCGCTCATACGTTTTGAATACATTCGCAATCGGCTTCGATTAATTTACTATAATGTGCAGAGATCCTAGGACTAAGTGGAGCGAACAGAAGCGAAAAACAAAACCAACTGAATTGACTTTGAAGTTGATTGGCTTTTGTTGGCGGCATTTTTAAGCGAATGTCTAACTTAATGCTGCTAAACCGGACACTCTAATTTACTTAGATATATATACATATTATTGCTCGATTAGTTGTGGATGCTGATATTCGAAGACCCGTGTCTGAGTGCTACATAAGTAATTGTCTTTCAAAACGTTACAATATTCCATTTATAATATATCAATGTATTCCATACGCGTCTGAGGGTATAACACATTACAAACTAACATAATTATGTATATATTTATATATAGTAATATATATCGTATGGTGGTTTTGTTTATGAAGGCCCAGTTGATGTCTAACTATAACCCCAGAGGCAGTCAGAAGAAGTATTCAAATGGATGTACACAATTTGAGCGCTGTACGTGAAGTGGGTAGAGGGATCCCAACCTCATATATAAGTACAAATATTCTATATCCTGCTATTGTGTCGTTGTATGTTTTGAATCGGGCAGCCAAAATAAACTATTTACTTATTTATGGCAAAATCCAAATTGCTACAATCTATTTCCGCCACCCGATCGATAAGTTGCTAGTCCGTCTGAGTCTGGCTATATATCATCTGTGTGTTTGGATCTGTAGGATAGGTTGTGGGATGTGGTTTGTGAGATCAAAATGCTTTCAAGTGTTGTGGGGTTTGGTTGTGGGTTGTGGTTGTGGCTGTGGTGTTCCGCTGATCCGCTCTATAACTGTCCGTGGCTATAGTCTATATAGTATATATCATGCTCATGGTCGTGTGCCTAAAAGAACAAAAGAAACAACATTGAAGTGCCGACCAAGAGGAGGAGACCGGAGTGCTGAATCTAAGCGTTCGACTCCTTTAGATTTTGCAAACGTGCCAATTGATTTGAGTCCAATTCCTCGGGTATGCTAGCTCGCCCACCGACCACCTGTTTGGGTGCCTCAATATCCTCCTCGCCAGCCGCCGATCCTGTTCCTGATCCCGATTCTCCTGCTGCCTCTCCATTGATGTCCAAATCGCTGGACTGCTCCCCACCGCCCCCTCCGCCACCACCGGATCCTCCTCCGCTTCCGGCGAAGGCATCATCAAAATTGGCATCAAAGTTCGCCTCAAAGTTGGCCTCAAATCCCGATTCGCCGGCTGGTTCGCCCTTGGCCTTCTCGTTGAACGGATCCTCGGCATCCTGCAGGGCCGGCACATCGGCCACCGAGGCCGAGTCGGAGTCCTTCTCCGAGAAGGACTGTTGGTCCTCTGCATCACAGGATGGATACTCGGTCAGTGTAATGCTCACCACGGGCCTCACTCCAGGATTACCTTCTTTGGCCGCCGTTGCCGGAGGCGCCGCCACCTTGGCCAGCGGCTTGGGCGCAATATCTGGCTTCTTGGCCACCTCCGCCGGCTGCTCCTTGGACGCCTGCTCCTTCGGCTGCGCATCGCCCTCGCCTACTGGTGGGAAAGATTTATCGGCACCGTCTTCAACCATGGGGGTTGCAGCGGTAACAATTATTTGTGCCATACCTAAGTTCAGCGTGTTGGCCCCGCCGGCCGCCGCCCCCTTTTCGACCTTGCCGCCAGATCCTGGAGCGGATCCGCCCGCCTTCGTCAGCTGGGGCGGCGGCAACGACGGCGGCGGCTGCCCATCGTCACTGAGATCGTCCTGAAAAGGAGATAAAACCATTAGTTTAAGCAAGATTATATGGTCTAAGTTAAACTAAATTATTTTAAGTAACAGTCAATTATTAAAAAGGTGTGTCAGAATGTGTAAAAAAATTTTTAAAGCTTTTTAATTTACAAAATAGTTACATATCATAGCTCCCTGTCTTTAAGTTTGGTGATGTCTTTCTGAATATTCTCCAAACTTTTTAAATTTTGATGAATTCTTATATACAATTAAAAAAAACGATGACTAGAATTTTTGTAAGGGGTTGGTGGATTTTTTTGTTTTAACCAATTACAAATAGGTTAACTAGATTTTATTAGGTATGTTTTCCAAGTATAACTGACCTTTCTAATATTTCTAATATTTATAATATAGTTTTCATATTATCCAATAAATGTAAAAATCAAAAACTGTTTTGAATATGTAAGTTAATATTTTACCTCCATGCCAGGCTCTTGGATGAGTACTGAGTATGCGTTAAAAATAAATAAGAAAATATTCATTGGCTTAGTCAAAATTCATATTTTCGGCAATAAATATATTATATTATTACAATTTATCGATCAAAATATTATAGAGCGGTGAGAAAGAAACTAAAACTGCTGAGGATCAAGTCAAGGCAGCCTTGGAACAATAAGTCTCTAAATACACGATTAGGTTTGGCAAGATATAAACAAAAAAATACAAAAGTTTAGCAAAAGTAAAATTGCAAGGTACATTTATTCAGATCCGAGGCTGACAAACATGCGGGAGGTTGGTAGAACTCTAGGGTAATATATATAAATATCTTTGGTTTCCCAATTCAGTCTGGTAATAGCCGAACTACAAATGGAAATTGATAGTGTTATACATAATATATACAAAGAATGGACCTTTTCCTTATTGTAGAGTATATATATTTATTTTTTTAAATTGTGGAAAATATTTAGTTTTAAATGGGTGAGACAAAAACCTCATACTGAACCATATATAAAGTTCCTATATACCAAGAAGAAAGACTGAGTTTGTAATTTTAACAAAGGTTAAAAGGGGTTTTTAGACATGCTCTCAAGCAGTGGAATGGAAAAAGATTTTCCTACACTAAGAATTACGGAATGAAGAAAAGTTTCGGGTATAAGATAGTTTTGATAAAAGAGCATATTATTAAATTACCCTTCTTGGCAGTGGTTTGGCTTTGGTTCTGGCCTTAAATGACACAAAGACACAATTACACTGAGAGAAAAACAATCAATGCAAAACGGCAATAAAAGAAAGAACGTGACAAATTAATAACCAATCAAAGCAATAAATGCAATTCAATTTAAATATCAGTGCCACACATATATATCACAGATATATCTTTAGATAATAGAGATAAAGAGAAGCTGCAAAAAGAAATAAATCGAAGATGGAGAAATAACGATAACACACGGCACGACACTTTCTGACAAGCAGCCTAAGAATAACACTGTAAAAAATCGTAGGGCATTTCATCGGTTGATTTCGTCTCGGCTGCGGAGACTTGCGAAGACTTTTGGAGACGAGAGACAATATAGCACATTAACGGAGAGTAGTGGAGAGTAGTTACAGTGATAAATGGTGGTAACTGGTGTTAATTTTGTGGTAGTTTAGTGGTGGATTGGTGGTGGTAGTAGTGGTACGTAAGTGGTTAGTAGTAAGACGAGCTGCACTTTGGAGAATAGGTTTACCTCTAGAGAATATGGAAGCAGGTATAACAGTACTTTTGATCGGAAATGTTTTCTTTTTTTTATATAGTGGAGAGTTAAAAATTATACAAATGTTCGGTACTAGAGGAATTGATATCGAGTGACAGATATAGTATAGTATAAAAATAGATAGATAGATAGGGGAAACGAAAGACCAGGTGGTAGGGAGGGGCGTGACATTTACCTGGCGGAGGAATACTCGGGGCAGCAGCGCCGTTGGGTATATAGCCGCTGTCCTCGTCTGTTAATGAAGGTAGAATTATTATATTATAATTATATGTCCTTCAAGTAAATGATAATTTCACTGTTTTTCAAATTGAAATATGATGTTTAGAAATCTTAAAAATAAGACATACTTTAAAAAGTAAATAATTTTTTCTTGATATTCTCTGTTACACGAAGTTCAAGCCCACAAAAAACAATTTATCAAAATCATTTTTTAAAAGATATTAAATTGATAACTTCAATTAAGTAACACATAAACCCCCATCTTTCCTTCAATAACACCCAGAAAAATAACGTCGATAAATATGAAAAAAAATATAGCTAAACTAAACTGGGCGTTATTTCACTGGGCGTTGTTAATAGTAATACTCATATATTTGTAAGGCAAAATAAAAAACATCCTCATAAACATTTCAGTTATCCCATAAGGCGGCACCTTTTCGATATCTTACCTGCCGTGTCCTGGGAGCCGAACATGTCCTCCGTGAGCTCCAGTTCCAGCTCGTGGGCGTACTCTGGGGGTAGGGCCGGAGCGGGGGGCAGTGCAAAGCTGGGCGCCGCGGTGGGCGGAGGTGATTCGTCGCCGCCCTCGCTGAGCGGTTCGCCCATCTCGTCGCACTCCTCGACGACCAGCGAGGGGAAGTTGCCGAACTTGCCGTCCAACTCGCCCTCCCACCAACCGTCGTCCACCCCGTGGGCGGTCTTGGTGATGATCTTGATCTTGTCGCCCTCCTCGAAGGTCAGCTCATCCTCGGCGGTGGCGTCGTAGTCGTACAGCGCGATGCACCACTCCACGTCCGACTTGACCCGCTTCTGGGGCGCCATGATGACCGACACCTGGTCGGGCGATTGCATCGAGTCCACCGTCTGATCTTCATTGTCAACGGTATAATCGACAGATGAGAATGAGATTTGAGAGCGCAATTGATTGCCGGATGTACCATTAAAGGCGCTGCCCGCTGTCTCCTGGTCGATGTCCAGATAGTTGTGTGGCACGTAGCCCTCCTCGCCGCGATAGTTGCGGGCCCTCAGCCACCCATCGCCATCGCCCTCGCCAACCACCTCGAGTTGTTCGTTCTCGACGATACTGAGCTCGTCGGGATTCTGGGCCTGTGGAGAGGGAACATATCAAATGAGATTATAGAACAAATAACTCATAGACAAGGTGTCACAGAATTCCCTGAAGATTTTAAATCACTTATAAAGGTGTTTAAGGGAAAGGCAAGTTATAACTACATTTGTAATACCCATTAATAATTGTCGATCTCAAAAAGGTTTGCAGACGGCTTTCTTTTCAATTTAATTTCAAAATCTATTCTGAAATCGATTCATCTGGAAGAACTTTAAGAGCACTTTCGTCTTGATATCAAGAATTTTTCTTTTTGAATAAGTGAGAAGCCAAGACTTTAAGTTGAGAACTTTTGATCTTGGCTATTTTCCCTCCCAATTTATCAATCTGAATGTATTTTTCTATGTGTTTTCAAATCCTTGTCGTTATCTGTGATTCCCCCTATAACAACTTCCTTACCGTATAACTATAGAGCGCAGTACACTTAAAGATAGCCTCCTTGGGCTCTGGGACTATCGGTTCGTCCTTGTCCTCCTCCTCCTCGCCAGCTCCCCAGTTAACCTCAGTGGGATCATCCCAGCCACCGGCGCTACTGGCCATTATAGATGAGGATGCAGCGGCTGCCGAAGAAGTGGCCGCCACCGATGGACGCACCTCGGGCTCATCGTCACTATCGCTGAAGGTGCGATCCCTGGAAAGCTGCTGCTCCGGCTTGGGCTTCGTCTGGGCAGATGCCTGAGCCTGGGTCTCCTCCTTGTCGCTGTCGTAGAAGGAATCCGAGCTGGGATTCTCCCCCTGTCCGGAGGCATCCGTGCGCATCGAAATGGAACTGGCCGAACGCGTTAGCTCCTGCACGCCCATAATCTCGGCCTCCTGCACCCACTCGTCCACGTTGATGCCACCATCCCGCAGACACTGCAAACAAGCCTCCGCCTTGGTCTTCTCCGTCTCAGATCGACGGATTTGATCACGGAATTCCTCGATCTTTGTGTCCAGATCTGGTCCATTGGGATCGTTGGGATCGGTGCGCTGGCCGGAATCCCGCAGCGACTGGCACAGAGCCAACTTCTTGGCATTCTCCCGTATGGAGGCGTTCTCCTTGACCACCCTTCCGGCCAGATTCTTGGCCTCCTTGGTCAGGGTCTCGGCGGCGGACTCGTGCTCCGCGGTCACCTTGCGCACCGGATCATTGTCGCACGCCTCGAAGTCGTACTGGATGTGCTGCTTGAGCACCGGATAGAACAGGTAGCAGCACTGCAGGTTATATTCCCGGGTCAACTGCTGAGCCTGGTCACGGATCTTCCCGAAGCTATTCTGCGTAGCCGAGCAAGTCAACAGCTCTGTGCGTCTGGAAAGAAGCAATCGTTAAATGGTGATTCACTTATATTATATATAGTTAGGATCAATGCATAGCATTTTTTTGTAATAAGTTTATGAAAGTTTATTATTATCAACTCTATCATGAAGCCTATGGAATTAAGATCTGGTAGAATTAAAAAGTACACAAGTTAACAATTTCTGTATCGCACAACAATAGGCAACTTTGATCTAGTTAAGCTTGTGTACACAAATATGATAGTTCTCTGAAAAAATTAACGATGTGAGCGGCGCCAGATATTATCAGAATGTGATTGCCGACATAACCAATCGACAATTAGGAAATAGTTTTGAACTAGTAAAAATTGTAAATTGATTTATGCCTTAAAAAAATAAAACATTATATATCCCCTATATCTCTATGTTATTTCTTTAAGATACACAAAAAAACCTTCTTAACTTAATATATACAAGACTTACCCCATTAGCATCAGGTACTCGGCGACCCGCTCAAAGACATAGTTCTCCATGGTGGTCATCGTGGTCTGCAAATCCACTGTGAAGTAGCGATTCTGATGGGCGTTGGCCGCTGCCAAGCTGAGTACGTAGTCATTCCGTGCCCCTGATGACTTCTCCTCGAGCAATTCCTTGCGAGATGTAACCCGAGCGCTGTTCTTCTGCAGCGAAGTGATAGACTGAAAGAAGGAGCCCTTCTTTTTCTTAAGCTTCTCCTCGATATCGCGGGCCTTATCCCGGACATCATGGGCACAGTGCTCCTCGTCAAAGTATGATTTCTTGGTCTTGTCCACGTCACCCACACTCAAGTGGAGTTCTTTCTGTACGTTGACAATTCCGGAGAGCGAGCGCTTTGCTATGGCCAACTTATAATCCCGGAGGACCTTAGCCTCGTCTGCGATCTGCTGTTGGAACACCTCTATAGCGGCCAACCGAGCCCGGGCCAACTTTTCATTCTCCTCAAGCACCGTGCGCCAAACGCTCCACATGTTCCTGTAAGAAAAAATATTATTATTTTAAACGTTAAGATAATTAAAATTTGTCAGGACTGTCAAGAAAAATATAACGTTTTATTATGGGCAACAATCCAAAATATTGATATTATATATCATAGCCTCTAGAGATTTCTTTGGAACCTTCGAATTACAAATAAAGCTAGGAAAGTATAACCCACCATCGCTCCTCCATGCCATCCATCTTTATATCTGGTATATTGGGTATCTTCTTGTTGAGATACTGCGATGAGATCTTGAGCAGCGACTCACTGTACGACTTCTCGACAGCCGAGCGCTTGATGGTAAACTGGCGAATGTCCTCCAACAGGTCGCACTCATGCTGGTTCTTCAGCTGCAGCTTGGCCACCTGCTCCGTGTGCAAATTCTTCAGGAATTTCACATAGTTTCCCTGGGAGATTAGAAGGTAAACAATTATTGGAGAACTGCATTTTATCATTAGAATTTTTTTCAAGCATTACCTTACGCGGCGGCGGCTGCATCTTGGGGCTTTTTCTACGGCAATCGGGTCACTCTACGATTTGTTTTTTCTATTCGAGCTCCGAAAAATGGTGTTACATTACCTCTAGCAACTGCAAAAAGTAGGATGATACTATGACTGTGGTGTTTGAGATATAATAATACAATGTTAGCGAAGAATTCCGATCATTTTTTATCATCTTACACTCTATGGATATTATAGTGTTTGATATTTGAATGATTTTATTTTAATAATAATTGTTTGTTTTCTTTCAAATGCCTTTTTTATCGAAAAAATGATCATAACCAAAAATAAAGATTAGATATATTGACTCTATTTGTATATGAATATATTATTATATTATTTTTGTCTGTGTAACTGGGTGGTATATGTGGGTGGTTGTGTGGTTCCTAAGCCGTTAATGGATTGGCTACGCAGCAACTGTTCCCAAATCTTATGTAACGAAAATGCAACGAAAACTAGCATAGAAACTTCAAAGAATACTATGGATTTCTTCAAGCTAAAATGTGTGCTATTTTTAGCAGGACATTTTCACTGGAGCAGCCCACGCAGAAGCCCCTGTTTTCGGGTATCGTATCGATTTCTTAGCCCCCAGACTAGCTTATTTTTTTTCTCTAACTACGGTACTCAAAACACTGGGCTAACACTCTTTTTGGACATGGCCGGGTTGGATTGTTGTTTTTCAGCTGGATTAGTACTTTTTGGGGGTCTTATCGCTGGGTTTTTCACTGAAATTATTGAACTTTCTGGGCAGCTAAAATCCGTTGCTTACTTATCGATTTCGATTTTCACGACGTTTGTGAGGGGACTTTTTTCACATGCACCGTTAACTGCTGCTGCGCTGCTGCTGCGCAGGAAGAGAGCGCCAAAGAGAGCAGTGAGAGAAAGTTGAGAGAACGTTGGGGGAGAGAGAGAGAAAGTAGCCGCGTTTCATTCATGGCGTCAAGTGTCTTGAGGGATGGGTTTTTGTTTTTACCCCGTCAGCTGCTTGATAACACATCGAGTGTAACGGCACTTCAGAGGAATTATAAAAAACTAACGAATATACTACCTTGGAGTCGATTCCAATATGGTCTTGACACCTGGCGTACGACGACTGTTTCCAAAAATATGCGCTCGCATGGTAATACACATATGCTGGGGCAATCAAAAATGGTTTAATTGATAACTTCTGATATAGGCCGAGACATTTGATAAGATTTTTCGAGTCGCGCCCAAAAGTATGCTTCAAAATTGTATGACGTCACGGTATTATTAGGCACTTTCTATAAAATAGTTGTTAGAGCTGCCAACTTGGCTATTAAAAGTCGTTTTATGTCATTTCTTTCCTAATAAATCGTAAAGTAAAGGATCATCAGCCTCATTTCCTCCTCTTTATTTCCTCATTAGTAATTTGTAGTAATTTGGACAATATTAATGTGTAGAATGATACATATTTTATATCTATGTTTTATTAATTAAAACTTATCTTTTAACATATATACAATCTTTCAAATTTGTATATTTTAATTATATATTTATATTATATTATATTTTAATAAATGATTCGATTTACAAGGTGTACAAATTTTTCATTAGAACCTTTGTACCTTAAGTTTTTTAAAAGTCCTAAACAAGAGTTAAGCTTTCCAGTTCCCTAAATTTGTAATTTTTATAACTTTCTTAAAATTGATAAAAACTATTATATTCTTGGAACTAGCCAGATTTTGTCTTAAGTTTTGGCATCACTGCTTGTGCCTAACTATCGATAAAACACAATCGCTAGTTGAATGTGACCAGAGGGCGATAGTGTCACTCTTGGTATTTTAAATTCACTTAGGAATTTGTACTTTGTTGTTTTCATGTTTTCCCCTCGGAAATGGCCACGAAGCTAAATGTAAATATCCGGACCCTGCTGGCCAACTGCGAGGACCTGGCCAAGAGCGAGCAGAACTTCTGGCGCCTGCAGAAGTTCATCAAGTCCCTGGACACAATGCTCGCCGAGTTAGAGGCGATGGACGATCCGCAGAGTGCCACCCGTATCCCGGGCTATAAGGAGCGTCTGAAGGCCTTGAAACTGTCCACGGGATTTACGGAAGCCCCCAGCTCTTCAACGAATACTTCCTCGCCACCTTCTTCAGTCAGCGAAGCCGGGGAAAATGCACTGAAAGAAATGAGGCAGCTGCAGAACACCAAACATCACAACGAACTGCGAAAGGAGTTGCTGCAGGGTAATGAAGGTTCCAGAAGGCCGTTAGAAATAATGTTAATCTATATTAATTTATATTATAACCTTAGCTATACGAAATCTATACCAATTTTTCTCTTTTTTTGATAAAAGTCCCTATTTTTACCTTTTATATTTTTTAATTGGTGAGTAACTAAAGAGAATACGCAACAAGATAGTAACCACTACTATAGATCGATAGAAATAGAACAATTAGAATACTTCAGTAGTTTGTAAATTATTACCTAAATGCTTTTAAGTAGTTTGTCCCTGATTTACAATCAACAAATTTTTAAAATTGTTCAATCCTTTTTAGATGGAGATGCCCTGCGTAGACGTCGAGTTATAGAGGATTCGTCTTCTAGTCCTAGTGGTACCACCGTACAGACCCCTTCTGGCGATAATATGAACGAAGCTGCCAAGTATTATACAAATGCCCAAGAGAAGATCACCGAGCACATGCTCTCGCTGACCCGGAATTTGAAGGAACAGACGGAGACTGCTAACCGTATTATCCGAAGGGACACGGAGGTTGTGTCTCGATCCACCGGAATGGCAGATCGTAATATCAATTCTCTGGGAAAAGAGGCTGAGAAACTGGAGCAGCATTCAAAAAAAGCTTACAAGTGCTGGCTCTGGCTGATGATTGTCTTTGTAATTGTCACTTTCATAGGTGAGTCATGAGAAAATTTAGTTTGGGATCTCTAAAAAGAAATACGCCTTTGGTAAATCAAATTTTGGTTACTAGTGTTAATCTATTTGGTGTCCACACTTACCAAATTTCTTAACTTGCAAAAATATTTCTTGGTTTTAATTTAAATAAATAGTTTCCTAATTTCCAAGACCAATTACACACATCGTAGTTTTCCGATATATAAAATCAAAGTCGAGCTTACTTAAACGAGGAACGAAAAATTGTAATACTGATTTACATAAATATTTATTACCTAGATGGTTGAATTTAAAAATAAAATCGAGTAAAAAAGCTTTAAACTTGCATATATCAGGAAAACAAGTTTTTTATGACTCAGCTAAAAAACAAATTGTTTTAATTGGATCGATTTATTGTAGATTGTCTGTTTTGCTTAATCATACTAATGAGTTTCGTCCCCTTTTAATTTGCAGGTATGGTGTTGTTCATGAAGATTATGAAGAAAAAGAAGACGTAGGAACAAACTTAAGATTGTACTCTAAGTAAGCTCTAAACGCTGGTTCCGCTCCCGAGTTCAAAAGGTTATCCCCCAAGCAACGTGTAAACAGACCCACATTAAACGATCGAAAGCCGCCCAGCGATTTATTTATGAATAGTTTATGTACAAGCTAAAGCATTTAGAATATGTTTTTTGAGCATTTTGGTTCTTTCAATAAGTGGATCCGTATCTTTGTCTTCAGACCTATTCGGCGGCTATGAGCTCTGTTACGCCATTCTTGGTGACCAGCTGCAGCAGGGATCCAGTTTTGGGCCTCTCCTGAGCTTGGGTCCACTTGAGGAAGAGGCCGGCCACCTCGGTTAGAGGAGTCCAGGTGCCAAAGTCCGCGTTCGGCATCCACTTGCGATTCATGGGAGTATCTAGGGTTACGGGAAGAATGGACACGGCCAGGGAGCCCGCTGGAAGACCGGATTTCTCAGCGCCCAGAGATCGGGTGAGCTGGTGAACAGCTGCCTTAGCCATTCCATAGCCGATCATGCCGGGAGTGCCCTCCAGAGCGGGCTTAGCTCCAGTCAGAGCCAGCAGTCCTCCCTCCTTGAGATGCTGGGCCGCCACAGCTGCGGAAATGGCCGAGGTCCAGACGCTCTGCTTCCACATGAGATCGGCATTCTTGGCCAAATCCTTTTTGGCATTGCCACCAGCCCAGCCGCCAGCCACGCAGATCACGGCATCCAGTTTTTCGCCGGCCAGGGATTCGCCCACCTTGGACACAACCGTTTCCTCCTGCTCCGACCAAACAGCATCGCGTGGCACCACGATGCTAACGTCGGCCTTCTCGTTCTCCGACAGGTCGATGCTGCCCACCCACTGGAGGGGATATCCAGGTGAAGGTCGAAAGGGAAAACAATAGTTAATGATGCATTATTTTTTTGTATAATTATTTACACTTAAGTGAAAGGAAACTCACATAATTGTTGGCTTTGAAGTGATCGACACAGGCCGAGCCCAAGGCTCCCTTGCCACCGTATATAAACACTCGACCTGCGGACATGATGCGTGCTGCCAGTTTTAAAGCTTGGATTCAACTAAATGCAAAGAAACACGAGAGTTCCGACTTCAGTGAGTCAAGATCGGGCGGGAGCTTTGAACGCAGCTGGGGTTTTTAACCGCGAGACCAGTTCTACCGGTAGTAATCGGGAGAATAAATTTCAAGTCGAGTTTAAGCTTGAGCTTTGGGCTATAGCTTTTAATTTGCTTCGGGGCTCCGGGGAAAAATCAACCAGCAACAAGTGGAAAATCAATAATATGGGCAAAGAACGGCTGGCAAGGTCACACTGGCGCGAAAAGGCGTTATTTTGGTATTTTTTTCCAGTATCCAACAGCTGTTCATCACCCGTCTCACTCTCGCGCTGCTCGCTGCTCTTTTTTGAAAAGGGAAATGCGTGAAATTCGTGCGCCGCATTTCCACCAGACCAGAGTTACGCGCCGTAGCTGTGTTTTTCACTCAGTCCCACCAGTCGCCGTCGCGTTACGTCACGAGAGCAGTTGTAGAATTGTATATCGCCAAACGGTAAATATTGAAGGGAGTTTTCTTTGGCTTCGCCTGGGTTTTCCTTTGAAACTGCCCCCCATACCACCACCACCCGCGCTGAATTTTCCTTGGCACCCAATTAATTGGAGAAATAAAAAAATAAAAACACATGTGTCTCTCTCTGTGTTTTGTTTTTCGGCTGCCCAAGTAGACGGCGCGTAGTTTTTCACTTTGACGGGAGTTTTCCTTTCGGTCATCGCCTCACACTCATTTCTAATTGTGATTCGTAGGAAGTAAGTTCTCTAGTGCAAAATAAATATTCAAGTAAAATAGTTATAAATCGGAACACAACAATAAATACAAGCAAACACCACCAAGTATCGAAAATAGAAAAATAAATTTTAAAAAAAACAAGAAAATATCAATCTTAAACTCGTCGCCCCCAACGTCTTTTGGTCTTCTTGTTCTTGTTCAACGTCCGTTAAAAGCCACGCATCAAGATTGAATAATATTATATGTGGATATCTCGAGATATATGTGTAAATATATCCCATGACAAGCGTATACCAGAGATATAGATGATAAGGCAGCAGCGTTCCGGGAAAGCCACTTGCAACTGTAACTGTAAACAGTGTCCCCTCACGTAAGACGCTACGTAACGACCACGCAGCCTGAGAATAACGTATTGGAAGCAATCGGAAATCTAACGGTGAGTTTTTCCTATAGAAGACGAAGAAGAGGGTTTCGGGGGGTTTACCTCCTATTGGGGAATGTCACTCGCAGGGAAAATGAAAAATGCCAGGCGAAAATTCTTGGCCATGCAACTCGTTTTGCCGCTCTCCCTCTTTCGCGCAATACTGCCTACGTGTGTGTGTGTGTGTGTGTTTATGCAGTGGAAAACGTGTATTCTTGAGGAAAACCAGAAAATCGAAGACCCGGAATTGGGTCAGTGTGTCATTCGCCGTCCCGCTCGCACCGATTCCAATTCCGATTCCGATTCGAGCTGCTAGTCTGGCTAAAAACTCTGGCTAAAACGTGTTTCGTGCTTAGTCAATTTGTTCTTTTTATCTAGTCGCAGCTGCCTCTGCCTCTGCCGCAGTCGCAGTCGACGTCGCTGCTCTGCCACTTGTCTAAAGAGGCCTAAACAGCATCGCCTCCAGATCCAGAATGCCTAAAAAAAACAAATCTCTACCACTACGAATGCACGTGTGCGAGCGAGAGGGCCGCGGAAGGTGGGAGGGAGACAGGGAAAGAGTGTCTGATTGTCAACCGTGCGGCCAACTTAAATACCCTGTCCCTAGAGTGGGATTTGATGGAATTATCTATGGTTGAGGATCTGTTACAACCTTTAATGAAGCTTGTTGTACAGCTAAAAGTTATCTAAATTTCAATCTTATGTATTTGAGAAGTATTCGAAAGCGGATTCTTTATGCAATTTTTAAAATGTAAAACCTCTAGCGAGCAGAAAAGAGTTAATAAATAGTATGATATACTATTTCAACATGAAAGTTTGATTGATTATAAACTCCCAAAGATTGGGATTAAAGGGGATCTCTTTTCTTATACGTAAAGGTTATATGATTAAATATGCTGCTTTTTATATATATTACTAGTGAAGTAATTTAGCTTTTAATATAGTTCCTTAAAAACCTCTTGCAATATCTAAAAGCCTCTTCAGCTTGCTCTTCATTTTCCAGCAGTATTGGTACTTTTTTATGTAAATGTTTTGTGATAAAATATGCTGCTGTTTCTTAACCCTAGTGAAATAATTTAGTTTTTTGAATAGAGTTCCTTAAAAGACCTTGCAATCTCTGAAAATCTCTTCAGCAAGTTCTTCATTTTCCAGTAATATCTTAAACATACTACCTATCTAGTTCAATAAAACTTGCCTTTCGGAATGTATTTATAGAACTGAAGTACTTTTATGTGTTTTCTGTTTAGTTATGGTAACTTCTACCAAGTATCTCCCAGTCGATAGCTTATCTTTTATAATGTAAAATGATAAATGGCTCGCTCTCTGGCTTTCGTAGTTGGCTCTCTAGTTTTTTCGGCCACTCGCTTCACTTGATCTTGCACTCGGATTTCGACCGAAGGTGCAGTCGACGGCGCTGCTGGCGTCGGCAGCGACTGCGACTGTGGCGCTTTTACCTTGAGCCGCCTGCACTTGTCGCAGCCCCTCCCCCTTGCACCTTCCACATACCGCCCACCGCCCCACACCCCATTCCCCACTCACCGTTTGAATTTGAACTTCTGAAAAAGCCAACACCTTTCGAAATTGTAGCCGCTTTTATTTCTGTTATTTCTTTTGCCTCCGGCCAGCGGCATTTTTTTATATTTCTGATGTTTGCTAATAAAATTATTACGACTTGGCCGACAGCGGCTGCTAATGCGTTTTAAGGTCGCCGCCGCGGGTGCCGCTGCTCTTGTTGATTTTGACCCAATAAAAAGTATGATGATGCCCCCGCTCACATTTCCCGGTCCATTTAACATGTGTCCATTGGGCCAGGATCCGATTTGATTTATTTCAAAGTTATTTATTATACAACCAGGCGCAAAACAAAACAAACAACATAAAATGGGGAAGTCCAAAGAGAATGGCAGACAGCTGGTGCTCATTTTCCGGAATGCAAAAAAAAGGGATAAAATTGGGAAGTGCGCAACAAGAAAATATCTAGAAAGGGTTAGAAAAAATAACATTGAAGTCGTTCCTAAAAATTATGGTATTCTAAACAGGCTTTACACTCGAAAGTAATCTTTGATACAATCTTATCAAAGCCATATATGTATTAGTACCTTATAAGATATCTGAATGATTTATATGATATACTACATATATGATATTACTACATATTAGCTTTATAAATTAAATTCCTTTATTTTCCGGGATGCAAAAAAAAGGATCAAACTAGGATGTGCGCAACAAGAAAAAGTCGAGAAAGGGTTTGAAAATAGAACATTAAAGTCGTCCCTAAAAAATATGGTATTCTAAACAGGTTTTACGCTCGAAAGTAATCTTTGATACAATCTTATCAAAGCCATACAAGTATTTGTACCTTTTATGATATCTGAATGATTTATATGATATCAAATGTTTTATATCACTACATATTAGGTTTATAAATTAAAATCTTTTATCTTACGAATTATTATTTCTAAAGGTTATCTGAAAAATAATGGACTTTACCTAAAGGTCGTTGGGCTAAAATATTGTTTCTGTTAAGGAAAAACATTTCTTATCCCTATAGACAATTTATTTCACGCACGGTAAAATAAGTATCCAAAAACGGTTCCCTTGACAATCCATCGTTACATCATAACGATTGCGAATTCATGACTAATGGCTGATCATTTTTCTCTCTGTGGGGAATACGGGGGATAGGCTAGGGATAACAACGCGGAAGAGGCTCCATTATAGGTTGCTGGTTTACTAGTTAACTGGGCCCAAACCGAGAGAGCGAAAGGGAAAGGTGGCGAAAGAGAGAGAGAGTGACGGCGGGGAGGGTGGTGACACTGACAGTGGAGCGCACCTTCGTCATCGTCAAGCATTCGGCCTGTATAAGAGCAATAAATAATGCACACGAAGAGCCAGCGATGAGAGCCAAAGATATAGCGAGATATCGGGGGAGAGATTCTGGAGAGAGATTTGAGAGATTCTAGAGAGGGAGAGAGCAGCTCCGCCGCTTTGGGGGGTTGCTTGTGTTTGATTTTTGCACTTAAGAGCGCAAAAAGTGGCTTTGATTTTCCGCCTGCCCTTCTCGCGGAGTTTGGGGCATGCACACTTTGACGGGCGATTTGGCCAACCCCCAGAAGGGAATACCCAACTTGCCTCATTAAATTGATAACGTTAAGTAATCGTAATTTAATTTGAATTTTGTCGGACGAAAATAACTGCGATATTACTGATACAGAAATTTTATGAAAGTGAAGGCAAGGTTTTTTTTACAAATTTAGTTTTACGTTCATAGGTCAATTTATAAGAAATATATCAATGCTATGATTTTAAATCACATTCTTGTTTAAGAATTATATTATAAGAGAAACATATTTTAAGAATATTACTTAAAGCGCAGTGTTGATTTTTTATCTATATCCAAACTTTTTTTATTTTTAGGATTTTGTCAGCTCATTAATTCATGCCATCTCTATGATATATGTATTTAGAAATGATCCGTTGAATGCGTAATAGATTTATTTTCTTTTACAATGTTTGGTTTTTATGGTACGAAAAGTATACTTATATATACAATGTTAGCTGTAAAAATAATATAGAGAAATATAGTGGTAATTTCTTGTAGTGCTTATACTTTTCCCAGCAAGTATCCACTGAAAAATATTTCCTCTTCTTTGGCAACATTGTTGTTGGCGGTGGGGGGAAAAGCGGGTGTTGCGTGGGCAGTCGTCCCACATTTGCATGCCCCCGACACGAACACGGCACACATTTTCTGGGTTCTCTGCGCTTCTCACGCGTCTCTCTCTACATTTCTCTCTCTCTTTCTCTGGATGGCAAGTATATAGCGCGAGTTCCAATTGGGATAGGGATGCGAAGGCTACTAGTGCTAACCTATATAATTTTTTTGTTCCGCTTCTAACAACAAGCACATCCTCTGCAAACCAAAAAAAGGAAGCAAATCAAAACCCCTGGCAGTTGAAGGTTCTTTTTTTGTACAATTTTAAAGCAGTTGCTGATTTTTATATGCTTTTTTCCCCCCCGATGGCGACGTTGACTGAGAGGTAGCAGCGCAGCAGCAGCTTTTTTTTTTGCTTTGCTTCTGGCTTTGAATTTAATGTTAAGTATACGCATCAGTGAACTCAATTTAATTATCATGATTGTTTTGTCCGCTGTCTTTGCTTTCGCTTTGGCTTGCCGTTGATGAAATTCAAATTTTCCAACTTCACAAACAGACGCTCTCGCATTCACAGAGCAATTTTCCAACGTGTTTTCCGCTTTTTTCAGCTTATGTAAGTGAATCGCTGAGAGCTGATAAAACAAAAAAATGGAATAAAAAGCTGGCTAGCTAGCTGGTTGGCCATAATTACGAGCTTTAGACTCGCTGGCCGCCCTTCGCCCATTTTTTATCAGTGGCGTTATTTATGCGTCCTCCCACAATGACAAAGTTCCATGGAGTGGGGAGCACTTTTTGATAGACAACAATCGAGCATTTGAAGTGCAGCGTAGCGCAAAGTTCTCTCAAAAGTGGAAACTATACTGGAAAAACCCACTGGGATTGACTGACTGCTGCTGCTGCTGTTCTCGTCGCTGCCAAAAGCCCAAACGAAAAGCAATTAAGTTGCCTCGGATCATTGCACAATAAGTAAAGAATCAAAAAACTCGAAACATAACTGTGTTTGCCCGCCCAGCCAAAACCGTTGACGTCGCTGTCGATGTGGACTGCGCTGCCAGCGGCGCACACTGCTTTCGGGCTCATATGAATGACAATGGGGCTACTTTGTCGGCCAGAACAGAACCCACCGAATACGGTTAATTAGTCTGGAGCTATGGCTATGTTTGTAGAATGTAGAGCCCCAAAAAGTGAGGTGTCGCTGACCACGCCTCATTGGCCTGGAAATTAAATAAGCGCGGGATTAGCCAACAGTCGCTCCCAAAACAGAGTTCTATTGTCAAAAATGTATCTTATAAATGGTATTTGCGTAGAAATATCTTTCAGTATAAAGTTATGGTAGTATTTCATTCGAAAGAATTTACAAATCAAAGTTTGATTGGTTAAATGTATTTTAAAATATTTTTAATTTTAAATAACTTTGAATAGGAATTCGTAGAAGTAAATCTTTCAAATCTGTGTTTTGTGGTCTTAGTATAATTTAAAAATATTTTTTTAATAATAAGGAATTCGTAGAAGTAAATCTTTTCTAATAACTTTAAAATCTGTGTTTAGTGGTCATAATATAAATAAAAAATTGTATTATTATCATTATAAATTCATGGCTACTAACCGATTTTTTAATAAATGTAACCAAAGTAGTAAATGTAATTTTTTTTTAATACAAACGTAAATGAATTTCGAGAATTTAATAATAATTTTATATTCCCTTAGGAAAACGGTTAAAATTTCATTTAAAATGTAAAAGAATTAGATTGTAATAATGAAGTAGGGATAGTTTGTATTCCAAATCCCTAGAAAGTACCTAATTTTAGTGCATTTGCATTTGTCGCTTTGTTTCCAGTTGGATTTGTGCCGCCTCGCATTTCCAATTGGCATTTGCCAATAAAGGCGCACAGTCCCAATCAGATAATCGCAACCTTAACCGTTATTAGATCACGGTACAGCTGCGTCGCAGTCGCCGTCTCTTTCTTTAGGCGACAACAACAAACTCTAATCGGAACGGGAGATTGTGTGATTGAGAGAGCGGGTTGTGGTGGGTGGTGGGCGTTGGGCGGTTGACAGTGGGAGGTGTGTTTAATAAATAGGCCAAATATGTAATATTGCTAAAATGTGTTTATTGTAATCTTTTTCACACACACACACACTCACACACTCACACACTTGAAACAACGCACGTGCATCATTGCATCCCTCGAATTTCGCTCAAAGAGAGCAAGCGCGGCCATAAAGAGAGCGGGGGAGAGCCATTGGCACTCTCTTTGCTGCCGCAGCCGCAGTCGCTGTCGCCGCTGCTCTGTCTCTGCCTCTGCCAGCGTCGACTGCGCAGCTGGGGGCCCCCAAATCGGGAAACTATATTCGTTCCACTCTGAGTCGTTGTTCTACCGTCGCTGAGATTGCAACACTTCTCGATTTCGGGTTTTCGGAATTGGAATTCACAAAATAACAGAAAACCGCCGTCGCCATTGCCGCTCTCCGCTTCTTTTCGGCCAAAATATAAAACTCGCGTCGCACGTAAAGTAAAAAAAAAAGCAATAAGAGTTCTACATTTTATAACGCTGCATGTGTGTGTGTGTGTGTGTGTGCCAGTTTTTCATGCGTTTTCAGCCGCTGCAACAACAATTAACAACAATAACGACAACAAACAGTTACCACATCGCCTTCCTACTCTTTCTGTCTCCCTCTCTCTCTTTTAAACGTTTCTACTACAGATATTTAAACTGCGTTTTTTTCGCCAAAAAACCCATAAAAAATATAAAAACAAAACAAGAGGGAAAATATAAAAAGTCTGATTTTTAAGTGCTGGCCGCGGACAAAAGTCAACGACTACTATTTTGGCCCGAAACAAGGCAAAAGTTGATGTGCGAGCCACAATAAAAGATATATATATATACAAACATATACATACATATGTATATTTAAGTACATATGTAGGGGAAAATCGTGTGAGAACGTACTTGATTTTGGGCTCACAGGCGGCAGTTTGGATTTTTCGCCAGAAAAACAAATTATGGCCAGAAGGAGGAGAGTTAGTTGTGCTTGGCCTGAAGGGGAGAATGTGTTTTTAATGCGTGACACACTCGGGTTCCTGTTGTTGTTGTTGTTTATTGTTCTTTATTGTTATTGTTACTGGCCAGTATTTTTGTGTATACCCAAGCATTGGCAAATCCGCCCATTTCTTTGCCTCCTGGCCCTTTATAATCGCTGGCCCTTTTCCCTTTTACCACCTTCGAAAAAAAATGAAAATAGTCACAACCATATCAACGAATCTTCTCTCTCTTGCTCGTTTTCTACCCCCTCCCCTAGCAGCCCCCCCCCCCCCCCCCACACAGTTTTTCCGCCCCCAAACCATGTTTTGCCTTTTTCGCACACGTTGCGTATACGTAATGGCCATAAACAACAACAGAAACGGCAGCAGCCGCACTAGCTGGAAAACTCGCATAGTTACAACCCTTCGCCCACATTTCCCAACCCCCAACCCCCCACCCCTTACCGAAACCATCCCCACACATATTTTTGCCCCATTCACATGCAGAGAAAGCTAGAGAATTTGTTTATTCAAATTTTTCCTGGCTGGCCTTTTTGACTGCCATTTGACGAGTGGCTAAACGATGGACCAAATAACATCTCCCCCAACCAAAAAAAAAAAAAAAGAAATACCATGCAGTCCAAATCTAAAGCCCACAATTTTATTTGCCCTACAGTCGCACATCTGAAAAACGAGAGAGTAAAATCATCGAAAAGTGATAAAAACCTAATAATTATGCAAAATAATTGTTGAAATATTAGAGCGCAAACGTTCCACAACAAAACAGGTGCTAATTTATATCTTTAAAGATCCAATTGTTAAGTTTGAACAACAAAAAGCAATAGAAAACCAGCCAATAAGTGAATCAAAGTCAAAAAAATAGAGAAAAATCACATCGAGCGGAAAGTTTTAAACGAGGAACAAGGAAAACAAAGAAAAAAGGTAAAGTACTGTATGCCTTAATATATGTGTGTAATGTATTTTTAGTTGCATTCTGTGATGAAATGCTCGGGAATCAAAAAGTCGCATAAAGAACTGTGAAAAATGCCAACCGTTTCGAAATAACCCACGCCGCGAATTTTCCTCGCGAGCATCTTTAGACAAATCTAATAAGTTGTTGAGAGCGGGGAAAAACAGGGAAAGCGACAAAGAAAAAATAACAGAACCAATGGGAAGTGTCGCCTGGGAATAGAGACTTTTCCTCACACATTCGGCATAGAGGGTGCCAAACCATCCCGATTGATTTGTGAACGGAAAAACATTTCAATCGGGAATGCCAAAGGAAATTTCTTTAGAATTAAATCTGGGTGACGGATATGTTAGGATTGACTGGAAACATTATCATTAAAGCATTATCATGAAAACAATTCAGTAGACTTGGATAATATTTAATATTTTAATCAAATTAAACTACTTTGATAGAAACATAATAAATCAAAAATCTATAAAAACTAAAAAAAACCTTGGGGACAATTAAACGATATTCCTGTGACAGGAATAGATATTACCCAAGACTTTCATAGATTGTTATCAAGTAATGGTAACGCAGTGTATTTATTAAAAAAGATATTTGGATAGGCGACATTTTTGGCATAACAAACAGTCGGTGGTCTTAGGGGAGTTTCCTGATTCCCTGATCCAGCTTTCAGCCCTCGAGCACTGCTTAAAGCTTTCAATGCCGTAATTCTTATTTTGGCAGCCCGCCTGCCTTTTGGGCTTACATAAATATAAATAAGTATTCCCTCCGGCTGGCACGCTGACTTTCACATCATCCTCTCTGATCCCCGACCAGAGTTCCCAACTCTGGGACACCCTGTACATAAATCTAAAATTATAATGCGCTCCGCTCTTCAATATTCATTTTTACCCGACTCCCGTCGCCGTCTTTTGTCGCTTTTTTTTCTGTCGCCTAGGCTACAAGTGAATCCTCCGCTTGTTACTCAAGAGATTTTTCTTTATAAGCGACAACACACGCATGCCAAAAGAGCTAAAGTACTTTTGCCTATATAGTATGTTTTCATTTAATTTTCTCGCTAAAGATACAAAAATGGCGAAAAGTCTTTGCTATTCCGCCATCATTGGCGACAGCTGTTTCAAGGAGAAAAGCGGGGGGCGGCGACACGCCCCTTTCCGACGGCGGCTGCCGTTGGCAATAAAAATATATAATATGCCCGCCAGGCTGTGTTATCGAAACGATTCGCTGGATATCGCTAGAGCTATGCGACTTGGCTGGCAGCCTGGCGAGAAACTCGTAAACGACGTCAAAGTTCAAGACTAAAAAAGTGGGGGTCTTGGAGGTTTGGGGGTATATATGTGTGGCTTTTCGGGCGGTGGTGGGTTAAGGCCATAAAGAAAATCTGTGTCAAAAGGAAACAAGGCGAGGAAATGCCTTTAAGCTTTGACTTTTCACGAATCAAACTAATCCCCCGCCATGCGTGATGCCAACTTGCCTACACAATGGAAAAACCATCATAAGATTTTGAGATACAGAAGAGATGTGATTTTTTATGGATCGTACTTTTTTGGCCTCATATTCCAAACTAGACATAGTAATAAACCTAGAGATGTGTTTATTATAGATCCTTACTAGTGGTTTACAATTAAGTGAGCATGAAAATTAAGCTTAATTTGTTCTCAATTAGTATTGAAGAAAATATAGAAATTCTCAAAGAACTAAGTAAAATAAATGTATGAAAAATGATGGATATTACCTCCATTACTAATGTTCTAATGTTTTTAATAAAATTATATGTTCTCAAAAGAGTAAGAATAAGAACAATAAGAATATCTAAAATTTCTGGTTAAAAGAATGAGAATTTCTAAAATTTTCATACAATACACCTAGTAATAATAAAATTATATTACTTCTTTCTCTGTAATGGGGTGATTTTAGGGTTCAGGTTTTGGGTTCGATGCGTTAGCCCACATGCAAAATGGTCACCAAACGGTAACCGAACTTGCACTCTACCGTGGCGCTGGCCATTTGGACCGCAACGCAGGCCACAAAATCGGAATACAGACCAGTAGAGAGTACGGACATTGGCATACAGCTACAGCTACAGATACTGATGCATCGGATTCAGATACAGATACAAAGGTAGGGGCAGAGATACAGCTACGGACACACCCACCTGAATAATCTATATGCTAAGAGGGCCGAGGCCCCCAACCCGTCAGCATGTGTGGGTCAACTGCGTGCGGCTTTTATGGCCGCCATTCGTTGGGGATTTGAAAAGTGTGGCCATAAATAGAAGCAGACTGCTGCACGCACTGCTCCCAATTTTCGTTCGTACTCTCCAACTCGACGGGTCTCTAACAGAGCAATTATTTTAGCTTTTTTGCATACTCTACGCTGCGGGGTTCGAACTCACTGGAGCTGCATTGAAGCGAGTCGTGGGTCTAGTTCTCTCCCCATATTCATTCATTCATCTAACGAGCTAACTTTTTTTTTACAACTATTCCGTTTCCACGCTTCATTCATGCATTCGAACAAAAAGTTAATATTAGTTATCTGCATATTTTCACGGTTCTCAAATCGCTTGCGCTGCCCACCAGCGGATGCACACACACACACGTCAAGACAGATAGATAGCGAGATTCCGATTCAGATACAGATACAGATGCATAATGCATATGGAAATTGAGTTTGCGCCACCTGACAAAAGTTTCCACTTGGCTAATGTGAGAACTTTGCGGGCTCCCCAGCAATTTGCCATCGATTCCATAGACAAAGTTTATACTTTTACCTTGGCGTTAAAAATCATTCTAAGCATATATACTTAAAAGTAGAATATTTGTTAATTCAACACGTTAAAAATTTGACCATCGCTTAAAACAAAAATGGAAAAATCGAACATGAAAATGGGTTAAACATTGGACCCTCCCCTTAAATGAATATTTTAATGTAGATCATTAGAGAATTCAACCACAAACTCATATACCACGTTTAAATCGGACTACCATATGGAATCTAGAAGTGCAGTTTTGGGGTCTGGTACTGAAATCCATTGGAAACTCGGAAAAAACGAACATGAAAATAGGTTAACATTTTGACCCTCAATTAAGGGAACAATGTAGATCATTAGAGAATTTCACTACAAACTCAAAGCGGTATCCCTCGTGTAAATCGAGATCCATTTACTCAAGTTATGGAATATAGAAGTGCAGTCCATTTTTGGGTTCCCATTCTATAAGCCTTTGGAAACACGGAAAAATCGAACATGAAAATGGGTTACAATTTGGACCCTCGAATAACAAAAATATTTTAATGTAGATTATTAGCGAATTCCACCACAAATCTATAGAGGTATCCCACTTTAAAATCGGGATCCTATTCCAAAAGCCTTTGGAAATACGGAAAAATCAAATCAAATTCTAAAGGTATCCCACTTTAAAATCGGGATCCATTTACCAAAGTTATGAAAGTTAAAAGTCAATTTTTGGGTTCCTATTCTGAAGCCCTTGGAAATACGGAAAAGTCGAACATGAAAATGGGTTAAGATTTTGACCCTCGTAAAACAAAAATATTTGAATGTAGATTACTAGAGAATTCCACTAAAAATTCATAGAGGTATCTCACTTTAAAATCGGGATCCATTTCCCCAAGTTATGAAAGTTAGAAGTCCATTTTTGGGTTCCCATTCTGAAAGCCTTTGCAAATACGGAAAAATCGAACATCAAAATGGGTTAAAATTTTGACCCTCGTATAAAAGATATATTTTAGTGTATATTATTGGAGAATGCCACCACAAATTCAAAGAGGTATCCCACTTTAAAATCGGGATCAAACTACAAAAGAAGTGCAGCTGTGAGTTCCCAATCTGAAAACCATGGTAATTACTGAAAAATCTGACATGAAAATAGTTTAATTTAAGTGTATTTCACTGAGCGCTGATTCTTCGTTTCGAGCGAATAGCATTATATATAGATATAAATATTATGTAAATAGGTTATCTAAAGTTGCAAGATTATAAATGCTAAAAAATCGTACTTTAATTGTCACGTCAGCTTTTAAATTGATACATTTATTTATCGATTAGACAGCCATCAAATAATAATAATTTCAGTAGCACCCGTGAATTTTAAGTGGGGGAAAAGTGATTAAGAAAGATTTGTTTACTCACCATTTCACTCGTTCATTCATTGAATGGGTTTCCTGCTCTCAAAAGGCTAATTGGGTGTTTCGCTTATTTTGTTTACAACTTGATGATATTAGGCGGCTGCTAATCGAGTAAATTTCACGCTATTCGCAATGATGATTGTTATTCCCCGGGTGAGACTTTCATGGCTTTGTCGCCTTGTTTGAAATTCTTGGCCAGGCACAAAGTAGTTAGGCCAAAAATATCTAATAGGCATGGCAACTACAATGGCACACACTTAGCGCGCGACGAGATATATATGCAAATGTGTAAATGCAGATGCAGATACAGATACAGATACAGATACGTTTACAGATACACAGCCATCAGTTTTATGCGAGTTGGCAACTTGAAATATTTCATTAACTTGAGAGGAAATGCACACATTTACATTTGTGCGGGTGAAAATGCCAATGGTTGTAAGTATGTTGTGCATCTCTCGGATATTTAGAAATTCTCGTATCTAAACAGCATTTCGTGTGCGAATCTCGTTTGCATAACTCTATATAAATTAAAATTTCTCATCTGATTTAGAACCCTTAACTGGGTCGCCAGACGTAGCTTAACTGCAACGAATTTAAGGCGCAATTTGGGCCAAAAGCGTTGCCAAAAAGAAAATACAAATTAAGAGAAAGAACGACATAAAGGGGCGCGCTGTAGCTAAAAACAAAAGCGAAAAATGTTGGTCGCGCGTTTTTCGAGCTGAGAGACGGCTGCAGATGCAGATACATTCGGGTAGTTTCAGATGCAGGTACATAGTATTCGCATGCATATGCATATGGATGGATGGGTGTTCTCAAACGAAATGATTGAAGTGAGGCAAGACCAACAAAAAGCAGAAGCCTGGAGGAGCACGCTGCCTTTGAGGATGACGTGCTCAGCTGCGCTTTTTCACTTTTACACACAAATACACTCGCTCGCAGTCGCGTAGATACGCGTTTTGCACAGGGGAAAATTATAATAGACTTCCTATTAGTATATCAGTAAATATTACAGCTTTGGGGGATTATGTAGTCTCTCAGTATTAGGTTAGGTTTTATCTGACTGCAGGCTTTTAATCAGCGGAAATGTTCTAGTTGAATTTGTCGGTCGATAGGTTAACTCTATAAAGATTTATCGCTCGAAATAATAACATTACCATTGAGAAGGAATTGGTCTTTCTAAACAATTTAACCTCCTGTTAACAGATAATAAACTATTCCTTTAACATGACATTGAGAAATAATAATAATAATAAATAATATCCAGATTAGAGTGATAAAGAACTTTTTTGGATTTTAATACCACTGATACCATCTGGTTTATAATACAAATAATTCTTTAATTTAAAGTAATACGGTTTATAAAATTAGTTTACAACATGTTTTACAAATAATTGAGGGTTAAACCCTTTTAAAAACGAAATGTATACACCGAAAGGCAAAGCAACTATTTATTTTTTTTCAAATGCCTTTCAAATTAAATATTTTTTCGCAATGGGTAATTTTTTGAGCACGGCCCTTGTTAACTACAGTCGACTCTTTAGGTCGACCCATTGTCTGCATTTTCGCATTTTAATTTTATGCTTTTGGCCTAGGCAAAAGATGGCAACAAAGGAGGCAGCAGCAGCAGCGGCGGCGGCACATTCAGCTGCGTCTACAGAAATAGTTGGAAACCTCTTCACGCCCCCACCTCACACCCACACACACTCACTCGGACCCCCCTTTTGTAAACCCCCCTCGCAAGCCACCATCTTTTGAGTCACACTTTTACGTCATTTCTTTTCACTTTTTTCTTATTTGTTGGCCGCCTTTGGCTTTTTACATTTCCTTTGGCTCGCTTGCTTTTTGTGTGATTGCATTTTTATGGCCGTCTCCAGTTGGAAAATGCCGAATTTGCATATTTATTTTTTTGGCAGTTCCACCTGCTTCTTGGATTGCGTATACGCCCCGTGGCCGGTTCAAAAATTGTTTTTTAATGACTTAATTTGGCGAAGCATTTAATGGATGGCTTCGTTTCGGCTTTCCGTACTACGTCCTTGCTGTATCCTGCGGCTGTATCAAATTCCGCTTAAATCCTTTGTCAGCATAGACAATAATCCGCCCTGCGAGGGAGGACATCAGCCATCGCTCATACGCAACGTTGTCGGTCTCCCGCAGCTGAAGTGGCAATAAATCATCCGACCGAAACTTTTTCCACACCACACTCACACACATGCATAGACATGCAAGGACATGGGGATGAGTTAGATGGATTTGTGTATATATTTGCTTGAAATTAATTCCAACAGACTTAAAGTTACTGCGACTCGGGGGCAAATATTGGACAAGGGCCAGAAATAAAACTAACACAAATACAAGAAGTTGGACACTGGCAGCACAAGCAGAAAAGTTTCATTGTTTCGAACAAGTTTTTGGCTTAGCAAATATATATATAGGGGGATATATATATATGTATATAGGAACGATATGTGTGGAGAACATATGTGTGAGTCGATTTACTGACACAGTGGCAATTTGTGCTCGCGCTTTTGTAGTTTGGCGTTTCCCTTTTGCTGCTGCTGCTGCTGCTGCTTTTGGCTGCTCCTTCAGCTTCTGCCGAGGATTATGGATTTTTCTGTGCCTCATATACATACGATGGGGGGTGGTAACTGGGTTTTCTGGGCTTGGGTGGGGGAAAACGTTGATGTGGGATGGATACCCCGATGGCAGGCCATCAATTTAGCTGCTGAGGCCGCCGAGCCAGCGATGATGATGATGATGATGATGATGTTTGTCTGTTGGTTTGTCTGGCCCAACCTCTTCGGCTTTGCTCCTCTGGCCATTTTCCATACCCCACCCCCTTTGCTCCCCCCCTCCCCCTTCACCCTACACCCTGGTGTGCTACAATTTCCTTTCACTTGACTGACACCCAAAAGCTTCGTCCTCGCTCTCGCCGCACTCAAGGATTGTATAACATGTAGGCGAAAGGCAGCCAGCAGTTTTCCTTCTTGTTTTTTATTTTACTCAGGTAGGGGAAGGGGAGGCGGTGCGCGGGGGCTGCAATTCCACTTCCGGCGCACTGTCAGTCAGTCAGTGCATCCTTGGCTGTAAGAGTGTGTGTGTGTGAGTGTTTGAATTTGAGCCTGTTTTGCGCTTTCCCGCTTTCCACTTGACTCGGCTCCTCTGACTCTTGCTCTTTCGACGCCTTCTCAAAGTTTTAGCACCGCAACTTCAATTGACCTTTGCTTTCCCACAGCCCAAAGTCCACCACCCACTTGCCACCTATCCATTTCCCATATCCCTCTTCCCTCCTCTCCTAAGTTCATCTTCACCCAGTGACTTTCTTTCGTTTTAAGTTATTCACCAACACGTACGCTTTAACGTCATCGTCATGCCTCAGCCATCAACATGATTTCCTCGCCCGCTTTTCGCTTTTCCAACGCCCCCTGCCCCGCTCCTAATTTCCCCCATCCACCTTCAGTGGGTTTATCCCCCCACGTCGGCAGTTGTGCCCTCCTCAACTCTTTGAGCCTGGGCTGGCTAATTGTCCTTATGTGACTTGGCTACGCTTATCTGGCCAGCTGAGGATACGGGAGTCGGTCGTCGGTCGTCTGCTGCCCCAGTCATCCCCACCTGGCGACCTAAAGGATTTATCCAGCATACCTTTTTTGCCACAACTTTGGTGGTACTGGAAAGAATATAATATAACGTTGGATCTTAAAGTAACTTTTTTGGGTCTGCGGAATTATTTTTTCAAGAAATTGTAGATACATTTTGCTTTAACATATAGTGATTGTAATAATATAATATATGATTATACAAATCTCTTATAAATGTTCCATTAGATGTATCTTTATATACCTCCTATAAGTTTTAAGCTGTATTTTATTCACCTGACTGTATCCTATGAATTTCAGTATCTAATGGCTAAATGCTTTAGTATTTTCAATCAATATCCTATCATTTTTTCGGTGTATGCTCCATATTTTGTGTAGCATACTGCCTGGCGCATTTGGTCCTGTTTCGCCGAGGTTTCCTCTGCGCTTTCCCTGTGTCAGCGTTTATCGCTCGCCTTGGGGTCTGTTCTTTATTGTTTTTTTGGCAAGGACGCTTACTTATAGACGCACACCTGCACACAAGGATGCAGGTGTGCATATGCAGGCTATAAAAAGATACAGTGAAGGCCCGGTAGCAGAACTCGTTTCATTCTTATCTATAGGGTTTTGGTTTCACGGGGGCAGTTTACTTTCGAAATAGTGGTGAGGCCCTTTTTTGGGGCTTCTTTCTCCGCACTCCTTCCTTCCGGTTTCAGTTCCCGTTTCGGTTTCTACCACTTACCTGTCTTCCCTTTAATTTCCTTTCCTTTTTCCCACTGCCCTTAGTTTTCCTTTCCTTTTCGCAACTGTAAGTTAGCTTCATTTCCCTTTTTTTTTTTGACTCGCTACTTGCAACTGCTTTTCGTATCTGTGCCAAGTGAAGCGCGCCCACGTTGCCATTTTATAGGTCAAACTTGCACTCTCTTCAGCAACTACTCTGCGTCGACTTTCCCACTGCCCCGCCCACTTTTCACTCTCTCCCACCGCCGCCCCCTTTTTCCCTATTTTCCCCACAACTGCCAACTGCTACTGGCTACGCAGTCTGGTTATTCAATAGTTTGGCGCTCACTAATTGCATTGCCCTAATTGCCCAAGTTACGCTTGAAATGTGCCAAAAAACGGACGTAAAGGGGAAAAAAATTCAACCAGCTAACAGAATGTTTTTTTAATCCCTGCGATATCAAGTATTGAACGGCAAATTGTTAGCGAATTGGGGATTAATTCTCCATTTACTTTGTTAGGGGAGTGAGTCATCCTTGGGGACTTTCGTTTTGTGCGGGTCCCTTTTTTTAATGGATTGTCTACAAATATATATTTTAGTTTTCCCGACTGCTGTTCTGGCAATATATATAATTTTTTTTTAATCCCATTGTTGAGTTAACTTAAAACTAATTTATTTGCTCTTATCTTTTTTCGATTGCATAACCATGCTTTACACATTCATCATAATATCTCTAAATTCTTTTCTTTTTCAAATGTTTCCTTTGTCAACATAATCCCCTAGTTTTTCCGTTCATTATATCAAAATTCTTCAGTTGTGCCCGCGTATTTGTGGTTTATTTTTCGCCAACATGGTTGTGGTTTTAACAAAATTTCGTAATTATACGCGCGTATTTCAACCCTCAGGGGTATGAAATTCTCTCGTTTTTACTGTTTTGCTTTTCCCTATTGTTCAGATCATATCTCGCCATAATCGCGTACGTTCAACAGACGTATCTGTGGCACGAACTCTTTCCCGCTTTTGGCAATATAAAATAAAATTCTTTGACGGTTCCCGTTTCCATTGGCATTACTCGCGCAATTTTCGCACGTGGAATTTTGCAATATTGCTGAGCACGGGAACGAGCACCTCAACTGACTGACTGACTGAATGAGTGACTAACTGACAGCTTTGTGGGTGGATGGGTGGGTGGAATGGTTGTCGGATGGGTGGATGGATGGATGGATGTTGGGGATTGTGTGAGAGTTTTGAGCTGCTGGCTGCTGTTGATTAAATTCCATTGATATCGCTGGCGCTGTCATGCTGCGAACACAACAGTAGCTCCACTCCGGACCTCCTGACTCCGTGATTTTCCGGCTGACCTCAGTAACTGTCGCTTTTCCTCGTACTGATACTCGTTGCCATGGCCTGGAGTAATGAACATTTTAATAATTCAGCTGGTGGCACTGCTCCGTATTCCGTCTTTGTCGCCATTTTACTATCCACCCATCATCAATTCTGGTAATGCCAAAGCATAAAGTTCTCAAAAATAATTTCATAATATTGTAAATAATTAAGAGCCGCACATAAATCATGAGCAGCAGCCCTGTGTGCCCATCATCTCCTAGCTCATCATGAATCATGTCAGGGGCACTTAGCCATCGGCAAATCAGCTTTCGCCTCACCCACTTTATGCTGGCCACATCCGCTCGAGGAGTCTAGAAAATCTATGGCAAAGCTTTTAGTTTTTCACAATTTTGCGTTGGCCAAAACCAATATAGCATGCACGTATATATATAGATATATATTGGGCAGACGGAGCAGAAATATATTCTCCTATATTCCTAATGCCAACGTCACTTGATTTTGTTTTTCTCATTTCTAAATATATATTTCGATTCCATTTTGTTTAATTGTGACGCGTTTTAATGAGCGGAAGATATATCTGTTATTTGGTTTTGCATTTATGCATATGCACATGTACGGGTTTAGTTTTAATTGCGCCTAAGAGAATTTATTGCCTTGATTTATATAAGCACTTATATTTCGTTAATTTATTTGTTTGAGATACGGAAAATGGGTCGAAATAGAGCCGTATAATCACGTGTTGCCAACAGCTTTCCCACACAGTCCATTAAATTGATATCTCATACGTGCATCCGACTTTCTGTGTATATATGTATGTGTATACCTTCATATACTATATATCTTTAAATCGATCGGGTCGTCCGACGTACAATTGAAATGCCTGGCATAGCACAACTTCAACGCGAACGCCAACAATTTTGACATTTTCATTGTTAATGAAAATTTAATTATGTTTTCATTGCTGCGTGTGTGCGCCAATCGAATCCAGCCGTACACACTTCGTTTGCCGGACGGAATACTTTTCGACCACCGGACATTCAATACAGAGATAAATACCCAGCGATAAGCGAACAGCGACCAGCAGCGTTGCCCATCATCGATGAGACAGATACGGATACTTCGGATTGAGATACAAATGCCGATATGGCCAGGGATACCTACATGCTACTCAAACTGCTCAATATGGATCATTAAGCGCTGATGGGGGGCGGAGGGGGGTCAGCAAACATGCGACGCCCAGAACATGCAAACATCATCTACAAAACCATCTACACACATCTAAATGAAATGTTTGACGAAGGCTGCGAATGTGTTCCGACTCGAACTCAAATTAGTGCATGTTGAAGTTTCCTCGATCGGAATTATAATGGGCATCTGCAGCTCATAGCAACACGTATGATTTCTAGATGCACTGGGAAAAATGTTAGGGGGAAAACCTTGGTATTGGGTTGTATTTGTGATTTTATTTAATATTATGAATACCATTTTTATCATCCTTTTTTAAGATCATAAATGCCTTAGATAGGTTTAAAGAGCTCCAAACATTTTTTTTTAAGAAATAATGAAAAGTATCTCAAGGTAAATAACTTCATTAAATGGGTTTTCAATAGTTAGGCGTGTTTGGATTCTTATATATGGCTTACATTTTTGTTTATTATACAAGATAAACGCTTCTTAGGGTTTTTATAGAGTTCTCGGTCTCATTTCGAAAACAAAATCAATTCTATGTACTAAGGAGATTTATTAGAAATAGCTTAAGGTGGCTTTAAGGAACTATTATAATATTTTCCTATGTGCATTTGCCTCTCGTGTGGCCCAAAAACTTTTTCAAACCCTGTTGTTGACAAGGCAAGTTTATTGTTGCTGCTGCTGCTGTGATGTTGCCTCTGCTGCTGCTGCTGCTTTCCGTTGCTGCTGTTAAAATTAAACTCTCTGTGCTATTTAGTTGTCTCGCCGCCGCTTCTGAAGGTGAATTTATGGTGCACACATGGTGCCCGGCTACCTCTAGTTTTCCCCGAGAGTGTGTTGGTGCGTATCTGGTGAGCCTGCCTGCGCTGAGTTTTCCTCGTGTGACATATGTCGGCTGTGCCAGAAATAGATTCGTTTCGAAATGTAGGGGGCATTTCTTTAGTTTTTTTCCTCCTTTTTTTCCGAGATTCAAATGTTCTCCACTCTTGCGCTCTCTCTCTTGTTTTGCTGGCCATGTGGCTGATTATTTTAATGGTTTATTAATGAGCTCAACTAATTTTGTGATTAATTATGGGCTTCTTCTTTTACAGATTTCAAGTATCCGCCAGGCAGCAAGGAGCACATCAAACTGTATACATGCGTGCTACAACTAAAACAGTGGAAACCATCTCGATAGTCCCAGCCGCCGCATAAACGCCATCCAATTCGATCCGTTTCGATAAGGTCCAATCTCAGCCAAAAAAAAAATAGAAAAACTACCCGAGCCGCTCGATCCAACGAACGGCAGCGAGAATAACCTCTTTGGCCAGCGCGCACCCCCAATCTCCAGCAACAGCCTCAACATTCTGCCCTTCGGAGCCCCCAACTTTCGTCTGGAGACGACACCCGCAGAGATGCACAAGATCGCGGCAGCGCCGCCTCCGACGGCAGCGCCCGGCGGAGGACTGGAGACGCCCCTGGCGGCGCCCAAATACGGCACACTCATACCCAACCGCATCTTTGTGGGCGGCATCAGGTGAGTTGGTCCCTTGGTCACTTAGCCCAGGAACCTTTAGAAATCTATTCAAAAGAATCCTGGAATTCTTTGGACTACGTAATCATAAAGGGATCATTTTTCCAGAAACAAATTCCCTTTGAAATGTTTCTTGGAATATAAATAAAATAATTAAAATATTTTTTAGCACCAAAATTCAATGAAATTTATTAAATCTTTCCTACTGGGACAATTTTTCGGGACCGAAATTCTTTGGAAATAGTTAAAAGGCTTTTGTATAGCAAAATTCATTAAAATGTTAAATAACTTATATTAAAATTCATATTTAAGTGCATTAAACCAATTTTAGAATCGAAAATTAATTATACAATTAAAGGTTCTTACATAAGAAAGAGGACATTGATTATTAATTTAACTATTAGAACAGCACAGTACTCAAATGAACTTAAATAAAACTGACTTTTCAGAACTAGTATTGTTATCCCAAGTATTATCTCCAGAATCATTCTTACGAGACTATATATTCCAGTTCCTTAAAGCTTAAGCCTATAAATATGATTTTCTTAGGGTTTCTAAACTATTCCAAATCTTCTATGTACGAAAATAAAACCACTTTATATCTCCCTATCCCAGCGGCGATACCACCGAGGCCGATCTGACCCGCGTCTTCAGCGCCTACGGCACGGTAAAGAGCACCAAGATCATCGTGGATCGGGCTGGCGTGAGCAAGGGCTACGGATTTGTCACCTTCGAGACGGAGCAGGAGGCGCAAAGACTGCAAGCAGATGTGAGTACCACTCCTTTGACCTGTTGCTAATGTCGCCTGTTAAACGTTTACCATACAAAAAAAAAAAAGAAAATAAGAAACTGCCAGTATTATGATTTTAATACCGATGAAGCGATCGTGAACATCACCAACAACCTACAAACGATTGAACGAACGAACCTTACAACTCTTATAGAGCTTTTTCAATTGTCGCGTTACGAAAAGATATAAACAAATCACACTGCAACACAACTTAAAATTGTGCTCCGATCTTTTAGGGCATTACCTGACCCATCACACACAAGTACTACTACTATGAGACGTCGGTTCCTCCTACTACTGATACTACTACTACTACTACTACCAACACTCCCCGCGGGGGGGTCCCACATAAGAAATACCTCATATGATTGTCGCCATTGTGCGATATATGATATATGATGATCAGATGTACCGCCTTAGGTACGGACGGCACTTTGTTCTTTTATAAATTTCTTCTTATTGCGTTTTTGTTGAGTTTACGTTTCCGAGTTACGTTACATTTCCGTTGCGTTGCCATTCCGTTACGTTACATTCGATTCCGTTGCGTTCCTTATATCGTTTCATTGCCAGAAACAACAAAAACAAAAAACAACCACACATTCTTACAACACACAATCAACACTCACCCAGTTATATAACCCACATTACTACTCTCCCCAGCGTAGGCAGCCTTACTTTTCCTTCTATATTTCTTTGATCCCACACCCACACACCACGTATCCAAACCTATTGATATATCGAAGTTTGCCCGTTAAGCTAAAAACAAAAAACCAAAAACCAAAATCAAATGCAAATGCAAAACAATGTTGAGTTCGTTGCACCGTTTTTAATGCTCATTTTATGCAATCAATTAAACAATTAGCGATTTTGCTCTTTTGGAAAGCGGTCTCCATAGACTTTATAGACTATAGACTATATAGACAATACCTTAGTGCGTTGCCTTGTTGCCTTAATTCGTTTGATCCAGTCTTGAGTTCCGTTTTGAGTTATTCTTTCGTGTAAAGTTGCATTGTTGGCACATCTTTTCCGTTTTGCCTAATTTGCTGATTACAAAATGAAACGATTGTGTATTGCACATTTTTCCGATTGCGGAATAATTAACGATTCAACGGCAGCAGTAACAATATAAATAATCCAATTCCAACCCCCAGCAAGTAAGTGCGCGCCGTAAAAGTTCCTGGGGATTGTTATATGTATATATATCTTTCGAACCCAAAGTTAGCAGTCCAATCATCTGCTCTCCAGGGCAACCCACGTTCTATCCCAACTGAACCAAACTACACTGGAAAAGCTAATAGTAAGGCAATACATCTTTTTATTTAAGAGAGGTTTTAATATATATATCTTGCAATATTATATTATTATAATAAGGTTCTTAAGTTCAGATGTAAATATATGGTTTTCTGACCGTGTAGCTTGTTGCAACTTGTTTCCTGACTATATAGAGTCAAGATCTGGGCTAGGTTCAGTTCGGTCCATAAAAAGTTCAGCCTCCAGGTGGCTCATTACAAAATGAACTTGTCTGCCATATTTTGTTTTGGCATACTAATTGATTATAATTATTGCATAAGCACTGGCCTGCCCGAGTGATGCAACTTTTACCCATTTCAGGGAAAATTCCCTTACCCATTTTTTCTATTTCCCCCCCCCCCCCCCCTCGATTCTGATGACGATGATGTTCAGAGGCTGAAGCTGCTGAGGCTTCCGCCGTGCTGTGTGGCATATTAAGTGAAAAACTTTTGCCGCTCGTCATTAATATGCATTGTTGTCGTTCTGGTTGTTGTTCCACCTCTTGTTGTTGCTGACTCTACTGGTTGGTAGTGCTGCCCGAGTCTGGGACACGAGTGTCCTTGTGAAAGCAAAGGGAAAGCAGAAAGCAGAAAGCAGAGAGCATAATGCCCGGCGGCAGAACAAGGATAACAACGACCACACTCTATGCAAAAGGCAAAAGCTGAAACGGGCACGTCAACAACAATAAAAACAAGTCCTGGCAACGTTTAACCAAGTTTTATAATTTACACACACCACCACCAACAACCCAAACAGAGTGGAGACAGTATATAACACACATTACACTAATTAAATTTCATTTAGAAAAGTTTAGCATTCAGTTCGAGTTTTTTTTTTCGACCACTTGTACTCATCTAAAGCCACAGCATCCAGCAAAACTGGGGGTTACGCTTTTTGTTTAGTGTTCTCGGTGACCACAATCCCAAAACCATATACGAGTATATATCATATCGGTCCACTCAAAACCGAAAAGACCCCTTCACTCCCCCACCCACTGCGTATACTAATTTTTGTGTATATGTGTTCTATAATGGCAAACTAATCCCTACCAAAAACCCATTGTCACCTCATACATGCATAATTACGCAACACAAATACATATAGATTAGAGCCAAATTTGGGTTCGTAAAATAAACTCGAAACGCACATTTCGAATGTATGAGATTTGCCTACTTCACCAGGAGGGAAGGCTCTTCAATTTTAAATCATTTTAGAGTGTAGAGCGACCGGGCTTTGTTGTCCTTTTTGTGAGCTGAAACAAAAGGGCACCACCGTAAAAGCCAGCCACCAAAAGGATTCTTAATTAAATTCAGCCAAGACAAGAAGTGGTTAAATGGATGATGGGGAAGTGGGGGTGTACCAGGGGTACCAGGGCCTCCTTTTGCCATACGTTTCATCTTTAGTTTACTTTCTCAACTGTTGGCCCTTTGTTAAGGCCCTTATCCTTATGTCGCTGGCCGAGGACGATGGCTCGAGGGCGGCCAACTCGAACATAAATGAAAAGAATGTTTGCCCGGCGGCGGTCAGAAAAGGATACGCGGTGGCAGCGGCGGCTCAGGTTTTCCGTGCCTCGTCCTCGCTTTTCTTTTCATTTCATTTTCCACATTTTGCTCCGTTCACTTTTTTTTTAACGACAAAGTAGCATCTCCTGGGCCCGCAAACATTTGCTTAGGTTAATGGTTATTACCGCTGCCAAGAGGGGTCACCACTCAACCGACTCCCTCAAGGAGTCTGGGCTTATCTCTTTGTGGAGCGGTGTCCTTTTCATGCATTTCATGCGCAAATCACAAGGGTATCAGCCGGTACTAATTGGCAATTAAAGACGAACTTGGCTGCCTGCCTATCTGCCTATCAGCGTTGTTAGTTTTGCCGGAGGAAAAGGTATTAAATGTAAATTGGCTGATTTATTGGGTCGAAGAGATGCTAAATGCATTTTTAAAATGGGATTACTTTCAGCCGAAAGGAACTCGTTGAAAAGGCTTTGTGCAAGAGGTTTATGTACACAAGAAAATTTAAAACTGCCCCTTTATATATATATTTCTCGGGCTAGATTTACATCTTTAACTTGGTGTTGGTGCTATAATTGGTTTTACATTTGTATTATCGTTTGTTTTTTGTATTATATTTAATTGATTTAATTATTATTATTGTTATCCAAGTTGGCAAACACGAGTCGAGAGAAGAAACGATACAAAAAGCAAGCTTTGTTTTCCAAATTGAATTTTGTTCTTTAAATGCTTTTGTGCCTTTACAGTTTATATACATTTTTAAATGAGTTTATTATTCTGGTTAATTAATTTTTTGTGTTTATGTTTGTTGATTAAAATAAACATGTTGTTGAATTTTGTGCCGCGAAAATTGAAAATGAAAATAACGAAACAAAGAGAACAATATAAGTTGGCGATTCGATTTGCTTTTTGAAGCCAAATTAAACAACACAGCAAAAAACAGCGCAAATCTATTTATGCAACATATGTACATGACATTTTGTAATAAACCTTACTTAATTTAAACACACACCACCACACACACCCCCCACAGTATAAACATTTACACCTATATATTTTATATATATATATAACTTTGGTAATGGTATTTTTTGCCTTGGCACGTGTTTCTCTCTCTCTTAGCCATGGCCGTGCCATAAAAAGCAAAAAATGAACAGAAGATTAAAAAACCAAAAAAAAAAAAGACACAAAATAAAACCAAAAGCGTTGCGCATTAATTTTTAACTATTTTTTGAGAACTTTTGATGCTGCTGCGTTCGATTTGAATTTGAATTTCTTCGTTCGGCTTGTGTGTTGATAATGCAATAGATTTGATATTAATGCTCCTCCATTTATGCTTTCTCCCTCTGTCTCTCTCTTCCATCTCTGTCTGGTCGAAAAAAAACAGGGTGAGTGCGTGGTACTACGTGATCGCAAACTGAACATTGCACCGGCCATCAAAAAGCAGGTGGGTAAATCTAAATTTTTAAAATATATTTTCCAAATAATAAAGTGAACTTGTGTATCTCGAACTTAGCCCAATCCTCTGCAGTCAATTGTGGCCACGAACGGAGCTGTCTACTATACCACCACGCCGCCGGCACCGATCAGCAACATACCCATGGATCAGTTCGCAGCCGCTGTATATCCGCCAGGTGAGATACAGATCGTTCTGGGCGGCTTCAGATCCGATAATCTATTGTAATCTCTGCGTTGATGGGTCGTCATCGTTTCTCTAAGTTTCACTTGGTTTTATTGACATTTGTTTTTCTTTTCTTTGTATTTCATTACTCTCTCTCTATTCGAAAAAAAAAAAATACACTTCATCAACACCACCAACTACAACAACCAAAAACACCAACACCATCAATTGGGAAACAATTAACCAAACCTAGTTACTGACTTTACAGCCGCTGGAGTGCCAGCCATCTACCCACCTTCAGCCATGCAATATCAGCCATTCTATCAGTACTACAGTGTGCCAATGGTGAGTGCGATTGAAAAGAGTGCAGATAAGGTCAGAATAATAGCGCGGGAGATAATGGTTTTGGTCTGATTTGTAGGGCAATATATTTGTTTACTAGTTTTTTGTTTATAGCCTTTTAAAGATAATTGTTATAGAATTAAATTAATATATATAATACTATAATACTATAATAATATAATATAATACTATAATAATTTAAAAAAATAATGGTCATATTATAGGTCAATTTGTTTGTTTATTAGTTTATGACTTATAACTTAGTAAAGATAATGGCTATAAAACTAAACTATCTTAATTTCATATTTTAACAAATTTTAAAAATATTTCTTTGAAGTTCTTAAAATAGTTGGCCGTATTAAAGGTTACTATAACTAAATAATAAATATGAGTTGCTAGCTATCATCTGATTGTTGAAAAATAAATAAATCTCTGCTATTATTCTCACCACAACTGTATAAGCGAAAAAAGACTTATATAATCATTCTTAAATTTTCCCTTGCAGAATGTACCCACCATTTGGCCTCAGAATTACCAAGGTGAGTCGCATTGAGCCAGCTTCACAGTATTTAGTATCTCTCGCTGGTCGTTTTGCCGTTTATCGTAGCCTACACATATCGGTATTTGCTTTCTTTTCTTTCATTTTTTCTTGGCGCACCACCACCACCAACTACAACAACAACTACAACAACCACCAAAAAATCAACCACCACAAAATAGGTTAAATCCAAAAAAAAAAGAAACATAAAGTAAACAAATTTTCGTAGTCGCCAATTTTTCGTTGAGAGCTGCCCTGAATAATAAAACCATACCAACAACTAAAACTACAACTGCAACGACAACTACAACAACAACAATCTGCGACAACAACAGCAACAACTACAAGAACAACAATACCACGCTATATGCTATATATATATATGCCCCTCAACTCTGATCGAACTGCAGCAGCAGCCGCACTCTTAGTTTATAATTTTAGTTGATTACGATTATGTTAAAATGCCTATGATTTAATTTAATTTATGCTAAGTTTGGAGCTTTAGTTTTGGCCACACACACTAAAAAAAAATATGTACATGTAATGTAAATTAGTTGAATGCCATAGCAAGGGAAATACTAGCTATACTTTTTTTGTATATCTTCGATTTCTTTCGATTGGTTTCCATTTTTTTCGGTTTTGCTTGCTGTAAATAGCAGAGAATGAATGTAAATAGTAGTAGTCGGCACAATCACTTTGCTTCTATCAATATATATTATACAAAATACCGATTTAAACCATATAAATTCCTAGATATATGAAGTTTCTGCCAAATTTTTTTCCGAATATTTTGTAGGAATTTATCCATGTTAACTTTGAGGATGCAGCAACAGCAACAATAGTGATGCTACTACTACTACAACAACAAAAACAACAACAACAACAACAAAGCCACAACAACAAAAGTAAACTAAAAAGCATAAATAGAATTTATATAAACTCACCAACAACAACACACACACACACACAGAGACAGAAATACGCACCACAGCTGCAATTTCGGAAATGTTTAGTCAAAGGAAATCATATATTGAAGGTAGAAACAGAAGCTCTGGAAGGACACTCACCCACACCAGCACACCCGCACACACACATAGGGAAAAGCAAGGAAACCATTGCAAAATGCTGTAAAGTAAGCTGCTTATGTTATTAGAGATGTGGCAGTGTGCTGGTGTGAGTGATGGGGGATAACATTTTGGTAGAGGAAACATTTATGATGTGCAATTAGCGGTGAAACACAGGGGTGGGGAAAGGGGGGCTATACCATACGGAACGTTGACAAAACTGCAGTGTGTGTGTGTGTGGTAAGTCAGCAAGTGAAAGACAGAAAAATATACAGTGGTCGGCATAAGTATTTTGACAAAATAAAAGTTAAGTATACTCATAACTTGAATTTACTTCTTGTAAACTATAGGCATCAATGGAAAGGTAATTTCAATGCCGTTTGAATGATACAATACATTTCTTTACCCATTCAGTACTTATTGAAAAGGACGAATTTGTGTAAATCAACTTTGAAATTTAAAAAAAAAACTTTTTTCCTCGTCTTGAAAACTTAAATTTTTTGATGCAAAAAGTTTCTTCAAACAAAAATAATAGTAACTGCAAAAAGAATTTTTCAAAAATCATTTTTCTTATATTTTTTATGAATTTTTGAAAATGCTTAAAAACAGGCATTTGAGCCATATTTTTGTCTTTTTCATACAAATTTTTTCCGACATTGTCACCTTCAAAAAATCATAAAAAATATAAGAAAAATGATTTTTGAAAAATTCTTTTTGCAGTTACTATTATTTTTGTTTGAAGAAACTTTTTGCATCAAAAAATTTAAGTTTTCAAGACGAGGAAAAAAGTTTTTTTTTTAAATTTCAAAGTTGATTTACACAAATTCGTCCTTTTCAATAAGTACTGAATGGGTAAAGAAATGTATTGTATCATTCAAACGGCATTGAAATTACCTTTCCATTGATGCCTATAGTTTACAAGAAGTAAATTCAAGTTATGAGTATACTTAACTTTTATTTTGTCAAAATACTTATGCCGACCACTGTACATGATGTAGAGGCAGCGGGGGGAGAACTTAAAACCATATTTAAACTATACTATATAGGAAACATCATGCTAAATACACACAACTGGATTATACAGAGGCAGCAAACGTGGAGAGCACTCACTAAAACCAATACACCACAAGCACACACACACACACGCACTCACAGGACACTCACGAACAGGACAAACACACTTATATACATATATGCTATATAGGGAATAACTGAGTAAAGTGCATAACAAACACACACGTACATTTACTATATATGGTAGCTAAGAAGCGGGGTAGCGATCGAAGATTAAAGACATAATATTATGCATAAATTAATTTATATACATATATACAATACATATAAAGCGTAAAGTAATTGTAACTCGTAACTGTAACTGTCCTACACAGACACATACAGCAATACAAAGCAAAAAGATGAATAAGCAAAGGAGACGACAAAGTCAAGCAGCAAAGCGAACACACACTAAAACACAAGCACACGCACACTCTCTCACACACACGCACGCACACGCACACACTAACGAGTCCTGAACAGAGGGTCAAGGATATTTTATAAGAACTGCCCTTAATTCTCCGATCAGAATTCGTTGAGAAGGAAAACCTAACTTGTAAGCCAAGCAAAAGAAAACTGAACGAAATTTTAGTCTAAACGAAAATACTAAAGGGACGACAAAGTAAAGATCATAAAATCTAGCCACATAAGCCAAGCAAAAAGTGAACTAAATACAAAAAAAAACAAAAACAAAAACTACAATAAAGATATTCAAAATATGCTAGCTAAAAAAAATGCGAAAAACATACACATAACTCCCGGCCAGTATAAACGGGAGGCATATATTAGAGAGACTATTAAAGGAAAGCTAAACTCAAAGCTCTAGCGACAAGGAAAATAGATAAAAAAAACTCAAGCAATACATAGACACTCATAGGTGTGTGTTACACAAGAATATATAGTTAAATATATACAAAAAGCAAGCAAACGTAAAATAATATAAATAATTTAATAAACTAATGTACAAGTGGAATCAAGCAAAACAAAACTCTGCGAAAATGTTGATTTTTATCAATTCTGTTTTTCTACCACTCACTTAAGATTCTGTTGTATCTATTGTTATGATGATGGCATCAAACTAATCAAAAACACGAACGGAGAAAGCGAGATGTGTTAACCAAAATTATTTAAAGTAATGCAAGACGCGTTGGCCAACAATTTGCGGGGGCAGCCGGCGACCTGGGAGCGAATTCCATTCAAAATTGGTGCATAATTTGGCTGAAATGATGAATACCTTAGCGGAAAATTCGAAATGAATATTTACATACATATACGTATATGCCTTATTGAACGAAACTAAATTATTTGCCCACTAAATACTGTTATCGTATTGTGACGAACGTAATAAACCAACCCAGAGGTTTCAAAAATACCTGCTAAAAACAGATGTCGCCGAGGTCGCCCCCAAAATCTAAACACTTGAGACTCGCTGCCGCCGCAAATGGTCAGCGCCGTGAAGTTGTTGACAAATTTTTACTAAATTGTTAAATAGTTAAATACAAAAACATTTTTAAATCGAATTGTAACAATAATTAGAAATCACTCTTTGTTGAAACGAAGCAAACACACAAAATGTAATGAAATGGAAAGCAATAATTCACTTAGGCATGCTCTAGTTAAAAACTAAAAACTGAAATCAAGTCGAAGAAGCAACATAGAAACCACCAACCAAGAGTACTTACATGTATGTCAGTCAATAGGGATTTTATTTAGTTCGAAGGCACGGGTTCGAATCCTGGGCACACACGCCCGGGGAATCCAAATTGCTGGGCGGGGTGAAAAGCGGGCGTAGAAATTGAAGAGACGGCCTAATTTCGAAATGAGTTCAATTCACTCTTTTATCCAGCCATCCCAGCAATTTTATCTTCCGCAGACTAATCAGATAAAGATCAGATCATAACTAATAAATCCAAGGCATAACTTAAGTATATACGTGATATTTTGAAATGCGAAAATTCATAAATAAATTGTTTAGGTTTAAAACAATATTAAATATATTATACAGATATATACATACATACATATATACATTATAAAGATAATGCCGAGGCATAATTAAAACCATAACGATTAATTAATTAAAAGTAATGAATGAACATTTTTGCTGACAAAACAAACAAAACAAAAACAAAAACCAAGAGACGAGTAAAATGTTTGTAAACTCAATTTATTGTACGACTTGAATGAAGGAGAGCGAAAAGAAGTTCTTAAGTTTTTACTGAACAGCAGCAAAGAGCAGAGAGCAGATTGTCCCATCGTAAAAATCTATTTAGTTTATATATAGTGAATATTTATATTATATATACATATATTAAATGAACAAATGGCAAGTAACAAACAAACCAACAAAAAGAAATAGCAATTAGACGAAAGTAAAAGGAAAGTGAAAAATTATATATATATACAATACATATATATCATAGCGCAAAGAATAATATATATTTTAATGAAGGAACATCAACTGATTAAGTGCAGCTCAACTAAGAGCACAAAAAATGTTTTTAGACTAAGTACCTACCTACCTAAATGAATTCAGCAATTACATAATATACAAGAGATAGACGAGAACGCTGAAAAAACGCGCAGGCCCAGAAGGCAGATTAGTTTCTACTTCTATGGAGTCTAATTTGTATAATTATACATACGTGCATATTACGAGGATAATGCCCCATGATCATCACAAAAAAGAGAAAGTAAAACGAAACATATTTAACCACATACACACCCACACACACACACTATACTACCTATAAATATAGAAATGAGAAAGAAGAAAAGAACGCATAAATAGCAATAACAATAAAGCAACAGCTACTTAATAATTTTAGCAAAATGCAAAACACAAAAATACGAGATGAAAAAAATGAATAGCAAAATATTTGGTTTGCGTTTATTTAATTTTTTCCCCTCTTCGCTTTTCGTTTGGTAACATTGTACTTGGATTTTTACTACGTTTATTGAATCTTGAGTGAGTTTTTTTGAAACCACCACTGGCACTACTTCCCCTCTCCCTTTCCCCTCTCAGATTTGTAATTCAGGGCACCATATATATATTTTATACAGAGAACCACTCACCAATGCTGCACCCGACGCCCACGAACCCACATCAAACGCATCCCCAGTCGCACCCACAAACGCCCTGCTGGAGTATCGAGGATCTGAGAGATACCATGCCCAGGGTATAGCTTCCGATGGATGGGTTATCGACGGTAGAAGTAGCAGAAGAGGGGGTTACGGCAAAGGAGACACAAAGAACTCGGGACAGAAGACCAAACTCTGCAGAAAAAATCAAAATCGGAAAATATCAAGGAGGAGTAGGGGACTGGAGAACGGGAAAAGGAATATGGTGTCCGAGGGTAGGGGACCTCAGAAGAATCGTCTCGAAGCGAATACGAACCGAAGCCATGGCAATAGAAAGTGGGATCCTGAAGACACTGACGACCCCCCATAAAGCCCCTCGGTTTCTAGTTACTTTCTTGTTTTTTTTTTTAATTTCGAAACTTGCCCCACCAATCCAAAAAACCTTCACGCTTACCACCCCATCGGGGACCTCGTTACTTGTTCCTAAGTTGAGAATGTTCTATTCGTTTTTCGTTAAGTTTTTTTTTCCAGTTTTTCGTTTTTGGGCAGCAAAGGGGTGTGTAAACGAATGAGCAAAATGTGAGGGCGAGTATATAGAAAAGGGCCCAAATTAGCAAGCGGGGTAACATCATCATCATCAACGTCGTTTCCCATCACATGTGACAACACCATAGCCATTCTGAAGCACAACCGAAGCATATCCTAAACTTCTTCAAAATTGGACGCCCCAAGTGACTATACAGCAGCAAATCATACGAACCGCCAAACCCGAAGCTATATCGCCCGATCTGAGCTCTCGACCGACCCCCAAGCAATCCTCTTGACTGATGGACTCGCGCCTTATAAGCATAGCAATCTGAAAAACGTTTCGGGCTCTGTTGCCTCTTCAGGGTCTTACGATGAATAATATCTTCGATCCCTGTGTTCTTTTGAGTTAACTTTTCAAAATTTATGCAGTTTCATCTTTAATCTTGATTCTTACTTGATTTTTCGGACCTAATGTATTACCCAAAATTCGTTTTAGTTTCTGTGTGTATAGAATTTATTCCAAATTATAATTGAAAGTGTTAATTTTCCGATTTAGATTCTGATTATCGCATGTCATTCCTTAAAGCTAATAAAAAAAGAGCCCGAAACAAAAGCTACCTTGGTTTATTTTCTTATCTTGTTTGGTTTATTATTTCCTTTTCAGTTCTTCCTGATCAAGTGTAGCATACTTTCCAGGTGCTGCGAAATACAAAAAGCAACGAATCTTTCAGTAGCATGACAGTCGAAAAGCAAATCGTTAGGCAAACGATATGATAAAATAGTTGAATTAAACGGTTGTGTCAAATTAGCTCTAATCTCAATGTGGAAAATCAAGAAAATCGAAGGCAATTTATTAGGACTAAACTTGTCTAAACTCTAAATGTAGTTCAATTACGATTGGTTTGCTAAGCTCGCTCGTCTTTAACTCCTATCTCTCACTACCGTGTGTAAACTTTAATCTTCCCGAATGCGATCAACCAAAGTAATTATAATCTATACGAGGCATACTAAAACAAAATACACTTAGGCGATGGTTAGTATATGCGAAATTATATACATATATTGAAATGTACAAGAACAATATCTCAATGGCGTCTCAACACAAGAAAAAAAGAATAGGCGGTAATCGGATACCAAATTATAATATTTACGAATGGGTCAGATAAGAAATGGAAGAGCCGAACATTTTTACATAAGAAAAATGCATTTTTTAACAAACGTCTACGTGTGAATTGAATAAACCTTATATGTGTATACACGCATATATTATATATACATTTTATTAAATATATATATATATATATGTATATGAGCAGCAATTTTTTATAACAAGAAGCGGCCCGAGGGGAGCGAGAAGATGGATTCAAGAAAGCAGCAGAAACACCCTGCCCAGTGGGCGTTCGTGCTACGAGGCTTCACTGTGCTCCGTGTGTGCGCGTTAAAACGTTTTTGAAGTAAAATTTAATTTACACAAGACTGACGCTAAAAAATAACTAAGAATATTAAAAGTGTACTAACCGTTTACGAATTTTTCAAATGCCACACACGGAGTGGGTGGAGGTCAGAGGTCAAGAGGCGCACGGAGGATGCAGATTGGAGAGCTTGCTGTGGGCGCCGCTTTGTATATGGTTATATTATATTGTACTTAATAAACGGAAAACCTGAGATATATATTATATATATTTATATTTACAATAAAGAAAAAACCAAGCGTAAAACTAAAACCCAAGAACTACAAAGGCATAATTTATGAACAATTAAAAGAAGCGAAATGAAATTAATGGTAAATAACAAAATATACAGTGTTATTTTTATTTTTATGATATTGTACTTACATTAGTAACTAACAAACGTAACGGCGCAGCAATAATAAATAAATTAATTAGCAACCAGAACTAGGCAAAAAAATAAAAATAAAAGAAAACCCCACAAGAAAATGTGATGAATATTGTATAAAAAATAATTGAAAAGTCCCATCATCCGGAAGACACGAAAATCTGAGTTTTGGTAGATCATTATTTGGCAGAGTAGTAGAATCGCTGGATCGGACGAGCCTAAGAATACAATAAACGTGCAACGAAGTCTTTTTAGATTTATCAAGGATTAACCTTAACCACACATAGGTGCATTACGTAGTTCTCGAACCGAGGCGCACATGGCGCTTAAATGTGTTTGGATTATTGTTGTATTTAGTGATCCGTTGGGTCCTTAGCCACAATTACACCCGCATTATGATATCTGTTTTGGATCGTTGTTGTCAGCAAAAGTATCTTTTTTAAATTACGATTTCTAACATATACAGAGCAATTTCTAGAGCGAGATCTCGATGTAGAGGCAAAACATGGCAAATGGTGAAAAGCAAAACGACAACAAGAACAAAACAAAGCGGTTTTTCTATCAATGTTGAAAGCGAATGTGTAGGAAATATTTAACCATATATACAACAAATATAAATTGTAGCTAAAATGGTTTCATGTAAACGAAATTGTTGAGTATTTTTAGTCACGAGAGAGAATCGAAGTAAACGGAAACAGACATCCCCAAAAGCAGATACAGATAAAACGAAGAATTTACAAACAAATTTGCAAATTTTATGCATTTCTCTTGGATTTCCCTTTCGGTAGATTTATTAGTCGACCTTGCTTCCACAAATATTTGCACAGAATTTCGTTTATTGCCTTCTGCTGACAAAACTGTCCACTCATTTGATTTACCCCCTACCATTATCCTGCCTTCCGAAATGCCGAAATTCTGTTGCAAAATATATAGAAGTATTACAATTAAATCGAAGTGCATGTTGCACATTGTGAGAATCTGTGCTGAAGCCGATGCAGGATATATAAAAATACACTTGTAGAAAATCGAGATACCGACGCCGCGATACAGATACCGATACACCTATGTTAAGCCAATGAATGTGCTATAAACCGAGAGATAGGATTACAAAAAACGAAAATACATAGCAAAGATTAGCTGAAGAGTAATGAAAATACTAGGCAAATTATACTTTTAGCTAAAATCAAGTGGAACTAAGAAAATGTATCCAAATTCTTCCGTAAAAGAAACACATTTCTAGCAAACAATTTACCGTACATAAGAGTCTAATATACATACACTATACTGAGCAGCATAAAAAAAGTAGAGTCAAGGAAATACGTAAATCGGACGACACACATATAGGCGACACTCCCGAGAATCCAGAGAAGTTACAGATCAAGCAATTGCAGCCCACTACGGAAATGATATCAGCATGGCGAGGGGAGATTTGAGGGGGCATAGAAGGAGTATGGAGTAGGATTAGCAATAGCAGAGGGGACAATTATAAAGAAAAACCCAACTGATCTCTACTGTGTTCTATGCTTTAGAGGGGACATACATAAGTAAAGTAAAAATAATAAAATATATTAATTAAAGTTGAAAAACCAAAGTATTACAATTTTGAGCTGCAATATTTTTTAATCAAAAACCGAATGGAAAATGGATTTAATAAAAGTAAATTACAAAGATAATAATTAATATATATTTTTCTCTTTTGAGATAAACCAAACGAAAACTGTTTTGATGTGAATTGAGTTAGGCAACAAATAAACGAGGTCATAAAATAACATAACATATTCCAAGAAGTATCAAAACGGAAACCAAAGCTAGCTAAGAAAATGCACAAAGTTTTGTGTGTATTTTTTCGGTTTTTATTCATGTGTGTAAATCTTCCGTGTGCAAAAACAAAAATAAAAGATGGAAAATGAGGAATACCAGAACTACACTACACTACAAAAGCAAAGCAAGACACTAAGCCCAACTGAAATTGTCAAATATGAATTAATATATATGAGGTCTATATGAGTATATATATTTAGATAACAATTATATTATATATATACATATATATATACATACATGTGTGCAAATTATTCAGATCCATCAAAATACGATGCGGAAAGGAAAAAGTCTCTATATATATTTAGTAAAATTATAACGAAAGAAAAAATGAATACGTAGTACAACGGCAAGCGAAATAAAAAGTATAAAGCAAAACATATAAGAGAACTCAAAATTCGAGAAAACGGAAAAGCAAAAAAATGAATAGCGTAAAAAAATAATTATTTATAAAGGCTGTAATTTTAAGTAAAAAGATCAACCCGATAAACATAAAAAGGCGCAAAAATTAAACCAAAAAAATAAGAAAACCAAACCAAAAAATTTAACGTCAACATATTTCACCCACAAAGCAAATTAAATTAACTAAAACCAAAAGAAAAAACTGAGAATATACTATAAAAAATAAGTAAGAACGATATCTAAAAACGAAATTATAAAGCTAAATGAAAAATTATATGAAATAATTACATACAACAAAGAAACTAAAGCATAAACATAAAACCCAAAAAAATATATATACGAGAACTCAATGTATGTAATAAATATAAAACTAAATAAATAAAATCTTAAAAAAGGAATAAACCGAAGGAATGTTTAGACTTTTTATTATAAAAGAGATACTCAGAGATTTATGTCATTGCCTTTGGAGGTGATGACGCATTTAGTAGACCCCTGACAGACTTCGATCGAGAAAAACGACAAGTAGTATTCTCTTATCTATCCGCTAGAATGCATTTATTTAATCTTTGTTTGTTTTTTTTATATAATGCCAAGGTACATGAAAAGACGTAGCGCCAGCTTGATTTAGATTCGATTAACTCTTATTGGCTTAGAGAATACTCCATTGAATAAATACAAAGGGCCCAAAAAAAATTATGTCTATTGCGACATTAGGAACATGTCAAGGTCGTAACTAGAACTATTAAAATTCTCCATTAATCCCGGATGTAGCTGCGGTTGTAGTTCTGCAGCCGGACACTTTGGGGGGCTTTTTGGCTGCGATCGAAGTTCTGCAACTTGTTGGTCTTCAACATCCGGGGATTGGGTCCGGCGGAGGTACGCCAGTAGACCGTCTGCACCGCATTCCGTCCGGCGATATAACGCGTGGTAGCGCCGATCAAGTGGTTCACCTTATTAGCAGAAGACATCTTGGGACTGAGTGTTCTTTAATGTTCGTTTGGTATCACAGTTGGATTGCTTTCGCTATAGAGTGTAGCTCTATATTTTGGTTTTTTAATGGATCCGTCCGATCATTGGCGCGCTCGTTTCGTTTCTGTGGCCTCAGTTTGCTCCGGATCCCGTATTTATAGCGATGCCTTATCAGCACTTCTATACTGGCGTATGTATGGTCATTATCTTCCAAGTAGTTGGGGCTTATCAGGTGTTGCTCAAAAGGGTTGCCAATTGATTAGCCAACGACCAGGCCATTATTTGCAGGCCATGCAACTGAATGCAATGCGAAATGCGACGCACTTTCAGCCAAAGTTTGTTGTTTGTCTTTTTAAAATTGTTTTGTATACTCTTAGAGGATAGTGTCTAGACTTGTATTCGTAACCAGAAGGAGAAATTGCAATTACACTTCCCAAGTGCAGCTCAAAGTCCAAAGGCTGATCTCTACAGCTGTGCTAATATTGCACAATTGAATACATACTCCTCGGGCGATGACGTAAATCGTCATTAAAAGTATGTACAGTCGAACATCTGCAGACCGATCTGACCTAATTAAAAAATGTTGACCCATTTACTTAGGCTCCGAGCAAACTAAGATTATTAGTTGAGCTTTGTTGAACCTTATGAAAAATGCTAGCAACATGTTCAGCCCTGCCAGTATTTTAAAATTGTTTTATTTACCTTTACTGGTATTGTATACTTGCAATATAAAGTATATTGGAAATATCTATAAATATATAATTAGTTAAATGTCCAAAAAAATAAAATAAAGTTCTTTAATCTTCTTTAACCAAAGTGTATCTTAGTCTGAGATATCTGTATCTAATAGATATCATCCTAGACTATTTGCTATTTAAAATTATCTGAGAGGAAAAGCAAAGTGTTGTAGGTCATGGGTTCTGGGTTAGAGGGGTTCATCTGTAAATGAAACGATTCCAAGACAAATTTAGCTGGCTCATGGCTGCCATGACAAGGGTCAGATTAACCTATATTAGACACATCCTCCTCGGCTGATTGTGCCTCCGGACCGGGGTCTAAGATATGCTCCATCTACTTAATTCTCGATTCTTTTGTGTAGTAATACTATCATGAGCCCTCTACGTGTGCGGCGAGCTCTTATCAGTTCGTGAGTCGCCGGCAGCCTGTGAAATATTATTTTCAAAACAAAACGTCAAGCAGGCACACGGTCTATGACTGCAATCAGGCGTTGTAAAATCCGGCAGAAAGTGTGCGGGTAAAGAATCGTTAAGTATATGTCAACAATAACAAAAAAATACAATAACCTATGATCGCACACCAAGTTCAAGTGCGATTCAGTCTTAGCGGGGGCTGAGCAATATCAATTCTAGCCCTTATCTAGCCCTGGCACGTTGTCTGGTTGTGCTTCAGAAACCAATGCATTCTGCTTTTGGAAATTAAATTAATCATCGCGATCATTGGGAATATTTTAGTGCCAAAACTTTTCCACACAAGCAGAAAGAGCTTGTTTACTTTTTTACGAGTGTGTCCAGACTTTTTAGAGTTTACGCTAGGCTTTTTTTGGACTGATAACAAAGTGGGTCCCCATCTATGCCAAAAACCTTATCAACAAAGAAACAAGAAATTAGCAATAAAAACAGGGCAGAGCATTGTTTATAAAAATAGCAATCGCCAGACTTTTGCACTTCGGCAAGCTCTCATTCAAAGATCCCAGTAAAATCGCGGGAATTTCACAGGCTATCGACCAGATTGTATGGCTTCGATACCAGGGGGCCTTAACACTTTTTTATTCGGAATATAATCTCCTGATTATAGCATTTAGCAGATGCCCGTTGCCTAGGCCTGATAAGTATCATCTGCTCGTTTTTTCGGTAACTGCTGATAGTGTAAAAAACGAAATGTTAACAAGGCAATCAGACCGGCAAGTGGCATTGGCTTTCGATGTGTGTGACTGTGTCACCACGGCGTATGAGTAATATTTATATATCAATTTTGGGCAGTACATTTCCGTTGTCTACTTTTGGGGTCTGGCGATCTATTAAAAAGAAAAAAAGAGAGCGAAAAACCCCATAAAGGGTAAGAACCGAATTAGTTCCGGCATTAGTGATACCAAAATTCCAATGAGCGGGTGGAGATCCCTGCTAATTGAATTAAGCAAACACTTAACGCCTACAACTAGCCAACGGCTAATGCCCACTTAAGTCAGCCCCGTCTTCGTCGTAATTGAATTTAATTGACAAGACGACCAATTAAAACGGAAGCAATGTGAGTTAGTTTTCGGGGAGTGCATTCGACGATCTCGGTACTGTATTGCTTAAGTAATTTATACATAAATTAACGTAATATGGCTGGAATCATTAAATACGCCGGCTGAAGATCGACGTTTTGGCGATCCCCCTCCAGCTCACTGGCCACGCCCCCAGGCAAGGCGGACGACCAGGAGAAGGGCGAAGAGGGCGTAGAGACTACCGCCCAGCTGCCCACATCCGTTGCAGACCTTGCGAATGGTCTCCGTGTAGAGACCACGGCGGGAAAGCAGGTTCCTGATGCTGCGCAGCTCCTGTAAAATAAGGAAAAAGAGTAAATTGATTGGAATTCCGGAAGAAATTTCTAAAGGTTCTTATCATTTACTAGTTTATATGCAACACGCAATCAAGTAAACTTTGCTAACCTTTTGATATACAATTGTTTTGCATATAATTTCCTTATCAGTCAATACCTTTCACTAAAAATGTATTTGTAATTCAAGGAAATAAATAATAGCTCGACGTTGACGCAATTAAACATATTATTTAAGTAGTTTCTCTATACTTAAAAAATATTTTCATAAGCTTTTGTTTTTTATAACGCGGATGTTTTTTTGTTTTTGTTTTTTTGCATTTGAGGCATTAATTGATAACGTGAAGTGCAGAAAATCTATCACTACATTAATAAGAAGAACCCGTTTCAAAAATATTGAGCCTGTTTGGATTTATACTTTCGTGAAATTTTGTAGAATTCTTTCGGTCAATAAGTTATATCATCTGAACCGGTCTATTACAGTTAAGATTACTATATGCATATGTAAGTTCAAACTAAAATTCGTTAGTCCCAATCACAATACCAATGAAAATAATGAAATATATAAGCAAGTTACTCACATCTGAACTGAGCCCAAGGCGATTGCGGGTAAGGACCACCGTGTAAATAGAGCTCTTTACATCGTTGCCGCAGAAGGTGAGCACCAGGTGATCGTTGACGGCTTTTACCACCTGGACGGTTCCCGTGAACTGGGTGTAGGTATTCAGGGCCACCAAGGATCCTCGCTGATCCCCGATATTGGACCACTGGCCGGGCTGAGAGGTGGTGTAGTTGAAGGTGTACTCCAGATTGCTGTCCCGCTCGCTCCACACCAAACGCAAATACTTCTGCTGGCCCTGATGGGATCTCAATGGGTACTCATCGCTGTCCTGGTATGAGGATTGAGTGGTGCTGGTGCGTCCATAGTTGTTTTGATTCCTGTTGTAATCCTGGGACCCATAGCCATAGCCGCGATTTGCCTGGCTCTGACGGATCTGTTATATATTTAACATGTTTAGATAGCTAGAAATAGGTTTTTGCGAGGTTTAGGGAAGCTCACCTGTTCGGTAACATCGGCCAGATGGATTATCACACACGAATCGTACTCGTAGGTCCCAGGAAAGTCTTGGGTGTGCACGATGATCTCGCTGCCGTACCAGAGGCCCATTATCTACATATGCAGAGAGGCTGGGCATTATTACACACTCGTATGAAAGCGAATGGGGGTCATTTGTGCGATTTGCATGCCACTCGCTGTGCGTTCAATTAAATGCCCACAATGAAAAAATAAATGAGCAGGGCTCAGAGCTGTACAGCATTGACATTGGGCGCACTCTGGGCGCAAAGGGTTAATTAGAACAAATCGACCATAATTGCATTAGCCAGCAATGAGTGTTTCGTATTTAAATGAGCCTATATATAAAGGCTGGCTATATTAGAAGCTGATAGTTCCTGACTTATAAGGATAATTTCTTATATCTTATATCCCTTTCACCTGTTCCAAATCCACCGAGTTCTGAGGATTAATGTTCATGCAGCGCAATTCCGCGTTACTACGTTCTGTGGTGGAAAATCCCGAACCACCGTATAGTCCATACTGATCCACTGCCATTGAGCCCCAAAAGAGGCCGAAGATCGCCAAGTAAGCCAAGGATTTGGTAAACATTTCGGAAAACTGTCCTCTTGCTACTGATAAGCCACCGAATCCGATCTGTTCCAGATGAAATCTCACAATCAACTAACAGAGAGATCCAACGTGTTGATCGCTCAGTCCGCAGACCGCACTCAGAGAGAGAAGAGATACCCCTAGGAACCGCCCGAGCGCACTCTTTCGCTCAAAAAAGCATTATTAAAAAACAACCAGTCTCGTTTTCCACACAGATAAATAAATTATATTTTTGTTATAGCTTTCAGAATTTTTGCATATAAAAAATCTATTTTTCAATAAACAAGGTCTTTTCAAAAATATGATATACTAATCATTTTTTGGAAGAATGATTTTCCATATTTCACTATAGATATGCAAACAGTGAAATCTGTTTCTAATGCGATTTGGATTTTTTATGTTTATAGCTTATAATTATAATAATATTTGGAGTGCTCCTAAATGTATAATAAAGTTATTTTCAGTAACCCAGATAAATAGGTATTATGACATTCGTCATACAATATTTTTTTAGAACATTTTAGTTCCCAATTTGTCTCAGTGCATTGTGGCAAATTGTTGTATTAATTAAGTTAATTGTAGCGCTTTCCAGCCGATCATCCAATCGCGCGTGCAACGCCCGCACAATGCGAGTAAATGCGCGTAAACAGCTCGGGAACCCCGGTCTCCACGACCCCTTCTTCACCAGACCGCCGGGTCTCCCCTTTGACCGCTCGTTTCTGGTGTCAATTGAGTGCCTGTTCCGCTCCTCCGGTTGGGCCAATTGATCCAAAAAGTGGAACAGAGCAGCCAGGAGAAGAACTCGGTGAGAACCGAGTGAATCCAGTAGAGATCTCTCTGCTGAATGGGGGATGAGTCAAAAAACATTGCAGACTTGTGAATTAAATCATTGTCGACGATGTTGTTTGTTGTGCGTGCGATTGTTGTATTCCCGGCTAAAATTCGTCTTGTTGTTGTGCGTTTTATTAGCATTGATTATGGATTTAATTCATTTTTCTGTGTGAGTAAATAAATGACGAGTACGGGTTTGCAGTCACTAATGGGTAGATGTAAATTCACACGATTGAATTAAAATTGCTGGAGTTCCTAAATATTTAATACGTTCCAAGCAAAGATTTCCAACTTAATAATAGGTTTGATGAAGAATTTTGATCTGATACACTTGAACGGATGGTTTATATTAATTTATATTAATTCCTTAACCAATGATTAAAGTTTATAGCAAAGCTCCGAAAAAAGTTGACTTTGGATCTTAAAATTGGTGTCAATACGCTATTTACCTAATCAATTTTGGTTCTTCTACTTGGAAATATCTGTCGAAATTTTAAGTAAGGTACAAAATTGAAAATCCCTTAATACAAACAAGTTTTGAAACTTATTTTTTAAATAGTCTGCTTTATTTGTAAACTCACTACAAATTTCTTAAACAACAATAGTCATGTAACATGCTGGATTAAAATGCTAGAAAATATGTTCACTTAAAAGCGTTTCAAGCTCTCATTAATTTTCTCGTAGATCCAATCGATATAGTGATTGACACGGACATAGACACCCGGCCTGTTCTTAAAGCCGCAGTGCTGACCCCACGAAATAAGGCCGTACAAAGTCTCGCCATCTGGAAATTTATATTTAAAAACTAATAGTTAATGTCTCAGAACAAAAAAAACCTATTCATACCGTCATCGGAGCAGACAAGCGGACCGCCTGAGTCACCTTCGCACGCGTCCACACTCTCATCCATGGAGCCCGCACAGAACATGCCTGAAATAAAGTATAGTATGGGGGTTATTTCCTGCACAAACTAGTTCTACCCATTAAATGGTTCAGTAATCATGAAATAGTACAAGTGCTACACACCTTCCGCCATGGCCGATCCATATACATTCGATTGCTTGCAGACATTATCTGCTAGAATGGGAAGCTCAGCCGATCCTAAAACTTGAGCAGGAGCTAAATAATCAAAATCAAAAGCAATATTATTTATTGATGTTCAGGCATCCCTAAATTTAGATTCACTTACTGGACACTCCCGATTTGATGGAACCCCAACCGGAAATGGTGCACTTGCGGTCCTGGACAAGCTCAGCCTTTTTATCGGGCAGACAAATGGGCTGGATGTAGTCACTGAACTTTAGGGGAGTCTTTAGCACCACCAGTGCAATATCATTATTCATGTGGGTTCCCTTGCGGAACTCCTCGTGTATGTACCAGTTCTCAATGAACGTATCCACCTCGGAGGACTCTGCTATATTGGCATAGTGATCTCCGACGCGGACAAAGTAGGCTCCCTTAGAAGTTCCATAGAGACAGTGGGCGGCTGTGAGGAGATGGCGCTTGGAAATCACCACTGCTCCACACCAATGGCTGGAGATTCCTCCACGTCCACGGGTTCTCAAGGTGGCCTGCCAGGGATGACGTCCCCGCTGAGCCACATTACCCCTGACCACGCGCTCCTCCCGATGGGCATACTCATCGGTCAGGTCGTCCTTGAAGATTCCGCAACGACGGGGTGTATGCAGGGCCTTACTAGATCGCTCCCACAGGCCTATTTGAGAATAGCTCCTGGCTGCGGCTTCCTCTGCCACCGTCCTACCACCTTTAAGTTGGCTCTGGGAAAATCTTTGACTGCGAGGTGGTGGCCCAGCCGTGCAACGCAGTGCCACATCTTCGGTGTGGTTGCAGTTACTTTCACCCCAGTTCCAGTGGTTACACAGATCAATGGAGGTCTCGTTTCCGAAACACATAACCTGATCTAACCAAATGGGTCCGTTGCCAATGCCATAGATGTTTTTCTCGATTTTCTAGGGAATATGTGAAACAGGTTAAGATTATTGAACTAAAAATAGGTGATATTGCTATACCGCTGGTCCATAGAAACCCATGGAGTTGCAGGCAACTTGGGCAGCCTTCAGGTTAAAGTCATCATCGCAAACACTGCCCCATACGCCATGGTGTTTAACTTCCAGGCGTCCTTCGTTGGCATTGCGTCCTCCCTCCAAACGGTACTGAGGGGGAGCCTAGGGATATAAAATAATTTATATAATATTATACTCTAGAATTATGGAATGGAAATATATTATTCACTCACCTGACAGACGGCTGCGCTTTCGTCCGACTTATCCGGACAGTCAGTCATATTGTCGCACACAAAGGCGGTTGGAATGCAATCCTTGGAAGATTGGCATTTCCAGTAGTTATTGGGACACTTCATCACGGGAACCTTGCAGACCACTCCCGCAACTTCATCAACTCCGCAGTTGTGGACGCCCCAACCTTTAAAGGCGCAATCTTTCAGCTTGGTTTCATTGCCATGGCATTCGACCTCGTCGATTAGATAGTTAAAGTCCTGGTTAGGGGGAGCATAAAAAGAGCTACCACGGACTTCTTGGGCTCCCATCTGAAAGCCAATTTCGCGGCAGACGATATCTGCATCCTTAAGACCGAACTTGTCATCGCACACATAGCCCCATTGGCCATTAGCTTAAGGAGGGTAATAAATAGATTAGGTATAGTTGGGTAACCAACTTTTTAAAAGCCACTCACCCTTGACCTCGATGCGACCCGCATGTGGGCCTTCACCTCCTGTTAAACGCACCTCGTAGTCCGATGGCGGGCAGTTGACCTCGTCCTTTCCATTATCGCAGTTTTTCTGACCATTACAGACCTGCTCCTTCCTCAGACATTTGCCATTACCGCAATCGAAATCGCATTGATGATCGAAACTCGAACGGATGCCTAGTTTGGGAGTCACTTCCTCAGCATTGGTATTGGCCAGCAGCTCATAGTCTTCATCCAGCACCTCCTGCTGTTGGTTATTGTCATCCTTTGGTGGAAAGGGATTTGGTAGCTCCGGATGACGACGATGGAAGTCGGCACTATGCTCATGGTGTTTGTGTTCATGGGGGTGGTGATGGTGTTGGTGGTGTTGGTGGGGAGAGGGATTGGGATGGTGCTCGGAGAACGGATCGGGTAGATTTGGATGACGTCGGTGATAGTCACGATTGTGACTAGACGCAAGCCAATTATTTCTTATTGTGGTTGTGGTTGTGGTTGGGGTTGGGGTTTTCGGGTCAAACTCCGCCCTGCGGGTGCTTCTTTGAAAGTCAGTCGAGGTGTACGTGGTACTGGGATCTAGGGTCTGCTCGGTTCGGGATATCTCCCTGGCATCTGGAAAAACATAGTCGTCGTCAACGGAATCCAGGCTCTCCTGTTCACCCGCTTTAATCAGTTCAGCGTCAGAGTCAAGGTCTGTTTTAGGTGTCGTTGAAGTAGTCGTCGTGGATTTTGGTGTAGTTGAAGAAGTGGGAGGCTTACTAATCACAGACACTATGGCTGTTTCAGTCAGCTTGGCTAGTTTCTCTTGGGCATTCCCACTATGATTGAAATAGGGACGCAGCATTAGCTTGAGAGCCTCTTTCATGGCCGCCTGGGAGTTGGGATCAAAGCCAGATCTATCCTTACTAATAACACCAATCTGCGACTGGGGACTGTAGAACTTATGATCAAAAGGAGGTGGCACCAAAGCCTGCCGCACTGTTGAGGTCGTGAAGTCATCATCGTCGTAGAAAGGTTCATCCATTTCAGGATTAAAGGGATCGGGATCTTGGGGTGGAGTTGTACTTGTCACAGGCACTTTGGCCCAAGAGGCATTGCGAGAGTGGGCAATTCCTGCATATGAAGGACTATAGTGGGGGGTTTGGTGGGGGGTTTGATCACCAGTAGGTGGATAAACGGGAAATGTGTTTAGTCGGTTAGCCAATTGCGGTATTGGCGTCTGGGAAGCCGAAGGATTCGGTGGATGAGTAGGTCTTGCATTAGCCGAGGGATCTGGTTTGGGAAGTAAGCGATCGCCATATGGATTGGATTCATTATACAAAGGCAAGCCAGGGTTGGGGTTATGTCTCGGTGGATCATTCGATCCCTGAAGGCTATTGTGAGGATCTAAAGGCCTTTGCTGGTCTGGGAAATTACCTGAGTAATGGTGCGAGTCAACTGGTTGCTGTCTACCAATCGGCTTTGAGCCACTGGGCAATTGATCTGGATAAAAACGGGGTGGCGATCCTGGAAGGGGCTGAAGTTCGTTATAGGGATCTTCGGGTTTTTGTTGGTCATCATAGTCCAAGTCAATGGGCTTCTGTCCGGCCAGAGGATCTTGGGGTTGGGGTTGGGGTTGGTGTTTGGGTTCCCTGGCACCAGGAGAATAGGGTGTGTAGTCAAGATTTAATGGTTTTTGTCCACCCGTGTGAGGCGGTGGTGGCATAGGCTTCCAGCCATTGCCAGGTGAGCCATGATCAATTCTGCGACTGTAGCCTTGTCGCGATGGAACTGTACGTTCGTGCTCTGGATTTTTATCGTCAACAGGCTGCCTGGGTGATATGGGAGCCAACGGAGTATTATAGGTAGGATAATTATGATTCGGCTGCAGTGATCCCTCCACATATATAGTGTTCTGGGAAGGTTGACGCTGAACGTAGGACGTCTCCTGGCCAGACCAGCCCGAGTTATATCCCTGATGAAGAGGGTTTTGTTCCAGTCCAACACCTGATGGTCGCTGCATGTTCATATCAGACCAGCGGTCTCCAATCACCCGCGATGTTGTTGTCGTCCTGGTTGTATATCTGTTACCAAACTGATCCGTGCCAGTAGTCTGATACGATTTGGATTGACGATTGTCTGGAAGCAGAGAGAGGAAACTTAAAAAGAGCGAGACTTAAACCAAATGTTAGTAACCATTAGAGGGAATATTCCAATCGGAAGTTAAACCCCGAACTATATAATCGGTGCGATCGTCACTGGGAAGTTGTTCATCCAGCTCGCACACTCTTCGGGATACGCTGAAAATGTGCTGAGCCGGACAGTCGAACATTTCGGCCTGGCTTGGTCCACATCGAAGGTATTTTCTGGGCAACCTGGGATGCGGCAGGGTACCATTTATTCCCTCGGGGCAGACGGTCTCCGCGCCCTCAATTTTCATCCGCTGTGTCCACTCGTAAATTATTTGCAATTCACTGAGCGTATACAAACGGTCCTCACGTAGCATCTGATCAACGGGCTTGCAAATTCCAAGCGAGACACTATAATGCTGTTGTTCCGGACAACTTAGTAGTTCCATTCCATTGGGACCGCAACTCAGGTACTTCGAACAGTCAAAGGGATACACAAAGAAGCCCAAAGAACTTCTAGGACAGGCCAAAGCTGCAAGGAAGTGGTCGAGGTCAAGGAACCTGTTTAGCTAAGTAACCTGAGTTTCATCACTCACGATTATCCTGATCGGTTTGCCTCCTTTCATATGGAACGCGATCCGTTTTGGCGACATGCTGCTCTGGCAAGCAGTACCCTTGCGAAACGCTGAACACATCAAGGGGCTGGCATTGCCTAGTTAACGTGTGACCTTCCACGCAGGTCAGATAGCCAGTGGCATCAAATGGATTAGGAAAGAGCCCACTAACCTTTTCAGGGCACATCAGAGGACTTGGTGGGGCAGAGGGCTCTACACCCCCTGGATACTGGGCTACACCACTGGTTGGTAGCCGGTAACCTTCATCGGTTGGGAAACGTGGCTGATATCGAGTGTCCCCAACATACTCCACCAGATCGTAAGGTTCGGTTATCTTATCCCGTTCGACACACTTTTGCTGCGATATGCTGAATACTTCGCCTTGCTTACAGCTTCCTACATGGGTTTGGTTCGCCCAGCAGATCAGATACTTTGTGCAATCGAAAGGATCTAAGTAATAGCCCTGAGCTTGCGGAGGACAAGCTAACGTTGTGAGGTCCTGAATAAGGTCAGCTGCGAATAGGAAGGGTCACCTAGTATTCATTTTAGGGTTAACGCTTTGTAAGAAAGAGCTTACTCGGGAGTTGATCCAAGGTATAATACACGTATTCATTGGTAGAGAGAAACTGACGGGCAACACACTGCCGTTGGGGTAAACTGTAAAAGTCTGTTTGGGGACAACGCTCAATCTCCAAACGTCCATTTTGACACTTCACAAAGAGGCCAGCGTGGAAGGGATAAGGGTAGTTCCCCTGCAGCGAGGGTGGGCACTGATAGGCCTGAATGTCCATAGTGGTATAAGTTATCTCCTCCCAGAACTTGACACGATCTTCCTTTGTTACCAGGCGACTTGGTCGGCAAGCTCGCTGGTACAAACTGAAGGCCATTTGCTCTCCGCAACTTTCAATAGACATCTTACCGCTATCAGAACAACGCACATATTTGCCAGCATCGTAGGGGTAAAGATGAAGGCCGTCGGTGCCACCCGGGCAAGCAGAGAGCATCATAGCTGATGGATTTAAATGTTATGATTTAAACCCACGGGGTACGGAGTCAATGAGCCACAGACTTACTCTGCTCAATGCTTATTACAGAGACTATATAGGTCACATAGTCGCTGTAGACCAACTGGGTCTTAGGCTGACAGTTACTCCTGGATATGCTGAATACATAGCCGGGCTGGCAGCTTTGAACCGCCAGTTTACCAGACTGACACAGGAGAAACTTGGTTTGGTCGAAGGGGTGGACAAATTGACCCTCCACTCCAGATGGACACAAAAGGTCTGTGAGGTGCTCGGCAGGTGAGTAAGAGGGGTCTAAAAAGTCGGTTAAACATTAGGTCTTAGTCTACAAGACTAGCAGAGAATGGTTTGCAAAATGGTAAAACAAAACCCATTTGATAAAGCAGGTGAATAAAGCGAAGAAGTCAAGGAAACCTTCAGACTTACTAGACGACTGTGGTGGCGGAAAAGTATCCGCTGGTTTTGTTGGGTAGCTAGGTAACTGGTCACTTGGAGAAACGGAAGGTAGATCGGGTAAAGAGCTTCTTCCGTTGCAGTCCACATTATTGGCAAAATCGCAACTGTTGATGACAGTGCTGAAAGCAGTTCCAAACCCACAAATCTTCACGAAAGTCTGTCCATTTGCACATTCCAAGAACTTTGTGCAATCGAATGGATGGGCATGAGGACCAGTAGATCCAGGTGGGCAGTTTATGTTACCATTATTATCCAAGCTCTTTTCGTGCTCTGGTCCTTCCTCCTCATAAGTCGTATCGGCATCGGTTTCGATCAAATATTCCACATGATCGTTTGGACCCTTGCATTGATCCTTTGGAACGCATTTCTGATTGGAGAAGCTGAAGATTTCTCCCGGGGTGCAGCTCTCAATAAAGATCTGCTGATTCCAGCACCTGACATACTTGGTGCAATCGAAGGGATGCAGATAGTATCCTTGGACTTGGGCAGGACAAGTTAGAGTTGATCGATCAAGCATAAATTCAGCTGTGAAGGAAGAAGCACTGTGAAGTCAAGTCTATCCCTGAGAAGTTTTTATAGGGAGCTTACATGAAAGTTCAGAGCTGATATATGAGTAATCCAAGTAGTCATGGGCAGAGAGAAAGTAACGGGTCACGCACTGTCGCTGGGACAGGCTGTAAACCATTTCAGTAGGACAACTGACAATCTCTAATACTCCATTCTGGCACTTTACATAGTGGCCAGCATGGAATGGATAGGGGTAGTTCTTCTGGACATTGGATGGGCACGCTCTGAGAGAAGACAGCTGGCCTTGGAGCTGTCCTGACGGATTGTTTTGGGAAGTGTACGTAGTCTCAACTTGGATTTCCTCCCAGAACTTCACACGATCGGTACTGTGCACTTGACCACGAGGAAGACAAGACCTTTGGGAGACACTGAAGGCCATCTGGGGGCCACAGCTAAGAATAGACATCCTGCCACCAGGCGAGCACTGAACATACTTTTCAGCATCGTAGGGATACAAAAAGATACCGTTGGTACTTCCTGGGCATTTATTTAATACCAATGCTAATGGAATTGTGTTATTAATGTTCAATGTTCAATAAAAATCAATCAACTTACAATACCCATAAGAGGCTTCAGAGATAATTAAAGTCACATAGTCGTTAAAGGCCAACTGTGCTTTTAATTGACAGTAGCCCCTCGATATGCTGAACACATAGTTAGGCTGGCAGCTTTGAACCATCACCTTATCTGTCGGACACAGGAGAAACTTTGTTTGGTCGAAGGGGTGGACAAATTGTCCCTGCACTCCAGATGGACAGAAAAGGTCTGTAAGGTGCTCGGCAGGTGGGTAAGAGGGGTCTAAAAAGGCGGTTAAGCGTTAGGTCTTAGTCTACAAGACTAGCAGAGAATGGTTTGCAAAATGGTAAAACAAAACTCAAATGAAAAAGCAGGTGAATAAAGCGAAGAGAAGAAGGAAATCCTTGAGGTCCGACTTACTGGATGACTGTGGTGGTGGACGAGTATCCGATGGTTTTGTTGGGTAGCTAGGTACTTGGTTAGTTGGTGAATCTGGTCCATCGATCAAATATTCCACATGATCGTTTGGACCCTTGCATTGATCCGTTGGAACGCATTTCTGATTGGAGAAGCTGAAGATTTCTCCCGGGGTGCAGCTCTCAATAAAGATCTGCTGATTCCAGCACCTGACATACTTGGTGCAATCGAAGGGATGCAGATAGTATCCTTGGACTTGGGGAGGACAAGTTAGAGTTGATCGATCAAGCATAAATTCAGCTGTGAAGAAAGAAGCACTGTGAAGTCAAGTCTATCCCTGAGAAGTTTTTATAGGGAGCTTACTTGAAAGTTCAGAGCTGATATATGAGTTAACCAAGTAGTCATGGGCAGAGAGAAAGTAACGGGTCACACACTGTCGCTGGGACAGGCTGTAAACCGTCCCAGTAGGACAACTAACAATCTCTAATACTCCATTCTGGCACTTTACATAGTGGCCAGCATGGAATGGATAGGGGTAGTTCTTCTGGACATTGGAAGGGCACGCTCTGAGAGAAGACAGCTGGCCTTGGAGCTGTCCTGTCGGACTGCTTTGGGTAGTGTACGTAGTCTCAACTTGGATTTCCTCCCAGAACTTCACACGATCGGTACTGTGCACTTGACCACGAGGAAGACAAGACCTTTGGGAGACACTGAAGGCCATCTGGGGGCCACAGCTAAGAATAGACATCCTGCCACCAGGCGAGCACTGAACATACTTTTCAGCATCGTAGGGATACAAAAAGTGGCCGTTGATATTTCCAGGGCATTCAAGTAAGATCAATGCTAATGGAGTTTTGTGATGAATTTTAATGTACAACAACGCTCAATAAACTTACAATACTCATAGGTGACTTCAGAGATAATTAAGGTAGCATAGTCGCTGAAGGCCAACTGTGCTTTCAGATGACAGTAGCCCTTCGATATGCTGAACACATAATTGGGCTGGCAGCTTTGCACAGCCACCTTACCATCCTTACAACTAAGGAACTTGGTCTGATCGAAGGGGTGAACAAACAGGCCAACTGCTCCCACTGGACATAGGAGATAGTTGACCTGAATCTCAGCAGAGGTAAAGGAGGAAGCTGTTTCAATTTAAAAGGTTAATAATTATAGCAGAGTAAAAAGCCAATAAGCAAGCAAAGCATGAGCCGCATAATGTGAGATAAGAAACCCAAATGTAAAAGCAGATGAACCAAGCAGTCAAGCAGGCCAAGCAGTAAGGATAAGGATAACGAATGAAATCAAACTTACAGGAGGTCCGAGAGGAGTCAGAAAACACACATACCAAAGTGGAGCCTTGAAAGATCATTCCCTGCGGACACTGTTCCACCTGAGGATTAACACCAATGCCGCATCGCAAGTACTTGTGCTGGTCGTGGGGATGTGGTCGAAGGCCACGAAAGCCGGATGGACAACCCAAGTCGTTCAAAGGCCCCGCAGGATAGCCTATCCCATGTGTTAGTTAGGGTTAATTAAGATTAATCGCTCATACGTACCGTGGTCCGAGGGTCCTTGTCCAGCTCCATTTTCAACTTGAGCTCCAGTTCCACATTTGGCAACATCCTTGTGCACACAAACGAGCGATGCTACACTAAAGGCCGTTCCTGGCGCGCAGTCCATCACGAAGGCCTGACCATTGGCACAGTTGAGGAACTTGGTGCAATCCGTCGGATGCGGTTGCAATCCATTCATTCCGGCTCGACACTTCGGTTTGCCATCGAACTGGCTCAGACGTCCTAGGCGAGTCGATTCTGGTTGCGCTGAGGGGCAAATCACATTGCTGGGATGATCGCAAACCAGAGTCCTGCCATTAAACAGCGTTCCAGGCGAGCATGTCTGAATGGAGGGGCTGCCATCGTTGCAGTTCACAAAGCGATGACAGTCGTGCGGATACGCAACCAGACCCTTAAAATGCGGCGGACACGGCGAATCTTGCTCATAAATTGGCTGCTGTTGGTCGCCACCGTAACTCGAGTGCCCCGCTGATAAGCCGACTGGTTCCGACTGCTCGCTCCGGTAGCCGCTGCCTGATCGATAAGCTATAACCCCGGGTCGCTGTCAAACGCGTAATTATGAAATGTTATTGAAGAACTGAACTAATTAAGATCGGTATTTAGCTAATAGCTTATAATTAAGAACAATTTTATGCTATAAGGCCTTTAAATGTACAATTGATTCTTCAGTTTAAGTCCGAAATCAGGATGTTATCCTTTTTAAGACTTTCTCTTAACACTAAAACTTTGTATACTAACATCCACTAGCAGGATCGCAAGCCAGAGGCCCAGGAGCCACTTGGCCATCTTCGATTTCCGTTTTATAATATTTTAATTTTAATATATTTTCTTTATTGCGCCGATGCTGATAGCAGCTACTCAATTATGTTTTTCGAAACGCGCTTTAAAATTTTCGTTGTGATTCCGTTCGACTTCCAGGCTCGACTGACTCACAACCAGATCGCATTTCAATTCAATTGGACTCGGGATGAATCTCTATCTCTGCCGCCGCTGATAGATGCTCGTATGTCGCCGAGACCAATTGAGTGGACCCATTATCTGGGCTAGTAATCTCAATCCTTCTCTCGGCCTTATCACATTGTTTTGTTTGCATTTCTTTTGGGGGTTTTCACTCGTTTATTTGCTTCTGGGAAATCGAGATGATGGTGCATGATGATGATGATATACAGTGGCGCAGTCGCATTTAAAGGCTGACTATATTTATATAAACCATAAAACAATCTCAACGTCTTACCTAAATTAGACTATGTATTTATGACTAAGGGTCTGGATCATTTGACAGCTGGCTTATCAGCCGGTGACCTTTCGACGAGTCTTAGCCTCTGCTGAATTTTTAGCCAGAGCAGATCGTATGGCTGGCTAAGTTCTGTTTGCGTTTTGGGAATTCCCACAGATCGTCGCACTTCCGGCGACAGCATCAGTAGATTTTGAGCAAGGCCAAAACTGCTAGAAGCTACCCAGTAAACACATAAAGCTGAGGGCACGGTACAGGCCACTGGAACCATCACAACACTCAGGCCGCGGAACACATTGTTGGCTATGCTCTGCAATCGAGTAGATGGACGCGTTCTGGACATGGCCTGCACTTCGATGATGGCCAAATTGATGAGCCCTAGGGTTACAGGCAGGATGTATGAGTTGTCAACCACGGTGAGATTGGGTATCCAACCGAATCCGCCAATGGTCATTTCGGTGGTCACTATTTGAGCTTGAATGGACATGGGATCCGGCAGCATGTAGACCAAGTTGCGCAAAGCCACTGATTGGAAGATCCACAGGGGAATCTGACCCCAGAGCACAATCATGGTCTTCATGGGATGACAGTTGTCCCGGACTATCAGGTTCTGCCATTGCTTCTTGATCTGAAAGGAAATGAGGATTAGGAGAGCTTCGAAACGGATTTTTCTCTTAACAAACCGAGCGCCGGTAGACGATCTGCGTCTGCTTGTCGCTCCACTTGAACTTCTGCTTGGCCATGGCCGCCTCCTTCTTCAGCTCCTCCACAATGGCGGGCATTTCCAGGGCAATCTTCTCGATCCTGGCGGTGATTTTGTGCTGGTAAATGGTCAGTGGCAGGGTGACAACGCTCCGGAAGAGGAATGTGGACAGCACTATGGATGCCCACCAGGGCAGGCCGCTGTAGTCGTGGATTTTGATGAGGACATCCTGCATGTAGGCCACTGGCGTGCTATTGGACAAAGTCTGCCAGAAGCCCACCAATCCACCGGCATTGGCAAGTTGGACACTTGCTGCTGCGGCCGCCGCATCTGTGGACGCCAGGCGATGATTATACGCACTATTGGCAGTTGTTAGTCCTGGATAAGTGTAGTTATAGGTGCTAGCTATCCTTGGCCTACTGCAGGCTCGCAGCAGCAGCAAGGCTGCCATTTAAAATAATAAATAAAACTAATCGCGGTAAACAAAACTAAAAGCTAGTTGCAGAGGCTCTGTTATGCATAACAGAACAGCTGATTGTTAACATAACCTGCTGTGATAGTGTGACCATGGCTCAAGCAGCCAGGATTTTAGCCAGCATTAACCCTTAAGTGATCCATGCAAATTGATAAATATTTATTCAAAGTACGTTAAAAGTACAGTAAGTTTGACAATAAATTCTCAATTCACTGAGCCAAGCAAACTAACTTCTTCTGCAAATAGGACTTGTGTAAAGATTTTCCGATTTGACATTTGTAATTGCTTTTCTTTATTAATCACTTTTTAATTTTTATAAAGCCTATTTAACCTCAGCTTACCTAAAATGTCTAGACATCATTTCGCTTTTTAGTACATGGTATTTCTTCAGAACATAAAATTAGATTCGCATTATTATTTTTGCCCAAACGCTTGGCATATTGGCCACATCGCGCTGCGTTCACTCTAATTTGGCATTTTAAAACCGTGCAGCATACTCGGCTGCACTTGCAACTTTTCATTGTTTGAAACGCAATTAATATTTAATTCGAGTAATGAGTTTTAGCCAACGCCAACCAGAATGGCACACAATACCAGCGGTGGCGCTCAATCACATATTCGACTATCTGGATCCCCGGGATCGTCTGAACTCGGCGAGTGTTTGTTGTTCCTGGAGACTTTCCTTCTTTCAAAAACGGTAAGTTGTGGCCTGTGCCTGTATGGGTGTGTACATACGCGCGTATGTGTGCGGGTGGCAGTGTATGTGGCTGAAATGTTTAATTTCGGTTCTTATTGGGTATATTTCCTTTGTTTTTACCCCTTATATTATATAGCAGCGGGTTAATCAAGCACAGAAGAACATCTGTGCTAGCATGGGCATTCAAAGACCCCACAATTATTGGGTGTTTTGTATTCGACGCATTTGGCAGCGCTTCAATGTGTGGGGCGTTTGTTTATGTTAGTGTTGAAAAAAGGGGAAAGTCCACGATAAGAGGAATTCCCCCTGCCAATAAGTGCAATTAATTAAACTAATGATCCGATCAGCACAATCTGTATAATCCGATGGTAGCGATTGCGAAAAACACATTTATTTTTATTACCTGTATATATAATACATTCTGTTCTGTTTCATTTAATTTATTTAAAACTGTAGGACTTAAAATCCAAAGAAATGTCGAAACTAAATCTATTTATGTATTTTTTAAAACTACTGTGGAATTCTGATAAATAGTCCATTAAATTTCTGTTTTATAAGTATATAATTAAGAATATCTATAATACAAGATAATAATATTATATTCTTTTTAAACAGCTACTTTAGAAACTTCCGCTTTCATTTGGATGTGGCCCGCGATGATCAGTTGGCCTTCTTCCATCGATCCATGGCCAACTTGGCCAAGGAACTGATTGTAATCTTCGACCTTCAAAATGCATTTCACATCCAGAAAATGCGACGACTTCTATACAAGTAAGTTTTCTTCGAACTAAACCCTTACAACATCATAAACTAATATCCGTTCGTTCCACAGAGTGGCACGCTGTGATAATATCCAGAAATTGCGTTTCCAAACCCACAATGTGGGCCTTGTTGCCATCGGAAATATGCACAGTGATCACTGGGCGGCCATCGAACAGTATGTACTACTTCAGATTTGTATCTTCGAAAGTTAAATAACCCAACAACGCTTACAGGTGCTTTGTAGAACCGCTGAAGTTGCTTCTAAGCCGCAAGCGTCAGCCCTGTCAGATTTTGGACCTTGGGGCCATCGAGGCGCTCTCATACTATGGCCACGACTTCCTAAAGGCCATGGGTAAGCCCCAGGAACTGCTGCAGCTGACACTGGCCAGCATCAAGTACGATCCTAGTCACTATCCCATCCTCACGCTGGACGCGACTCTGCTGCAGAAGTGCGCCGCCCTGCAGGTGCTATCCCTGGACTACGACACCCTCTCCGACGAACTGCTGCACACCATACAGGTGCTACCGCTGCGGAAACTGCTCATCGCAGTGCACGGCCTGGACAGCGAGGAACATCCCGACGTGTCGGAGACGGCCTGGTCCAACTTCTCGGACCACTTTTCAAGCATTGAGCTGGTGCTGACTCTTGTGTACGCCTATGAGGCCATCGAACTGTTGCAGCATCGCGTCCTGCGTAGAAACATGCCGGTGACCCATGTGCGACTGCTATTCTGCGAGCAGATGAACGCCGAAGCCCTGGACTGGATGTCGGTGCACCACAGCGAAACGCTGCGCAGCATCCACTATGTGGACTCGGCGTACAAGCATTCCAACCGCATGGACTACGCTCGCCACGGCTACCTGCGCCAGGACCCATTCGTCATGATGGCCTGGCGCTGCAAGCAGCTGGAGGAGATCGTGGTGCACGGCTATTTGATGGATCCGCACAATCTCGTGGGCATCGCCCGGCTTCGGGGTCGGCAGCTCAAGCGTCTAGAGGTCTCCATGATCGACTGGTCCGGCGCTGCTTCAATGAATGCCTACAACGAGGTAAGTTATTTTAGATCTTGTCCAGTATCCAAGTGAATATAACCCTCTTTGCTTCTGCCTCAGGAAATAAGTACCCTACTAGGACAACAGTGGTCGCCCATCAACCCGGACAAGATGCCGCCAACGCTGGCCTTCGACTACGAGTCACGCGATCAGTTCGTGTACGAAATGCTGCGCCAGGATCTCAGCCAGTAAGTGGTCGAAGTAGGGACTCACTAAAAATAACCAAAAATTGAAGCAAAGTCATCAAGTGAACGAAAGAAAAGCAAACATGACACGTGATCAACTCGAGCGCATAGAAATTAATTTACAAATTGCAAAACCTAATTACGTAGCTAAAACTAAACCCTAAAAGAGATATGTAAGCAAAAAGAAAATTCAACCGTTATACTAAGTTATCAAAATTTATATATATGTAAACCAAACCTTTTGATTGGCAAACATTTTATAGAAGTTAAATTTCCTAAGTTCATAGTCTTTGTAATTAAAATCGCGATTTGCCCTTGTTTGTTAGTCGAAAAGCGGGAGATTATGAGCAACAGGAATGTTAGGAGCAAAGCAAAAGACTTGAGCACTTCACAAATTTATGTAATTATGAATGTAACAACGGGGCGCAATGGGTTTGTTGAAATCTGCTAGAGAAACATCATTTTATAAGCAACAACAACTGTGATCCAAACGAAATGCAAAAGCGAGTGCAGATGCAGATGCATCTGCAAGTGCAAGCCAGTGTGAGCAATTGCGACACCAACTCTCATACAAAACAAAACAAAAAAACGACAACAACAAATTGTTAAGCGAATTGTCTAGTTAGCTAAGTTTAAAAGTAACAAAATGAAATGTGTTGAAAAATGTTTGTAAAACCAAAACTACGACCAATGTCAAATTGATTGCTCAAAACTCAATTGGCACAAATTGTTAACCTTTGTAGTAGTGTGAATAAGTATGGTATCCGGCGCTCAATTGTGATAAACCAACAAACAACAACAAAAGCAAATGTAACAACAACGAGAGCTCGATCCTCGTTCGCTAAGCGCCGCCATTTGTGTAGTTTAAAGTGATATTACCAGCAACAACCAAGCAAATTGTAAGCAAATACAAGAACACCACACAGATATATATGTATTGTAATAGCCAAAAGGAGCTAAAAGTTAGTCGTGTGTCGTGTGTGGTACATGCGTTGTGGCCAGATAAACGGGCCAGCAAGCCAGAAAGCTAGGCAATTGTAAGACCCAAAATCAACTTTTAAGTATTTCGTAGCACAGGCATTAATTTATACAACTATGTACTATATTTAACCTATGTTTGCACAAAAACAGCAGCGTCTACTCACGATCCGCGGCTCATCCTCCCCAGAGTTGCTTGCCGACCAACAAGTACAACCGCAACAATGACAACATCAACAACAGCAACAACAACAATGGTACCTGAAGATCATGCTGAGCATTTAGATAACAACCGAACAACAACAACCACAAAGTACTTGCTCAAATCTAACAATCTAAACAAACAAAAAATCTATTGAAACAGAAGACTGAACGATAAAGAAAATCGCGACGAGGGTGTTGACTTCGTTGTCAGAGCAACGCGGAGGATGGCACTGGGTTTACTGGGACAAGCGGACGCAAACAGAATGCGATCTCAAGACAACTCTTACAACTATCCAATCGACCATCTATATTTGTATGTATCTATATATGTAACCAATGCATGTAATAATTTTTGTTATGAACTGCAATAGCGAATATTAATTTGTAAAAGCGAGTGCAATTGAAGAATGTATGTCAAAAACAGCTAAGCAGCAATTGTAACACGACCACAAAAATATGTAGACCGAAAACAGCGTCGGGGTTTGCCAGAGATTCGAAATCCGCTCCCTTAAATTTGTTATCAGACCTGTTTTTATGTGGCTGCACATTTAATTTAAGTCTAGTACGTACCAACACAACAACCAACACCAACAACAAATGTGATAAAAGTGTCATGCTGCTTCCAAGAACAACAGCCCGTGCAAAATGCGACCTAAGATGGTGCACGATTGAAGCAATGAAAACGCGGTAGTAAGCATTGGAAAGTCAGGGCCCGATTAATGGGAGTTATAGGTGATAAAAGCTCTATTCTATAGCTATCTTTCATACGATAAAGTGTCCTGTACAACTTATAGTCTTCTTAATTCTTTTTGTTCCTTAGTATCTGAACCTAGATCAAAACATCTATACCTCAAAGCGCATTACAAAATTTAAGTGTCAAATAGCTATAGAATAGAGCATAGTCTCTTAGATCGTTAGACCAGCCTTCATTAATCGCCAAGGGTCGTCAATCAATGTATTCATTCAATTACAATCAACGTAAATGAAAAGAAAGTATTAAGTTTTTCTGTTATACTAGAGTCACTTCCAACGCTGCTGTATATGAGTAACGTTCTTTTTGTATACTTACTACAAAAAATATATATATTTTATATGCCATTTATTGTATTTAAATTCGAAGAGACCGAAACCAATTTTGTAAACCATTCCACAAACAACAACAAGAAACCAATGCGATTTATGCTAACGTATGTACTAAACCAGTAGCAACACTGCAAGAAAAAGGGACAACAACCAAGTTTAAGATAAGTGTTGATCGAGAACAACAACCAGAAGCCAGCGTGTTAATATATGTATGTAGAGTATAGCCCGATGTCGATATTCAGGGGAACAACAAGTGCAATGACAGGGGCGAGGAGGAGGGGTATAGAAGAAAAGATAAGATACAGCCGTGCATTAACAACAATGTTTATATATGTATATGCAAGTTATGCTTAAAAGTTATAAGAGCAAAAGTGAAGAAAGCTGTGATATATCAAAATCCAAGAAAAAGGCAAACAACAACCGACAACAACACACAAACGATAACACCGACACATAAAACTACAGAACTACAGACAAGCCAATTCGAAACGTGTGCGACCAACAGAAGAATGTTAACAACCTTTCCAAAACTGAGAGCCAGGGGAAATGGAGAATGACCATCGGCAATGGCCAATGATAAGAATTCAATGCGAATTGTATAAGATCGAATCAGATCCACTAGTAGTTAGCTTAGCGGGATTACGAAGGATGAAGATGGGGAACCAAAGTTTTGAACCGAAGTGTTCGAGTGAAGCAAACAGCATGCGGAATATCTAATATATGGTATTCCAATCAGGAAGAAAAAGAGAGAAATCAAATGTTAAATTATATACCAATATGTAGTAAAACACACAATTAAGAAAAAAAATGTGCACATAGCTTTAAATATATGAAAGCAAACCTTTTATTTAAAGTCAATTTCCATTTGATTTGCCATGTTTATGATTTGTGCAAGATTTTAAAGCTTAAATATAAAACAAAAAGGCCAACGACCGTTTGTGTGGCATATGCAATATCATTACAGTTTAAGACAACCAACAAATATAAACCAATTAAAGCGTAGCAAACAAAATGCATTCAATTGAAAAAAAACCAATAAAAACGTTTGAGATTTAAAATAAAAAGGGGTTTTAAATTATGTCATAGAGGGGGTGGATTATTTTCGCTGCATACTTTGTGGGTGGTGTTATACAAGAGGCCAATGGAACCCGATTAAAAATAATAAAAGCGTAATGTCAACAAAAACAGACCACCCACGCTCGCAGGAACTTCCGCTGAGCAACGCAAGCGCTTCAGGATGTTGGGAGCTTTTCTCAGTCCTTGAACTTTTGACCTTGTTTTCTAGCAACCGCGGTTATGTAAGCAGCTGCACGTATCCGCGTTGTTATGCAACTTGTCCACGGATTCTGGGCGCGTGCCATTGCATTTTACCCCTTGCCTGTGGCTCTCAAACTGCAGCGGTTCCGTCGAGCGATAAGAGCCAATTAAGTGGGATTTGCAGAAAAGATAGCGTTGTTGAATGAATGACTGGACGGTACGTTCTTTTTTTGTTATCTGCATTTGCTTTCCTACGACAGACAACCGGCAAAAGGCGTCAGCAGCCCTTTTGTCCACAACATGTGATAGTTTTGGCCAGGGCCAACCGCTGCAGTCAGCCATTAGTATGGCTGATTATGCCACTTACAGCTGTGACTCGTCCAATGCATGTACAACTGTTCCCCAAAATTCTATTTTAAATGTTTCGTTTATTGATTAGGCAGCCTTTTGACCAGTTTCAGCTCGATTATTGACACATAGCGGCCGCATAGCGTAAGCGTATGAGTAACAACACGAAACGTACACGCAAATAAATATCCAAAGGAAGCACTGAAAAAAATTAGCTAACTTATTATTCTTAATTAAAAAAAATTTACCTGCAAACATTTTTTTAACACAGGAATGTATAATTGAATATTTGAAGGTAATTTAATATATATTTATTTATGTATACACATTGTTGCATACTTTCAGGCATAGTTTTAAGCGATTTGAAACCTTTTTAAGACTTTTTATTGAAAAAATAATTACTGAAACACCGAAATTAAATAATATAAAAAAATATATTACGAGATATTTAAGCTAGATTTAAATAGACCCAAGAAAACAAAATTAAATGATATTAAACTTGAAGAGCTGGAGGCCAATAGCTGCAATAGCTCATGCCCATTGATAGCATTTAGTTTAGAATTAATTGTTAGTATATATAAAAAACAAAAATTAATATTACGAGATACTTGAGATATTTATGGTTCTTTCTTTCTTAAATTATATAAAATCAGTTGATATTTTTTTCAAGGATAAGTTACTTACTGAAAGCAAAAAATATTGTATTATAAAAGTATATGCTACGAGATATTATTAGATAATATAGAATAGACTTTAATCAATGATAGTTTCAAGAAACCTTAAAAATTGAAAATTGGTTACACTTTCTTGCTATACCGTCACCATTACATAGGTATAATCTCTGGGTTTTCTCTAGTGTATCTGGCACAGAACCCGGGGGCCTGGTGGGGGACGAATCTCGTGAGAAAAGCTTCGTCGCAAGTGCAGCTAGGAAACATTGGCGTCGGCGTCGTCGCTCGCGAGCTCCCCGTTCTCTTCGGGGCTCTCTCATTCGAGTGCCGCCACAGCCGTAGTCTCGTCGCTTTTGCCGCCAGTTGAGCAGTCGATTTTCGCACGGAGCACGACAGTCGAAAAAATTGAAAGAATCATTCAACAGCAGGAGGGCCAGTCGAGAGAAAATTCATTTTGTACTTTTACTCCAAAATCAAACAACACAGTATCGAAGTCAGTCGCCGATATTTGACCAGCTGTGTGGCATTTAAACGAAACGAACCCTTTGATATACGAAAATAAAAACGAAGCAGAACCCTCCGGAACCAACCACTTGCAACTTTTTCTACACCGTTTTATTACCCAACAGAGGCACACAAAAGGTGAGTGCACGCAGAAGGGGTCACGTCATGCTGCAAGTCCCCAAGTTGTTTATTATGTGTGGCATGCTGCAAGAGTGAGTGTGCTGGGAATGAGTCTTACCACCCACCCATTCATCCACACACTCACATTCACATTCACATTCACATTCACCCACTCATTCGCTCAGTGTGACGTAACTGTCAGTGTGTGTGTGTCTACCATCTGAGATTGCTCATACGCCGCGTGTGCAAAAGAAAACAAACGCAGCCGGAGCTTCATGGCGAATTTCGGGTTGCTTTTGCTCAAATCCGTGGGATAAACAAAGCTCAGGGGTTGGCAAACAGTGCGGAAAATACACTCATAATTGATCGATGGCAGAGCGGTCTAAATTTAGAACCCTTTCGACCGTTGGGCGCCATCCGGTGCACAAAAAACACCCCTTTGCCCAAATTGATCTGCAGTGCACGGAAAAGAATTTAAATATTTCTAGAGATCAAGTTAAAAAAAAAATTAATTTAACAAAAAAACAATAACGAGTTAAACCAACTTAAGTTAAAAAATGTTATCTACAGAATTAAATTTGGTATTACCTAACTTGTTTACAAACATTTTTTATTTAATATGATTTTTACTTAAAGGCATTTTTGATTAAAAGATTGAAAAAATATTTTTTTCAAAATAAATTTCTTAAACCACAAAAGAAATAAATATAAAAATGTTGGTGCTCAGAACTTTTTTTTGCTTATCTTAAATCCCCTTTTTCTGAGTGCTTTGGCACATCTCTGGCCGAATGCCCAAAAGTCGCGACTTCACGTGCCTCGGCGCTCAACGTTCTGCGAATTTGGCATTCTGCATTTTGCATTCGTACATCCATGCGCGCTTTGTTTATAAATAAACCTTGAATAATGCCGGCACATTTTCCCTGCTGTCTTTTTGCTGGTGGTTCGCCGACTGTTTTTTTTTACATATTTTTTATCTCTATGTCTCGGGTGTTAATTGAGCTCTGACTCTCTGGAACTTACTTTTCTGATGAGCGAAGCGCTGGATTGAGTTTTTAGCATTGCCTGGCGGCGACGTCATTTGTTGCGCTTTTCGAGGTCGGTCGGTGAATCAGATTCAACAACAAGTGCATGCGGTGTGGAAATCGCCATTTATAGTGCAATCATTTCGTATAAATTAGCGGCCAAATGCTTTGAAATTCACCCAACTATTTACTCATTCGATTTTGTCTTATTTTTCAGCCAATACAAAATGTTCGCTTTGTGGTATTTAACATTTGCTGTCGATGAAATACGGTAAGTGCAAGGGGATTTTTCTACAGTTTTACAAGCACTGCGGGCCCACAGGGCGGATGAACTGTTTTTGGTGCCTACTTTTGGGCTATGTAGAGTGGGTGTTCATGTAGAATGCATGTAAATTTAGTTTTTGGAGGCGTGATATAATCCATTTAAGGATTATTTTTAGGAAATTAGTATGCGTTTTCTAAAATCGGATACAGGATATGGGAATTTCTAAAATGAAATTGAAATAAATGGACTATAAAACAATTATAAAATACTCAACTTAAATATTATAGACTGCTTCCCCCAAGAAACCCACCTTTTTTGCATTTCATAAATCTTGGCGATAACTTTTGTCGCAACTTCGGTCGCAATCATTGCAAAACCGATAATCTAATCAGGTCAGTTGACGAATTAGCCCAATCTAGCTCTCGATTTCCGCGCATGTCGTGGGATCGTTACGGACTGGAAGGTGCTAAATGTCACTATATAGTACAATCTCCCTGCATTTGGCAACAAAGTTAGTCATCTAACATTGTCACATGATGAACTATCTGGCCGTTTTCCACTCTTTATACTCCCCTATCTCGTCGAGCTCCCCCCAACAACCGGCTTTTGCGGCTCTAACTCTCATTCGTTGATAAGTGCAATCGGCTTACCAGCACATAGAAACCCTCTCTCATTTGCACATGTGCGAAACCAAATTCGCAAATTTTGGGCAAAAGAAAAAAGTAAATAAGCGTCCAGTTGTTATCTGCCGGCAATTAGCGTTATAACGAAAGTGATAATTGAAGTTTGGAGGGGTATTAGTATTTTCCGTTCTCATCCATACAGCCGGCGTTTTGGGCCGGTTTTTCGTGGTCTATGTGACGGGTGGAGCTCGTTTGTTTGCTTATCTATTTGCCGCACGGGTTTTTCGCTATAGCTATAGCTTTTGCCGACTTGGCCTACGTGACAAGAGAAATGACAGCGCCTCCTCGAGAAATGGGGGAGTGGAGAAAGTAATTTCGTAACTGGACTCGGGGAAATGGTCAATTTGTGCTTACAGTTCTAAATAACGATAGCTTGGGGGCATCAAAACATTACCAAATTTGGTTCTGACTGCCACGCCCTCGAATGGGCTAACGCCCCATATTATAATAAAATAAATAATTGACTCTATTACGTTGAATTCTATGGGAATAATATTTTCTTTTGGTTACTTTTCATTCTAACAGATGCTTGGTGCTTTTTAAGCAAATTCAGAAAGTTCTTTTAAATTTAAACTCAGTTTAAAATCCAGGGCCGTCGTAATTTAACATATCTAGTGTGACCCCATGTTCTACAACCATAGCAACAAAATAAATGTAATAAAATATATAAAAATATTATATAATACTAAAGGGAAAGGTTTTTCGTATTATTTTGTGATAAATAAATAAATAAATCCTTTTATTTTAAGATTGGTATCAAATTTAACATATAAGGCCAGGGCTGCACTAGTTTTAAAATGCAATTGGGTGTGGTCACACTGCTAGTCGCTTTCATTGTCCTTTTTACTTTTTTCATTCGTCAACAAAACGTAAGCCACCGTAAGTAAAAAAGGGAGACAGCCTCAGCGTAAGAGTCAGTGAAAAAGGGAGATGCAAGATGAGGTGAAAAAGGGAGATGTGCAAAAAACAAAACGTGTGGAAAAGTGTGACTGCGTAACGCCAAATTGGCTGGCAAAACGGATGCTAAAAGTTGGTATATACCGCATTGAAAGATTGAAAAAGAGATGTCCTACGGAGATCGTGACTTAGCTTTGATTTTCGATTAAATAAATTAAATAACCTCGTGTTCTGTTAAAACTAATTGCTATTTATTGGATTTCGACGGTGGGCGGTGCCTACAGTTAAAGGTGGGTAAAATAATTGTGCAACATTCAGAAAAAGTGCATTTACAATTGTTTCACGCTTCGCTGCTTTCGTTCTGGAAGTTTCTGGAAATTCGCAGTTGAAAAAGACGCTACAGTACCCATTGCTTAGATGCGATATGTGCTTATTGTATAGAATTTAATAAGAATTGCTAGAAATTCCACCCGTTTTATTCGTTTTGCAAACGTATTACATGAATAATAATGGAAGTAGTGTTAAATTCAGCAATTTTCTTATAAAATATGGTACAGTTGTCTTTGCTTACATGCGTTGCTCGACTATTTTAACTGTTTTTACTGAGAAGTCCAGAAAATTCGTAAGTCCATTAAATAATTTATTTACTTCCTTACTTTCCAAGTCATTAATAATTTACATTAGACATTGCTTGTATGAGCTAATGTCAGATAGTTTAAAGATGGTTACCGCCAAGTATAGAAAATGACTTGCGATTTTGATTCATTTTCCCTATAAATATCATGGTGTATGCAAACTACCTATTTACTTTTTATTTGCAGTCCACTTAAGTTGATTTGCTTTTCCAATTTGTTTTTTATTTATTCTTATTTTTGTTATCATTTTACCTTTTCATTTGTAGCAAACGTTTAGCTTGGTTATTTAGTTCTAACAAGCCTGCAGCGCCAGCGCTCGACGACAAGCCAGCGAATCCCGCCAAGGAATCTGCACCTGCTCCAGCTCCAAAACCCGCTGTAGTTCCTGCTCCAAAGCCAGAACCTCCGAAGCCTGCGCCCGTGGTAGCCAAACCCACACCGGTTCCAGTTCCTGCTGCAGCTCCAGTTCCCCCCAAGCAAGAGGCTCCTGCACCTGCTCCGAAACCCATACCGGAATCTGTGCCCGCACCCGTAGTTGCCCCGCCCAAGCCAACTCCTCCGCCAGCTAAACCCAGCAGTCCGCCCAAACAAGCCGACAAGATGCCCATCCCATTGCCCAAATCCCTGACGGAGGCCAACACCAATGGTCAAAATGGCAATGCAGCCAATGGTGGTGCGCCTGCAAATGTGGATGAGCGCATTTTCGGCATCCGAAAGGACGAGAAGGTGCTGCCGACGGCCAAGGATGCCACCAATGACTTCATTAAGGGTGAAACCAATGCCTTCATCCAGTCGATCAAGGAAGCGCAGCAGCTGGGCGAGCGGTAAGCATATAATCCTTCTGTTTTAAGTTTTATTTCTGTAATGGTTGAGTTTTTATACCCCTTGTAGACCAAAAAGAGTATATCGGTTTTATATTTATTTATGTAGTTATTGCTTACAGGTAGAAGGAAATACTTATAATATTTTTAAATTGCTACAATATAATGATTTTAAATAATATATATATCCTATATATGTATAACCTTCGAGATATTGGAAGCTAACTTCAATTCCAAATTCAGAATCTTCGGACTTTATATTAATGTTAGAGAAAGGTTTTTTGTACCCATTAATATTGTAGATAATATCCCATCTTAAAGATTTACTTGGTGTTATTGAAAATATAGGGGTAGGCGAGGGTAGGCTAAATCTATTGAAACAGAGGATTGAGCAGAAGGTATCTCATAGTTGGGATGCACTCGACTACAGCCATACTTCCTCTACTTATTTCTGTAATTTTTGAGTTTTTAAATTTGAATTTTCCGCATCTCCCATGGTGAGAAGTGGGTTCAATGCACTCGGGTGACTTCTTCTCGACGGGCGAAAATAGTTGCCATGCGGCAGAAAGACAACCGCTTGGCGACAACGGTGCAGCATCAGCAAATTCGTTGGATCATCATCATGACGACGATGATGGCTATGGGTGGAGACCACAATTTGCTGTTATTTTTGTCTCATGTTCTCTGCTTGGGCGGACAGCTCGGCTCACATGGCGTCGACTCTTTGGGATCTGGTGCTGCATGCGCAGTCTACGGTTTATTTATGAACTCAAACTTCTCCATGTGTTCGGTCTCCGCTTCCTCTAATTGCGCACAATTGATTTTCCATTAATATTAATCGGAGACAAACCTTGGGGCACGCAAGCCCGGCCAACTTGCACTTGTCCTTGCCCAGGTGTTCAAGGATCGCTGGGTCGGACTGCTAGGCAGGTATACTAGTTTTTGGCAAACTGCCCAAGTGAAATGGAAATGGAATTGGTAATGATGTGCCGCTGACGGACCATTATGAGACCTGTCGCGTCGCTGTAGTCAGGTCACATGATCTCCCCCATGCAAAGTTTATTTATACTTGGAAACGCAGCACAGTCTGGCTGCTGTGCGGCGACAATGTACACACATCGCACTAGGTTTCATTGTTCATATGCAGCAAATTGGCCCGGCAGCAGAGCAATATTTGCCTCCTGCTGCGGAGGGATCCCATTTTAGCCTGGCGTCATGCCTCATATCTGATCCGCCTTTGGGCCCTCTTTCATAATGCCCCCTCCTCCTGATGGACAGAGGTCTTCATTTAGGTGTCTTGTTTGATGTGCCCCCTTATACATATATATATATACCTATACCTACTATACATATGTACGGATATGTATTTTAAGCAATTGGCTCGCGTCTGTACAAAAAATTGCTTTTGGCAAGCGTCGCTTTTGATGTTCTGCCAAAATATTGTTTAGCAAACAAAAGGCAAGAGCCGAAAACACACATGAAAAGTTGACAACACGAACAGAGCTTTTAGCATATATGAGAACTGGGTTCTATAGCTTATGATCTGTTGCAATCCACGGATAATTAGCTACTGCTAGTGCTAGAGCACCTCCCCAATTCTATCCCAATTTTAAGCAGTAATTTCACAGCTAATTGCCCGGATAGCGGCCACTGGGCATAAGGTTGGGCTCGTGCTTGGCTGGCCGCAAATTGAACTAATTAATAACACATATTTCAAATGGTTTACTCATTTCGACTTTCGTTTTTTGCAGCCCCCCAAACATTAGCGCTCCATTCTCGATCGCTGGCCTCCAGAGGGGCCTCGCAATCAGTCAATGACTAAATGTTTTCATAAACATTGCCAGACATTCATATGTTCGAGAATGTTATGCAAGATTATTCCAATTCGTCAGATGTGCGGATAAAGATCGCGTATGGGGTTGCTTAGTGTGTAAGCCGCCGCATCTGGGGAATCAAGCGGGACTAAGCTCATTGTGGGCTCGTCAGAGTCTACCCCCAGCTAAAATACTTATATATCAAAAGATATATTCACAGTTGTGCTTGAAATAAAAGTACTGAGAACTAGGACTGCTTGGGACAAAGAATTCAAACCAGTTTAATATTGTAAAGCAATCTTAATAGTGAAAATCGTAGAAAGTTATTACAACTTTTAATGTTTCCATAAAGCTTATTATCACAAATCCATTGCATGGAATATTCCTATTGTAATCTCATTTTAGGGAGAGATCTATCATTTTGACCCGGTCTGTCCGTTCTATACCCTATATGCTAAGTGCTTTCTCAACTGTGTGTCAACAGTAACGGAATCGCCAGTGGCAGCTATTGTATCTACATATCCGCGAGCTTGTTTCGCAAGCTTTTCAAGGTCAGCCCCGTATAGTATATGCCATTTCGCTTTTCCCCCACTTGTTAGTTGGGGGCTTAGATCCATTGTTCTATGCGAAATCCTACACGGCACCAGCCCCCAAAGGCTGCCGGCTGGTTGTCGATGGGTTGCCTGCTCGGTGGTTAGAAGCCTTTATGGGATGGAAAAGCTGCTGGGAGCATTTACGTAATCTCAGCGCCACTTGACGGCAGCAATTGAAAATGAAAAGGAAAACAGGCCCGGTTGAAGTGACAGCAGCTACCAAAGCGAAAAATTGAAAATGTCCAAAAGATTCCAAGGCGAAAGCACAGGCGACAACATTTCTGGATTATATAAGCGTCCTGCTGTCGCCTGGCATCCGCTAAATATGTATCAAATATTAATCTGCACATATTTTTTGAACGTATATAATTTGATTGTTGGAATGGCGGTTTTATATGTATTTTTAATGGCCGCCCGTGGAAAATCCGTGTGCCGATGAAAAGCAAAAGTTCTGTTGTTTTTCAAAAAAACAACGCACGTAGACAGATGGGTTAGGTATCGTATATATCTTCCGATGTTTGCTGCGCGTTGCATAAATTTCGTTGGCAACTTTTCAAATATTTTCCCTCAGTTTTTATCTAGTAACAAATGAATATGTTCTTTTCGATGATGTGTACCTTAGGCTTTTGTATGTATGGGTTAACCAAAAGAACCGAGAATTCAATATCAAGTTCAAGACTTTTGTTAAAGATTGTGTAAACGATTATATTCGATGTGTTTATTTGTTTGAAATGAGGGAAGAAGAAACCGGGGGGATTGGTACAAAATAGGTATTTGTATATCAAAATTGTGTAATGGATATTTTAGTTGGCACATCTATCTGTAGAATCTATCACAGCTCCCCCAATTTTGTTTAAATCTTTTACATTTAGCAGCACAACATATTTCATTTTATACTGCGGTATTAGTGCCAAAATTTATAACGGCTAGGTTTTGTTTTCTTTCTATCTGGCCAAAAACAACAGATTTTTTTCTTATAGAAGGTGTGCATATAAATGAAATATATCGCTATTTTCGTTACAGTCGATTTGTTGGATGAAAATGTAAAGTTAAGAAAGGTTCTTTAGTAAATATTTAATATTAACAATTCCGTTTGAAATCTTCGAAGCAGTAGTTTTATTCAAGTAGTAAATACTGATAAACATTTTAAGTTATGCAAGTTCGGATGAATTTTGTCATTAGCTCAAACAATTTGCCTTCTCGGCTAGTTTGCTTCGGATGTTTATTCACCACTTAAAGCTCGGATCTTGTGAGCCGAGCTCCATCCCGAATATTTGAGGTTCTCATGGAGGGAGTGACTGTTTACTGGTGCAATTGTGCCACTTGCCTTGATTACTTTCAACGCATATCGCACCATATCATATCATTCTGTGCGCTGTCGGCGAATTCTAGTCATAATTAAGCGATGAGGCCGCTCCTTCGGCCTGTGGTTGTGTGAGTGTGTGTCGCACACCCACCGAGTGCACCACAAACACATGCACACACTCAATATTTTTTGATTTGCGGCTGCAAGAAGTCGGTGCTCCTCTTGGACCTCTCGCTCCTACATTCGCATGGAGCAATGCAGTTTTCTAGCTGTTTGCGAGCCGAACACTTTCCTTTTCTTTCTTTGGCGGATAAGCTCTCTTCCGCTGTGCGTGTGTGCGAGAGAGCTTTACTTTCTGCTTTTTAGTCATACGTCACGTCCTACGTCAATCGTCGGGGGCTACCAATAGGCACTCTCTGTAGGGGCACTGAAAAAAAAGGATTAAATATTTAGGTATATATATTCATGCCACTTATTTTTACCAAGTTAAGGAGGTGGGAAACTCTATATACTTTTAGAAATTTTGAACATTTGTGATGGTATTAAACATAAGGTCCTAAGATTTGTGATAGATTAATAATTTTCAAGTAATATGCATTAGCCTAAAAAAGTTTACACAATTCATGGGACAGGGGTGGTATTTGTTTGTTGTTATTATAACGTACCCTTTAATACCTAACCTTACGTCAACATTTTGATAATAAACCTCGAATATCCTAAGTCACAAATTGATATGGTGATAAATATATAGTTTTTGTGAAACTTAATTGATTAGGAGATTTAAAAAATAAAAAAAATTTAATAATAATTATTTATTTATTTATATTCTGGTTTTGGGACAATTGCAAATTGCCACCAACCACTTATTCTAGCTAAAGCTACTGGGCCTTAAGCTAGTCTAATCATAAATAAATTTGGGAAATAAAAAAAAAAAAAAATAAAAAAAAAATGTTTACCATTTCGGACATATTAAAAAATGGTAAACATTCTAGGAACGGAAAAATAATGTTTAAAAAATATAACAAAAAACGTTTTAATAACAATTTAATGTAATACCAAGTTGTTTTTCCCTGTGCATGCCACAGTGCCGGCAGAGAAGCCAGGAGGCAGGCTTCTTCCCACACACACATACACAAAGCGGGCCGCAGCTTTTGCTCTCTTTGAATTTAGTATCTGTGAGAATGTTCGTGTTCATGTAGTTTGAAAGTGAAAGAAGGAAGGGTGGCCTCTGCCGCGGCCGCAGTCGCTGCCTCTGCCAGCGCTGGCGCTTCTGAAGCACCGACTGCAGTCAGTTGGGTTAAAGAACAGAATATTCCGATCATTGTAACGTTGGACGTTGAATTCTACGGTTGCAAAGGTGAGCCGTTCTCCAAAGATAATAATTGCAAGTGAAATTTCTGCCGTTCAAGTATCTCACAGATACAGTGCAAAAGTCTTAGATTTTAATCTTTAGTTTAAACGTTTTGTGGCACCTAAAAGTTAATCGGCAACCAATATAAGTGAATTAATAGTTAAATATAAGCTCCTAGTACACAATCTCAAACTGCTTTTAGAATTTAATATTTCGGTTTTGTGGCAAATGAAAATTAAATTTCCCCCATTTTGGCTTTTTTAAACAGTGAACGGCTCTTAAATTTCCATTACTTATTTTATAGGGGTTTGTATACATTTCGCCGTTAAATAACCATTAAATAGAGTGAATTGATTTTAATTTGTATCCTTAATGGCAATAAGATTGTGTGTTCTTTCTTGAGACTACATTTTGTATATGTAATTTAATTTAATGGGTGAATAAAATCTTTAGTTCTTTGCTTTTTGCAAAATTATTTCAAACCAAAAAGTGCAAACATGTGAATCTTCTAGAAGTAAATGGAAACTAAAAGATAAATTTATATTTAAAAGTTCCACTTTAATAATTTTATCATTTTGTTTTAGGTATTTAATTTAATTAAATTTTCCTACATTTTTTGTAATTCTTGACCCAACTAAAATCAATTTAATTTACATTAAAATTAACTTAATTAACTTCAAGATGTTTATTTTTCTGTAAACCATTTTTTGGCAAGTGAAAATTTAATATTCCATGCATAAAAGAAATTATTAAGTAACATATTCCACTACGTGAGCTGGTCGATGAGCTTGTGTTAAATTTTCACATCCCCGGTTGAGTCATGCAATGCATTTTTGCAAACCGAAAACCGGTTACCGGCGAAAAGAAATTTATACGGGCGGCTATAGGCAATAAAGCTTTAAGTTTATAGTAATGCAGTTTGAGATTCTTTTTTTTTTTTTTTTTTTGCAATTCGCCAGTCGGCAGCAGAAACTTGTTTGGTTTGGCCCTGCTGTCACGGTCTGGCAGCCGCTGACGATCCGTCCGTCTGCCGCATTTGTATACCATTTAGTTGTGCAATTTTTTTGCGGCCAAATGCCAATGAACGGAGGAGGACTGTACCGCTTGCCAAGTGCATTGGATGGACAAAAGGGGGCTCGATGTTTGCGGGGGGCTGCAGTTTAAGGTCGGGCGTTCGTTGGCACTTAGAAAGTATCTATATAGCGTGTTCCTGTATCGATTTCGATAAGATATTGGCCCGTGTTAATACCGTTCAAACTAAACTGAATGATAGATAAGAGGCGACAAAACGCACATTCAGTTAGCACTTTGCGGGCTTCTTTGGTTTACTTTTTATTTCTCCCTCTTTTATTTTCCACTCCTTGAACTTGCCCACAAACGGCGGCTATAAATAAGAAAAAGTTCTTAGTCGGCAATAAAAAACGTTCATTTTCGCGGTCAATGCCAGGCGGATTGCATAATCACTGATAGGAATTTTATCTATATACTTAAGGCAATTAAACCTAGTAATGCTGGGCCAGCAGAAATCAGGGCAACGCCAATACCAAAACGACAATTATATAATGGGCCAGTTTTAGAGGCACTGGGCACGTCCGATCGAATTTACCCGGCCAAATTTAGTTCGGGTTGATATAATGCCGGCTGCTATAAATACAACCCCGCCAAAGCAAATAAGCAAAACAAAAGCAAAGCACAGGCACACACCGGGGGATACAGATGGATAGGGTGGCCATATAGGTAGGCCATACCATAGGTACCTCCTGGGCACACGAAATTTCCAAAGGAATATCATATAGGGTGAGCAGCTGACAAGTTTACGCGGGGTCTCTTTGTATATGAATTGGGCTTTTTGTATATCATACACTTTGTTATATTCAGCAAACAAATCGCGCAATTTGTTGTACAAATTGTTTGCCCCTGTTTATTTTTCTATCTATTTTTCTTTTCCACTGGCACGTTGCTGTTAATTATTCAATTGAGATCCATTAAAGCGCTCGTCTGAATAAGAACGGAAAAGGCAGAGTCGGAAAAAATCGAGCGAGGAGCCCGACGGCCCCGATTAACTTGTCACAAAGCTGGAAAAACCGCATTTCCCGTAGTCTAGATAGTTAACTGGGTAACGCTTCCATTTTCCCTGGCCAAACAAAGGGTTGCAGGTTGCATAATCAAAGCTGAGCTGGGTTGGGTTGGGTTGGGTTCTTTGGCTAGACAGGAAATGGAATCGCACACACATAAATCATTTGAGGGCGCGGGAGAGCTGCTCCCCCGACAGAGTGCCATCCAATCAATTTCGAACAACACCAAGCCGATTTGCCTCGCAATTCATTTAGCCAGTGAATAAACAAATATTTGGAATATCTAAAATTTCAGCAAAAACGTAAACAAATCGAGCAGTTCAAGTTCTGTCGAAAGAGAAGGCTATCCAATATTTTCGAAGCTACTGTTACTGAATGAAACAGAGCTTTTTAGGCCCTCTCTTCAGGAACTTGTCAAGGACTTTTGGGCGGTAAAAGCTTTCTGTAAAAAAGGGGCCTACCCTTAAGGGAAAGTTTTACTATTCACTTTTTATTCATTTTTACATGGAAGTAAAAGCTTGGTAACTTTCTGTAGAAAGTAATATTCATTTTACTTCCTAGTAATGTAGAAAAAGGGCTAGATGGCGCCACACACTCATGTAGAACAAATGTAGCAAGAAATTTTATTTTGGAATTCTTCGCCTACATAAAAAAAATTTAAATGAATTTTTCAACTATTCGTTCTGATTTATTTTGAGTTACCCACACCCCTAAATCTTGCAGATATCCCACAATATATGCATCCTACTTATAACCCTTTGCATCTTCTATATCTTAATGAAGCCTCGTCTGATTTTCGCTGATTGTCTTCCCAGACAGCGCAAATTTAAATCAACGACATCCGGATGGTGACTGCAGCAAATAATTTTTTTCGCCACTTGCTGCTGTGCAAAGATATTTTTTCCTCATCTTCAGCAGTTTATACATATAAATGTGTATATGCTTATATTTCTCTGCAGTCCGCCTAATTGAGTGTGAGCTGCTTTGACGTTTTGCCAAAATAATTTTAATTAAATTAGGACCGCAAGAGAAAAAAGTAGGGAGTGATGAGGGGAATCTCATCAGTAAATGCGGGTGACCAGCAGCCCTAATATATATTACCCATCTATCCCTGACTCACCCCTAATAACCCGCACCCCTATCCCCTATTTGGCCAGATATTTATTAATAAGAGCTTTATGTCGAATTCATGTCGCAGCCAGCAATATTATTGGCAGAATGCTGCTGGCTGGAATTATTGCCTAGGGAGAGCGGACTGCCGTGGCCATGTCCATGTCCAGATTCAATTAGTGTCGAAATGAGTGTGTGAATGAATGTTGGGCCGCACTCATTTGGCTGGGTTATCAGCTATGGCCCAAACTTTCCATTCCCCTTATCAAATCCGATGGTGACCAGTTTTGGAGTGACTGCCCGCCGTTCCCAATTTCCCGTTGCAGTCGCTCACGTCGGCCAATTTCCCGAAAATAAAAAAAAGCATAAAACATTTCGAATTATTTTCGTACACTTGCCAATTTCTTTGTGCAATCGACTGGCCAAAATCGCAATTAACGAAGGCAACTATTGCAGCGATTTCTCGGGTGAACGACCAGACCAGTCCGTTGGCCATAAACTTACCCACTGCACTAGCCGTTTGCCAATTTCCCCACATTTGATTGCAATATCTATTGCTTTATATATGTATTACCATAAGATGTGATGGCCAAAACAAGCACTTGTGCTTTGGAGAACTGAATTATTTGCTCAAATCCCGGTCTGTAGGCTTATCTTATCAGGATTTCTAATTTGGAAATGATCATAGCTGTTTACAATTCGAAGTTTAGAGCTTATCAACTGCTGGCTTATCTGGTTAACTCTCCTGGCCAATAGATACACTACTCTCTGGCCTCTCACCAGCTCTCTTTCTCCAGCTCCAGGTGAATTGGCATATGCCTACCGGCAGTCGCGGATTTTCGCTGGCCATTCGCGAATTGTTGCTAAGCCTTGACGGTTGCAAAAAATCCGTGCGTGATATTGTTATAAAACGAAGGCTCTAAGTAGCTCTTAACCGAATACAAAATCCAAATCTAATAAAAACGACTTGGTGACGCGTGTGTGATTAGAGCCACCCCGAAAATGTGCTAGAGCTGCTCGGCTGATCCTGCCTGGGGCTTATCCCATCCTTGTGTTATGTTCTCAACCCCTAAAAAGAATTAAAATCCCTGGTCTGTCCGGTGCTCATCAAGGGTTATATAATGAAATCAGTTTTTTTTTCTATTGTGCGTCAGCTTAATTTGATTTGCTTTGGCATGGCTTTTAAGTGCCGAACAGGGTTTTTTTTCTCCTTCATTATGTTTGTATACTCCAGTTTCGGTTTGCCTGTCTATCAGGGCCGGCACTTGAGTTAATTGATTAGTTTCAACGCCTTCCAGACAGGCCAATAAGTCATTACTATTATCTGGCATGATTTGGAGCCACTTAAAACTGAGAAGTTGCCAACTGACGCCCCCTTTGGTTTGCTTGATTTGGGTTTCTTTGGGTACATTGCAATTCGCAAAGCCCCCGCTATCTTTACGAGGCATTAACAAGCCCCAGATTACTCATGTGGAGTGGCTGGAAAACGACTCATATGACTCCCAAATGGTGTAGAAATTTCCACACCGAATCAATAAACACTTGCCATAACGAGGGGGTACTACCAGTTAAAATTGCAAATTGTTTTCCATTCGCAATCAATATTTACAGAGGCACAGCCAAGTGGCAGGAAAAGTAAGTGATCGGCTGCGATTACTCACTGCCCTCCACTGGGTAATTGAAGCTGCAAATGAAATTAGCCAAAACAAAACAAAAGACTGGCTGGGGATCGTAAATGCAATTTTTATTTTCTCAACTTAATGTGCATTAGACATGCAATGAGTGTTTGGGTGATGAGAAATTGGAACCAGTTCCCCAGTTGACTCTCAAGTTCGATACGAACCCGCCGCAATGGGTTAATTCTCAGGGCCCAAGTGCCCGTGTCCTTGTCCTGGGAAACCAGCAAGCTGTCTGTGATTTCCATTTGCCGAGTAATTGATTTTTTTTCTTCGCACACTTAAGAGGGGTTTGTTAAGGTATAGGATAGGGTTCCTGTCATTACCAGAGCACATTTCACACTCCAGTCCGACACTTGAAGTTGACTTGACCGCCCGGGTGGGCTGGAGGCTCAACAATTTCCAGCTGCCAGTCGCGTGCTATAAACTTTATTGATTCGGAGGGCGGGGAGGGGGAACGGAATGGGTGGTTGGTGGTGGGTCCAGCGCATCGTGTAAATATATCCTTCCGCATTATGTTGCCGCTCATCCGGCAACAGTTTGGGCCGGCGCCTGCGGGTAGGCAGTGCTGCTGCTGCTGCTACTTCAACCCTCCAACCTCCGGGATCCGAACCTCCCCGAAATAACCGAAAAATATACTACTTCGATTGAGAGCGCACTCCGCTTCTCCGCTCGAAACTCCGGCTAAAACTCTCCCAGCTGAGCGCTGAATGCGGCGGCCCAATAATGCCGGCGATAAAGTCTGCGGGTCCTTGGGTGCGACGGCTCTCAGTTCCTTTCGATTTGCCGATTCGGTTTGTTCGTCCTCTGCCGATTGTCCCACGAGCCAAAGGCGCGCGCTAAAATATATCCTGAAGAGCAGGATATATGGCCGAGCAGCTCCAGTAGTCAGCCAGCCGAGCAGCAGTCAGCAAGTCCTTTGCTCCCCCAAAAAATAGCAACGCGTAGTGTTTGTTTAGTGTAGTATACATTTGGGCGCGGCAGCAGCGAAAACCAAACTCGCAGGAGTCTCTCGATATAAAATAATAAAAAATAAAAAGGATAAAGATAAAATTGTTGCGTCCGACATTTTGATACCAACGAAGAAGACCACCATTTAAAAAATATAATATACTGAAACGAGAACCAATCAATCCAATCACCGAAAATCAAAAGCAATAGCGTTAAGGCTGTCTGAGAAAAGAGAGTGTGCGTGTGTGTGGTGTGTTGCGGAAAAGGGATCCCCCATATAGAGATCCTTTTTTGAAGAGCTAAAGCTGCATTGTGATTTCATTTTACCTGCAAGAGCAACCAAACAAACGAAGATTGGTGTTTTTTGTTCTATATACAAAACAAATCACCATCACCGACTTTGTGACCAAGCCAACGCCAAATTTTTAAACGTTTTTTGAAAACTTTACACCAAACTCTACAACAAAAAAACCAAACCACACGTGAAATGGGTCTCTGCGCCTCCAAGGACAAGAAGGAGAAGGTGATCGAGGGCGAGGTGGCCAACGGTGAACCCAATGGCACCGCCACCGCAGCCGGAGCTGGAGGAGATGGGTGTGTATCCCGGGGTTCCGGGACTTTTTAGTTACATTCGTCCTACGACTCCTAGAACGGAGTTGTCTGTATATCCTAATGGGTGGTTGGGAGGGTGAAGGGTAATCGCTGACGTCATGCGTGTGTGCAAGTGCGTGAGCTCTCTGTCTCTGCAAAGCGCCCAAAAATAGTGCCATAAAAAAATTATTATTGCCCTGGTCCTTTGGTTTTGTCCAGGACTTTGGCTGGGTCGCCATGTTGTTGTAGTGCGCATGTCCTTCGCCGAGGCGGGAGGGGAAAAGTATAGTGTGTGCCGTCGATTTGCGTATTCAGCGGCAGCCGGCAAAATTTTATAGTCAGTCAGTATAGCCACCACCAAAAGCAGGACAAAACCAGCCACCACCACTACGAAAAAGGGGCGTTGTGGGCTCAGGAGGTGATGGGTGGGCATCGGTGGGTATATGTGGCAGTCGCGTGCCACAGAACCAAGTCGGGTATGAGCACATGGCCATAACCCGAAACTAATTGCGGGGCAAATAGGCCGGAATTGAGTTGAAAACAGAAAACAGAAACGGCAAAACATGTTGCCGACTTTTGGGCGCCACAAAACGAAGATAGCCAGCCCCATAGCAATAAAAACTTGAACTACCGCCCCAGCCACGCCCTTTTACTAATGGTCAACTCCCCACCATTTTCTCTTCCTTTCAGCAAACAAGACACCATGGTTGATGCCGCTGTTCTCGCTAAACTGGAGGAGGGTTACGCCAAGCTGGCTGCCTCCGACTCCAAGTCGCTGTTGAAGAAGTACCTGACCAAGGAGGTCTTCGACAACCTGAAGAACAAGGTCACGCCCACCTTCAAGTCGACCCTGCTGGATGTGATCCAGTCCGGCCTGGAGAACCACGACTCCGGCGTGGGCATCTACGCCCCCGATGCCGAGTCCTACACAGTGTTCGCTGACCTGTTCGACCCCATCATCGAGGACTACCATGGTGGCTTCAAGAAGACCGACAAGCACCCGGCCTCCAACTTCGGTGATGTGGCCACCTTCGGCAACGTTGACCCCACCAACGAGTACGTGATCTCCACTCGCGTGCGTTGCGGTCGCTCCATGCAGGGCTACCCCTTCAACCCCTGTCTGACCGAGGCCCAGTACAAGGAGATGGAGGGCAAGGTCAGCAGCACCCTGTCCGGTCTGGACGGCGAGCTGAAGGGCAAGTTCTACCCCTTGACTGGCATGGAGAAGGCCGTCCAGCAGCAGCTGATCGACGATCACTTCCTGTTCAAGGAGGGCGACCGTTTCCTGCAGGCCGCCAACGCCTGCCGCTACTGGCCCAGCGGCCGTGGCATCTACCACAACGATGCCAAGACCTTCCTGGTCTGGTGCAACGAGGAGGACCATCTCCGCATCATCTCCATGCAGCAGGGCGGTGATCTGGGCCAGATCTACAAGCGTCTGGTGACCGCCGTCAACGAGATCGAGAAGCGTGTGCCCTTCAGCCACGATGACCGTCTCGGCTTCCTGACCTTCTGCCCCACCAACCTGGGTACCACCATCCGTGCCTCCGTGCACATCAAGGTGCCCAAGCTGGCCTCCAACAAGGCCAAGCTGGAGGAGGTTGCCGCCAAGTACAACCTGCAGGTGCGCGGAACCCGCGGTGAGCACACCGAGGCCGAGGGCGGTGTCTACGACATCTCCAACAAGCGTCGCATGGGTCTGACCGAATTCGATGCCGTCAAGGAGATGTACGATGGCATCACCGAGCTGATCAAGCTCGAGAAGAGCCTGTAAATTGCCCGCCAACCGCCGAGCATCGTCCCCCCGCCTGGTCAGGCATCCTTCGGAGCCCAACATCCATCTGAAGGAGCCACTAGATCGGGGCACACGCAACAATCAACAACAAGAAGAACAACAGCAACACTTAGAAATCTTCGGCTCGTCCGTCTTGTCGCTTTTGGGCGGTACGGGCTGCAAAAAAGTCTAGTTTGTAGCTATGGTGTGGAGCTGCTGTCCCAGCCTCTGGCGACCTTCGGCATTTTCGTATACTTTGAGGGTTGCGGGCGCAGGCAGCGATCCCATCTTGCAACACCACCACCACCCACAGCAGCAACAACAACAAAGGATAACTATTTGACAGAAAACATTTGCTTAATTACAACCAAACAATGTAAAACATTTTGACATCTGTGTCAAGCAAAAACAAAAAAAGGAACTTTAAATACTTTTATTTTAAGTCTTAAGTTTATAAAAGAATTAAAATTATTAAAAAATAATAAAAAAAAATAAAAACTCAACGACTGTGTTGTCTTGAATGGTTTAGGAGGATAAAAAGCAATCAAATAGGGCTGGTTAACCTCTATAAGAAATCTGTTTAGATATTAGATATTAGTTTTTGAAAAAACTTGCACATATTTCAAAAACAACCTCTAAAGCTTTATTTTGGGGTGGATCGTTAATCAGAAAATAATTACTTAAATTTTTAAAATACATTTCAATGTTTAACATCCAAAAAAGACAGCCTAAAAGTCAACCTGGATTCCAGACTAGGAATTCCTTGCCTTACATTCGGCTTCTATGAGGCCCTTAATCCCGTCGTGCATTTCCTTGATAATCTCGTATTCGGTGAGTCCCATTCGCCGCTGGTTGGATATATCGTGCACCCCATCCTTGGCCTCCGAATGCTCCCCCGACGTGCCGCGGATTTGGAGGCGGTACTTCTCGGCCAGCTTTTTCATCTCATCCGGTTGGCACATTAAACTGGGCAGCCTTATGTGGACCGAGGCGCGAATGGAAGTGCCCAGGTTGGTGGGACAGAATGTCAGGAAGCCCAGGCGTTCATCCCTGTTGAACTCGAGCTGCTTACCGAGGGCCTCCACGCCGCCCACCATGCGATCGTAGACCTTGCCCAGATCGCCACCCTTCTCCATAGAGATGATGCGTATGTGGTCTTCCTCGTTGCACCAGACCAGGAAGTTCTTGGCCTCGTTTAGGAAGATGCCACGTCCGATGGGCCAATAACGAGAGGCTCCAGCGGCTGCCAAGAACCGATCGCCCTCCTTGAACAGAAAGTGGTCCGCGATAAGCTGTTCCTGGAGACACTTGTCCATTCCAGTCAGTGGCATGTATTTGCCTTTGTATTCCCCGCTAAGGGTCATCACCGCTCCACAGATCTTGCTCTCCAGCTCCCCGTAATCCTGCTCCGTGAGGCAGGGATTGAAGGGGAATCCCTTGATGGCTCTTCCGCAGCGGACACGAGTGGAAACGATGAAGTTGCTATCGGGATCCAGGTTCTCAAAGTCCTTGCCCTTACCAAACTTAGTGGCCGGCTGCTTGTCCGTCTTCTTGAAGCACTTATGGTAGTCCTCGATTAGGGGATCAAAAAGATCAGCGAATACTTTATATGCCTCCGGATCGGGGGCATAAACACCCATGCCGGAGTCATGATTACACAGTCCCGAGCTGATGCAGTGCAGCAGGGTGGAGTTGAAGGAGGGAGTTGTCTGCGTCTTCAACTTATCGAAGATCTCCTTGGTCAGGTGCTTCTTCAGCAGCGATTTGGATTTGGACTCGGTCAGTTTCTTGTAGCCCTCTTCCAATTGATCCAGGATCTCCTTGTCGATCTTACCGCCACCTTTGCTGGCATAGCGACTGATTGCTAGGTGCGTACAGAGACCCAAATATCGAAGTTCCAGCCGGGTTTTCAAATTTAACAGCATTTTTGGAGTGTTGAATTTCGAATGAATCAAATCAGGGTGGCCCTAGTTGTCAAGTGACACTATACCAAAGGTCTTAAATAAATGTACTAAAGAAAAACACAAGATATATCTTAAGCATACTACCAAAAAATAGTAGGAAGGTAGGAAACTTTGATATTTGCTATAAGCTGTTTTTTAAATGTAGAAAGTGCAGATATAATACATAACTTTCCTATTCCTTATTAATTTTGTTCTTAAATTATAAGATCTTAAGTTATCTGTGCGGAAGGACAAAAAATTATTTAATTTTTTAGACTTTAGAAATACGTTATCCCTTTCCTGCTAATATTTAAAATGTATACATTTGTTGCACAGTGTAATCGATAGCAAAGTTTCAAGCCAGTGTAAGATACATGTATATTTACGCTGAGCTGTACGAAGTCCTATGTAAAATGTTTGTCAATTAATGTAGAATTATCTTACTTTAAGGGGAAAGGAGTTGTGAAGAAAGTGGTGAGGGGTTGTTGCTATGCAGAATGGGGGTCAAAGAGAAAGACGATGTTGGTGTTACCAGCTCAGGAAAATTAAGACTCATGTTCATGAAGAGGAAGAACACATGGCGCCTTGACTCAAAAATATTGCATTTTTGAGCTTGATAAAAAGTGTAGGAACAGAGAAGAACGAGAATGGATAATATAAAAAATAGGAGAAAAAAGGGGGAGAATGTCGAAGGATTAGTAATATTTTCTTTTAAGACTTTTATTTTATAGAGATTTTGGCGTACAGAAAATATACGTTAAAAGGCAAAGAAATAATTAGAGAAAATTTGGCTTTTGTGTCTATTGTGTCTGCGAAATTGTTATGCATTCAAATTTAGTGCTGCAAATCCTACTTATAATATTAAAAACCAAAAGGTGTGTTAAATATAATAACTTAACACAAGCCACCTCGACCTGTTCTCGTTCGCACAATTTAATTTAATGTTTGCAAGCTGTTGGCTCGTAAAACAGAGAACGACAACATTTTTATAGCTTAAAGCTTAAATACCAAATCAAATATATTATAATTAGCAATAAAAAACAACAACAACGGCAACAACAACACGCTAACATGTGGCGCAAATAAAATTCAGATCCGAACGGCAACACCTTCTCAATAAAGCATCGTTATCCTCATTATCATTATCAACAGCTTTGACCGCAAACCGGATTTCGATTTGGTTATCTGTAGGTATGGACCAACCTACACATAAAAATTCATTAAGTATATTAAAACAAGCGCAAATTACAAATGCAATATGTGAGCGTCTCCGATTTCCATTTTTATCTCATAATCTACGAATTTTGACGCTTTTTGCCACCGTTTTTTCGAAAAGAAGTCAGCCGCGAATGAGCAAAAAATAAACCTAGCATTTAAAAAACACTTCTTATGCGCAGACGCCGACCAGATTTTATGTTTCTTTTTTTCCCGACCCCTTTTGTTTTTGGTGAAAACGTGCAAATCCCATAATTTAATTGTTTCAACATTGGAGATGTAAATTTATGCGCCAACAAATCCAATCGAAGACGAAGAGAAACACAAAGCGCTAATACAAAACTAAGCCCAAATTAGTCAAAGCAGCTTGAAACGCGGCTTCGTGTGGCGGGTGAATTATTTCGCGCTGCCTGGGATTACATTATGCATAATCTATGCAAAGGTTTCTATGAATGGAAGATCGGTTTTCGGTTCGGAATGGTCTTTGAACTATCCGCTTGCGGGGAGACTGGGTCGTCGGGGCTAGAAATTCTTTGTGGTCCATCTTCTGGCTGCACTTAAAAACTTAATTAAAAATATTAAACACGAAATGTTTGGCGCCACCGTTTAGGAAGCGCTCAAAAGTGGACCGTGGACCGCACACATCCACGGAGCGCCGAGTTATCAGCTCAATTATGCAAGCTGAAAGGCAGCCGCCGGCCCACAGACAGATTTGTCGCATTTGACACGATAATGCACACAAGGAGTGACCACACCAAAGTCGCTCCATCCGACTCGAATCGGCTTCTTGGCCGGCTCCCACTTCGTTTTGGCCTGGCCAATGGCCATAAAAGGTGCGATAAAACGAAAATTTCACAAGACGGCAGCAGCAGCACCTGCACTGAACGAAAAGTATTTGTGTATTAAACAAAGAAAAAATTTATTTACTTTTTATTTTATATTTACGAAATTTTTTAAGAATATAATTCTGTTTAAAAGAGTTAAGTATTTAAAAATTAGAAACACATATCTCACACTTTCAGTCAAAAAACCTCTGTTTCGCACATCATATGTATAGTTCAGTGTTTTTGCAGTTATAGCTTCTTTTAGTTCCGGTTTCGATTTTTAAATTTTTAAAGACGTAATTGTTTTTAAGATATTAAGTATAGAATATTTGCGATGAAGTTCAACCAATTTGATCTAAAGAGTTTGTAAATATAAAAATCACTATTTTTATACCCGTTACTCGTAGAGTAAAAGGGTATACTAGATTCGTCGGAAAGTATGTAACAGGCAGAAGGAAGCGTTTCCGACCCCATAAAGTATATATATTCTTGATCAGGATCACTAGCCGAGTCGATCTAGCCATGTCCGTCTGTCCGTCTGTCCGTCTGTCCGTCTGTCCGTCTGTCCGTCTGTCCGTCTGTCTGTCCGGATGAACGCTGAGATCTTGGAAACTATGAGAGCTAGGCTATTGAGATTTGGCGTGCAGATTCCTGAGCTTCTTACGCAGCGCAAGTTTGTTTCAGTAGAGTGCCACGCCCACTTTTACGCCCACAAACCGCCCAAAACTGTGGCTCCTACAGTTTTGATGCTAGAATAAAAATTTTAACTGAAATGTATTGTTCTCATCAATACCTATCGATTGACCCAAAAAAAAGTTTGCCACGCCCACTTTATCGCCCACAAACCGCCCCCAAACTTCAAAAAATCGTAAATATGAACGTGGATATCTCGGAAACTATCAAAGATATAGAATCAGGATTTCAGATTTAGATTCCGTAGCTTTGTACGCAGCGCAATTTTGATACGCGAATATGCCACGCCCACTCTAACGCCCACAAACCGCCCAAGCCTGTGGCGCCCACAATTTTCATGCTAGATACTAAATTTTAACTGAACTGTATCGGTCTCGTCAATACCTATCGATTGACCAAAAAAAAAATTTGCCACGCCCACCCTAACGCCCATAATGCTTAAATCTGTCTACCGCCGGTAGGTGGCGCATTTCAGTCTTGCTTTGCTGCTTGCTTATTTCCATTTCCCTTTGGTCCCTTTAGCTGAGTAACGGGTATCTGATAGTCGAGGCACTCGACTATAGCGTTCTTTCTTGTTAACCTTTATAAATGTTAACAAAATTTGTATTTTTAAGTTATTGTTTTAATATTAGTATTCACTTGGTATACTCATATAATTCACGTTTTTAAATAAAGCTAAAAAATTCTGGTCTAATTAAATACCCAGGTAGATACTCAGGTAGAAACAAAAATAAGAGTTTTAATTTATTTATTTCTCCTTCTTCTGAATATTTAATAAGAATCAAAAGATATAAATGTTTTTCTCCGTGTAGCCACCTCTGCGTCATCTCCTGCTTTGGGGGATCGGGCTAAAATCGCTGGGGAGTTGGGTCGGCAAAGACCAAACGGCCTGAAAGCCGTCAAATCGCTGCTCATAATGGACGCCTTATCTTTCGAGAATTGCTTTAACTACTACCGGAGTTGGATGTGTTTCAGATACGTGTGGCGGGAGTCGAGAATCGACTGCTCAGCATAATGGAGAGCATTAATTTGTCTTAGGCCCGCCAAAGCGGTCGCAAACGACTTTTGGCCCAGGCACTGCGAGATATCGCCAAACCTGTAAAAACGGAAATGCTGAAGGTTAGCTGACTTCCCCCACGCCGAATAGTTTTGCATTTTTTTAGATTTGTTTATTTTGGCCAAAGACACTTAAAACGAATTAACAAAGTATACGATTGCAGCAGGGTTCTTAAACGATCTTATAGTTAGAATACAGTAGCTTACAAAGTATATGCACACGTTTCTCACTAATCACAACAGAAGATGACTCCAACTTAAGTAGTTTGTTTTATGATTTAGTTCAATAAGCCAAAATGGCTGAAATGCTGAAGCTATTTCTTTTGGTGGAGGTTGAAGGCCTTGGTGATGTGGTGGGTGTGCTGGAGCCAACTGGTTGTGATGCCACAGGACTAACTGGAGCTTGAGTGGGCACAAATGTGGCTGGGGGCATGGGTAGCACCTGAGGAGGAACTGCACCAAAGTAGGCAGCTGCAAAGTTGGTCGGCAATCCGTGAGCTCCACTGGGTCCATAACTTAAGGGATGCCGGTGATACGGCGACATGGAGCTGGGTGCTGGGTGTGCTCCATAGTAAGCTGGGGAAACGCTGCCCGTTGAGTCCTGCTCAAAGTCCTGGCGCTGGCGCTTCGCCTGCGGGGAGTCACAGCTGCTCACACTGGAGCCATCGTCCTCCGACTCCAGACTGGAATTCCCACTGCTGTTCATCTTCCTCTTGCAGCGGGACTGACCCGTCTCACGGAAACCCTTGGCGAAGGGGTTGTTGTCGATCTTCAGTTTGGTTATGCGATCATTCTGGAAGAATAAAAATAGATTTAAAAGTTATTATGGGATCATGAGTTGAAATTACAGAAAATATCTCTTTAAACCTCTTTATAAAATCTTTTGATAGCTAAGAGTATACACATAATAAGAGATCAAACCAGTATATCATGAGTTGAAATTATAGAAAATGTCCCTTTTAAACTACCTAAAAAATCTTTTAATAGAAAAAAATATACACATAATAAGAGATCTGTACAGTTTATGAAGATTTACAATTTTTTAAAGAAAACGTTTGATATTATATCATTTTCAATCAATTTTGATACCAAAAAAGAGTATTATAGTAAGTTTTAATTTTTGAATGAGTTTTAAAAATGTTTTCGGGAAGATTAAAACCCAATTTGTACTTGATAAGTACTATTTATAATAGTGAAAACCGATCTGTATTTGTTCCGTCTGACAGAAATCTGATCTACGAGGCGTCAGTAAGTAGCCGTCTGCTGGAAAGCACTTGAAAAGTTCCCCTGCGAGGATCCCAGTTAGGATCATCTCAAGTGCCTGGCGAGGCGACAAATTTGGAAATGCCTCAATTAGCCGACGACCCCCGCGGAGCCTTTGTCTCGTCAAAGATTCTCAATGGAGGAAGATGAGGATATATGGAATGGTCTGGAACCCACCTGATAGGCCGTGACAGCTACGAACTCCGTCTCCGGGAAAACGAACGCCTGCTGAGGAGCCCAGGGAAGCTGGGTGAGCTCGCTGCTGCGGATGATGTGCAGGCGTGGCTGGTACTTATGCATGCTGGCCAAAACGATCTGGAGGAGGAAATGATTATGATAAGTAACGCATTTAAACAGAGTCTTAAGAGATTTTGCAACTTACATGTCCGCTGCTGTCCAGGGTATTGTTGGTCAATTTGACCTTGTTGAAGAGCAGTGCCTGGGATTGCCAATGGGCACCCGTGGCCGGGCTATCCGGATGCAGGTACATCCTCTGTGGGCTCTGGGGCTCGGCTCCTCCGGCCGGAACCCACTGGGAGCCGGAGAACTTGTAGCGACAGTCGCCGATGGGCACCATCTCGAGGAGCACGCAATAGCTGGCCTCCTCCTCCAATCCGCTGAGCGAAACCCGCATCGAGGGGAACATGCGTCTGCAAGGAGGAAGAGAATAGGACTTGATTAAGTGGCCTGCCACGAACTGCATATAAATCAGGGAGGAAGGTAGCATCGCCAAAGGAGGCGTCGCCCGTTCATCTATTCTATTTTACTTTATTTCGCCTTTGATTTGTGGTCCCGGCTAACAAGTGTGTAATTATGGACCCAAAGGCGGGCAGCGGGAAGTCTGACTCAGAGGTGAAGTATAGCTCGGCATAGCACATCGTATCGATTTAAAACATAACGCAAACAGAACTCAAAAGATCCCAAAACAATATGCCACCGGCAAATGATTAATTGTGCGGCAAATCGGTGGATCGAATGGCAGGGAAGCTATAGCTTCTACAGCGGGGGAATCTGGCGCCAAGCAATTAGACAAAATCTGGGAGTCGCCCTAACGGCTTCCAAGCGTCGAATGCATGTCTAATGAGCCGAGAAAGTGACTGCCATAGCGGATTAAGCCACACAGAAAATAATGTGTATCTGGTATTTTAAAAAATATTTTTATAAGAAATATCACATTAAGATATTTTACTTTATATAAGTACCAAATGTTTTGGATAAATAAAATACAAAAACATATCGTGATATTTTTAAGACAAATCTAATCCCCAATTTAAACCACACAGAAAATAATGCATTTATAACTATGCTTTTAAAAAGAATTTTACGCTAAGTTTATGAGTGTAATGACATAAGAGAGAGCCCCATGATATTTTGATATTTTTTCAAGACAGTTTAAATGCCCCATCTTGTTTAAAAAGCTTCTGAGTTTTTTTCCTGTGTAGGTTTGCAACTTAAACTTCGTGTTCAGCTCATAATTATGTAAATTTGTCTCGGCTCCCGCTCGGTAGTCGCTGTTCGATAGTTCCCCTATCTGAGATATCTTAGGGTCTGTTCGCTCCAGAGAAGGGTCAGTGAAGGGAAGGAAAGGGCACCACAGGGCAGGGCATTGTGGGCAAAGTGTGAAAAGCGCAGGTAGATCGGACAAACTCGATTGTCAACGCCGAAACCGAAAGAAGAAAGATTTTTATGATCGGTCCGGCGCCAGGGCGGCGTCTTCCTCTTGTCTTCTCCTCCGCCGGCTACGCTCCGCACTTGTTGTCACTCGGAGCGAGAGCTCCTGCTGCGTTTTGAATTATGGCCAGGCGCCACATTAGGACCGGAAAAAAATTGAAAGGTTCAGGCAATGGGCATTGGGATAGTGAAAAACTAACCCTGGGATAGGAGCAAATATTTACATAGGCCGTGCGTTGCACTTGACTTTGGGAAAACTCGGGCTATTTGCATAGGATAATGGGTTCGCGGGAAACTTACCGGCCGCTCTTTGTGATGATCATCTCGGTGCCGATTTTATGGAACTGCTGCCACAGATCGTTGTTCTCCAACTTGGCCTCCACGCCGGGCAGGGTGGGGCGGCTGGGCAGCATCATTTGCGGCTGCTGGTGGTGGGGCATGTTGAAAGGCAGCATCGATGGGAAGGGATCTGGAAGAAGCGGTTTGGTTGGTTCATTAGTTTGGCATGGACTTTGGATAGAAGTCTTCAAGGAGGTGGTACTCCGATAAGCATATTTCTAGATTATCCACTGTTATAAAACATATAAAGACTAGATGCTATCGTCTATAGTACTATTAATAATCAATTTCTAAGGTAATCACAAAGATTCGATCTCTAAAAAGCAATAAAAATATCTCTGTTACAAAAACGGCTAATCACTATAAAAATAAAATATACTACAAAGTCTGTTTAGATAGTATGATATAGTATCCAATATTCTCAAATATTTAAATCATTACTAAAGTCTTATGAAAAAACTGATATCATTTTACATCTATTTTTTAACCAAGCAATGAAAGTGAATAGATTGAAATGTCTTGAATAATAATATCTTATATCATCAAACCCCCTATTTGGTAGCTTTCAAAAATGACAAGCCCATTTGCCGACGGCACTTGATCCCCATCTATAAACCTTAGACGTAAACCCACCTGGAATGCGCTGCATGATCTGCTGGCGGTAAATCTCATGGGCCAGCTGCTGCTGCATCCGCATATCCATTAGCTCTTGCATGGAAAGCATTTCGAATCACTTGCACGGGGTATACGAGTCACTCCGTAAAATGTGTCTGGGTTCTGATATGATATCTTATGATATTGGGTATTCTTCACTTCACTCGCTCGCAACTGAAGATGCGCTCTGGGGTTCTTTCACGCTCGACGTTTCGCAACGAACTGATCTCGAGTTGCTCCGCTCAAGTGCTAACTCGCCGCGGCTCGCAGCCAGTTTTTCCCGATCTGCGATGCCGAGCTACCTGCTCTATTGGGAAACCGGTTCTCCAGGGGGTATGGCCTGTGATTGGCCGACGGAAGACGCCTACGCTATATGGTGGCTATGGTTATCCCGCTCTGGCGAAGATCGGCGGATCCGAGGAGAGGTCGCCATTTTGTGAGCAGGGAGCGGGAAAAGCGAGCTGCGTGCAGCCGAGTGGCGAAGTTAACGCTTAGCCCTGTTGATTTTCATCAGCCGCAGTGTTTTTCTGCGCCACTGCCTCGCAACATTCCCTGTCTCCCTCTCGATCACTGTCGGTTAGGGGACATGAATATATATATATATATATATATGGTGGATGGGATATGGCGTTGCTTGTAATTTAGAAGTGAGATTTTCCACAGCGCGCCTGTCTGCTGTCTTCAGCTGCCGTTGCCTTTTCTTCTCCTCGGTTTTTTGTGTTTCTTTTCTTTTTTTTTTTGGCGCTGTCGGAAAATGTCCATTGCCATTTCCATTGCAGCCGTCTTCCGTTTGGGCCCGTCTCGCCTTCTTCTTCTGCCTTCCCCCGTGTAATTAGCTGGGTTCGGTTCCCTATCTTCGATATCGTCTGGCGTTTCTTGAGTATTTATGTACTTTGCTGCAGACAGGTGAAACATAAATTTTGTTGGCTTTGTTAATTGCCCGTTTTGGAATTTCGATATGCCCTCGCTATTGATTTGCCAGCCGATGCGTTGGGCTAACCGAAAATAAAGGAAATGAAAACCTGGTACACCTTATAGATACATAGTTCGAGGGTCTGGCTCGAGGGCCTATTGATTAGTGCTTGTCAGCATTGGAAATTACTGCATAAAGTGCCTGCGGGTGGAGGTGGATTGAAATGCACATTCCAAGCACCCACAGGAAGTATGATAATTGCTATTGAATGAGCTATTGATCATTAAGAACGCATTTCAATGAGTCACACTTGTATATTGTGATTATCTCTAGAATTTCCTTAAAGTGTTGCACTAAGGGCCTTGATTTTTTTGGAAATATTATTTAATTGATTTTAGTTTGTTTCCAAATAAAATGAAATCACTCAACCACACTAAATTTTAGATAAAACTGGAAATGCTATTTCAGTTAAAAGGGACTTACAAAAATTTGGTTTTAGAATGTAATGAAGGTAACATATTATTGAAATATGTGTCAATGGATTACTTATACTTTATTTTTATAAGAAAATGTTACTATTTATAATGTGTATTTTGCACTAAATTTATCATCTAACGTAATATGCTATTTGTAGTGAAAATAAAATATTCATAAAATTAAATCCAGTTCTTCTATAATAATATTTTTATAGTTTAATTTACAGACTACACAGAATTTTTGTGCTTTAATAATCTTCTTTCAAGGCTGAAGTCCACCTAATACCTTTATAATGCCATTGATCTTGAACCTGATTTGTGCCCCAAGAGCATTGCAATTTGCAACAGACCAGATCTGTCAAATAAAAAGGGCAATCCAATGACAGACATGCGTTTATCCCTCGACTCGTCGTCAGCAAATAATTTCAGGCTTGAGTTCACCGCCAGTCGACTAGAAAGAAAGTCTGTGTCGAAGAACCTCTATTAAATTAGCATTTCGCTGTCGTTCGGCACGCTCTTCCGAATGATGTCCATTCCCATGTCCCAAGATCCCGTCTCCGGATCCGGACGAGACGGCATATCGCCGGTGCTTAGCCAGCTGACGATGATGACTTCTCGCTGCGAACGGCGCCAGAAAATCGTAAAAATATTTTTATACAAATATCGAAGCAGTTAGAACAAAAGATTTGATTTGGAATCGTAAACGTAACGCTTCACGCCTTTAGAAAGACCGACAAAGGGATGTCACACAAAAGACGGTAGACGCAGCTGAAGGATGCAAAGAGATCTCTCTTTCTTCAGATAATGTATATCTGCGACCCTTGGATAACTCAGGTGTAATTGCGTCATCCGGGTGTAGGAAAAACTAGATCGAATTAGGAATGAGAGACATAAGTTGACGCGACATCGGCACAGCCCACAAAGTGACCACGCTCCGAGAATCTCTGGGATCCCCAGGGACTGGGACGGAGACAGGTCGTTTTGCGGTGTGTCCTTCGCTGGGTGTGAAGTGTCCCGTGGGCGGCGGTATCCTTAGTTGCTTGAGATGTTGCCTACGCCTTACCTGAGCCCTCTCTGTCGTCTGTCGCCAATTGAAGTAATAATTTTCTATTGTCCTGCGACGCGCCTTCCCATAAAGCAAAGGACTTTCGGAGTCCTCAGAGACGCGACAAGTGGCTGAGTTCCCTGCGCTCAAGTAGCTGATGGCGCCAGACGAACCAAGTCCCTCGGCCAGAGGATATCTTTGTGAGTCCGCTATCTGCCGCCTTGGATCTGAAGATGCAGATGCTGAACGGTAGCGGTCAAGCTGCCAGAGGTTGACAACGACATATGTACGTTCGTGCCGGATAAGATTGGACCAGAGCAGATTACCGAAAGAGGGAGGGGGCTTGGACTTCGATATACGGGTGGACGGAAGCTCCTGAGCAACCCACACAACCTCTGGCAATTAACATATAACCGACGATCAAAATGACCAGCCATATTCATATATTAAAAGACCATCAGCTTATAAATGCCCATAATCATTGGGACAGGTTACATTTCCCCCCAATTCGACAGATCAATAAATCATTGGCAACCCTAATTAACCAGCTCGCAGCCATGGAAACCCGTGTGTCACCTGCCTGGTGAGATGAGAAGATTGTAAGATCTGGAAGATCGTGAGCTGCCAAAACTACAAGTTACACATAATTTACCACAGACAAAGGCAAATGTCATAAAATAATATAAATGATATAAACGACACTGTCTGCGCCTAATAAGCCAGGGCGTGGCTTTAAGACCCATCCCAATCCAGAGTCCGAAACCTAAAAATCCTGGGAAAACGGTATGGGCATAAAGATGCAAACTACACGATAAAGTTAGCTGGTTAGGCGCCTGCAACTAAATGCTAAACGAGTTAACCCGCTGATAGAGATCTTCTCTGTTTTTTTTTATCCCCCAGCTTCTTCTGGGGTTTTTTCCCTGGGTTTTTGGTAGATAGTAAGGTGCGTCGAGAGCATCATTAAGGCAGGAAGACGGAGGTAACTCCGGGACTCCAGACCACAAGCAACGATGATTTAATTTTCCAACACGCTTTCTACCACGCCAGCATATAGTTTGGGATTTTGCTTTTTGGTTTCTGTATTCTGTATTCGGTTTTTGGTATTTCTGGGATGATCGATGGCCTGTCGCTGAGATGATCACTTTCTGTGGCTGCCTAGCGGCTACTAGTTGAGATACTTAACGACGACCCAAGAGGGCGCCATCGGGCCTTATAATTTGTTAAGATGTTTGGTCGATCCATCGATCGATGGCTGGATTGATGGGCCTTTCTCTGCATAATATTTATGAATATTTCTCACGGCGAGAGTTCAGATGCCCAGATCCATTGGATTGGCCGCTCAAAAGTGCTTGGAGCAGGCTTTTTTGGGCTACCGATTATCATCGTAGCAGAGACGCCATCATCGCCTTATCAGCGACTCGGCATCTGGGTAACATTAAATGGCTACTTAAGATACTGAGATTCCCGCCGGAGGTATCGGTTCTACCATATCGATTACCATTCAGCCGAGGGCAATTGACCTGAACCCAACAGAAGTCGAACGGTGTAATCGATACGATCGGCACAATCGTTGATCTTTTGCCAGGCGGAAATTTAGCAACTCTGTCGGCATTTTCAGCCTGTGATCACTGATCACTAAGCTATGATCTATGACTGCCCCGGGGCCGCTTGCCAATTGCCATTTGCTATTTGCCAAATCCCCCGTACCCTCCAGATATATCGCATCCACCCATTTCTACCAACTCATCTCGCATGCCACTCACAACTCACTCGCACTAATTAAAATAAATTCTGTCGGACATTCTCGTTTAATTTTTTCGCGCACCTTGCTTTTTTTGTTTGCTTTTTTGGCCAGGCTAATGGAGACCGAGATCCATCGAGCTGGCCAAAGTTGAAGCGAGAAAACAAGCAATAAATACGTCAGGCAATACGTCAAAGGCAGTCGTCTGGCTGACAGACTGACTGCGCTCGCAACTTAAAATGCACATTATTAATTAGTTGTTATAATTGCATTTAAAAATCCATTAATATTTATAGAATTCATAATAACTAATGAGGCTCGGGTCTGGAGTCCGAACTGGAGCTCCAGCTCCCGAGACGGCGACATCGACGCCTCCAAATGCCAAAACGGTCTGATTCTTGCCCCAAGTTTGGCAATTTATGCGGCCAGAATCGTAATGTGTGGCATATTTGAAGCCCAATCACAAGTTGCCTTTGACAAATTCTCCAAGAATGTGTCTGCAAGATTTCAGGGGATTGCAGTAGGCATATCAGCAGGGTGATGGGGTTTGTCATTACTGAAGTAAAGGGATTGGTGAAAAAAGATATACTCACTTTTAATATTTTGTTACAATATAAATATTATCACACTGGTATTCAGAGTACATAACAAAATAAGATATGTTATAAATCAGTTTTGATCTTTAAGCAAAATTAGGCAGAAGAGTTTGTGGAAAAAACAAATAAAAAGGATTCAATATTGTGTATTAGAGCATGAGCTATTGAGTTCCGATGTTTCAGCTCAAATCTTAAAATATTAAACCTGTATTACATTTTAGGTCACTACATATCCTTAAATACTTTTCATACACTTTACACTGTTCAAGACAGTTTTTAGTTTTCATCTGCTCCATGAAATTGGCATATCGTTAAGTTAATAAGGTTTGTCACGGCACTATCTATTTTCAGGAAAACTACAGATAGCCAAGGATTTATGGTTCTATAATTACTTATCTTCGGTCCTATCTGCTTGAGTCCGCTCACACCTGATATTGATATCCTGCCGTATATCTGTAGCGCACTCCATGGCCCCAGATACCCTTCGCTCCCCTAACCGAAACCCATGTACTTTTCTGGTCCAGCGAGCCTTCATAAATATTTATACCTCACATTGAGTCCAATTTTTTATAACGCATATTAAATTGTAAATTAAAAACAAATTTTTGTTGACTTTTCTACACTCGGGCCAGTTGTGTGTTTTATTGCAGTGATATATGTATGTATCCCGATCTACCGAAACGAACCCGAGAGACCGAACCCATAATTAAATTTTAACATTTCCACCTTTTTATGCTCTGCTGTGCTGTCCAATGTATCAGGCCGAGATGCAGAGATCCACAAGATCGAGAGTTCCAGAGATCCGAGGTCCAGAGATGAGTTTCTCAGGCCGATCGACCCACGCTGTTATGTTCCAGCCGCGATCGGTGGAAAAAGGGTGAAATATATCACTGGCGCCAGGGCACCGCCCGCTGGGTCCCAATGTGGTAAATTTTTTATTGCAGCCGTTTAGGCGAGCCTTTGACGGCCAAGGACATCAATCAAAAATTGTGAGATTCGGTGATGTGATGGTGCGATCGCGGGTTCGTGTTCGGGTTTTTTGGGGAACTTTACGATCGAATTTACGGGTGTGCGGGGGGCTTAGCCATTAGAGAGGCTGGATTTGAATGCCCCGGCGAAGCGTTAATATGATAATACGCACCTCTGTCTCTAGTCTCGGGAACCTGCTGCATCTTTCTCTTTTATGGAATAAGCAATTAAAATTAAATTTGAGGCAGCAGCATGCTGGCACTTTAATGGCCGTCATTTAATTGGATTTCAATGTTTCTCCAGATCTCGTCGTGCGGTGGGTCCCGATGCCGAATCACATATCCAATGTTCCCAGATTCGCTGGACGGACTAAACGCCGACGATGGTAAACATTAATTAATTTAAACATTTATATTGGGAGTTTATTAACCCGCGACAGGGCGTGGGCCTTAGGCTAGATAAGAGCTATGTTTACGACCTGATGTCTGATTGAGTTATGAATGCTGCGGAGGAGATGACAGTTGAGAACCTTGGGGATGGATCGCATTTCTCCAGACAGATGGAGTTTGGGCTTTGTTCGGTTCATTGCATCTGCAAATGTCAGGTTATTTTGTCAATTTACATGACTACCGAACACCCACAAAAGTCAAGAACAGAAGTGTAATCCTAGCCAGGCATACTCGTTGAAGGCCCCACATTAGTCAGGCCTATAACTAGACAAATCCATTTGTAACCTAACCAGTTGAGAATCACGCCGTAACACCCATCCACGCCCATCAAAAATTCCAGAGGAGAAAGAGAACCCTTCACTTAGAGTCGAGCAGACAGGCACGCACAGTTGGTCAGTTTTCAGTTTTCAGTTTTGGAAAAGGGACGACTACGAAAACGACTGGCGACTGACGCGACGTCTTCAGCCACGCCCCTGTCTCCCGATCGAGGAAAGTGACTCAGACTCACCCCACCTATCTTGAACTGTCTTGGCAGCGACCTACAAACTTCGGAGATCCCACAAGTCGACTTTAATATGTGAATGCGCTGATTGCCTCCGCTTTTTAATAAAATGATAACTTTTAGACCAGACAAATATTTCATTTCCTTTTCGACGCTGGCGACGCCGCAGACGGCGACCGGAGGCAGACCCAAAAACCAAAAACCAGAGCCCAGAATACAGAACCCAGAACCCGAAAGTCATCATCGGGCAGGGGGCAGGGCAGAGGCACCACGGTGATGACGGTGATCGCTCTGCAGCACAAATTGGAGACTGGCCCGAACGTATTTGCACCTCCGAATTCCGTGTGGGCAATCCTCACAAGAAATAGGCTGCACTTGGAAAAAAGAAATTTCCTATTTATGCCATACAACTTTTTTCACTCTTGTCCACAATGTTTCTAAAAATCCCCCAAGTTGAAGAAAGATATCAAAAATTAATAAAAGATATTCGGCTAAGGATAAAATGGTGTGCCATTCGTCTAATTAGTAATTAAACATAGCCTGTCTTACGTACTTATAAACGGCTTTTAAATTGAAAATTTTGTAATATTCTGGAGTAACATTTTTTTATTTTTTTTTAATGACTTAAATATTTTAAGTATTTATTATAAAGCAATTTCAGTTAAAAACTGTTTATTTCCATTTTAATAGCCCTGCAATCTAGATGATTTTTTATTTTTAAAGATCCTCATCAGGGCATAGCTTTCTATTAAATGATTGTTAATCATCGGTATAGGTTCAATGAATCTGATAACATAAAATGTAAGGATGAACATACTTAAACCAAATAAATAAATGATATAAAATATTTTCGCGAGTGTAGACGGCGTTAGCGCCAGTCGGCTGCCAGTTGGTGAAGGGCCAGGTCCTCCTCCTCCTCCTGCTCTTTCTCTCCCCTTCCCCTCCCCATCTAGACCTGGCTAACAAGCTGGTTCTGCCCCAAGTTCGGAGTTCGTGCGTCTTTTTTGTGTGTGTGGCATGGTGTGGACGGGCGGTGGCAAGATCGTTTAGCAGCACAACGGCGCACTTCATTGCCCCAAGACTCTGCCCCCCTTTCCCTACCCCTGTCCCAATCCCTTTTACCCCTCCCCTGGCCCTGGCTTTCCAGCCAAATTTGCTCGCAACATGTAGAAATTGCTGCCCATTTGTTCGTGCCCCTCGCTGCAGTTGGAGCCAGGTCCAGATTATATGGCCGTGGCCTGGCGCCAGCTTTTGGGCTGCCCAAATGCGGCCTTTAATGAAATCTTGCGGTGCAGCTTGTTTTGGCCGCACAGTGGTTTTGGCAGCCCCTTGGGGTTCCGTTCCCGACTGCATCTCCTCATAATCTGGCCTGTGTTATTTAAGTCGTAGGGTATCCGGGTCCCAAGTGGGCCAATACTGACTTCTGGGGGAAGTTTGCCGGTGGTATGATAATTCAGTAGAGTTGAGGAAGTCATTAAGCTAAGATCAGGCTTAGTTAGTGGGGCGACTTTTTAGACTGGTATGGGTATCATCAAGTCACTATTGCTTCTATAAAATAATCTTAAAATTTTCTAAAAATTATTATTAAATTAAAAGATTTTAGACCTTAAGACAAAATAAAAGTAGGTTTCACATTTATAAAAAGTATCGAAGTATAAAGAATGATACTATGGCTTAAGCAAACTAAGAGTAGGTTTAAGCAAACTAGAAATAGGTTTTAAGTAGATCTAAATACTCCCAATTTTGATCATGATATGAAAGCAAGAATACCAAATTCCTATAGCTCACACCAAATTCGTTATGGCCCAAACCAAAATCTTTATATAGGGAGATGGAATCTCCTCTGCTGTTGGCGTTAACGAGACTTTTGACAGGTTGATTCATGCTCACGTCTCTGACTTGGCTTATTTGACCCAAAGTAGGGGCTGGCTGACTGGCTGACTGGACCCACCAAACAGTCTTAGCCCCAGATCCGGCATCAACCTCAACTTCAACTGTTTCGGAGCTGTCCGAAGCGACCGCCCGTCCATTTGTTTGTTTTTCTTATGCTTTCGGGGAGTTGACCAAGAAACAGCACAACGAAAAAACATTTTTATTAATGACCACAAGGGCCCCGCAATTGCAATGGGCGCCAAAAGGGCCACTTGGCTGGGAAGTTGGATTGGAAGGGGATTGGCTGGGCGGGGAAACAGTGTTGGGAACTATTTATTACAAAAAGCAGCTAAATCAAACATTGAGAACAGCGAAATCTGTGTGTGATTCTTACAAGATAGCTATAATTAGGGCCTCTTGGTAAAGGAAATTGAATGAAATACTAGGCATGTAAACCTTGTTCTACTTGATCTCTTATTCGGTGTACAAAATTCAGCTTTATATTTTCTAAAGATTTTTTTTCTTTAAATGGGGAAAGTAAAAATACAAATAAAGACTACGCACAATCCTTTCATTGTTTAATGGATTTTAAAAGTAGTATGTTAAGTTGTTAAAGTTTAAGCAAAGAAGGATATTTTATTTAGTCTATTATTATAATTATTAATAGAAAACACCATTTTTCGAAACTAATCATCACAAAACAAAATTTCTTTGTGCAAATCGGAACTATTGTGGAACTCTTATTAATATCACAGCGTTTTTCTTGACATCTTAAAAGTATATGTTCTTTTAAGAATATAAACATTACATATCAATGCACTATCCAAATTATTGGCTGTAGTTATATTTTTGTAGGTATTCTAAAAATATGGATATCATAAGTGAAGCTAGTAAAAACAGATAGATTCAGCTAGGTTCCCGCCAAGTGGGCAACCCTGATTGGGAGTCATCCGTTTACTTGCACTGGGGGGCAGAGCCCAGCGCCAGTTTTGAGTATGTGTTGAAATGTGGTAATTTGTCTCGCTTAGAGACGAATGCGCCCGTCTGCCCCGCCAAGTGGGGCCCACACTGTGGTGGCATCGTTTCATTAATAAAACATTTGTTCGCCCGAAGCCGGCTGAAGCCAGCTGACTGATGGATGTGGATGCAGTTGCTCCGGCCTCGGTCGGATCTAAGCTCGGTTTTCCATAATTCATAAATGCCAATGGCAACTGTTAACTCAACTACTGGTATTGAGTTTTTGTCAATAGTCCGGAATTAGAGAAACATCGACGGAGCTTTTCCGCCTCCAGCAGTTCCTACAGTTCCAGCCCCCATCTGTGAGGCGATCCACCTTCTCCACCCCTTCACCCCACCCGTATTGTAGCCGGGCAAACAATAAATTTCACAGGTTAACGCGATCGCATAATGAGCCACGACGTCGTCCGAGTTGCAAACAAGCAAACAGCAGCGGGAGCAACGGATTCAACACTTTTTTACCCCCATCCCGTGATCTTGGTCTTGGTACGCCTGTTGGCCAGCCAACTGTTTGCCTAGCCGCCAGTCGATTTTTTCAGGGAACTGCCAGCGATTCAATAGAATTAATTTACGCCTCACGTTGCAGGCACTCGCAACCTGCAACTTTTGTCCAGTAGCTGCCGTTGGAGAGCTGGAAGTTGGAGCACCAGGTCGCCCCATCTACCTGGGTGCACAGGGGAAAATATCATAAACATAAACCATACTTTAAGATATTAACAAATACAACAAATATATTATAACCTTATAAAAGGTGAGGATGATAACAAAAGGTAATAATAATATAAATAAATAATATAGTTGGATAAATGCATTTAATATGTTTTACTACCTTTATTTTAATAACTTGCAAGGAAAACTTGTATTTCTAAAAACTGATCAGTTTTTCAACAACCTTGTGTAATAAGTGTAGCAAATCTAACAAAAACACTCATTATTTTCTTGTTACCAAGGCGTTTTCAAGTTTCTCACTCGATCTGTGAAATTGAGATGACAATATCAAGCCAATACCCCTCTCGGCGGCCATTTCTCTCCGTGTAACCACAACTGGTAGCTATTTATAAATGTTATCAATATGATTGTAAGCAGTTGGAAAATATTTGTGTCCCAAGGTGTTAGAATGCATTTGCATAAACACTTGAAGCGTTGTCATGCCTCTCTCAGAAAGCAAGAAGCGAATCGAATGATAGAGCTTCCATCACCTGGCAGCCGTCCAGTCCACAGAAAATTCAATTACCTTTCGTCTCCAGCTACCGTGCTTGGAAAACAAAGCGAAATTAGTGGGAAAATAGGGAATGTATCCCAAACAGACAATAGGGGCAAAGGTAAATCCCATTACACAGCAGTAGCTCCACGCCTGAAAAGAGCAGGGCAGAGGAGATGTTACCACTTCACACTGGGCCATTGAAGAAGTGCGTCGAAGGACCCCTGACATTGCCACCAGGTTTAGACACCACCACTCCTCCAGGGGCAAGGAACATTGCATCTAGAGCAGCGGCAGTTCTTGAAAGACCCTTCCAATTTGGCTTAAAATCACGGTACACTGATCAAAGGCAGCTGCGACTAGATGACGAGATGTCTGGCGAAAGTGCAGTGACGTGTGGACCGGGATGGGATAGGTCTCTGCCGATCTACCGATCTAGCGAACGGTAGATCAGAGGTCGGGCCTCTGATGATAAGCTGCTGCCATTGATCTCACCTCCGAACCATCGTACCTGTGATCCATTTTACAAGCCAACATCGCTCCAGATATTCGACTGGCTTGTCAATTGGGCGGACAACGATATTGTTATGCTTATTACACCGACATAGCTACCGAAAGTAGCAACTCCCTCCCTTTTCTCCCAGAGTGTAGGAGTGCGGAGTTCGGAGCTCGGAGTTCTGACGACCGACCGACGGGGATTATCTCCTTATCAGCCCTAATCTCAAGTAGTTAATAAAGTGCGATGCTTTGTACTTTAACCGCGTCCATTGTTGGCCAGAAGACACCGCCGAGAGGAGAGGATGCTGCCCCGAATCCGCTGAGTGTGCGCCGATGCAGATAATCGTTTGTGGTATATGCCGAAAGATTTGGAGTACTGCCCAAAGAACTGAACCGGGCATGATTATCATAAGGGTAAAAAGTGGTCTCCGGTCTGGGAAAACATTATCTGGACATTGGAATGGAATTGATACTGTGGAAAGCTTAGTTAGGCTTTAACAATATTATACTTTTTCCCATGGCTCTCGAAAAGTATATTGATTTCCATAGATGAAATCATACATCACATTTTATGCATATAAAAAGAAAATGTAACTGGCATGTAGTTATAAATATACAACTTTCTTTTTTTATATGGGTTATTATATCATTATTTGCCTTTCCCTTACATTCCTTCCTCTAAATGTTTCTACAAGTAAATAAATCATTCAACTCTGAATTTGTTTGTTTAAAAAGTAAGCTAAGAACAAAAATATAATAAAAGATTTAAAAAAATATAAATTTTAGTATTTTAAACATTTTAAGCAAGTCCTAATCTAAGTGTTTGTTTTCAATACTTTGATAAAACTTTGTCCTTAACCAAATTGTTATTCTTTCTCTTGTTTATGCTACATTTAAGGATCCCATCCCATCGCTGGCTAATTTAGGGAACGCACATCCTTCTCCCGAGATCCCCAGATAACACCGGCTATATCAACACTCTGATCCAGCTGCAGGATAGATAGATGCCACTTAAGCCAAACAAGGGCTGCCCCATCCGAAATCCAAACAGATATTGTCAAACAGATGACAACAGTTCGTCGTCAATTGTCCCCAGCTTTTGATGGGAAACGCGAACAAGGAGCGATATAGTGTCAACAATGGCAAAACGATGTTATCCTTTAACCAAGCCTCTTGTGGCGAACCCAAATCCCATTTGGCACAAACAATTTAAGCGAAAATTGTTTAAGCAGCAGTAAAAATAAACCACAAGATGTACGCATACGCAGGTCTTCTATGTCCCCAGGTCCAAAAACCCATTTCGGCAAGAATGGAAAATCCTTTGAGCAAATCTTTGTGACAAACAAAACGGCATACATATCGTTAGGGAAATGAAAACAAACCAAAGGAAAATGGGATCTTTGAGGCTGCGACAAACTGTAATAACAAATTGCGCTTTGTTTCAATTATACAAGGATTACATGGGAACGTAAAATGGATGAGTCGGAGAAGAGGATCGATCTGCTCAGAGATCCGGAGAGCCATCTCAAGTGGTTCGTTCTAAGGTCGGCGGCGTCTGTCTGTACAATTTGCACTTGATTTTAAGTAGGTGATTTCTATTATGCGAGACATTAGCTGTCATACAAACGCCCTATTCAAGCCCAGGGGCCTGGAGATCTGATCTCATCCCGATCCCGATCCCAGTCGTCGTCGTCGAGCACTTGATTAGCATATGAGTACCCGCATGGTGGCCATAAAATCTCAAGTACCCTGGTCATTGTCTTCGTAACGCCGGTGCCTCAGCCTCTTTTACAAGGAGATATGTACTTCAAAGTAGGTAGGACGGGCAATAAAACCGCAGGTCCTGCAGCTTTGCGCCGGATTTTCCAGCAACGCTCGTCAATGGCCGGGATGCGGGGAAATTCGCTGGAATTTCCTAGCCACCGGCCAGTTGATGTGCCATAAAATTATGGCGGCTCATAAAATTCATTAATCGCTGCTAAATGCGCGTCATTAGTCAACACGCGGCTTTGGTACTTCTACTTCGCTATTCCGGCCCGGTTCTAACCTGGGACCTGGGATGGTTAGAAGAGCCGACTTTTCCTGGAAACACACCGCAGGCCGCGGCAACGTGTCAGTTAGGAGGACGAGGACGAGGACTAACGAGTTGGATTGCCGGCACGGAGGCGGGCCAAAGACCAGGAATCGGCGACAGCGCGTCGCGTGAAAATGGTGATTAATGCCTTTAGAGCGTGGATTTAATATGGAACACGGTCCAGCTAATCAGCTGCCCCAGGTAGCAGCGCCTAGAATGGAAACTCTACGTGGAAAGCCCCGCAACAAGTGCGATTGATAAAGGTGGCGAGGATGAGGGTGGATTGCTCTAGAGAAGGAGGTGGCTTTAAAAACTTAAAAAGGCAGAATTAAAAATACATCAGCTAATGCTTAAAATCTTATTAAATTAAATGAGTCTTTAAAAAATTAAATGAATGCATAAAAAGTTGAACTGCGGGTTAAAAATCCAGGGCGACTTTTTCGACCGCTGGTTATATTAAGAGTAAGTTTTAAACCTAAAAAACATTTGACCATTTTTATTTTAAAGCCTACTTTTAGTTTAAGATGCGGACGAGAAAATGAACTTTAGTCCTATGAGAAAAATAGTAAGTAAACACAATGGATTAATGTGCTAATAATAAGCATATCATGTTTAAATAATATAAGCCTGGCACTTAAACACATTTAATTGATTTCTAGTACCTAAAATAAGCAATCATACATATCATATGATACACAAGTACACAGAGAAAACTATCTAAGAACATTGTTTTGAATTGAGAATATTCGTTCTTAAAAACCGTGTAAGCACATTTTGGTATCAATATAAGAACGAAATGGTGAGAAGAAAAAAGTTTAATTAAGTTAATTTAACAACTATTTGATAAGTATACACTAAGAACTGAACTAATAGTTTATTTGTACATACAATGTACTTAAATACCGCCAATTCAACTTGATTCGAGCAAAATAAAAACATTTTCAACTTAAAATTGTCGTTCTATTTTTAAGAACATTTTCAATACACTCCACACTCCATAGATTGCAATATAGAAATTAGTTTTAGATTCCACATAATTTCATTATTGGGTACCCTAATTAGGAGAACATTTTCAGCATTTTCCAAGACAACCTGTTAATTTCATTTTAATAACTTAATAAATGCAAGAACTTTTCCGAGAAAAAGATTATAATGACAGTCAGAGGCGACGGAGAAGTCGGAGATCTAACCAGAGAGACGCGATTCCGGTCTACGGGGCTGTGCTTAAGACAAGCCACAGAAGGCAAACAAAAACCTCGGGAGGAGGAGGTGGATGAGATGGAGGAGAAGTTGGGGAGTAGAGAAGAGGCCTACAGCACCGACAACTCAAAAAATGTGTCTACTTCATTCATAAGATTTTTTAGTGGCGCCTGGCGCCAACAATCGTCGCTTCGGATTGAATGTGTTTTGTGGTAAGTACACAGAAAATAATAATATATCTTACGATTTGATATGATCATTTATTAGGGTTTGTAAAAAGGTTTGTGAACTACTTACAGTTCGTATGTTGTTTTAAAATAGGTTAAAATATCAAAATCTTCAGCAGTTGTATTAATAAACGTCGGATTTTCATCGTTGCTAGTGAAATATATTGAATAAAACAATGGTGCTACACTTTATTATGAATTTACAACAAAAAAGCCTAACGAATAAATAGCTATGGAAATATTATTGCATTGTATATTACATTTTTTATTACAATTGAAAAAAAATTTGATCCCCAACTATTTTTTCGGTGTATTTGAAAAGTTATACTTATTTGTACGGTTGTTTGGCTTCAGCTCGAAGCACTTGACTTGCAGTGCCAACATTTTCATTAAGTGAAATGCCCGCCCGAGATTATTGTTCCGTTCGAGTGCATCTGCTTGATTTAGCGTATCGCTCATAATTTGTTTTTATGGTTTTGCATTTAGATTCTCGGGCCTTTGGGCACGCGGCTGATAATTCTCCCATGACGCGGCAGCTGCCTCCTATTTTCGCTTATCAAGTTTTCGGTTTTGAATGGATTCGAAATGGAAAGTGGTGGCAGTAGCGGTGGCCCAGCTGCGGATTATTTCCGAGTGGTTCCCCATAGCGCGTGTCTAGTGGTGGGGTACTACATATATCGAGCACGGCCAACTCTCACACCCGCCCATTGTCAGGCTGACAGTGGAATTCCTATAGATACGGATGGACCACACGATCGGGAAATGTTTCCATTGCGGGCATGTTAATTTTAGTACAAATTCGGGTTGAAAATAGCTGTGGCCAAAATGCCCACGCAAATATTTTCGATGCGGCTTCGGCAAGTCATTGTGGCTATTAACAGATCGAGTGAGCACGAGCATGAGTCGGAATTTGTGGGTCCCGAGATCTGAGATCTCGATCCGTGGACTTGTGGACTTGTAGAGCCGCTTTTGTGGGTCGCTGAATCGCCAAAGCCGCCAAAGTCGCCGTACGACTATTGACAATTTCAATTTGGGGATCATCCAGTCAGCCCGTCTGCGGCTGCTGTTAAATATTTTGTTATTTTCATATGTAAATCTTGTTTAACGACTCTGTATGAATTCGTGTGTAGTATGGGTATATTTATTGTGCCGTTGATTGAATATGCAAATGCATTTTCACACGTTGGACCGCAGTCCCGCTTGGAGCCCGCTCCACTCCATCAACGTTGGCCATCAGCAGACAAAGGCGCACAAACAACCCGAAGAAACACAGGGGCTTCTTTTTTGGTACCCAGAAGAAGGGTTCGCTGGAAGCTTCTGCCTCGGTTAGCTCTACCTACAGCAGTCACAGCTCCAAACTCAGAACTTAAACCCGAACCCTGGGAGGTGATAATGGGAGCGAGAACTCCCTATCCCCAATCGCACTCGCTCGCACACCTCGTTTCAAAAATGTCTGATATAAAAATTAATATTCCCTAATAAATCTGTCAAAAGTTATGGTCAAATGCTTAGCAGCAAAAAGGAAAAAATGTATAAAGGAAAATAAGAATTAATAAAAAAGATATAAAAATGAATGGCAGAAGAAGACAACATCGAAGCGTTAATACCCTATATTATGGAATTAATTATCTATCCATTAAAAAACACATCCGTTGATATTACAAATTCTATTTGAATGATTTATTTAATTTAGGGATGGCACAGATGTCATTTCTTATACATTTTACTTTGTCACCAGTTTGTATTTTTAGTAACCTTTAGTTCGCTGATGTTACTTATAAAATTTTGCCAAACATGTATTTATAGATATTTTGATCTTTATTATGCTTATTTGTCGCACTTTTATCTTTACTTATTTATTAGCAGAAAATGTAAACTTCAACATGATATATTTTTACAATGCATACATTATATATGTTTTTGAATGGCTTAGTGAATAGCACTCTGAAAATTCTGGCTTACAAAGATCCTGCTTGCACTCGAAATACCAAAACGTAATTATCATTGGCCGTACAAAACCTTTTAGCCAAAACGTATTTGATTTTCCTAAAAACTGTTAATTTAAGGGTATCAAGTACAGGTCTGTGAGTGCCTTTTCTCCATTGGAGGGCGCGGCAGCCAGTCAGCGGAGTAGTGGATCTGACTGCCTTTTTCCCAGACATTTACCTGTCAAATGTTGCACTCGCACACGAAAATGATGGAGTGAAGAGTTTTAATTTTATGACGCAGCAAAGGAGGCAGGGAACCCGAGGCGAGAGGGATCGAATGATGGCGCCAAGAAATTAAGGTAACGCGCCACAATCAACACAAGCCCGACTGGCAGGATCTCTGGAATTCCGAGCTAGTCCTGTGGGTTGGTGAGTTGGCAGCCAGAAAAAAAAAATAAGAAGGCCAAGATGCCGAATGGGCGTGGGCTTTTTCTCATGCGTTTCTGACTTAAGCCATTAGTTATGCAGCTCGTTGGCTTATCTACAACAGTATCGATCTTGTTAGCCGCTATTAATTGGCTGTGAAAGGTCCGATTCATTCAATAAAAGTCCCCATAATGTAAATGGCTCAACACTTTCCCACCGCCGAGAAAATCAAGTCCATTGACATCCGATGCTGCGCATGCGTATCCCCGCATCTATTAAGCCCGATACCAGATACAAGATACACGATTGTATCGCTCAGATACAGGCGAAGAGCTATCTGAGGACGGTAAATTGCCGCAACCGCAACGCATTCAACAGATTGTTACACTGAGAGAAAAATCTGTACTGAAATGTAAACGAGAAATAAATTGAATAGATTTAAAAGAAAGAAAGCTGGGACTTAAGCCATAACATTTAACTAAAGATCTGTTAAAAAATAATTAAAAATTTTGTAATGTATAAGGTTTTACAATATAATAGCAAGAAAAATACATAGAAAAATATTTCCTACATAAAAAAAATATTTATGCTATTATAGTTATTCAATTTTAAAGTTAGAAATATATATTTCTTTCACTGCATAATGTTCCGATCGGTTCAGATCGGATACATAGTTAATTATGCTCCCAAAATGAAACAAAAAAACAAACTAAACATTTTTACGAGCGAAATTTGTAATCATTACCACATTCATATGCAAATGGGGGCAGCCGGCCACTACGTACAAGTATCTGTATCTGTGGCGGTATATCTGTATCTGGTATCTGTAACTCTCGGGTTTTGTTTTTTTGGCTGCTTTGGGCCAGCTGCTCGAACGGCAGCTACGCGTCTGTCGCTTCTGTGCTGTCTTGGCCTTTGTTTAGGATCGTGGGGCCCTGATTTTGGTGTTAAAAGTACCGTATTGTTTGCCGTATATAGCAACAACATGCTGTCCACGCCGCGATAACGAACTTCCAGACTCTAATTTATTAAAGACATTTTCCTGTTGTTGTATGGTGGCTTCTTCTCCCCTCCGCTGCCCGCCAAGGCAAACATAAATTTTGACTGCGACAAGTTTTAATTTCTTCGGCCCGCTCCGTGGATCCTCCGATTACCAGTTTTCAGTTTCAGTTCCAGGTCTTCCCCTCGAACCCACAGACCCACAAAACCCTCAAAAGAAATCAGCCTCAGTTCGGTAGCTGCTGAGGTTGTGAAAAAGCTTAAATTTTAATCAAAATTAGATCTTTATCTTCCGCAATTTATTTGCCTTTTAACAAATATTTTTCATGCTCTTTGTCCGCCGTGTCTCCTAATCTCGTTTGCTTATTTTTCTGGTCTTCTCGTGCTGTTTTTTTTTTTTTTTACTATATTGTGTTGCCGTTTAGAACTGTAAATATTTAAGCTTTTGACGCCTCACATGGCTTGGAATTACTGGAGGAACCGTGGAACTCAGTGCCCCATTGCAGAGGTAGCATAAATTTTTCTCGCTTTGCCGCCATTGAGTAATGGCCGTGTTTTTGTTTAACTTTGCGCCATATTTGTTTGCCGCTTTGCGCTGTGGTGTGCGTGTCGTTTTCCACGAACCCCCCTTCAAAAAGGGGGTGGCCCTGTGGGACAGGGGCGTGCCGAGGGGGGAGATGGGAGTTGGGCTGGGAGTTGGGCTGCACTATCTAGCGTGTAACGCGGTTGCCAGCTCCTCGAAGATTAGCATTTTGAACAACAAACAATTAAAGTTAGTCGGGATCTCCAGACAGAGTTGGCGCCACAATGGAGATCTTCAGAAATTCCAGAATGAATAGCTTAAATAAATATCAAAAAAAGGGTGAGTAACTTCCATGATTTCATTAGGGTAAAAGGTTCTTATATTTGGTCACATGGTCAATACCTTCTTTAATCGTAACCTTTTTCTGAATATTATTATAGAAATAATTTTAAAAAGTTTTTTATCATTGTTATAATAATATACCATCAGAAATGCTAGTTATTTTATGGCAGTTTTTTAAAGATTACTATATTATTTGTTCCGACAATCAGTAATATGTAAGGGAATATTATATATATTACTTACAAAATGATATATAACGATTGAGAGCAATTATTTCTTGTCTTTTGATTTTTCCCTATCATTTCCAAACTATTTTGATTGCTTAATCCCTCCTTATGTACATTCCAGCACTCCTTTCGTTACCATTAAACTCCCATACGCCTTAGAATTTCCCGATAATTCCATTGCAACTACATGGTGTACACATACCCGAGAACTCCGCATTTAAATGATGTCGCGGCAAGTGCTCCGCCGCTGATTAGGATTCGTGGAAGTGCAGGCACCATAAAAGCGAAAGTCTTGACGCCATTAGAGCGCAATCAACGCCGGGCTGGGATGGGTTGGGGAGGTAGCTCATAAAGTGTCAACTATGACTGGTGCCATGAGTACACAGACAGCCGGAGATACGGGGCCAGATAGACATGGCTATGGCCAGATCCAGAACCACGTATACAGAGCACCTTCGTGGAGCTATGCGATGCTCAAATACGAATTGGAATCGGAGACAACGCGACTCTGCCCGCTATATTTGGTCTTATGACGTTATGGGCCAGCAAACAAATACATTTCAAACACTCGCCAGGTTGCTGATGCACTGGGAAAAATCAAGATGTGTATAAAGAAGAATAAATATTGTTCGGGCAAAGGAATATCAATAAAGCTCAATTAAATATATTAACATTAAAACATTTTTAAAAAACTAAATTTGAATTTTCAAAACAACCTACCTTCCTACTTTCAGTTTGTATTATATCTTTGTACTGTATCTTTAAAATGACATCCACTTTCGTTTAAATCAGAAAACAATCTACAACATTTTTATTATAAACAGAAGTATAAAACACAATTGAATTCCATAACATCCTCTTAAAACTAGTGTTGTATCTTTCTTCAATTCTAAAATATTACTTACGATTTTTTATAAAAACAGAAAAACATTATTACAAAAATATTTTTGTGTTTTCAGAACTAGAAAATGTAATAGTAATGTAACTATTTACTTTACATTGGTACTACATCTGGATTAAACTTTGTAGTATGGCATCCCATTTTTTCCAGTGCAGGTGGCTTAGATAAGGGAGGGGTAGGAAGAGGGACGACGATGGCCTGTTGTTGTCACGAGATTAAGGCATTTCCTCTTTGACGTTGGCGCAAGACTCGCCCTTTGCCGCTCTCCGTTGGCTTCTTTATCACGGCCATTGTAATTGCGCACTCAGGCCTGATCCGCTACGTTCCGATCCGATCCAATCCACTCGGATCCCATACCATTCCATCCATCCCATACCATCCCGTGGTCCAGTCCAGTCGATCCGCCTAGCGACAACAATTACCCCGCGGCTAGCCAAGCCATCTTGGCCACTCAATCAAAGGCGAAAGCCAAATGCCGCCTCGAAATAAGGCTGTGGCAAGCGGTAGCCAAAGAAGCCGTCAAATTGTTACGCATAATGGATGTTTTTATCAGCGAAATGGTTTCTTCTCCCCGTCGACGTGGACTACTGGACTTTTGTTTTGCCTGCCTGTCGGCGATCTTATGCTCTCGGTCTCGTCTTTGATGTCACCGGTTGGCCGTTGAACTTTTCTGGCTCTGGTGTTGGCCACATCTCGCCACCATTTTACCATTTTGATAATGAAATGCAGCATCAAATTGGTCTTTCTTTGAATCATATAGTGGTTCTTTCGTCGAAGTATCAACCCATTTGCGTCATTTGCAAAAAGATATTCATGCATTAAGATCCATGTAAAAATATCTGAACATTTTTAAATATGAATGAAATATATTAAGTAACATGTTTTGTATTTTACATATGAACAATGCCACTTAACTAAATGATATGATGAAGATTTTAATAGATATTTTTTATAGTTTGCAATACATTTCACAATGAAGTAAATAGTTATTAGTTTATGCATTAAATTAATTTAAATTCATAGGTATGAATGAATTTTTTGGTTGGTTTGATAATTCCAAAAGCCATTTATGTTTTAACCTGGAACTTGTCACATCAACCTGGTAATTCCCATTTACTGGGCATATACATACCATATTTTGCAATTGTTTTCGAACGCCAAATTTAAATCCATGATCTTGTTATTAAACATGCCATTAACACGCATCTCCGTCGAGTGCCAACTCAATGAGCTTCGAAAGTAAACAAACCAATGTGATGCCACGGAAAATATGCAGATTCTTCGACCCGACACCCAGATACCCAGATAGTACTAAGCCAAACCACAGAAGAGACGATGGCGGAGTGGAGGACCGGCGAGCCAGTAGCACTTGAAATTTGAATATAATATTGTAATAACTCAAGGGTCTACACAACAGAAGCGCCTCTCAGAGCGTCGCGTCGCCAGCAACTTTAGCACTTCAGTTTGAAGTTGGGGCTCCGAAAAGCGTAAAGTAGTAAGAAACATTTAAGGGGAGTGGAAGGGGGGCGTAGTGGGTCTGTCTCTAGACCTGAATCTGAATATGAATATGAATCCCAATACGAATACGAATCGCCAGTCTCGTCGTCTGGCATCTTGTACCATATTTGCTTATGATAATTTGAGAGCAAACAGCGATCGAGTGGAATGGTAGCTGTAGTTGGTGGAAACCGAACGTAACGAAAGGCCTAAATCTCGGGGGTCGTGAATGTGCAGAAAAACAAAAACGAAACACACGATTAAACACCTCTCAATTATTGGAGTAGGTCTGGTCCCGCGCCCATTGAAAGCTGTCAAGTGGTCCGCCATGGACACAGATGATTATGATGCCTCCTTGGACATCGGTTCATCGGTTTCCTCCTCAGTTCACATTGATTGAGTCACTTAATTTGCATACAAAAGTAGATTTGCATGCCTCACCAAGAGACGAGATGATGGTCATGTTGCAACAATGGATCTGCTCACTGGTACGCAAATACAAATACACGACCATCCACAATCGGAGATCAAGTGCCGGGCCGTTAATAGTCGTCTATAAAGGCGCTAGGGCTTGTTCAAACGAATCCGAGCTAAAAGTTTAAATCAATAAATTGCGATGGCTGCTTGACATGAGTGGAGGGCATATTTTCCATGGAAAATTACATTGCTTTCATAGACGATTTATGCTAATTTTAATTTGAGCAGCCGTGCGAGAAAGAAGCCGAGGGCTCGTGCTCCCACCTTCCCCCCAATATATCGTTGGTATACCCATATATCATATATCGGGTTCATTTCGCAACTGGGTGGAAAGACCCCGGCGAGTAGCACTTACAATGCCGTTGGAGGACGGACCCTGGTTCAAGGCTATTCAATCTGTTTGTCCTCCCCGATTCACTTAATCACTGAAGTCTGAAATATATATCGCTGAAATGTATACCCAAAACATTGATAAAGCGAAAAACAACCCACACAGATATCCTCTATGCTGATTCAAGCGGCTGGAATGCATTTACACTGAGGAAAATAATAGCGATAGTACTAGAAAGAAAGAGCGGTGCTCAATAATATCAACACACTTAAATTAAATATTCTCTTAACTTCTTTATTAAATTCTAAAACATTATCATATTCTATGAAAAAGTTTACAAAGAAAACAGCTAGACCGGAGATTTGTATTATTAAGGTACGTTTCGAATGGCTAGTCTTCCCCCAAGGAAATAAATGAAATCTGCCCAGTTTCGCATTTTCGAAAATATCTTTTTTCGAGTGTACTCCTGGCTACCTGTTGGCCCATTTATCCGGAACCGAACGGAAGTAAACCGAAATACATTAGTCAAACAGCAGGCGCAGGGGCAGCACCAATTAGCTGGGTGCTGACAAATTGCACAGCTATTGGCAGGGTCTCAAAGGGCAGGCAGGCCCCGAAGGATCGATGTCTAATGGATTGACGAACCTGGTCGAGCCGAAAGGCAGCGGAAAAAGAAAACCCAACCGGAAGTGTGCGCGACCAAATGTGAAAACGCGAGGCATAAATTACGCGCAGACGGCACATGGCCAGAACGCAATTTGGGCAAAATGCCTGGCTGCTAATAGTAAATTAATTTCAGACGCTTATCACCGACAACTCGAGCTGTATGAAAATAATGCGTGGATGTGTCAGGCCAGCAAAGTGCTGTGTAAATTAGCCCGGCTAACTACATATTTACCCATCGGGAGCCTCAGGAATTTCGCAGTAATGCTTTCCAGATAAGCCAAGCGATTGGCTTAATCTTGAAAGGAAGTGGCACTGGAGGCAAACACGAGACCCAAAACTCCGAGCACGTTTCGCCATCATTGGCCCACATGGCGTATGCTTAATGTATAATTTCAGTCAAAGTTCAGGCCACTTCATTGGGCATTTTAATTAGTTTCAAATTTGTAAGCAAGCAGCTCCGGACACGCGTTTCCGTCGTTTGAAACAAATGTTTTGCCAAGCTCCCAAAAAGGTCAGGTTCTCGAACCAGCCGCCACCTGCATTGCCAGCAATAAATACATGGTTATAGCCTAAAGATATTGGTAGACCAGCAAGTAGAGACCATATCGGGCCTTCGGATGCCGCCATATCAATGCCTGAATGACGCAGCGTCAAAGTCAAAATATTAAACGATTACACAAGAAAAAACAGATCAGTTTCTAATAAAAATGGGGGATAAGGGTGATAAAAAGACATCGAATTTTATGGACTGCAACATTTGTTGGACGTAACTCAGATTACGTTGGGAGCTCCCTATAAGCTCCCTTCCCTGATAAAAAATATGATTCCATGTGAGATATTTTTAACATTTATTAGATCATATTCAGTTCAACCTATTGTAACTATCCTTCATTACACAAATAAACCATATTGTTTTATTGTGAGAAACCCATTATTCCTGCTAAATTTTCCAGAACATGTTTATATTTACTGAAAAACTCGATAATTTGTTATCAAAACCATCGTCCTCGAACAAAAGCATTCGGCAAACTTGATAAAAGTGAATACATTAAAGTAAGTGATGGGTCTTTTTAACTGTTATTAAGATCAATACCTTCGACTATACTGCGAAAAACACACTTAAAGTCAATATTTTTCAATAAAAACCCATCAAATTGCTGATCAAACAATATCAATAAATTCTTTCCACTGTAGAGCCGGGTAAAATGAAATAAATGAGCAGCAAAACGGCAAACACACACCGCTCGAGAGGCCAGACAAGAGGACCACCATGATGGCAGGCGGCTACAAATGGGCAAAGCATAAATACACAAAAAGATGCCAAAAAGAGGAGACGAGGAAAAAACAATTTCAATCATCATGATCATAATTAAAAGGCAGCACACACAGATGGAATATTCCCCGCAGCAACATGTTGCTGCTGTGCTGTTGCTGTTGCTGCTGTTGCTGTTGCTCCGCTGACTGTGCAACTTCGCACTTCAGAATTAAACGCAATTAGAGCGAGCTGGCATTATCGGGCAGACAGAGATAGCGAGCACTTCGTGGGCGGAGCCCTGGCAGTTGGAAAATCGAGGGATTTTTCAAAATGGAGGTGCCAAACCAGAGCGGGACGGCTATTTCCCGCTCTCTCAGACGATCCACAGCCAATGGATGGACCGCAGCAGGTAATCTCGATCCATGGCTCAAGACCCAAAACGAGTCAAGCTCGTTTCTTTCAGCTCGATCGAGAGATCTCCTCCGCCAACGGAACTTGCTCAGTTGAAATGCGAACTTGGCGAGCTCAAGACACGACCGTCGGCTAAGACACACTCTCTATTTGTACATATGATATGGTGGAATTGTAACCCACATACGACATACGACACCGGCGTAATCAAATTAACACCCACTCATATGAGAGTCGATTGTGCGGTGATTTGCATAATTGACGCTAATCGGCGGTGTCTCGTGCTCGCCTAAAAAAGTTTAAGCCCGGACTCAAAAATAAGAAAAAGACCCCGCCAAATGTGACAGTGCTTTGTGTGTTTTTTGAACAATTGTGCAAGTGACAATCGGCAAACAAAAGAGTTTCGATTATATATTAGGTATAACTATTTTTGGACCCCCATCACCTTCATCATGATCACCATGAACGAGCTGGTGGATCTGCGCATGCAGCAGCATATAGCGCATGAGATCTATCGCCAGCAGATTATGCAGCGCATACCAGGTAAGCTTTTACCCTTGAAAGGTCTCAAACATCGTAACATCACCCAAATCACTCATCCGCCCCGTTTAGCGTGCGGCAAAGCTGTTAAGCATCATTAGCATTAATGGCCGTAACTTTTGGCGAGCTCTTTCTTTTTCTGTCCCTGGCCCAAAGTTAAGTTCAGATCAGCGGGGTGTGTGCGAGTGCCAGTGTTTATGGCCAGCCGATCATAAAGCTGAGTAATGTGGGAAAGTGATCGCCGATCGGGAAACTTGATATCAAATGCATTTTGCTTGTTGCCGACGATCGTTAAACAGCGGGTTCAGGATCAGCGTACCCCTAAAACAATATCTTTGTATGTAATCACGTTTGCCAAAGTATAGCACCATATTTTTTGTTAATCCCTAATGGAGGGCATTAAGTTTGACAATCGGCAGAGAATCAATGTTCTTGGTTCCCCAAATGAGCATCCATTTAACACCCATCTTAGTCTTTGTCTTGTGATAAGCCAGAAATATCACACATCTGTTAAAGATCCCTTTTATTTAGACCCACACTAAAAAAACTAATGGCAACCATTAACATATTAAAATTACTTTCTTTTTATCATGAGACCATCTTATTATACTTTATTAGGACTTGTATTTTTATAAGATCATTTGTATTTAATCTTTACTTTGAGTACTACTTCTATTATTATATAGATTATATTAAACCCATCTCAAATATTACATCATATCTTATACTTTTTTGATCATTCCCCAAGCTGTTTTGATCTTTCGAACCCTACTTCAACCCCGTCTAAACTACTTTCAGATCCCTTTCCGCCGATGCTACCAATTCCGATGCCTCGGCACGTGATCATGCCACCCCGAGTCACCCTCCCCGGCGTGGAGATGACCCTTCAAAACGACGATCTTTGGAAGCAGTTCCACCAAATTGGCACGGAAATGATCATCACCAAGAGCGGCAGGTAGGTTCCGAATGACCAGAGATCTTTCAATGACGAACGAGTGGGGGGAATCTCGAAATACAGACTTCTGAGATCGGGAACAAACATAGATCGGGCGATGCATTAGCACGAACGTGAAAACTAATACCCCAGACGCAGGGCAAAGAAAAATAAACCAGCCAACGGGCGCGGGCACTTAATACCATATCCCATGCCATGCCGATCCCTATACCGATCCCGATTCCGATCCAGTCCTATCCTGGATCGAAGAAATGCTGCTGTTAAACGCTCATTAGAGCGCAGGCGCCTGCAAATTGTTTACAGCGGCGTCGCGACAACAATTTTCACAGGCAAACAAGGCGGAAGGATGCACTTGCAAACACTGGCCGGATGTGAAAATGGGAAATGGAGAATGGAAAATAGAAAAGCAGGAAAAGCGTACCTGCCCAGATGCATAATGGACTATCGCGCGAGGCGTAAAGCGGACAAGTTTGCCGGCACTTTGCGTGCCCAGATTGAAGATATTCGAATCAAAGGCATAGCGCGATCGCCCGGGGCTAGTTTATCGTGTATCTATCAGATGCACGACTTCCAGCCCGGCCCAGGAGGATACGATTACGACTACCTAAAAGTGTCCGGCACTTGTTCGAATGTGCGTAAAGTGGCGTCATCGTAATTTATTGTAGGCCGGCCGAACGCCGAGCTCAGTGGGACGTCCTGTCGGCCGAAGTCGGCGCTCCTTTATACCTCCGATGGCATAAATCTTCGCGTCAAGGATACTTTGTCGTCATCTTTGTAGCTCTTAGCGTTTTTATTGTGGCGCCTGTCTGCAGACAACAACCTGAGACCCCGAAATATCTTCGCGTTCTGCATTGTATCTGTATCCGTATATCTGTATTCAGCATCTTTAAGCAGTGACAGTGACAGTCAGTGACCACAGCTTGTCGACAGAAACGAGCAATTTCACACTTGGTCCCTGTTCGACCCCATCGAAAGGGTTCCCAACGCATTAACATAAGCTTTTGGTCTCCAAAATGCAGCGAAAAACTAGCTTCGAGTCTCGAACAACCCTTTCGTTTTATATATGCCATGAATTATTCATAAAGTCTGCGTATTAAATACTTTTTATGCTCATCAAAAATGTTTTATGGGCCTTGGTGGAGAGGTCGCGATGCAATCGATTTGAATTTTTAATGATTAGGCGCCAGAGTGCCACCGTCTGTCCAATCGCATCCCGAACCCCGTTTTATTTACCATTCGGTTCCGATCCCAAGTCCAAACTCAAAACCCAAACCTATGCCTATGCCAAGTGGCGCTCATAAAAACTAATTAGTTGCTTGTCTGGGCTCCGTTTGCCACTTGAACCGTTCCATCTTTTTGGGTGGTAAAAGCGCAGACGGCCATTAAAGTTAGATAGAACAAAGCGTATCGGTTAATGCCCGATGGCGGCAAATGAAATGACTTTGTCACGAAGCTTTTAGAGTGTGTGGGCTCGGCTCACCAACTGGGCTAAATGAGAAGCGCCAAGAGAGGCGGTAAACAGAAGCGACACGGTAACCTCGATGAGAAGCGCAAAGATAGCCAGAAAAGGTCGGTTGCCCCTTTGGAAGCGGTCTCAAATCAAACATTTTAAGAATGAGCTTGATAAACTTTATTTTCTGACATTTGATTAGTAGAGAACTTATTAGTTTCAAAAGGACTGATTTCAATTGATTCTTTTTTTTTAATAACAAGTACAACTGATTTGTAAATTTATTTTTTATTAACTATGTATGTTGCTGTTTTCTTAAAAAACAATGCATGTTTAAAATATGTAATTTTCATTGAAATATAAATTCAATATGGTGCCTGTACCCAAAAAATAGTAAAATTATGTAATATATAATTCCCTTTAAAATATCAAGTTAATTATTTAAATACAACTTGAAATGTTCCTTTTTAACCCCTTTAAATGTACAAAGACACATAAATAACATATAGAGTTCGAAATTTATAATGCTGTTTCTAGTTTTATAGCTGTCAATTAATAAATAGCCTGGCTTTTAATTACCTAAAAATGATAATTTTTGGAATATCAAGCAGGCACGTATTTGGAATTGTAGGGTAAACATTCGAGCAACAGGGAGAGAAGGGTGAGTGGATGTTTCCACAGTACCCTTCGAGGGACTGCGTTCCGATCCCCGGGACGCACTCTGGACAGTGTCCCTGCACATGCCAAGCGTGAAGCGCCAAATCGAATGCCGTCAAATGGTCAGCATGCTCCTCACTCGCAGCCAAAATTCTCCTGATAATTATGCGCAGACGCGCCAAAGATTTCGATCTTAACAAATCGTTTGTCCGAAACCAGACAGCGGACTCTTGCCAAAAAAAGGAAAACAATCAACAAAAAGTGAGCAGAGCCAAATTGAAAATGAAATTCTAGACCGCACAAATGTCGAAATATTTCGGTTCCGTGGTCTAATGGAATTCAACAGAGCTGAAAGGCAGTCCCAGAGCCAGAATCAAATTAAACGTTAGCAAAACCAAAGCGCAGCGGAGTTCAATTAATTAATCATCGGACCGGAGAAACACGAAATCATTGCCAAAAACAAGAAACCCCTCGAGAATGAGGATGAGTGGACGATTGGACGAGGCATCCAGTTTCCGAGGCGAAGGGCAAACATTTTTCGGGCTGGCGCCAAGAACCGTGGCCACCTGCTGTTCCTGCGGCATCGTCGTGGAGTTGGAGGCGAGGGTCAGGGCCTCGCATCCTTGTTAGCACAGGCAAAGAGCCCTACTCCCCACTCCATCCTCCGGGCAATCTCTATTTGAGCAGGCCTAATTACATGGCGCATGGAAGGGAAATCTCACAATTAAATATTTGTAACGCCCACGCAGGCTCGGGCATGGGCTCCTTTTGTCGATCTAGCATGACTATATTTGAGTTTGCTCGGTAAACAAAGGCTCTACGACTTTTCAGGCATTTTCCTGGAGTTCCCCCACTCATCTGGCACACTAACATTCTTTAGAGAAACAATATCACAAAGATTCAGTATTTGTGTGAGACAAAATATTCTGTATCTAATGTTTAAAAATAGTAATATTATTCAATAAAAAAAACGTATGTTAACCTAAAAATTGTGACTACAATTATATTTTAAGTGGCATACCAAAAACATAAATTCAGTACCATTTCTTATAACTTTTGTAATGGGTAATCAGACAGTTAATTGTTCACCTAAATTTTTAAGTTGATAACAATAACGTTAAAAAAGAAAAACTCAAATGACGCAATATATGGGCAGCCCATAATTATAATGTTGTATTAACATCTCTATTTATTAATATCGTATAGATATGCATCGCTTTTTTTGCTTTAGCGATGTGATATGGAATGTGTTGGAATTTATAATATGTTTCAATATGATCACACATAATTTCTTCGATGCTGGCATTTTTAATTCTGTATATGGTTATTGATACGTAAGACTGTTACATTAATTCATTTAAACGGAAGTGTAGGCCATAAGTTAAAAATAATATTGGATTTTGATATGTTATTAAATGGAACCACCACAGTGATTAAAGATATTCCACTTGTTTTCCCCCATAACAGACGGATGTTCCCCTCGATGCGACTGAGTGTTTCCGGTCTGGAGGACGAGAGCAACTACTGTGTGCTCCTGGAGATGGTGCCCATTGGCGACTGTCGCTACAAGTTCTCCGGATCCCAGTGGGTTCCGGCCGGAGGAGCCGAGCCCCAGAGTCCGCAGCGGATGTACCTGCATCCGGACAGCCCGGCCACAGGTGCTCATTGGCAGGCGCAGCCCATACTCTTCAACAAGGTCAAGCTGACCAATAACACGCTGGACAACAGCGGCCATGTAAGTGCGGACAGAGCTTTGAAGTCGTCTCCGGTTACTGATCCCAACCCAATCCAACCTTTCTCTATCCCAATCCACAGATCGTCCTGGCCAGCATGCACAAGTATCAGCCGCGTCTGCACGTCATACGCACCGCTGATCTGGCGCAGATTCCCTGGGCCCCACAGCAGGCCTTTGTGTTCGCCGAGACCGAGTTCGTGGCCGTGACAGCCTACCAGGTAAGTGGTGCCATCTGCAAACCCACTTTCCATACCCTAACTTTGGCTGTGATAACTTGAGGGAGATCTTTGTAAGCCTATTAGGGAACTTACCTCACTCGAAGTCTCTTAAAGTTCTATTCCATCACATAGTATACCTTCCTAGTTGCAGAAAATTGACTGATTTTGATACAATTTGGAAGGTAATAACTGCCAGATTTATAAATAGACATTCGAATGTTTTTTAATTAATTAGCCTTCTTATAAAAAATTTAGCGAATTGTCCAAATAAAACACTTTGCTTGTTTATCTTAGTTTAGAAAATTTGAATATACCAGAATGATTTGTTCTTTGGGGTTTGTTCTTACAATTCGAATGGAACATAACAGGAAGCGTTTTTTAAAGAAACAATTTCCAACAAAGGCTAAATCAAAAAGTCTTATCTTAAAAAGCTTCAAACCTAATCAAGCTTTTAGTTAAAATAATGCTGGGCATGTAAAACTCAATTAATTTGTTTAGCTATATAAAAAACATTTCCGAACCATAAAAACCATGCTCAAAATCAAAACATGATATCCCAAATTGTTTCATTAACAAGCTCTGAACAGACACATTCAAGGCTCTTTAAAATCGCACAACTACGTGTTCAGGGAAAATGTTTCCCAAGTGTATTCGAGTCATGTGTCCTCGGACTCGCAGCTAGCCTTCCTTTCTTGTGCGCACTTTTTGCCAATTCATTGAGCACGATGGCCCAGAGACTGGGAACGATCACACTAATTGGTTAATTTTGGGCAAACGAGCGGCGATCGCTCACGCCGTGGGTAGCTTGGTCAACGTCTCGAATTAGCATGGAACGCCTCCGAGATGCAAGATTCAAGATCCGAGATCCGAAATGCGAGATCCGAGATCAGCAGGCAGAAAGTCAGCGGGTCGGATTGTTGTTTTAGGAAGTTGGATAGCCACATCCTTGTAAATTTGAGCGCCTCGCTGTGTTTTTGTCTAGGTCTGGGCCCATTGACAGCCGACGCCAGTCTGCCTCTAATTAGCAAGATCGCCGAGATCCCAGATTCGAGTTGAGAAGTCCGAAAGATCACAAAGTTGTCAAGTCATCTGGAGTGGAACTGAGAACTGGAAACCCGGTCTGGTGTCAAGTGGCCATGTTACTTAACGCCAGTGGCTACTGGACGCCAGTGACTTATGCGATGGGTCCTCTACACGTTGCTCAAGATTATGCTGGCAATCGTCATATTTCACGCTCGTCTTCTCTTCCGCAGAACGATCGCATCACCAAGCTGAAGATCGACAACAATCCGTTTGCCAAGGGCTTCCGCGAAACGGGACAATCGCGCTGCAAAAGGAAGATGTCTTCATCGCCAACTGGCGAGGATCAAGATCAATCGCAGTCCCAGTCGCAGTCACTACACCATTCTCAATCCCAATCCGAGTCTGACATGTCGCCGGCGAAGGGCAGTGAGACAGCAGGAGGAGGAGGAGGTGGAGCATCAACCATCGGCGATTCGGATGGCCCGCAAATTAAGCGCCTGCGATCAAATGGCTCCGCCTGCTCCTTATCGTCATCGCTGGACGACCCGTCGGCGCCTGGCGCCAGTTCCCTGGCTTTGGGCTCCCCACCGCCTCATCCGCATCCCCATCCCCTCCAGGCGAGGAGTGCCTCCAGCGTTTTCATGCAGCACTTCCAGCAGAATATGCAGAGCCTGCTGAGGCCCTCACTTGTGGACCTGGCCTGCACTTACTTCGGGAGACCCCATGAGTATGGAGGAGCGGTCCAGCCCACACCTCTCTATTCCCCGGCAGCCATTTTACATCCTGGCCTGAACCTGGCCCCTGGCATTTCCGGTGCGGATCTTATATCCGATGAGTCAGGTGCCGAAGAACTGGAACTGGATGTGGGCAGTGAAACCACCACAGTAGAGCAGTCCTCGCAGGAACAACCACCGGAACAACCCTCTTCGAGGAGCAAGGGCTTCAGCATTTCGGCCATCTTGGGGGGAGGAAGTTAAAGATAACTTTGATTTATATAGTAAAGGGGTATGAAGATAATATTTTACTCAGCTAAAATGGTTTCTTAGCTTAACTTTCTTCTGAAAACGAAAAATTAAATATATTTTATGTATATATCCGATGTATGTATATCATAACAAATTAAGAACAACTCTGCAATCTTAATACAACTCATTTATATAAGTGTTATACTTTAATAAAATGTACAAATTAAACAATAAACAATCTTGCTTCTACTTAGAAACTTCTAATCTTGTTTTTAGAAGAGATTAAATCTTACGCATTGTACTCATTTTGATATTATACAGATACTAGCCTGATTAGTTAATAAGTTTAAATAAGCATGAAACAATTAAAGTTACTGTAAAGAATAAGGTAATCAATTTGTTTCATTTCACTTGGAATTATTTTATATCCTCCTGCTGGGCTGAGCCTTCAAAGCCAGAACGCCCAACCATCGCTGTAGGTAAATGAATATATCGGAAAAGTAGGAAAAAAATACTACCGGCAGTTGGCCCTCTATCATTGGCCGATCTGGGGCTGGAAATCACAACTTCCGCCAGACATTAATCCCAACCAATTTACAAGATAAACGTTCGGGTTTCGACAACATCATCAGGGCATCCTCATCCTCAACCACCGGCGCAGCATCCATTAGCCACACAGAGATGCGACTGGCTAGAACATAATTTGTTTGCAATTAAATAGCTCGACAAGGCATGAAATTCGGTTGCAGCCCTCGGATGCTACCCCAGAGACTGGGACCTCGAGAGCGATGCTACTTATTTATGAAATGGGCAGAGACTGAGACGAAGCCAAAGAAAATAGACAATTCGTTATGTAAGTTGCCGAAGAGCTGGAGGGCCGAAGAACCGGAGGATCTTGGCCAGGGGCTGAACGGAGCCAATGATAAAGTTTACGATGACATGCGTCACCACCCACGTCTCGTCTGCATTCGAGGGCCAAAGGGGCGGTGCAGACACCGCTGCCCGCCCAGCCATCGGAAAAACAAACACGGTCGAATCAATTTACCACACTGGGAAAAACACTCGATTTCAAGATTACATTCTTCATTGGCTTTGCTAAATGACCTTTTCTAGTCTACATGTTAAACTAAATGTAGGGTTTAAGCCATTTTAAGAGTAAAATCTAGAAATCTGAACCTGTATTGGAAATACATGATAAACGAATAATATTATTTAGACATTATACTGTAGGATCCTTAGAGAAAATTTTATTTTTTTAAGAAACCTATAAAACAACATACTTTTTTCAAACATTTTTTAAGAGTAGCTTTGGTTCTAAATTGTACAATAAAATCTTTCCAAAAAAACATGTTTGAATATTTTTTTTTTATTTTTACAAACTTGCAGTCGATAATAAAATAGTTTCGTTCCTTTTAATATAAAATCTATAAAACTTTAGATATTTTAATGTTCTGATATATTTAGATATACATGTATGTTATAAATAATTTTCTTTCGGTGTACCAAATCGATTTGAAATTGTTGCCGTTTGTCTGACTGTCGTTCGATGCCTCTGGGGATCGGTTCGGATCTATTGGCCTGCGGTTTTATAGGGGATCCCTGGCTAAAACGGGTGACAGATGTCGGCCGTGTGTGCGAGTGCGTGTGTTGACAGGCGCAAGGTTGCGAGTGCAATGAATGCCTCATTAAATGGCTGTACTTCCCTCATCCGCCTCACCCCCAGAACCAGAACCGAAAACCAAAAACCCCATCCATCCACGGCAGATGTCGCAGGTCCCCCGGATAATAAATGCACTATGGCTGTTGCTTTTTACGCTGCCACATTTGTTGCCTCGCCGTTGCAAGTTGCCTCTTTCTGTTATGTTATGAAATTAGATACACTTTGTCGAGCAGCATTTCTGTTGTGTAAACACGAATTTGGGGAACTCGAAACAAAAAAAAAAGGGGGAAATTGTTTCCTAAACGAAAGTTAATTAGTTATTAGGGGGAACTGGCACTGGCGGTGCTAATGAGTTGGAAAAGCATTTTACACAGCGCACGCGTGGCTGCCACTTCGAATTGAGACTTGATTCTGTAGGGGATGAAGATTTTGGGGATAGCAGTCAGGTGTTCAAAGGAAATATTTTCTTCAACTGGTAATGTACAGAGTCCAATATTTTATACTTAAAAGTAATATATAATTTAAAAATAGTACAAATAAAAATACATCATTAAAATATTAGATCATATACAAAGGTTTCCGATTAAAAATATTTTTTTGCTTATTCCAACCCTTCGGTTTAAGACTTTATACATTAAGAAATACATATTAAGATCACGTACAACAGATCCTTATTATATTCTCTATGCAGATTAATTTAGAGTAGATCCCAAATCCCGGAGAGCCTCCGTCTGAGCCCATCTCTAAACTTAAGTTCGGTCTGCGCCCGGCGTTAGGCAAACAAGATGGCAACAATGCGGTGGTACTTGAGTTTTTATTGTTGGCCAATGCAAATATATTGGTCGCGAGGAGAATGCAACAAAGCGTGGCAAAGAAAGGTTTCCGTGTCGCCGGAGCCAAGCCATAAAACTGAAAAACGGATGCACCGACCCAGGTTGTCTGTGTTCCGAAATCGACCTGTATTCCACCCTATTAAGCTAGGTTTTAAACTAGAGCAGAACAAACCCACCACCGGCGAGATGAGGCTCAACAGCAGGAAGATTGGCCACCGGACAACAAAGGCCCTTTAAAGCAGTTTATGCAAATGGGCTCACATGTGGGCTGGAAAATGCATACTATGTATGAGGATGGGCGACCCTTTTGGGCTGGCACAATTAACAAAGCGTGTAATTTCTCAAACCTATCGTGTGAACAATGGCACAAACAATTAGAGGATAATGAAAATCACCCACATAAGCAGGTCCACTACAGTGCTAGCCGGATGGGTTGGTGCATATATGATCATTGATCATATAGGCAAATCTGGGGGATCAGTTGGAAAGTACTTGCAGTGGAACAATCAAAACCGGAGCACAATGGCCGTCGTCAAGTATGCATATCCCTTACAGAGGTATCCTTCACATTGTCCTCGCTTTGTTTACAACTCTATTGAGTGCAAAATGCAGCAGCATTGTCTCAGGCCATATATTTGCATACTTGTGTTGTCCTCGAAGACAAACCACAAAATCAAATTCAAATTACTTCGCGCCATTTAATGTGAAGCGCGGGCAGAGTTGCCAAGTGCCGCGGAATCTTCACTTAATTTAGCCTTTTCACACAATTCTCAAGTCACACAATTTTGCGGCCATTTTCCTATAATTTCTGAAATTAAAAAAATTTTTTTCTTATTTAATTTTTTAAGTACGTAAGCCATTATTATTTGTTGTTCCTTATTTTTTACGTTAAAAACAAAAACGCTTATAAAATGTTACGTCGTGCAGATAGGCCTTTTCTTTTCTGACAAGTGAACAGCTTGGCAGCCCTGGTAGTTGTCATTTTGACTATTGCGCCATTCGGGTAAAAAACAATTTACAACCTAAGCAAATTACGAGAAAATTCAATCGAAATGAGCGTTCTAGTGAATAATAGTGACTCGGACACGGAGGACAATGACTCCTTCCACTCCTTTAACCAGAGCGATCCGTCCTGGGAGGACCTGAGCCTCTCTCTCTCCGAGAGCGACTGCGACAGCGCCGCGGACTTTGAGTCGGGATCGGAGCATGAGACTTCGATGGAGAATGTGGAGAGAACGGCAAGTGGATTATGGTAACCATGTAGGACATAGTGCTAAGATAATCCCTATCCACAGATCGAGGAACCCGGGCAGTTGGCCCAGGCCGATGGGCCCACCTTTTCGGGGGTAATTTTAAAGCCAAAGTCGCCCGACTTGGAGGTCCATTCCAGCGACTCATCCGCCTGCGATGGCATCTCCACCGGCAAGGCCACCCAGGTGACGGGTCGCTTCAAGACCCCCAAAAAGTTCAACATCTCGCCCATCAGTCAGGAGAAGCCGGCTCCCGTGTTCTGTTGCCCCCGGGAGGTGCCACAACTCGCCTCGAAGCAGGTGCCCAGCAAGGAACTCTTCAGTCTGGACCAACCGGCATCGGTGCTGAAGGAGCACCTGACCAGCAACCGCCAAACGGAGATCTTGCAGAAGTACGCCTTCACCGAGATTTGGGTGGGTTCGCAGCAGAAACCCAGCCAGCCCAAGAGTTCTCGCCTGCGGGAATTTTCCGTGGCCCTGGAGGCCTATTTTGACAAGGATTCTTCCAAAAAGAAAAGTGACATCGATTCGGGGGCTGTCAAGAAGGAGTTGGAGCCATCAAAAGTAGGTTCTAGTTCTCTTGGTATTAATTTTTTGATTTAAGTTTTTATTGATTTTGATCGAATTATATTTATATCCTTATAAATGTATTATTTAGTTTAGCTCATCAGAAGTAAAACAATAATTAATTTTAATTTAAGGGCTGCTCTTATGAAGCTCAGCTCCTTTAAGCAGTTTAAAAGCTAATTCTAATGTAATTTTGAAGAAGTAGCCCTAAATGTATATTCGAATATTAATCCTTACCTTCAATTCATGTTTCAGATCCTTAAGGCTTCTCCGAAGAGTGTCAAGTCCGTGGAGGAGGAGTATGTATCTCCCTTCCCGAGTGTGTCTGTGCAACCAGCTCCAAAGGTATCGCCCCTGATGAAGGGAGTCAAGGCGCCTATTACAGTGCCGGCTGGCTTTGATTTGACCCGATTGGTTGAGATGAAGAATCCCAACCACTGGCACCGCCGACCCAACATGCGCACCGGCGATAGCATCTACTAGACGTTACTCAACAATAATTCTACCATCACGGTCAACACTGAACTACTATTATTTCATCATTGATACTCTACTATTATTTCATAACGATCCTCAAACGGGCTGGCCGATTTGACATTGATTATGTTAGCTGTTATCCTGCTGCAATAAAGGACTAGGAACTACCAAAGCAATTAGAGCGCCAAACATATGCGACTGTCAAGCTCCGGCAAAGACATAATATCGCCAGCGTTGAATGGGAACGTCGTCGCGGGCTCCAAATGATTTCATTGTGCTGCCGATAAAATTGTCGCCAGCGAAAAATGTTGCCCGTGACTTTGATTTTGGCCGCCGCAACATTAATTTCCAAGGAAATTACACATGCCCGCTGGAGGGGATGGCTTATCTGGGCTGGCGATCGCCGAGTGAGCCCGGGTCGGGGCTCATTTGCCGGTGACATGCGAACGTTTGCTTTGCTCCGGCCCCAAAACATGGACTCTCTCTCCTGGGCCCATCCAGCGGATGCCCCCAAATGAGAATTCAATAAATTTCAGGTAAAGGTAAAGGCAACAACAACAGCAGCACCAGCATCATCGGCAGCAGCAACAACAACACAATGGGCCAAACGTTGTCGTTAGTCTTTTGGCGACGTTTAACATGAATATGCAGTGTGGCTAATGTGGAGCCCATAAACACTTCCAGCGGCAACATGAATGGGCCGAAAAACAGGTTGCAGCTACGTGTGTGGGTATCGGTTGGAATATTGGGGTCCTGGCTCTTAACAATTGTTTCTTAACGCGAACTGAAGCGAATGCCACCGTCGAAGATTGCCCATTTGGCCAATCATCTAGCCGGCTCTCTTTGGGGGCAACACTTGCGACTGGTGGACTGGTCCCATCAAAGGAGCCGCCACGTTTCCGCTCGATAGCATGGAGATGTGTGATGGGACACCCGGACAATTGCATGTAAATGGCCACAGTTTCGCTAACAACTACAATGTGAAAACATCAATTACACGAGACTGGGCATTGGGTATTGGGTATTGGATACCGGGGATTCGAATCGGACTGCTCGCCAGGATTGCCGGCGATCGTGGCGCTCAATCAGCGCATTTAACTTGGCGCCGGCGCCAGCGTTTAAGATGCGGCTCGCTCTGATCTGCTGATAAGCTCATGTCCATGTTGCTGCTGCCGATGTTGCTGGTTGCCGATGTTGCCGGTGGGTTATTCTGCTCTTGGAAGGGAGGTTCACAGGAGGTGGAGGAGGAGGAGGTGGGATGGGGTCTGGAGGAACAGGTTTTTATGCCTCGCATGCGGGAGATATGAAACCGAAACCGAAACCCCAGCCAAAGCCAAATCCAAATTATGTATTCGGCGACGACAGGCAAATGGAAGCATGCAACACAAATTGCTGGAACAGGATTCGAAGCGCAGTCATGGGAAGTTATTGGGGAATTTATTCAGATCTCCGCTTTGGGAGCTCCTCTTCCCATCTGCCTCATCTAATTGATCCACATTCCCCGCATTGCTTAACCCAGAAATAACTCCATCGAATTCATTGGATATACATATGTATACAACTATTTTATTTATGCCGCATTGAAAATGCCAAAGACAATAAATCCATTACGAAATCATGTGAACAATTAAAATTGCATAATAAATACGATAAATACTGATGGCAAATACCTGGAAATCCTAATTAACTGCAAAATATCACAATTCAGCTTAGACACTACGCAGACGATGGCAACTAAACGCTAATTAAATGTACAAGGCACCGATTTCAGGCCCAAATGGGAGCACATGCACCCGACTGGACTTGGTTTAAATGGACGAGCTGGTTCCTAATATGTCCGAGATGCTGAAGCTGCTGCGTTTCGGCTTGGGCATTGCGTCGCTGGGAGAGGTTGCTGGAACTGGAGCTGGAGGTGGAGCAGGAGCAGCAGGAGGAGGTGGAGCAGTTCCAACCACATCCACAAAGGTGTCGGCATCAGCCTCTCGCTCGGCAGCGGACTCGCCGCTGGTGGAGCCCGCTGACGAGGAGGAGACGGAGGAGGCCGGCGATGGCGGGGTGTAGGCCCAACTTGGATATCCTCCGATGTGCCTGGCATATTCGATGGCCGGCGGCGGCGGTGGCGCTGGCAAATAGAAATTGGCCTCCAAAGTATCCAGCAGATAGTGACGCTGCATCATAGAAACATTCTGATGACTCTGATGATGCTGAGGAATTTCCTCCACCAGACGCAACCGTTTGGCTAACGGCGATGCCATCGGACTGGCATCCACCTGGGTTACCTCGGCCTGCGATGGCGGTGGCGAGTCATTGATCTTCCGTTTGCATCTCGACTGACCCGACTCACGGAATCCCTTGGCAAAGGGATTGTTGTCGATCTTCAGCTTGGTTATGCGGTCATTCTGCAATTCAAACACGGGGATTAGTTATCAGATCTGGTATGTAGACTGAGATATAGCAGTACACACCTGATAAGCCGTTACGGCTATAAACTCCGTCTCCGGGAACACAAAGGCCTGCTGGGGGGCCCAGGGGATCTGGCCGAGATCAGAGGTGCGTATGACATGCAGACGCGGCTGATACTTGTGCATGCTGGCGAGGACGATCTGAAAATGGAGGAGGATATGGGATAAGTAAAAAGGTCTTGAGAACAATTTATGAGATTTTTTTAATATTTCTGAAGCCAACTCAAAAACACGAACAAACAATCTTAAATTTATCAAATTATCAATATTATCTTTAAAGATCACATTTAACATTGTTTGAATATTCATGAAAATGGGTCAGTTGAAAACGTTTTAAAACTTACATGTCCATTATTATCCAGTGTGTTGTTAGTCAGTTTCACCTTGCTGAAGAGCAGGGCTTGGGACTGCCAGTGCTTTCCGGTGGCAGGACTCTCCGGATGCAGATACATCCGTTGAGGGCTCTGTGGCTCAGCTCCTCCAGCCGGAACCCACTGGGATCCGGAGAACTTGTAGCGACAGTCGCCGATGGGCACCATCTCGAGGAGCACGCAATAGCTGGCCTCCTCCTCCAATCCGCTGAGGGATACCCGCATCGAGGGGAACATGCGTCTGAGGAGGACAGAGACAATAGTAAATGGATGTTAGTGACACGTTTCCAGCAAAAGACCGAGTGGGTCTTATCAGCGGGAGATTAGCTGATGGGGGCGAGCAAATAGTAAAATGGTACCAACCTGCCGCACTTGGTGATGATCATCTCGGTGCCGATGCTGTGGAACTGTTGCCACAGTTCGTTGTTCTCCAGCTTGGCCTCCACATCTCCGGGCAATGTGGGTTGCGGTGGTGGCGGCGGGGGCACAAAGTGTCCCGCGAAATTGGGCAGTAATCCGCACAGGGGATCTGTTAAAAAAAATACGATCCGTTAGCCGACGGCAAATGGCAGTTGGGCATTGCTCCACTTACCAGGTAATCTTTGCATAATCTGCTGGCGGTATATCTCCTGGGCGATCTGCTGCTGCAGGCGCAGATCGGCGATGTTGGGCAAGGTCAACATGTTGGGGTGTTTTTGGGGCTGATATGATATGATCTTCTTTTTATTGCTGGTGATATTATTCCGTAGTATATCGAAATCTATTAAAGCGACGACTGGAACACGAACTGATCGCTTTGCTATCCAGATTGAGACTGTCTCTCGGAGTCCCAGAGCGGGCACTACTTCGATTCTGCCAGAATCCGGTCGGTTGGGTTCCTCCCTCTCTCTCTGCTCCGCCGATCCGAACCGATCCTCAGGTAGTCGAGTCGCCCGACCTGTTCTCATGCTCAAGTGGCTTACTCACCCGCTCTCTCGCTTCCACTCGCTCTACGTATATCTCCATGTACATATCTCCCTGCCATTGGTTGCTTATCAGCGAGTGGTATGCCATCCTGCTCTCACTCGCCCCGCCAGATGGAACGCCATTTTCGTAACGCCTTGGAGGGGGTTCGGGTTCTGGTGACCTCCTCCCGCGGAAACTGGGGGCACGGCACCCATCTTGCTGCTGATAGCATTATTATATGGAAAGGGGTAGGGCATTTGGAATGGGTTTTCTGGGCAGAATTGGGGAAGCGCTCTTTGAAGTCGCCTAATCGCTTGTAATATTTATGGAACTGGAAAACGTTTTGGATATGGGCCAACCAATAATGTTCGGCGAGATTACTTTCTTATAAAATGGGAAGCTGTAATTCTGTGAGCAGGAGGAAAACCTAAAGAAATGTGGTGGAGGAATTTTTGAAAATACCACTCAAAGAATCTACTTATCAGAAACGTATTCATAACATGTTGTATTTTTGAAAGTTAACAGTTTCCAAAGAATTCGGTTTTATCTGTGTATTTTAATAACTGATTTATTAGATCCCGATTTCCATATTACTTTTCACCCTAAGTAAAAAGATTCAAAATATTCTTAATTTAATCTTTTTATTAACTATCAGTTTAAACTAAAATTGTATTCTTGGCTTGGTTTTACCAGTTCAGTCACACTAATTAAATTTGTTTAAATTTGCTATAATAAGTTTATGTTTCAAGATTAGAAACACGACTTTATATAGTGTTATTTTCAATTTGTACTAAAATTAAATATTAAAAGTCAAATCTATTTGAAGCAAGCTCCCAAGAATTAAAAAAAGAATGTTCCCAAATTTACCAACCAAAATCCATATCACTTCTTAAAATTTCAGATTCTACAAAACCTTTTGAGTTCTTGAAAACTTTTAAAACCTTCCCACAGTTATCCATTATAATTAATACAGCATTTCTGAAGTATGTACCTTAAGAAATATTAAACATTTTGATCATCGGCCTTTTTGAAAGCGCTCTTGAGTGTCAAACCTTTGATATCCCCTGGAAATATCTCGCTGTCATGATCAGCGCCCATCTCTTCCAGAGCATTTAACTTATCTGCAATCGGCCTTGCATCTTGTAGATGCAACCAAATCTCGCCGCTACCGTTTGCAACGGAGGGTCTCTAGAAAGAGATCCGCCCCGTGATAAGTCGGCTAATCAAACCTTTAAATGGTACTTGTACTTGATGCTGGGCCACAACAAATTGCGGCAGCCGGGAGCGGCCATCAAATCAAACTGGCGCCAAGCCACTGTCGCCTTCGAGCCACTTGAACATCGAAGTGGGATGGGTTGGGCTAGGAATAGGGACAGGCATAAGGACAGGGATAGGGATACGTCTAACGGATCAGTCACTTGTTGCCACTTGTCCTGTTTTTTTCGGCTGCCAGGGCGACGGTGGCGGCACAAATTCACAGGCGAGTCATAAAAATCATCACACTTTGTCCCCGAGATGCTGCCTCCTCATCGCTGGGAACAAAAGCCAGAGCCAGAGCCTCGAGGATCCGAGTTTTATGGCCTGGCTGTGCGACGACCGCCGACTGTTTGTGTCTCTGCAGTTTTCAAAATTATTGTTATGATTATTGCCTGTTTGTGGGTCTGCTCTACAATTTGTTTGCTATTGTCTGGCCGCCTAAATGTTGGAGACAAAAGCGGGCCGACAAAACCGCAAAAGGACATCGCTTGGGGGTACGAAAATGGGAACCGGAACGGAACCCATAAAGATCCTTAACGATCGATGACCAGGAGAAAAGTATCAAGTTACCTCCGGTGATGCAGATTTAAAGCATCTTAAATGGATATTTTTAATATTATTTATAAGGTTAAAAAAAATATAATAAAAGTATTAAATAAATAATGTTTATTCCTGATTATTATCAAACTCAAAACTAATGAATATTTCTGAATAAAACATAAGAAAACTTAAAAATAATGATTATTTTTTAGTTTTTGGAATATTACCCATAATTGGGGAGCATAATAAAAATATATATAAAAATAATATAATTATCCAAAAAAATACCTTTAAAATTGATCAAATGGACCTTCCGAATTTTGATCTTGATCGTATATTTCCTGGGGCTATCTGGGATTTTAAGGATCTTACCTAATCCCTGCTCGCATTTCCATTACCCGTCTCCGGTCATTAGTCAGCCAGATATGCAATTTCCGGTAATTCGTAACTCGACTAGCTTTGCATAAACTCCTTGCCACATTTCCGCTTATTCCGGACCGTCTAAGTGCCCCTGACCCGACGACCCTCGAGTGTGACTCAGGCAATTAGCGGAGGAAAGAAGTTGAGGAGTTCAGGATGGCAGGCCCCGTCCAGACGGATTTGTGTCATTAGCGCTCGCGCTGCTCGCCACTCGTGTCCGGCTTCATTTCCATTTTCATTCAGTTTTTGGGCTGGAAAAACCCGGGGAAATTCTGAGCAGCGCTCACTAATTGCATGTTTGTTATCTTTGGGAACGCGCTTAGGCTACCTTACGCAAGATAAATCTGATAAAGCAGGCTTACATTTTGCACATGAATCAGACACATAAGATTTATTGTTGCTGGTTTTTTCGTGGTTTACATATATGTAACTTTTGGCTTACACCGTACGTGGGTTAGATATTTGTTGTGTGCCATGCCACAATCGTTTGCAGTATTTACTAGACATTTTCTCTTTTATCATCGGCTACCAAAATGGATTGTTCGTTTTAGTACTCGTAATTCAGCTTGGTATTTGTTGTGTACTCTTCGTTAGTTTATTATAGTTTTATCACAGCTATACGTTTATATTTATTTGTTAATAATTGTGTTTAAGATTCATTAAATATGTTTCTCAATCCGTTTGTGATGCGGCCACAAAAACATAAATATACATTTACACCGAATTGCCTACGAAAGAATGCTTAAAAAGGGAATAACATACAAAATGTGAATAAAGTAGGAAGAAGCTTCTTTAGGACAGCTCGAATCCAGTGTTGCTGCTCACGGCGTAGCGGAGTTTGTCCCGCAGCGTGGACTTCTTTTGGTAATTGGGCAGCTTCAGCAGGTTGAAGCAGGTGGAAGAGGTGGGCAGCCGGTTGAGCGGATCCTTTTTGCGTATAGTGAAGAAACCTCGGATCACACTTCCGATCGTGTCCCCCGTATCCTCGTCATCACCCACTTCCACACAACGAATGGAGAAGGGCGGCTCCAGGTGGGCGAAACCCAAAAGGGGAGGCTTCGAGCAGCTGGTAACGAACTGAAAGGATTTTTTGTATTAAGTAAACCATTAACTTGCATAAAGTAATTAACACCTTACCTTCAAGAACAGCTTTCGCTCGTCTTCTGTGAAATCCTTGGCCAGGATATCCCAGAGCCAGCCCACCACGCGATGGGAATCGTGAAAGCCCCCGTAATACTGTGTATGCTTTCGCAGGTCCTTTAAGTCCAAAGGCACCGTGTCCCCAGAAATAAGTCGCTGCAATTCCGGAGGTGAGAACAGAGATAACCATTCTGGATTGACAATGCTGCGGAAGCCACGATTGAAGGCTATCGTTTGCTCGCGGATCTGGGTGTTCATGTGGAAGAAGGCCATGTAGTGGATGTAGACCAACTTGTTGTGGTCATTCACCACCCGAGCCTTGCCACCCGGATGCAACTCATGAGTAACAATTTTGCCCATCACATCCTGGTCCACGGAAAAGGTAAGGTTCAGATCGGCTACATCTTGCTTATAGTGTTTGATGAAGGTAAGACTGCGATACAACTCGTTGTCCAACGAGGGCAGCTCGTCCATGCAGGAGTAGAGAGCCTGCTGCGTCTGGCCGAGCAGCTGGGACAGGAAGAAGGAGGCGAACGGCACGTCCACCACGATTCCCTCGTACACCGCCTTGCCCAGCATGCGGCCCACGAACTCGAAGAGCTGCAGATGATTGTCCTGGACGTAGGAGATGGGCGAGGGATATAGCCGCTGATCCGAAGTGGTCTTGAAGAGATTTAGCGACGGGTCGAAAACCTTTTTAATGGTTTCCTCCAGGAACTCCTTGAACACTCCATCCTGGTCAATGCCTGCCTCGTGCAGTCCTTGCTGGTTGATGAACCGCACACGGATAACACCTTTCAGAGCCTGAGTGGGCTGGGCGGCCAGTTGCCTATAGCCATCCTCCACGATTCGCTCGCGATGGATCACAATCAGGGCGGAGCGAGGCGAGGCGCAGGCACTCTCCGTCAGACCCATCACTGCCTTCTCATTCTGCACGAACTTGCGGAAGAGCTTCACCCGATCATCGTGCGGTATGATGTGCGGCATCTTGGCCAACAGCAGCATGGCGTTCCGCTTGGCCTTCTCCAGATCGTTTATGAACGTGGAGGGCTTTACCTCCGGTATGAGCCAGTGGTTGGGTGGCGTGAAGGGACGACGGCAATCACGGCGGTACAAGCAGAGCATTAGAGTGTGCAGCGAGATGAAAACCGGATTCTGGACAATGTTTTTGCCTGCTACAGATTGGAAGATTGAGTTTACAATTAATTGTTATTTAATTATAGTTATATGTTATGTTAATTGTGTTATATGTCAAGTAATTACAGTTTTAAGCACCCCCTTTCCGATAATATAACATGCTTATAAGCTAGTAGTATTCATGTCTGATTCAATAGTTTAATTTTCCTTAATTACTAAAATAAGGTATTAAGATAAATTAACTTACCCAGAAGATTATCGTTAATGAGTTTATAGAGAATATTGTTAAGGAAGTAGGTCAGCATCACATAGTCGTTCAGTTTAAAGGGATTCTGCTCTGTATACATTTCGTACTCATCAAGAATCCTGTAGAAAAATATAATTTTCCAAAGGGGTAATAAAATTGATAAGCAGAATCAACATACGTGACGTAGTGCGTCATGCAGTCGCAAAACAGCATCAGCATGGCGGTTTGCGGCTTTTGCAGATTAGTCTCCGACTTCAGCAGCTCCAGATACTCCTTCATGCCGCAGTTGGGTCCCAGGGACGTGATTAGCAACCAAATATCATATAGCACATTGTCGTTGTAACAGATGCCCGTGAGGATGTCCAGTTTCATTTGGGAGAGTGTGTTGAGAGCGGCATAGTACATGCCACAGATTCGGGACACCTGCACCACATCCGCGTTGTCCAGCTTGCGCCACTGTTGCTTGGCCTGCTTGGAATTCGCCACTCCCATTAGGTTGACTCCCCTGGTGGAGCTGCGCTCCAAGGCACGACGCAACAAATTTGATGTGGATGGCTGCTGGGGCGGCTGGAACTCGATGCGCTCGTAGTTAAGATTGATTTCCTTCAACAGATCTCCCAGCAACAGCTTAATACAGCGATGGTCCCACAGCATGTGAAACTGTTTCTTGATCAGTGCCACATTCTGATTCTGGGCGGGCTCTGGACCTGGAGTATGCCAGCCCAGGAGCTCGTGCCACTGAGTAAAGACTCCCTTGGTGGTAACCGTGTTGGGTATGAGTTCCAGCAGCGAAGTAGTAGTTTCCTGAAAAAATTGGGGTATACAGTAGCCACTAAGTAACCGATTTTGCACAACTCACAGTCAGTAGTGGATAGGCCAACTCCTTGGACTCCCCTTGGCCATCAATGTTGAACAAATTTACTATGTTTCCGAGGAACGCCAGGGACTTGGTGCCCGGCATGCTAGCGCCGAACTCCTCGAACCACTGCAAGTCACCGGAGATGCTCAAAGCCTTCTTCAGCAGCCCCAAAGACGAGAACTGCTCCAGGCACTGCGGCACACTCTGGTGCAGGTGGTAGATCAGGGCGGGCACAGACAGAATCTCTGATAGAAACTTGGTCAATAGGTTGCGACTAAAGTTGCCATCTATCAGGGGACGCAGGCAGAGCGTTATAATGGCCACCAGGGTGACTGGCTTCACGGACAACTCCTCGCGCACAGTGCCGCGCAGCAAAACGAGCTATAAATTGGGATAAGGATGAGTCAATTTCAACCATATTGCATGATAAAAGCTACCGAACTTACCCGCATGGTCCTGTAGAAGTCGTTCTGCACCAGATGCCCTTGGATGTTGCAACAGATCTTCTGCATGGCCGGCTGCAGCTTCTCAAACTGGGCATTCCTGAGTATAGCCCAGGATTTGGGCGCCGTAAAAACCACCAGTGTGTGCAGGAAGAGGGCAAGGGACAAACTATCAGCATGATTCTCCGGTTTGAGCTGGGGCAGCAATATCAGGCAGTTGGTTAGCAGTATTTTTATGTGCGCGATCCACGGCAGGCTGCGTTCCTTGAACAGGCAGAGGGCGGCGTAGGATAGCTTGGTGTTCTCCGCCTCCATGGCCTTGATGATGTAGCGACAGATGCGCTCCAGACGTTCCCGCGAACGCACATCGCTTTTGTCCAGCTTGATTTGGGTGAGATAGCGACGGAGCACCGGATAAACATTGATGGCTAGGAGCTCCAATTCCACATCCTTGTCGTCCTGACTCTCGGTGAATATGGCATCGAAGTCGAGGCTGTAAGGGGGGTTTTCAGTGAAAGTGACCTTAGAATGTTGGTGCGCACTTACATGATCCGCTTCTGGTACTTCCTGCGCGCCGCGTATCCCTTGAGAGTGGACTGCAGCAGGATGGCTGCCTGCTCGCGGCGCTTCTCCAGTGCCCGCTCCTCCCGCGCCGCCTTCGTCTGCTCCAGGAAGCTGGTTTTCTGGGTTTGGGCAAACATTTCTCACTGCAGCAGGTTGATGGTATTTTGATGATATATTGTTGTTGCCGTGGGCGGGTTATCGTTGGGATTGTCGCTGTTCCAGTTCGTTTTCCTCGCTGCAATCACTTCCTCGAGCTGCGCGCTGTCCCTGGGCATTGAATCAGTGCATCGCTGGACTTTTTCTGCATCGTAAATCCAGCGAATATACAAAAATTATCCTTTTATTTTATCCCAATTGGTTTCGCAGTGTGCCCGTCTATCCTTCTGCTAGGGATGAGAAAAATATGTCAATATATCGATAGTTTTCAAGGAAATTATAATTAAAATCCTGATTTTTCGCGCCAAATGTTATTATAAATAATTTAACGAATTACACAACATAAATCCAAAAATCAACTTGGTCAATTTGACAGATACTTATAATTTTTAATTGACTTAAAATTCCAGACAGTAACTAGTAATAAAATTTGTAATAATTCGGATTCTCCTAGTGTTTGGCTATTTTAAAGCCAAATCAGTGGATTGTGTCTCGGCTAGCGAATATCCGAACCCTGGGTTGCACTGTAGGACATCGATTGTGCTTATATCGATACCGATAGTTGTGTTAAAACCCCCTATTCGATGTGTCTTGCTAGTATTTTTTATAGAGGTGGAGAAACATCGATGTTGGCTGACATCGATGATTTCGATGTTTTTGGCGAAAAACATCGATGAAACATCGAAGCTTTAAAAAAAAAAAATTATTTGATTAAAGCTTTATTTTAACTTTAAATAATGTCCGAAATTAAAAAAAAATAGTTCTTGACAAAAACAGTTCATAAAGTTTCAAACATGCCTAGCATTAACAAATATTTCATTTCATTTGATATACATTTTTTATTATGTTTTTTTTTACATAATTATTAATTACTTAGTAGTTTTTGAAATTAAAAATATTTAACAAAAAGATAAATTCATGTGAGATCGTTAATGTGTGAAATAATAATAATACTGAAAAGAAAGCCAATTATTCTATTATATTTAAATGTATGTTCTTGTTTAAGAACAAAATTTTATCGACAACGGTCGATGATAGCCGTGTGCGACGGTCGCTGATTAGTTGGCCAGCTTTGCTGAAAACCCTTTCCGATTCACACGAAGATGCGGGAACGCACAAAAACTTTTTGGCCTGTCTTAAATGCTTCACCATCGGTAGTCATCTAAAATAGGATCATTTCTACAATAAATATCGGAAAAATATATTAATGTCATTAATTAATGAATTATTTCTTACCTCCCAATACGTAAGTGGGTCGCATTTTTCTGGTTGGTTTTCCTTTTCTATTTGTTGCCTCAATAAGATGATGGCATCTGCCCAGGAAGAGTGCACTTTACTTTGCGCTTTGACTTTCAAAAACGAAAATCGTGTTTGTTCTGGTGTTGGTGTTGGCTGAAAAACATCGATGTTAGCATCGATGTTTCTCCACCTCTAATTTTTTAGCGTGACCGTTCTTCAGCATGACCGTTCGGTGTTTCGGTAGATAAGGAAGAACAAGCGTTATAGTTGTTTTTGTTCCAGCTCTAGCAACGCTGCGTTCGCGTGAATAAATAGTTAATTAATTGCTGAAAAAATGGAATAGCTGGCGAAAACATGCATCCAACCAACTGCAACAGCAGCAGCCGAGTGCAGTACTCCGTAATCGGGCGTTTGTGAAAACACGTTGAGCGTACGCGACTGGTAGTGTGTGGCTAGAAAATAAGTTATGGTTTAGCAAAAACAACAAAGCTAAAGCCCAAAAGTGCTAATAAAAAGTACACACACACACACGCAAGGCTCGCACACACACAAGCGGGCGCGAGCAAAGGTGAAAATTATAAATTAATAAATGCGCGATGCGATCCGATCCGATCGAATCCCAAGCGATAGCATATCAAATTAGCGAAATATGCTCGATTCCCGTGCTGATCGGATCAAAACTGTGAATTGCAACAGAAAATAATTTCAAGGTTTGCAGCAGGCGAATAGAAGGCGAAAAGGTAATTGAAAAATAGAACGATTTTGGCACAAGCGCAGTGTAGCTATATATTTTTGTTGTCTGGCCGACCGTGGCTGCTGGGTGGGTGGGGCGTGATTTTGGGGGCCAATCTTTGGTGTGTGTGCGCTATGTGGTGAAAACAACAAACCCCCCCGTGCCCCAGGAACCCAGCCCCCCTACGCCACTGCAAGAAAAAGACGGCAAAACGGAAAGCGAGTGCAAATGAAAACAATTGAAAGGGGGGGAATGGTTGAGCGAGACGGAGAGGGCGGTCCAAATGCCCTGTAATGCGGTGCTCTCTCATGTAATTTGCCGCAATTTCGCCCGTGCATTGCTCAGTGTGTCACTCTCACTCGCACTACCACTACCGCAGCGCAGCAAGGTCTCCGCGTGTGCGTGTGAGTGCTCTCCCCATTTTCTTGACAGCCAGCAGCAGCATCATCGTTCCGTTCCTTTTGGGCTGTCAGAAAAAAAAGGCGCGCGCTCCTTCTCCTTTCCGCCCGTTTCGCTCTCCCTCCTCTGCCGCCGCTGCTGCTGCTGCTGCCCAAAGGCAGCTCCACCATTTTCTTTCTAAAACGCTGACGCCAGCGCCAATTATTCGCCATCAGCCGCTCCTCCTCCGCGGTGCTCCCCACTGCATCATCTTCCAGTGCAGCCGCAGCAGTCTTCAGTCTCGTCTCCAGCCAAGCTTCTTGGAATAAAACAAATCTTCTCTTCTGTGTGTCTCGCATCTGCAAGAATTGCAGATTTAACAATCATCTTATTTATTCGTAACGTAAATAAACGTTAGGAATATGCCAAACGCTTGCGATCGCGACTGCTGAAAGGGCAGGAAAAATACAAATAAAAGAACGTGTGAGTTTCCGTTTCCAGTATCCTGTTTGTTTGTGTGTTCGTGAACTTTCCAACAGCGTTTGTTGAACTTTGGGAATTTTTTGCAAGCCGGTTGGAAAATAACTGCAAAATGCAGCAGTGACGCATAACCTCAAAGATCGACCCGGGCATGCACAAGTACCGTTAGAACGAGGCTCGCTAAATGGCTCTCTTTGCTTTCAGTCGCTATAAACGACAAAAATGTGAAATTTGATTTAAAACGTTAAACAGTAAAAAAGTAAACATCGGTAAATTCCAAAGCAGTAGCTGTGCTTTTAATGCAGTAATTGGGGCCCGTTATGTTTTAGTGCTTGCCCACACACACATACGCAGGGGCACCAACACAGGGGCCGTTACATTGCCTCTGGTTTAAATAACAGTGAGCACTCGATTACATCAACTGGAATTCTTGATATTAAAAGTACATAATATTTGTATGCCTGTAAACTACCTAAAAGTTTGTTTATAATTTTTATCTGGACGTTAAAGTAAATATATTTTCCATTACATTTTGAGAATAGTATAGTTTACATTTTAGTTTTCGAGTGCCTACTGTATAGCAGTAGAAACACGGGGAAAAAATCGAAGAAAGTCGCCAGAGCAAAAGCAACAACAACAACAAAGCAACGGCGGCAGAAGAAACAAGATTCGAAATGGGCACACACAAGCAATGGCAAACGAAACTAAATGAAAAGTGCGAAACTGTGCAAAAAACCTAACCAAACTTCTCGCCCCCGCTCGTCCCCCCTTCTGCTAATTCTTCTTCTTTCTACCCGCCCGGAAATCGAAATGGAAACCCAATCCAAACCCAAATCCAAAGTCGAAATTAACGATTTCGTATTTGAAATGTTTGTTATTTTATTGATTTATCGTCGCTCGTCACTCGCGCCATCGAAGCGAATCGAAGGTGTTATATATTTGTTGTTTATTTGCTTTCCTGATAAGCCAGTCAGTCGGCCCGATCGACGGACCATGCAAATGCTAATTTCCAATCGTCAATTACAGATGATTGTTGTTGCTACCGCGCTGCTGTCTCCGAGCTTGTAAATTTAACAAATTAGCGAAAACTGATTTGATTAAATTCGAACGTTATTTGCGGCTTAAAGCTTATTCTATTATCGCCGCTCGGCATTCTAATCCCAAGTGGAGCAATGGCGACAAATTCGATGAAAATAAGAGAAGTGATTGATTTGATCACGTGGTTCGAAACTGGCGGTATTTTCCTTTAAGATCTTAACTTTAAGGGTATTTTTCATAATATGTAACTCTTGTGGAACTTTTCTATCTCAAATCTGAATTGACCGGGACTTTCCTAAATTAACCGAATAAAATATTACATTCCTATGATAAAATATCAAAGGTAACCTTAAAAAAAACTTATTGCATTATCTTAACTGTATACAACCAATTGTAACCCGCTCCCTTTTTTTCTAATTGCAGGAAACGCAACCAAATAACCACAAAGAGCCGTAACAACTACAATACCATACATTATAATAGACACAATACCCCAAAAACAAGAAGCAAACTAACAACGAGATGAAGTACGCAAACGCAACTGGAACTGACAACGCGATGACCTCCGGCATCAGCGGCCAATCCAATACCTGTAACAGTGCATCCCACGAGATGCAGCCCACCACATCCACGCCTACTGCAGTCCACAAGGAGACCTCATCCACAGCCACGACGACGGCGGTACACGCCAATGGCAATTCCAATCCTAACGCCAATCCCAACCAGAGCCAGCCGTCCAACGCGCTGTTCTGCGAGCAGGTGACCACAGTGACAAATCTCTTCGAGAATTGGAACGACTGCGAGCGGACCGTCGTGATGTACGCGCTGCTCAAGCGGCTGCGCTACCCGAGCCTCAAGTTTCTCCAGTATTCGATCGACAGCAACCTGACCCAAAACCTGGGCACCTCGCAGACGAATCTGAGCAGCGTGGTGATCGACATCAATGCCAACAATCCGGTGTACCTACAGAATCTGCTGAACGCCTACAAGACGTTCCAGCCTTGCGACCTGCTCGACGCCATGTCCTCCTCCTCATCTGATAAGGATTCGATGCCGTGCTACGGCAGCGATTTCCAGATCACCACCTCGGCGCAGTGTGACGAGCGGAAGCTGTACGCCCGCAAGGAAGATATTCTGCACGAGGTGCTAAACATGCTGCCACTGCTTAAGCCGGGCAACGAGGAGGCCAAACTTATCTACCTGACCCTCATCCCAGTGGCCGTCAAGGACACCATGCAGCAGATTGTGCCCACGGAGCTGGTGCAGCAGATCTTTTCGTACCTACTCATTCATCCGGCGATCACCAGCGAGGACCGGCGATCTCTGAACGTTTGGCTGCGTCACCTGGAGGATCATATCCAGGCGGCGGCGGCGGGCCTGACTAATCGCAGTTACTTCCTGCAGCCCTCGCCGCAACTGGTCGCTGGCGGCAGCTCCACAGGCAGTGGTAGCTGTTCCTCTTCGGCGACCAGCTCCTCGACAGCTTCCTGTTCGTCGGTGGCCTCATCCTCGCTGTGCCCGGCCAGCGGCAACCGATCCTCGCGCACCAACGACTGGCAGACGATCGCCCCGCCCAGCAAACAGCTGCAGAACAAGTTAGCCGGTGATTGGCGTGGCAGCGGAGGCGGCAGCTCCAGCGGGTCGATCAATCCACTCTGTGATAATCTCAATGGTATTACCCTGAACGAATTAGCTTCTAGTCAGAATAGCCTCGGCCTGTCGCTGGAGGGCAGCTCTTCGCTGGTCAACGGTGTGGTCGCCGGAGCGGGCTCTATGCTGGGAATCGGTGGTGGCGACGACCATGACACGTCATTCAGCAAGAATGGCACTGAGATACTCGACTTCGACCCGGTAACGGCGGATATGGGTGAGGCCTGCAGCCTGGCCAGCAGTAGTCTTTGTGGACGAACTGGTGGAAACTCGGTAGACGAACGGTTACAGCCTCCGCCGCATCTCCAGCAGCAGTTGCTCCAACCTCCGCCCTATGCATCGATCCTTATGGGAAATGTGGGGGATCAGTTTGGCGAGATCAACCGCTGGAGCCTGGATAGTAAGATTGCGGCCCTAAAGACGCGTCGCTCCAACAGCCTCACCACGCAAACGATCTCGAGCTGCTCCAGTTCTTCTAACTCCTCGGTGATCACGGTCAATGACAACTGCTCCAATTCCACGGAGAACCTGGCCCAATTCGCCAACAAGCCGCGCAGCTTCTCCTTATCCATTGAGCATCAACGCGGAGCTCTGATCAATAGTGGGTCCGATACGCGTCTGGACGAGTTCAAGCCCAACTATATTAAGTTCCACACCCGCAACGTGGGCATGTCGGGAATTGGCCTTTGGCTGAAGTCCCTGCGTTTGCACAAGTACATCGAGTTGTTTAAGAACATGACGTACGAGGAGATGCTGTTGATCACTGAGGACTTCCTGCAGAGCGTTGGCGTCACCAAAGGCGCGTCTCACAAGCTGGCTCTCTGTATCGATAAGCTGAAGGAGCGAGCCCACATACTCAACCGGGTGGAGCAAGAGTTATTATCTGGTCAAATGAAGCTTAGCACTGCCGTAGAGGAATTGACCAATATTGTGTTGACACCGATGAAGCCGCTGGAGTCCCTTGGGCCGCCGGAGGAGAATATTGGACTGCGCTTTCTTAAGGTCATCGACATTGTGAGCAACACATTGCAGCAGGATCCGTACGCTGCACAGGACGACGAGACTCTGGGAGTATTTATGTGGATCCTAGACCGCTCTATTCATAACGAGGCATTCATGAACCATGCCAACCAACTCAAGGACCTGAAGTTTAAGCTGTCCAAGATGAAGATCTCCATGGTACCGAAGATGCATCACGTTAAGCCAGCCGGAGTGGGGCCAAACAATGGCAACATCAACAAGCCAAGGTAAGTTTTATATAACTCATTACTATTTTATTCAGTTAAGTAATTTTCGGTTATATCGTTACAATAGATGGAATGGCAAGACTCGCAAATGCGATACGAAGAATGGCAGCAACGATAGGATTAACAACCGCAAGAACTCCAACGACATGCTGAACTTTTCGCTAAATTGTCTGCAGCATCCGCTGCCCCATCACTCGCAGCAGCAGCCACCTCCGCCCCTGCCGCAGTTTGACTACAACGGCTACGGCGGAGGTCCATCTCATCAGCCGCAGTACAAAAGCTCCTCGTACCCCAGCTTCATGGGCAATCCCCAACAGCAGCCGCCACCGCCGCCGCCCGGCAAGTCGCATCATCATGCCCAGCAGATGCAACAAATGCTCCAGCAGCACAACCACTTCCCGGCGTTGCCGCAGCAGACACCGCCACAGTCGCATCGGCGATCGCTGAACAATCTCATCCTGGTGGCCGGCGGTCCACAGCAGCCGCAGCAACTGATCTTCAAGCCCGGCCAGGGTGTACTTACCAACAATGGTTCCAACGACAACCTGGTGGTTGAGCGCAATCAACAGCAGCAGCAGCAGAGGAAGCTCAGCGGAGGAGTGTCAAGTGGGGAGCTACAACCAAAGAAGACCATGGCCGCTGTAGTGATGGTTAGTAATCCGAATCCCAGTCAGGAGCAGCACGATCAGCCGCAGATCCTGATCAATAACAACAACAATAACAACAGCATGCTGAACAACAATTTGATTAATCAACAACAGCTGCAACTGTTGGCAGCAGCTGCCGCCGCCGTGGGCAGTGGCAGCTGTCTGTGCTCCAATGGTGGTGGCGTAACCGGTGGTGCCTGTGTCCACAATCTCTGTCACCAAAGCAGTAAGAACAACAACCATGCCGTGGATCATTGCCTGTCCCAGCCGCCGCTGGTCAATCTGGGCTTGTCGCCCCATGTCACCGAGTACAAGATGAATGACTTTAAGAGCCTGGAACAGCTAGAGACGTTGTGCCGCCAAATGACTGAACAGGCAATGAACTGAGCAATGTTCTGAGCTGTCTGAGGGATTGGATTGTCAAGACGTTAGATTTGTGGCTGCCAGCAGTTTTTGTGTTCACTTAGCTTTGAACCGCGTTTGAAGTTTGATTTCATAAACGAACGTAAATGTTTTTATATTTAGCTTTGTAAGATTTGTCGTATCTATGTTTGTGTCGCGTCTAGTTGTCCACCCTGCGTCCCCTTCACAACCATTTTGTAATCGTTTTTAGTTAGTAAGCCGGTAGTTTGTTTTAATGTTAAGTTTATTAATTGTGTGCCAATACGTCCCCAACGATATGATCAGCTGGCTGGGCTCGCAGGTCCAACGGCTGGCCGTTGGACTTGCCTAGCCCATGCAGCAATCCCCGAAGGAATAACCCAAGTCAGCTGTCAGCGGGGGCGTGGCATCTCGCTATCAATGTTATTAATGTCTAGGTTTCGTAAATGTTGTCGCCATTTATGTAGTTAAACTAACATGCCAAGCCAGTCCCAAAACAAAAACAAATCGCAAACACACAGTACAGTAACCTCTCTCTATGTAGGAAAATTTGGCCAAATTTGATCAACACTTTACGCTATTCTAATCCTAATCACACCATCGACTATATCACCATCATCAACAACAACGTCGCCAAATGATGGAAGTACCCCGCTAAACGACGACGAAAAAGGTTTATCTAGTAAAAATTATAAAATGAACTCTGCATCGTGACCATGAGACTGACTAAGATTACTTTTCGCAACTATAAAAACTAGAAAGAAGAAAGCTGGATGGATAGGGAATTGAAAAGTGAGAATTGAGAATTGAGAAACAAGAAACGAGAGCTGAGAGCTGAGAATTGTTTGCACGAATCAAAACTAGGCTTGCTGAATGAAGTAGTAGTCACATAATGGATATGTTTATATATACACGTACACATAATTTATTTTAAATTAAAAGGAACATATTTGCTGAACCGTAACTGCACCAGAGGAGATCGCAACACAGCGGAAACAACCACTAGACTAAACTTTCACCGGGAAGAGTTTCAATGTTTCACTGTTTGTGTTTGAGAATCGGAACCACATATTGTATTTTGTATAAGTAAGCGTATGCGTAAGCCAAAACCTTGTATTGCATAACGAATACATAATCATCATTGTCATTGACTAGCCTAACGCTACTATTACTATTATGTTTGCTTTAGTCAATTGTTTATCATGTAAATGGCAAGCCAATCACTCGATATGTTATGTTTTAGTTGTTTTTAAAAAATTATATATATATTTATATATACGAATGTATGTCGGTCGCATTATAAGCTTAGGTTCAAAAACAAACGATGACGACGGGAGCGGAGCTGAAAAGAAAAGGCAGCCAAAAAATAGCTACCATAAGAGCGTAAAAACTTGTAGTATAATTATAATTGTATAAAACCGAACAAACGCATGAGTAAATATTGCTTAGAAATGTTTTTGTTTTTCAATTTGTTGTCGATATTTCCAAAATACTTTTGTTAACAACAACCGCAGCACTGTAAATTGCTGATGCTTTTATTTATTAATAAAAAACCTATTGTACGGCCAATTGGGATACAGAAATAATCGAAACCTAATTGTCAAACTTTAGCGAGTTCAAAACGATCCACAAATTGAATGGTTTAATGTAAAGTGCAACTACTCGTAGACGAATGTGCATAAGTCAGTTAGATGTTCGCAAGTTTATCAGAATGCGAGCATAAACCAAGCGTGTACCTACCCACACATATACACACATACAATACCTACATATATTTATTTTCAATAAATTATTTCGAGAATTAAAAATACCCATGCTGTTTGCCTAACAACCCAGGTTGCCATGCGTCTCCACTTTTGTTGTCCGGCGTAAAACAACTTCACACCGAGGTCAGCCTTCAAACACGCCACACGAAATTGTAGAAGCGATTTTCCATATAAACGAGTTATACTTTTCCGGATTAAAAATTACTAGACTTACAGAATGAGCCGACATCGGTTTAACAACGTCCAGGTCAAGGCGCTCCCCGGCGGCCTGATGGCCCATCGAGAACCAGAAGCGGATGGCGGCCAGCCCACTACCCAGAAGATGACCATGTGGCCCAGCGAACGCATTGCCCCTGGCGGCTCTGGAGCATTCCACTCGGCCAAGGTGGAATATAGCAAGGAGACGGCGGATCTGATCCGATGTAAGAGGGTTTTGGGGAGAATTGATTTTCTGATTTTCCTAATATCCTCGATAAGGATATATCAAAAACAGAAAAGGTTGTTTACACTTGTAACTGGTTTTTACGATTCTTATTTTAGTTCAAAACTAGTCTATTGATGTTTCCTGAGCTCAAATATGTTCGAACTCCTCGGAAAGGAGTCTGTTTTTAGAATCGGTTAGATTTATAAATGATTTTAATAATTCTATTTCAAAAGTTCTATAGTTATGTTATTATTCCATTGATTCTCACAATGTTTCCAAAGCCCTTACACCTTCAAACTCAATGGATTGAACATAAGTATGGTTCATCAGGCCTAAAAAAAACGATAAGATAGTTGGTTTCTAAAAATTGGTTCAAGTTGGAATTGTTTTTAAGGATTTCAACCTCCCTCTTAGTGCTCGTCAAAGAGTCCAAGATGTCAATGATGGTTCGCAAACAGATCGATGAGAGCCTGCGTAATGGGGACCCCTTGCCGCTTCCCGAGCCGCCGCGTCCAAACACCAAAAACGATGTGGACAGGGAGACATTGGCTATTTTGGAACGGGCGCGCAATGCCAAGCGCAAGAATCTCCGCCAGATCGAGGCGAGCGGGGCTTACAAGCTGAGCTACTACCGTCCGCCTGCTGACAACCGAATGGCCGGGGAGAAGGCCAAGTCCCAACTTCAGTTCACCATGGCCGGCACTCATCTGCCGGATCCGGCCATCAAGCCGCGACGTCGCCCACGCGAGGAGCAACTAGTGACGGAGGAGGATCTCATAAATGAGCGTAAGTTGGTAATACACTGGAATCCAAAGGCAAATATACAAGGTTCTATGATTTTCCAGTATTGGACCAAATCAACGAGCGGGCCGAATGGCTGACAGAAATGGAATCCATGGGCCAGGGCAAGAAGTACCGTCCAGAGATCCGCGAGCAGATTGCCGAGCGACTGCGTCGCATTCAGGCGCTGGAATCCAAGATGAAGATGAAGTCCGATGGTGGCTTCCGTTTTGTGGACTAAATGTGTTATTCTGTTATCCAAGTTTTACGAGTTCCTTGAGACGAGCATTAAAAGCCAAGATTCATTCGAATTTTGTGGGAATTTGTGTTAACACTCGATTAATAAATAGCTTTATTCAACTTATTTGCATTCGTATAATTTCGATTTCGTTAAATTTCTTTTTGATCTGGCACATATTTAATACACACTCATTATAACAATGTAAGAAGCCCAAACGCTAGCACTTTTGACTTGAAATTTTGGCAAAATGAGTATAAAGTACAATGTTAAAAATTCATAGGATTTAATTAAAAGTACCGAATAAATTACTGGATTATAAGTATATGTGTATAGAGAATATACGGCTATATATATATCTGGACCTACGCACTACATTTTGTATATATATGCACGCATCTGTAAGTTCAAAGAGTTATGCTCCTCCATTCAAAAATAGACTTTTGTGACCTCAGCTTGTGCTCAACCTTTGATTCGAAGGGGTGGTTTTGCTTAGCACGACGGCATGTGGCACCGGAACTCGCTGGCCGCCTCCGCGAAGCGATTCCGGATCAAGTAGCCGCTAATCACCTCGGCCACCTCGTGCGGACGGTCCTCGTGCACGGCGTGTCCGCATCTGGCCAGGACCTGCATCTGGAAGCGGCCCTGCATCTGGCCAACGGTCAGGGTGCGGTCCAGTCCATCGATGCTGGCGAGGAGCAGCTGCTTGGGCAGGCGCAAGTTGAGGAACTTATCGCTCAGGCCCGAGAACCAGCCCACCCAGTACTTCTCCGACTTGGACAGATCAATGCGCCAGGTGTAACTGGGGAATACAAACATAATGAAATATTTTCTCAAGTCAGATTAGTTATTTTTTTGTACTTCTTGGCCGCTTCGGTCATTGATTTGGTCGTGATGGGCTTCTTGAAATCCGCGCCAGCTGCTCCACTTTCGCCATCGGCGGCATCATCGCCCGGCGGCGACGATTCTTCGTCCTCGGAAATGCTGAACGGATTGGGAAACATGCTGTTGTGGTGAGCCTCCTCCAGCACATCATCGGGTAGTGGCAGGTCATTCGTTGCCAGTTTGTTCGTTGTACAGCTGGAAAGGATTGGGTTACTCCTTTTTGTGAAAAGCAATTGGACAGGCTCACTCACTTGATTATCTGCCCGGGCATGGACACTTTGGCGCTGTCCACGTTGCGCACCTGGCCGCTCCGGATGCACCACTCGATGGCATTCGGAATACTCTGGAAATACTTTGGACGGGAGCGCAGAAAGCTCTGCATGCTGGCCAATGCCTCCATGGCAGTGCCCTCCACAACATCGATGACGGTTATGCCGATTAAATTTGGAACCAAAGACATGTGGGCAAAGTGGACGGCGATGGCGCCGCCCATCGAGTGGCCAACCACGAAGAGCTGTGGCACCTCCTCGGGATACAGCTTCAAGATTAGGTCTCCAATGTCCCTAGGTAAGAAATATTTATAAATTAATACGAATAGTAGTATGTACTTTAACAGTATCTAAGATAACAACATTTCATTCATTTACTTAAAAATTAAATTAAACTAGAAAATTTTTTTAATATTATTATACATTTCTATGACCCAAAAATTATTCTTATGTCAAACTACCAAATTCTATTTAAAGGACTGGAAATGAAACGCACCAAATCTGACTAATCAATAAACTCATTAAGCCAAAACATTCTAGAATAGAACGACCTCATTAAAATGTTCATGCGCTATTTTTATAAACAAAGAGATTATGCAAATTTTCTTGATTTTTCAGGTATGTTAACTAAACTAAAAATTCAAATTCAATTGGCAATTAAATTCTTTTCAAAGCAACTGAATAAGCCTTTGCCTTCCAAAAGAACATATGAACGGAATATATACGTTGATAATTTTGTAATCTTTTTAAATGTAGGAAATAAAAGGAAACATATTCTTGATAGCCTCAACTTAGGTGATATATCTTTTAGAATTTTAAATATAGTGACAAAACCTATTGATGATATTTTGGATGGCGATTTTCTCATTTCTCATGATACAAAAGAATATGTTTCGAAGGGAACCAACTCACTTGGCCAGCGTATCCGCGGAGAGATCATCCTCGTCGTCCACCTTGCTGTCACCATGACCCCGCAAATCGATGCACAGGCACTGGCAGTGGATCATGCTGGTCACCTCCGACTTTGGTGGATGTAATAAGACCAATTAGTAAAGATTTGCAAACCAAAGCAGGAAGATTTCCATCCCAAGGCGGGGGGAGATACTCACACAGAAGTGCGCCCAGGTGAGGGCCGAGTAGCCACCGCCGTGGAGCAGGAGGAGCACTGGACCCGGCTTCTCCGGCTGCTTGGTGCGGTAGATGCGGAAGGTTCGCTGCTCATCCACCGTGACGTCCTCCTTCTCCGCGAAGAACTCGTTCCACATGCCCGGCTTGTAGTCGCGGATGCGCGACTTCTTGAACGAGTCCCTGCAATTAGCCAAATTGGTTAGATTCTGCGTACTCCCCATTCCCGTCCCCCATTCGATTTTCCTGCACTTACGCTCGGCCAATGCGTCCGCCAGGAATTGTGGGTGGCAGCTTGCCCTTCAACATCGTGCGCTGTAGACTGGACATGGCCTCGATTGTCTCCGCAGGGGGTCAACAGGTGGTGCTCCTACGGTGCAGGTGCCAGTGGCTATTAAATTGGCCGTTGCTCGCAAATATCCGTTTTCCTTTCCAAAACAAATAAAATAGTTCCAATGATTATACCGTCATGAAATATACTTTTTATACCACACTTTTTATTCAAATATACCTAAAAAATCCAAGCATTCAAGGTGTCAGGAGGGTGTCTCCGCTAAGCACAATTTCAGGAGCTTTGCTTGGCAGTGCCTTTGTCTGGCAACGCTGCTTATTTTTCAAATTTCAAATTGAGCATGATTATCTAATGCTAAAATGTACTTGATGTTCAAATATTCATATTTGAAAAGTAAAATGTTTGTTATTAGCTATAGAGAAATAAGGTGACTCTTTAATCATTACAGATTATATTTATAAAAGTTATCACTTCTATAAAAAGTTCGTCCAACGAACAAGTATCGAAAGCACTGCATTGCACTTACACCTTATCAGCAAATACTTCACCCTAATGGCAATATAATAACCAAGGTAATGGCCTTTCTTTAAGTGGATGCCGAAAACCACTTTTTAGTCGAAACAAATTTAAAAACCTGTTTCTTAGAATGCAAATAAAGTCTTGGTATGTTATAAAGATGTTTGACCTATTTAACGGTAAAAGACAGCTACTTATAAACAAATAAAGCTCTCAACAAGTTTTTTCTGACACACAGTGAGTCTTCCCGATATGAAATCCTCTAGTTTTTTTAGAACCCCGACCTACAGACCGAATTATGAGTTAGTCTATGATTTCCTGATAAGCATGTTTCACTGTATTGTGCATTGTGTTCGGGACTAAACAAAAACGGAAACGGCACCGGATCGCTCAGTTGCTTGATGGAACGCGACGTGCTCACACCGAAAACTAGAACTCTTCTTTGATAAGAAAGGCCTGAGAAACAGCTGCAAGTTATTTTGACCTCATACACAGAAAGATAAGACATTGCTGGGTATGTATCGACAAAAGCGTTAACATCTTAACCAAGTACCAATATCTTTGTTTATTTTGGTAAATAAACAAATAAAAGCTATGTATTATATGGTTTTAAGATAAGCTGAACATAATGAAATCGATTAAAACTGTTTAGATTAGATGGTACTCAGTTGCAATAAGGGTATTAACAAAAACATTAACCATTTTAGGCTTCCCAATTGATTTATATATAATGTTTAAACTTTAACTGATCCTGGCCGGTTTTCTTTTATAAGATAACTAAAGGGCATATTTTCAAAACTAAGCTTAGATGAGCATCCCAAGGGTTAAAGCTTTCGCAGACCTGGCAACTCCCGCACAACAGCTGTTGGCTATCGCCGTCTCGCTCCCGCTTGCCCTTCCTTTTCATTTGCCGGCAGAATTGCACTTTTGCACTTTTGCACTTGTTTTTCCCAATTAAGCGGCCAAATTGGCGTCAATCTAATGTTTTAGCGACTCTAAAGCCGCTTCCCCAACTGATAACCGGAATGTTGGTACATCACTTTGTGTGCTAATAGCTATTTCGACATTTTGATAAGGTGAGATGGGTTGATAAGCTAATTTTTTGCACAACACAGGTGTGTTGTTGTTCTTGCTGTTGTTGTTGGCTATTTGTTTACGTATGTAAATTTGTTTTTGCCCATAAATTTAGATTAACCAGTTGCGCGACACGTTTACGGTTCGTCGACTGTGAAAATAATGTCTGTTATTAAGGTTTCGCCCGCTTGCAGGTGAACATGACTGCCAACGGGAATGGGAATGGAACCGCTCAGCTTTTGGGAGCCGGCATCGAGATCGTGGCCCAACAGAAGCTCCAGCCGGAGTCCAAGATCTACGACCGTGTGCAGCAGCTGGTCGCGTTTTTCAAGCAGCAGTTCGGAGCGGATCCCGAGTTTATCGTTCGAGTGCCAGGCAGGTGGGTGTTCCTTATAAGTAGTATACATATCATCCCCAACTGATCATATCCCTCCTTCCCAGGGTCAACATCATAGGCGAGCATGTGGACTACTGTGGCTACTCGGTGCTTCCCATGGCTGTCAGTCAGAGCATCTTCCTGGCAGTGGCCAAAAATCCAGATGACAGCGAACTGCAGCTCAGGAATCTGGAGGAGGCCAAGTTCGCGGGCTATGATGCGGACTTGAAAACGCTTAGGTGGGTGATTCACTGCATGATAATTACAGACCTTCATCACTGGGTATAGAAAGTACAACCTGGCATGTTTGTGTGCAACTGATTTTTGTGTTGCTTTAACTTTTCTACTTTAAAATTGGCTTAAAATTATTCTCCACGCCAAATACATTTTTAACCTAACTAACCGAATATTCCTTTATTCCAGAATTGAGCTGCCTAAAAGCGGAGGTCCGGCCTGGTACAACTACTTCTTGTGCGGCATCAAGGGCATTCAGGAGAATCTGGGCAGTCAGTGGAAGCCCACAGGAATGCGCATTGCTGTGGACGGCAATGTGCCCCTGGCTGCAGGACTCTCCAGCTCCAGTGCCATGGTCAGCTCCGCTGTTCTGGCCACCGCCCATGTCCAGGGCAAGAAACTAGATCGCAGAGAGCTGGCTTCGATTTCGGCCAAGTGTGAGCAGTACATTGGCACCCACAGCGGTGGTATGGATCAGGCCATCGCCTATTTGGGCAGAGTGGGCTGCGCCCACCACATCGAATTCCATCCCAAGCTCAAGGGCACTCCGGTGACATTGCCAGCGGGCAAGTGCTTCGTGGTGGCCAACAGCCTGGCGCAGAAGAACAAGGCTGCCTCTTCGGACTACAATGAACGGGTGGTGGAGTGCCGATTGGCCACGCGATGGCTGGCCAAGCACAAGGGTCTAGTCAACTGGGAGGACATTGTTCGCTTCATCGATCTGGAGGAGGCTTGCCAAATGGACAACGAGACCTTCGAGAAGTTGATCAAGGACAACTTGACCAAGTGGAACTACACGCGAGCAGATATCTGCAAGGAGCTGGGTGTTACCGAGCAGGAACTGGAGACCAAGTTCCTTTCAGCCAACACACGGCACATGGAGCAGTTCAAGCTGCGCCAACGTGCTCTGCACGTCATTCAGGGTAAGATAAATCTTCAGAGTCAGAATTTCAGATAGTATCTGGAACGTTAATCAAAACGTTTAGTTCCTTACTGTGCACATGCATACAATTAATTGATCACCAATTGAATAATTACAGCCAATTAAAAAGACATTGACATTAAGCTGTTGCCTGATCAATATATTGATTTAAATTCGTAAAAAATAATATTTATAATTCGCAGGATCAGCTTACAATTTATTGACTTTATTTTGGCTTCACAGAATCCGGTCGCGTGGCCAAGTTCCGGAAGATTTGCGAGCAACTGGCCGCCGGGCCGAGCAAGGAAGGTGCCAAGCAGCTGGGCGAGCTCATGCGTCAGTCCCACGAGAGTCTGCGGGAGCTCTACGAATGCTCGCATCCAGACGTGGAGCGCCTTATAGCCATATCCAATGAGCAGAAAGTCAGTGCTCGAGTCACAGGAGCTGGGTAAGAATCCTTGAAATCCCTTTATATAGCTCTTTTAACTAAGAACAACATTCTTTTTCAGCTGGGGTGGTTGTATAGTGGCCATGTGCGATTCCATTGAGGCGGCTGACGATTACATAAAGGCTTTGAAGCGGGACTACTACGCCCATCTGCCAACGCATCTCCTGGAGCGCCATCAGCCCAACAACTTCAGCGAAGTGGTCTTTGCCACACTTCCTGGAAACGGAGCCGAGCTATATGTACAATGAACTCTTCTCCAGCATTTTAATCCAACTTGTATACCAAAATCACCCTTCAGTCACTATAATCCAGCGGACATTTATAGAGAAAACATTTAATATGTATGTACAATATATTAACAATTTAAAAACTAAAATACAACAAGGCACGTGGGAAACGGAACTCATCTGGGTACGGCTGCAGCTTTAAGGTTTCTATCTGCGATTCAGGTAGCCGGCGTTCTTGAACAGCTTGTAGACCTGTTCCCGTGGAATTTTCTCAGCCTCGCGATGCACCACTGCCATTTCCTTCTTTGTCAGCAGCGATTCCTTGGCCAGGTTGGCGGCGATCACGGGATCACTGTAGAATCGGGCACTCTTCGACAGTTCGGCGGGCAGTTCCGACTCCCACTGGGCATTCCGGACCACCGAGGGATGGGCATCCGCAGTGGCATATCCCTGGTACGGGTTGGCCGGCTGGTAAGCGTGCGCAGCCGGCAGGCCCAAAGCCTGGTGGTAGAAGAACTGGGCCCGAACCGAGCTGGTGACCAGAGCCAGACATCCAGCGAGCAGCGTTACTTGGCAGGCGGTCAGCATGATTGGCTGCTGGAGGAGGAGGAGGAGAGAAAAGGAGCAGGAGCTGGCATTATTGTCCAACGTTCTAATAAAGCGATACGGACAGATTTATTGCCGCTGGTCAGTGGCAGTTTTTAATCTACAAGTCGGCTGTCAGTTTCGTGCGTCATAAATTATGTACGGGAAAATCAATTATCGCATATGGCCAATGGAGTGGGCAGCGCGGAGATCTTGGCTCGGACTCTTACAGTTGCTAATCCGTGAACTTTTCGCAACTGGAACTGGCTTTTTTATTGATAAGAATTGGACTGGCCGCGAAATAAATGGCGAGCTTTAATTGTCAAGCGTAGAGTGCTCCAATTTGGTCTGAACAAAGCAATCAAATCTTGAGATACAGATACAGTGGTCGTTTAGACATAAATTTTAATTTGGAAATGTGTTTTTAAGCACTTGGATAATGGTATTTACAACTTTATGTTCACATCGTTAATAAGTCATTAGAACGGATTAAGATTTAAAATGGAAATTGAGAATTACATTCAGTTGATTGATTTTTTTTCAGAAATATTAGTTAAGATAAATAGGCACATGTGTAGTTTTATAGTTTTTAAGTTAACTTCAAACTTTCACTCTGAAAAAATCCTTGGCAAGGTGACATTGGTTGGAAGTCAGACTTTATTTCTGTATTTTATTTATCACAGCCACTGTGCTTGCATTTCAAATGTGTCTATGCGCCATTAAATGCATTTACATATTCCAAGTTTATTTCGATACTTTGATTTAGCCAAAGTCAAGGTTACGATCCCACACAACCGAATCGGATTTCGGTTCTCCAAAGCACCCACTCACACCACACGACACTCACTTTGATATGGACTTAGTATTTCAGGGGCTAATCCTCGGAGAGAAGCACTTCAACCGAAACTGGAACACCTGGGGCTGGGTGAAGTTGAGACTGTAAACTGATCATAGAATATCGAGGCGGCGAACTTTTATTCGCTTGCCGTTGAATGCCACAAAAACGAGTTGAACTCAAGTCTGTGAGTCAACCGATCTCGAATCGCGCTCAAAGTCGCTTCTGAGCGCCGAGAATGAGTCAAGTTTTTTTTTCAGCTGGCTGCTTTACATTTTATTAAATTAATTATGGAGCGGAGCGGAGTGGAGTGTATTGGCAGCCTGGAATCTGGTAGAGACTGACCTAGGCCTAGGCGCTGAGATCGGGCAATTAAAAGCAATGATATCTGTCTACGTTTCTCATGCTCCATAAAAGTGCCCCCCAAAAAAGGTCGGACTGCCAGCCGGCAGCATTACGCATGGCAAAAGTCGCACAGATATATTTGTGGACCATATGTACTCGCAAAAACTGATTTTACAATAACATAAGCAAATGTTCAACTTTTCTGGTTTGATTAAATCATTGAATTTTAAAATATACAATATTCATTTCTAAAATAAAACATTTCTTATATACCACTTCATTTTTAATATGCTAATTTGAAAATGTGAGAGCTTATATATATATAAGAAAATATGTATACACTGGTCGGCATATGTATTTTGACAAAATAAAAGTTAAGTATACTCATAACTTGAATTTACTTCTTGTAAACTATAGGCATCAATGGAAAGGTAATTTCAATGCCGTTTGAATGATACAATACATTTCTTTACCCATTCAGTACTTATTGAAAAGGACAAATTTGTGTAAATCAACTTTTAAATTTTTTTTTCAAACTTTTTTCCTCGACTTGAAAACTTAAACTTTTTGATGCAAAAAGTTTCTTCAAACAAAAATAATAGTAACTGCAAAAAGAATTTTTCAAAAATCATTTTCCTTATATTTTTTATGATTTTTTGAAGGTGACAATGTCGGAAAAAATTTGTATGAAAAAGAGAAAAATATGGCTCAAATGCCTGTTTTTAAGCATTTTCAAAAATTCATAAAAAATATAAGAAAAATGATTTTTAAAAAATTCTTTTTGCAGTTACTATTGTTTTTGTTTGAAGAAACTTTTTGCATCAAAAAATTTAAGTTTTCAAGACGAAGAAAAAAGTTTTTAAAAAAAATTTAAAAGTTGATTTACACAAATTTGTCCTTTTCAATAAGTACTGAATGGGTAAAGAAATGTATTGTATCATTCAAACGGCATTGAAATTACCTTTCCATTGATGCCTATAGTTTACAAGAAGTAAATTCAAGTTATGAGTATACTTAACTTTTATTTTGTCAAAATACATATGCCGACCACTGTATGTGTTCAGTTTGTATAATATTGATTTGGTAATAATAATATATATTTTATGAACTATATTTCTATTTAGTTCACTATCCGAATTTTACGGAAATCTATTTCATTACATTTTTTATAACCGATATTGGAATTTAGTTTTGGTATTGAGCTTTATAATACTATGATCTGATATTAAGTACCTAATAATATCGGAGTTTATATTTGGTAATCAGATATTTCTTAGTGCCTTATTTCTTGCACTGTATAAGTAGTATTGCGATTACAATGATTGACAAGTTTGCCTAGAATCCATGTCCGACTCAATCCGAGCTCTGTGCGATTTTGAAAGTGCCGATTGACCCTGAATTTAATGCTGAGCCAGTGGAGACTAAAATTCGAGCTGAGCTCGTTGGCTGCACATGTTTGACCCTAATTTGCTACGGGTGTCGGGGTGTTGGGGTGCTTGGGTCTGTATGAATATCTGGGGTTATTCAACCGATCAGCCAAGGCGGAAGCATTACCCGGAGTTGTCCGCACTGGATATTCGCCACAATCATAATCACCCGCCGGATGGCAGCCTTGAACTCGCCCGATCTTTCAGGTGCGTATCTTGGCCTGAGATTGGTATTTACATTGTTCGGATTTCGACTTGAACTACGTCTCGGGGAGTGGTCTCTCATTTATTGGCCGTGGCGGATTTGATATTTAATTAATGGCCATTTAGCGGCTTTGTGGATGCATATTAAATAAACAAATTGCCTGGCCCCTGCATTGTTGGCTGCGGCCAAAGTTAATGAGCTTGGTCTTTGAACTTTATTAGGCTTTGTCTGCGACTACGTGACCGAAAATTCGGGGGAACTCAGAGACTGAACGTCGGATGCTTTAAGATAAAAACTTTTATAAAGACATTTTGAAGAAAATTATGAATCAAATTTTTTTGGCTTCTAAAAATGGATTATCAGTGACTCTTAATGTTATTATCCATTACCATTACCATTAACCTAACAATCTTATCTTAAAGATATTGCTAAAATTATTTGCTTGTAGATTTTTCCTGATGAAAAACCAATTTTTTTTTATATTGCCTTATATTATTAATAGCTAAACTTGATTTACTAATTAGTCAAATTTCCATGCAGGCATTAAAACCCCTAATAACTGATTCCAAGTTACAGAGGCAACACTGTGTGTTTCTATGAAAAAATGAACCCCTTTTATTATGTGTTTGCTTTGATTTTTATGCGCATTGCCTCGACCCACACGCAGCGCCTGCCAAGGACGGCCAATGCAATTTCAAGTGCACGAATTGGTGGGCCAATGCAAACGACTCTCGGCCGACGCGGCGTATGAGCGACATCCGCTTTGGCCGGGCGGCGCATTAAGTATACGCACCCGAGTCCGAGTGCGAGTCGAGTGAAAGTGCGGTGCGGTGACCCTGAACGAGAGTCACGCCTGCCTGCCACCTCCTACCGGCTTTCAGAATGCAATTTCAATTTTAGAACTGAGCGACTTGCGAGAGAACCGAGAGAATTGCCGATTTTCCGGCGGTTCTCGCCGCCATTTGGGCTCTCTAGTGAGTTTCCATTGCAATTGCAGTGCCAGTCGAGGTTTGGCAGTTCGGCGGGCGGTTGGTCTGTCGCACATTGCACACTTTTCGCCTAGGTGTGCTATAACCAGAGTGTTGCCCACATCTTGGCCAGCGGAAATTGTATAATAATTACGGAAAAATACAAAGAATCGACCTGGACTCAATTCGGATTTGTGTCAGTGCTAGAAAGAAAATGCTGCAGCGGCAGAAATCGACGGCTAGCAAACGATTTGGCAGCAGCCTTCCCTCAAGAACCATTCCCATTCCCCATCGGGCAGCCAAGTGAGTTGGATAAAATGGCTTTGGCAGCAACCCCAACAGCAGGACCTTCGCATGGCGGCTTGGCCATGGCCGTGAATCCGGCCGGTGGCTACGATGGTAGTGCCAGCAATCAATACGAGGAGAATACCGACCATTTGCGCCAACTGTTCAGCCAGAACCAGCTGGTCTCCTTTAGCATAGCCCACATCGCGTGCTCCGCGGGCAGCAGCAGTGGCGACAACTACATGTCCGTGGTGAAGCGGGTCACCATCAGCCAGGCGCCGGACCAGGATCGGGATCGGGATCAGAATCAGGAGCTGGCGAGGAGTGAAATTGGTGAGCTCAGTTCATACAGATTAGACGCCAGGCGCCATTACACTCATCTCATTGATTTTCTTGTTGATACCCTGTATTTACATTGCATTGTTTTTAAGGGTAGTTCAATTTTCCGGATTTCTTTGTAAAAAAAACTTTTCTCTGAAGCTTTAAATTTTTCTCAAAGCACAGAACAGGAGCATTCGAACTATTAAAAATAAAAACCTTATCAATACCTTTTTAAAGATATTTTCATTCCAATAAACATTTGTTATGTACCCAATAAAACATAAGTATAATTTAAAGTATTCCTTAAATTTCTAATAACTACTACTTTAAAACAAAGTATAATTGAAATCAATAATTTACAAAACATTAAGTTATTATTAAGTCACTAAATATTCGGTACATAATTAAGTTTAATATGAACTTTTTTGAAATATAGAAATATGTGGGTGTATTTACTATTTTATGACCTTAAATAGGGTATAGACTAGTTCAAACCCTATTTGCACCCATTTAAGTTTAGATGTTTGCTTTTGTTTGCCCCGCTGAGCGGCGGCGTCGAGTGGGTTGACCTTGTTGCACGCATTCTAAATGCAATGCACCCATACACCCAGGCGTATACGTAATATAGATTTGCTAAAGGTCAGCACGCACACTCTCACACCCGCGAGAGAGAGGCAGCAAAAAATAAACCACCACTCCGCTCTCACGCACGCAAGGTCATTCAATTCATTCATAAATATAAATCTTTGCCAGCGACGTAAACAAAAATCAGCTGTTCGCCTCCGCCGCTCTCGCAGTTTGTTTTGGTCGGCACTTACGCCCCTCCCCACCCTGTTTACCACCTACACTGTAAGATTAGGGAAAATTTTAACAAATCAATTTAATGATTTTGCATTTCGTAAAGGAACAAATGTCCTATAATTTCCAAATACCAATTATTATATATTATTTGGAACATAAAACTTTTCTTAGGGTAATAAGTATAAGAAAACTCAAAAGGTGAGTTAAGGCCTATGCCTATGACCATCCATACCATATTAACCCTTATATTTAAATGTAATTAGTTAAATATAAAACTAATATTATGTAAATGAAAGTTTTTTATAAAGCTCTGAGGTGAGGTTTGAATCCGAGTTGCACTGTGCCCATTAAGTAAGCAAGTCACTATTAACCTCGATTCAACACTATCGTATTCACGTAATAAAAAAAAAAAATGATTGTTTAAAGAAACCATTAATTTTTACCTGTGCTGGTTATTTAAAAATAACATTTCTTCCTGTGCAGTCACAGTAATTGTCAAGCGGCAAATTGCGAGTCTGTCGCGCCGGCAGCTCTACCGGTGCGAGGAGGCCTTCAGCAACGAGATCAACGCCTACCGACACTTGGCGCCCCTTTTGGCCACCCACAGCCGCCAGCAGCTGTTCCCGGTGTGCCACATCGCGGAGAGCCAGGATCGCAGGGACATGGAGGGTGGGGAGCCGATCATCGTGCTGCAGGACCTCAAAGCCTTGGGTTTCCGGATGAAGGATCGTCTGGCGGGCTTGGAACTGAACGACTGCCTCCTGGTGATGAAGGTGAGTGAGTGGAAGACGATTACATTTGATCCATGGGTCATTCCTAACAAATGCCTCATCTTTTCAGAAACTGGCTCAACTCCACGCAGCCTCGCTGGCCGCCCAGGAACTAGAGTCCTCTTCCTTTGCTTCCCAGGCCAGCCACCTTCAGGAGATTGTCTACTGTGATGAGGCGACGGACTTTTATGCCGCCATTCTGGACACTTCCGTGCAGCAGGCCCTGGAGAGTCTAAGTGGCTCCAATGCAGACGATAGTCTTACCACACCCATTGGTCTGCTGGAGGAACTTCGTCCGAACTTGTTTGGAAACCTGAAGCGGGATATTAATGCCACCGTGGAGGCTCCAAATAGTGTGATCTGCCATGGTGACCTTTGGGTAAACAACATAATGTTCCGCTCTGAGCCGGAGGAGGTGATCTTCTTCGATCTGCAGGCCATGCGCCGGTCGTCGCCTGTTTTTGACATTCTCCACTTTATTTACACCAGCACGAGAAGGCAGTTGAGGGATGTGCACACAGATACCCTGCTGGCCGCCTACTCCGAAGCTGTGGGTCAGGAACTGAGGCTCCAGCTGGAGGATACACCCGCTGCTGAGCGACTAGAGGAGCTGTGCGAAGCCTTCTCCTTGCAGCGTGTCAGTACGGAGTATGTGCGTCAGGTGCACTATGGCCTGGCCATCGGCATGTGGATCCTGCCAGCTGTCACCTTCGATCCGGACAATCTGCCCAATCTGGACGTAATGAGCGAACAGAATCTCACTGGAAAGGAGATCAAGTGCACCCAGATGCTCACTTCCGAATACCATTTGCGCATCCGGGAGCTGGTCATGGAGTTCTACGAGCTCGGCTATCTCGAAATGCAAAAGCAAAACTTTTAAGAGTATTCATAGTCATGTAGTGATAGTATTAACTTATAAACTTTAACGTTCAGAATAAATAGATGATAGATTTGCCCTTGAGGAACTATAGCTCTCTCTTAAAGGTTCCTTTATTACCGAATAATTGTTCACGTTTTTAACTTACAAAAGTTTCGTAGAAAAAACAAATCTGGCGGGGGTAAAAGCCAAAACAAAGAACTTATAAAGAACATCGGACATACCGCTGCGTGGACATGGATCTGAAGGCTTTACAAGTGTAACATGGATGTGTGGAATTCCAGAAGAGTGCTTCGTGGTGGCTGTTGGCAGTCTCACTTGTTGCCGCCGCCGCCCCATCCAAGGAATCCCTTGACGAAGCCAGTGATCGAGGGGCCCTTTTTGCCGGGAGACTCCAGTTTGTCCTCCAGCGAGGGCAGCTCCACGTAATTCATGGCCAGGTCAAAGAATAGCGGTTTGCAGGGTATGGGCTCCATTTCGGGGGTCAGCTTAAACACATTGGGTGACTTGGTGTGCAGCGACTGGTCCTCTTTGTATAGGGACAGACGCTCATACAGAGGTTTCGTGGTCTTTTGCGACTTGGTGGTGGTTCCGGCGTCCTCACTGTTGTCATCCTCCAGCACACTGTACGCATGGGCGGAGAACTTGCAGCCCTCGATGGCGGAGACGACCTTCTTGAGTTCATCCTGCAGCTGGAACTCCGGACTGGTCTTGCCCTTCAGGGCTTCGCCGGCGTAGTTAAATGCGCGTTCGTACAGCGCCACCGCCTCCTTCCACTTCTTCATGTCGATTAGTGTGAGCGCAATGTAATAGCAGCGGAAGGCCTTGAAGGTGACGGCCAGGTTCTCCACCTCGCTCTGGTACTTGGCATCGTCCTCCAAGCCGGTGATCTGCTGCATTTCCGTAACGTTTTGCAGGATGATCTCGTATAGGCGGGCCAGATCCTGGGATCGAACTCGCTTACCGTCGCCCACATTTTGCTGAGACTGCTGGTTGGGATCGTCAAAGTTGAGCTTGGCCTGGTCGGGACAATTAAGATAAGCAAATGAAGCTATAGGCAATTTTTTTGTTGGGCTTACCTGCTCCACTAGGCAAAGATTACGCTGCAGTGTGCGGCTGTGACGAATGTAGCTCAAATAGGCCAATAGATATTGCACGCCCGACACGGTCTGTCCGGTGGTTAGCGAACGTAGCTTGGGATCCTGCTTGATCTCATCGCGAACTGCCTGGATGGCGTCCTTGCAGTCCATCAGAATGCGTTCAATCAGCTCTATCTTGGCATCCAGCTTGGTGGTCTTGGCCAGCGACTTGTCCAACTCCTGGGCACTGAGCAGGAACAGACGCACCTTCTCCGGACGCACGGTGACCTTGCGACCGCGCCAGTCGATGGTCTGCAGGCCCTCGCTGCTCTCCGTCTTGGTCTGACTGACCAGAACATCCAGATTCTCGAGTACACCCTGGGCGCGCAGCTCCAGGATCTCATCGATATTACCGCCACTGGCACCACCGCTGATGTTGTAGGCGCAGTAGCGCAGATTGGGTGTGAACTCGTTCACCTTGGCGCGGTACAGCTCCTGTTCATCATCGGGCAGGGCCTTGGCCAGATTCTCGTACACCACCTGGGCGCGCTTTAAGTGCTCGCCAGCGGATTTCCATAGCTGCAGCTCAAAGTGCAGGGTTCCATGCATCCAGGCCACATAGGCCTCGCACTCCAGCTTGGTGCGGGCATCGAAGGCCTCCGTCTAGGGGTAAAAGGTGAATTAAACTCGATTCAAACTAATCATATTGGTGCGTTCCAGCTTACATTGCACAACTCCTGCAGCTGGAGGGCGTAGAAACAGGCCCTGCGCAGCTTGCTGATCAGATGGAAGCGCTTTCGGGGCTCCGTATTCGACTCCTGCTTCAGCTGCATGGCATAGGCCCAGGCGCGCTCGGCGCTGATCAGCGGGATGTGGATGAAGCGCTCGTCCGCCTTCTTGCCCGTCAGCTGGCCAATGGTCACGTCGCGTCGCTTGAAGTGCCGCTTGTCGCCCTGCGGGTACTTCAGTGCCTTCCTCAATCGGCGGATGCGGCGGGTGCAGTATCCGCGGTACCGCTGGAAATCGCCGTGGCGCAGACCATGCTGCTGCTGGGCATCCTTAATCATGTGCAGAACTGCAGGGGGAGTGAAAGTTCAGTGCATTAGCATACAGACTTTTAGGTTAAAGGGAGCGGGGCGTCTGGGCCACTTGGCAGCGGGCTGCGCCCCAGTTAACCACTTACTCTCCACGGTGAAGATCTTGGCTGGCTCTGCCGCCACTGGAGCACTCTCCGTCTTCTCCTGGACGTCCCCAGTATTCGGATTATCCTCTTGGACGACCATTTTTTAAGCAGTCGACACAAATCAACGACGTGTAAAAATCAGGGATGACAAACTAATTGGGAATATCAGCAACACTTAGTTATCGATATCAGCATGGGCGGTTCTCGTGCGATATATATCGGGAGTAAAAACTCTATTCTGAGTTGAAAAAATTTCCTTTTTGTTTAAGTTCTGTGGCAGTAAAATGTAATTACCATCTTAATAAAATAAAATGTACAATATTTCAAAGCTTAGTTTTTATAAAACCAATTCTGTAAACATAAATATATACAAAATATATATATTTTTGATTTATTATACTAGCTTAAAAAATTGGTTATGGCAGTGTGTGATTTTCTAAAAGTTAGCATAATACGATTTTTCAGTTATTTCTAGTCATATAAGAACTATATATATCAGAGCATTAGGTATTTCGAACAAAAATTCAAAAAAATAAAACTTGCAAGCGATATTTCCTTATATCGATAGTCCTGGTCGGCCGTCTCCATCCAGTAGTGTTGAGAAACTCTTCAAAACTCCCCCCTTTTGAAACTTGTTGGCTGACACGCAAGAGCGTGCGTTCTGTCTGTTTTACAACAATTTCGGCCTAGTTCGCAGGTAAAACTGAAGGAACGTAGCACTCTGTCAACGTGAAAGTGAAGAACCACCCCCGCCGCGTGTCAGACATTGAGATTTCGCATTGGAAAGCACTTGTTTTGGCCACGCTTTGAGGTTATACTTTCACTCACAGGCGAACGCAGTCGCCGCACCCCCGCCCGCCGCCCACAAAACGCTGCACCAGATTTGTTTTGACGGTCGGGGTTGGAGATTTGCAACGTTGACAGTGAACTGATTACCATATAGACGACTGATTAGTAGAGTGAAGCCAATAACTTTTAATTTCCCCCCTTGAATCTTCAACAGCATGTCGCGCAGAAAGGAGAACGAGGAGGTGGACAAGCAGACGCGTATTGCTATCGTCAGCGATGACAAGTGCAAGCCCAAGCGGTGTCGGCAGGAGTGCAAGAAGACCTGCCCGGTGGTGCGCATGGGCAAGCTCTGCATCGAGGTGACGCCCACGTCCAAGATAGCCTCGCTGTCCGAGGAGCTCTGCATTGGTTGCGGTATCTGTGTCAAGGTGGGTCAGCTATGCCAGTTCTATGCCAGCCCCAATTAACCCATTTCTTCTGTCCCCCAGAAATGCCCCTTTGAGGCCATCACAATCATCAACTTGCCCAGCAACCTGGAGAAGCACACAACGCATCGGTATAGCAAGAACTCCTTTAAGCTGCATCGTCTGCCCATTCCGCGACCCGGTGAAGTGCTCGGTCTGGTGGGACAGAATGGTATTGGCAAGTCGACCGCTCTGAAGATCCTCGCCGGCAAGCAGAAACCCAATCTGGGCAAGTACGCCAATCCGCCCGACTGGACGGAGATCCTCAGCTACTTCCGCGGCTCCGAGCTGCAGAACTACTTCACCAAGATCCTGGAGGACAACCTGAAGGCGCTGGTCAAGCCGCAGTATGTGGATCAAATCCCCAAGGCGGTGCGTGGCGCAGTCGGCGATCTTCTGGACAAGAAGGACGAGCGGGAGCTGCAGACCAAGATCTGTGATATGCTGGACCTTTCGCATATCCGGGATCGTGAGATCTCCCAGCTGTCTGGTGGAGAGCTGCAACGCTTCGCCATCGCCATGGTGTGCATACAGAATGCAGACATCTTCATGTTCGACGAGCCGTCCTCGTATCTGGATGTGAAACAGCGTCTCAACGCTGCCCTGACCATTCGATCGCTCTTGCATCCCACCAAGTAAGTTGATATATTTAATGGACGTCCCCTTATTAAGGATAAATTCCATTTCCCAGGTTCATTATCGTGGTGGAGCACGATTTGTCTGTGCTGGATTACTTGTCCGACTTTATTTGCTGTCTTTACGGAGTTCCCGGCTGCTACGGAGTGGTCACTATGCCCTTCTCCGTGCGCGAAGGCATCAACATATTCCTCGATGGCTTTGTGCCCACCGAAAACATGCGTTTCCGCACCGAGTCACTTACTTTCAAGGTATCCGAATCGGCCACGGAGGAGGAGATCAAGCGAATGAACCACTACGTGTATCCCTCCATGGTCAAGACCCTGGGCAAATTCGAGCTGACGGTGGAGAAGGGTCACTTCAGCGACTCCGAGATCCTGGTTTTGCTGGGCGAAAACGGTACGGGCAAGACCACGTTCATTCGAATGCTGGCCGGCAACCTTCAGCCCGATGGCGAGGTGGAACTGCCCATGCTCAACATCTCGTACAAGCCGCAGAAGATTTCCCCGAAATTCCAAAACCATGTGCGCCATTTACTGCACGATAAGATTCGCGACGCCTACGTGCATCCGCAGTTCATTGCCGATGTTATGAAGCCCATGAAGATCGAGGAGATCATGGACCAGGAGGTGCAGAATCTTTCCGGTGGTGAGTTGCAGCGAGTGGCCTTGGTTTTGTGCCTGGGCAAGCCGGCGGATGTCTACCTCATTGACGAACCTTCTGCCTACTTGGATTCGGAACAGCGTCTGGTGGCCGCCAAGGTTATCAAGCGGTAGGTTTTAACGAAAATCTGAATTAGCAGCTAATACTGACCGCTCCCCATTTCAGCTATATTTTGCACGCCAAGAAAACTGGATTTGTGGTGGAGCACGATTTCATCATGGCCACCTACCTCGCCGACCGTGTCATCGTTATTGAGGGTCAGCCTTCGGTCAAGACCACGGCCTTCTCGCCGCAGTCGCTGCTGAATGGCATGAACCGCTTCCTCGAACTGCTCGGCATCACCTTCCGTCGCGATCCTAACAACTTCAGGCCCCGCATCAACAAGAACAACTCGGTCAAGGACACAGAACAGAAGCGCTCCGGCCAGTTCTTCTTCCTGGAGGACGAGGCTTGTAATTAAGACAGGATCACTGACCACCTCAATTGGACAGCTCGTTTCCCTTTGTTCTCTTCAGCTCTCCTTTGTTCATTTTGCATTCTTTGGTCGAAAACACATTTACTTTCAATATATTTTGTTATTGTTGTCGAGGATTACGTACAATCGATAATTGGGGATTAATTGTACTTGATTAAAGTGAGTTTTATATACGTTTTTACAGCGAAATAAATAGTAAACCCAAAACAACAGGAAATAATTGTTGTCTTAAATGAGTCTAGCAAAAATAAACAAATTTTCTTTATACAAAACTGCAAATAAAGTTTTTTTCTCAACCGCAATAATATTTCATAAGAATGCGTCTAACAGATGGTGCTTATTGTCGGATTTTTTTATTATTATCGCAAAATCTGAAATGCAAAAATTTCAAACATCTGACATCTGCAAATTAACACGTATTTATTGCACTTAAGCGATAATTACACAAAATACGCACAATAGAAATGTAAATATGAATATAAATTACATACAAATTTCTGTCATTTCAAATACGATCACAATTCGAAATAAACACAATGAATAACAGCTACAAACATTTATAAGTGTATAATTTACAATATTTTTGTTATGGATATACCAACGCATGCACAGCATAATTGTTAATATAAACGCTTTTGAAGCTTTAAGTTTTTGCGATTTAATCAAATTTACATACAAATGTTTTCGAAAAAGGCCAATATTTTGAATTTATAATACTAAATTTGATCTGTGGCTTGGAGGCCACTAAATAACTGACACAAGTAAGTACTATAAATAGGTAATTCTGGAGACTTATGCGCTAAAAATTCCATAAAAGTAAATGCGTCAAAAATTGACCCAACTCTTTGATAGTTGCCATGTGCAGTTTCAATTTTCGAATCTAAATCTGAGTTCGACAGTAGAGAGCGCGTTTTGCAAGGAGAGAGTTTTAAGTTACAGCATTATCTCTTTAATCTTTCATTTTACAAAGTAACTATAAAACAAAACTTCTATAGTATAAGTATAGTTGTTAAAAATGGACATACGTATGTCTAAAATTGAGTGTTGAGTTGATCCAAAAGCAGATCCTATGGTTTATCCAATAATTCAATTACCTTGTGTTGTTTTCTGTTTTCTTCAGCATTATTCTTTTTGTAAATGGAACTTTTAGTGACTTAACTTTAGTGTTGCTATATGCTTAAATAATTTTCGAAATCTTGCAACAGAAGGTATCAAAAATAAATGTATATCATGCAGGAGATTAAGAGATAGAGAACTTCTGAGGTAGCCGACTATGCATCGTCTGAACTTTTCATAAGTGTGGACACTTCCTGGCTGAGTTCCAAGGCCTGTTTGCGCAGTTTGAGGGCCTGAAAAGTAAACGACGTGAGTAAGCGATTCGATTTCTATTTTCAGATGTACTTACCTGAGTTCTTAGCTCCTTCTCGCGGGTCACGAGTTCCTGAATTTGCGACATGACTGTCGCGCAGCTACGCTGATCTATCACCCATCGCAAATAGAGATCTGAAATAAATGATTAATAAATCCGTCCATCTGTAAGATTCAGTAACATACCGCTCCACAGCTCCAAGCTAATAGGCGCCACCGATGGCCATATCACATTGGCATTGGGCTCGTACAGCGGATTCAACAGTGTCTGGAGGACATCTGGCCGATTAAGGTAAGACCACAGGCTTGTGGTCCTGGTGTGGACGTTCAGTTCGCTCCGCTCTCGCTCTGAATCGCACAGAAAGGTGCCATACTGCGAGAAATGGCTGTGCTCGAAGAGCAGGATCAGCAGCTGAGTGCTAAACTCAAAGCTGCAGGGAAACTGCGTGTAAAGCTGGTAGATGCAGTCCAGGAAGAGCACAAAGGTGGCGCCAGATGTCTTGTTCCGTGTCTGATTTGGTGTGTAGCATGAGAAGCGATGGCGGGAGGCGAACGGGTGACCCGCCTGGATCCACTCGCGCTCTATCAAAGCTTGGAGACTATAAGGAAAATATATATGTTTAGAGCACTATAACAAATAGATGATGACTCACCCCCTCACAGTGCGGCAGTCGGGATTGAGGATGATCTGCACCAGGGAGGTGACAATAAGCGTGGAGTCCAAGCCCTTGGCGCCGTGAACCAACACCGGGCTGCCCTCCTGGTCCAGGCACTGGGCGACCACACAAGAGGCATTCAGGGAGTTCAGCACGAGACTCAGCCAGCCGCTGCTCTCCAGTCGCGACAGCCACTTGTCCGAGCTGCAGCCCAAATCGTTGCAGGCCTCGATCAGCCGAGCAAAACTATCCAAGATCGAAGCGGGCGAGCTGACGTTGCCAATTGACCGATTGACCTTTTTCCACTGGGAGTAGTGCAGGTCTGTTTCCGTGTTGGACTTGCCCTTGCCCCACGTGTCTACAATAAAGCCCTTTCGACTGCGTCCCAGAACAAGATTAAGGATGGCCTCATCGGCTCGACATCGTTTGATGCCCTGAATGGACAGCGGCTGGGAACTGCGCATCAGCGTGGCCTGTTAATATGATTCATTGCATTAATTTAATCGAATTGGCTGCTGGTGTGCAGTGGTTGCAGTGACTTACGCCGTTTTCATGCCTGTAGCTCAGCACGGGAAAACGACCGCCGTCCCGGAACGCGGCGGACAGCACTATCTGCTCGTCCGTAATTGCTTTAGGTACAATTAGCGTGGCGCCATATGTGGCACAGACGCTGAAGTCTCTGTTGACGTTGGTGATGCGCCACTCGCAGGCGGCCTGGGTGCCCTGAAGCGCTCCACCGCCCACACCACCCGCAAGGGCGTCTATCGCAAAGCCATTCTGCAGGGGATGAGGCAGGCCAGGGCCCACAGCAAGCGTCGATGTCGATGTTGATGGCATGCAAATTGTTATGTTGGCCACATTCGGCGACGACCCACCGCCCATGCCCACCCCGCTGATGAGCTTGGCGAACTCCAGCTCGGGCCTGTCGTTTGAGTGGAGGGAGGATAATTGAATTGTAGCCAATTTGTCAGGGGTTGTAAAGCATGTGTACCCACCTAAACATCGTGTAGCCGTCCTCTAGGATCGAGTACATGGGCCGGTAAAAGAAGGGATACAGCAGTTCGGTATTTTGGATGGCACTGAGTGCCTCCAGCGATGCAGCCACGTTGAAGAACTCCTTGCCGCACTTGATCTCCAGCGAGATGATGCGCAGGTCCTTGCATTTCAGGGTGATGAGGCCACCGACCACGACGTTCTGCGACAAACTGGGCTTCTTCTCCACACAGTCGATGTTTTTGTGCAGCAACTGGAATGGGTATGGGGCGGATGTATCAGCAATTCGATTATTAGCGGTCCATTGAAGCTGAAGCACATCGGATTAGGGGAAATCCACTTACCCACAGCTCCTGACTGGTTTCCTGGCGGGCGCTGAGCAGCAAATGGTGCCCGGTGATGCACAGTGTGCCAACTGTTGCACCCGACGCCCCCGCATTCGAGGGGTCGTGCAGAAGGACTCCGTCCAGCTTGGGGGTCTTTATCAGGTCGGCGAATTCCATGGCGTTGGCGTCTCGCCCTCGGCGGGGTGTCCGCTTTGATTTAGCCCCGGACTAATTAACTTTTTGCATTTTGCCCCGGCTATCTCCTGTTGCCACTTGATTGCTTCTGTTGACGCCGCCCACCGCCTCCTCCTTCTCCTCTCCTCTGCTCCGCCCTTCTTCGCCGCGGTTCTCCCGCCTTTCCAGTCCCTTTTTTGAACGCACAGCACTGCGTACGTCACCGGCTCTGGCGGGGATTGGTTGTATCTGCGGCTCTGCTGATCTGCGACAGCCTATCGAGCTCGCTCCGGGAGTTTGAAACCTTTGTTGTACGCCCCCGCTTACGGCACAGATTGCATTTCTTTCTTTCGGTTTCGGTTTCCGTTCTGTGCTGTTTTTTTTTGTGCTTTCCGCAGTGTGGCCGTCGCTTACTGATAGCGAAAGCTCAGTTCTGGGAAGCACTGTCACACTGCGGATTTTGAACCGTTATTTCCCTTTTGAGAAAAATGTTAGGATCGGGGATAATTTCTAAAAATTTACCCTTTTCTTTTCATTTTCATACCATTCTTAACGGTTTTCTTAAAAAATAAGTAAAGTCGCTTAACACCTATTGGGCTACAAATTTAAAACAAATAGTTAATAAGCATCTAAAAACATAAAAACCTAAATTACTAAAAAACTAAACTTAACGTGATTCTTAAAAATAAGAAAGTCAAGGGCATCAGTTTTAGTATTAAATAGAATTTGTTAAACTGAAATACCTTTAGAGACTTTTGAAATAATCACTATTAGAATTCGAATATATTTTGTGTGATTCGCCAATTCTTTCGGAATTGCTAACTAAAGCCTAGTACTCACATCGACGAAAACCGCGAGCTAACCATAGGAGTGAGCGAGAGGCAAACAGGCGGCTAAAGGTTTTCGTCGGGTCTGTTTTTCAGCGTGGTACTCAGATGAGCTAAGGAAATACCAGAAAAAATACCAGATTTCGGGAGTGAATTTTCGATGAACGCCGTTAGCCGCGGCCCAAAGAATAAGAAATTTAATCTTTGGCGGTGTTCGTGCAGAAGCGGTGGGGAATTTAAAAATTTTAAATGGAAGTAAAACCCCAAAAACGGTTAAAGGAGGTCAGTGCAGATAAAAAAGGACACCTAATCCAAGCTGTTGCCCATTATTGTGGGATTTGACCGACAGGGAGCAATACCACAACAGGGGCAAATCCGCAGAATAGTTGAAGTGCTGGAGGAGATCCACTAGAGAATCCCAGTGGGAAGGAACATGCCGAGTGGGACTTCGCACTCTACATGGACATCCTGCCGGGCGTGTCCTGGCAAAGAAAGTAAGATCTAGCCAAAATAATTTGGTTGCGTTTTACTAATAGAAGTATCTTTTCAGCAGAACCACCAGTAATATGATCTCCGAAGACCTCTCCATTAGGACTCTGACACTATAACCACCAGCTACTTGGCAGCTTAAGCGGAGCTGGAGGACGCGCTGCCTTCTACAGGGAGGAGGAAAACAGGGCGCCCGCTAAGGAACAGTTGGAGAAGCCATGTCCAGCCACTGCCAGGATGCTGGGCGACTTCCTGCAGCATCAGCGGATCAACCCTGTTTCCAATCCGGCTTCCATTTCCTCAAGGTCCAATATGCCTATTGGGACTCGGAGCTGGACTGCGGTGGCTCGGGAAAGATGGCGAAGCATCCGTGGGACGAAAAGGAAGCTTTAAACAACTAATTTACATAAATAAAAACATTCGTTGAACATTCCATCTATTTTTAATTTAATTTCTTTGTGTACCAGCAGACTCCTCCTTTTTAAATTTCTCCAATTGTTTTGTTTTCCGTTTGGCAACAAACCCAGCTGCTTGTCAGTAAGACCTTGCTCCATGCATTGCGGGTGAACTTTGAAAACTTCGGTCACACTACAAAGAATAAGATTTTTCGACTAGTGAAACTCTTAGCCGATCTGAGTACTAGGCTTAAGCCATAATATTCGCCGCTCAAAACCCTTTTACGGTCTAAAATAAAATACCACCGTTGCATACTGGGTTGCATGTCACACGCACATGCGGTCCTTTAATCCAAGTAAAATTAAGAAATGATTATGATAGACTTGCAGTATGGCTAAATTAAGTTTTACATATGTTACACACAGACAGCGATGCCGTTCAAAGTTTGTGGTCCGGGCCAGCAGAAGCTTCAGATACTCTTTGGAATGCGCTGCAGCAGACGGTGGCAAGGTGACTTAGTAATTGGAGTCTCCCCTTCAGCTCAAACGACTCCTGTGGGACGCACATTGGTTGGCGGCGGGGCACCACTGGGCCTTGTCATGATGTCCATGGCGTTCTTGAAGAGCTGCGTCTTCACAAAGTCGGTGGCGGCAGAGTTCAGATCCTGGCTGGCGCCATAATTGCACTTGATGTAGCCGTACAGATTGGCGGCATTCAGCGCAATGGCGATCATCACCAGCAGCAGCCACTTGAACTTCAGGCCGAACAGGGCCATCAGGAAGAAGAGGCCCCAGAAGAAGGGACAGAGGATGAGTCCCAGCCAAAAGATGCGCTGCTCGTGCTTGTTGATCCGACTCTGGTAGGATTCAGACTGCGTTTCATTATCAAGGGCTATCAAGTTTGCCAATCTCGTGACTCACGTTCTTCGACTCAAACACCCAGTGCGACACTCCGTCGTCGTCGACGTAGTTCCACCAGCGCAGACCCACCAGCAACCTTCCCGAGATGTTCTTGACCGTCCAGAAGTCGGCGGACAGGAAGAGCACCACGAACACGAAGCTGGTGATGAAGGAGTCGCTGAACCAGCCGCAGAACATGTAGATCACGATGGCGGCGCCTCTGAAGAACAGGTGGAAGAAGGTGACGTAGGGGTGCCTGTGGGGTGGAAAGAGGAGGTGTGATTTCAGCTGGCTCCATGGATCGGGGTTTTTAGGTGGTTCTGTTCTGCCTACGTGTATTTCTGGCCCGCGCGACTGGGATCCCGCATCTCGTCCTCCTCGCCAAAGGGTATCGTGTCATCGTCGAGCAGCGGCACCTGTATAACACGTAGCTTGGATTAGTTCAGCTTTTCAGGGTCTTAAGATGGGAGTTTTTCGTAGAAAACCTCGGGTCGTATTGTCATTGTGGCACACCAAAAAAGCAGCTTGTTAGGTGTTAGTGCGGCATACATACATTTCTTACCGTTGCGGAGGCCATGCTTGTGTTGGGAGTGGCGTCTAATTCTTAGTTGGGTTCAATTTTAATGGGGTTTTCTATGTTTTTGGGGTTTTTAATACATTTTCTTTGCCTATTTTCCAGGTTGTTGTTCTTGTTTTTGCTTGCGTAGCCGCCTATCGTTATCGCACTTGGTCGATAGCTAGTAGGGCTGTCGTGTTTCTTGGGGTGGAAGTAGGTTGGCAGCACCCCAAGTTATCGAAACTAAAGATATCGTTTTTGAAAATTTTAATCAATTTTTGTAACGTTTTTTTAAAATTCGTTTGGTTATTAATCTTTCTTGTACAATGCCATATCGCTTTAAATGTATAACAAGAATTATATTATGTTAGAAACACATTGATGGTAAACCATAAACAAAAGAATCTCAATTTTTGTTAAAAGATCTTAGTTGGTAAAACCAGAAATATCACCTTTTTAATGCTCTGTGACCTGGATTTCTCAATGCTAAATTTTTGTGGCGCAACCTCAGAGGAAGCCATTGAAATGCAGCATCCCACACTTGTCAAGTCAACCCACAACAACTTCAAAACTCCATCAGTAGCTCGTTGATCGCCTGGTTTGTCGGACGCATTTGAACTGCCAACCTTTCACGATGGAAAAATGCCGAGCCTCCTCTAGGATAATGATCGTCGGAGCAGGAGCCTCGGGAATTGCCGCCGCCACGCGACTCCTGCAGAACAACTTTGGCGATGTGCAGATCCTGGAGGCGGAGAACCGCATCGGTGGGCGGATCAACACCATCTCTTTCGGGGACAACGTCGTCGATGTGGGCGCCCAGTGGGTCCATGGCAAGGAGCGCAATTGTGTGTACGAGATGGTCAAGGACATGGGCGTGGTGAGCGACACGGGCGACTTTTTCAGCAACGTCAAGAGGGTGAGGTCCAACAAGGAGGTGGTTCCGGATGACCTGGCCTGCAGCATTCACGACATTGCCTTGGGGAGCATGCCAAGTGGTCCCCTACCGGTGGTGGGATCCTTCGGCAATCACCTGGTGGAGACCTTCTGGCGGAACATCGAGAGCCAGTTGCCCCGGGTGGACAGGACTTTGGCCAGTGAGGCTTTGGATGCGTTTGCCAAGCATGAGAGCTCCATCATTGGTGCGGACAACCTTTTTGAGGTCTCCGTGAGGGAACACATCGAGTATGATGAATGCGATGGCGACAAGCTGGTCCACTGGGGCACAAAGGGATACCAGAGATTCCTGCGCCTGCTGATGAAGGTCGGCGAGGATGCGCCCGAGGAGCTGGGCTTACTCGAGGGACGGGTTCGTCTCGGCAAGAAGGTCACCAAGATTGAATTGGCCAGACCTCGTAAGGTGATCGTGCGCTGCGAGGATGGGGATTACTTCGAGGTGGACCACGTCATCTGCACTGTTTCCCTGGGCGTCCTGCAGGAGCAGCACGAGAGGCTCTTTGTTCCACCTCTTCCAGCGGCCAAGGTGAATGCCATTCGGGGACTCACCCTTGGGACTGTGAACAAAATGTATATGGAGTTTGAGGAGCAACCATTTCCCAAGGATTGGGTGGGTTTCTTCTGCTTTTGGTTGGCCCAGGATCTGAAGGAGTTGCGCAAGACGGAGTACTTTTGGCTGGAGGGGATTACCGGTATCCACAAGATCACCTGCCAGCCGCGACTGCTGATGGCCTGGGTGGGGGGTTCCTTTGGTCGTCACATGGAAACCCTGTCCGATGAGAAGGTCCTGGAGGGCTTGCAGTGGCTCTTCCGCAAGTTCCTCACCTTTGAGATTCCGCCACCGAAGCGCTTTCACCGCAGCAAGTGGTTCTCGAATCCGAATTTCCGCGGCACCTGGACCTTTCGTCCAACGAAGGCCGATGAACGGGAGACGGGACCCAGGGATCTGGAGGCTCCTGTGATGGGGGAGGATGGCCATCTGGGCCTGCTGTTCGCCGGCGAAGCCTCCAGCAGGAACCACTTTTCCACCGTTCACGGAGCCGTGGAGGCGGGATGGCGAGAAGCAGATCGTCTGATCAGGCTCTACTCCACTTGTGGTTCCAAATCCTGAAAAGTCTGGTTTTTGGTATTTTTCTATGTGATTTAATTTCTTTGAACTGTTTAAATTCTTCGTTTCTAAAATAAAATTATTAAAGTGGTACTTTAACCTCTGTCATTTATAGAAATCATATATTTAAAGTACCTTAAAAAGGTAAAAGGTTGTAAGGTTTCGAACTTAATTTCTTATTGCAAAATTTAAAGCTTAAAAGCTAGGTTGTCTATGAGTTTTATGTTAAGCTGGATTTCTTTTTTAACACAACAAATAAATAAATAAAAAGTTGAACAAAATTGCAAGATAAAAGCTCGACCGTTACTTATTTGAAATTAGCGCCCTTCATCGACTTATTGGTTATCGCATCAGCTGTTTTAAGCCCATCACTAATGTGATTTTGAAATCTTTTATTTGACATAACATAACACAACAATAAAAATGCAAATAATTAGGAATTGCAGCAGCAAACTACTGAAACACAAGTACCTGTGCCAGCCGAAGGTGTACTCCCTCTACTACAGTACACTCAAAGGTGCGTCTGCCCCAGTTTCATTCATAAAACCAGTGCCGGCTAAAGAATTCGTTTTCCTCCACTTGCAGATGCGGCGAAGGAGCTTCCGCTGGCCACAGGCTACCAGCCACGCCCCGTGGAGCAGGCCTATTGGGAGCGGGAGCAGCGCCAGGCGAATCTCCCCAAGCCTTCGGAAGGTGGTTGCAAACGGGGTTCCTACCGCATGCTCCTTCCGCCGCCAAATGTCACAGGGAATCTCCACCTGGGCCATGCCCTGATGGCCACCGTGCAGGACGTGATTGCCCGCCAGCGCCAGCAGCTGGGCTATGAAGTGGACTGGGTGCCAGGCACAGATCACGCGGGGATTGCCACCCAGGTGGTCGTGGAACGAACCCTTGCCTCTTCGCAGGGTAAAACACGCCAGGAAATGGGACGCCCGGCATTCCTCGACGAAGTGTGGCGCTGGAAGGCGGAAAAGGGCGCCGGCATTGTTCAGGATCTCCGCCAACTCGGTTGCCGTCTTAACTGGCAGCGTGAGTACTTCACCATGGACGAGCAACAGGCCCATGCGGTCAACGTGGCCTTCGAGCGACTCTTCGACGAGGGCCTCATCAGTCGACGCAATTCGCTGCTCAACTGGTCCACCGCTCTACGCTCCGCCATCTCCGACATCGAGGTGGATGTGATAGACATCAAGGAACCGATGGAGATCGCCGTTCCGGGCTACGAACGCAATGTGCTCTTTGGCAGGATCTACGATTTCGCCTATCGTGTGGTGGATGGCGAAACACTGCCGGATGGTTCGGTGGAGGAGATTGTGGTGTCCACCACCAGACCAGAGACTATCCTAGGCGATGTAGCTGTGGCTGTTCATCCACTCGATCCTCGCTACAGCAAGTACCGCCATTTAGAGGAGGTAAAGCTGAAGCATCCCTTCCGTGACGACACCATTCCACTCGTTTTCGACATCTCCGTGGACCAGGAGTTCGGCACGGGGGCAGTAAAGATCACTCCCGCCCATGATAAGTTTGATTTTGAGTTGGCCAATCGCCATAAGCTGGAACCCCGCCAGGTGTTCGATGAAACGGGCCATGTGCTGGAGACGTATGATGAGTTTAAGGGCAAGCCCCGTTTTGAGGCACGAGAGCTGATTGTCAACCGCCTGGAGGATTTGGATCTGTTGCGCCAGGTGCGCTCCCACAGCATGCAGTTGCCCGTCTGCTCGCGCTCAAAGGATGTCATCGAGTACATGATCTTGCCTCAGTGGTTCCTCAAGTGCAAGGATTTGGCTAGAGATGCCTTATCCGAACTTCACAGTGGCCGGCTGCAAATCCAACCGCCTAGCTTCGAGACGGAGTGGGAACGCTGGTTGAAGGACAGCCGTGACTGGTGCATATCCAGGCAGTTGTGGTGGGGCCATCAGGTGCCTGCCTACGAGGTTACCGACGCCAAGGGCAATACCCAATGGGTGGCCGCCGTTAACGAGAAGGCAGCCAAGCAGAAAGCCAAAGAGCTTGTGGGCAGCAAGGAGTTCACTTTGAAGCGTGATCCAGATGTGCTAGACACTTGGTTCTCATCGTCGCTACTGCCCTTCTCCACAGCCGGTTGGCCGAAGGAGAGCTACAAGGAGCGGTATCCTCTGGACTTGATGCAGACTGGCCACGATATACTCTTCTTTTGGGTGGCCCGCATGATGATGATGGGTCTGAAGCTGACTGGCGAGGCTCCGTTCCAAAGGATACTGCTGAATGGCATTGTGTGCGATGCCCATGGCAGAAAGATGTCCAAAAGTCTCGGCAACATAGTGGCTCCACAGCAGGTGGTGCAGGGCGCCAGTTTGGAGGTGAGTCAAGGTTGTCCCAAGTTTTATTATTTTTTATTTTTGATATTACTTGCAGAGCCTCAAAGCTGTTTTAGAACAATCCTGCGAGGCGGGCATCATTAAGCCTGAGGAGTTAAAAACCTCATCGGCTGGAATGACCAAGATGTTCCCCAATGGCATCCAGGAGTGCGGCACCGATGCCTTGCGCTTCACCCTGATGAGCCACAACATCAAGAGCCACTTCATCAGCTTTGATGTGAACGCCTGTTACACCAACAAGCTATTTCTTAACAAGATCTGGCAGGCAATGCGGTTCACGCTGGGCTCCGCCAAGTCCCTAGGAATCTCTCTGGACCATTTTGAGACTCTGGAAGGCGTCACTCTGGGCGTGTGGGATCGCTGGATCATCGGCCGCCTGGCGGAAACCTTGTCCACTTGCTCACAGAGCTACACTACCTACAATTTCCATTTGGCCACAGCAGCCTTGAAGAACTTTTTCTATCAAAATCTCTGTGATATTTACTTGGTGAGTGTGATGTTACTCAATGTTCGTTGTACATGCTCTAAAGTGGAGTTTCTGAATCAATAGGAGACCACCAAAGCGGCGATAGCAAATCGCACTGGCGATGCCTACATCCATGTGGGCACGCTGGCTGCTTGTCTGAGCTGGGGATTACAAGCCATGGCACCATTTACTCCCTTCGTGGCCTCCGAGTTGCTACAGCATGTGCCCATGAATATCGAGCTTAAGTTGTCCGATTACCAGGACTCCAAGCTGGAGGAAGAGGTCAACGAAATAGTGAGCATCTGCCAGAGCGTTCGCCAGGTGAAGAGTCGCAACGAGATCAGTAAGCGCCACCAGCCTCGTCTCAGCCTGTTTGCCCAGAATACCGAGTCTGCGGGCGTACTTCGTCGCCACCTGTCGGAGATCCAGGTGCTCACCCGCTGCGAAGGCGTGGAACTGGAACTTCTTGACGAGAGCGCGAAGATTTCGAAGCAACTCAGCTTTTTCTCGACGGCAGGGGCACTATGCTCCTTTGGCTTGAAAGTGGGCGATGCCTTGGCCTTGACAGAGGAGAAGCGTGACGAGATGCAGTTGGCCAACACCAAGAAGCTCAAGAAACTGGTCAATGAGCTGCAGCGGTACCGCATGCGTCTGGACAACGAAGCCTTTCAGCTGATGGCCGACAAGGCCGTTAAAACGCATTTCGAAAATAAGGTAGTAAGCCGAAAATGCTTTGAGGTTAAGGAAGTTAATTTTTTCATATATTTATATTGCAGGTTAAAGAACTAGAGGCGGAGATCAACAGTCTCACCCGGCTGGCAGCGTGATCCTAATCCCTGGTTTACAAAATCAGTTTAGATAATACCTTTGTTATTGTTTTACAATCGCCTAAGTCGTCTGTTTGTTATAGAATTAAAGACTGCAATATTTATTAAATGCACTTGTACCATACGAACCTGAAGTAAATACCTATACTAGAATTTGTCTGTACTGTAAGTTAAATATGAAATATCTAACTTCATGTTAGGAAATTTTAGATGTACATTTCCACGATTGAACATTTCCGTTTTAAACCGCTAACACTTTTGTCACATAAAACCGCAAAATAATATATATATTTTTCTTGGAATGGATCAAAACTCCCATTAGATCATTTTTGCTAATTGATGCTTTCACGAAACATTGAAAACAAACATATAGAATTGGTTTGGATTGGAAATGGACATTGTTTTGATACTTTCCAATGTTAATTAAGTTCCTATTTTTCAAAGAGTACATTGGAGGGTCCCCTCTTCCTTTTCAGAAATATTTATCTGCTTTGTTATGCTATCATTAATCAAGTCTTTTTTTATTTTATACCATATTTACAGAATGGGACAGGCGTTCTGCGAATACGACAAGGAGAAGCCGCGATTCGAAATGTCCATATCCTCATTTCCATCGGTGACCGTGTAGACCACAAAAGGCTTCGCCGCCGTGGTAGTGGACACCAGACCCAGGCCACAAAACCGATCGCTAGGCATCGAGACTCCGCCCTGCGTAGGCACCGGAATGACGATGTAGTCTGTGGTGCAGTCCTGGCTCTGGACGGAGGAGGTGGCCAGCAGCGTGGGATCCACGGCGCCCACATCGTTGGTCAGCGTGAAGGAGTACGTGTCGGAGCCGACCTGGCTGTAGGTGATGGAGCACATTCCGGCCGCCTTGCGTATGCAGATCCCGTAGTTGGTGTTCGCCAACTGCCTGGTGCCCTGCACCCCGATGGAATTGAGGGCGGCGGAAGCTGGCGAGTTGTAATTAAAGCTGGACAAGGTGCCACTGCTGGGCATATAGTACTGCAGGCATCCGGCCGGAGCCAAAGTTGCCGACGTGCAGGCCAGCATTCTAATCTGGAACTGCCAGTTGCGGTTGAATGTATAGCTCCCAGATGTGGCCACTGAGATGGTGATCGGATTGACCCCGTTGAAGTCCACATATATATGCTGTCCGGAGTTCTCTCCACAGATGGTGGGCACTTGGGAGGTTCCTCCGGTGATGGTCAAGGCATCGGTGGTGCAGGATCCATCGCCCGTAGGAGGAGCCAGCGAAAGGGAGAGGAAGTCCACGCGCATCTGGCAGATGGTTGAATCCGGCGGAGTAACCACAATGGAACAGCGTCCGCCGCCCGCATAAGGAGCTGGATAATTGCTGTTGTAGAAGTATGTGTTGTTGTACGTTGTACTCGCTCCACAAGTCCTTTGATCTGTAAGGGAAATTTATAACTTAGTACTTGATAGGGGTATTAAAACCTCATTTATGTACTTACAAATACAGCAGATGGCCTGGGCCGTAATGGTGGAACAGCTGCCCGCCGCCACTCCACTGTTGTCCGTGCACTCTCCGTTGATAACGCAGGTGCCCAGGAGCAGGTTGTTGCCAGTGCAAATGTCATTGGAAAAGCGGCCAATTGTGTAGAAGGGAAACCCTGAAGGAAAAAAGAAATTGTCATTGAAATGGCATTGAAAATTCTCTGGAAGGGTAGGGAGATTTATGACCCTAGGGAACAAACCTAGAGACTTTGTTATTCAAAGATCTTGCTATCAGCCGCCCTTTATCACCTTTAAAACCCTATGAGATAACTTTACAGTAAACATTCTATTTCTTCAATATATATTTTCTTAAAATATATGTAGAAACAAGCTCTAATATCAACGGAGATTATTTTTTAAAAAAGTAAAATGATTAAATTACCAAATATTTATATAAAATATTGTTCCCCGCAGAAGAAATTTTAATAAATACCTGTCAGAATAATTTTTCTTTAATTTTATAGATTAAAGTTTTGTTGTAATGGCTAACAAGATACTGAAATTCAATATGCTTCCTTGCTGGCTGTTTTAATAGGAAATTTAATTGTGAATGTATTTTTTTAACTTCTTATCGTAAATAATATGAGTTACCAAACATCCAGATAAGAAGGTAAATTATCACTTTTCGTCTGTTAGAAATTCAGTTGCCTTAAAATCATCTTATGGAGCAGTGGCGGATCTAGGGTTGCTGGCGCCCGGGGCAAAGCGAAAAATTCCGCCCCCTCCCTATTTGCTGTACGAATAACATTAGGAGTATTTAAAGTGTAAATAGGTTATTAATTATTAAAAGCTTATATGTTTGAAGAATTGTATTTCATATCGATTCTTTTGTCAGTTACAACGGAAAAAACATTATTATTTGTGTTTTTGCAAGACAAAAAAATATTACTTTTAGAATATAACTTTTCTGGCCTTGATTGCCGCAAATTCAGCAATAATATCATTGTAGTCGAGTGATGCTGCTACTTCATTTTCGATAGATAGTATAGCTAAATTTGACAGCCTGTCTTGGTTCATGGTTGTGCGGAGATAAGATTTTATCAATTTCAGTTTACTGAATGATCGCTCACACAAAGCCACGGACAATGGTAGAGTCAACAAAATTTTCAATGCCGTCACAAGTGTTTTGTACGCCTCTAACCCCAACGATGAAATATACAATAGTATTCCTTTTGGAGTGAGATCAAGACTTTCTCCCTTCTTATTGGCCCTTTTCAGAAGAAAAATGACATCTTTGATATCGTGAAACAATTCCGTACCATTTAAATCATTAGAATAAATTTCAGCTAATGATTTGCATTTATCGTTAACTTCCAATAGTTTTCCATTCAAAACTTCTTTATCGTCATCAAGATATTCTTTGAAGTTGAAGAAAAATCCGAAGCGCTCATTCAGCACTCTCAAGCTAGCAAAACGAGTAGAAACTTCGATTGAAAGGCTGTCCAAAATTTCAACTAAAAAGCGTCTTGTTTCTTCGTAGGTATCGAGCGCAGCATCATCAGCAAGTTCACCTGGCATCTTACGTTTCTTGATTCTCCTCTTCGAAATCGTTACGCCCATTTCTTCACACAGTTTTTTAGCTTTCAATATGACTGTGTCGCAAAGACTAACTCTCCACTCTTTTATGTGGTCTGACAATGTCTCAAGTAATTTGGGGAGACATGCTCTCTAAAAGATTTGCCAAAGACTGGTAGAAAAAAAGGTCCAGTCGGACTCGATTTAGCGCCTCTTAGATTTGGCGCCCGGGGCGCTTGCCCCTTTCGCCCCCCCCCTAGATCCGCCACTGTTATGGAGGTTTCACTTTATATTACAGAAATTCAGTGGCGGATCCAGAGACGATTCTTGGGGGGGGAAATTGAACTTATTCTTCGATTTGGGGTTCAAACTTATTATTGCGAGAGAAATACAGTACAAATTATAAAACAAAAATTATCCATCCCAATTTTTAGGTAAACAAAGTGGTTATATTTGAAAAGTCAACCATATGCATGCATTACAGAGTGCATGCATTTTCAGGTTCTGTGGTTCCAAGGGGGGAAATTTCCTTATTTCCCCCCCCGTGGATCCGCCACTGCAGAAATGCAATGCGCAAATGGAAACGTTGGCCGCGGCAGCAATGATGATTGTATGGCAATGATACACCTAAGACTAAAGAATCCCCCTGCGGTACATGTACAGTGGGTGATAATTGAGGCCTGACCCACATACTTCCACCACGACGGAAAAACAAACTGCCGGCATTCATCCGGTCAGATCTTCGCAAGAGTCACCTGCTGTGGAGCTCAAACTTACAGCGAGGATGTCGCGATCCACTGCGGGCCAAGCTGGAATCCTCCTCCGCTGCGAGTAAGGTATCATTCCCCAGGATCAGGCTGTCATTGCCCAGGATCAGGGATTCGTTATATTTCGAATCTGAAGGCAAGGCCGATCCGCTGGCACGTGCCGCACTGTAGATGCCCACTATGTAGCTGCTGAAGAAGATGGCCACGAGGGCCAAAAGCTGCGACGAACGACCACCGGCAGACATGATAATCGAATGCCGTACGGATCACTTTCGGTTTTTACTCGGGAAGCTGGAGATAGAGTTGCTGGAACGGATTGGCTACCGATCGAGAGAGAGACGTGCATCCGCGCGTGTGACACAATGGAGACTGAGCCGATGGGGTCCCGACTTCTGGGGGCACAGTCTGTTGGGCCAGGCCAGTGGGCCTCACAGGTGCTAATTGAGAGAACCCGACTACTCATGCACCATTTCCAGGGACGGCTGGAGTTCCCCGAAATGCATGTTCCGTTTTTATTAGCCATATAAGTTTACAATCCTAAGATTCTTACGTTTAACTTATATAAAGGTTACTTATACAAAGCTAAATTAAGATTAAGATCTATAAGCAAATGATTTATATAAGCTAGGATTTTTGAGCACTACCAGCTATAGCCTTCAGCTAGAGTAGATTATAAAATAAGTTTAAAGTTATTAAATTGTAACCTTATTTAGATATCTTTTTTAGTATCATAAATTTCTTCGGTGAATAATACTTCTACAAATTAACAGATTGTAGGGTTTTATTAATTTCCATTATATTTTACTTTCTGAACTACAAATTATAGAATCCTTAGCTAAAATGTAATCATTTTTTTTGTAAGTTGCGTATCATTGCTTTGGAAAATCTTATGTTCAGTAAATGCCAAATTCTTTTAATTTTAAGATATTAATTAATAATCTTACGAGCCATTTTTACTGTATTTTACTTGAAAAGGGTATTTTAGAAAAGCTATTTTTGATTAACTAATTTTCTGATCATACAACTGGAATTTCGGTAACAAAGGATTAGAAAATGTTCCCAATAGCAAACTGCGCACTAAAAACTAAAAACCCCCATCCGCTCCTGTCCGGAGATCGTGTGGGGCTTATTTCACTTGGTTGAGAGAGAATGTGGAGCACTCACGCATGGGAAGTGCTCGGCTCCTAACTCGTATTGGCTTTATTCGTTACCAGAATTTACGCGTACCGCTTCTGGACGACAACAAACAAAATTTCTGGGCGAGGAAAGTGATAGAAATGCCTGGCACTGGCACTGCTACCCAATTTGGCGGTTTGCGCACGCGTGCAGCGTCGCATGATTCCTCGGATCGGATAAAAGAAAGTGTCCGTCTGTTTGCTCTTCTCTCCGGTATGTGTAAGTCCAGCTCTACGGGCCTCTTCTTTCCGCTTTCCGCTCGAGCCAGTTTTGATGGCTATTAATAAAATCGAAAACTGGGATCCATTGTGATCGATCCGCTTTCAGATGATGTAACGGTACAATCTTTGGCGCGTGTTTTTGACTCATATCGTCTGCTGATCGATCTTCTTTGCTGCGTTTTACTAGAACGCTCCACGCACGACGCCAATTAGCAGGATATCACTAATCGGCGACTATGCGGACACACTAATTAAGGTTTAATCTCAAAAGGAAGGTAAAAGTGGATGGGCTTTAATTGTTTTTCAGGGCGAAGCATAGAAAGTTGCAAGTGCTCTTCCGCGTTGCCAACTGCCGAGCGATCTATGAATGTTACTAGGGTGCTGTTAAGGCTCTACAAACTAACTACTCTACTTAATAAAAACCTTATAATTATATTAACTTCTTTTTATCATATTTATATTTTTAACTTTAAATTAAAGCCTTTATCGAAGCATTTTAAAGTTTTTTTACGAGACTACGTTAGAACAGATATTTTGTAGGTGTTTAAGTTGTCTTAAAATATATTATTATATAATATTGTTATATTCAGGGAATCAAACCGAATCTTATTTCGGTTCCGGTTCTGGTACCGGTCCCATACCGAAACGACTTATTCGGTAAACGATTCAATTTTGGTATTGATGTTTTGGTTCCGGTTCTGGTACCGGTACGTACCGGTACAGTTAAACAAATTTGAATTAATTATGGCAATGAATACATTGTAATTATTTGTGTTTTATTAAGAAAATAAAAACTTTATTTGAAGGCACATTAATAATAGTTCAATGGATCCAAAATCATAGAGATGATTATACTTATAATGATAATAAATTTACGAAAAAACGTTAATTATTTGGAAAACATGTGATTGGTTCTCAAAAGCATGATTGCGTTTACATCATCACGGACGTTTTGAGGATTAATAAAGTTTTCACATCCTAATCCTTCAATTAACGGATTCAGAATCCGCCTAAATCCGATGTCGTTCATTAAAGAAAATGGTCTTCCATCAACTGTGCACAGCAAAGCACATGCATTTTGTATATCCTCCCTTGAAATGGACACACGGACAATTGGTTTTATGAAATCCTGAATCGTTTTAGCAGGCACACTATTTTTCTTAGTAATTGTTTGGTTGCTACTCGTTTGCTCCTCAGTTTCAATTATCAATGTGTTATGAGATCGCTTTATGTGCTTCGACAAATTAGTTTCATGATTACCCTATAAAATGCATACGGATTATGTGCATACATATATATGTAAGTAAGTAAGCAGTTAATTTTTATACTTACTTTAATTTGATGCCCACAATTCATATCATCTTTTTTGATTAGGCACGTGCTCGTGTTTGATAAAATGTCAAAGGAGAAATACTTTCGGTGAGGATTCGATTTTGGTCGAGGCATTTTTCACTTTCTTTACTTTTCTTCACTTTTCTTAGCTGCTTCACATGAAATTCTGTTTAAATTCTAGAATGAAGCTTGATGAAAGGAGACGGCTAAGGTAGTCGTTGAGACTAGTTATCTCTTTTCTCCATATATAATAAAAAACCGCGTAGAAATGCGCCAAAAATTCCGGATTTACAACCTGCTCAGACATTTTCTTTCATAAGAAGCACATATGCTAAAAAGAGACAGGGAAAAAGCGCCACGGCAAAAAGTGGGACCTCATATGCAGATTTCAGTATTTTTGTTATGGATTTTTTATGAATTTAGTAAAGTACCAAAACCGTACCGGTACCAGCAATACGGTAATCAGTTCTAAATTTAATTTTGGTTTTGGTACCGGTACCGGTTCCGGTTCTCTATTAGATATCGGTTTATTTCGGTTATCGGTTCTGGTTTTATTCCCTGGTTATATTATTATTTTAAATATTCAGACATGATAAATAAGTATGTTAGTGTGTGAAAAATCTGGATTTCCAAGTCCTTTATTTTTTTTTTTTTTTTTTAATAATAAGGAGAAATTGGCAATTTTGGGAAAGTTAAAAAGGCAAACAAATAGGCTCTTTAAATAGACACATTCGAAACTTGGTCAATGAGAAATTAATGGAAATATTTAACACTTTTAGAGAAATAAATAAACAATAAATAAATGTGTTTATATGTAGATATAAAAAAGTGTTTATAAAAAAAAAATGGAAGAAAAAAGGCTTATTATAAGTGGACATTTTGGATATAGATTACCTATTAATTGCCTGTTTTTTAAAATCAAATGAGTGAATATAAATATAAGAAAAAACATTTAAGTATTTGAAATACTTCCGTTCACAACATCTATTTCTTTAATTCAGCGCAAGTGACAAAAGGCTGAAAGCGTGCGCCATTACATAAAGACAATAAACAGATACTGAAGGCCTACTTTCAAATTGAAAAGACTAAACACTAATATCCCGCCAAAGAGATATTCTTCGGCCTTATAGAAAACCATTACTCGGCTAAACAAACGTTAAGTTTACAGCAAATGTTGCCTGGCTTTTTATTAAAACAGTAACTAGCAGCTAAACGCAATTGGGTAAACGAAGGCACCGCCGCCGAACCTACTCGATCTCGATGATGGCGCCCGCCTTGGCCAACGCCTCCTTGAGCTTCTCGGCCTCCTCCTTGGGGATGTCCTCCTTGACGATGGTCGGTGCGCTCTCAACGAACTTCTTGGCCTGGACGAGGTTCATGCCCTCCAGGAGGTTCTTCACCTCCTTGATCAGCGCCACCTTCTGCTTCTCGTCGAACTTGACCAGCTTGACCTTGAAGGAGGTCTGCACCTTCTTGGGCGCCGCCTCCTCCTCATCCTCGGCGGGAGCAGCACGTGCCGGTCCAGCGGCGAATTGTGGGGCAAATGCGGTCTCGGGCAGGTTGAGTTTCTGTTTGAGCAGAGTGCTCAGCTCGGCCACCTCGAGCAGATTGAGGGCGGCGATGTTGTTGACAATGGAGTCCAGCTTGGCGTTGGGTGGCTTGGCCACTCCTTCCGGCGTGGGAGGCACCAGTTTCTCCGATCCCGAAACCGCGGCAGCCGGAGCCGCTGCACTGTACATGCGATGCAGCTGCACTTGGCGCGAAATCTGACGCAGGGCGAGGCGTGTGATGTGCATCTTACTGGTATCTGCAAGGCCTAATTTAGCAAATAGCTCAATATTCAGTAATATTCATTTTACTTGCGGTTTTCGGGTAACAAAATAAATTCCAACAGCAGGTTATGTGAGCAGTAGTATGACCGTGGAGATATCAATCGATTATACCGTCCGGCTCTGATAATATACTTTTAATACCATATTTTCAAATATACCAAAAGTATTAGCAAGGGTCAGGCTGAAAAACGTTCTTAAATGGCATTACCATGCTTGATGATTATTTATACGGTTTACAAAAGTAACGATTGTAAAGTCAAAAGCCAAATTAATTAGTTTTATGATTTCAAAATTTGTATAGCCTTATGATTTTGCATTTTCTGATAACAATACTAAGGACGAAATGACTAAAGACATGTTATAGCAATTTTGGATTTTCAAGCAATGCAAAGAATAGTTGCAATCGTATAGGAATGCCTGGATATAACTTTAAACGCATCCCAAAAGAATAATTTCACTTCTATTTTTCAAATATGTATTTCGAAAAGAATTATTTTTTACTAAAATCATTAAATGGATTCATATGATTTATGTCTTTTCTAGCACCTAGACACTCGCTTTAAGGGGGTATTCTAGTCTAGAGGCTCTATTTTAGAGCCTTTTTTAACAATTAATTAAAACTAAACCATTGATATTTTTAGTGTCGGGTTTTTTATCATTTGTTTATTTAACTTAGAAGAGTACATAAAATAAAATTTGAAAAAAAAAAATTTATTTTTCATCGAGTTATGTGTCCTTGAAGTAGAGGGGGGAAAAAAAAGGCCGTGTCCTCGTCGCCATGATTTCTACCCTTGTGGTCATCCGAAAAATAAAAAAAAAAAGATTCTTAATCAGTACGAATGTCGCTATGGCATGAACCAGCAAAACAAAAAAAAAAAAATTTTTTCATAAAATGACGGCCACCCAAAAAAAAAAGTCGATTTTTCCACTAATTTTTTAATTTTATCGAATTTTTTAAAAATATTACAAATTTTAAATTCTTATTTTTTGTTGGTTCATGCGATAGAGAGATATTGAAAGAATATTCATGCCAAATTTTAAGTAAATCGGCTGATTAGAACTTGAAATATTATGGCTACCGTATCAGAAAAAGTAGTTTGGAGAAAAACGCGTTTAAAGTTTTACGTTAAATTTCAGGCAGTGTAAATGATAGAATAGCACGTATAACTTACATTCTCTTAATCAGCCATAATTTTAAAAATAATTTGAATTTTGAAAAATCCGTTTAGGGAGATATTTTTAAATATCTAAACTATCGAATTATGAAAAAAAAAATTTTTAGATTTTTTCAAATTTCTAGACTAGAATACCCCCTTAAGCTAAATACATTTTTTGTAATGTTTTTTGTGTATAAACTATTAGGTGTTGTTTACATATTAGATTTTATTTGTATAGTTTGTGGCAGAATTTGCGATTAATTACAGAGATTACAAAGAGTACACCTTGACGTAGTCGATCTTCATGTGGCCCTCGTCCAGCCAGTGGTCTCGATTCTTCTTGACATCCTTCCAAAAGGCCTTCTGTGCCTGCGGGGCTCGCTCATTCCAGGGCTTCACCACGTGCTGGTACTCGTTGAACCCGCCCACGCCGAGACCGAAGGTCAGGTAGAACTCCTGGTCGAAGGGTGCCAGTCCAGTGCCCTCCTCCAGTTTCTGGGCCTGGGGCAATCGTTTTCCGGCGGCAGTGGTCTCACTGAAAGCTTCCTTATCACTCCCCTGGACGCACCACTCCTTGCCGTCCACCAGCCAGCGAAGTTCCTTGGGCGTCCATTCGAGGGTATAGTTGTGGAAGCTATCGCTCCAGTCCTCCGAATTGTCGCCAGTTCCCGCCTTCAGGCAATTCTTTACCGAACGCAGGGGTTCATCTGCGAAGAGCACGGCGGCGGCATAGAGATCCAAGTTAGCTCCATTCGGACGGGTGTAGGCAATCCTCAGTTGTCCCGAGCGGTAGTCATCCGTTCCGTAGGCGGGATACTTGGGCTGCAGCCAGATTTGTGGAGTGACCCACAGGGCCCTCGGCATCTTGGCTCGCACCTCCACACGACCGTACTTGAAGGAGAAATCCTTGGAGGAGAACTGGGCGGTGACCATCGGCGGCAGTCCGTCGTTCATGGTCCTGCCATTCCTTACACAATCATGGGTGTTGGCCACCCCAGTGCACTTTTCACCCAGATCCAGGCTGGCATCTGATCCCTTGTGGAAGTGCTTCTTCATCGTATTCGTAGAGAGCACCACATGTCCATTGGCCAGGCACAAGGTATCCGGGGCATCGTCCACATAGACATTGAACTCATAATCGGGTTGTCCGGAAAACCTGCGCTCCGCTTTCCATTTGTTCGGATCCAGCTTGGCGGCATTAAACTCATCCACGAACACCAACTGACCGGCACAGCGAGTGGGTGCTCCATTGACCTCCGTTTTAGGTGTATTACAACCCACTCTAATATCGATGTCCGGATCGGGAGGTGGACTCCAGGGGGTGGTGGAGACAGGGGCTACGGGGGGACGCGGAGTAATCCCAGAGGTGCTATTACCACTGTAGCCATTGACCACAAACGACCCGTCGTCTTCGCGATAACCCAGTCCGTTGTAGATAACGTACGTCCAGTAGTACAGGGTGTCGCCGGGTTTCAGGGCCGTCGTCCGATCTCGGAAGGTCCAGCGTCCGTTTTTCGCCTTCACGATGTCCCGTGCCCAGGTGCCCGCCTCCAGACCCTCCATCTCCTCGTTCAGTTTGCCATGAAAGGCGAACAGACTTATGCCCTCCTCGTCGGGAATTGAGACCTCGAATCCCTTGGGGTAGAACACCTCAATCTTGGCCTTGGTCACTTCATATCCCCGGACGCCAAGGAGGAGAACCAGCAGGAGGAGGCAGCAGCTCCAGGCGACAGACCGCGATGCATCCGCCATCGTGGGAACAACGATTGAAACTGCCATGAGCGGTCAGACAAGTCGTGCTTGGGAATCCGCGAAGCTTATCAAGAACCGGTCCGGGCTTTGTTTGTTATAACGTACACAGAAAAATCATAGTACTATCTGTTCCAAAGTGCGATTAGAAAAGGTCATCATCAAGATTAAAATCAAAGATTAATAACAAATAATGAGTTGTTACATTTTAATTATTTCTTATTAGTACTCATGTTAAAACATTTTTAAGGGTAGATATTTACTAAAAAAGAAGAAAACAAAAAATAAAGCTATAAAGAAACTTTTGATTTCAAGTTAAATAATAATTTCCCTCGGTGTATTAATCTGTTGGGAATGTCTGCGAATCCATAAAATAAAGAAGAGAGACAAAGTACCTATAAAAAGAACTCGGGATTCACCCAAGCACAGTCGGGAGCGCAAATTTGTATGAGTCAAAAATAATAAACATCTCACTAAGAAAGGTAAACAAATACTCGCAAACATTCATAGCAAAAGAGGCTTTTCTAGACATCATCTCATTAAATTCAAAAAGCCCGCTTAATTATTGGTCATGTTACTTAACACTGGAAAGTCAGCTGTTTGGGGTCCATCGATAACAATAAGCGGGCGGTATATCGGTGAAGGGTATTTAAAAGTATATAAGCATAAATGAGATCATAGCTTTTACAAGATTAATTAACAACAAGGCAGTGTAATTAAATTAAAATATTTAACCAAAACTAGTTTAAAAGAAATATAAACACGAGAAAAATTTAAGTTTCTTCCTTAAAGATATTTTATCAATGTTATCAATCCACCTCATTTTGTGAAGGGTATCCAGCAGTCGACCCACTTGCCAAGTAATAAGCTCTACCGCGCAGCAGGCGACGAAATTCGATGAAATTCTGAGTCTCGTCCGTGTGCTTTCCTCTCTCGGGAGAGCCCATCTTCCATCTTGCATCTCCCTTTTTCACTGACTTACGCTGAGGCTGTCTCCCTTTTTTTACTGACTCTTACGTTTGGCCGACACTTACGTTATCTTACGTTTTTGTGTTAAAAAAACTCAGCTGCTGGCCGAGCAAAATGTGAAATGTGAAGCAGCAGCAGGCAGCAGCTAAAATTTCAAACTAACGATTAGCTTTCGTTCTCTCGGTAGAAAAATTTGTAGAAAATATGCCACACGAAAAAAAATCAACAAAAAAAATGAACATATTTTTGTAAAGTAAATAAACGAGCAAGACACGGTGTGCGCGTATATTTTGTGGGTTCGCATTTTCTAAGACAGTGTTTTTGTGTGAAAACTTTTGGCCCAATAACGAAACGCATCGCAAAGAGGACAACAAAAGACAATAACAAATTCGCAGCGCGTGTGTCGGTGAGTGTGCGTCTGTGCGGGCGTGTGTGTGTGTGTGCAGGTGCCAAAAGAACGCGGAGATAAACAAATATCCAAGTGGATCGTTGGAGCTGTTTTGTTATTGTAAGTAATGCAGATTTATGTAATTCGCTTGTGTGTTGGTGTTTTTTGTGCTGTTTCTCTTTAAAGAAACAGCTGTGGCGTTGCCACATAGCAAATCGCTTTATGTAATGGCCTGCCATTCTTAATTACGCCTAATCGCAGCGCTTAACTTAATTGTTACAGCATTTCGAGGGCATTATTTATTTTCCTAGCTAATTACGAGTGGGCATGTAAAGTTATCGATATATCGATTGACAGGGATTACTTGGCAACACTGCGCAGCGTCCAGAGCAGCTGTTGTTGTAAGGGGTGGGAAGAAAAAGGGGGCGGAAAAGCACACAGCACGAAACACCGCACGAAAGCAAAACAAGCGAGAATGATTGATTTTTCGTCGTGCGCCGTCGGGAAAAGTAGGCGAACGGCAGCTCAGCTTCGCGGAAAAGCGGACAGCAGCGAAAACTTTTAGTATCACAGTCGTTGCTGACGAGCGGAAGGGACCGCAGCTCGGGAAAATCAGGAAAAGAAAAACCACGCGAGGGCCCCCGTCTTTTTTTACAAGAGTTTCAACATAAATCGTTTAGTGTAAATAGTTATTATCCGTTTTCTTACCAAATTGCCAGTGCGAATGCCGTATTAGTGCTGTGTTAAGAGAGAGAGTTTACCGTTAAGCGGAAGTGGAGAACCGAGTGCAAAGGAATTTTCCTACGTCACAGGCTTTTCTGTGCATGTGTGTGTTTGTGTGAGTGTGCACCCCCGGAAATGTAACACGCACACACTGGCGCAGTGAAAAACTTGCACCTGAAAGTTTTCGTCGTGTTTTCCACCTTCGTGCGCCTGCTCTCGGCATTTCGACAAGAAAACGGAAAAAACGCAGCAAAAGGTTAGTTTTCCGTTTTGCCAGTGCACCTGTCAAAAATCCTATTTAAAATTCTGACTTATTTGCCCCAGTTTTCATCCAGGGCTGGCATTATCTACCGCTAGCGCGTGTGTATATTATGTGAGTGGTGTGCGAGTGTGTGCGAGAGTGTGTACGTAACCAATTGGAACTGGGGCAACTGGCAAATACGGCAACGAATCGGTGGAGCAAAGCAAACGCCGCAATAAACCCCTAAAAAATCTCCAACCCCGTGAAGCGAGCGCGAGAAAAGCTGGCTAAAAGCTGCAACTTGGCCCAGTTACTTTGGCTCTAATTGCAGACGTGATAATAGAAGTGCACACAAGGCATACAAAAAATGATAATGGGGGTGGGGGCGAGAAATGGAGAATAATAGAAACAGCAGTAGCATAACAAACAAAAACAAAACTTCATTTGCCAAGAGTTTTTCCAACCAAATTTGTTTGCCCACACACTCGAAAGATAAAGATAAAAAGATACAATTGCATCTCGTTTAGCGATGAGCTGCTCTTCAACTTTTCTCGTCTTCTGAGTTCTCGAGTTGGTAAACAAAGTCTAGGATTTTGGGGGTGGCAGGTATCATAACTGGTTTTTAACTTAGCACTTGGCCACAATCAGGGGTAGTTTTTTAATGGGTTTTCTCGACACTCTTTAAAGCATTAGCACCCAGCAAGATGTTGCTTTTTATATTCACAGCTACTGACTTTATTTAGATACATTTAAAACAGGTTATATTTTTTCATGTCACTAAAGAAATTCGAAAATAATTATAACTTTTACAAAATTATTGGAAAATATAAATAATATAAATAATAAAGATGCTCTTATTAAAAGTATATAATACAACAAAATATTTTGAGTATAAAAGGGCTGTAACAACTTAAATTAAGCAAATCAAAATTATTATTATCGTTCCGAATAAAATTATTGTTTTGAAATTGGAAAACATCAAGGACTACGACAATCGGATTGTAACAATTTAGGTACAATGTAGTTGTGGGGACAGGTAATTGCTCAATTTTTAGCCAATGATTAAACTTCACAGGGATTTAACGAAAAGTTTTCCATATAGGGTTTTATTTTTATACAAATTGAGGTTAAAAATGGAATGCCAACTACTTAAAAAAATAGGGAAAAAGTACGCTTATTTCGTTCTATAAATGGTCTGCGAGATATTCTCATTTCTGAAACAGCAGAAATATCCCGTAATTATCCTTTCGTGCCTCTCGTGACTGGGAAGCCCCCGAATATACCCCTAAAGGGCCCCATCCCTGATTCTCCGCTCTTTTGAGGCTGAGCCAAGCAGTCTGTGCTTTTGGCGGCACATTACACTTGTTTACTTTTCAAGTGTGCGTGTGTTCGCCTGTGTGTTAGTGAGTGTTTCCTAGTGTGTGTGGGGTTGTGTGTGTGTGTGCTCCATGGGGGCGTTACTGTCTTTGCTGTTTTTGTTATTGCTACGCGTTGTCGTCGTCGTTTCTTCTTCGGCTGTTTTTTGGGGGTCGCTCTCGTCTCGTTTGTAGGGCAAAATTATGTATTGATTATGCCCGTTTTATTTTCCTTTTGCCACAGGGGCTGCTGGCCTGCTGGCCGTTGAAACTGGAAAAGTGAGGGGCACCTGCGGTCAGCTTTTTCATGCCCGAGTGAGCCATTTCATTGGCACAACGTTTTCGTTGTCTCATCATTTAACTAATTAAGAGCCCCCTGCCCACCAGCCTCCCCCCTTTTTTCCGAACAATAGACGTTTTCCGGTCGCTCAGCCCAAAATGAAGTGCGTGTCCAGGGACGGACGAAAAGCTTTAGAAATTGGATATTTTAGTACACGGAAGAAAATTGAATAGTTCTTCTATCTCTTAGTCTTAACCTAAAATTGGATAAAGAAGTAGAGTCTTATGCTATATGTTCTTATTTGAAGTTACTTATTTCAAGATACCAAACCATTTACCAAATAATTTGCAAATTTGACAAATGTCAAGAATGTTACAATACACTTTTATAGACAAAAGGTTTTTCCTAAAGGTCTATAACACCCTTGAGGTATGCAACATTTTACTAAGTGCTATTATCTCATTCTCGAGAGGATTTTTCTTGATCAATTTTGTTTTTATGATAAAATCAGATATCCCTATATTTTAATTTTTTAGTTTAATATCTAATGTATTTCTACTTTTGCTACAGAAAATGTAAACATATGAAGTCTGTATTTAAGAAGTGAAAAGAATTTCGTCCAGTGTATATATACCGTATACATTATATGCAAAATGGGTAGCATATTTGACCGACATCGGGAACAGCGTGCTCTGAAAATCGTTTGCCCCCGGGGGTGGCTTTTGTAATTGGAAAAGCGATCAATTGTAATCCCCCACCGGCGGGTTTTCACTTGAATAGCGCTACAAATTTAGAACTCACTACCCCATTATCAGGCCATATCTACACACATTTATTACTCATGCTGAAAATACGAAAAGCAAAAGTTTAGAACAGCACTTGTTTGTTTGTTTCTTTTGTTCCGTCGCTTGCCAAGTTTCTTTTTATCAATAATATGATTGATTGCTGTTCGGTTCCATTGTTTTCTTTTTTCTCCTTTTGATGTTGTCGTTCCCACAACACGCACTGCACATTTTATGACCCATTTTGTCATGGCCTTTTCGTTGTTAGCCCGATATAAGGGGAACGTGAATAGATAGTGAATTTGTAGTTGGCCATAAAAATAGCTCCGTCGTATCGGAACGCAATTACCAATGAGCTCTTTGCAAACCGTCAGTTATTTAGCGATAGAACTCATTTTGAATTTAACTTATTTGGGGCTCAAACACGTAATAAAAACTTTATTTATCATCTAATATGTATTCCTTACTCTAAAATTAGGTCCCTTTAAGGGTCTTGACTTTGACCCATATATTTTTACATATAGTAAATTTTAATTGCTGCTTTGACCTACATTTTTCAAAGCTCATTGAAACTTCTTTATTAAATCTGCAATCTCGAACTACATTTTATTTTCAACATTAAATGATAGAATTTTCGGCTAAAACACATGTCGCAAAATAATTATCTGATGAGCTGGCGACAATCGGCCAAACGGTCAGCGGCAAAAATGTATTAAGGGTTTTAAAAATAGGAAAATAAAAATTAATGTCAAATAGCTATTGCTGCTGGTGCTTTGTTGTTGCTGCCACTGTTGCTTTTTCGCTTTTCCCCGTACGATTTATTTATTTTTAAACGCAATTACGTGCGGGTCTAGTGCTGTGTTGGCCAAGGGAAGGGGGCCTAAGGGGGGTGGGGGGCGTGTAGGAGGGGCTCGTTTCTTTAACGAACGCATGACGTTGACATTTCGAAAACAGCAAGTGTTTAGGCCAAAATATGATCAACATACCGCCTGTCTGACTACCTATGTGTACATATACCCATCTAACTTTACGCCTTTCACTATCTTTTCATGTGCCTCGCTGATTGATGTTTTGGACACTCGGATTTCGATGGCAATTCCATTTCCCACATGCTCCAATTTTCACCTTCTCCGAGCAGGGCATCTAGGGCAGCAGCGGAACTGAGGCGCAGCGGAGCCGCCCAAGTGCAGCCGTAGAAAGCGTTGGTGCGGGCACCATGGACTCGCTCAAGTTACCAAAGGGTAAGTGTCCACACTGGGAATCGAATCATCACGGAAGTGCCATACTCAAATGGAGAAATGGAAATCCCTTTGTGTCATACAGTCATGTTTCTGTACTGAGATAATTACATCAACGTCAGTTTTGAATCCTCTTGATCGCATGTTTCATGTTCTTCAAGTCCAAGTAATCTTTTTTGTATCACTGTGAAATTATTGAAAATGCTAATTATTTAACAGTAATTTTATAATGAATATGTCTTCTTAATGTCATAACATTGTGAACATAAGATAGTTCTTATCATCTAAATTTTTTATAACTAACTGATTAAAAAATCCACTTTAATTTAATCCACATTCAAAAATATTGAATTTAATAAAGTAAGGCATACAAAGAGTATAATAATAATCTGTTTCAGATTTATAGTGATAGATTTTAAATATAGAAAAATAGAATATAACAAAAAGTATAACAATCTGTTATGAATTTGATAAAAGTAGGGTCTTTAAAAGAATTAAAAGATTTTTCAAATTTTAGGCAGATTCAAAGTGCTTAAAATTCCCAACACTCGTTGTACCGAATTTCCTTTGATTGATGGCAACTAAACCCGTATTTCCTCTTCCACAGCCAACAGTGCCACCAGCAGTGCTAGCGGCAGCAACAGCAACCTGTCCGGCTCGACATCCGCGTCCGCATCCGCAGCCACATCGCCCACATCGTCGGGAAATGCGGTTGGAGGCATTCTCTCCGGTGCCCCAAAATCGCCACCTGGCCTGAGCAGCAGCACCCCCATCACGGTGCGATTTAATGCCAACGAGGAGTCCCTGGACGACATCCTGCAGTCCTTCCATCACAACAAGCACAGTCCAAGTGGCGGAGCGAGTGGCGGCGGCGATGCCTCGCCCACCTCGAATCTCCTGGGGATGAAGAACAACGGGCTGGGACTCAACACCGGCCTGGTCGTGGGCGCCTGCGACTCCCTCTCCAGCAGCCCCTCGCAGCCCCAGATGCAGGGCGGATCCGCCTCCCTCTTCGGCGTAAGTTCTAGGACTAAAAGTCTATAACAAGATGGCACAAAGTATCAGAAACTACCTTTAAAGGCTTTGTTTTTGGGATATTTTCCAATTAGATTTGCTTTTACTTTAACATTCTTGCTCCCAACTCAATAGAACTAATCCAATTTGGGGCTACGAGGTCTTTTCCAACCCAAAATTCCAAAGTCGAAATACTTAAAAAAAGCACTACAGATTTGAAGCCGATCGATTTTTAACAAAACCGTAACAGATTTATATGACTTCGCTTTTTACATCTATTTTTTTTTAGTCATATCTAAAAATATCTTAAGTCTTTGTCATGAAGTTAGCTAATTATTTGCGGTGACTTGAATTATTACGCCTTAAAAATAGTAAGAAAAGATTTAAAGCATACTAAAAACATTTTGTATCAAATACTATTTTTTAAACAGGTAGACATTGTATGAAGCGAATATCTTAGGATCTGTTTAGTTTGGATTTTTAACTATAACCACGGAATTTTTTTTCGTATTTATTCGGAACTTTTTAGCTAACTTTTCATGTCACATTACAACCCATTTAGAATCCATCGTAATCTAGTACGCTTGGCAGTGAACTCGATACTTTGTTTACTTTCCATTCTTCCGCGCCTTCCCGCCTCTTATCTTTTATCAAAACAGGCCGCCACAAATTATGATTCATTTTCGTCGCAATTAAACATAAATTGTACAGAACGCGCCGCATTCGTCCGCTGATCGTCGGTGAATCGGTGGGTTGGTGGGTTGGTCGGTCGCCAATTAGCATTCGCCTGGCCAAATTAGTGGAACACTTATCTTTTGATTTCTGTGTAGTTTCACTTTTTAGCAACCCGATTTGGGTTTCGGATGCCAGCGATCGTCGCGTGTGTGTTTGTCATTCAAATTGTGGCTATTTCGGTGGATCGGGGCGGCATAAAGTATGTGACCGTTGCCGCAAACACAGAACACTTGCCAAAATTTGCAACAGATGTGCCGCTGGCGATTGCAAAACACATTTGGCACTATTACTCACTATTGCAAAATGTTCTTCTCTTTTCATCTTTTCATCCAATGACGACGACTGCTACTATAATGACTTTTGTAATGATGATGATCACAGAACGACGAAGTAACTCTGCGCAATAATTTCATGCAAGCCGGTGGCTTTTTCAATCGCAAAAGGTGAGTGCCAAATTGTATACATAACTTGTAAATTTAGGCACACTTTTCTGGGGGGAATGATGTGTGTGTGTACACTAACAGTGAGTGTGTAGTTGAAAAAATAAGTTGTAACATAATTGTTGTTGTTGTTGTTGCTACATATGCGTCATGCCAGTTAAAACATACCCCACATACGATATATAAGCATAGTTAAACCCACACAACCCATCGGAAATGCATGCATTCAACCCATTTGTATAGTGACTCACTGAGCTTAATGTTCGCCTTGAAAGCTGAGCTTGAAGTGTTCCACGAGCCATTCCTCGGGGTACTTTTCTTATAAGGGTCTTCCCATTTCGAACTATAAGATTCTTTTTCAGAAAAATTTTGTTTTGAGATTCTTTTTAATTGTATTTTGACTATAAACTATGGTTAAAGTGCCATAAAAGCAAAAGTAACAGGTTTTTGTTATATAATTATTATCATAATGATAAATATTATAGTTATAGAGGTTGTAATTTATTCCTTTTTATAACTATGCTTCAGAAGAAAATTAAAATACTTTGCGGTTAAATCTCCCATAGAGCTCCGTTTTAAAAGCTCACACCTATTTTCTAAAATGATTTAATAGTTTTAATTGAGCCTGAAATTCGTCATCTGCTGTGCAGTATGATCTGATTTTTAAGATCTGTTTTTTTTTGTAAAATCCTAAAAATTAAATTGTTTGACTTATAGGGCGATTTTTCAACCCTGAAATTCATTTCCCATGAAAAATTAAAGTTTTAATTTTTTTCTGGCCAGGGGTTCGTTGACCGTTGACCCTACAACAAATTACTTGGCTGCAGTTTTGTGACTTTGATTTTGTTTATATGTATATTTGCATACGTATATCCTGCGCCACTTGTGCATTTTTAATGCACTCCGGCTGCAGCCGCCTGCCAATGGCCGTAAACTTGCCCGTCCGACGGTCTACGCTTTTGTTGCATTTGTTGCTTTTGTCACCAACTGCATTTGGTGTTGTTGCTGTTTGGAGCATCTGTGGAGTGCACTAGCTAAAGGATCTGAGTCAGCCGCGGTGGTGGGTGCTTTGTTTATGCTGCCTTGCAACATGCAACATATATATGTATGTATATAGCCTATGCCCGTCTGCAACTTTCAGCTCAAGTGCCGCCCCGTCTGGCCAAGTGGGCGGTGGGTTACAAGGAGGTGGGTGGGTTGGGTTTGTCGTCAACCGGGACATCAACATCACCGAGCACCACGTTCCGCTCAAGTTTTGTTATTTGTCTGCTCTCCATTGCCATTTGCGGCTTTCCCCCCCCCTCGTTTTTCTCTCTCAGGTTTTAAATATTAAAAAAGCAAGTCTAGCTGGGATTTTGCTACCTGAGAAGAAGCTATTGCTATTGCTATTGCCACATGCCTCCCATTCCCCCATTTGACGTCATTGCGCCTGATTCGCTTTATTGATTTTCGTGAGCTGATATCGTATGCATACACGTCGGTAGTACTATACTATGTATATGGGGGTCTTAAAGAGCATTTGCCTGTCCGCTTTTCAATTTGGCCATCAATCAGTCTTGACTATTTTGTGTCGCCTCGTTTTCGTTTTCGCAGCACTCTGTATTCATTTCCGTTTGCCTTTTTAATTAAGTTTCCGAGGGCTAATTGCATTTTATAATTGCATTTTTCAACACTGCCTCGGTGTCGTTATCATCGCCCAGCCCCTTGTGCCGATGATGATGTTGCTCTTGTTACGCGTGCCCTTATCATTTGGTTTCCAGACTGCCACCACCACTCAGCTAACCACCCACCTCACCAAACCACCCACCATGTTGTTGCTGTTTTCTTTTTTTATCTATTTACACTTGTACACGTTTCTACATGTTTGTTATACACACATTTCATCATCATCAGAAGCAGCAGCAGCGGCGGCAACATCATCTGCCACAGCAGCAACATCAAGACACAGCGGCAACATCGGGCTGTAGGAGCCACCCTAAACCACCCACTACATCGCCCACTGCATTTTCCCAACCCCTCAAGTAATCCCCACCCCCCAGTAACGCAAGTTGTCTCGTCGGCGACGTTTTAAATTAAAAATTTCCATGCAATTTCATGTCTCGGTGGCCTTACAGTTGGGCATGCACTGCATTTGGTCCAATCAATTAGCATGAACGTGTCGAAAGCAACAACATTCACATACACAAATATTGGCCAACAGCAGCAGCAACAGCAACAGCAACAACAAACATAAACGTAACGAATTGATACACATTCGAACTAGTTTAGTTTTCTATTAGCATACATGTGTATTAACCCCTTGCCGCCCACTGTGCCGCGCGACTTTTTTTGTTTGATTTATTTCTTTATTTGATTTCTTGAGAAAAAGTTATCCCTTACGGTTTTCGTTTGCTTTATCTGGGCAAATTTTTGACTGCCCCGAAAATTTTCTTGTGCTATGAAAAAAAAGTGTTGGATTTTCCCTTTCGTAATGAAAATAATCAAAATATTTAAAGGATACATAAATAAAGCTCTCGATCCTGCGCGGGCACAGTGCTAAAACCGAACTAACTAATCCACAAAATATATATACTCAACTGCTGTGCCTATATAACTGCGCCTCTTCCAAAAGATAAAAAGCTAAACCTTCGCCAAAACAAAAATAAACCACAAAAAGCGCCAGCGTAACTTGAAATTTTCATTTTAATTGGATGTGTCGCCAAAGAACCAAGCCACCACAAAAAAATAAACCACCAAAAACAATACTCGCTCCAACACCACCACCACCACCACCAAATGCCACCCACACCATTTACCACAGCAACAGCAATCCTACACCACAACCGCCAACAACAACAACAAATATCGAGAAAATGATATATATAACATATAAAACCAAAGAAACGTCGAGCATATAAAGTTTAATTAAAAAGGAGCAATTTAGGATCTGAAAAGATTTAGCTAGTTCGGAGGGTTCGGGAATTTTCAAAATAGAAATGAGGATATTAGCTAAAAAGTATCATATAAAAATATTAGGGAGTAATATCCTTTTTCTATAAATAACACAACTAATTTTTGATATAAAAAAAATTCACATTTTGATAACCATTATATGTACGCTGAAAATATTAAAATAAAAATTCGTTAGGTTTTCCGAACGCAGTATTTTAGAGTTTTCTGTCATGGAAAAATTCTCGTTTAGTACGTAAAGTAGGCTTGTTGAATAATGTAATGTAGTATTGCTGATCTGTCGTCGGGTCACATAAATTGAAATCATTTCTAGTTCACATTTCGTCAAAACGTTTTCTCAAAATTTTCGTGTGTGAATGTGAGTGTTCTCGGTGATTATGTATAACAAGTTTGTTAATTTTATGTAAGTTTTCACGACAATTTCACATATCCCGTAAAATAATTTATTAGTTTTTCAAATGTTTTGTTTGCAATATTTTTCATTTTCGATCGCCGGGCGGCAATGGGTTAAGCGTACACCAAACTAATTGCATTATGTACCTAGACTTTAACCGAATCCGAAGCAAATCCTTGAACAAATTGCTCCTTTTTCATAATGCAAAAAGTATACAGACCTGAATAAATCAGAATATCACAATCATCCACCAAAAATTGCCAATGTTGTAAAAGCCTCTTCATCTTGTTGTCCCTTCTTCCTGCAGTTGCGGCGGCCTGCCGAATCTCAATCTCAACAAGCCGCCCCAGCTCCACCAGCAGCAGCAGCAGCAGCAGCAGCAACAGCAGCCGCATCAGCAGCATAATCAACAGCAGCAACATCAGCAGCAGCAGCAGCAGCAGCATCAACAGCACCAGCAACACCAGCAGCAACATCAGCAGCTGCAGCAGCAACTTTCGCCGAATCTGAGTGCCCTGCACCATCATCATCATCAGCAGCAGCAGCAGCAGCAACTCCGTGAAGGCGGTGGATCACATAGCCCCTCCTCTCCGGGCGGCGGAGGATCGCCGTACAACGGCTCCCAGGCGGGCTGCAGCAGTGGTGGCATCTCGCCCATTCCTCCCCAGATGTCGGGCGTGTCGCCCAAGTACCGTCGCAGCATATCCTTCCCCATCAAGGGCAATTCTCCGACAGCTCTCTATGGCAATCCGCACATGGATGGCATGGGCAGTGGTGGTCACATGAACATACCTACCCTGTCGATTGGAAATGGTGGTGGTGTTGGTGGAGGAGGTCCCGGTGGCATGGTCTCGGCAGGAGCAACCGGCGGCGGAGATGCCCCCTATTTGGGAAGCAACAGCTATGGCAACATGATGGCCTCCAACGGGCAGATGCACCACGGCGGCATGGACAACTCACTGAGCGAGTATATGCGCAACATGTCGCTGGGCGGAAATGGTGGTAATGGAGATGGCGGCAACAGCATGTCCCTGTTGCAGGACAGGATGCGTGTGATGGGCGGTCCAAAGCATCTGAGCGAAGCAGATGCCATGGCCATTGCAGCAAGCGGAAATGATCCATCCGTCTACTTGAATGCCCTCAAGATGGGCTCACCATCGCGTCTCTCGCCCCACTCGCCGCATTCACCCATCCAGGGTGGTAATGGAGGAAATGTCGGCGATGGCACGGCCCGATTCTCCCGGAAGGTATTCGTTGGTGGCCTGCCACCGGACATCGATGAGGACGAGATCACCACCTCGTTTCGCCGCTTCGGGCCACTGGTCGTCGATTGGCCACACAAGGCGGAGTCCAAGTCGTATTTCCCGCCCAAGGGCTATGCCTTCCTGCTGTTCCAGGACGAGAGCAGCGTGCAGCAGTTGATAGACTCGTGCATCACCGATGAGGACAAGCTTTATTTGTGTGTATCCTCGCCAACGATCAAGGATAAGGCTGTGCAGATTCGTCCTTGGCGTTTGGCCGATGCGGATTATGTGCTGGATGCTACCATGTCGCTGGATCCGCGCAAGACGGTGTTCGTGGGCGGAGTGCCACGTCCGCTGAAGGCCTTCGAGCTGGCCATGATCATGGATAGATTGTATGGCGGCGTGTGCTATGCCGGGATTGACACCGATCCGGAGCTTAAGTATCCCAAGGGTGCTGGCCGTGTGGCCTTCTCGAATCAGCAGAGCTACATTGCGGCCATCTCGGCCAGATTTGTGCAGCTGCAGCATGGCGACATTGACAAGCGGGTGGAGGTGAAGCCCTATGTTCTGGACGATCAGATGTGCGATGAGTGCGAGGGTCAGCGTTGCGGTGGCAAATTCGCCCCGTTCTTCTGCGCGAATGTGACCTGTCTGCAGTACTATTGCGAGCACTGCTGGGCCGTGATCCATTCGCGGCCCGGACGGGAGTACCACAAGCCGCTGGTCAAGGAGGGCGCCGACCGGCCGCGTGCGGTGCCCTTTCGCTGGTGTTAACGGCGGCGCTGGTAGGCCGCGCTGCACGACGAGAGACGCCAACAGAGGGAGCAACGACACCGGTTGTTGAACGCAGCGCTGGCAGTGCCCAGAATCATCACGGAGGCAGGAGGATCGGGAGGAGCAGTTGGAGAAGCAGTTGGAGAAGTAGGAGCCGCCGGCGGAGAAGCAGCAGCGGATCGACGGCGAAGAATCTAGTAAATTATCATTAGAGACAACCCACAAACACACACACACACCACACACACAAAAGACAATTGGCCCTGGGGGTGGGGAAATCAATCCCCAAAACCCAAATGGGCAAGGTGCAGCATATAGCATATAGCATATGGGGCTGGATGAAGGTGTCCCCTTGAACAGCCGCCAGAGTCTAGAATCGAGAAACGAAAGCCCTCAGAAAGCAACATAGTTTTAGTCCTTATTTATATTCGGCAATCAGTTTATTGTTTTGCTCTTCTAGTTCTATATTTGTACGAAATTTTAGTTTTGTTTTTGAGTTCGATGCCTGCACAGTATTTTTTGTACTTTATTTTTATAACAGTTTTTTGTTTGTTAAGGGGGAATCCCAAGATGCCATATAATCTCATAAAAATACCACCATCGAAAGAAATGAACATGGAGGAACATTTACCTCCTCGTAGTCAGCCAAAATCCTCGCAAAGGGCCTATGAATTATTCCCCCTTACCCATTCTTTTTAACTAGCTAACGTAGGAGCCATCTTGTATGCCAATCGAGGCTAGTCCTAAAATTATCAGTGAGCTGCTATCCCTCTCTCGAAAGGCTTTTTGCTCGAGTGGGCAGGGGCTGTCCTTAAGTTCCTAAATTGTGACAAAATCAAAAATACATTGGTTTTTGTATTAAACCCTCCTCCCTAATTAGATCAATTTGTAAAATTCATACGAAAGACTTTCAAAAAGACAATATGCGGAATGTCAGACATTTTTAAGCGAGCAATTTCATACTATCTCGGTGAGAGATCAGTTAATCATATCATATCTATATACAGTTCATAATGTGGCTCATGAAACGCAACTACTGATAATCCATATATTTTTTGTTCCATTAAACGATAGTTAATATGGGCCTTAAACAATTCCAGATACTGCTATGCGGAGAAATCGTATATATTCTTTGTCCAATATATGCGATTGCTCTTCCAACACGCTGCTAATTCTTGCTAATTCATTACACTTCATTTAGGTATGTGAAAATCGTAAAAAGCTTGTATACATACTACACGAAACCATACACTCGATACACTCATACACAATACGTTTGCAAACTCCTTAGAAGTCCTGCCAAGAGGTGGCTTTCCTACGATTTTCACATGCCTTCCGTTTGGGTAATGCTTACGATTGGAAACTAGTTAAAGCGATAAATCGATGTTACTTTACACTAATCAAGTAGTTAAGTACCCACACTCTGCGAAAGGTTTTTTCTTTCCTAATATCGACGGCTCATTTTTAATTTTAATCTAGTCGACTCTCACACACACGTACGTACACAACCCACACCACATTTACACTGAAAGTTTACTTGCATTTGTTGCCATTTGGCTTAACAGAAAATAATAATAAAAAATATATATATAAATAATAATAATTAAAAATTAGAGAAACAGTCAAAATGCTTGTGTTCAGTATTATGATTTATTTATAATTTTCCACTGCAACGTGTTAAATGTCATAATTTGCCTTATTTATTTACCAATTGCTTTTCGTTATTTAATTTACGGCGTGTTGCTAGCTAAGGGACAGAGGGCTTATCTCCCGAAGATATAATAAAACGTATATATTAATGAAAATCTGTAATGTAAAAACAATTTTTATATTTGACATACATCTATTAACACTATGAATACTTGTATTAGACAACTTTTTATATAGAGACTTTTTGTAAAAACTTTTTTTTATTACTCTTATGATTATTCAGAAGATAGTTTAGTCCAAATAACTAAAGACAAAATGAGAAAACCAAAAATGCGAAGATAAATAGACATGCTAAAACATCTAATGGAAATTTAAATATATACAACTTATGTGCAATACTATTTCGTAAACGATTCAAGCGTATTATTAAATACCAAATATGTAAACAACTTAAAAAAGATATGTATCTGTACAAACATAAAGTATACAAGATAATTGCAATCGTATTACCACAAAGTAGTCAAATATTACCGATCCCCAATGAACCCCCAACTTTCAACTAATTGGCATGCATTTTTTGACATGCGAACGGGGCTTGAAGTTCGCGTTCGGTGCTCTCCCCTGAATCCTAACATACAAAAATCAAATGGAAGAATATCTAGACTTAGGGCAATACTTACGAAGAAAATTATCAAAATGTAAAACGAGCAAAACAATTTTGTAAATTATACGCGTTAAGGGACGAGACAAAATTTGCTACGGTGCATGCAAACAATACGATATTTTTTCTATACTACCAACAAAAGTACTAAAGATCTAATTTAAATTGATAAACCAAAAACGTGAATGGCCAAGTCGCATTGGACTTCTATGGTATATTATTAAAAGATAGTCAAATCTATTAGCAAATTTTTGCTCGCGCTTTCTTTACAAGACAACCAAAAAAAGCAAAACGAAATTCAAGTCATGCAATGTTGTAACTCAAGTTGATCGCGTGGCACTTTCAAAAAGAAAAACAAGTTTATAGCAATTTTTCTAGAATTTTTATATTACAATGAACTAATGGATATGTATCATATATATACTACATATATATTTTTAAAACTGCAAAACAATTTAATTAGAGGACTTGAAGCGTTCGTTTGTTTTCGTTTTAAAATTTTTTATTTTTAAATACTTACCGAAATAACGTGTATTAAAAGCGAAAGAATCTACACAAAACGAAAACCAACAAGCCCAATTAAATATTATATCAAATACAGCAGCCTGCTCTACGTAGTGTTAAACAATTTGTGCAAATATGTAAGCAAACGCGTTGTTCTAAAACTTTCAAAGTAATTAAATGCTAGTCTTTAAAAAGGCAAAATCTGTTACAAAGCAAACACGAAACGGAAACGGTAATCGGTTAGCGGTAAACGGCAATCGGTCAATGGCTATCGATAACTGTGCGTAATGATGGTGTTTTTTAAATGTAGTAAAGTATAATATTTTATAGATTTTTATACTTTTATATAACATATACTTTATACTTTACCTGTTTAACAAAAACTTGATGAAAATGTTGAAAAAAAAAACTTTAAATGTGCTATAAAAGAAGTAACTTATCAAACAAATATTTTACTATACCAAAAAAAGTTGATAGAGATGAAAACTCTTTACGGCAAACCGCTCAATGTTTTTGCTGCTAACGGCGTAGAAATCTGGAATCTTGTGTAGCGTGCTATATAATATTTATATCTATAAGCAATCAATTTTGTTTATATTGTTTTATTTTGTTCCCCGAGTATTCCAAAATGCGAAAACAATTAAGCAAAGACATTTAATTTTTATCCTGCTTCTGAGCTTGAATTACGGATAGAAGTCGGATTGACAATTTTAGTTTTATAGAGAATCTTGTTATAGATAAATGTTTATGTTGATTTTTATATGGATCCTGTTGTTATACCGATTATGACAATGAAAATTTGTATGCCTAATTCTTAAATATATTTTTGTATCTTTTGTAGTTGCTAGTAGTTTCCTGGTAGTTTTAAAAAAACCAACTCCGTTGAGACATTTTTATACTTTGTTTATTCTTTTTATACATATACATATTTTTAATAAAATATGACAAAAAAAAACAATATTTGATATATACACTTTATACAACAAAAAAGGAAAATGATGAAAAAAACGTTTTTGAAATTAATAAACGGACATAACGTAAATTGTGTTTTATTTATTTTTATATATATCTTGTATGTACTTTTTTATAACATTGTAAATAAATAAAACTTTTAACTTAGCTGAACCACAAAATATAACAAGAAATAATAAAAAACACAACTGTTAGTACATACAATTAAATACGATAAGAATGACTCTGAAAAGGAAAGTATTGAAATTCGAACTTATTACATACTTAAATATGTTAACTGAGCATCCAAGCAGCAAATTGGTCAATATGTGTTTTTTATACCAACCAAAAAAAAAAATAATAAAAACAATTGCATAATTATATGAAATTTACACGTAGTACAATTCAATAAAATTAAAACCTAAATAAGGGAATATTTTTGAAAACCCCAGATAAATGCTTCAAATAATTGCTAATGACGGATAAAAAAAACAAATAGAGAAATACAGAACCCTGCGTAGTGCATTATGCAAATATATAAGTCGCATTTTGATTTTGCTAGTGAAAACTCTGATAAAGTAAAATTTGCAACTAAGGTGGAAAATACTCTTCGTTTCGGGTTGGAAGCCTAACTGACAGTGTGGAGAGAGAAATTTGATTATTTTTTGAGTATTTTCATAGCACAATTTTTGTACAGTGTATGGTTTTGTAGCTAGCGAAAGAAAGTAAACCAAACGCGTTTTAAATAGAAAATTTTAGCCTCAACCACTTGAGCTCCGGAACGATGTGAAATCAATTTCAATTTTATGCTAATTGGATCGAAGCTTAGATCATCGTGAAAAATAGAATAAAATCAGCAAAAGACAAGGTTATTAATGAATATTAAAAACAACATTCGGTACCTTTTAAACATAATTAATGAATTTTATAAAACATCAAATTGATACTGAAAAATTGTAGCCTGTAAAGCGAGTGTTAGGCACCCGCACTTCCATTTTAATTTATCTTTGGTCGTGTGCGCTAAATACAGAGTGACATATACGCCTATACATATACTTACGTCTATATATATGTATATATACTATTTAGTACTTCGAATAAACTGAAATTGAGCGCCCTTACTAATGAATTCCTTTTAGCAAAATATTCAGAAAAAAAACAAAAACAAACCAAGCAAAGGCATATAATTTTTTAGCATTATACAAGTGAAAATATAACTGAAAAATAATATAAATAGTAAACCGGAAAACCAGTTGGCAGAAATGAAAACTATATAGTGAATCAAATAAATATATATGACACGTAATCTGTATGAAGCGTATAAAAACAAGAAACTAGCGAAATATTCCATATTTTATAGTAATTTTCAATAAACGTAATTTTTTAATTTTTACAAAATTAAAGTTGAAAAAAAATAAAAATCAAGAAAAATATTTGTAGTTTTCTAAAGCCCGAAAAATCAATCTGAAGGGATAACACTGATTAAACATAATAATTGTAAACCGTTTCGATTTTCATGCGTGTTTTTGCTCCAGATGTTGAAGCGTTTTCAATTTAATTACCAGGAAAAATGTTTAAACAAAAAATGTTACGAAAACCAAAACAGACCATAGATTAAACGTATGTAATAAATAAAATAAATAGAAATAAAAGTCGATAACGAAATACCAAAACTAATATATATATTAGACACATACGCAAAGTTCTCCCCAAAATAATAAAAAAATCTCCAAAAATTGAAACTGTAATAGCAAAACAAAATATCAGCAGTACTTCAATGCAATATTTCAAAGGAAAACAAACATGGATAACGAAATAAACAAAACCAAACCCTAATTCCAGCAAGTCAAATATAAAATAAATTAATATGAATAACAAATATGTAATCCCGTATTGAGGGAAATATACATATATAGGATTATATTATACACAAAATATATTTAAAACCAAAGTCGTTTTCTAAAGAGCCCAAAGCATTACACTGAACGAAAATTCGAGACTCGGCGTTTATATTCGACAAAATCAAATTGGAACTACACAAAACACCATACATACACACACTCTCAGTCACTGAGGCAAAAATGCAGGTTATGAAACAAGTAAATAAAACATAAATGGGAAAAAAACATATATCTTCATTCAAATAAATAAAATACTTTTTCTGGAATAATACACAATAAGCATTTTTATTTATTTGTATTAATATTTGGGTAAGGGAGAGTTGATGAACTATAAGCATTATTATTTAAATGTTAATAATACAATAACATCTAAAATACAAATAATAATTTATAATTTCTGTGTACTATTCTTCATTAAAGTTTTGTTTTTAACGAGGTTAAAATTTTAACCCATTTTCATGTTCGATTTTTTCGTAATTCCTATGGCAACCAAAAACTGCTCTTCTAGATATCATAACTCCATTTGACGGATCTCGATTTAGACGTGGGATACCTCTTTGAGTTTGTGGTTGAATTCTCTAATAGTTTACATTAAAATATTGCTTTTAGTGAAGGGTCAAAACCCATTTTCATGTTCGATTTTTCCGTAATTCCACTGGCTGTCAGAATGGGGACCCAAAACTGCACTTCTAGATTTCGAAATTTGAGTAATCTGATTCCGATTTCATCGTGGGATACCTCTATGAATTCGTAGTTGAATTCTCCAATAATCCACATTCGAATTATTATTTTTAAAGAGGGTCAAAATTGTAAGCCTTTTTCATGTTCGATTTTTCCGTAATTCCAATGGCTGTCAGAATGGGGACCCAAAACTGCACTTCTAGATTCCATAACTTGAGTAATTTGATTCCGATTTCGACGTGGGATACCTCTATGAATCTGTAGTCGAATTCTCTAATATTCCAGATTCAAATTATTATTTTAAACGAGTGTCAAAATTTCAATCCATTTTATATTTTTCCGTAATTCCTATGGCTTTTAGAGTGGGAACCCAAAACTGCACTTCTGGACTCCATAATTTGCGTTATTGGATCCCGATTTAGATGTGGGATGCCTCTATGAGTTTATGCTCTATTTCTTCAACATTAAAATATTTCTTTTTAACGAGGGTCAAACTTTTAACCCCTTAGACCACAGTTAGAAACTGTTTCTTAAACGCGGACAAAGTTCCGGAGAGGATGTTTAATTTTATATAATTTCGTAGCATACTTTTTGGGATAATGATTCACTCGCCCAGCTCAGTTTGGTTGATCAAAATTGACACGACAAACAATGGAATCTCGCAGAGTACATAATAAATTAATTACCAAAATCTCAAAATTTCAGATCTGGCAGCATTGAAGGTGTCTCGCCCACCTCCAGCGGTCCCAGTCTCATATCCGCATTGTCGGCTGCCAGCGCAGCAAGCGGAGGAGCAGGAGGAGGCGGTGGTGGCTCCGTGGGAGGGGCTGGGCCCGCTGGCGACAGCAGCAGTGGCGGTGGCACCTGGCGGCTGATCAAGGGCAAGGTTAGCCAAACCATCGAGGAGATCAAGTCCTCCAAACTGCCCCCAACGGCACCCATTCCAATTATAGTGGCCGACCCACCTTCAACAGGCTGGAGCAACGATCCCGATTCGGACACCGAGTGTCTCACCTTCAACACATCCATCAGCGAGGAGCTTCCCCTGGACCAGGAGCATAAGCAAAACTCTGATTCGGACGTGGAGGCGGAACTCCTCCAGCACGACAGCATCAGTTTGGGTAGTGTTGACATTGGAGCAACTGGATCCACAGGCGGCCACTCAGAGCGATCCCGTCTGCGTCGCGGTCTGGCCCACATCAGATCCAAGGTGAAGTCCAAGAACCAAGCGGCACCCGCCATGAACAAAAAAGATCTTAGTCCCAGTGGAGCCACAGTGCCACCAACATCGGTGCGAACAGGATTTCTACGTCGTCGCCAAGTGGTGGAGGCGGGCAGTGAGCCCTCCACCAGCCAGCAGGCGGAGATTGCCATCGTGAGTGGCAAGGTGAAGAAGCGTGGCATTCTGCTGGCCCGCAAGGATGTGGAGATCGAATCGGGCGTGGAGGTACTCGAGGATATGATTCCTTCAACTGCGCTGCGGAGCGATTCCACCAAGGAACCGGCTGAGAAACGGGGGGAAGATGATGCCGATGCCGGCGTTGATGCCGAGTCTCGAGCCGGTCTAACGCTTCCGGTGGCACCTGGCGTCAGTCCACTGGCATTTGGCAGCTCACTGGTTGGAAAGGAATCCCAGAGTTCAACACGTGACTCCCGGAGCGGGCACAGCTTCTTCTCCGGCCTGAGTGGGCTCAGTATTTCCCAGTGGCGGGAGAAACATCAGGGAGCCACGACATTCGCCATGCCAGTGCTGCTCTCCCTCTTCCTGATCCTTCTGATGATTCTGCCCGTGCCCGACTTTCTGCGAGGTGTCTTTGCCACCCTCTTGTTCTTCACCGTGATGGACTGTTGTGGCGGCCATCTGCGCGTGCTACTCGAGGATTTCCTGTTGACCACGCACCCGGAGCGAGTGGCCTTCGCCATTCCCAACTACAAGGTCATGCCCATTTGCGAGATTCCTGCTGTCGAGGAACACAAGACCATCAAGACATATGCTGGCTGGATGAACGAGCTAAATAGCTACGATCCCAATACCTTTTCATTTAGCCTCACGAGGGCGGTTTATGTGCGATTGGACGGATGCATCCTCAAGATGTCGGGCACAAACGCCAGGATTCCCAAGCGACGCATGTGGAACGAGCCACCCATTGATCGTCACAAGATCCTGTTCACGGATCATCGCTCCTATGATCTCAGAGACTGCCGCATAGAGCTGCTACCTTTGGGCCTGGCCAACAAGCGGTGGGTCATTGAGCTTAACACAATGTTATTATGGATTCTTATATGTATTATGTAATTTCAGTTTCTTTAATCGCAAGTATCCCATTCAACTGATCATCAAGAGCACCAGGGATGTACCCGAAGAGCAAAGCTCGGTGGAAAGCCAGTCGGATCAAACGGTCAAGCAGGATGCCAAGGAAGCCAAGCCTGCCTCCTCATCAGGAACCACACCACCTGGAGGAGAGGAGGAGAAGCTAGTGGACTTTGCTGGCACAGTGATGCAGGCAGATGTGAGTTCAATCCAAAGCTATATATAATAATGCCCAGAAATGTTTAACTGTTTCCTTTACCTACAGTTACAGCAGCTGCGAAACACAGTGAATCCGGACAAGGAGCTTAACGATATCACCGTGCCCTGCGGCGATGAGGTGCGACTGCTGCTCTTCTCCAGATGTGACCGGGAAAAGGAGGACTGGTATCGTCGCTTCACAGCCGCCAGCAAGGGCATGGTCCACGAACAAGATCTCCAGGTGCCCATGGCCCGATTCGTGGAGGATACTGATCTTCAGGCGGCAGCCGCCAGACAAGCTTTGCACCTGGTCACTGGGTCGACTAAAAGTGGAACGGGAGCTCTAAAGGTCTGTCTACCTTTAAATATCAAAGAATATACTCAAATCACTTGTTACTTTTTACAGTGGCAGACTGAAGATGAAATGTCCACCGGCAAGGCATATGATGAAACTGATCAGCAAACGCCTGATGGTCAATTCGAGCATGTGACCGAAGAGGATTTGTGTGAGACCCCCAAGGAGGATACCTTCGATGGCATGATCATGAGTGCTAATGTGGCCAGGAATTCTCCGGATTATGTCCGTTTCATGGCCGTTTACCAGGTATGCCTCGGGGTAACTCCTCTTCATTTGTAGACTTTTGTTTTTCATTTATTATTTGTTATTTCTTATTGGCTTTTGGTAGAAGGCTTGTAGCCAGAAAAATATCCCCGTTACCCGAAGTTCTGTCGGAACAATGAGTTCAATTGATCGCCCCAAAAGAAAAGTATGTTTTTATGGTTTTATTAGTGTCGTATTATTTTCGAGATCTCAGTTGAGTGGACAGGATGTTAAGATTTAATCTACTTACAGTCTCGTCGTGCCAAACGTCAGGAAGATGAGCTATGGAAGGGCATTGACCAGTCTCTATTCCTGGGTCCATCCGGCAGTATTGTGTGGGCCAATGTCCTCATGGGCCGCTGTCTTTATAGCTGGCTACACGATGACATGCTGCACGAGAAGATGAAGGAGGTTTTGCAGAAGAAACTGAACTCTATTAAGGTGAGTCTTGGTTTCAGTGGATTAAACTATCTACCGGTAACCACACTTCTGTTATAGCTTCCCAGTTTCATGGAGGAGGTTATTATCACAAATATCTTCATGGGTCAGTCCCCGTTACTCTGTCATCGCGTCTCCCAGCCGATGCTGGACGAGCGCGGCCTGTGGGTGGATGCGGATGTGACCTACGAGGGATTGGCCCACATAACTGTGACCACCAAGCTGAATTTGTTGCGCATACGCAGCAAGACGAAGTCACCGATGAGCACAGAAAATGTGCCCACCACCTCGATGGCGGCAGAGCAAACTCAGGATTTGCGCAGCAATTTAGATGCAAACTCGGAGAATGTCATCTACGACAGCGATGCCGAAAGCTCGGGTGGTTCCTCCACTGAGTCCGAGAGCCCACCGCCGGGTAATGCCCAAGAGAATCCAGCCGGCACAGAGTAAGTATAGAGTCTAGCTGAGAAATCCTGTTATAATCTCTAGAAATCTTTAGAGCAATGGGATTGTTAAAGAGATTCTTAATATTTGAATAGAATTATTACATACTTACTTATTTTATTTGTATCCCATCAGATTCTTTCAGAATTCTCCCGGCAATGCGCGGCGCATTTTCAAGATTGTCGATCGTATAGCCGCCTCCAATCTATTTCAATATGCCACCGAATTGCCGTATGTGCAACGGGCCATGGAGAACATGAACGCGAATATCACCCTGCGCGTAGATCTCAAGGGTTTGGTGGCCCGTGGAACCCTGAATGTACCACCGCCACCCTCCGATCGGGTGTGGGTTAGCTTCCGTGGGCCGCCACGCCTCTGGATATCCACCAAGCCCCAAGTGGGCGACAAATCCGTCGACTGGTCCATCGTGACCAATGTCATCGAGAGCAAGCTGTGCGAGGCTGTCAATAAGTTTCTGGTCTATCCGAATATGGTAGACTTCTCTATACCATTCCTCAGCAATCCCAACTTCGATGAGGAGCCAGCGAGTGCAGCCAACTAAATACCAAAATTATGAAGGAACAGGCAGGGAATCAAGGAATGAGATACAATTTATATCCGATGAATTTAACACAAAGTGTGAGCGAGATTTTTAACGTTAATTTTTTTTAGTTTTGAGATAATCTTCAAGCTTAGCTTAGATCTGCGATCTCCAGTTCCGATTTCTACTTATACTTAACCGCTAATAGTGATGAGTAAAGGGACGACCGATTCCAAATGACAAGTTACGAAACGCTTATTTTCATCACATTCTGTTTACACTTCAAAACAATCCCAATCTTAGCTACAATAGTTTACACTTATATCAAGGAAGGCTATAAAGATGGAAATAGCATATTGAATATGCTGCAACAGCCGCTCTGTGAGGTCATCACGACAAGTATTCCAATAACATAATGCAGGCATATAGCTCTGCAACTTATCCACTATTCTATACGAACAACTACAATATACACACCTATATATATTTATATACTCCCAGTAGCATAGACTTAGAATGCGTGTGAATTTTAAATAAGAAAGTCGAATTTTATTTGCGATATACCGTCTTCTCATCGATCGTCAACCATCAAACATATGTACTTAAAGCGTCTCAACTATTCAAAATACGCTACTAAAACGTGAGCGAACGGAAATGGATCCGTATATTTTGCCAAATAAGAACAAACTATTCCCTTGGGTTCCAATTTATACAACAACTAAGAAATATCATTTACACGGTTGTTTTCCAGGCTACACAACTAAGTAAATCATTTTAGCTGCATAATATACATATAAATATATATTTAAATGTTTTTCATAAATAAAAGATAGCAAATTGCTAGCACAAAATGGTGTTTTTATTATATTCAAAGATGGCGCCATTCAGTCTTGAGCTTTAAAGCTTTTTAACATTCTGTTAACCGATTTTCCCTGGCGGACTTATGAGTACCATACAAAGCTTGCTGCTACAAAAACCGGAAGAGCGGTCTTGAGTAAATTTTAAAAATGTGAATCAATGGGTCCTAATATACGTACCAAATGAAACACTTTCCAAGTTGATTTAATTTTTCTTTATTTTAATTACTTTTTCATTCACGTTCAGAAATGTACATCTTTAAATGGGGTTTTTGCTTCGCGTTCTTGGGGAATTTATCGTTTTTGTGTGTTTTTGTTTAATGCTTTTATGCGTTCGATTTACGACTGTTCATTGCGCTGTTTCCAAAAAGTACATTAAGTAAACTACAGACATACGTGTATATAATATGCATTAATAATAGTTATATATGTATATATAGAATTCAAAAATGTACAACATTCATTTTTAACAAAAGAGCCGGGACACGACGTCTCTTGCCCCGGCATGTGTAGTTAAAAACTCGAAGATAGCCATAGCAAAAACAACTAAAGTTACAACTTATGGTTAGAGACTTACCAACTAATACACATACTAGTACAATGTCAATGCCATTTCATTTTTGTTTTATGTTTTTATCTTTTTCAATCGATTCTTGTATATATGCATGCTTGTATTTTAATGGGCGTAATGCTTCCTGCGGCATCCAAACTCATGCCTCGTTAAAAGTTATCTTTCAAAATTGATTTCATGGTTCGCTCAATCTCAAAATATTCGCGTGTCGTCTTTCGCCTTAATTTTATGTGGTTTCTGTGATGTTTTTGAGTGGTTTTTTCGAATGCCTGATTGCATAACAAAATCATAATAGACTAAGAAAAATAGTTACAATATTACGCATATCGTAGTTTACTACTTAACAACTAAAACTGCTATCAAAACAGATTTACAAATAAATATTCCAAGTGTGAGTTTCATTCGTAAAACCTTCCCCGATCTTATTGCTGGCAAAACATTGAGCAACTTTTCGTGTAAGATATTGTTGAATATTATCGGTAAATGGATTATGCTGGCTATGATCTTAGCTTATTGTTAGAGTAGAGCTGTATTAAACCGTGTGTAAGTGTCTGTCCCGTTCCATGCGGCAAATGCATTATTTATTTTGTTTCCATTGAGCACGTCGCGGTGTTCGGTAGGGCGTTGATTTATCATTTCTTTTTATTTTTTTGTTTGGGGGAGTTCTAGGAGGGATCGTCGCTCTTCACTGTCCTGCTGTTTTGGCTCGTTCCTACGTCTACTTTGCTAACTCTGAAAACTGTCACAACATCCGCTGTCCTCGTCATCGGGGATTTACAGGCGCATGTCGTTGTATTTGGCAAAGGCCTTGCACAGGGCAAAGGCCAGAATGATGAGGACCAGGTGCACAATGCCCACCGCAATGGCCACGATGATCAGTTCGCGTTGTCGAATCAGCCACTCGGTGAAGACCTCGTAGCAGCCCTATAAGTAAACCAAATTTTAGTTTGGATATCATATCTTTCTAGGTTCTTCTCCCCTTACCTTCTTGTAGAAACTGTTGCTGTCGCTGGGATTGGTTGTACAGTCCTCGTCGCGTGGCACCAGATTGGTCACATCCTTCAGGATGCAGCAGGCATCCGGAATGGTTCGGTTACCCTTGCCGCTCACCCACGCTGGCGAGGCCTCGAAGTCGCGGTAGTCGTTGATGCCACAGCAGCCAAAGTTGCCCATCAGCTGGTTCCACATCAGGGAGGTGGCATCCACATTCTCGCCCAGCGAGTAACTGGTGATGGTCGTCTGCAAGAAGTTTTTGCTCTCGGCCCGAACCTTGTCCTTGAAGAAGGCGCCCAGTCCGCCGGCAACGATCTCGGCCACCAGCAACAGGATCAAGAAGGTTCCATACTGCAAGGGCAGAAATACTTAATTAGTTTTGGATCAATTATACTTTTTTGATAAGAAACATTAATAGTATAATAATTTGTTGTTATAAAAATCCCAATTACTTATTTAAGTTCCTGTATACTTAGGATCTCTTTAAGAAAAACGTTTTATAAACCCTTTATATAAGAAAAACGTAATGTAGAAATTAAATCTAATGTATGGATATTAATATCATTATTTAAAATATTTTTAAATATTTGCCATTTTTATAATATGAATTAAACTAAAGCTAACTTATATATTATGACGCCTAAGCACATTTTCTAAGACCACGAAAATCGACTACCATTTACAAGCTTTAATATAACCCTCATATTTAAATATAAAGCCGTTCATTATTACATAATAAATGTATTCAATGATTTGTTGTTATGGTTGCTGGGTTTATTTATAATGCTGGCACGCGGTTGACCCAATTCGTCGGGCACTTTGTGAGCCGTGCAGAAAAATCTAGTCATCTGACCCTGAGCCAAATGTGCAGCATTTGTCGGCCTGCCCGCCGCTGGTTGTGAGTTTGGCCCAAACACACACTCGCTGAAATCCACATAGATACAGATATAGATACGCTGAAAATGGCGATTAGGGGGACGGGCGTTTGGGCGGATGGGCGGCTGAGGTCGCAGCATGCAGCACAAATGCTGAAGGTCATTTCTCGATGTTTTGTTGCATGTTTCGAAAAAGCTCTTGCGGCTTTTCATTCCACTATTCTACCTAAGTATCTATAGGATCTATAGGATGACATTTTGATTTTCATATCTTAGAAATGTTATCTTCTCACAGGTTTTCCAACGATAAAATCGAAAAAGGTTTTAGAAAAATCCACGTTAAAATTATTTTAAAATCAATTAAGGCTTTCGAAGTATATATTTTCTTTGTGATACAATTAAGAACAATATGCTTTCTGAAAATCATATATATTATATATAGTGCACATAAAAAAATAAATTAAAAAAAATCGATAGGATGACATTTTGATTTTCATATCTTAGAAATTTTATCTTCTCACAAGTTTTCCAACAAAAAAATCGAAAAGGGTGTTAGAATAATCCACGATGAAATTATTTTAAAATCAATTAAGGCTTTAGAAGTATATATTTTCTTTGTGATACAATTAAGAACAATATGCTTTCTGAAAATCATATATATTATATATAATGCACATAAAAAAATAAATTAAAAAAAATCTATGGGATGACATTTTGATTTTCATATCTTAGAAATGTTATCTTCTCACAAGTTTTCCAACGAAAAAATCGAAAAGGGCTTTAGAAAAATCCACGTTGAAATTATTTTAAAATCAATTAAGGCTTTCGAAGTATATATTTTCTTTGTGATACAATTAAGAACAATATGCTTTCTGAAAATCATATACATTATATATAATGCACATAAAAAAATAAATTTTAAAAAATCTATAGGATGACATTTTGATTTTCATATCTTAGAAATTTTATCTTCTCACAAGTTTTCCAACGAAAAAATCGAAAAGGGTTTTCGAATAATCCACGATGAAATTATTTTAAAATCAATTAAGGCTTTCGAAGTATATATTTTCTTTGTGATACAATTAATAACAATATGCTTTCTGAAAATCATATATATTTTACTATGATTGGCGTATGTATAAAGACGATATTTACAGAAAATGTTTAATAAACTATATTTTATATTGTGTTTGATATGTGATTTTTTTATTAATCTTTTATCAATTTTCCAGATACAGAGCTACACAATTTTTTTAACGTTTTTCTGAGTGCCTGGCTAATGTTGTCGCCGTCGTTGTCGTTGTGGTTGCTGCCCTGATCCGTTGCTCTGATATGCTCGGTTTTGGCTGGTTGTGTTGCGGCCGATACGCCTGGCAGCATTTCATTTCAGCCATCGTGGGCGTTGGTGGCCGCCCGCAAAAGTATCTGTCAAATACACATGCAAGCTCACCGAATTGCGGCCTATGGAGAGCAGCCTCACTTTGTTTGCATGCCAAGTGTAGCGATTTGAAAGCGTTTAGGTGCGCGAGTGCCTGCAGTCTTTTTACCTAAAATTACCGTCTAAAAAAATCAATGCTAAGACATGTTAGCCATGCCAAGAGCTTGAAATGGCCTTGGGATGCGTTAACCGAACGACCTTGGCTAATTTAAGTGCAAAACCCAAGAGGGTCGCATGCAGGTCGCGTGTTCGGCACCGCTGCGCATGCGCAGAGCCACCATCGCAAATTCCCCTGCCCCTTGTGACCAAGCTAAATTGAATTCCACCTGTTTGTCGCTGCAATTAAGCTGGCCAAGCCCTGAAATGTGGGCGCGTCCGGGGTAAATGATGCAGGTAAATGCGATAAAACAGTTTATTAATTACCGCAATCGCCCCGAGTGGCCACTCTCGACCGTAGAAAGTCCCTCGGGGCCGTCGCCGTCCCTTCTGGACACTTACAGCCAAATGTAAATTATCTTCTAGTCCAGAGAAATTACAATTCCACTCACACCCGGGCCAAGACCACAGAGACATGGCCAAGTGAAGGGCTTGTCATGAGGGCTGCCGTATAACCAATCGTTCAAACACGACTGTCTGTATCTATATATACGATATATATATGATAATTTACCTATAGCAAGACTCGGCTATGTACAACTTTCTCTCGAGTGCCTTCAATGGTTTTTCCAGCCAAGAGTCAAAGTCAAATGGAAATCCTCTTCAACGGCAAAGTTTTTCGGTGGAAAATGCAAACAAACGGCTGGCAATCGGCCAGCTCAAATCGAATCCCAGTCCCTGAGCAGTGAATCTTCGGTGTCTGTCTGTCAACCATTACAATATATCCGATGATGCAAGCTCGTAAAAATCTGATTGGACTGATTGACTGGGAGGGAAAATGTAAATTTGGCGACAATGCGTTTCGGTACTGTAAGGGAGGTACTCACTAATGAAAAACAAACAAGTTTTTCCTCAAGAAATCATTGTTATTTTAAATTGGTTTCTTGTTAACTTTACATTTGATCCACCTCTGGCTTTTAGTTTAAGTATAATTCGGTAAAAAGCTAGCATGTTTGATTACATTTTAATTGAACTGTTCTGTATTTGAAATTGTTAGTTAAGTGAAGTAGATGTTTAAATTAGTTTCTATAAACAAAAATTAATTTTATTATCCCAAGAAATAACTACAATTATTTTTAATTTAGCTCAATAGTGTGTGCACAATTGAAACATCAAAAGAAATTAATCGCAAGTCATAAACTCGGCAATGACTGAACTGAAAAACCTTGTCTTAATCATTAAAAAGCATTCTTGTTTATATTTTTATGGGCTCTTAAATTAGGTGCTTTGAATACCTATGGGACTTAAGGGATTTTAATATATGCCATTTTACTTATCATAACTTAAATGTATTTGACTTAATTATTGAATAAGCAAAGGCAACCCCAAAAACCTCTGAAATCCAGAGCATGTAAGTGATGTTTTTGTTTTGAAACGGACTGTCTCTGGGTCCGCACCTCTAACCCACATTCGATACATTCGATCTGTTCACTTACCGTCGACAGCAGACAGCGGGACTCGCGCATGGCCCCCAGATAGCCCAAGAAGCTCATGAAGAACATGACGGCTCCGATGACGAGGAGCACATAGGCCAGCTGCTCTATGGCCTGCGGCTGTGTAAATTGCTGCAATAAAAACAAAGCGAACAGAAACAAATGGTCAGAAATGTGTGGGTAATTGCAGATGATGTCTGCCCTGCGTATACGTAATTAAACTTTGAACTGGCCAAAAATTGTCTTCTTCCTCAATCATGTAATTGAATTATACGCATATTTTCTCCAGTTGTCGCAGGCAAATTTAAAGATCTAAGATAAATGTTTTTAAGCTACTACAACTACACTCTGCAAGTTCATTGACCAACCCCTGGCATATTTCAACACATATAGTTCCTGCTAAAGCTTCTCAATTAGTTTCTGCATGTTTATCCTAGGTGACCCCACAATTAGTCCCCGTGTGGACATGCACTTTTCATTGGTTTTTCCGAAGCGAAAAACCCTTTTCGCTCAGTCAGATAGAACATTGTATAGGGGGTTCCATACAAACTTTAGTTAACGCTGAACATGCAACTTTTGATGGAATTTGTCATAGTTTTAGGTTAGTTGATAAAAGTTTATTTGTGTGAATTAGCTTAAAGTCCCCTTTGAGAGTGGGTGGTTCCGCTTTAAATCACGATTTGTACACTCTAGAAAGTTAGGGGAAAGGTACTGTGAATAAGATATAAGTGTTTTTATAATTTAAAACCTATTTTGGTCGTGTTTTTGGTATTTTAGTCTTAAAATATTCTAGGCATGAACCATTATTTGCTTGCTTTTTTAAATTCGTTATTGATTTTGGAACCCATTTTTGATTTGATACCCTTAAATATCTTTAAAATTCCAAGAAAAACTGGTTAAATCTTAAAGTTCCGCCTTTAAAGCTCTCTAAATTACTAGATTCTACTACTATCAATTCCATTGTATTTTTTAGTGCCTTTTATAGAGTGGGACGTCTATTATTTCAACCCAATTACACAGTGGCATTAAAAACCTTCCCCTATGGTTAGACAGTGTGTCAACACAATGCATCGTGCAGTTTGATTAGCTTTTTTGTTCCTCACTCTGGCCATTTCCCCCGAACTACATTCATGCTTACAATATAATTATATTTTGTTTAATAATCATAGTTCCAGTGCCCGCGATTATTGGGGAACACCTGCACGTGAGGTTGATCTACATTTCGGGGTTGATTTACTACGAGTTCGATATGTGAATTACACACTTCGATGGGTTGCGTATAAATTGCGTTATAATTGGAATGGTGGAATGCAGCGGTTTCTTGGGGCTTTCGAAGGGGGTGTTTCCGCGGCAACACTTTCACCCGGAGTTGGGCGGGATTGGTGTTGGTATAGGGGATTTTGGATACCCCTTGGTCTTACCTCAATGCGCTCGCTCTCGACCAACTTGAGGAGAGCAATCAGCGAGTGCTTGTCCACGGCCAGCCATAGTCCGATGCCGAATATAATTGTGCCTAGCACCTGCAGAAGACGATAAAAAAATTCATAAATATCTGTGTGTACAGGTAGCGCTTACTTGTGTGTTTACAGTGAAACATAAGGCATAAAACACAAAAACACAATTCCCCCCGCTGGACATGCAAACGCAGTTTAATGATTGTTATTATTATGACGTTGCCTGCCCAAGTTGATTGCATTCGAAAATGCCGATGATGAGGTTTGGCAATCAAGATGATGAGGATTACGATGATGATGATGATGATATGACGGCTGAAAGTCAATGAACCGTCGAGCCGCCGAGCTGAAAATGCGGGAAAAAGCCGAAGCACCAGCGCATGCGCATGCGCAGAGATTTGCTTGATTGAGTTGCAATGGAATTTGATGGGATGGTATGGGATGACATGAGTGAACGCACCCATCGCCAAAAGATATATCTTTTAACCATATGCACCCGGCGCATAAATCACAGCTATAGCCATAGTGTTACTTCATGTACTTACGAAAAATATAAAATTGAATATGCAAAGCAAATACTTTGCACACCAGACTCCGCAGTCGAAGACCATTTTCGTTGTTTTCGAAATCTTGGGGCTGTTTTCCTCCACGGAGCTCTCTCAACTGCAATGACAAAGAGAAATTCCACGTTTTAGCACTGTGCGGCGAGTGAGGTTTCTAATTGAATTAAAATATTTTTACTTAATTTACTTAATTTAATGTTAAGTGCCACACACTTCGTTGGACAGAGCAAACAAAAAAAAAGAAAGTGTCACAAAAAAACGAGCGGCATAATAACGAAATTACCAAGAAATGTAAACAAACAAGAAAAGTATTTCTAGCCAGGCTGCATTTCTTATCGACCATGTTTGTACGTGCCGCGTGCCTAACAAATTAACATGTAAAGTTGTCCGTTAAAAATTTGAGAATGCCTTCAGCAGGAAATATTCCACATAAAAAGAAAGCCCAATTTGGAATACCTTGAAATGTGTATTCCAGAACAACAAGAACCGAACTACTTTTACCAAAATTGATAAATTCATAAATTTGTAGTTATTACAAAATTTTATAGACATGATCATACTCTCACTTTGCAAAAAAAAATCATTGTTTTAGTTTCTAAATAAATGTTGCTTGATCATTTAAACCAATTCCTTAAAAAGTCGTAAATGCTTTTAAAATCTAAATTAATTGCGGTGTTAGTGGATGCTCAAAACATCGCCTGTCGTTATCAGATTCAGAGATATGGTAATTCCAAGAGCAACTAAAAAATTGTTCAAGTAAATTACAAGCTTTCGTTCATTCATTAGTTCATTGAGTCGGCGGGAATCTCAATTCCCAGCATCTCGTTCCACGTTAACTTTCTCATTAGCAGTAGAACAGCTTCCCTGCTTTCCCGCTTTTACCCCCATATCATACCATCCCATCTTAGCACTTTTCTTTTCAGATGCTGCTGTTGCTGGCAGCTGGTTTTAGCCAAGTTCTCAGCTGTACATGTGTGCGTAGTTATTTGGGTAAATATATATGTTGGTATGTAGATATATACACACAAACAATGTCACGAGCTATTGAAGTTGGAAAAGTAGAGCACTCGGCAGCGGAGCTAAGCCCTCAGTTTCTCAGTCTCTGGGTTTTCGAGTTTCGATGCTGTTCTGTTGCCAAGTCGCGGCGACGGGCAAACATTTTCCTTGCCAACAATTTTGTTCTCATTCTATTGCTGGTCCCTTTGAGCCCGGTAAAAGCTGTGATTCCCACCCCCTTCCCCCGTTGCACCCCTAATGATGTTTTGGCCGAAATGTAATTGTGTTCGCACACCACACAACCGCGGTCAAAAAAATAGCACTTAAGATGTCAATTTACTGGTTAAGCAGGGTAAACAAAGTTTATAAAGGCAACGTTAACCGCATTAGACTATAAAATTAATAAAGAGATTACTGCCCTTGTCAAAATATAGTAAATTAAACGGTTTTCAGTTATGTTCCGTAGAATATTAATTATTAATTTTTACTATATCGAGCATGTTATAAAATGGCCAGTATTGTATGACTGTTATTTTTTAGGACTTCGTCAATATTGAAGATAAGCCTATTAATATTTAAGATTTTATTTTTCAAACTCAATTAATTTTAAAAGTTTATTAAAATACGTATTTTAAAGTAAACACGATAAAATATTTTTAAACACAGATGAAGTATTTAGTGCGAACGGTTTTGTTTATAAAATACATAAAAATATTTACTTGAAATTAATGCTATTATTTCAACCTTAGGTTTTAACCCACTGAGGTACTGAGTGCATGAAGTACTTGAATGCAAAACGCTCTAGGGGCCCACATTTACATACACACATAAGCCGAGTTTATGTGGGCACCACATTCCCTACTTTTTCCTTTTCATTCCCCTCAAAACCCTTCAACTCGACAAAAGTTTATCAAATTTTTAATTGCTTTTCCATTGTTTTAGACATAGTACAACGTTATGGCTTTAAATTAGTTTAAATTTTCTGCTGATAGCGCATGCAAATGACTGCCTAACGGATGTGCATAGAGTGCTTAATGGTTGTGACATTGAATTTATAATGTAGGCTTAGTCGAAAACACCGTATTGTTTACGAATATTGACGCTAAAGTCATTTGTTTGCCAGAGGTTTAAAGTGAGAGATGTCGTATTATAAAAATGTATTTTTATATGCACTCTAATTTGAATATTATCCCAGGGGATTTCGATTTGCATAAAGCAAAACCGGCTGGCTTGATAACAAAGCAAAGACAAAGCTTAAAAAAATGCTATAATAAAGAAATAAATATCTATTCTGTAAGCAAAAGCTGTACATTCTCATCTTTAAAATCAAAATTTAATTACATTAATTTAACGAATATTTACGATACGTTTTTTCAACTCTTTTACAGCTTTGATTCTGATTTTATCTGACAACGATTCAACCTTTGCCCTTATCTTTTCATTAATGCTGCAGTTCGACTCTAAGCTTTAATTAATTCTCTGTCTGAGTGGAAAAGCGGAAAAGCTTCCAGCAGCCACCCACTAAGCCGCCACTGCTGGTTTCTCGTTTCCATGAGCCCATATAAAATTCAAAAGCTTGCCATTAGCCCAAACACACACTCTTGCCCGGCTACATGGCTAACACACACACGTGCAGGGGACCAAATCTTGTAATTAACTTTCAAGTAGCCCATGCAAAATATTGGCAAAAATTCAGCAAGCTCAGCATCAGCATTTCATCTAACTCAAATATTAAGTCTCGAGATCTACTTATACACATGTGTACGCAGCAAACTCAAATATCTGATGAAGAAAATATCACATACTCATAAAACAAATATGAATTAGCTTTAATATTGTCAGAAGAAACGTCTAAGGAACTTATCTCTCTTTTTAAATTCATAAAAATACCTGTCTCACCATTTTTAGCTAGAATTTATATGAAATTAAATTATTGAAAATATTCTAACTAAAATCCAACTCATTTAAGATAGATACTATCAGGTAGGTAGAATTTCTTATAAATTAGATTATTGAATATATTCACATTAAAAGCCAGCCCACGAGTGTTTTATACAGGTAAAATAATATTTTTCCTTGTGGGCAGAGATCGATTTACATGTCGTTCAAAGCTTTTTCATATATGTATACCTATAGCAATAAATATAATACAAAATGGCAGAAAATCCACCAAATAAATTGCAAATTTATGGGCTTTGCAGCTGACTTGCATTCGGATTTTGATTCGGTCTTTGTTTATTATTTGCGTAATTAAATGCTTGCACATGCTCGTACAGCATTTTTTAACCGTAGAAAGTTTTGTTTCACCGGCTGCTGTGGAAGTGGTAGTCTAGGGAGCCCGACAGCTCTCCAAACAATGCACATTTTTTTCGGCATCGTGGCGGTGATTAAAGCATTTTCCATTGCAAAAAGGAAATTCGAGCGGGTCTCAATTGTGGGACTGGAAGTCATTTTCTTGTTGTGCCAACCGACTCTTTTTTCTTCTGCAGCAGGTCGACGTCAAAATGGGTTAAAGAAAGTCGTAACTTGTATTAATTAAAAAAAAGTTAAGGGGCACAACACAAAAAAAAAGTTGAGAGGAGGCAAGAGCTGCGCTTGAACCGAAAAGGCTGTCAAAACCTTTGGCCATAACTTTTCAAGCGTCGAGATAGATGTTATTTCCCCATTCCAATCCCAGTTGCCCTCTCACACAACCATGTGTGTGTATCCACACTTGTCACGTTCGCTGGCTTGCCAAGAATTTAGAAATTTTATTTATTGCCAATGCTTTCTGTTTCCCATTTTTCTCGCCTCTTCGATTCTGATTTGATTGGCTGGTCTCTGGAGATGGGAAAATGGGAAATGTGTATTGAGGGAAAACTCATCACGCTCGAAACCAAAAGTGCCACAGAACCGCAGAGCCACTTTTCTATCTGTCAAAGCGTGAGAAATTCTCTGTTCGCCGTTGCTCATCTTTATAGCTGCGGTTTCCCCCACCCAAAACTCCCCAGATGGGTAATTAAATTATGGAGTAATAAGCCTCAATTGGGTCACCGCACTCTCCAAACAGTACTTAAATGCAGGTGGGTGGCTCCGGCTGAGAAACACCCATCCACCCCTTCCCTCAAGATCTTAAGTATGCATATGAGAGTGGATTTCAAGTTGCCTGGTGTGTGGGAACTACTTAGTTTTAAATGGCTGAGCTAAGTGGCATTTTAATGCCTAAATCTGCCTGGGGTGCTTGATAAAATATGCTTGATCGGATAATAACATATTTAATTAAATCACTATTTAAGCACTCTATTAAGGATTTTAGGAATTCTTCATATTTCCAGTTTCTTATTTAAAGCTTAATATGTTATCAACTTATCAGATTATTATGGTGTTATAGTTTTCCGGAAGTACTTATATTTCAACAAGTTTTCCTTAATTAATTAATTTATTCAAAGCTTATACTTCAAAATATGTCATTTCGAGCTCAATAAATCATGATTATCAGCGATGGCAAACATTATACAAATGCAAACAAATCTAATTATATATAAGCAATTCCCCGAAATACACTAGACATTTAATTTTACAAAATAATAACAATTTTATTAAACATTTAACATTTAAATTAAAAATTAATGAGGCTAAATTGTTTCCTTTTATGTGGTCTTTCCTTTTTCCAATCGAACAATATGCAAATGTATTTATGATAACTAATGTCCCTTGCAAAAAAATGTATTTATTTATTTATTTTGTTGACCCAACCTTTTTTGCCTCGTTGATTGCTAAATATGTGTCCCCTATAAAAAAGGCTTTAAACCCGAACTTATCCAACTGGAATAAAATCCATTAATTGAGCAAAATATAGCGCAATATTGAAGCTCTTGTTTTTGCTTTTTATATTTTTCGCCGCCGCGCACGAGCCACACAATCAATTTATTTTTAAATTTCGCTTAATTAATGCAAATATAACGAAAAACAAGAAAAGCCGGGCAAATAACTTGGTTAGCCTTTGGAGCGGCAAATTTTGAAATCTACATAAAGGCACGGAGCCAGAATTTACAACAGGACCCAGGCCAATATTATACCTTGAAGTGGTTTAATTAAATGAGTCTCCTCACATAAGGCTAATTGAATGAGGTATAATTTGAGTTTTGTTAATTTCATTTTTCGCTCCAAAGAGTCATTCAACTCCGTCTGTTAGTTTTTCGTTAGTTTGCTTATATAATCACATGAAGTGCGTTAATTTGACATAATTAGTGGGCTCCGGCACGAGACGAAGTCAAAAACCCAGCCCCAGTCTGAGGTCTTCGAGTTGAAGAGTAGGCACCTTTGTCTGACTCCGGTCTTTTTTGTATTTTTAGGTCAATGGTCTTCGCTCCGGCGATGTTTGTTGCCATGTTTGCTGCCATTTGATGGCTTGCCAATTTAACACCTGACAGCTTCGTTTGGTTTGCTTTGGCCCATGTGCACTGGACCAAGCCGTGTGCCATAAGCGAGCGCAGATGCCAACGCCCCAATCCCAATTCCCCCGGCCACGCCCCCCGCCGCCCACTGCTGTTACGAGAGCAGTCACACTGGAAAAAAAACGTTTTCAAGTCGGTTTTGATGCTACCCCACTGAAGTCTATACCATCTATAAAAATTTAAGATCTGTGCATTTGTTAAATCGATTCTAGAATTTTGAACTTTGGACTTTTGCTTGTTGACATTTTACATTTTTAAGTTGTGACATTTTCTAAATATTTTTTAAAATTCGAACAACCCTTTCAAGTTTTTAAAAACCATTAAAAAATAAAGTAATATAACTAAATTACATATTGTTTAGGAGTGACAAAAGAATTGATAGGATTTCTTAGCTTTACAATAAATATTTAAAAATTAAATAAACATACATCTTTTTTTTTAAGTTATCATAAGTATTTAACGGTTACGTCGTAAATCATTTTCAGAATTAAGTAAAATACCAATTTAGATTAAACTTTGTAATCATTTACTCAAAATGGCCACCTTGATTTTTTTCACACTTTCTGCAAATTTATTTATATTTTTTCCACAGTGTAGATCTGGTAGCCAGGCCGGCGGGTTGTCACCAACGAACCAGCCAACGAACTAAAAGCCAACCGGCCACGAGAGACCCAGACAAGTCTGGCCATTTAGCAGAGTTATGCGATACATTTTTGCGAATTTATTTCTAGTTGGCTGAGGAAATTTTCAAAAGTTGTACTCTAGATTCGATTACGAAAGAGCGGTAGAAAGAGTTGATATGCAAAATGGCTTCGACAACTTTTCTGTGAAATAGGTAAAATGTCAAAACTTCAATTTGCTGAACGATTTTAATCAGAGAATGTCAAAAAATTGATGAACTTTGTACGTCATAATTTACTTTGGCAAAGATTTTTGAGTGAGATGCCTGATAGAATGCAAATTTTGTTAGACTTGCAGACTTCATTCAATATTTAAGATAAAAGAATTTATGATAGTGACATTCCATAAAAATGATTGGATAATATCTAACCAAAAAAGAAATTCTTCATTCATTTTTGATAACAAGATGAGAAATTTAAATTGTTGAAAGAATTTAATATCAAACATAGTAATTAGAGCTTTTTCTATTCTCAAAGTAAATTATTTGACCCACCCAAATTTTTTCGCTTATGCATCAAATTTTTGTCAAGAACGCGAGAAGTCGAATAACATTTCAGACACTGACCTACTTTAAGGTAAATATTAAACGGGGGGAATGTAGGAAAAATGAAACTATTTGGGGCCAATTACCATCGTTGTGGACAAAGAAAAGAAACTTTGCATATACATATATTTTTACTTAATTGAGTAAATCCACTCCAGTTCTTTATTAATTTTTTCTTTTTAATTATTCAGTTTCTTTTTTTTCGCTTTGAAAAGTGAAATGCTCAGAACCAGAATTCGTTCAATGTCTCTGGCTTTTTGGTTTATTATTGCTCATTGCTCCAGTTAAGCTGCAAGACGGGTAATGTACTATATCTGTATCTGTAGCTGTGACTGTACGAGTATCTGTATCTGTAGCTGTCAGTCTGAATTACAGAGCTTGAACGAGGTTGACACACTTACATTTATTTAGCCCATAATGAGCTGGCAAATGATTTGCCTTTGTCTGTGCCTAGCTGCCTCCTCCTCGCTGGTTTATTATTACTGGTTTTTTTTCACTTTTCATCAATAAAATAAACTGATGAAATGCTTTAAATCTTCTCTGTTTGCATAGCATAATGAGGCGTTTCGACAAAGATAAACAAAGGATGAAAGAGGCGGCAAAGTCAAATCAAAGTTGGAGGAAAACACAAAAGTTTGGAATAATAATGGGAGCCAAGTTATATAACCTATGCATATAAATCAGTTGGCAGGAATGGAAGACCTCAGATGGTTCTAATGGTCGTTTATTTGGGGAGATCTTGAAGCGGGAGAGCCTACATTTTGTTATTCTTAAATTGATTGTATATATTTCAAAATAAATTATGCAGTAATGTAAGTTAACTGATCATTAAAAATATTATAATGTATTCGTGTTGTTCCTTAGCTTTGTATTTTTATCAGATATATTTTCTTGTGGAGTATATTTAGAGTATATTATTATAAACTAAACAAGTTAAATAGTAGTCTCTGACTCTCGAATTTTTTTTATCAGACAATAATTAATATATTTAAGTATCTCCTAATTAATAAAAGCCCCATTTACAAGTATAGTCTACATTGCAGACTTCCTATATTCCATTCCAGCTTTAAATAAAACAATCCCACTCCAATTGTGCTATTTAACAGACAGTCCCTATATATTAACCATTTTTTGTTGTTTTCCAATTGAGAGTTCATGAGCCATTGTTATGGCGAGATTACACATACGCCGTGTGTGCCGTGTGGAGCGACGATTTCCTGCATTCGAGAGACAAAACATAACCAACGCCCGCTGTCACTTCAATTCATAACAGATGCAAATAAATTTCCATTAAAGTTGCGGGGTGTCCACCACCACAGACAATTACCCCTTTTCGGCACCCATTTTCTGCGTGGGCGTACTACAAGCTAAACAGATGCTTAGTTCCGAGCTGAAGCGGAGATTCATGGGGCATTAAGGTGCCCCCCAGATTTAGATAATACCCATTTCGAGTCACGGGGCGCAAATTGCGGCCTTTTAACGAGCAGCAGTGGCTCTCACACATTACCTTTCATATGTTTAAATGAAATAAGTATCTGGCAGATATGATTTTTTCTTTTTTCCAGCGACAGTTGCATCCACACGCAAGCTTAAGTGTGAAAACCGAGGATCGTGCGCTGGCTCTGGGATTACTTAACTTATTTAACTTTCTTTTGGACCCCAACAGGGGCCAAGTTCAATGCGCTTAACTTGCGGCTAATGCGCCTCTCCTTCAGTTGAGCTCAGCTCAACTTTCACATTCACAACCTTTGGCACTTCCTCCTGCAAACAGCACACAGTCACATGGAAAGTGCATTTTCCTTTAATTTTGTGTGCTGTTGGCCAAGACTATTCACAATTTTCCATTTGGCAATATGCAATGCAATCAATGCTTCTCATTCGATATTTAGCAAGCTCACTCATTCGGCTGTGGGGCAAGTTTTTGACTTCATTTCGTTGCATTTCAGTGGCGTTTGGTGCGGTTCGGTTCATTTCAGAGCGGTTGAAAAGTGTAGATACACATGCTACTCCCAAACGCATGGGAGTGCAAATAAAAAATAAAAAAAAGAATGCAGCAAAAAAGTGCCTGCCACCGCCTATGCAACTATGAAATATCGCATCGCTCTGTGAGAGAGTATGGGGTATACGCGCATATATCCAGAGCCAGCCAGAGCTGGGATAAATTTATGTGGGAAGTTTTTTGATGACGTCCGTAGTTTCAGACCCACCCCCAGACCCGGCTACAGTGCAACTTATCTAATAACGGAGACGGACTTGCTACTTCCTGTAGGCCTTCCCGGAATGTGAGAACCAAAACCAAGGGGCCAGCGCAAAAGGGCTGCACTTATCTTTGTTGATATAATCTGCATTTACGATTTATGCCTCAGATTGAATATTCTTTATAGTTTCTGTGAGATGAGGTAATAACTTAGTCCCTTTTTTACATCGGATTGAGGGAAGCTTGAGAAGCCAGAAGACTTTGAACTATTCTTTTATCACGACATGGTCATAAATCTAAAATGAATATAATTATAGTACATTTTCATCAACATAAACATACAACCTATAGGAAATAAAAAGAAAAGAATTTTATTTACATTTTGTTTTAACATTTTGATAGACACTAAACACTAAAATATATTTAAATTGATTAAAACTAAATAACATTTCTCGATAACCGACGAAAGATATTTTAGAGGTTACTTATCACAAAAATTCCTTATATGACTATTGACTAGTTAAATTTTCTCCTTAATTTATTTGCTAAATAAAGTTGTGAAGGGTTGAAAAGTTGTATCTGCACCGTATACGTATCCATAAAATGCGTACTCCACATACCGAAACTTTCGGGCCTTAAAACAAACTTATGCAATCGGTCTGTCTAGTCCGAATTGATGGCAAATAAAACTTGGCCAAATAAGCAAACTGAACCGCTACTCTAGAGTCCAAAATAAAATTCCCAGCCAAATCGCCCAGCCACCTGCTGTGCTTTGTATATCCCAAAAACTTGTCCGCTTCCACATGCTGTGTAATAGACCAATTGCATCAGCTAAAAAGCCAAAAAAATAAAGGCAACAACTAAAGTAAACCTTTGCCTACTTCTTTTAAGCCAAACATAGGCATTCGGCCAAGGGGGTGGGGTGAAAATGTTTAAACAATTGCCAACGTTAATCGCTTTGCATATGCGAAGCAAAGAATATTCCAAAAAACACCCAGAGGCGTGCCATCACAAAAATAAAAACAAAATACAAAAATTAATATGCATTGTTGCAGCAGCACGTCGCCTTGCATATTTGGACTTTCACTTTTGTTTTCTTTTCCAAAAAAAGAAAAAGAGTCAAACAAAAAGGTAATCATGATTTCAAAATGAACTTAAAACGCACACTCGATCCACGTCGACATTTCAATCAATTAAAAATGGTTAACACTTATGTATCCGATGATTGGGGGCTTCCGAGTTCGGTGGGCGAGCTGCGATTAAAGTGGGTAACTGCGTTAATTGCTGGTACCCCTTACTTTCTTCGGCCCCCCAGTCAAGACCAGAAATCAAAGTTACGCATTTCCAATTGCGCAATCGTCACAATCTTTTTTGCTGCCGTCTGGAGATTTTCATGGCTTGCGAAAGTAAACATTTTTACAGTCCCCTTTATTTTATTTTTGGCTTCCCGAACAATGCGTTATTACTAGTTTCGGTTCATTAATCATGTGTCGGGGAAATACTTATGTTTCTGTGCACCTGCTGGGCATAAGAAATGAGTAAAATGGGACAAAGAGATACCGATGGGAAAATTGCCAAGGGCTTCGAGAGGTGTTTTTGAATTAACCACATATACTATGTATATGATTAAAAGTCAAACTTATCATGACATAAGAAGATTTTCTCTTGGTTTTCCTATGAAGATTTCGTTTATATTTGATCTCTGCTTTGGGTGCCTAAGTAGATTTACTTTCTAGCCTTTACTTCACTATTTTTAAGTCCCAGATTAATTTTAAGTACAAGTAAATAGTACAAAATATAATGCCTCAATTAATAACTTTTCATTTCAGTGTTAAGCTGTTATTGGCCTATCAAATTATTAATTTCGTTTTGAAACTTTTTCAAACACCTGTTTAAAAATAGACCACAGAAAATGCGACTTAAATCTTACTTTTCTTTACTCTGTAACACGATTAGTTTTCCCTCTCTTTCTACAGCTCCAACTCGCTGACTTTAAGTTTTTAATTAACTTAAATCAATGACAGTTTGCATTGCCGATAGAAACGTTTCCGAAATGGCCAGCTAGGGACTTTGCCTGGGATTGACCATTGTTGCATTGAGACAATGACAAAGTAACCAGCATCCAATCGATCGGAATGGAAAGCCGCAGATATAGCCAGGGCGATTAAGTATCCCAGGCCCAAGGCGGATGGTCGATGGTCGGTGGTCGGTCAACCAGATGGCTGGACAATTGCCGCAAATCACAGTGGGACTGCCATTCGAAATATGTGTAGTTGGGTTGCCTGGGTTGTCTGGTGTTTCCGCTGAAAGTGCAGGCAATTTGAGCCAAAGAGGCGGAGATCTAATGCTGGAATGAAGTGTTGCCGGGTGAAGAATTGCTGGCTTGATTTTAATTGCCACTGACCACTGACCACTGGGCACTGAGAAGCAATGAACTTGCCGCCGTAATTCGAGCCACAAACAGAAAGCCCGTGTAATGCAAGATGGTTGTGGGAAATTCCACCGGACCAGCGAAGAACTCCATTCGAGGGTGGATATGTGTACATATGTTGTGTGAAAGTCCAAGGCGGCGAGTGGATCAAGTTCGTATTACCATAAAATATGCAGAGACAACGCATGCGCAACACGTAACCCGATGCAGATACGTTTTAGTGGACTTGCAGATACAGATACAGATACAGATACAACTGAAAGATACTGTCCAGTTCGGCCCTGTTCAGGGTGGCCCGTTCACCTTGGAACGCCGCTTGAAAGAGTCGTTAAACATCAAGTTTTTGGGGGCTAAAAGAGTCGGAGGTCTGGTCTATATGGATCCAGGCGTATACTCTATATATGATAAATCCGTTGGCCTTTAGGCCAATTTCATGCTCGCTGAGGCGCTTGTTTCGACAACATGCTCTTATTCCTATTCCACTAATTGAGTTATGTTGCACATTTCGGCAAGTCAGCTTCATGGTTCTGCGACTGCTGCGGATATTTGCCAATTGAGTTATTGCCTTTTGGCTGTGCATTAGCGTGCGCTCACCTGCGATTTCCCAATGGAAAGTTTGGCCAACTCTTTAGACCGAGTTCTGTGCGCCAAAAACGGGTTCGACTTGGCCAACACGGTTAACGGTTTTCGGAGTGAATCGTTTTGTCACGCCTTCGATTCGAGCCAATAGAAAAATCCCTACTCAAATGTTTGCCCAACTTTTGTGGCACTCAGTTGCAGGTGCAGCTGCTAGCATCTTTACAAGTACATGGGTACATAAGTTTTTAGCTCATCATCTGCTTGGGCTATACTTTCTGTGATTTGTTACCCTTTGGATTTCCATTTATCTACGCGATAGGAAGCTGGGAGAGCCACTTTAAAGCCAATTACTCACCCGCAATTGGCAGGTGCTTTTCCATGGCCTCGAGGAAAGGAGATTTGAACGGGGTGATAAGATGCTAAATGCAAATGCAGAAGATATTTTTGCAGGTCCTAATAAAAAGTGGCTATGATATTATCATTGGAGTAAGAATTTAGAAATTCAAAACCTATTCCTAGAGAGTATTCGAATAGGTATTGTAACAAAGTTATTAGTTCTATTGATATTGCCCGAATAACATCCAAATTGGATTTTACTACTAAAAAAATAACCTGACAAGATTTTTGAATTTCCCTGCAAACTCATTGCAAATTAAAATGAATGTTTTGCCTTATTTTCTTTCCCATTTTAAATAAATTCCCCTGGCATTCTCGACTTTAACAAGCTTTAAATATTTGATTTCTTTTGCATTTTAAAGGATGTTTAAATAATTCATAAAAATGTCAACAATGCTTGCGGCTTTTTTATCCGAATAATAAGTGGAATTTTTAAAAAGTGTGTTGTTTAATTGTCAAACTGAAACAGATTTTTATAACACGTTTTTGGGAGCAATTTATAACCTATGCGAGCAATTAATTTTGCACGCTCAATTTCAGGTTTTGATTTAATTTACTACATTAGTAGAATAAATTTGCTCTCCTTTCACCCCCTTAAATGTTACTTTTGCAGACTGTTGTCAGACTGATTAAGCGATTAATATCAAACATAAATTAACAGTCACGTAACGTTTATATAATTTTTCCCATTTCCGTGCAGAGATAAACACTTTTTGGAGTAATTAAATAGGTAATTTGGCGAGAGAATAAACTAACGAAATAAAAGTGAGTCTGCGGTTCTGGTTCTGGAAAGTAATCATAATCAGCCTCGTAGCCCCATTCCCCCATTTAGAGCGATATCAAATACGAGATTTGTGGGATTTTGCTCTTTCGTTCTCTCTCCCTCTCTCTTTACATCTCCGTTTCCGTCTCGGTCTTTGCTCATTTCCAATAAGCAATTCTACTTGCTTTATTGGTTTTCCTGACAAACTTGTTCGGAACTCTCGTGGAGCGGACAGGTTGCTTTTGAGGGGAGAGAACCCGGAGTCAGCATGTTTTCAAGATCAAAAAGCGAATGGCGGTGGAGGTAAAGAAATTGCACAAAAATTTACACACTCCCCAACAAAAGGAACGGGAGACGGACAGCTCTATAGAGAGGGATCTGCAAAAGGGAACCTTTCACTGCAGGTACACATTGAAAAATAATTTATATAACTAAGATGACAATTACAGCAACTGAAGATGGAGATAAGCTATCGCCTTAAAACCTGTCTTGAATTGAAATATAATTAAATCTTACAAATGGAAATTGTACATTAATGTATAGTATACGCTTTCCCAATACCTTTGAGAATTCACAAACATGATAAGAAAACATGTTGTTTCCATTGAAAAAACCTAAAATATTGCGTTTTATTATTAATATCTTTAGAAAAGAACGCGTTATGTTGACTTAGAACCTTAAGTGAGATTAAAACTGTAAGTTTAAAACCCGTATTACATTGATATATATTAAACTGGAAACTTGGTGATACCTATCTGTCTGTACATTGTACATGTATGAAATCGTTTTGAGACCATAGGAAAATCTCGATACGTTTCACAAAGAATCACTCATATACACTCTACGTTTTGAAATAGTCCCAATACCTTTGAGAATTCGCACACATGATAAGAAAACATCTGGTTTCTATTGAAAAAATTAAAAATAATGTTTTTTCTTATTAATATACTTGGTAATATATATAAGTAACATTATCTATGTTCATATGTATATTTATTTGAGATTAAGATATTTATTCCGGATTCAGAACCTTAAGTAGGACTAAAACTGTAAGTTTTCATACCATTTCTATCCTTAAAAAGATTTTGCCAAGTTGGTACTTCAAAACTAGTACCAGGTACCCTATTTTCTCGCCGTGTCCCGATTGGCGAGGCAAGGTAGAATTAGTGATAAACATGAAGAAAGGCCGCGCAATTGAAAAGTGGCACAGATGCCAGGGCAGCGGCCCCAAAAGGCAACGGTACACGAGGCCAGGAGCGCAAAAGGGAATCCAGGAGCGGAGCTGGGGGCTCCAGCATCAGCAATCGAAATAGGGGGCGGGTGGGGAGGAATACCAGGAGCGGGAGCGACGCAAAAAGTGTGTGCGTATCAACAAAGCGGATGGTCGAGGGCTGGGCCCGGATGATGATGGGATGCCCAGGGGCGTGGGTGGTGGTGGGTGGTTTTTCGGTGGGCTGGTGGCTTTTCTCTGGGAACAGTAGCACTCGCTCTGCTTATTTCGTATATCTTTTTTTTTCGTTTTCAGAAATATGCGCACTTCCAAAAACTAAGGCCAAAACTTACCTGTAAAATATGAGCACGCTGCGTAGCGAGCTGTTTAATAATTTATGGTTCGTCGAAGATTTACGACCCACTGGATGTATCAAAAACTGCAATGATTCCGGGAATATTTGAATATATTTGAGAACTTTGGTAGTGGGAAAAAAGCACAACACTTTTAGTATTATTATATCTCTTGCTTTTTAGGGAGTGGGTTGAGTTATGTTTGTGTGGTAAATATTGTTGATGCTGGGGACTACCAGTAAGTAAACGGGGAGTACGCAGCACTGTTTTGATTGAGCGCGCGCAAAAAATTATACACAAAATCACGCACACAGCGAAATCCAGATAGAGACGCACCGATGGCTTAAAACTGGGGTCCGAGAAGAGAGCGTAGGGTGTGTGTGCGGAGGCTCTTGCTTCCAGGGCACCGACCACGGTAGCTGCACTCGGCACTCGACTCGAATCGTGGCTTAAATCCCAACTCACTCGTCACTCACTCGGCACTCTGAATCGAATTGGAACGACGACCGTCTGCTTGGAAGCGTGCTTTCGAACTGAAGCCGTTTTTCCGTTTTCGCTTTTGAGCTGCCGAGCTGCTCGCCACTGCCACAGCCACCACCAATACATGCGCGGAAAGCAGGTTGCTCCGGCCGAAAGCTCGGCTCGCCAGAAACCAGTAAAAGTCAAATTGGAAGCTTTTCACCGTTGCCAGATGGCTGGAATTAAGTGGTATCTTAACCCCATAGTGCCCTTTTACAAAATCTATTAGCTATTCTGCATACTACTTAAGCAGTGTATTTTAATTCATAAGTTGTATGATGGGTTCTATTATTTATAGCATTTTCGTAAAGATATTTGTCTTTAATCTTCTATTTATGGATTTTTATTATAATTTACAGTATGGGAAATATGGTGATTCATATACAATTAAAATAATTATTTACGAAACGCTTTAATTATAAAAAAAACCTTTTCCAAACTTTGTTTAATGTTCCATACTAATTCATCGGTATTAAATCATAGTACTTTTTGCTTGTAATTCAAAGAATACTTTTTCAAAAAGCCCCTTTCGAAAGTAATTTTTAAACTTTTAATTTTTTTTTTTTATTAATGATTTTGTGATACAATAATGTACGTGGGAGTACCAATTTAGTTGTAGAAACTGACAGCTGGTAAATCATCTATAAAAATGTTAATTTTCGGTTAGTTTTAAGGTAAACAAACCAAGCCATGAGCCTTTACTCATGCACTGCCCCAAAAATCCCTATCAAATGTTTTCCACTCAAACTTCGATCTGATTCTGAAAATGCCAATTCCCGAACCCCGTTTACCAATAGAGTTGGAGAGATAATGAATTATATGGAGGACTGCTTTGCCGGAGCCCCGCAGGAGTTTCTCATCTGCATTACCGTCCACAAAGCGGTGAAAGTAGGCTTGACCTCCGGGGAACTGTACGTGCGAATCAGCCTTGACAAAATGACCAAGAGCACTAAGTCTTTTCCGAATACCGAAAATCCCTTCTTTAATGAGGTGAGTTTCAACTGGAAACCGTCCCTCCCCCCTTTTTAGATATACATACATGTAATCCCCATTTAGTACTTTGTCTTTGAGTTCCATTGCACCTTGACTGAGCTCCTGCGTCTGACGATTCTTTTCGAGCTGAAAAAGCACATGACCTATAAGAAAAATGTGGTGGTTGGCGAGTTGCTGGTGGATCTGCACAGTGTGTGGAACCAGTCCAATCACGGTTACTTCAAGAAATGGGGTCGCCTGGAGGCTCCCATTGGCGATAACCAACCCCCGGAAAACCAACCCAATGAACCTCACGGCTACCTACAACTCGATCTGGCCATCGTATCCCAGCACAGTCCGGTGAGCATTGGACTTAGGTCTGAGGAGCAGGACACCCAGAACCTGAATAAATGGTCAGTGGATCAAGATTACGATGACATAGAAAAGTGAGTGGTAGCCAAAAAGGTATTATCTGATATTATCTGAACCCGTAAATCAAATACCCCTAGAAACCTCCTGACCAATGTGAGCTCGTTTGCCCCAAGCAACATTCGCTACTACATCGCCTTCTACCGGGGCTACTTCGTCAGGCAGAGCAACTACATGATTCAAGTATCGTTTGCCGGCTTCAATGTATCTGGCTCTCGGCATTGACTTACGTTTCCGTTTCTAAAGTACAGATTCCATCCTTTCAAGGGCAAAACGCCGGTGGCCAAGAATACGACGACACCAGTATGGAACCATGAGATTAACTTCGCCTGGATGTATCCCTCGGTGGCGCAGCGATTCTTGATCCTTATTTTGACCCATGAGCTTCTACAATGGAAATGTGTGGCTGAATTTGAGTTGTCTCTGGAGGAGATAGCCTTTAAGGGTGAGTCAATATGGGATAGTAAAAATAAAATTGTGGTATTGTGTGCGTGTGTATAGTAGTTTATTAATAAGTTTCTCTGTGACATCGGGGTCACCAAGCTTCCGCAATTAAAATATGTGGAAAAACTATAATTGTAGTGGTTTCTGGGGTCACCAAATTTCACTTAGATAATCCAAGATCAATTCATAGATCTCTTGCGAAAAATATTTGTATATTTCTTGGCATATTTTCTGTTCTAAACTCATAGGAACCCCTTCTCTTGGTCCCACCTACCTCCATCTCTACGATCCCGTCAATCCGATGATCTATGTGGGTCGCCTGCTAATGGAACTTCGTTCAGAGATGCTAAAGGACGCCCAGCCCAGCCACACGTTGTCCTCGAAGACGGTACCTGGGTTGGATGAGACCCGCTTCTGGCACGACGATGTCTACCTGGTTGAGTTTCTTCCACTACTGGGTCACCAAATCCAGACCTCGGCCACTGCTTACAAGATCTCCGCCAGATTAGCCGAGCACAGCTCGAATGTGCTGGAGGGTGTGCTGAGGACACCTCTGGATCGCTTCCGGTCCGCCATGAACTCGAAGAGTTTCCGCCGGGAGGCACCCTTTAGATCCTGCATGTTCCGCGTCCGTTTGCCGGACAACCGAGCCAAGTATGAAAGTGATTTCTTTATGCTGGACATAGTTAACTATATGGTAGGTATGCGTTTTATCTTTCCTAGAATTTAGTAAAGCCCCTATTAATTGTCAGCGCTCTGAGCTGGACGCCTTCAAGGTCTTCCAGCTAAAACATCCTCTTCAGGATGATGAGCAAGCAAAGTGCCTGAAGGCTATAGTGGGCAACATTTTAACCCGAATCAAGGAGGGACTAGAGGCCCACCGTTTTGATCACGATGTGGAACCACAGCGCACCACTTGGGACATCAACCGGCAGTTGTACCTCCTGGATTACTTTGCCAAATTGCCTTCGGAGCTGCACCAGATGAAGCAGAGATTACGCAGCTGTTTCCTGGAACATCTGGATGCCTCCATCGCAGAGGTTGTTAGTGAGCTTCAGCGTTTGGTGGCTGAGATCGGAGCTCTTTCCAGTATGGCTCGCACCCAGGATGAGTGGCCGGAAATGGTTCTCTCCCTGAGTGCAGGTGGTAAGGATCTTGGAGTTTGTCGACTGAATGCCAAGCTCTTCCTGCATCTGCAAAGTGGGAACTCGGATCTGCAGCAGGAGACGCTTTGCTGGCGTCTAAGGAGCTTCTCCTTCAAAGCCATCGGTTGTACGCACACCTGTCCCAATTGTGGTTGCACCACAGCCATTGTTTCTGGATGCCTATCAATTGTGGTAGAACGGGAGCGAAAGGCGTTCCTTTCGTCCATTAGTGATGACTGGACCAGCATAGAGGCCATGTTATGGCAGCCAAATCCTGCACAGACGAACTTCCTCTGCCACGTGTATGTCCACCAGGCCAAAGTTCGTCCTGGTGGTGACAAGAAGAGCATCTGTGACTCACATCTGAGGATCCTGTTCGCCGATCAAACCTGTGAAACATATACATCTCCTGGCACCCTGTCTCCCATTTGGAATGCTGTCATCACCTTAAACATGTTGTCACTTCCAGGAGGTGTCAATCTATATTTAAAGAATCCTCCACTTCTCTCCTTGGAGTTGTACAACTCGGAACGAAGTTTATCCGAAGATCTTGTAGGAATGGGAAGTGTGGCAGTAAGTGTGATTAGTGAGGAACGCGCCACTGACTCCAGTTGGGAGGAACCAGGAGGATTCGCCTGGTCTAAGAATCCGATGCAGAAGTTACAGAGATTGAAGCACATGACGCCACCTCCTCTAAAATGGGTTCCGGTTGCCAAGAAGGGATCTGTCCAAGCCGAGGTCCTCATGTCCGCCGAGCTCATTGAACTATCCATGTTACCTACAGGTCAGGATATTAAAAAGGAGCCTCATCTTGCCACGGGCATTCCGGTGGCCATCCGACCCAATATGCAGAATTTTGTGTGAGTTAGACTTAGGTTTTTTGGAAGAGATACCTTATCGGAGGTTACCTTTTACAGCCTTGAGGTGTTTTTTGTCGGTCTCCGTAATTACTCCAAAAGCAGCATGAGTTCGGCGGGAAAAAGGAAGATTAAGGTGATGATGGGTGACCTGGTTTTGACCAGTGGACCATCCACGGCACGTGTTCGCAATAGCATAAACTTCTTGGTGGCCTATGCTTCGGGAGTGGTGGTAAGTTAAAACACCAGGATTTTCTCATGTAAGGTTTATTTAACATACATATCCTTAACCCCACCAGAGTCTACCCGATCAACAGGATTATTGGCCTGCAATCATAGCCACGGATGTCCTGCTCTCCGGTTTCAGTAGTGAGTCCACCTTGGGAGTGGCTCTGATACCCAACTCCTCGAGTTACCTGCAACGCGACAGGACCCTCAAGTGTGTGTCCAAAAAGGAGCAGGCTACTGGTGAGGCTTCCACTACGGTTAGCGTAGAGGATGATGATGATGAGGAGGACGAACTTGAATGGAAAGAGGAGGAGGTCAAACCCTCGAGGATCAGCAGCTGGTGGATGCGACTTATGTTCGCCTTGGGTCTCCGACCCGCTGCCTATGCCAATCGTCGAACTTTGAGCATTGATTGTACTATGGATGACAGCGAAGTCTTTGAGGAGAGGGAGTTCACCTGGTGGACCAAGTTCTACAACTCGATGTACTGGAGTGCGGCGGAGAGTAGCCACGAGCACAAACACCACCTGGTCATCTACCACGAGGAACTGGAGAAGCAGGCTCAGTTTGGTTACCTCCAGGATTGGGCAGTGCCCGTCCAACTAATCCATGGCGTCAAGTTCAAGAAGCATGGTCCACCCAAAGAGGATGTCTATGCCACCCTTAAGCTGCAACTCAAGTTGACCCCCTGCCAGTGTCCCGTTCTCGAGGATCCCCAAGGTGGTGGCGATATGGTTCGTCCCATGGCAAACGCTATACATCCGAGGCATCAGTCTACTCTTCAGTCGCTGAGTGAGACCATAAAGCTGATAGTACGTGTTTATGTGGTGCAAGGTGTTCAAATGCGCCCTAGAGATCTAAAGGGCGACTCCGATTGCTATGTGAAGCTTTTCCTGGGTGGGAATTCGGTGTCCGATAGAGCTCATTTCTCCCCCAACCATAGTAACCCTGTTTTTGGCCGCCTTTTTGAACTGGAGGCTACCCTACCAGGGGATCATATGCTGCAAATCATGGTGTATGATCACGATAAGATCAGGGATCAGGTGATCGGTCAGACTAACATCGATCTAGAGGACCGCTGGAGGTCTCGGCATCGGGCCTCGGTGGGTCTGGCCAACGAGTACACACGGAGTGGCTATAACCACTGGCACGATCTGAAGTTGCCCTCGGAAATTCTCATCGATCTCTGCCAGCGACGGGGTATACAGGCTCCCTACTATTATGGCAATGTTATTGAGGTGGACGGAATGCTTTTCGGAGATGAGACTGTTATCTCGAAAGGTGGGATTCAACTGACTTTAAAAATTTGGACCTGAGGTTCTTAGATTACCACTTTCAGATGAGGAGCTGCAAGAGCGACTTAGTTTAGCTGTGCTTAAGAACATGGACAAGTTGCCTTCCTTTGGCTACAAACTGGTGCCCGAGCATGTGGAGACCCGATCCCTTTGCCGCGAGGACTTCCCAAATGTCGAACAGGTTAATTAAAACAAGAACTAGTTCTAGGAAGATAAACCTATCCTTACTCAATGATATGATTCATTTATTATTTATAGTATCAATAATAACGTACCTATACTATCTTTAATCAACCTTATCCACATAATCAGCATTACAACATTTTTGATAAAGGAGCATGAACATTTGATTTACTCAATTCAAATTTATAAATTTTATAAAATCTATTTTTTGTGGATCTCAAACTATATTAATATTAATATTTAATATTTAAGTTTTAAGTTTACTGATATAAAACTCTTTAATTAGGTTTTACATAAATAAGTTGAGTGGTTTGCTTCTAGCTTTTCTTAAAATATCACTTATTACATCAACTTATATGCCACCTTTTATCCAGGGTAAACTCCAGTTGTGGATAGAGCTGTTCGAGGCGAACATCTATGTGCCCAATCCCATCGATATAACGCCGGTTCCGTCCACGGATTACGAGGTGCGTGTTGTGGTCAAGAATCTGGCTGGAATCCAGTCGGGCGACAAAAACATTTTCGGCAAACTAATGAGCGACATCTACGTGATAGGGTAAGTGGGTACAACAGAGGGGGCTACTGCTTATTACCCTTGGCTTACAAGTGGATCCAAAGTAAACGATTTGCAATTACCGTCGTTTTTCGGAATATTTTGCAGCTGGTGCGAGGATGAGGACAAGCGCCAATCGACCGATATCCATTACCGCTCATTTGCGGGCGATGCGGCATTTAATTGGCGCATGGTCTTCGGCATGAAGTACTCCCCCAACGAGGACCTGGTGAGCCTTGACCTTGCCTAATTGGTCAGGGTAAACAATACTCTCCCAAGTTTTTATCCCCTTATTAATTATTCTGCTGGCTCCCGTTTCCATTTATAATTTACATTTCGCAGATGGTTATACGCCGCAAAGCGGGGCTCCTAGAGGAGATGGAGTTCAAGAAGCCACCGATTATATATCTGCAGGTTTGGGACAAGGATGTGCTGTCCAAGGATGAGTACCTGGCCGCCCTTGAGCTGAACCTCTCCAATATGCACGCGCCGTATCCGTTTGTCCAGATGTGCAAACCCTATCCCAAGAAGAGAAAGCGAATCAATCTTTTCAAACGCAAGGTCATTAGCGGCTGGTTTCCGCTGCAATGCAATGCAAGTCCTTCACAACGCTCCCAGGCCAAAGTTCAGAGTGTAAGTAGTGGCGAACCTAACTCCGATGTTATTCTTAACATCTTGGCAATATTTCAGGGAAAAATGCAGCTGAATATAGAAATCTGCACGGATGTGGAGGCTGCCAACCGGCCGGCGGGTCGTGGTCAGGATCCGCCGATGGCCTTGGAGCCGCCTTAGTAAGCTCGCTGTGTTTTTTATAACAATATCTGGATGAAAAACAAACCGTATAACATTTTTGAAAGTTTCCTCTAATGTTATATCAACCCACAGCAGGCCGGACACCTCCTTTAACCCACTGACTCACCCCTGTAAGTCCCTTCGGCTCATCCTCTGGCCCGCTATTCGGAAATATGTCCTGTGGGGTGTGTTCATATTGATCGTTATCCTGGGACTGGTGCTCTTCTTCTCCAATCTGCCCGGCAAACTCATGGGCATTCCCCTCCAATGAGGACTTATTTGTATTTCTTTATTTTCTGTTAGTTTGTTTGATTGTTTCTGTTGATTTTGTTCGCTAAATTGAATTTCACCTTGCAGTTTTAAAGTTTTCCAATAAATTAGTTCTTACCAGCTATTGTACAACCACTTAATGAGTAATTAATTGAAACTGCTAATAGCCATCTCCAGGGCAAATGCGGTGAAAATGCGATAATAAGTGGGACTGGGACTTAACCCCCCAGAAATAAGTTGACTTTTGTTAGGATAGTGTTAAGACAGCTTTGTAAATAAATAAATTTAATACTATGGGGCTTGACAAATTAATAATCCTAAACTCATAAGAAATAAAATTATTTGACGGATGTATAAAACGCATGGCAACAATCATGTAGAAACTGGTTTGGAAGTATGGTAAAAATATCAAAAAATCAATGTATAATAAATTATTTATTTGATTAACTGTATTTTATTCTCCTTGATTTTCAGCTGGACATTCCGCCCAAAACTGATTGGCTGTTGGGAAATCACTTGTCCGCCTTTTACTTCCTTTAGAAGCCATTTAAAGCATCCAGAACTATCCCAGAGCTTCTTGTCTATTTCACCATGTGGGTGACTAAGTGGCAATTCGCTCATTTGTGGATGTTCATGTGTGCATACACTAAGAAAAATCCCTATTTTAGGAATAACGGATGTGCCTCCCATTTATGTTTAGGAAGAAATAGATTAAAAATGGATTTAAGTTTGTATATCAGTCTATATGGAGTTAGATCTCTTTTTAGCCCATTTTAATCAATTTTTCCTTGAGGAACATTTTGAAGTCCATCACTTACCCCATTTAGTCAAAATTTAATTTAATTTAATTTCTAAAGGATTTTTTTTTGGGTGTATGGTATCTAAATTGTGTCGAAGTGTTAATGTGTTAATAGCGGCAGTTGACGAAAGGCTGCCACAGCTTATCAGGACCGCCCCGAACTGGACTGAACCGTTCCGACCGGGAAACTCGGAGGGCCCAAAGGGTGCCACGTTCAGTTGGTGTCCAGCTATCGGAGCTGACGGTTCGCAAATCACTCAGCAGGAAGTTTCCGGGGACTTCAACTTAGCCCCTCCTCAGTAACAATTGCCTGTCAAAGGTGCTAATTTATTTTTCTAATTAAAGTGTCTGCTGTCCATCAGAATTGTGAAATTTTCAACATTATTTGCAAAGCTGTATCCTTTGAACTTAAAGGCTCTGTCGTCGCAGGCATCGCAGAGTCCTTGTAGTGCTTCCTCCACGTCGCTGGAACGGATCGGCAGTGAAACATATGGCAAGCAGCCTTAAATGCGGTTAAACTCAGTTCGAAATTTCTCGGAAAATTCCTGCTGCTGCCGCAGTTGTGCCTGCTCCGTGTGCTCCGTTCTAGTTTTGGCGGAGATCAAAATCAAGTTCAAGTTCTTTAAATTTAAAGTCGATTGAAGATGTAAGTGAATCCTGCCAGCTGCTCACCGAGGACATACTTAACACGCTGATCGAGTGAGGAAAGGCGCTGAAAATCGAGTATTTAACCAAAAAATCTAAGGTGAGATAGGTGATTTGAATTCCTTGCGCTTTTAAAATATATATTTTCGGTTAAAAGTTATTTATCATAATTAATTTGTATTACTTAGTTTAACCCCTTATCTAAAAAATGGTATTTTGATACGAAATATTGTTAAATCTTTAAACTAAAATAAATATTTGAGGTCAATGTCGTTTTTCCTATAAAATATTCAAATTATTCAAATAAATAGTAACAATAGTTATTTTGAAACTCAGATTATAATTGCCAGTCCATTTTAAGAAAATGGCTCTGAAAACCGTATATTCTGACCCAAAGTAACCCCTTAGGTGTCCTTTTAATTAAGGGATTTATTTACGCGACGGTCGGCTGATGTTTGCTCTAATATTTGCCCACCATCACCACTTAGCCTAATCGAAAGCCTCGAATTTCGTCAACTCATCAAGCTGGCGGTGGAATAATCAGAGCTTTGTTTCACCTGAGGGGCTGTACCTTCAATTTCATTACTAGCCTTGCAAAATCGGATCCCAAATCTTCCGATAAATATCTCAGTAATGTAATTAGATGTTACAAAACCGCCTAGAAATTTATGCGCATTTCGACCAGACCTTGCAGTGCTAATCCTTCACTTGTGGAAACCGGTTCGAAATGAGGCTGGAGGAAATAAAGTAAGTTCTGCATTTACTGGGGCTTGGCATTATGCAAATTCCCCATGACCGAGTGACGAAAATAAACAAGCCATTAATTAGACAGTACGCATTAATGGGTTGGCGGAACGGAGTCCTGGGTTCGATTCCCTCGGGCAGTGGCTATAAAAGGGAAAATGACAAACGGCCATTGACTTGGTAGCCAGACGGGGTACATATAAATGAAAAGTGCGTGTAAATGGGCCAGGGGTTACTTCACGGTTAGCCCTAGTTGCAGTTGCTTTTCAGTTCTAGTCCGATACGGTTCTCAGTTTCCAGTTCCTAGTAAATCGTCCTCGAGCTTATCTCTCCTATCTGGCGATATCATGCGACAGGCGTGTTATCTAAATTGGTTTGCTGTCGGTTTACGCGTTTGAGAACCGTTTAGCCCAATCAATATCTAATTAGCCCACTGATTGTGCGACCCGCTGAAGTGTGATAAATTGCGAAATACAAACGAGAGACTAACCACCATGTACAGTCGCGACCAGCGGCCCTTCACGATTACAGCAGCGGCCACGGACCGACAGGCGAGCGGTACGAGCACGAGTACGAGTAAGAGTACAAGGATGCCCAAGCTCTATAACGGAGTCTACAGCGGCCAGTGCGGCGCCCTTTCGCCCCCCGATCTTATGGAGGCCCAGCCTAAACTCCTACCAAAAACACGCAGCAACAGCAGTGGGAGTACTGGACGAAGCAGCAAGGTGAGTGGTGAAAACTTAGGATGTTTAAACAGAAACTAACCTAAGGAAATTCAAATTATTATAAATATTATTGGAACTGGGAATATATCTAGTTGATATTTATATTTAAACAAACTTAATTAAACTAAGTTTACAAATCTAAAGCTTATACATCCAATACCATAGCCTACTTTATAAAATTATTTTAAAATTCGGGTTCAATAATGTCCAATTTGCCTAGTTCCAACCCATACTTTTCTTATGTATCAAAATAGTTAAATTCAAAGAAAATTGATTCAATATCCCTTTCTAAAATCAGTCTTATATCAGAAATATTATACTATATGATAACATAGAGCTTTGCATAGAGGTACATCTCCCATTAATAATATTTTCTACGCTTACTCCATACTTATAATAAGCTTTCAGTTTCGACGCAGTAGCTTCAAATGCAATTACTTTTGAATAATTACCCAAATATGCAAACAATTTATGACTTTATGTAACTTTTACCTAATATCGTGCACAAAATAGACGTAAATTTATTGACATCTCTTTGCAGTATTGGATATTCTCAATGATAATCGAGCGGAGCGGGGGTCCCAAGCGGATAGAAATCGATGGCGATGATGCGGACACCCCGCTGGAGGCCATCCTGCCGGCAGAGCCGCCGGCGGAGGTCTGCCTTTTGCGTGACAGCCCCTTCAGGATATTGCGGGTGAGTCGATCGGGATGGGTTAAATGCAGGTGCGGGCAGCAATTCTCCAAAGTGAAGAACCGAGGCAATTCCCCCAGCGAGACCTATGATAAATGCTTCTCGTTTGAATCTTAGCCTCGGGCTCTGAATGTTCGAGAAGGGGCTGTCGAAGGTTGTAGGTTCAAATACGATTGGCCATTGAACAGTTCTTGTTGTATGATGGAATAAGACATTTACGAGACTTAAATGCTGAATTTTAAACGAATATACCTTTTTAAAATCATTTGTTGCAAAGACAGTTTAATGTCCGTTATATTAGTTAGCCCATGAAAATCTTATGATAATAACATGATATAAGGCGCAACAAGTCCTTATCACAATCAGCGCAAGCGGAAAAAGATAGAAATTGAAAGCAAAGTTGACGTGCGAATTCAACGAAAGGTCCCGAAGCATATCCTTCTGAAAGGACCTGTGCCACACGCACCCGAAGCTGCTGCCAGTTGGCTATAAAAGCAGGACTGCCTGGCCTGAGATTTCAGTCATTCGGCGACTCTTCTTGCGTGGACCTAACCTTCTTCTCCTACGGATGTTTGCCCTCCAACGCGCTTACCAAAATCAAGTTAACTTGGCTAGAAAATCAGTGGCAAAGCAATTTCTTTTGTGACATTTATTGCGTTCGCGTAACTCAATAACGACTTATGGAATAAAAGTGAAAAAAATATTGCCAAACGTTTACACATAAAACCAAAAATAATATGTTATACAACTAAAAAGATTAATATTTGTGAAACAGTTTTTCAAAGTGCAAAGATAAGTGAAAAGGCTTTTAAGAAATTCTTTTAAAATTGTTTACATACATTAAAAATATTTACAAAGTCTAAGAAGCACGTTTATAATTGGCCTTTAAAGAGAGAAACATATTTTTTTAACACTTATGAAATATTTAAAGGTATTTTAACTTATGAAAAATATTTAAGATTTTAGTGTAAACACAGTTGCAATTAAAGAAACGAGTGCATATCAAAGCTATAAGTTTAAATAATTGAGTTTCGATCGGAACCAAAATCAAAACTAACCGAATCAGCAAATCAGAGCTTAGTAGAAAAGGAAAACCAAACGCATATCCGGAAAAACCACAAGCAAATTAAAACTATTGTCACTGTGAATCAACACGTATATGCAGCAAATAAGAGTTGAAATCAAAAGGCAAACATACGCATATGGAAATCATATTGGAAAAAATCCATAATAAGCCCAGGCTCTCGAAACTTCGCCCTAAGTCAGTTGAGCTCTAAGGACAATAAGAGTTAATCCGCAAACTAAACACAAATGCAATTAAAATAGACGATGACATCGGGCGACAAGGAGACCCCGAAGCGAGAAAACTTCACCAGTCCGCTGCAATATTTGATGGGCAGCTGTGTCCGCGGAGCGGAAATGACTGCGATGGCGCCCCTTAATATGCCCAAAATGTGGGCCAGGATCCTGCGGATGTCCTCCTCGCCAAAGATAGAAATCGTTGACTATCTGAAGGTAAAACTACTGGCCGAAGTCATTCAATTAGCAAAGAGCGAATTACTAAATTAGCTCGCTGGGGGTTAAAAGTTGCTCGTTCCCCTTTAAAAGTGATTCACAGAAACTTTCGTTGATGGACACTTTTTCAGCAAGGGGTGTTCAATACAATCTTTGTAATATTTTTTCATCGAACAGCAAATGAAATAAGACAATCAAATTAGTCAGTCGCCGGAAGGCATTAATGTTTAAAGTCTACTGACATTTTTCAGGGGAAAAGACATTTTTCTGCTCTCTTTGCTTGACACTTGAAAAGGTAAACAGCAAGTTCTTGGAGAAAATAAGGGGAAGCCTTGAATATCTTCAAAACCTTCATTTACTTCCTACTTAAAACAAAATTGTTAGGAGAAAAAATATTTTACACAATTCTATAACCATTTAATATCACATGAACATTTTAACACGGAAAAGTTTTACAATAAACATCTCCTGATATTTTACATCTCTGCTGATTTATCTAAATTATTAATAAAATAATATATAATATGCTATTTATGATGTCAACACTAAAATAACCGATAAAGTCGGTTGAAATTTCTTTTTAAATTTCAGTGCCACACCGAACTAAAATGTTGGTTAATCCTGTATAAATATGTAATAAATTAAATATTTTTAGGGTAAAAACAAATATTTCAAATATCTATTCAAGAATTTGTATGTCTAATGTTTAAAGTAATAACTAAATCCTTAGAAAAACGAAACAACAAATGTATTTGAAAAGAATTTTTTTCAGTGCCGGCATAGTAAACAGAGCTTAGTGTTTTAATTGAAGTTGCTGCAAACTACAAGACACCTGTTCTTCCGTTTCAGGCGGCTGAGTCCGGAAACCTTGACGACTTCAAGCGACTTTTCATGGCGGACAACTCGCGGATTTCCTTAAAGGATGGCAAAGGACGAACGGCTGCTCATCAGGCGGCGGCCCGCAATCGGGTTAACATTTTGCGGTATATTCGCGACCAGAATGGCGGTAAGTGTGCAGGGGATTAAAGCCACTTAGGAGGTCTGCTAGTCAAGTGTGATTTACAGACTTTAATGCGAAGGATAATGCTGGCAATACCCCACTCCACATTGCGGTGGACAGCGATGCCTACGAGGCCCTGGACTATCTTTTGTCTATGTAAGTCGCTTCGCCATGGTTGATTTGGTCTGATAATGCTTCAACATTTTCCTGGTAAACCCATACAGACCAGTGGATACTGGAGTGCTGAACGAGAAGAAGCAAGCGCCAGTCCACCTGGCAACCGAGCTGAACAAGGTTAAGTCCCTGCGGGTCATGGGTCAGTACCGGAATGTCATCGATATCCAGCAGGGCGGGGAGCACGGCAGGACCGCCCTGCATCTGGCGGCCATCTACGATCACGAGGAGTGCGCTCGCATCCTGGTAAGTGGTGTGAGTCATTGCCAATCGTACCATGTAATTGTTCTCACTTTTAGCCTTGATTTCGTACTTGCCCATGCATTTCATTTGCATCGGTTCGATTTATATCGACCATTAATCAACATTTTCCCACACTTCACTCGCTCGCAAAACACACTCATCCGTACGAAAGTTTAATTTATCATAGCAAAAAGGTTGGTATCCTCAGTAGAAACTCGTTCTTTTGCCTGCCCTTGTACTAGGCCCCATGTTTGAGGGTGTTTGAGTGTGTGCTAGCAGTGTTGCTATATTAAATGAGACATATTTGCTTACTACAACTCATCGTATCTTCCAGATAACTGAGTTCGATGCATGCCCCCGTAAGCCCTGTAACAATGGCTACTATCCCATACACGAGGCGGCCAAGAATGCCAGCTCAAAGACAATGGAGGTCTTCTTCCAGGCAAGTTTCCCATTTCCCCAAACAGTTGGTACACGTGCTAGTTGCATGCAATCGTTCAGTCAACCAATAACTATGTCATCTCATCCAGCTTTGATCTTATTGTGGAAGCTATCCCCTTCGGACTTCAGACCGATTTGCTTGATTCCTTTTATTTAACCCCCTCCCTAACCCCTTGACCTTTCCTGCACTCTCTCTCCTTGGTAGTGGGTTCATTTTTATTTTCCTTGCTCATTGATTGGAGTTGCGTATACGCCGCGTTGACAGCGTCCTCTTTAAAAAGTATCAAATTTGTTATGGGTCATTCTGTAGCTCTGACGAAAAACGGAAAGGAAGAAAACATGTTTTCCCAAAGTTTAAGCTGAAAAAAAATATCAAATGTAGGAAAGCTCAGACGAGGGCGGTCGATGACTTGCCTAGTATTTTTTGGCTACCAGAAATCAATACTCATCCTAAGGCAAAATCTGAATATTTAATTTATTTAATGATGTGTGCTAGGCAGATATTGGAACTTAAGGATTTACACAAAATTCGTTATCCCTTTAAGTTCGCTCCTTAAATGGGGATGAAACACTCTTAAAATTTATATTTTTAATAAAGATAAGAGTTCTAGATAGACCTTTTTATTTCATTATCTTAAAACGCCTTTAAGAAAGCATTGTTTATAAGCATACCATTGCACAGTAAATAATTTGATATGAATTACGAATACTTATTTTTCCTGGAAGAAATCCCTAAACACTCTTTATAAATCTTTTGCTATTAAATATATTTAGTTTTTCGAGGATAAATCTTTTAAATTTATTGATAAGTATTATGTTATTTTATAAAATAATGTTTATAAATATAAATTTTTACCATTGGGTATATAAACGAACAATAGTGCAACGTATTATATTAATTTCCCGGAAAAATCTCATCCCATAGTTATTATACTAATCACGTAATTTATCCTGCAGTGGGGCGAGCAGCGCGGCTGCACCCGCGAGGAGATGATATCCTTTTACGATTCCGAGGGCAATGTGCCGCTCCACTCGGCGGTGCACGGAGGGGACATCAAGGCGGTGGAGCTGTGCCTCAAGTCCGGGGCCAAGATATCCACGCAGCAACACGATCTCTCGACGCCAGTGCACCTGGCCTGTGCCCAGGTAAGTGGACGATGATACTGGTGCAGGTGTCCTGGCAAATCCTTCAACGGCGGTTAACTGACAGGCAGCCATGCACTCCACAACTCTCTCATATTTCCTCGAAGAGTTAAGCAAACAAAGCATTCTTGGTCAGCGAATGAAAGGAAAACAGCTGTAAAGCATCTCCAAGGACCTGTGAAAAGTGGCTGTGTGGTTTTCCTTTCGTTTCCGTTCGCTTCGACTCGACTCGTGTCCTGAGCTGACTTTAATTTGACAAATTCTTATGCAAATTCGCTAGGACGAACGTGACTTTGCCGCTGACAAAACAAAGCACTCCCATGTTGGGAAATACATACTGGGGATGAATGAATCAGACATGGTTTTCCAATTCTATTTTCGATTTATATATTTTTTTTAGGGAGCCATTGACATTGTAAAGCTGATGTTCGAGATGCAGCCGATGGAGAAGCGACTTTGTCTCAGTTGCACGGACGTGCAGAAGATGACGCCTCTTCACTGCGCCTCCATGTTCGATCACCCGGATATAGTGTCCTATCTGGTGGCCGAGGGGGCGGACATCAATGCCCTGGACAAGGAGCATCGCTCACCTCTGCTTTTGGCCGCCTCGCGCAGCGGTTGGAAGACAGGTGAGCTTTGAAAACAACTATAATCCTTTGTTCCGCAAAGAAAATTCAATTGACATAAATTAATTTACCAAAATCCCATTATCTATTTAACGAGGGTACTGACGCTGCTAGATTTTATAGCATTTTGTGTGCATTTGTTCTTTAAACGCACATTTTGGCATTACATTTGGGGAAATATTCGTTCCTCAAAATTAAAGCGATTTAATTCTTAAAAAAATAAAAAAAATTGATCTGGTGAAATACTCGTTCCCCAAAATTAAAGCGGAAATCCGGTTTAATTCCTAAAAACATAAAAAAAGTTGATCTGGTGAATTTGGATGAACTCATTTGTAAACATATAAACAAATTAACCCTATCATTAATAAATACTTCTATACACCTTTTGGTACCCTCCCAGTTTAAAAACTGTGGAATCAAAGCAAAAACGCAAATTCTTGGGTATTATACTTGTATTAGTAAACTCTTTGCTATGGTCTTTCAAAACGTCTTCTGTTCCTTAAAGCCTGATTAAAACCAACAACAAAAACCAAAGTTAATGCATGGATTATACATATTATATTTATTTCCCGGAAATATCTCATTGATCGGCAATAAATAAATACAAAATACGTTATAATTTGAAATTATAAAGTTTTTAGGATTACTCAGACAATAATTTGCTATCGTGCTCTTAAATATTAATTTGGGATAAAAGGCATATGTGCTAAAATCAATGAGCTAGATATTTATTTCTATTTTTTCCTTTTTTAAAGTACACCTTCTGATTCGCCTTGGGGCGTGCATCAGTGTCAAGGACGCCGCCGCGCGCAATGTGCTGCACTTCGTCATAATGAACGGCGGGCGGCTGACAGACTTTGCCGAGCAGGTGGCCAACTGCCAGACGCAGGCGCAGCTGAAGCTGCTCCTGAACGAGAAGGACAGCATGGGCTGTTCTCCTCTGCACTACGCCAGCAGGGATGGGCATATCCGTTCCCTGGAGAACCTCATCCGGCTGGGAGCATGCATCAACCTGAAGAACAACAACAATGAGAGTCCGCTGCACTTTGCAGCCCGCTATGGGCGGTACAATACAGTGCGGCAGCTTCTGGACTCCGAGAAGGGTTCCTTCATTATCAACGAGAGTGATGGGGCAGGGATGACCCCGCTGCATATATCCTCGCAGCAAGGACACACACGGGTGGTGCAACTGCTGCTCAATCGCGGAGCCCTGCTGCATCGAGACCACACAGGACGTAATCCTCTCCAGCTGGCGGCCATGTCGGGATACACCGAGACCATTGAGCTGCTGCACTCGGTGCACTCTCATCTGCTCGATCAGGTGGACAAGGATGGGGTAAGAATGTCTAGTCTTGCCTTAAGAGTGTCACAACAAATGAGGGGAATCCTTCCAGAACACCGCTCTCCACCTGGCCACCATGGAGAACAAGCCGCATGCCATCTCCGTCCTGATGTCCATGGGCTGCAAGCTGGTCTACAATGTCCTGGACATGAGCGCCATCGACTATGCCATCTACTACAAATATCCGGAGGCCGCTTTGGCCATGGTGACCCACGAGGAGCGGGCTAACGAGGTGATGGCCCTGCGATCGGACAAGCATCCCTGCGTGACCCTTGCCCTCATTGCCTCCATGCCCAAGGTGTTCGAGGCGGTGCAGGACAAGTGCATCACCAAGGCAAACTGCAAGAAGGACTCGAAGAGCTTCTACGTAAGTGGGTCGTTTCCCCGGGGGGGCGTCTTTAATCCTATCCTCATCTCATTCCCTCGAAGCTAATTGATTTCTATTCGCCCCATCGATATCATCGTAAATAGATCAAGTACTCTTTCGCGTTCTTGCAATACCCCTTTATGTTTGCCAAGAGTGACGAGAAACCCGGAGAGTCGATAACGACAGCCAGTCCCATTCCGTTGCCGGCTTTGAATGTAAGCGGAACCGGAGAATCCCTCCCAGAACTGTTGCATGCGTGTTTCAGTGTTGTTCTTCCTGCCCCTTTTTATATGATACATGAGCGGATCTTGGGATCTTGGGCTTTCTGGAGGTTGAAATAGAAGGGAAAGAGGTCACTAGTGGGTTCCACATCATGATTCATAGTTCATCTTAATGGTTACAAGCAAACATCTTTAAACATTACTTGGTTACCATCCAACATCCAGATAAAATATTCGTTTTGGCCCTACCAAAAGACACCCGAACAGATCGAGGCCAAGCGCAAAGAGTTCAATGACCCCAAGTGGCGACCCTCGCCTTTGGCCGTGGTGAACGTGAGTGTCCCCGAACTCTCTTAAAGATCACTGAGCTCTGCAATTGTGTGTGTACCGTCCCCCAAAACTAACCCACTAACCGACTCACTGTATCTTGCTTTTGTATCTTGTATGTCGTGTGCGTGTTTAATATGCCATCTTCCTATCACATTTCTAAGATATATATTTCTCTATGATCCCCGGCTAGACCATGGTCACACACGGCAGGGTGGAACTGCTGGCCCATCCGCTGAGCCAAAAGTATCTGCAGATGAAGTGGAACTCGTATGGAAAGTACTTTCACCTGGCCAACCTGCTGATCTACTCGATATTTCTGGTCTTTGTGACGATCTACTCTTCGTTAATGATGAACAACATTGAGTTGAAGGCTGGAGATAACAGGACGATGAGTCAGTACTGCAACATGGGGTGGGTTTTGGATTTCTTATATATTAACCTATATATATAGCAATATCTTCTATTCTAGTTGGGAGCAGCTGACCATGAATCTCTCGCAGAATCCTGCGGTGGCTTCCCAGATTCGTTTGGATTCCTGCGAAGAACGCATCAATCGAACCACAGCAATTCTTTTCTGCGCGGGGGTCATCGTGGTCTACATAGTGCTCAACTCTATGCGGGAACTAATACAGATTTACCAGCAAAGACTACATTATATCTTGGAGACGGTGAACCTTATATCCTGGGTGCTGTATATATCTGCTCTAGTGATGGTTACACCGGCCTTTCAGCCAGATGGAGCCATAAATACCATACATTATTCGGCCGCCTCGATCGCAGTGTTTCTATCCTGGTTCCGACTGCTTCTGTTCCTGCAGAGATTCGATCAAGTGGGCATCTATGTGGTCATGTTCCTGGAGATCCTGCAGACGCTCATCAAGGTGCTGATGGTATTCTCCATACTGATCATTGCCTTTGGCCTGGCTTTCTATATACTACTTTCCAAGGTAAGATAGTTGGTTTAATGAATACTTCTTATAATTATAGCTTTTATTTTTAATAGATTATTGACCCCCAACCGAACCACTTGTCCTTCTCCAACATACCCATGTCCTTGCTGCGAACATTCTCAATGATGCTGGGCGAGCTGGACTTTGTGGGCACCTATGTAAACACCTATTATAGGGATCAGTTGAAGGTGCCCATGACCTCCTTCTTGATACTGAGTAAGTACACAAAAGAAAATAAGTGTCAGGATCAACTAGATATTTTCAGTTAAATGTTAGCCTTTCCATTTTATCATTAAATAATGTTAACATGATATTGAAAATTGTAATGATATGCAATTTCATGAAAGCAAGAATAATTCTGTCAAATTTTGGATCACTATTCTGATTTTTTTCTCACTATTTATCTCTTAATCTACTTATATTATGTCAGGCGTCTTTATGATCCTCATGCCCATTCTCCTGATGAACCTGCTCATCGGTTTGGCCGTCGGCGATATAGAGTCAGTGCGTCGCAATGCCCAACTTAAGCGGCTGGCCATGCAGGTGGTGCTCCACACAGAGCTGGAGAGGAAGCTGCCCCACGTCTGGCTGCAGCGAGTCGACAAGATGGAGCTCATCGAGTATCCCAACGAGACCAAGTGCAAGCTCGGCTTCTGCGATTTTATCCTGCGCAAGTGGTTCTCCAATCCGTTTACCGAAGATTGTAAGTTAGCTTGGTACCAGATCTCGTACTAGATCATTCCATTTTCTCCCTATGTTTCAGCCTCCATGGACGCCATATCCTTCGACAACAATGATGACTACATCAACGCCGAGTTGGAGCGGCAGAGGCGAAAGCTGCGCGACATAAGTCGCATGTTGGAGCAACAGCACCAGCTGGTGCGGCTCATTGTCCAGAAGATGGAGATCAAGACGGAGGCGGACGACGTGGACGAGGGTATATCCCCCAATGAACTACGATCCATGGTGGGCCTGAGATCGGCGGGCGGAAATAGATGGAACTCACCCCGAATCCGGAACAAACTAAGGGCTGCCTTGAGTTTCAATAAGAGCATGTAGATTCCGCCGATATTGGCGGGTCTCTTAGCTTTATAAATATATCTCTGTGTTGTCCCAAGTAGAAATATTGCACCTACATATTTAAATTAATCTCTTTTGTGTGTACAACGTGGATCGTGTGTGTGCATTTGGATATCGTACTGTGTGAGGTCCTAAAAGGAATTGTGCAACGAATTTATAGGCAAGGATCATGGGCTGTTTTAGTAACTCGAACAAGCTGTGGCATTCAACAGATCTATTGTAGTTTTAAATGCTATTTGCAAAGTATGCATTGTTATTTTGATGTCTTTTAAAAATATATTTAAAATAAATCTATATTATTCAGACAAAATCATTGGTTTTGGAACAAAGGATACAAAATCCTTGAGTCAAATAGAAAATTCTTATTTATTTATGACAATGATCAATGGTAAAGGTGACAATGTATGAGAATAATATTAACGATTGGCGATAGAGACAAAAACTTATCCACTAAATATAAGTTGTACGATGGTAGAGGGGATCTACATAAAAGTGATCTTTGTGCGACCCATGTTGACTTGCCAGACATTGAGCTCCTCGTAGTCGTCGATGCATTTGTCCACCTGGTCGGGTTTGAAGCCCTTGGTGGTGCAGCGGTCCATGATGTCGCCGATCTTGACCGCCTTTCCAGAGCCTGCGAGCTCACGGACAATGGCGAAAATGCGATCCGAAGTGTTGGGAACACTAAAAAAAAGATGGAAAATATATTTGTGAGAATGATAAACCATTAAAAAGGTCATCCAATACTCACTGTCCCTTCTGGTGCTCATGGATTTGGTTGAGCGAGTCCTTGGACATCTCCAGCAGACGCAGTGCCTCAGCCACATCATCCTTTTCCACGCTATCGGAAAGTCGCAACCTAGCCAATGCAGTGGACAGGCGCAGGATTCCCAGCAAGTTACGGGCCGATGTGAAGGTCATGTCCTTCTGGTTGCGCGCCTCCCTACGCAGCTCCACATAGGCTCCCACAATGTAGTCGGTAAGCTCATCCGGAATGGTTGGGTTCTTTCGCTTGCACAGGTTAATGTAGCGCCGCATGAGATTCATGTCCAGAGCCTTGACACGAGTCGGCGGCTGTTTGCTGTGGCTGTGCACGTAGGTGATGTGCTTGGCCAGTCGCAGATCGTTGTCTCGATCCGGCCTGTCCTGAATGAGCCACAGCAGATCAAAACGCGAGAGCAGGGCGGCGGGCAGCTGGATGTTCTGCTCCACGGTGCGACGAGGATTGTAGCGGCCAAAAGCGGGATTGGCAGCGGCCAGAATGGATACGCGCGCATTCAGGGTGGTCATGATGCCAGCCTTGGCTATCGAGATGGTCTGTTGCTCCATCACCTCGTGAATTGCTGTACGATCTTGATCCGCCATTTTATCAAACTCGTCGATGCAGCAAACTCCCTGATCAGCCAGCACCAGAGCTCCTCCCTCCAAAGTCATCTCGCCTGTGAGTGGATCCTTCATCACCGCGGCCGTGAGACCCACGCCCGAGGATCCTCGTCCTGTCGTGTACTGCGAGCGAACTGCCAACCGACTGATGTAGCCCAGTAGCTGCGACTTGGCCACACCAGGATCTCCCATAAGACAGATGTTGATGTTGCCACGAATCTTCATGCCATCGGGACGTTTGTCCACACCTCCAACGAGGAGGAGCAGTAGCGCCTTCTTCACGTCCAAATGGCCGTAGATTTCAGGGGCCAAACTGGTGGCCAGGCGCTCGTAAAAGTCATCCTGGGCCAACTCCTCTAGTTCGTCGGGGGTCAGCTCGGCATCCTTGTCCGAGATCTCGTCGTTCTTGTTGATGCAAATGATGCGCTGTTGGGGATTAGAACATTAAATCATTTTCTAAATAAATGCATGTTTTTGTCATAGGAAACTCACGTGAGCTTGCAGGAATGTCTCCGAAAGCAGACCTTGGATCATCTGTGCGAAGCCAGTGCGCATCAGTGGCAGAAACACTCCGGATACCACGATATGATCTCCGGGCTGGGCCATGCGGGTGACCTCACCCCTGCACATAATGGTCATGCTGCGAGGAATGTGACCCACAGGCACCTGGTCGCTGTGCTCCTGCATCTTGACCTCCTGGAACTTGACGAACTTGGAGCCACGAGTTTGCAAGTACAGCCTGCCGCCCGCCTTGTTTACCCGGCAATCATCCGAAGGACAATCGTGAACGGGCGTAAAGGACAAAGAGTTGACAGGCTGATACGTCTCCGAGCCACAGCGATCGCAGGTATAGGTGGCCACCACCATCATGGGCTTGACCTCCGTGCAGCGGGTCACGATGCCACGGACTGTGACCAGCTTGCCAATATGCTGGGCCTTTATCTCGCGAATGGAGTGCGCCTTCTCCGTGGACAGGGGTTTGAAGCCCACCTCGCTAAGGAGATTAGATAACTTAATAAAAAACTGATATCAGCCCCTTAATTGAATCACTCACAATCGCTTCATCAGCTCCGCAGGGAAGCTATTCCGTTCGTCGCGCTGCTCCATGGGATTCCTGGTGCGGGTCTCCATCATCAGGCGGTGCTCGATGTACACATCCAGTGCGTCCTTGGCATGGACCTCCTGCTGCTTGTAGCTGGGCAAGAGTTCGGCAATCACATCGCTGAAAATGGACGCGTATCGCCGACAATTGTCGATCACCGCCTCCGCGAGACTCTCGTTGAACTCCGCCAGGTCATCCAGATCGATGGTGATCAGTACTTGCTCCCGGTGGGCCAGCTTCACCAGCTGCGAGCCGTAGACGAACTCCTTCTTGCCGTCATCGTCGCACTTGCAGAATTCCGACAAGAAGGTCTTGATGGATTCTGTAAATTCACAAAGGTTGCTTGTTTTTTGCCTCAAAATTAAAGGTTCCTATTTCACTCACCTCGATCCTGGGCATAGTCTCGTCGAGCCATTTTGCGCTTGCTTCTTTTGTGTTTTCAACAATGGACAATAGATCGAGGACAGCTGCTTGTGTTTTGGTGCCGCCAAAGATGTTTTCAGAGACGCTGATTGCTGTGAAATGCGGGGAAAATTGTGAAAATGCTTCCCGCCAAAAATGCGTTTGATGTGCAGTGTGACCGCGCCGATAAAGGTAGAAAATACCAAACCATCGTTTCACTGCATGGGAAATAAATACCAACACATGGTTCGTGTCTAGGATGGTTTCAGTCTTTCAAACTCACCTCTAATCATGGTGAGTTGTTCAGCCTATAGCGTTGCCACCCGACTCCAAAAAAGACTGCGCAAATTTTGAATTTCAAATATTGACGTTTATTCAGGTTTTAAATGAAATTTACAAAAGTTTTCGATTTCGTTTTCGTTTTCTGCCGTTGCTCTCAATTACTCATAGCACTATTGCGCCTAGCTGTCAATAAACTTGTTGGACTTGCGTTTCTTGTTACATAATTATTTATTGGTTTTTAGGCATCTAAAAGTAGTACATTTATTTTTAGTGCAATTTTCGTTTCGCATTGGTTATCTCCGAATAGATTTACAACGATGATTTTCGCTCGCACATTGCGGCTGCTTTTGCGGTATACATAAGTTACAATTTAATATGTTGCGTTTACGTTTAACTTAAATATTATTAATCACATGCAATAGTTAAATAATAATGATACAAATAATAATTATACATAGTTCAACCAGCGCGTCCGCACACCAGCGATCTAATCGGATCTCGATCGGATCGAAGTGTATATGCGATATAATATGCCAATTTGATGTTTGCGGCGGCAGTTGGCATTTATCATTTGTTAATTTGCTACTAACTAAATTTGTTGTTATCGGTCAACTGTTTGCTTTTTACACGTTACGGGCTAATCGTTACAGTTTACGCACTAGCATATAATTACGATTTAATTAGTTAATTCATTTATGTGTATATATATATATATATATTTATTTATATATATAGACTTCATTCTTATCGCTGGCGTCGTACTCGTATTAATGCATATTTCATATTCATTTGTATATATATATATTTATTTGTTTTTTAGAGTGTCGCCAGCGCTGCTCTCTGGATTTGATTCAGCAGCGCTCTGCCCCACTGTAAAGTATCCGTTAGATTGCAACAATAGTTTCGATTGAAATTGCAGATTGCGAATATGCAAATTGTGCGCTGAACTCTGCATTTTCTGCACTTTCTCCCAGAACTCCAAGTGCTCTGTAAACTCTAATTAGCTGAATGCATTTTATGACATTTCCCCAAGGTCCTCCCTCTTTGTTCATATAATTTAAATAATGCTACACATAATATACGTATATATCAATAGATTTTCATCGATTTCCGTTTCGTTTTCTGTTTTCTGTTTTTTTTTTCGATTTTTCATTTGCGTATAAAGCTGTAAGTCTTCTAGTTTTTCCGTAAAGTGCGTTTACTCAACTAAATTCCATTCGTATGCATCTCGCGTCGATTACCCAATTGATCAATTTCAGTTCGAAAGGTGTAGACAACAATAATTTCGTTTAAGTTTAACATTCACTGAGGCTACAGCTAACAGATTTATATCCTTTACGTATAATATTTGTTTTGTGATCGGTCCAAGAACTAGCCATTGAAAGTGGTGCCACGCCTCTGGTTTCCTGCTGCTGTTTACTTGCTTAATTACACCGAAAAAGGAACAACTTGCTTTGAACATTGAGCTTTACTGTACCGTACGCTATGTATAAGTATTAACATGTATCCGAACAAACTGCACACTCTATGGAAAGGGTTTATGCTTGAGTTTGAGCCTATTTTGTTTAATTTTCGTATAGTTTATGTTTAGCAATTGCTCGATTCGTATGCAAACCTCCAACACGTTTATATGGCACACAAGTCTAGTTGGATTCGGCATGGAAATTCGATGAGCTCTAAATTTGGAAAAGCTAGAAGGAGAGAGGTGCGCTTCAAGGGTTTCCAGTTTCAAGTTTCAAGTTTCGCTTCTGGTGTGTAGATTGTTAGTCGATTGCTAGATGAATGCGCTTAGGGCCTAATAAATTACTTGTAACAACTTAAGAATTACACAAATAATAATAATAATAATGATAATAGTTATTAATTAATGATTTAACTCGATTCTTGTGCATTTGCTGTTGCTCTTGTTGTGGTACCATCCAATTCTTTCTTGCCCCCGCAATGGGGCACATTTTTGTTTTGTGTTCGCTCCCTCGGGTGGGGCAGCATCCTTAACTACAACTACTGAAGAGCATTGTGACTAGAGTGAGGAGCATCCACGTCGCGGTGGCTTCCAGTGGGTTGGACCCACTGGTCTTGCCGCTGTCGCGCGACTCCACTTCGTTGGTCGTGGTGCCTTCGGTGTCCTCGATGGGTGTGTGGGATCCTAAAACAGTAAACAAGAGATCTATTAGTAGGATTCAGCAAGGAACAATTATAATCTGAATTAGAAACTACAAAGAAATTTATTTCCAAAATGTAGTGGGTCTGAGAATTGGTGTTATAGCATAAAACCTATTTCCAAAAGCTATTTTCTCTTAGAAACTTTATACAAATTTTCTTTTTAACATAAAACTCTTTATACCCGTTACTCGTAGAGTAAAAGGGTATACTAGATTCGTCGGAAAGTATGTAACAGGCAGAAGGAAGCGTTTCCGACCCCATAAAGTATATATATTCTTGATCAGGATCACTAGCCGAGTCGATCTAGCCATGTCCGTCTGTCCGTCTGTCCGTCTGTCCGGATGAACGCTGAGATCTCGGAAACTATGAGAGCTAGGCTATTGAGATTTGGCGAGCAGATTCCTGAGCTTCTTACGCAGCGCAAGTTTGTTTCAGTAGAGTGCCACGCCCACTCTAACGCCCACAAACCGCCCAAAACTGTGGCTCCTACAGTTTTGATGTTAGATAGAAAATTTTAACTGAAATGTATTAGTCTTGTCCATACCTATCGATTGACCCAAAAAAAATTTTTCTACGACCACTCTAACGCCCACAAACCTCCCAAGAAAAAAAGCTATGACGTCAGAGCCAGACAGTGCGAAATGTTTTTACGCGTGTATGTGTGTGTATGTAAATAGTTGCCGGCCGAACTTAGCGGCAAAGAGAAAAGCACTGCCGGCGCTCAGAGAGAGCAAAGTGCGCGGCTAACTTATTCTATTGAACAATGAATTTGTCACGCCTACCCTAACGCACACAACGCTTAAATCTGTCTTCCGCCGGTAGGTGGCGCATTTAAATCTCGCTTTGCTGCTTGCATATCTCCATTTCCCTTTGGTCGCTTAAGCTGAGTAACGGGTATCTGATAGTCGAGGTACTCGACTATAGCGTTCTCCCTTGTTTTATATTCACAACATACGATTAGTTATACTGGCTAACTACCATCGTTTTTATATCTTTTCTACCCTGACTCAGAAATTTTCATTTCAAGTTTTAAAATGTCTAGTGTTGTATATTATATTAATAGTTTTAATAACAGTATGGGATTAAGCTCGGAGAAAGGCATTTGATTTTCTAATGGGATACCAAAAGTTGGACTAAGTAGCTTACCATCGCCGGAACCATCTCCGGAGCCATGTGCGCCTCCGTACTCCTCCTCGTCGTCGCCGATCTGGCCTTCTCCGCCGCCGGAGCCCTCTGCCATATCATTCTGGATGTCGTGCGACGCCTGTATACTGTTGGAAGGTGCCTGTTAAGGAAAATAGAAGTATTATTAATAGTCCAACCATCAGGACGATAGTCAAATCCTACCGCAGCTCCAATGTTTTTGCGGATCTTGATGAGCTTGTCGACCAGCTCGTTCAGCTGACTGGCCTGAGTATTCGAGTTGAAGGGCACCTCGGGATTATATCGCTGTCTATCGGTTCCCGGGTTAATCAGCAGTTGGGTGTAGTCCCCGAAGCGGTCGCCTGTCCAGCAGGAGCGATCCTCGTGAGAGTGCTGCTCGTCACAGAAGCTGTTAAATTACAAATTAATAAAAACCTCAGTTAGCTTGTGCTTTAACTCATTCGAATTTCATTATTTCATTTTACAAGTTTGACAAAACATCTTTCGTGTGTTGATTCCCTTATATATACTTCACAAAAAAGAAAAATAAACAAAATGTTTAAGGAGCTCGTTTTGTGGATGCATCGTATGGCCCACGACTTTTGCTTGGCTCGCCCAGTGACTCCGCCACCTCGGCATGTAAGTTTTGGATTTGAATGTCTCAAAAATATTTATTTTCTGGAAGCCGGTAGATTTTGATAAAAATCAATACAATTAGATCATGGGCTAAACCAATTTCTGGTATTTGTGGATCACAATTCCATTGAAAATGGCAAATTCCATATCGAACGAATACACGAAATTGTTTGGTTCATTTCCAAAGAATTTTTGTAATTAAGCATTTTATTTTTTGAGAACATTAATATGCTAAAAACAAGGATGAGCTCACATCCAATAGAGGTTTGTTTTGCTCAACTGAAACAATCTGAATTTGAACTTTCATAAAAAATTTAGAAATACAATTTCCTAAGAATATTAATTCATTACTTAAACGGGGTAGTTATAAATAACTCCTAGAGCGTATCCCCCAAATAATAACCTCTTATTTTTAGTGCATATCAAAATAGTAATTTTTTAATCACTTATTTTTAGGGATGTCGTGTGCCAGTGAAGAATGGATTCTTCGCCAATTTGATATTCTTTGTTGCCATTGTGACGCCGCTGTACTTTTGCCTGCTGAAGGACGTGATCGCCATGATCGCTGGGCCCAAGAAGCGCTAGATTCCCACAGGACATTACCTCGTTTTAAGTCATAGCTTGGTCAGTCAATGTAGTTAGAGTCAAAAGACACCCTTGTCAAATACATTTTGTGGCATCGTTTGCGAGTACTCACTTGTCCACGATGGTCGTGTAGAACTCCTTGCTCTTGTCGATGGTGGAGAGGAAGATGACCATGTCGGGATCCGGGTCGGTGGCCCACTTGATGTTCTTGTGGGTCGGAGGCCGTGCTTCAGCATCTCCGGTCGAATAGGGCGTCAGGCTGGGCGTGCCGCAGGTCTTCTTCACCTGGAAAACAAAGAGGAAAGGTATTGTAGTCCATGTAGTGCTTCGTTTTAAAGGGGGTTTGGGGTTCGGGTTGTGTTCAGGTTCCACTTCCACTTGCTAATCGCCGCCGCTCATGCGAGGCGCACGTGTTTCCCCTCACCTGACCCATTATTATGCATGGAAATTGCAGCCTTCTGGTGGGGAAGTCAACTCGAATCTACTCCAACTCCCCTCTAATTTAGCATTTTAAATTCCCTGCAACATGGCAACCATGCAAAAGGGGTATCAATTGGATGTCATGTGCACGCTTAACAAGACCTCGAAATGCCAAAGATATTTTTAAAAGGCTGGAAGGCCGGAACTGAATTCCGATTCATTAAATTCATTTAAAATGTTCATAAATTAACTGGCAATTAAAGCATTAAACGACGGTGTCCTTGGGGCACCAGTTAACGAAATCGATCGGATCTTCAGATAGATGACAGAAAAAAAGAGAAAAGCTGTGTCCTCGAAAGGTATCCTCTGATATAAATATAATGTGATTTAAAAAAATCAAAAATCAAAAATCAATCGTGACTAAAATCCTTTAATAAGCAGTATGTGTGTTATTTCTTTACTTTGAATACTATTAATTGCATTTTTAGTTAAGTTATAAATTTGTTAAGGAATGGTTTTACTCACCTTCTGCTCCAAATCGGGGCCATTGTTCATGGCGGCCATAATTGCTTCAGAGAAATAAGTCTGCAGGCGCTTGATGACGTTGATGATGCCGCTGTCCGAGAGGAGATGGGTGGTCACCAGGTTGTTGAGGGCATCCACCACACTCGACCAGGGACCGTCCAGCAGACCAGCGTACTCCGCCGAGCAACCGCTGGAGATCATAAAAGAAATACATAAAGTATAAGAGTTAAGAAGCCATACATTGCAAACTGTAACCTATCCGAAATTAAAAAAAAATTAAATCATTGCTTCTAGTCCAATCTATTCGACTTCCTGTTATAAACTTATTTCAACAAAATTAAAATATAAGAAATTTGCCAAAACACTGTTGACGTTATTTTATAACCAAGAAGAATTAAATACAGTGAATACTGAACAAACCAGTATCATTATATTTAAAATTAATCAAATTAAATTTCCCCAAAAAGTACAGTCATTAAATTAAAAAGTAAGAATAACATTTTTTTTATAAGTTCCTATTTCCCAGTTCCTAACTCCCCAGTCCGACTTACCGCATCACGTTCTTGCAGTAGCCGTCGCACAAGATGGTCTCGGTCTTCGCGTGGTGGCCGGTGCAGTGGGGGCAGTAGTGCATCTTGAGGAGCTGCACCTTGCACGTGTCCGTCAACTGCTTGCCATAGAGGGCATCGGCCTCGCTGAGGACCTCGGCGGCCTGGAGCAGGGCGTTCATGAAGACATTGGACATGTAGACACCCCTGCCAAGGCTGTCCTGCAGCTGGCGGGGAGTGTCCCCGAAGGGATGCAGTTCGTCGAAGTTGTGCTGCAGGCAGTTGACATAGTCCTCGTGCAGGTCCCCATACTGCTCCTTCGAGAGATGCACCACTTGGTGGTAGGCCACGGGGAAGAGCTGGACAAAGAAGCTCCTCACAGCCTCCTCCAGGTTGCTCTGGACACTTCCCAATCCCCGCCTGCTCACCTGCCCATTGCTATTTGTGTAGTTCGAGGCGTAATTAAGATGGCTAAATAAGAAAGAACTCAAATTAATTTAATTCTTATGGAAAATATTATAGTTTGGATGTTAAATAAATAGAGAATAGGAGTCCAGCCCCACTCACTTCATGATTTCGTTGTACAATTGATGGATAATCATCCGTGAGGGCGGAACCATGCGGGAGTAGACCTTCGAGAACAGGGAGTGGGTCTTGTTCTCCGAAATCTGCGCCAATTCCAGGACGTGACCTGCAGCAAGAAAAAGAAATGGGGAAATGGCAGCCATGAAAGTATTGTTATGGTTATTGTTATTCCTAGCGAAATTTAATCACTTTGCCGCTAAAGTTTTCCCCTGCTGGGATTTGTGGAACTTCTGCCCCTAATGGACTGGTTGGGATTTCCGCCCACTTGGAAAAAAAAAATAAATTGTTGCCATTGCTCTCTATCCCTGTGTACCAGTAAGCTTTTAGTTAATGAAATACAATTTAATATGACTGTTGGCCTGGCCCAGTGAAATTAAATATGAATAAACTTGGTGGAATAAAAGCTGCAGTTTACTGGGTCTATTTTGCAGTTACGAAAAATGCTTATATTATACCTAATTATTTTCTAAATGGCTAACTAAAGCTAATAAAAAACCTTTAATCACTAAATCTCCAATACTATCTATTTATCTGTCAGTCAATTCGCAAATCACGCGGTTCAGGTTGATAAATTCTCTTAATATTCAGACACTAATCACATAGCTGAGCGTAAGAAAAACCAAATGTGACACAATGTTATCTGTCAAGTTGTCAGCGGCAGTTGTGCGAATTGATTTGGATACAAAGATTGGCTATCGATACCCGGAGATACAAAGATACAGATACACTCCTCTGGCAGCCTGTCATTAGCGCAGATTACAAATGGCCAAGGCCAGATACATATCGACATAGGAGGGGAGTTATCTGTATAAAATCGAGGGAAACTGTCAAATCGGCGTGTGATTTCTCACACACAAACACAACAAACATCGCCCCTCCTCCGTTTTAGCCCCTGACAAATTCTAAATTGCAATACGCTGTCTTGTATATCGTTTTCAAACGAAAGTGTCAATCTTTCTGTTAATTGGCAACAAAAGAACGGAGAACAAAATACACACATTTCGACCGGGGCAAAAGTGTTTCCAGATTTGTTATTTTTTTCTGTTCTTTTTTTTCTGTATGTTGCGGCTCATTTTGATTTTGATGTTGGAGCATTTCCGTTCTCAGCGTTTGAATAAGTCTTTGTGTGTCTGCCTTTTTGGGCTTGGCTTGGAGCGGTGTCGATGTGTCAGTCTCTGGAGTTCGGGGTTTGGGGTCTGCATTCGGGGTCCGCTTTATCGGCTAATGGCCTTTGATGCGTCAGCCGTGGCGAGCAGAGTTTACCCTTTTTAATTAGCAAAACTTACGAGCTTGGATTCCGATATTTGGGTAAGCCGAGTCGTTTAGAAGAGGATATGGGGCCCTAGAATGGCCATCAATTCGGTAGGGTCTGTCCAATCAAAATAGCTTTTAGGTGTGACAGATCAGGGGAAGATCTCAGAAATCAAATAAAAATGGTTTTGCCATCTTAAAACTATTTTTTAATGGTTTCTTACACTTAATAATTTCCGATCCATAGGGGTTTTATAAGTGTTCTTTTGATTTATGGTTACTGATTTCCTGGCTTGATTTTTATAAAGTTATAGATTAAATTTCTGCTTTAACCGTATTGTTTTCCTCTTTTAATTACTTTAAAATATTTTTGTAATTAAGTACCATCGCGCATTAAATAGCGCTAAAATGAATTCCCAAATTAATTTATAAATCAGCGTTGATTTTGTCGATTTGGTATTCAATTTCCATGTCATTTTGCAAGTGGCTTAGAAGGGGACCAATCGGTGGGTCCACTAATCACTCGACACTGGCTGACAATTGCGCAGGATGCGATAAACAATGCCAGCCAATTGATTTAACGCGTTTGCGATACAAAGCAGCCGTAATAAAGTCGGAAAGCAGGGGAACATGGATACAGATACGGGTCGGGGAAGTGGGGAGCTGGCACATCCTGTCGCTAATCTCATTGACGTGGCATAGTTAAAATGGAGCGTCGACTGGCGGAAACATTTAATTATTAACACGCCGCGTCGAACGTGTTGATGCGCTGGGATCTATCTATATCTATAGATATATTCTCACACAGTGCGACATCGGCCTCGATTGGCTCATTAAATCGGCGCGAGAAGGCGCTCAAAGTGAACCATTACGAGGAGATGGAGCTGCTGGGGAGGAAGTGCGGATGCAGACAACAATTACATGGCTGACATGCCTGAAATAGCTTCTATTGATGGGGAATATTTCCATTGCAGCCCCGGCAATTTCCCCCTATCCGGTTGCCCTAGCTCCTTTCTGGTGATATTTGGCTGCTGGTTGCAGCGGCATTTCCTTCGATCCAATGCAATGCCTAATTGCAATTTTAATCAACCGAACTGCGAGCAATTGTCAATGGGGAATTGCTGAAAGCAGCCAACGCTGCGTATGCTTGATATGTGTATTATTGCAGCTGCTTTTGTTGGCTTAATACGCTCAATTAAGTTGGCCGCCCACACACACACACACAATGGCACACACTAAGCCGCCTCAGGTGGCATGCATTTGCATCTTTGTATCTCATAAATTGTTAACTCAGCACTTCACCTGCGGGCTCACACAAAACTGCAAATGCAATTTTGGGTTGGGTCGTTGGGTTCTGCAACTAATTGCAATTTCTATCCACCTCTATCTCTCCCTATACCCTCTACCTATTCACCTTTGACAATTAACCAAGGGCAGTTTTATTGTGGCCAGGTACATACCCCATATATACGTAAACGTATCTTTGCTCGACCAGCAATCAAATATAAAGCAGACCAAATGGCTTTCTCAATGAAACATGAAAATTTCATTAAGCTTGGGTTTTTCTCTTTTTGTTGAAAGACCTTCCGGGTGGGAGGAATGGAGCAAAGGGATCCACGCTCGTCACACATGGAAAATCGCACTAATGGGCAAACAGACAATGAAATTGAATTAGACAACAAAGTGCGGCCAGTGTAGTTGGCCAGCGGAGGACGGAGGGCCTGGGATCCTTCTTCGCTCCCAGGGCAAGTCGACAACCAAGCCCATGACCAGACACTAAAAATCCATTCATACGAATGGGAAGTTTCGACTTTACACGGGGCAAAAGAATAAGAGTTCCAAGTATAACATTGGATTTTAAAATTACTAATTTTCTGGGGAGTTAACGTAAAATTCAAGCAACAACTATAGGTGTCTATAATATTGATATAGATTCTATATATCATAAAAAAATATAATAAGAAAACATAGAGAGGAGCTACAACATGTCAAGGCTTCCAAAAAAACTTAAATTTTAAGGACTAAAGAAGGGTTATACTTAACATTATTTGGGACTTATGATAAAACTTATTATGTTCTTGGAAATGTAAAGAAACAAGATTATGCAGAGCTATATTATATTTGTAAGTAAATCCAACCTAAAATGGTAAAACTTTTGTTTTATAGATATTTAGTAAAAAGAAGGAACATCTAGGAGGTATGTTGGATATGATATATTTATCTTTCTTCTAATAAAAACATGTTTTGTTGATAAAGATATTTTTAGGATTATACTTTTTTAGCTGAGTATTTTTAAATATTTCTTTAGGATTATAAATTTGTAGCACTGTGTTTCTAAACTATTCGCATAGAGCAAATATCGAAAAGGCTTCGACTGGGTCTTTGGCTTCATTGCTTCATTAGAAGTCGGCGGTTGGCAGGCAGGAGCGAGATTAGCATGCCAAGTTAAAGGCTGCGACCGGTTTGGGATATGGTTTCGGATTCGCATTCGAATTCGGATTTGGAGGGGGATTTCGATGGGGATTCGTGGCCCGGGGCAAACCCCAAAACGGTGCGAGGGGCGGGGCAGTGGCAGATGCGACCGCGGTCCACGGGCCGTATTGTTGTTTCCCACGGCTTGGCAAAAATATGCAGCACACACACTCACCGAAGGCGAGCACAGCCCACAGGTTTAGTTTTATTTAGCCCGCTTTTTCCCTGCCGCTTTGTATTTTTATATATTCTTCCCTTTTATTTTTTTTTTTGCCCCTCGGGGCACAGGGAACACTGCTGTGTTTGTTTGTATTTCGTTTGTTGCCTGCGTTCCTGTGCGGATATTACAATTTTAGTATCTGCCGCATTTTTTATTTGCATTTTATATGCATGTATTTTGCCCACTATCCCAACTGCGGTATCCGTTGCCGCCTTATGAATGCCACAGCAACTTTGTTAGTGCTCTTCATTTTCTTTTTCCCCATGTATTTTTTGCTCTTCGCCGTTCGGCGGGCTTAGCTTTTTAGCCGCGTTTAGCTTCGTTTTCAACTGTGGCAACTTTTTTCCCGGCCCTGAAGTCGCCTTCTTGGTCGTCTGTCCGTCTGGCGGGTGCAGTTCTCGTGGCTTGGCGACCAGCAACCGGCAACCAGGAGAGGAAGTGGATGGAAACAGGCGATGGGCACTGTGGTTTGGGCATAGGAATCACTTGGATGTAAGTAATGTTCACAATAAATAAGATTTTCGATACTTCCTTGATCGCATTTTAATTAAAATCACAAAGCAAGTGCTATTAAAGGCCTTTAAATTTAAAAAATATTGATTGTAAAGTTAAGAACCAAATTGTTCTTAAAAACCATTATACAACACTTACAAATTGACAATTATAATCCTTTGAGAATGTCTCTCCCGCAGCACAGAACCTGCACATATTTTCCCCGAGATTCTTTCAACTCCTTGAGCATCTGGATCCCAGCCCAACCCAACCCAACTCTACCAAACCAACCCACTGTGCGTGGCATCAGCTTAAGTGCATGTATTGTAACTAGCTATCTGCAGGCGTGCCAACTTGGCACGCCCCTTCGCCGGAGTACCCGACCATCCAGCTATCCAGCTATCCATCCATCCATTCCCAACCATCCGGCTATCCAAGCAGCCAGCTATCCAACTCGCCACTCCAACAGCTGTAGCCCTGAGGCAATCTGCTCTTGGCAGGCAGACTCATCTCATCCTCAACTCATCCTAACCCCATGGCATACCTACACCCATACCATCCGATCCAGAGGGGCCTCCACTAGAGCCCCTACACAATGTCAAAGTAATTGGATGACTTTTCATTGTTGGAGAACGGGTATTAGAGAGATGGGATCGGAGTGGAGTGGAGTTACCCGACTTGAGGTCGACCTTTTTCGGCTTAGCTCCGCTCTGACATATTGAAGTGCTCCAAAGCATATGCATCAATTGGCCGGGTCTTGGGAGTTATTTGATCTGGCTTGTCTCCGAGTTGCAATACTCCCATCCCAAAACTGGAACCCCTGGTAATTTTTTTTGTTACTCTTTTTCAAGCGGTATCGAGTTGCCTTCCGTTTTTGGTGGCGCGTTAATTACAAGCTCGAGCTTTCAGCGTTTAATTTGCCAAGCAACTAATTATGGCAATTATATATGCACACAAATGGCGATATTGGAACGCAAGTGGTAGACAAAACGGCATCGCATTTGTTTGTTTTCCAGTCGTCGCTAATTAATGAAACGAGTGGCTAAACTAAAGTTTTCAAGACGGCTCCATTAGTAATTCGGCATTTGCTTTTTCAAGCGCGCAAATAATTATAGATCTTCGAAGTCAACTAGAATGACAACTGGTTTTAGTCGGGGGCGTTTTTTTCAGCAGCACGATCTGCAGGTGTTCGCTGGCTCTGAACTTCAGTTTCCTGTCGATTTCATTGAGAAATCGAAGCTGGAGTCTGAAGGTCGTCTATACAGACAAAAAATGGAATCGTAAACATGAAAGAAAAAAGATCGGCTGTGAACGAGTTTTGGCTAAAAATAATACTTTATAGCGGAGATGGTTTTTTTAAATCGGTTTCAATTAAGTTTAGTATCAGTTTATTGCTGACACAAAAAAAATTCATATTAAAATTCGCTAATCAAATGAAATTTTTAAAAATCAATAATAAAATCCTTTTATTAAAAACTTTTAATGACAGACCGAAAAAATTGGTTCTTTGAGTTTTACATAAAGTTTAAAAATTAGGCATGATAATTTTTTGATTCTTTTTTTCGCTCAAATACTAACCTTACTTCTTTGCATTGATTCTGGATAGGTACATTTTTAAGTTCTTCTACAATAAGATTGTAATGTTGTATTATTAAGAGAATCATAAAATATGAAACCCGACTTTAAGTTCTATTTCTTTAAATATCATTATGATTAGCAAAAAAAATATTTTAAAAAGTATTCCTTTTTAATCGTAATTTTTGTATCGTTTATAATGATTACAGTCACAGCTTTTGGTAGCCTTGATTCTCATTGTGGCATTAAAGTAATCTCCCTTTTGTGCGACCAAATCCAAAACGGTTCTCAATAGGTCATGAAAATCGCAGGGCTTAACTGGGAATTGCCACGCCCCCCGGGCAACTGTGCCGCCTCAATCACACTAAAACCTAATGACAACAACAGGAAACTTTGGACCTGCCACTGCAACAACTTGAGGCCGAGGAGGAGCCACTGGAACTGGCACTGGCAAACAACCTCGCACAGCCTGCACATTTTGTGTGACAGGACAAACAAAAGCTGGCTAACAAGCGATGGCGGCCAAAAAACCACTTTAGCCGTAAAGACAAGAAGGCAGCTCAGGCAAAGCACAAGATATGGCCGAAAAGACTTAAGCCAGGGCCAAGTTGAAGATGCGGGAGGGTCGGGGAAAGTTGCAAGTCGCTAGTTGCAACTTATGAAAGTGCACGCATTGCTGCTGCAGCTGCCGTTGCTGCCACAAAAATAAAGAAATAATTTCTGCAGTTACCGTTTTTGTTGTTTGTTTCTTGTTTTGTTTAAAGGGGCAAAAGTTGTGCTGGCAGAGCAGTAAGTCAGCATTTGGAACTTTTATGCAGGCGCACGCCCCTGCCCGCAGAAGGGGTAAAAGGGGGGTTAGGGGCTTAAGCCCAGGTGTCAGGAGGGGTACAGTGGAGGTATTTTGCAGCCAAACGCATTAAGCGCGTGAGCAACACACCAAGACGACAATGACAGTAAACAGTGCAAAAAACTAAAACAATACAATTAATTTACAAAAGATATTTAAATAAAATATAACTAAATTTATTGAAAATCAATTGGGATCATTTAAAGGTAGCTAAGGTTATATGACACTTGCTTATAACTAGTTTGGCTATCAAAGTCAAGATAATCTATGGTATATTTAAGTATAAATTCATTAAACTTTGCTGAGCTGTAGCCCCTTTATTCTAACAGTTGGCATGACTTTTATAAATAAATCCATCCAGTTAGGTAAATATTGAGCAATGTCGTATGGCCTTAATCAAGCGTCATACGGCCATAAAAGTTTTATATAGAAAACAAAATTAAAAGTATTAAGAAGTGCCTAAAAACCATAAACAAATAATACAAAAAACCCTTAATAAAATAATTAGTGAGTTTATAAGGTTTTAATATATTATTAAAATGAAACATAAAGGGATAATTTGACAGTTGCTATAATCATTTGAGCATCATCATAATTCTGGTAATATTTTTTCCCAGTGACGATGCGACAGCGAAAGTAGCAGAAATGATGATGGTGGTGACGGCGGCTACGTGGTAAGTGCAATGGAAACGCATTGCGTTGGTGGGGGACATGGGGCCTTCTGGGGATCGGGGAGATATTGGGGATCTGCGGATTGGGGTTATTTCGAAGGCGGGCCCATATAATTCGTAAGCTGCGAAACGTGTTTAAACACGCAAATACTTGCTTAAAAATAATACGCCGAACAAAGCGAAAACGGCACAAAGGCAAAGTTAGAGCGAGAGGCCAGGAGTTGCAACAATGGGCGCGCGGAAACGGAAGGGGCGGCTGCGGAGGTGGGGGCGTGGCAACCGGATGGGGGCAGGCGGGTATAGAAGGGAATCTTTCGAACAGGAAGGAAGCCCCGGCTTGTATTGCATATGCCACAAGCTGTTGTAGTTGGCAAGTTTATGGTAGAAAATAGAAATATGCATTTATTTCGCATACCATAATATTTTATGCGTTAGAGACCAGAGAAAAAGAGAGCAATAGCACCAGGCGATTGCCAAGAAATGCATAAAGTTTTATAGTTGCGCATTTTTCGGGAGTCTGAAGTGCTGTTTGCCTCATTCCCAACTCCCAGCGGAGAACATCACGCATACGCCGGGTGTGCTTGGAGCAAGTAAATCAATTTTTATGGCCACTCTACTGCAACCAAGGGAAACGCGTGCCATCGCAACGACTCGCCGATAAGACCAAGAGAACGCCATTTCGGCCAAAAGTTTTGGCCAACAAGAAACCCGTTATCAGCGGCAGACAAGCAAACAATTTTAGCCACCTCGTAACCATAGCCTCAGTAACCTTCAGTTACCCCTATTTCATGCAAACTTTAAAAGCTGCACCCCATTCATCCATCAATCGATCGTTTAGCACTTCATTTGCTTTATTTTTCAGCATGGCCCATAAAAGCCAATAAATTGCTGCCGCAATTGCTTTTAAATAATTATAATTTGTTATATTGCTCGATTGTTAGTCTAAATGACTTTGCCGATTGCATTTTAATTTTTTGCATGTTTTGTTTATCTAATGAAATGTGCGACTTTTGCAGTGTTTGCCTTGTGTGACATCATTGTGTGTTGAATTCTCCAATGCAAATTGAATGCTAATTGTTTTTAGGAACACTCTACACTTCGAGTACATTCAAAGTGAATTTAACTAGAAATTAAACAAAGAAATTATTGTGCCTCTGGGGGAACTTTCATTATCGTTGAGGAAACGAGTACAATTTAAAGTTAAATATTATTCCCTTGTATGCCCATTAGCAATATTTGATTAATTTAAGACTCAAGTAGGGTTAAACCATACCCAAAAATAATATAATGGACATTTTGCTTTCAACGCTCATATGGCGAAGAGGAAACCTCAAAACTTAATGAGCCCCCATGCGAATGAATCAATGGGATTGCATAAATTAAGCTGATGACAACACACAAAATGCAAACAAATTCGCCAAATGTATTTATATAAATTGTGAGTCCGCACAGACATGCAGTATATATCCGTATATGTGGGGGCATTATGTGTATGTATGTACAACAAGGAGGGCGTGTTTAAAGTCTTTCCAAGAACTGCAGACCCAGAACAACAATGAGGCAACAGCAACATCAGCACCCCAAAAACTTGCCTTAAAGTGAGGCGAGATTTACAGCATGTACGACAACAATTTGCAGGCATTGTGTGAAAAGGGGCAGTCCAAAAGGGGGGGCGGCGGTGCGCTGGGGCGTGGCAGCCCCAAAACGTGACCCAGACAAAGTTTGCAAAATTGTCTAAAAAGGGACAGCGGGCTCGACAACAACTACAGCGACCAGAAAACCAGGGACTACAACATTATTTAATGCCTTTTTAATTAGATGCAGTCAGAGTCGCGTTCGCTGCATTTTAAAATAACCCAAGCTCGATTATGGTTATGAATCCCTATATGCCCAATGGTACCTACATATATTTTTATTTCAGAGTTTATAATACAGTCGCTTTGATCTGCATACAAATTCAAATTACAAATCAATTTCGCATTTCGCGTTTCAAGTTTAATTTGGTTAGCTCACTTCGCAGATTCCGAGGCGAACTTTTTATCGTCATAATTCTGCGCCAAGCCAGATGAATTTGCATATGATAAATTATTTATTGCCACGAAAATATACTTTGGTCTAACGCTCGCCAAAAAAAGAGGAAAAAAGCCCAACCAACTTTTCAGACTCTTTGGCCACAGATTTGCATATAAAGGCATTTTGCCTCCTTTCGATTTCACTTGAGCCCTCGGCAACAAGCCCCCATTAATCCTTTCTACTATCCACAGTACTCACTCTGGAACTGGTTGGCGTTCTTCTCGAGGATTCCACGCAGACTGATGGTATGATGGTGCAGCAGCTCCTCGAATTTTCCGGCGGCTTTGTCACGCAGCTCCAGTTCCGTGGCATTATTGCAGCAGCTTCCTCCGCAAATGGCGCCTGGAAAATTAAAAAAAGGGGGCGAATGAGTACAGATTAGCAATTGAGATTCTGTTCTTGAATCAATACCTTCTAAAGCAAAGAAACTAGGGTGGATTTAAGGTATTTTGTGTTTACTAAATAGGTATACTTTCAATTAAACTCCCATCAATGGTAAACCAACTTATATCTTAGAATGTTTTTGTTAGGAGTATATTGTAACGATTTTATGTTTATTATGGTATTTAATATCGTATCTTTAAGTACAAAAATTTTAAAATAATTCTGTAAAAAATTAGTATACTTTCAATAAAACTCCCATCAAAAACTCTCCATCGCATTAAGGAAACAGTGAATATTTTTGCTATTAAAATATTATGATTGTTTATATTTTCACAAATGTTGCTATATCGGTAAAAATCAAAATTATTCATAACATATTTTAAATATTTAAAGACAGCTTTCCATAGTTGGCTGTGAAGTAATAAGCCCCTTTTATCCATCATCCCAACTCATCTTCTGTTGCATCATTACGAAACGCCTGCTGCGCCTATATCATTTTCGAATTATCGCACAAATCAAATATTTACCATTGGCTTTGTGGCTGCGAGTGTGGGCGTGTGGGTTGTCTCGTTTAATTGTTTATGGCTTTAAAATGGCGGTGGGCGTGTTGGCCAGCTTGGCATCTCGACGGCAGCAACAACAAAGTGGCCATAGTTTCCGATTCGCGGCGTGGGCTCAGCAATTTAAAATATATAAATGCACAGGCCAGAAGTAGGAAACCATTTCATCACTGGCGGTCGCGTTAATAACTTTTAAACTGCTCATAATTGCAATTTTTCTTTTTTTAGCTTGCCTAACGACAAAATCGGAGCAGTTTGGCTGATGGTGGCCCATAAAACTCGCAGCAGGCAATGATTGTTTTTTCAGCTGCCACTGAAATACGAGCGAATTCCACTAATGACAATGGATAGGGGGGAAAGTGGGCTAAAACGATTTTCAACTTACTAATCGTTGTGCCCCAGAAAAGAGTGTCTAATGAATGAAACAGAAAAAGAAGAGCAGGACAGGAAAAAAAATATAGGGACAAAAGACTGCTGATTGGCCAGGGCTTATTGAAAAGGTATCCTTAAGATACTTATTCACTCGTCCAGCCTTTTCTACAAAATTGGTTGCACTTTAGCCCCTGCAACACACATATGTGTTAACGAGGGGACTTCCCCCCTCAAATTGCTTGTGTCATAAATTAGTGGTGAAACAAATCGTGTGACAGGCTTTTTATGACAACTGCAATGACAACAGCAGATACGAATTTTATGGACGTCTGCCCCTTCGCCTTTATAGTTTATAATTTAAATTAATGGCTTTTACACGATGTTCGAAGCGCCTACAATCTCTCATATGCATATCGCTGACTGCCCCGATTCGGTGGCCATATGTTGCTGTCGTAAAATTAGCAAATGAATTCGACAAATGCATCTACAGTCAGCGTCTATTTTAAGTTAACTAATGGCAAACATCAATAGTTTCTGTTAACCGCCGGGGCCATGACACATTTTTCCTGCCTGGAAAATGAAATGGAAATTGACAACAGACTTGGCTCAAAGCCATCACCCCGAATGTTATCCATGTCCCCCATCTAGTTGAATCGACCTGATCTGCCAGCCAGTCAATCAAAACTCGACAGAGACGAAAGCCAAACAGATTTTAGTTATGTGCCATCGATTTGCGAGCTGTTTGGGTTCGTCGAGTGGCTGAAAAGGATTTTCCAGTGCATTGTATAAGCTATCGATTAGGGGCTGTCCTCCAGGCTCCTTTGGCCATGATGTGTTTATGCGTTCCCTGCAACTGCTCGGCCATAAATTGGGGGAGTCCAAGGCAAGAGGGTCACTGGGAGCACTTGCCACATGGCAGTTGGCCAGAAACCGGGGCGTCACTCAGCCAGCGAGTCACTCTGTCTGGGGAAAACAAAAAAATGAAGGAAAGGCGGAGGAAAAGCGAAGGAAAAGCGGAGCCAAAACGGAGGCAGAGCGCAGGAAAAGTGAAAAACGGAAGCCACTGCAAGTTTAACCTGCCCCTACAATGTTGGAATTCTTCGCTTTCGAAGCGTTCCGCCTCCAACTCTTTTCTGTGGCTCAAGAGCTCAAAACTCGAGCAGCAGAAATTCAATTCAATTGCTGCAACGTGCATGCATACATATATCATGTCGTGCCCCAGAAAAGTATGCTATGGCAAACTGTTTCTGGCAACGGACAACCAAATTGCAAAGGAACGTGAAGGGAGGCCCAAAGTGGAGAGCTGGGAAGCTCCGAGAATAGAGAGATGTATCAGCACCGAGAGAAAAAGTCTTCTCTTAAATTCGGGTTACCCAAAAATATTGCGAAGCAATCTTATTCCTACTTATTTGAGTAGAAACGTTCTTGATATCCGTCTTCCTACTTATTTGAGTGAAAGCGATCTTGATACCAAGACAAAAGTGCTCTTAAGTTTGTTTTTTGAGAATAATCAATTTTAAAAAGTCTCGATTTCGGGAAGTTAAGAGTGAATTGATCTTATCTGACTTTTGAGTTCGAAAGAACCATATTGAAAATGGTTTTTCTCTGATTGTACCTAGTTCTATCATAGTCCTCTTAAAGTTGATCGCTGTCTTATAGTATGGATTTAATTTAATTTTTAAAAAAAGTATTTTAAAACATTAATGTTAATAATAAGGAAACTAATATTTTTAGCGTATGATAAAAAAAGTGAGTAAGAAAAAGTATCAAGTTTTGAATAATAGATATTTTTCTCTTGTGCTATTGTTGGTTATTTTTCGACGTGCTTCAAAGGAAAATGGGAGGGGTGTAAAAAATGCAAATCTCATGCATGGCCAGAAAATGCTCTGCCAAAAATACCAAGGAACGGCCCTGACCGCAAAAAAGGGGGTGAGCGGGCAAAGGAGGGGCAAAGGGGGCCCAGTGGCCCCATTACGGCTTCTGTGCCACTGTCTCTCTATATTTTCAGGCCTTGTTTTCCAGCCTGTCACCGCAAATGCAACTGACGACGTGTGCGAATTTGTTTACTGTAATTGTCTTCACTGTAAAAGGGGGAGTGCGGGTGGATGGCTCACATGAACACACTGCCCTACGCACATATATAAGCCATATATATCCATTGAGATAGGCTCTGGCTCTGTGGTAACTTGTCTTTTGGCATTAGCCAAGTTGGCTGGCAGCCAAGAAAGCGCTTAGCCCGCAAAACACTTGGCTCTGGGAGTGGATTTTGCATACCTTGACATATTTCGAGTGTCCTTACTCCGCCGAAACCCCCCCACCCCCACTTTAATTCCCACAGAGGCATTTCCCTGTGGCATATGCTACTTGTATGCGTTTTCAATTTGCACAATTTACTGTAAACGTGTTGATAATAATGAAGCCCAAGAACCAGCAGATTCCGAACCCATCAAAATGTCGGAAAGTTGGCCCTGCCTGCTGTAATTAAAACAGATCCCTGCTCTGTCTGCCGAAATATTTTGACAGGCTTTGTATAAAAATAATTTAATTACGAAGTGAATAGGAGCATTACCAAGTATTCATCATGTAGTCTTTCTGCTTTAACATTCATTCATTAACATTTGTAACTAAATAAATGTTATATAGAAGAATTTTATAATTTAAGTTTGTTACGAAGAGAAGCAAAAACCTCGCTTTACTTTTTTCCTTTATCAACAAAAATTATATGATATATTCACCAAGCATGGAGTATAGATAGTTCCCCAAAAGTTGTACATGTATTTTGGGTATAATTTACGGCCTTGATTGAAAATCAATTTAATTTCCCCCACACCCAGCTCAGGTCGCAACAAATAGTCCAAACGATTGCCCAAAGCCATAAATTCTCTAATAAATTTATGAACGTGCAACGACTGCAGTGCAAACCAAATAAAAACATCCGTCGTGGTCGCCAGGGGCTTCCTATCACCGCGACAGGGGGGTGTTAAATGGGGAGTGGGGGGTGCTGGAGGTGCTGGGCCTGCATGTCACACATAATAATTTTACTTTTCCATTTTATCAAAAATTGTTGACAACTACTTGTCAAACACGAACAATTTGTGCAGCAGTTGGAGGGCGATAACAATTAAGTCAACAAATGGCGGTGCAGGGAAGGGGGCTTCCAGGGGTTAGGGAACCCCATATCAAAGTGCCTGGCCTGTTGTTCATTTTATGGTTCGTTGGTTTCTGTTTGCTGTTATGACACGTTGGTCCCAAACATAGATCATCATTAGATCGCGAGGTCTTCTCCCTTTTCCCCTTTTCAATTTTTACATTTTCCCCACTTTTCTAAACCGGAAAACTACCTTTACCTCCGGTTCGTTGAACTGTTCTCGTCTGTATTTCACTACAGGCCGTATTGTATATATTTTTATGTGCTTGCGATTTCCATATCTTATCGAACCTGCCTTAATGTGAGCCGATTCAATGTCACAAAAACAGATCCATTCCTTTCGGGAAACTGATACAAGGTAAATCCTTTTGGTGGAAAATCCAGGTGACACAGTGGATTCTGACTAAAGTGAATCAAAATTAAAATTCAAGTAGATTCTTATTTTTTAAATTGCTTATGTTCCAATACAATCATTTTATTTGCACCCAAAATGTATACTAGTTGCTTTTCTTCTGGTATTTCTCGATTAATATTAATGTAAAGCAAAGCTTTTAAATCCATTTTAGTCACTTGCCACTGTGTTGGCATTTTCAATTATTTGTTATTTTGCATATGTTTGGCAGCGATTATTTGGCGTTGCAGCTGCCACGCGGGAAAATCCCAACAATTCTGCTGGTAAATTGTTAATGTGCCGCATAAGTTTTCAATTTGTGTGGCAAATTCCGCACGGATGCTAACTTGCAACATTGCTGTTGGTGTTGCAGTTGCTGCTGTTGCAGTTGTTGCTGCTGCGGTTGTTGCTGTTGCTGCTGACATCGAAGCTGGCAGATTTTGGCGCCACGTCTGCGTGGCATGTAAAATTTATTGCGTCGGCTGTAGCGACAATCTCTTTGCCATTTATTTGCATTCGCATTTGAATGCACACAAATGTATCTCGTAACTGTATCTGTATCTGAATGTGTATCTGTATCCGGGCTTCCTTTGGTTTGCTGCACGCACTGCACTTTGTGCTAATCTTGCGATGAAAATGTCAGCCGAGATTATGCGTGCCACAGAGATGTAGTTGCAAGTTGCCGTTTGCCATTTGCCAGTTGCATGCCCCCATATTTGGCCAGCTCTTCGGATTGGCTTACATTTTGGCATTTTGGCGCCAGGCAGACGCGTCTTGGCCTCAACGCCAAATTCCCGTTGTCTGCGGCCGCAAGAAATTTATTAAAAATTTAATTGAAAAGCATTTTAGCCGCAAATTGCAGTCGCGCTGCTTCGGGGGCAGTGACAATTATTAATTATTTAGATTTATGAGGCAGCAGCAAGAGAGTTGTCTGTACAACTCGACTTCAGTTGAGTCAATCTATATGCAAATGTCTGCGATATCTGCAGAACTGGATGGAAAGTTTAGCCTGTATTTTGTGGAGAATCTCTGAACATTTATTCATCAAATCACGATCTGCACTTTGTCTCAGCCGACAGATTGCAAATATCTGAGCAGTGTTAGCGAGGAATCACAGATTTCAAATGCAGCGAACAAAGAACTTAATGCCAATGCACAGCATCCATCAGAAATGCCAAAGAACGATCTATTAATAAGCCCCAGAATGCATATCCTCCGCTCATCATCATCATGATTCACCCATCTCCGTATCCATCGATGATGATGATGATGAAGTGCAGCCCCGAAACACAAAGGAACGGGCATTAAATATACTTGAGTAAACAAAGAAATCAAATTACAACAAGCTGGTCGCAAGCAAATGTTAAACACACAAATCGAAAACAAGGAAGAACGCTATAGTCGAGTACCTCGACTATCAGATACCCGTTACTCAGCTAAAGGGACCAAAGGAAAATGGAGATATGCAAGCAGCAAATGCGCCACCTACCGGCGGTAGACAGATTTAAGCGTTGTGGGCGTTAGAGTGGGCGTGGCAAAGTTTTTTTTAAATCAATCGATAGGTATTGACGAGACCAATACATTTCAGTTTAAATTTTTTATCTACCATGAAAATTGTGGGCGCCACAGACTTGGGCGGTTTGTGGGCGTTGGAGTGGGCGTGGCATATTCGCGTAATAAACTTGCGCTGCGCTCAAGCCTACGGAATCTAAATCTGAAATCTCGTTTCTCTATCTTTGATATTTTCCGAGATATCCGCGTTCATATTTATGATTTTTTGAAGTTTGTGGGCGGTTTGTGGGCGTTAAAGTGGGCGTGGCAAACTTTTTTTAGGTCAGTCGGTAGGTATTGATGAGAACAATACATTTCAGTTAAAATTTTTGTTCTAGCATCAAAACTGTAGGAGCCACAGTTTTGGGCGGTTTGTGGGCGTTAGAGTGGGCGTGGCACTCTTTTGAAACAAACTTGCGCTGCGCAGGAATCTCAGGAATCTGCATGCCTAATCCCAGTATTGTAACTCTTATAGTTTCCAAGATCTCAGCGTTCATACGGACAGACGGACAGACGGACAGACGGACAGACGGACAGACGGACAGACGGACAGACGGACATGGCTAGATCGACTCGGCTAGTGATCCTGATCAAGAATATATATACTTTATGGGGTCGGAAACGCTTCCTTCTGCCTGTTACATACTTTCCGACGAATCTAGTATACCCTTTTACTCTACGAGTAACGGGTATAATAAACGAACAACAAAATGTTGAACTTATGATGATTTCTTTTTCTCGCTTTTTTTGTGAAAACAAGAGAACAAACGAAAGCAAATAATTGAGGAAATCGCTGACAATAACCAAACACGAAAAAGGAGCCGCAGATGCAGCAGCAGTTTTATAATTAAAACCAGCTCAGCCGCATGTTGCTGCTGGGCATTGCAACCCGGCAGCAACACATCCACACCCAGGGGCAGCAACAACAAACAATTGCAAATTATACAACTGGGCACCCAGCAAATGGAAGCCAGCCAAATCGGGAGTATCGAGCTGGATACCGTCCCCCTTGGCCCTCCAGTATTTTAAAATTTTTCTTCTTTTTTGCACTGCAGTTGTGCAAACATTGGCGGCAAACAAAAACACAAACAAAATCCGAAAGCACAACACACAAACAAACAGCCACAAATAAACGCTTCCTAAGAGCAACACATTCTGCGCTCCCAGTTGGCCAATGGTCGTGGCCAGCTGTCCGATTCCGATTCCCATCCGATTACCCAGCTGCCACACTTGCAAAATCCGGCCATAAGATCTGGGTTTTTAGATATCCAAAAACTATACATGATTTCTTAACCTCATAATACTTCTTTAAGCAGATACTTTTTTTAAAACGAAACATCTTTTTAACTCCAAGTTATTTTTTACAAGTTACAAATTTTATTTTGGTTTTGGTTGAATTTGTATTACCATATATGTCAATAAATATTATTTAGAGCATGCTAAATTTATATTTAACATTTTCTTTAAGCCCAACTTCTTCAACCTCTAAGGCCCGGTTTCTCAATGTCATGTTAACTCTGGAAATCCTTTGTCGGATAATAGTGGTCTCAGTATCTTGTTGTTCGGTTGTTAGGTCTTATCTTTCGGAAAACTACTAACCAGGGGCCAGTGCTCCAGTTAAATTTAACGGTCAATCCATTAGCCTTAATGTTAGCTTAATCTGACAGATAACAAACTAGAACCTTGACATGACATTGAGAAATTGGTTCTTAAGGGCTTAGAATCTTACCTAGTGATCCGACTTGTCCCAGAAAGCTTAAAGATTAAAAAATTTTTTTCTTTGACATCCAATTTATCTCCTAATTAGGGCTCTTAATTTTTTTTTTGAGTGCAATTCCCGCTAATGGCGATCTAGTTGCTGGCGTTGCCGCTGCTTTTCTGCTGCTGCTGCAAATTGCGGGTAATCATAGTGCATGTTGCATGCAAATTAACGCATCAACAAGGCCCCGTGGAAAGTGAGGGGGGGAAATCTGCTCGGGACCCCGCATAAATGCCATTTTATGAGATTATGCCAATGGGAAAATATGCGCACACACACAGAAGGCCATTGGGCAGCCGAAGCCCCTTTGTTGCTGGGCTGCCTTTGTTGCCGGGTAATCCTATTGTAATTAACTTGTTTTTCAGCCGTTGCCGGCAAATGTCATGCCGGCAATTGCAGAGCAAAAAGTTATGGGCTTAATGTACGCAAATTTCCCCTGATTGCCGTTGGGCTCACATGCATAACTATAAGTAAGGCGCATGGGAAGGGAATGCAAAATGGGATCTTAGAAACTCAGACTCATCAAGTTCATTATCAGGAAAGCTGGCAAAATTATTGAGTGTTGCTGTCAGCACCTGGCACTTAAGTCTGCAATTGATGATCCTAAATTCAGGAAATTACGCTGTAAAAGGGGGGGAAAAACCGGGATGTGGCTCCAAGATCTGACCATTAAAATCATACATCTAGCCGCCAGATTAACAGCCAGATAAACCATCAGCCCCGTTTCGCTGTGTTCAATAATGTTTATGCTGTAAAGTTGTAATTGCGCCACGGATCATAAACTATTTAACTTTATTGCTGACAGAATAGATTCTTAAAGCACATGTTCTAAATTTAATTCAATGCGAGTGGGCTGTCCGTTGCTAATGGTGTTGTAGCTGCTGCGACTGATAACGACCGGCAACAATTACAATCCACTAAACTCACTAAATATGGGCCATGTCAGCCGAGAACGATGCAATGCGAGGCATTATTATTGTCTCACTTCACATCGGGGCTATATATAATTACGCTTTCGCAGCGATTGTCTCTTGTTTCCAGTACTCCGCACTCTGGTAATGCCAATCCCATGAACGAAAATCCACTCAGGTTACCGGCCAAGCAAAATAAGTGCAGGGTTCGCATAAAATGTGGACCAGCAGCAGTGAATTTATGACAACTATTTCAGAAACAGAAACAGAAAACCCCGAAACACAATTAGGTCACATTTATATTCGGACAATCAGATTTTTGCCGTTGTTGTTGTCTGGAGCACTTAAGCAGCACTTGTTGTCGGTTGTATGTTATAATTGCAACGCACCATCCAGGCCATAAAAAAATGGAGCCAAGACCCAGACTCAGCAGAAAAATAAAATAAATATAATAAAACCACACTCTGGTTTTGTTTTTCTTCGGGCCTTAAGTGGAATTTTGGGTCAGTTCGACGACAGAATAAAAAAAAAACTAGGTGGGCGTCACGGAATTTCTAGGGGGTTTGGCCTTAGGATAGGATGCTGAAGGGCTCCACCCACTTTGCATTGTGTAACTACAATATACTTTGCGTGTAATGTGTTGCATGTTAGTAGCTTTTAATTATATGTTGATTATGTTTCGGAGCAATATCAGCAGCAAACAAGCGGCCAACAACACGTCGTGACAACTAGGAATTGTGGCACGTACGGCATAGACAAAAGAACCGTCCACCAACCCATTTTTGCGCCCCCTCCAGTCCACGCCTCTGCTGACTTGCAGAAAACCGAGGATGGAGCAGAGCTACGAAAAATTCAATTAGTTTTGTGTTTGCGCATTGCATGACAACAGCGAGCGATTCAGCTCTAGTCACCTAGCACCTCGAGCCCCTCGAAACCCCCTTTCGAACACCTCCTGCCACGCCCCTGCCTTCCCCTCCATTCGGTTGCATGAACTCTCTGGTAAATGTTTATTAAATTGAGGAACTCAGAGCGAACTAAAGGTGTCAGGCGATGAGATAAGCTAACGATTGGAAGTGTTAGCATTTAAGAGGCTCTTTGAAATAGATGGCTAACTATTGGATGTAAAAACAGAACAAAGAAGGAGAGAATTTTTGATGGAATGTAAACGAAACAGAAAGTATTAGACGGAGCATTGTAAGTAATCCCTTAAATGGTTCTCTTAAGGTTGTGTTTCATGATGGTATATAGTTGTATTTCTTAAAATCAAAAAAAAAATGTACAGATCAATTAGATGGAAATTAAATATTTACGATATCTCTTTATGTAGCGAACACTTAAGAAGGAATTGATTTACGTGCAATATAATAAAAGCGATCCTGAAAATGGAATTGTCTTAGGAAATCCCCCTATAACCATAGGGCAAATGTCACCCTGGCTTAACTCCTTGCAATAAAATGGTCCAAAGCCAAAGCACAGGTTTCCCAACCGAACAATGCCAAAAGGTGGGACAATAAAATTGCAATTTACTTGAAACGTGTTCAATGCCTCAATATTTGCCTAACTTCGACCAGAGACAGCCACCCAGCCACCAAGTTTCCCAGGAAGGATGGAGACCATTGAAAGAGCCTGGCCAGTTTTGTGTGCTGAAGCTCAAGCGTTTGGCAAATGCCCGCAAGTCTTCTTTTCGACAGTTTTATTTCGGGGTGGAAGCCCTCACAAGTGCAGCACAAATTGCGCATACGCCGCATTGACCGGCCACGTCGGTGCCTTGCAGCCAGCGATTTATCGGAACAACCTCGAAGAGATGGGGGCGTCTGGAACCAGCACTAAATAGTTGCCTTACAAATTTAGTTGTGGCCATTTCAGCGTCGGGGATTTTCAATTACGCCCACAAACAAGCCAGATTCGGCCAAGAGCCAAAAGTGTTTGGTACGCTTTACGCTTTCGCCATAAAAATAAAACTTAATGCGGATACACGCCAGGGTTTTGGGGGATCGAATCCCCCCCCCCCAGAAAAGGGGGTAAATCGGAAAGAATAAATATTGAGTTTTGGCGTTAAGGCCGCCGAGCAAACAGAGGGCCAAACAAAAGACGCCGCCACGGAGGGCAAACATTGGCGGAGATTTTCATTTCGGTTTCTTTCCCGGCTTTTCCCCTTTCTTCTTGTTCTTGGCCATTGTCTTACCTAGTAGTCAGTCAGTCAGAAAGACAGGAGGAGAGACAGCCAGTCACTGGTTTCCCCATTCATTTGCTCGAGCAAACACTTTGGAATCGGGCCTGGTTTATCTTTCCATGCTGCTCACGTAGTTCGCTTGGGGCGAGAAGAATTTGCCAAGTTTTCCTAGATGATTTGGCCCATACATGAGTATTTTCTCGCCTCGTTTTGTTTGTCGATTGTGCGATTTGTTTTCTTTTATTTTGCATTTTTATAATTCACGTGCTTGTTTATTTACCAGATCCTGCAAAAAAAAAACAAAATGCAGAAAAATATACGCAGCAACTACGTCACAGTTTGATTCTCTGGACCGTAAGAATTTCTGGCGAAAATCAGCTTCATTTATTTTCGCTTTTCCTTGGCATTGTTTGAATTATACGATATGTTCGTATATGTGGTTTCTTGGTCTGTTTCATTTCACGGAAGCAATTAGACGTACTCATATGGCCCGCCTTCTTCATTCATAGGAACGAATTCCCTGTCCTTTCCTGCATTTCCCCACTTTCATTGGTTTTATTTTTTTTTGGGCGTGGGTTGGTTTTTATTTTTAAACGCGCAAAAAAACTGCGAAATTCAGCGAACTTTTTCTTACTTTATATGCATAGGCCAAGTACTCGTAGAATGAAATGAATAATGCATGCGAAGCAGGGAAATTGGTTCAATCTAAGCCACAGCTAGGAATGTTCCAGAAAAACTTAGACTGGAAGAATTTAAATTTTCTGGGCTCTCAACGTTTGTCTAAATTTGCCAAGCAGAATTCATTACATCTTGAAGGTAAAAGAACATTAAATACCTTTTTAGGTTCACATAATTTTGGGAAAAGTAAGGGTTAATACTACGGAGACGTGTCTTCGGGCTTTATGTTTTGAATTCAATTACATTCTCATAGGTATGCCTAATAAAGCTTCGAAGTGAAATCCAATTACCTGCCTGTTTAATTAAATAATAGAAAATCCTGTAGAATTGTAGAACTAATCCCTTTTGCATCCATTGACTTCAATTATTCCCCTGTTTTATTAATTAGGAGCTTATATGGAGGGAAAATTTCATATAAACTAGAACAAATCAAATTTGTAAAGGCTTTTAATTAAAATTTAATTTGTGAATGGATTTTCAGTAAGCTAAAAATAAAAATTTGCATAAATTCCATTTGATAGAACTTTATCACTCCTATTTAATTAATTAAAATAAATATTTTATTGCAGAAAATCCATTTGGTTAAAGAATTCGAACTTTATTCCGGTGTTTTAGAGTCCGACTTTTTTAAATGCTAAACTTGAGTGTAATCGCTACACTCAAACTCGAATCGCTAGACACTAAACCAGGCTTAATTTCAATGCACTTGGCCAATTACCGAATGCCGGCATATAATTTTCAATTTAATAGCTTCATCATCTGTGGCTTGCGGTCCAAGGAGCAAGTTTTCCCCGACTTCTGCCCACTCGCTGTCGATGTCGCCTTCAGATAGGCCCCACTATATGTGTGTATATATACTATAGATACGACCAACTTCTATGGGATTAGGCCTAAAGTGCAAACTGTTGTAAGCAAAGCTGTTGACAATATTCTGTTGCATTGGTTTTGTTTCCTCGGGGCGTTGTAACGCCTCTCTTCGCACCTCATTAGATACGATTGCAAAATGCTGGATTTTTATATTTCATTTGCCAGCTTTTCGGGCGTGGGTCGATCATCCAGTTTGCCAGCCGCACAAATTTGTAGTGTGCGCGAGCTTATTGATTTCGATGGCTAAGACTCCTGGCCAAAAAACACTGGCTGACTGACTCAATGACTAAATGACAGAGTGACTGCAAATGCAACTGCAACTGCAACTGCTGCATTATGCATTCGAGTCTCTCGTTTGTGCGGTCGTGTAATTGTTTTTCGTACACATCCACCGACATTCACATAAATTTGTAATTACGTATACGACACGTAGGTGCCCAACTTCCTTATAAAGTTTTTTTCGGTTTTTTATTTGGTTTTTCTTTTTTCAGTTCGATGCCAATTTTGGGTCGTAATTTATGCGTTTTTTTGTGCCTGTAATTGCTGGCAAAGAGTTCTCCCCGGGGAAGCGATATCAGTTTAAATTACAGCCAGTGAAAGTTGCCTCAGTTACCAAGTTGAGTGCAATTATTTCAGTACTCGTTGCAATTAAAAGCGCATTAAAAGGGACTTTCCCACGCAGCTGAAATTGATTAACTTGGCGCGAAGCGAGTTTCTTTCCCAAATAGTAGTTTCCCACTTAGGCGAGTGACTCACCCGCGCACCCAAGTCATTAATCAAAATACCCTTGAACCGCTCATGACAGCCAAAACATAGTTTTCTGAATTGAACAGGCCTTGTCACTTGATAAAAATAGAACAGCAAAACGAATACCATTACTATTTCGAACATAATTGACAGTGTGGGCGTGCAGTGCTCCATGCCCATTTGAATGCCAAGAATGTCCCCTCCCCACTGTGCTCACTGTCCTCACATGCTGCCACAGTAAAGACTCAATTTGTGCGCTTTTGTGTGACAGCGTTTGAGTAACATAAAATCAACAATGCACAACGGCTGCAAAATCTGAATGAATGTATCTGAATCTATGAGTGTGCGTGACTGAATGAATTTTTTTCAAAACTAAAGCCGATGGCGATGCAGCGACACGCTTGTCTGCCCAACGGACTGAATGACTGAGGCATTGACAGACTGACTGAATGACGAACGGACGGTTCCACATGGACGTGTGCTACATATCTCGCAAAGCATAATAAAAACAGACCGACAAACAATATGCGAGGGAAAAAATTTGCATTTTTAAAGGGAAACGCATAAAAAAATAGTTTAAAACAACAAATGCCTGCCTGTCTGCACTGAATCGCAAATGCTCTTAAATTAATGAGTGCTAAAAAAAAGAAATTGCTAAACATTTTTTATGGGAAAAGCAGGCAATGGAAAATGCCACTCAGGGAATAAGTATTTTCTAAAGTCTATTAATAAATAAATGAAAAATCGATCGGTTAAGTGAATTAATATTTAATTGTTTTGGTTTTAAAACCAAGCAACAAAGAGAGCTATTTAATTTAAGCTATTTAATTTATGGGAAATAAGCTTGCTGAAATTATATTTATTTTTCACCTCTGAAACATGCCTTTATTTATTGCCCACCGCATTTTAATAAATACTTAACGCTTTTGTGATGCGCATGCATTATTTTTCGTATAAATCTTGCCCATATTTGCATTGCTAAATGCAACTGTCAATCAATCTATCTTTCCAATTGTCAATTGGGTGCATGTGCATTGTAGATGTGTATCTTGAAGCTTCTTGATGTACAATTTGTTTAGACAACAAATCAAATATTCTATTTGCTACTTATTGTTGATTTTCAAGGGTTTGGAGGTTTTTTGTGGAAGTATCATACCCCTTTATACACTTGGTAGTTTCCGTTAAAAGGCCCGCTTTCGATTTGGTTTATGAGTTATGGCCCAGTTTGGTCTTTGGTCCGTGATCATGTCTCTGCAATTTGCATGCTCACTAATTGCTGGTACTAAAAAATGCTAAGCAGTTTGCAGGAACTTTCATTCGGAATTTGTATAATTTTTAGGTTGGATGGCTGCGCATGCTCCGCCTGTCGCTCAGTTGCCCACATAAATTTCACATTTGACACTATTGAGGCAGCCGCCGGTCCACATGAAACATATATAGATATATATATATATAGCCATATCTGAAGGATAGGAAGGAAGGAGGGGCCTCTGGTGACATGCGTCGTTGGCTGTAAATTTATGCGCCAAGGTGTTGGCGTTGCTGTTGATGTTGCTGCTGGAGATTGGTGTTGCTGCGGGGCTTCGTGTTGCTGTTGCCGTTGCCGCTGGCGTGTGTGTCTGTTGACATGTAATTAGTGCGATCTCAACACTTCTGTTACAGATTTTTCCTTTCCGTGGCTGGCAATTTGCTTATGCAAGTATTCAAATTCAATTGCCACACTTTCCAGCTTGGTGGGTGGCTTAGGTGTTTGTCTATAAAATATCCCATATATATATGGAAATCTCTGGCAATGAATAAATTGTTAGTGTGTAAAGTCCCAGGATCAATCAATTGTCTCTAGTTGGGTATTATATATACCACTAGTAATTAAAACAGAAATTGCTGCCGTGATTAACGCTGTGCACATGCACAAAGCTGACATCTGGATGGCAAGCCGAGCATTAATCAACCGACATAATTCTCCATCTGGCTCTATACGTTTGGGCTGTCAAATGTGCATGGAGATATAGAAATAGTTTGGCATAAATATGATGTATGGAGAGCCCGGCCCCATTATATGTATGTGGAAAACATGTGAAAAAGTGCACGCGATCATTAGACAAAGGCATCCAGCGCCCAGCACAAAGCCTTGCCATTGAAAATGATTTTCACAGTTTTGCCATTTTTGGGGGCGGGGAAGCTCTGGCTGTCGAAAGATTAATGACAGCCCCAAACAGCAGGCATGCACATGGATATTTATGTGGCCATAGCTATGGCTATGGATATGAATACGAGTATGGTTATGGATAACTATTAGGCCGTGGCACAGGCTCAAATTAATGATACACTTGCAGTTTTGTTTTCATGTTTCCCTGTAATTGAATTACAAACGAGGGGATTGCCATCCCGAGAGTCCCCAGAAATTTATCATGTGCCAGCTGCCGCAATGAGGCATGAAGTAATTGCATGTGGCGTCCACGGAGGAGTCCTAGTTGCACTCCAGGGGTGACATCACTGGGTTCAAGGATGACTGAGGGTCGGAAGGTCAAAGGATAGGAGGGAAAAATGAAAGGTTAAATCATGTGGAGAACTACTTGTGCAAGTCGTTTTTGGCACCCCCTGGAGGGTTATTGAAATACAAAATTGTTGGTGATACATTTTAAAACTGCTTGAAGGCAACCAATTTTTGGTATTTAGTTTGAGGAAGTTTTGCAAGCCTGTTTGACGAATCGAATTATGTACATTTGAAGCCATTTAATCAATGCTTTTAAATTGTATGATCTGTAATATGAATAAGATTCTGAATTAAATACTTTGCCTTACTTTTCTTTATGAAAAATATTTTAAGCCGACTAATATTTTACATTTGATAAACACTGAATAAAGCCTGTTAATCATTTTGCCTTGTAATATATTCAGTTTTATTAAATATCTTCCATCTGTTTCCAACCCCTGATATAAGCTACCAAACTTTTTAAGATTTCCACGTCAGTTTTTCCTGCATTTCGGCAGTTGGAAATTGTATCTGTTAGCCAACGTGAAAATACCTCTGTGTGTACTTCAGAAACTCTGTGGGATTGGGGATAGATAGAGAATGGGATAGGGAATGGAAATGGGAGAAGGACTTCTGGCTAAGGACCTTCGTTAGCTGTCAAGTTCACTTGTGCAACGTTTTGCAGTTTTTAATGAGTTGCAAAAGTCAGCAAATTGTCTTGGCCCATCCATCTAACGATGCGTAGATGGATTCTCCACTTGCTCACATCTCTCGATTCATCTGGCATCTGAGGGATACGAAAACCTGTTCTGGCCTGTGGTCGCATACACACCTGCAAATGAAGAGAGACAGATACAGAATTAATAAGTTATGCGATAGCGCAAATTAAGATGAATGTCATAATTTCAATAAAAATGAAATCTATTTTCGAAAAACGATGAAACAACGACCCGAGAAACCAGTTATCTCTGCGGATTGTCTCACCATCTTGACTTAATGTTGGACCCAACACGCGCCCACACAGGCTCCCAAAAATCAAAGTCGACTCGAACCTGAATCTAACCACCAATTTCAGATGGCTTATCGTGTGAGGCTTGCACAAATATGGATTTCTCAAATTTTGACCATTTCTACAGTGTATTTTATTTGCCTAATTTTTGGCCCATTCTTTGTTTGGCAAATTGCAGAAAGCCAACCCAAAGTAAATATCGAAATGGAAAGCAAGAAAACATTCGCAAAAGTTCATGTTTCGAACAATTTAACTTTTGTTTTCGGTTTTGCACCCCTCAAAAAAAGAACCGCAGAAGCGTAGGCCGATTTCGAGGGGCGTGGGGATGGGGGCGTGGTCACAGTCGTATATAACTATATGTTTATATATGTAGGTATACCCAGTGTGTCTGCTGGCGGCATGCTTTGATATTAAATCGTCCGACAACAACAGCCCCGGCATGAGGAAAGGCCAAAAAAGCCGGCGAGCGTGCTAGCGACTCGTTTATTTTCTTTTAGAGAAATTATGTCAGAGGGAGGCGAAATATTTCGCTATAGAATATAAGAATACAAGAGAAATTCACGAAATGGCCACAGAAATTGCCAACAAAAAAAACGGCAAAAATGTTGCCAATAGATGCGGAAGTAAATTGTAGAAAATGTTTAACCCTCGAGTTGATTGGATCGAAAGTAATAAGTCAAATTAAATTCTGAGCAAATATTCCCAATGCACAAGAGGCATTTATCATTAAATCTTTAATATCTTAAAGGCAGTGAAATTTCATATAATTTATAGTTTTGTTTTCTTTTTATAATGATTGCTTTAATTTTGGTCATATTTCTTTAAGAAGTGATTGTCTGAGAAACAACTTTTTATGAGTAATAAAATAGTAATACCTGTTTTTGCTTGTGAACTTTTTCGGTCACAAAACAATAAATTAAATTCTTCCCAAAAGAGTTTGGCCTTTGTCTAATAACTGAGAATTATTTAAAACGTGTCAACCTGACAGATTTAGCAACCAAGTAAAAATAGTTTTTCAAAAAGTGTTCCATTCGATTTCATCTTTTGTTGTTTCGCCCAAGATCTTGGAGCGGCTGTCACACAATTAACGTCAACGGAAGCAATTTATTTGTTAGTTATACATTTAATTTGCTTTGCGAACAGAGAAAAAAACATTAAAATCGAGCATGGACAAAGGCAGAATGCTAAATATTTCAATGAAAGCGATTCGGGCTAAAAAATGGAAAAACTACATTTGAATATTCATAGGCCTGCTGTAGCTGGCTGTGGTGGTCATTTGGATCGGTATTTTGGATCGTTTGCCTCGGAAAGTCAAAGTCGTGATATATCAGAGCACCCTGACCTCTCCACAGTCCCCCTGTTCTGTTTACTATTTTTTATATTTTGATTCCGAGTCGTGCCCGCCTGCCTGGGCTTGTTCATGTCCCCTGTCCATGTGTCCAAAACTCATTTGCATGTTACAAGTGTAGACAATTAAAAATTGGATAGAGAAACAACAACTATCGGTCCAAAGGCTTATTAATAATCGTTTTTGGCTACGTCAGAGGCGTCTTGGGCTTGGGAGGGTGTGGCCCCGCCAATAATTAATGTCAATTACGCATTGTTGAACACTGAAAAGCATTTAGGCCGTGTCTCATTTCTATTGGAGCCATAGGTGAACCTTGTAGCCGGGCATTTGTGGGTAAGTATCTTAATCTGAGGCTCAATGCACACACACACTCTGCGGCTAATTTGTATTCATTAGCTTGCCCCGCACCGCAGTCTGTAATTTAAAATCGTTAAAAATTTAATGAGGCGTTAATAATATGGTTTTTGTTTTACTTTTAGCCCGGCCCCACCTCCCACTGCCCCCTCGAATGGCCATGTCTACGGGGTCTGTCTTTAATTTTCTTGTCGCAGTCGTTGTCGCCGACATTGTCATTGCTTTTTACTGCAAATGAGTGCCGCGGTCCGTGCTAGTTCTTCGCACTACCAGTCCTACACTGAGGGAATAAGTTTTAATACCATACCCAGAAAAATGTAAAATGGTAAAATAAATTAACTCTTTTTTATGGAAAAATTAAATGCCAATAGATTAAAATTTAAGTTACTATCTCATAGAGCTATCACATATCTTATTCTGACCTTTTTTTCCATTATGCCAGCCAAAACACTGGTTTTAATAGCCAAAAATAAAGATACCGATTTTACTCAAAAAAGTGCGTTTTTTGCGGTTTTTTATTCATAGTTTAGTCAAATCAAGGCGTACAGCTAAAAGACCGACTGTTTTGAGCAGCTGGCATCCTTGGCTAAACAGTTCTCATCACTTCCCAGCAAATTAATTTTTTGATAAATTTTCGCATTTTTTAAGGGGTTAGGTCATGTATTTTTGAGAAAAATTAAAACAAATTAAACATTTTCAGGTTGGGATGCCAATGGATTGGAATTTAAATTACGAGCTCATCGATGTATGACCATCTCTAATCTGACCGTTTGTTGCATTTTGCCAGCCGAAAAACTGATTTTTTTTGTGAAAAAATAAGAATTTAGACTTATCAGTTATTCGAGAAGAAAAGTTCTTAAATTTTCGAAAAAAGTACTCTCAGAGAGATGAAAATATCTCTTAATAGAGATGAAAGTGTTCTCGATTTTGTTTATCGAGACAAAAATAGTTTCACATATCAAGAACACTTGATCTTTATTTTAAGAATTTGAGTTGGAATCGATCTTAACCCACTTTTGAGACTTTTGTAAACATTTTTTATATTAAAGGGATGCGTTTCCTATTATATTTTTACCATCTTATAAGAAGCTTATTTGAGTTTTGGGTTTTAAGAAGGAAACTTAATATATTAGCATGCTTATTTTTCTTCGTGGACTCCAGGGTCCCGGGTCCCGATCCCAGACGGTGCCACAGGTAACCGTGATGTGTCTCCCCATCATCATCGTCACCCAGCCCCAGCCGAATGGGGATGTGTGGCACGTTGTCTGGGGATGTGGTATTGGGGGATTGTGGGATCGGGGGGTCTGGGGGATCCAAGGAAAGCCGGCGTTTGTTGTGGTTGGCGCGCTGGGAACTTAATTGACTTGCAAGTGACTAATTGTGCATGAGTTCGACATGGGCGTGAGGGAGAGGACCTTATAGCGATGGCGATGGCGACGAGCAGACGGTGCGTGTAATATGAGCTATGCCAAGAGCGGTGCAAATGAAGTTGTTGAGTGCCGGCTGTTATTGTTAGTGTTATTGTTTATGCCGTTGTCGATGGCGATGCCGATGCCAAAGTATATTCGCCTTGGCTTTTTCTGTTGCCGGTGGTTGGTAGTGAGGCGTGCCGCCTAAGCAGCTTTAAAAGGATGACGATGACAGGGCACAGACAGCGCAACAGCCGCAAGAAAACTTGGCCAACACAACCTGGCCGGTCACAGGCCATAAATTGGCACTCGGGCACCGGGAGAAAAGATGAAAGACGAAAAGATGGCCAGAAACCCAGAGCTGATTGCGATTTATCTTAGCCATAGTTTTGCATACACGTTCGGCTACCTAAACAAGTTTTGCGAATCAGGGGAATTTATGGCTGTTGTCAAATGTGAACTTGATTAATTTAAAGTATTTCACTGAATATTCCAAAAAGTCTAGTCAGACAAATAATAAATCTAAAAAAATCATTTTAACAAAACGTAACATATTATTTAATTAAACACCATGTAAATTCTTAGGAAAGTTTTTAAAATTTAATAATTCTTTTGAGATCTTTTATTTATATACTTTTATACCTAATTCTTATTTATTTTGGTGTATTAAAAGTTTCAAAAATTGTAAGTAATTGGACAAGTTGCAATCATACGTTTCAAAATGCAATTGACAAATGGATGCATGGCTGGTACGCCAATTAATTGAAGACTAGTCGAGCTGCAAAAGCCGTCCACTTATTTCTCGCCGTGTATGGCGGTGACTTGCGTTTGACATTTTGCATCATGACCATTTTTGGTCAGGCCACAAAGCCAAAAACCAGCAGAAAACTCGGATGACAATTTCTCAGTTTTGCAATCTCAGAATTAGCCAACAAAAGCAAACAAAAGCAAAACCCCAACAAAATGACATTTACGTTTGTGATTTTTAGCAGCTTTTGTAAAGGAAATACGAATGTGTTGAGAGAAAAACCCGAAAGTAGTTTGGCAAACTTTATGTCAAATGGATTTCGGGCAATTGCATTTGTTTTTACCTTTTTTGTTGTCATTGATATGTCCAATAAATTGTCACGAAATCGCCGCCGACATTGCCATGTGTCATATGTGTCCTTATATATGCCCACATCGCATATCGAATAGTCGTGGTTTTTATTTTTATACTTATTTATTTACTATTTTTTTGGCTGGCGGCCTGACTGGCGCAACGTGAGATCACAGTTCATTGCCTAAATTAACTAAAATTATCTAATTGCTGTTAATAAACTGCCGAAAGGCGAATGGCGGCACCGCAGGCATTAAAACATTTAATTAACTACATTAAGCTTAATTAAAATCTTGGCAGAGAAAGAAGATGTTGAAAAATCAAAAGAACATACCCAAGGAAGAGCTGAGTTTTCGGAAGTTAAGGAATTCAGAATTTAAGATTTCCCAATTTTCAGATCAATCAATTAGTGGCCGAAACTTGGTCTAACTTCATTAAAGAAAAGTTGAAACTTATAGGTTGAGAAAGTCATCCATCAATTTTTTACTGGGTTTTTTTATTTCGGTTCCAACACAACTTCAGCTTAAATAAATACATTAACAAGCTTACAGGTTGTGTAATTAACTTAAAAAAACATTTACAATAATTTTTGCAAATTTATGGCATTTCAGCAGAGTCTGCGAAAAACGGGTAACTCAAGCCGAAACTCAAAAGCCGCTGATAAGGCACAAAAACGTGGACGGAATATACGAAAGGGGGAAATAATTTCGATGGGGCGATAATGTTATATATTTTACAGGGTCTCGAGTTAAATGCAAGCTGACAGGCCGCTGTCAAAAGGCGGAAAAGGCCAAAAACTCCACCTGGAATTGTGACTGTCTATGGCCCGAAGCCCTTTGGCAGTTAGGCAAATGAGTTGACTTTGCGTGTTCACAAAAAATGCCGTTTATTTAAATTAACACCGCCGCAACCCCTCTCGCATTTTTCCAATCGACGCCCTCGGGGGTTTTGGATGATGCGGAGATGGAGAGTCTTGTAATTAGCCAGCCTCAAATTGCCCGGCGGTTAAATATGCATTAATTAAGTGTTAAACGCCGCGACCCGGGAAAGTTTGTTCAGCTGCCCGCGCAGCAGACCCGCAATATAAATACATAAATAAATAAGCTAATGAAGCTGCCAACTCTGGAGACTTTATGGCACCAACTTTCTATTGCAGTTTGAATTTTTTAGTACAAGCTATTTAGAAACAATTACGTGTACATTCCACCAGTGCCACCATAGAGTAACACCCACGCTCGAATGTCATAAAAATGCATTAATCACATGTTGCTTAGTCATTAAATTGCTTAAAAGCCAGCCGTGAGTTGGCTGTAGAAATAGATGCAATGTCCGGATTGCTTTGAGAAAATCCGGCAGACGCATTATATTTAATTGCCTCTTGGTTGGGGCAGTGTGGATGATGTCACTTGGCCAATTGCAAAACGGGACAATGGCAATAACTGGCTGAGATTGCAGATAGTTGCTGCTGCAGTGTTGCTGTTGCAATGTTGCTGCTGCAGCATTGCTGTTGGCAGTCGACACACTTGACGCCTTGATTGCTGTCGTCGGGATGTCTGGTGCTAAACATTTCTGCACTGGTTTTCAGAAAATATAAACCTTTTTAGTCATACAAAGATAAATTGAGACCAATTTCGACTAGAAATTACTGCAATTGTAAATATAAATCTTTCTGTATTCATACAAAAAATATCTCTTGAAAATATATTGTATATTATTAAAGGTGAAAAACTTATACATAAACAGTGTGTTATGGCTATCTAGAAAAAGTATTGTCAAAGAAGACGGCAATAATCATATACTGAATAAGTGCAACCTACAATCTAATCATTATTTTTACAAAATGACATTGAACTTGAACGATAGAGATTACCTTATGTGAAGTGGCAATCCGGTACTTCCCGCTAATAAAAAGAACAAACATTTCCAAGAAAACTGAACTAGTTTGAAGTGGACTTTCAAGCATGTTGTTGGATTGGAAAATCAAGGGTTTTCACAAAAAAACAATTAAGTAAGTAGGTGCTTATCAACACTTCCAACTCGTTTGCTCTGGTAGTTCAGATATGAGTGTATATACAGATTCCCAGATTTTTCCACTATTTCCAATAAAAAGTAGGTTTATTTATCCATTTATCGCATCAGTTTGGCTTTCTGTTTGTTGCGTGTTGGCTTAACAATTAGCACAGCACTCAACTGCCAATTGCCAATGGCCCATTGCTATTTGAGCAGCCAAACAGCGAGCTGTTCATATATGTACCCATTTATATGTTTGTGTTTAATGAATTCTGGCAGCGTGTGTCGATTTTCAATTGCATCATCGAAAAGCACGTGCAGGTTATACAAAACAAAAAAAAACTAAAAAATACGGGTGCAGAAAAATCCTGTTAATGCAAACTAAAATGCATTCAACTTTTAGAGACAAAAGGCCATGGAAAGACCATTTTCAAAATCGCATTTGTGTGAAAATTGCCAAAAAAAGAAGACCATACAATCGCATTTTCGGCTTCTGTTTCCTTTTTTGTGGTGTGGCATATAGAAAAGCGATTTTCACAGCCAGATGCACAAATGAAAATTAAAATGCAAACTGCTGACTGAGTCGTAGACATACTATAGAGATGCGGCCTGACTCATCGGCAGTAGTGGAAGTACAGAAATTGCAGCAGTTGCAGCCAAGCGACAGTCTGTGCTGAAAGTCTGCGCCCCGTTAATTTGGCAACTGCAAAAACGTGTCTGCCCGGTTCCCCTATATTTTTCGCAATTCATTTTTTACCCATTGTCGGTGGGAACTTGTATTTTTGCAAGAAGTTCCCCGCCTCTAGAATGCTTCATGATGACGAACTAGAATTTTTATATTCTTTGGGTTTTTATGGTACTCAATATCTACTTTCTTTATGATCTTTAAGTTACCTTTTATATTGAGTGGCTATTCATGCTTTTAAAAATTGTTTGTATATTATTTCAGTTTTTCTGTACATTTAATTTTAAATGAAATCTAAAAATCCGTACAGATGTTGTGGTATATTCTGTTCATTCAGATTTTGAACCGCATTCCAATTGCTCAATCACTTTGAAATATCTGTGCATTTTCGATTTGCCTCTTGAATTTTAATATACATTTCAATAACATATATTCCACTCAAATAAATAAATAAATAAGTACACAGATCGGTCTGTTTGAGATTGCCCCGTCTGCCATCTAATTGAACGCAATGAAGCGCTTCACGACGAAAGTTGCCAAGTTGTCAACATTTCATTTGAGATTTTATTTCTCTTTTGATTTCCCACTCTGGTCCACTCGGTCACAGGGTCTTTGACACTTGGGAGCTGGGGCAATTAAACGGCCAGGGCACCCCGAAAATATCACTCCCCATCCTCTAGATTCGACCATCTACCATCCGGATTGCATTGCATAAGCAGCGGGCTTTGGCTCTGCTCTCTTTGCTTTGGGCCGCAAATATTTGCTGGCTAAATTTAGCAGCGCGCCAAAAAATAAAACATAAAAAAGGCAACGGACCCAGCATTTCAAATATACTTTGCCTATTTTACCAAATTTCCTCTCTTTATATTTTTTAATGCTGTAAAGACCGGGTGCCAACATTTCTGTGGGTCGCTTTGAACGTGATATAGGCATCGCATTTGTTCGATATATACACACATATAGTTTGGCCAATATTTATATATAGCTTATATTTATTACAACAATTTTGTATGGCATGTTTTCTTTTTTTTTGTGGCTATACCGCGGTATTTTCCGTCAATTTTATTGGTCAAATATTTGTTTAATAAATCAGCGAAGAGAAATATTTCGAAATTTTTTGAAGAAACATACACACACGATGTTCACAATAAATAAAAAATATGAGAAATTTTGGTAGGGGAATAAGTCGGAATGCATTTCATTGGAGATTTATGTGTGCCCCAGAATTAATTAATTTTTATTTATAGTTGGATTTACTTGAGGCCTGAAGTCTGAGCTCTCTGTGGTGACACTTTGCAATCGATCCATTACCATAGATATTTATTATAGACACGGTGAGTTCACACAGTTTTCAGGCATTTCATTTAATGAGTTGTTGAGGGCAAAGCCCCAAGGGGATTTTCGGTATGCCTGTGCTTGATATATTTAACGACCTGGGCACAAAATATTTAGATGTAATATTGTTTTAAATTTGTATACTTTAAGTAAAGAACAATCAAGTAAAATCGAAAAATTCCCCATAATATGGCCAAATATATTTATAAGAACGTTTATCTTTAGGTTTTTGCTACTCTTGTTGTTTTGTTATAAATGGCGAATAATACGTCAGCTGTAATTTGCCTAAGATAAAAACCCCAGCAAGGGGGAATCACGGTAACAGCCGAAAAAACAACAGAGAATAAAACTTAATTAATTAGTGTCAAAATGGCGCGAGCCATTCCATGGCCGGATTTCGGTGTTCCAGTGGCAAATGGAGTTAAGGTTGGATGAGGTCCGGATGAGGGCAGGTCAGCCTCCTGCTGTTCCTGCTCCTCCTGCTGCTCCTGTCAGTGGGTAAATTAATGGAATCAGCGACGCTATTAGCCAACTGCGGCTACTGCCTTGCCCTGGCCATAACGGCAATTTATCTTTTAGCCCGTATTATCGATCGCATTTCATATGAGCGACAGGCCGGGGCATCGGCTGAAATTTAACTTTTGCGCTGTGCATACTTTGCCTCGTTTTCCCGGGTCTGGGTTCCCCTAAAAACTTAATGGTTTATCTATGTTTGCCATTAGGTAACTGTCAGTTCCGCAAGCAACAAGGGTAGTCGAGGAGTCGTAGTCGCACACAGCCACACACAAACCAACCAAGTCGATACTGAGTCGACTGTTAACTTGGCTTATTGAGTTGTACGGCCCGAGTCGCGACCTTTTTATCGCCGGCCAAGTATCTGCAAGTCGCTTTCGGGCGGGTCTCGAGTAATTTCCTAGTGCCAGTTTCTGGTAATGAAAAGGGGAGCGCCAAGAAAACGGACGGCAACAAGAAACACAATTTTTGGCACGCGAAACTTGCGCTTATTCAATTTTCAAACGTCGCCCCATTGCCAGCCAACATGGCGTATGAGCGCTTCCGCTTTGCTTCACTTCCGCTGCGCCGCGCAAAAAGTCCAAGCCCCGTCTGGCTATCCTGTCTGCACAGAAAAAAATTCATTGGTAATTTCTAAGCTCGTGTTTTATGATTCCTCTCTTTCTGTGTTAATATAAGTCGTACTAAACTTTAAGATACATTTTTAATGGTTAACTTGCCTATAAAACGGAAGAGTGTTACTAAAAAAATAATATTCGCCCTTAATTTTAAAACTTTTCAGGATAGTGCCAGTTTTGTGTTTAGACTAGAGATATTATCTTCCCCTAAAAAAGTCATCTTTTCAATCAAGCAAATAACATTTTTGGAAAACTAAAAAAATAAAACCTTAAAAACTGCGATCTATTTAAATCAGGAACATGTATTTTGGTGTTCTTTTATAACAATATTGATTCTAAAATCAAGAAAATAAAATATACCACTTTTAATAAATACATATTTTATAATAATAATATAATTTTAAAGTTCTATTTAAAACGCTAAAAATAATATCCTTAGGAAGAATATGACCTGTTTAAGGCATGGGGTTCTGTAATTATAAACTTTGTTGTTTTTTTACAAAAACGTGGATTTTTTGATAATTTTGATGGTATTTTTTGGCCAGTGACTAGTTTGAAAATTTGAAACGAACATGAACAAAGCGCGCCGCGGCAATCATTCATAGTGGCATTCGGGCGGCATTGTTGTGCGACGGCGACGGCAGGGTGGTCCGGATTTTAGGGTGGTGCTCGCTGGGTGTCTGGAAATCTAGGGTCTGGGAAGTTGCCTGTTTGCTCCTGCGGACAAAATCCTTTTTGTGTGCCCGAGTGTGGGGCTGCCTCCTTTTTTTTGCATGCGACGTCAAAGCTGGCGTCGGCAAACTTTTTGGCTGTTTACCCTCGTACACTGAGCGACACGGCCCACCTGATTCCCCCCAGCACCGAGTTGTTAATTAAGATGAATGCGTTGCGCGTTTAACGGCTTAAATGGAACGGAACTTTTGGGCGTTGTGGGAGTCGGCCCGCCTGTCTGCCCCCCACCTTCTCCCGCCTTTCTTGCAGTGTATTTATTGAATGGGTTGTCCATTCTCATATGACAAAAAAAAGGAAGAAAAACTGGGAGAGTTCAAGGAAGCGACTGCAAAGACCCCCTGCGGCCAACTAAAACATCCCATCCGTTTGCATAATCTTTAATATTCAAATGCGGGTTGAGTCAGGCGGAAAGGAAATACTGCTTTACGACCATTATATAAATAAGAAATCTGACATAATGTCGGGACGACAGTGTGAATGATAAGTGATGTTTGTCACGAAGGATTATAAAGGGAAATGTTTCACTTTAATGTGTGGTCTTCTTCCTGGGGAAGCATTTTCGGGACTTTTGCCAGCCTGTCACGAAGGATAATAAGCCAAAAGGTTTAACTTTAGTTGAGGAGTAAGTTTTTATCTGTTGTTAAATGGACACGATGCCAAAAGTCAACGTAGCATTTGGCACAAACTCAAAGAAAAGTAAAGATATACATGAAATGATATACAATCAGGTGTAAAAAAAAATATTAAAATGGAGGAACAACCTTAAAGCAAGTTCATATAATATAATTTAAGATAAGCTCGTTCCCTGCTGTTAGGATTTCCTAATTTTATTAGCTGACTTCCTACAATTACCCAATCATGCTGTAAAACATCAAAAACCACAAAAAAGAGTGACATTCATCTGGCATATCATCTCGAGGGCATTGTTTCCATAAATCGATAGGACAACTGTTCCGTTTTCAGTCCCTGGCCTTCAAGCGGACCACCCCATCGCCGGTAATCCCATCAGTTAAATATTTTTTCTTGCGTGCCAGATTTATGCAAGCACGCAACCGGAGTGACTTGGTCGAGTTGCGTGTTTGCAGTTAATGCGAGTATAATTTAATATTTCTGTGTGCAAAATGTTACAATGCCCTCGTCTGTGGGTCTGTTACAAGTTCCCTGCTCAACTGAACATCAACCCTCATCTAGGGCAGATATTCGTTTATTCGTTTGAGGGATGTTTCCGTGGTCCGTGGCAGCAACTTGTGTTGCAATTGTCTCGCTTTTGACTGATGAGTTTCAACACCGCCATCGGAATACCGGGGGGTTGGGACTCCGAATGGGAGATATGAGTTTTGGGGGGGAGCTGTGAGCGGGGCAATCAACAACCCTCTTCAGAAATTAAGTTGTGTCGAAATTGATGCCGTTGCGAGGGGAGGCTGAAGCGAACCGTCGACGCCAACCGCATGTCAATCATAATTAAAACTTTTGCCCTCGGGAGGGAGTCAGGTTGTGAGTTGGCTGAGCCATAAGCTGCGAGTTGTGAGCTGTGGGCTGTAAGCTGGCTTCGGGCTTATCTTATCGCACGCTTGATTGCTTTCTACGCCCCAGACAAACTACCATATCAAACCATCCGTACTACACTGTATACAGCATCTGCAGTTGGTCAGCCGAGTCATTCATGCAACTCCATTCGCCCATTCATTCAGTCTCATCCGCAGGGAGTATCGGACACTTGCTGCCAAATATGGCAGGCTATGTCGAGCTGAAGTCTGGAGTCTGGTCTGCGGCTCATTATCAATTTTCCATGCTGCAGGCAGCAGAAGCTGAGCTGCCCAGTTAGCTAGGTTTTAGCTTGATTTGCTAATGGTCAGATGGTACTGTCTTAAATTTCAATTAACTTGACTAATTTATTTTAACGTGTCATGGCAACCATGGGATAAAAAGTTGAATATATAAATATGGGTTGCAAAGTCAGTTTCATGTGACCATAAGAATTCGATACATTACATCATCAGCCGTCTTCAATAATTTTGAAACGTTGATTCAAGTAATGAAAACAAGGGTCTTAAAGATTTAGTGAAAAATTTCAATTACTTTATAGCTCTTTCCATTTATTTGAGTATTAATCTTTAATCAAAAAGGTTGATGCCCTGAGCATCGGAATAAAATATATGGCACCATCCACATTGTGATAAGCCAAGAAAACAACTAATAAATTTATTGAAACCGCTGAATTCAAAGAGAATTGACCTAAAGGTGAAATAAATAATTTGGAAGTATGACGCTTACAAATGATAAGGGAAATATGTTGCTATGCTGTTGATTTAAAATGGAAAATTGAATGTTGGCTATTTGTAGCTACTTTTCGTGACTCCACAGCCACATTGCCAGGGGAGTGTGCGTTCAGCCGGTCGTGTAAGATTCGTCTGTCAGCGGCAGCCAAATGGGGAAGAAGCTGGAAAACTAAACCCAGAGATCCTACAACTCCCCCCGCTGCTCCTTGAGCCCCTGCCAAGTGAATTTCCTTCCTCGCAGTTGTCGCCGTCAATGTGTCTGCAACAATTGTTGCCATCATTTGCTGTCAGGCAGCAGAAGCCGTCGTCTTTCTATCTGTCCCCGTTTGCCGTTTAAAGACTTCGCTGGCAATTGTTGTGATTTCCCCTGTTCTCCTTGTTAACGCTGCTTTTGCCGCTAAAGTTGTTGTTTGGGGCATTAGGACATCAACCAGGCAACAAACAGCTCGTACCACTTGCACTTATTTGTTGCGTGTCTGGCAAGCCAAACTGCGAGTGCCAACTTCGCAGATACTTGTGGTTATGTGTACTCAGCAAGATTTAGATACAAACTACAGATGCGGGTCGTTGTGAAAAAATGCATTACCTGTAAAGAGAAGAAAGAAAATATTGTTTACAGAAAGAAATAAACACGATTTAGCAAAACTTATGTAGGAATAAACAAATCTTTTATCTTTTTGGTCGAACCAAAATTGGGACTCTTGTGAGTAGCTTATGTAGTAAAATATATGTATTATTCTAAAAATTCAACATTTTCATTGTCTGAACTTTGAATTTAATAATTCCCGTCTAAAAATAAAAGTGCATTCAATTTTGAAGGTTGCCGACTCGTGTGCATTTCAAATTTCCTCACACCTCCCGCTTTCACATCAGTTTCCCCTATCTGTTTACAATTCCCCCTCACGTTTATATGTACATATTTTTTGTTGCCAGCCGCAGCTATAAAATACTTTCAAATGTTTAGCGCATTTTGTTTGAATTCAGATTTAATTATGTGGCAACAACGGCCTAAACAACCTGAAATAGTCGATGCATTTGACTGACATCGTGATGGAAACAGATTTGTTTAGGGAATTCAACTTGTGCGTGAAAGGAGATTTTCCCCGATTCTCCTCAAATTTCTCCCCCGCTTTTCCCCCGTCGACCACTAAGGCTAATTTGTTTGTTTGCTTGTGTGTCAAAGTTCAACATGCGGCGGCGCCTATTTTTAGTGCAGTTTATTGAGTGAAAATGTTTGGAAAATGCACTGTTCACCTCGATTCACCTCTTCATCGTCTCGTCTGCATGGCGGCAATTAAAAGCCATTTACCAGCTGGACATGGCCAATAAGGGGTGAGGCGCAGGGGGTGAAGAGGAGGAGGTCAGAGTTCATGCCTGGCCAAGTGGAAGTGGCTGCTATTCACTCACCGACTGACTGACTGAGTTCATGTGCACATGACACTTGCCTTGAATAAAATATGAGGAGCCACAGCAACCCCGCTGTTGATGATGCGCCGTGTCGAAAGACAAATAGCGCATCGTCAAGTGGTTGGCTCCATCATGGCACCATGGCACCACCGTCGCTCCAGCACCACCACATTGCACCACCACACGCACTGCAGTTTGTCAGGCGACTGCCACATGGCAGCTGACACAGTTTGCTACGACTTTTCAAACAGTGTTGTCCATATGGGAGTAAAAAAGATACATTTTACTATTAAAGACACTTGGGTATTAACAAAAAAATGTTTTTATAATAAACTTAATAAAACAAAAAAACATTAATTTCGCGTTTAAAAAGTAACTCAAATTATTATTAAAACGATTTAACGGTAAGATTATGAATTTCATGATAGTCAGTACCGTATAATTTTGTTCTATCACATTTACCAAAAAAAACATGATATATATTAATAATAATTCCTTTTAACCCTTTCAATAAGACAAATTTTTTTAATTTGCATATTTTAGATCATGTTGGATTACTGTATTAGAATTTTCATTATACCAAAGATTAGAAATATAGAGACTAAACAATATTATTTGATTAAATTTTTTATTTTTAACCTTAAGTATCATTTTTAATATTTAGCTAAAAAACAGCCAAAATGGAAACAATGTTTTCGTGTGATGGCTGCGCGTTGACACGCAACCAAAAACGGGGTGGCAAGCGTAAAAAGTTCTTGACAAAAAGCAATGTACAATTTTATAAATGTTGGGGAAGCTGCATCCGGAAAAGGGACGGATTGGGTTGCCTTGATAGCCACTTACCAGATGCCCTGCACAGACCCCGGATTTACCGAGGGGATTATTGGAAAAGTTTGGGGGTAACTGTCTCTGACAGCCCAAAAAACCCACTGCTATTCGAGTGCATGGTCAAAAGTTATTAATCATTTCATTTCGGCTTTCCATTCGACAGATGGCAAACTTTTGGTGGTCGTCACTCGATTGATTGCACCCATTTTGGGGAATTGAAAACTAAGTGCAAATGTATAGTACAATTAATTCAGAATTAGTTTTACACAGAGAGAATGCTTGTGAAATAATTTTGAAATTTAAGAAATAATAATATACGATTCATAGCAAATTTTAAACCTAGTATTTATTTTCTTCTGTGTAAGAACCCAAGAGCTTAGGTGAGGAAACAACTGACTTAGCTGCAGAGTATATGCTTAACATTTTACCCAACGAGCAGTACATAAATATTAACCCTACAAAATGTATCTTAGACATATAGCTCACACACACACCCCCCTTGAGTGGCGCATTATACTTATGGATGATGATGCACCAGTTCGTTCCTTAATGCCACCACCCAGTTGCTGTTTAATCTGCGGCCCAGCCTCGTCAAAATTTGTTCAGCATTTTTCAGGCTCTCTTAAATCAGACCAATTTGTATGCATTAAATGCACGTCGACAGACGTCTGGTTTTACGTAACGCCCGCCCACATGAGCGGAATTACAGACAAACATCCAGACAGCCCCCAGGTCCCCACTTAGCGCCCCATTCTTGGCCTTCTAGCAGGATGTTATATACATCCCCCCCATTCCAGTCCCTCGAGGTCGCAGCTCTTGTACAGTTGACGCGTTTTACTTGACATTTGCCGGGCCCACAAGGGGATCCACCCACTGGCATGTGGAACCAAGCGGAAGCTCCAATAGAGGGCCACCCACAGAGGTCAAAGTCAAGAGCAAAAATGTTGATTATTCTATTTTTATTTACTCTTTTGCTTTATTTGCCTTTGACAATTATTAATCAACTACCAACTGGGCGATAAATAACGATAAACATTTCGCTCTTGTAACCCATTTGGTGGCAATGAGGAAGTTGCTACTTGAGAGGTTCCCTGATATTTTCTCTCAACGAGTGTCAAGTGCAGGGAATTCGTTGATTGTCGAGTGGATGGATCTCCAGCCCATTTTCGACCCCGAAACAGAGCAACAATAAATTTGTCCAGTCAACTACATAATTAACAGCACCCGACAGCACCAGAGACATTTAAAAATCAACCGGCTTTTTTGGGGGTCAGACAATAAATGCAACAACAACGGGAACAACAGGAACACTTACAACAATAACAATATCACAGTAAAACCACAACAAAAACAACCAGGCATTGTTCGACTTTTGTTTTATTGCAAACATTCATCGCCATTTGCGTTTTTGCCATAAAAGTTGCTCGTGTTTTGCGGATTGCTGATGTTGCTTTTGCCGTTGAGCAGCGATAAAATCTCTGAAATAAATGCCAAAGAATGGTGGTCGGCCAAAGCAGAAGCTTGAATACCCTTTAAAAGAAAGCGGGAAAATTATGACTGACCTTGAGGATACAAAAAGGATTTCCAATTATAAAAATGTAATTAATTAAAAATGAAATAAAATTTCAAAGAACAAAATATTGTTGGTAATTAGGAAAGAACAAAGTGCTTTTAGTATATTAAGAGGGTTATACTAAAATTGTTTTGTTCTATAAATTTAATTATAAAGTCGTCAAGAAATCCAATGTACATGCTGAACACAACACATTTTTCCATTTGACACTTTTCCATAGCCATTAATCCTCAGTAAAGTTCAATTAAAATATGTAAATGGATAAAATAATAGCTTTTTCACTTATTTAGCAGACGTGGCAACTTCAATTTTGTGTTTCCTTCATGTCAACACTTTCTTTTTGGATCCTACACCATCTTAAAGTTAATTTATCCTGTGGCAACAACAAAAGGCAAGCACAGCTTGTTAAACATGTAAAGGCAACGGCCACGGCAACACCGATAAAACCGCCAACACCCAGAGCTATATATATAGAGAGGTATGTACGTATACAACCCCCAACCTTAGTCAGCAATTTGAAGCGATTCCATGACGACCCCAATGGTCTCGTTTACAAATTAAGCACTTCCAAATGGGCAGCAAATTAATTTTTATTGCGCACAGAGTTATGTAAAATATGGCCAGCAGTTCCTGATGGGATGGGGGAAAGTGGAAGTGGAAGTAATGTTGGCTTGTTGTTCGCCTTATAGACTCTGCACAGCTGGCGAAATGCAAAAACTTTCGCAAGTTGCCGATTCTGTGCCTAAAGCCGTAGTCTGTTCATAGAAATTGTCAAAGTTTTGCCAGCTCCCAAATTGACTGGGAATTGGACCTTGGGAATGGGGAATGCTACATAGGATGTCGCAGGACTACGGCAGACTACGGCTGACAGTTATTTAGTGCAGGGCTTTAACCGATATCAGCAGCACTAGCAGCATCATCAACGGCAACCGGAAACGGAAGCGGCCAACACTTGCCGGCGTCAGTTTCCTTTGGCGCTTGTGCGCATGTGTTTGCATCTGCGATTATTCGAGGGAGGCACTCGACAGTCGGCAGTCTGCGTGTCTTTGGGACTTAAATTATGTCGGCAGCTTAACGTGGCTGAGATAAGCGCGGCTCTCTTTGATTTTCCACCAGCTTCTAGGCCAGTCATTAGCCGGGAATTATGTGTATTTAATTGCAATCATCAGCAGGAAGATTCAACTAGAGCAATTGATACATATACCGGGGAATAAGATACTTTAGACGAATTAAGTATATATGTGGTGTGTTATTTAACTAACTCATTACGGATAATATGGAGAATCATTACTGGATGATTTATATTTTATGTGGCATGATTAATAATTACCATGAATAAGAAAAGATTAGATAAGTTTTCTTTTGGGAAGTTAAAATTTTTATGCTTTAAGTACTTATTTGAACTGTACGTCATACCAAACTAAAAGAGTTCCATCTATTTTACACATATACATTAGTATTCTCTGACATGAAAATTAGAAATTCTTATTTTATCAGAAAGAAAATGAATAAGATATTTAAAATACTCCATATAGTTTCCAACTCAGTTCCATATTTTCTATTCTGCTGATTTTCTTATTCTCTCAGAGTATAAAAGACATTTTCCTGGACCACTTTAACCATGTTTCGCAGTGCTGAACATTACAGTTTCAGACTTAGGTAGTGCTACATATTCTTTGCCTCCATCCCGATGACAATTCCATCTCCTTCCGTGACATGTGTCGCGTCCTTTTCTGTATGTGACCGACTTATCATTTATTTATGTGCTTTATTATTATTGTTGCCATTGTTTTTATGCCATTGGAACAATGATCCGTAGGGGTGGGGGCACTCGGATAAATTTCCGTCTGGCTTGCAAATTGGAGTGGCTCCTGGAGAGAAAAGTGGGATGGATGGATGGGGAAGCCTGACATTTTGGGATTACGAGTGCGCTGCTTAAAGTGTCACTGCTGCCATTGAGCATGCTCTTTGTTTAATAAATTATTTATGGGCCAGGCAGAAAGGCAGGTGTTTTTCCCCGCTCCACCTGGCGACACGTGGCAATGGCCTTTGATGGACCAGAGCGAAAAAAAACCAGGAAGTCTGCATAACCAAGAGAAGGACACTTAAGGCCGAAACATTACCAAGCGAAAAAATATTATTATTTTTGTTTTCCTCCTATTCTGTTCACTTTTTCCGTCGGAGCCTCCCGAGCAATCAAACTGGCTCATAAATATGCATAAATAAATTACCTTCCATTTTCGAATCCATCGCCAATTGCACAACATCAATCAATCGGTCGATAAAATAAAAAATGTGTTTGCCATAATCAATCAAAGAATATAAATTGGCAATGTGAGGAGTTCATAAATGCCAAGAGGTCAGACTGTCTCTGTGGCGTTTCCCCCCTCGCCCCTTAATTTTCTTCATACCCCGCTAATTGGTGACATGGGAATTTCCCTGAAACCTACCAACCACCCACAGCCCCTTTATCTCCGTGGAATCTGCATTCAATTAACGCCGGAAACGCGCTCCAGAAGGAAAGAGGAAAAAGTCGCTGATAAGGACATGGTCACCCAAGAGGAAAGGAGTGTGGTTTTCAGCCAAGAGACACAGAGTTGTAATAAATGTTCAACATTCTCGTGTTGGTTTAATTAATGCAATTAAATGTCGACTCTGAATAATTGAAATTGCACCAGAAGATGAAGGAGAATACCATAAAGGAACTACGCATCGCAGTGGATAATCGAGCTTACTCATGTTTCCCCCATGTATACAAAAGTGAATATAAACAAATAATGCCGCAGATTTTTGTTTGGATCAGCTGGTAAAACATTCGGGATCAGCATTTCAAATTAACAAGAAATTTTTTGTTGACTTTGAATTTTTTAGCGATTCGATAACTAAATCAAGGTTAAGTGCCATTTAAGCTTTGTTTTGATTTCAGGCATAGAGCTCTCCAAAAAAAGCTCTTAAATCGATCAATAAATCCACATGGTATGTGATATAAAATTAAATTTTATTTACCAATCGCTGTAGTTATAAGTTTCGCAACTGCATTCAGGAACTTTCTAATTCCCTGAGTGCTCTTCCCCGGCCATTTCGAATGTTGTGCGAAATTCCAAAGAAGCTTAGGCAAAGTTGTAAACGCCGGCAAGTCAAAGCACTTCAACTAACTAGAACAACCCGCAACACGAAGCTGCCAAAGAAAACTTACCCGTTGTTGGCCCCCCTTTGTTGTTGGGTGGGCCACTGCCGCCGCCACTGGATTTGGTGGGGCTTTGTGGGCGGGGCCGAGACACTAATTGCCGCCCAGTTACCTGTACTCAGTGCAGTCAGTTCCGGTGATTAAGAATGTAAGCCGAAACCGAGACCAACTAGCGAACCTCTGCAGATACGTGACACGAACCGCTGGACAGCGAAAAGTCTGCACAATCACCTGTTGAGCTCTATATACCCATGTATCTACACGTAATTAAGTATCCCAACTGCTGCAGTAATATTTCATCACAAAATCCTGCTTAGTGTTTTTCAATTAAAAGTTGTAAATTTCAGATGAGACGACAGGCGGCACCTGCGCCGTGGAGGCCGTGGGAAAAGTTAAGCAAACAGGGCCAACGAGGAGGGTATATAGAAACAGGAACTGGAGCTGGAAATTAATAAACAGTATGAAATTTTAAACAAGCCAGGCCGAAAATGGAGCTCAAGCACCGGGGCTGACCTGCAAGGCAATGAACCCACGCCGACTAAGGTCACCCAAAGTTCCACTCCATGTTCCACTGGACGGAAAATCTATTATGCACCGGGGCCAGTGGGCCGGGGGTTTTGTTTGCGAGTGCAAGCGCATTATGCAAAAGTTGTTCCCTTGTATTATTTCCCATTTTCCGTGATATTTTTCCGTTTTTCATTTTTTTTGGCGGCATGTAAGGGCTCTGGCTCTTGACGGCGGCTCATGTGGAATAACTGGGTCGTGAGCTGCGAGGAAGCCAAGCTTCCAGTGTGAAAAATGCAATCAATTTTATTATGCTTCCCGGTCGTACCGCTCTCCGCCGTTTTCCCATAGCTTCACAATTGGGCAAATCAGGCAGAAAGCCAGGATGCACGGCATATATATAGATGCCAAACGCGATAGTTGGCGGAGCAACGGAGACCCCGAGCGGGTTTCCTGTTTAACACGTGAAAGAACGGACAGACAGCCGTAGAACGGATGCGAACCCGGTGGGGCTTTGAACGCCATTATCCTGAAGTGGGCCAATTGGCTGCCATGAGTGTAGATGGGAGCAAGAGATGCATCTTAAGCTGGGGTTTAAGCTACACCAAATTAAAGTTAAATCGAGGCAGGCCAAATCAAAGATTGTGTTAAAGAAGCAGAAAAACGAAAGAAAGTGTGACCAGCACTCAATACGAGGTAACATGGAATGACCAAGGAAGACATTAAGGCTTGTAATGCAAGTAGAACTCAGTAAGAGGTCAAATGAAAGTTAGTTCTAGTCAAGATAAATTAAAGATATCAAAGAAAGTGTGATTAGGTTTCAAAACGAGTTGAAACGGTGTGACCAGGTTTGACATAAAAGCTGGTAAGGCAAGTTAAAGTTAAGTGTGATCAAACATAGTTGAAGGTTAAGGCTAAGGTTACTATTTTGCTCAATAGTGCACATACACAGCTACTTTAAATAAAGTAATTATCTCTTAGCTCGATCTCTGTAACCTCAATAGCTTAAAATCTTTGTAACTTAAAGGTCGAATAAAAGGCATTGTCTTTATGAATATATCAAAGCCAAAGTTGGGGCGCCACCCCGAGATTATTATCAATCTTTGCAATAAATAAATTATAAAACTAGTTTCAGCCATAAGAACAGCGATAGTTTATTGAAATTTATACAGCCAATAATTCGCATTCAAGTTCAGTCAAAGCTAAACTTTAAAAGGTATTGAATTTCTTTTGTTATGCGATCTATACAAAATAAAGCCACCAGTTCTATAAGAGTTTAATAGGTCTCCACTACCCCTCCATTGCTTATATTAATTGTGAGCTCGGTATACCCAATGTTTGAACCACATTCAATTTGATCCCAATTAACTATCGCTCTGTTAGCAGTTGTTACGTCGACACGAAACCTTATCGATGACTCCCACGATTGCACGCAAAACCCTCGACACAAGTACAAACAATAAAGTACAACCGAACGCATTATCAAAACAATAAACAATTGATGGTATTTTGCCGGCGATAACACCAACCACAACCATCTTCGAGGCATAAAAATCAATAAAGCACACATAACGCAATTGCACGAAAGCAACACGAGGGAAGAGAAAAGAAGCAACTGAAACACAAACGGCAACAAACTGCTGGCAAATAAATAAAAATTGCTTTATTTATTAAGCATTAAACAATAAATGGGATTATTTTTATCATCGCCGCATAGAATTGTTTAGTGGAGCAGGGCGCAGAATGGATCCAAATGGAGTTGATGAGGTAGAAGGAGCGGTCCGAAACCAAACAATACGGACTACGCAGAGACCTCCGGAGTGCGAGAATAATAACAAATTCAAATACTGAAGGAGGACGATGAAGAGCTACCAAGATAAATAAATGCAAATCATTTTTTTCCCTGTTTCTTGTTGTTCCATCTAGATGGAGCATGGCACACCCAGTATTTTTCGTTCGAAGGGGTATACTGGATTTTATAGGAGTTTTGTTTAGGTTATTGTTACAATGTTTTATTTGGAACTGCAGTCTTAAAAATAGTTAAGAATAAAATATTTGTTTTCCAGATATAGACTGCTTAAGCTTTAAATATTTTTCGAAACTTTCAAAGTGCAAGATAAGTTATCAAATAAATTTCTATATTAAGAAGGTAATATATCAAAACAGGGTAACTTCTCACTTTTACCTTATCGTATCACCATTTCCACTTGTCCCTGCAACGAAGTGTTTAGACTCTCTGGGATTTGGGGAGGCTACCACCATTGAAACGGGCATTAGGAAAAATGTTTCAAGGGTGGCAGTTTAGGTCAAGACAAAGCCAGTGTTGGAGCTGGATTGGACACCAAAGTATGGGACAATCCAACTCATTTAAATGAAACTTTTCTGTGCTCCGGCCCATATATTTCCGGTCTTGCTTTTGTTGTTTATCCCGCATTTGATTTCAGCAAATTTGTTACTGCCACTTTGCATTACCTTTTTTGTCCGATGGTCCGATTTCCCGACCTTTGTGCCACCGTCGAACGAAAGAGTGAGTGAGTGAGCTAAAGGTAGCAAAAGTTTTGCAAGTGACAAATAGATTTAAATTCGAAAACACTTTTTTGTAGCCGCTGTTTTGTTTCTGCTGCCGAGTGGAAGTTTGTGCTATGCAAAGCTCTATTGACAGCGGTCGTAAATCTTTGTAAAAGTGCCTGGAACCCATGTCAATGGGGGGAAAACCCTTGTGCTGGTGGGTCGATGGGTGGGGCGTGAAAATGTGTGTACGAACATGGAAAATCAGTTTTCAAGTTGGGGTTAACTCCGCAACCCATCAAACTAAACACCCATTTCAAGCAGCCAGCGAGGAGGTTATGGATGAGTGAATTTATCGGCTAATGGAAAAGTAAGCAAACATAAAAAAGGAAGAAAGTCACTTTAAAATATGTACAGATAACTATAAATAGTCGAGTGCTGGACTTGGTAGCCACATAGGTTTGCTGATAGCATTCGTAATCAAATGTTATAAATATAAAATATTTTGCTTATCTAGCGGTGTGACTTGCTAATTACTTGTTGAGATAGAGAAGCAAATATTCTAAGATAAAATACAGCTAATATCTTAGCGATTAATTTGCTTGTAGCATAGTTATTTCTCGGAATTCCTTTCGTGTTATACCCATTCTATTTGTGAGGAAAGGTGATCTCATTTCGCTTTCCACTGCCTCCATTAAAATCTGTTTACATTGTCTGCGATGGCATAAAAACTTATAATTTGCTGGCCATCATTCGTGGGACTCGTGTTGCGGTGATTTCCAGGGAAATCAAATCCGCGGGGGCAATTACGGGGGCAAGGAAATATTCACAGCTCAGGGCAAACGACGGATTGCATTTACAAATTAGCATTCTAAGGACCGAATGGCATGGTGCATGGCAATTATGGCGCCCAGTTTTTTTCTATCCAGCTCTTGGTCTATCCGCAATTGTGCCAGAATTCGCTGGAATTAAAAAAAAATCCAAAAAATAAAAAGGCGTAGGAAAACAAACGCCCTACTCGAGTCAGCAGAACTTGGCCTTTGCGTGTTTGGCCAATTGAAATTGGGCGACTACTGCAGTTGAGGGCTCATGAATGGGGGACAACTAGGCCGCGTCCAGTTGCAGCACCCCCTTTTCCGCTTCCTGACCACGCTCATGGTGTCAGCTTCAGAAGTTTTCAGTTTTTCGAAAGGGGCTTTTCGGGAAAGGGGGGAAAATGAAACCGAAAACCGGTTACTGTGCGTTGAAAAATTCTCGACTTTTGTTTCACATACACAAAACGGAGTTTATCTTTTGGCTCTGCTCTGCTCTGCTCTGGACCTCTAGCCATCTCCTTCTCTCTCTTTTCCTCCGCCGGCTTTGTTATTTATCAAAATTCTTTGAAATGCACTCACACACACTGGCACACCATCGCTCTGTCTCGCTCTGGCACACAAAATTAAATTTTTTCCTTTGGTTTCTTTTTAATTTTTATATGGCTCTTTGGCTGATTCTGTGGCATTTTCTTCCTGCTCTTTTTTCTTGCACGCTCCACTGAACGCCGAACCAAGGAGTGCCCTTACTTGTTGTTCTCTTCGTTTATACCCAGTATTTCGGGCTTATAGAAGAGGTGGGTATATTATTTTTGGATCAAAACACTTTTATACTCTTGTTCTTAAAAACAAAATTAAGTATTATTATTTTTTAAGCCATTTTTGTCCCTTAAACTGTATAATATCCTTAAAAATAATATAGATACAGGATCCCCAAAATGGGCAAGTTCTGAAAAGTACCTATATCACCCCACTTATTTTAGAAATTATAAATATTCAACAGGTTTTAAGGATAATCTAAGTTCTTTGATAGGATATCTCTCCATATACCATTTATCTTTCTTATATTTAATGTTGCATAACTTAACAAGTTCTGAAAACTCCCTATATCACCTAGCTAATTTTAGATATTAACTTAAGATTCAATAGATTTTTGGATAAACTGAGTTATTTGATAGGATATCCATCCATATATCATTTATCCTCCTTATACTTAAAAACCATCATCTTTAAACCCCATATAGCATATAATCGCCTAGAAGTAGACTACGAATGTTGCATAATTTATCCTTAGAAGGAGGGTATATCCTAGTCGTATCCCACAACTACACCTTTCTTACTTGCTTTGCCGCTGCTGTTAGCTAGTAGTTTCGGTTTGTTTAGGAGCCGGGTCGGTGCTTTTAAACGCAGCTCACCGAGGAGTCGAGTCCCGTCCCAGTCGGAGTTTGAGTTTGAGTTTGCGTTTGAGTTTCAGTTTGTGCTGGGACCCGGGCCGAACAGAACATGCATGTAAAAATGCAACGTAACTTGGCCAGGGGACAGTGGAGTGGGCGGGAACCAGAGTGCCCAGTTCCCCGTTTTCAGATCCCAGTTCCCAGTTACCGACCATGTGCTGCGGTTGATGACTTGCACCGGGCCCAGAGACTGACTGACTCTGGTTCTCCTCTCTGGCAGTGCGACTTTGACTTTGGCACTGGTTAGACTGGCTGGCTGGGAATTTTCGGGGTGGGGGAGTTTTCAGGGGGATGGGTTCGGAGTGGCATTGCGGTCTCTGCTGGCTGATTCAGTCTGGTTTGGCTTTTGACTCTTCGTCCAAGAGCAGGCGGTTTCCTGTGATGTTTGGTTACTTCATAGCCTGTTGCAAAATTAGTGTGATCAGAGCCATCAGATAAGTCAAGCCGGGCGGGGATAGAGATGCTTTGACAAAGTCATTTTGGCACGAAAGATAGGCGTTCTAATTAAATTTCAACATTATTAAATGGTTCCTTAAAGTCTCCACTTATCGGAAGGCTTTACAAAACGATTGTTTTATTAAAGATGACATGATAACTGGTATATGATTATAATTCTAAAAAGAATGCAGACGGATAAAATCATCTGGTATATTGATCTGTAATTCAACATTCCAAGGACAGCCTGAACTTTAATTGATTTTTACAAAATAATTAATGACAGGTGGCTAAAAAATACTTTTAGATAACCCTTTTTGGAAACCTTTTACTTGAGGTTCTTAATGAGAGCATCAGTATACTCCGAACACTTGGCCTTGCCGCCCAGGTCCATGGTGCGGATGTTGTCATCCTTGATGGTCTTCAGCACGGCCTGTTCTATGTTGTCAGCGTGCTCGTGCAACCCAACGTAGTGCAGCATCATCACGGAGGAGAGCAGCAGCGCTGTGGGATTGGCCAAATCCTTACCAGCGATGTCCGGGGCAGTTCCATGCACAGATTCGAAAATTGCACCATTGGTGCCCACATTTCCCGAGGGTGTCAGACCCAATCCTCCAATTAGTCCGGCACATGTGTCCGAAATGATATCCCCGTACAGATTGGGCAGCACTAGCATATCGTATCTCCTGGGATCCTGAACAATATTCAGGCAGACGGTGGTCATGGTGGACTCCTCGTAGGTAATGCCCGCCTGGTCCAGTTTGCTCTTGTATTTGGCAGCCATTTCCCGGACGCACCGCAGGAACAATCCGTCGGACATCCGCATGACCTGGGACTCGGCCACGGCAGTGACCTTTTTCCTCTTCATGGCCAGGGCGTACTGGAAGGTATACTCGGCCACCCGGAGCGAGGCATTCCTGGTGATCAGCTTGATGCTCTGCACCACTCCGTTGACCAGGGTGTGCTCTATGCCCGAGTACTCACCCTCGGTGTTCTCGCGAATGGTTACAATGTCCACGTCCCCGTAAATTGTTTCCACTCCTGGAAGAGATCGACAAGGTCGAATGTTGGCATATAGGTTGAAGAGCTGACGCAGAGTGAGATTCAAAGATCGAAAACCAGTGCCCACTGGGGTCATCAGGGGTCCTTTGAGACCCACCTTTGTTCGGTTCATGCTCTCGATCACCTGTTCTGGCACACCCGTCTGACCTTTGCTATTTATCACTGGCGTAACGTCTACGGGTTCAAATATTAAAGGGGCTTTGGCGGCCTCGAGGATCTTTATCACGGCCATTGAGATCTCCGGCCCAATGCCGTCGCCAGGCATTAGGGTTATAACTCTTGAACCACCCATATCCTGTCCAGACTTACCGCCAGCTCCGCCCTTTTTGTCTGGGCCTCCTGTCGGTGCCTTTGCTCCTGGTGGCGATGGGCCAGGAGGTTTACTTGCTGTTGGGGGTTTAACCGGAGGTTTACTTCCTGTTGGTGGTTTACTGGGAGGCTTACTTCCAGTTGGCGGTTTACTGGGAGGTTCACTACCTGTTGGTGGTTTACTGGGAGGCTTACTTCCAGTTGGCGGCTTACTGGGAGGCGTACTACCTGTTGGTTGCTTACTGGGAGGTTTGCTGGGGGGCTTACTTGCTGTTGGTGGCTTACTAGGCGGCGTACTTCCCGTAGGCGGTTTACTGGGAGGTTTACTTGCCGTTGGTGATTTACCGTGTGGTTTACTAACTGTCGGTTTACTGGGTGATTTACTCGGTGTAGGTGGTTTAACGGGAGGCTTACCGCCCGTTGGAGGCTTGTCTCCTTTTGATGGATGTTTGAATTTTTTCGTTGGTGGATGGAAAGGATTTCTAGGACCCGAAGGATTTTTGGGTCCCGAAGGTGGTTTGGTCGGCGGCTTACTTCCTGTTGGCGGATTTCTTCCACTTTGGCTTCGTTCCGGTGGCTGGGACTGGATTCCTGAGGGATCGTTACCTATTGAGTTGAGATGCTCTGCAAACGATCTTAGTACAAGATTTTCTGGGTCATCTCTTCCGTCATTTCCGGATTGATCCAAGGCCTTTGTAGTTTGGTTGTCGGGAGTTAACTCCTTGACCGAGGACTTGGCCGACAATCCTGCTAAGCAATCTGACTGCGATGATTTCTTTATGGGAGGAACTTCCACCTTTCCCGTTTTCGGTTTTTCCGAGCGAGAACCCACCGGAAACTTGATAAGCTTTCCCTCACGGTCTTCTGGTGGTTCACCAGAGCCACCACCAGTAGATGAGCTACTAAAGAACCTGATTACCGAGAAGCACATTGAATTCCTGGGAGGCTGGATGCGAGTGGGCTCAAGCACTTCACCCTTTCCAGGCAGACAGTCGGGTTTTCTGTGGAAGGGATTTTCCCTAGTTCCCGGATAGCGAACATGTCGGATCCTTGGAACTTGCTGCCTCACTGGTATCTCTCTTTTTTCGTACTCCTCGAAGCGCCTACGACGTCGCCAGGAGTCGAAAAAAGGGTTACGAAACCCGGCAATAGCATTATCCATCTGATGGAGTACCCTTCGATTGGTGTACCAGCCGGCTGTTCTTGACTGTCGGCCAAGAGCAGTCCATTTGAACAGATTGCCGGACATGGTCTACTGAAATTTTGATAAAATTACTGCCTGAATGTGTGATGTTGAATTATTGAGATGATGTAATCTACAAAACGGAGATCTATTGGTAGGCGAATGACATTTCAGACTAGGGGTTATTGTTCATTTGAAAACTATTAATTTTGACACCAATATAGTTAAATCTATAAAAGAAAGTTTAGTTTAGTTTGTTATCTGTCAGAGAAAGTTCCCATGAAAATGCATTGTTCGGAAATACAAACTTGAACGACAAATCTTTAATAAGACCATGGCTCTAGCTTACACTACATTAATGAGAATCATAAATTTAAATCAATGACCAAAGTTAACATGACATTGGAAAATCGATTCATAGTATCTAGATCCTGAAAAAGGAACCTCCTTCTCTTTTTCTTTCCTTTAGAGTTCCTTGGAATTTTTAAAAATTCATTTGCAGATGACGGAAGTCAACACTTGGCCGAATCGCCTCGAGTTCCAGTTCCAATTTGCATAGCTTTTAGGCCAGCGTTTTATTTCTTTTTTGCCAGCACTGCCCTGGCCTTTGCTTATGGCGCCTCCAAGTTTGGCGACTGGCACCACCGCCAAAGAAATGAAACTTTCTCGGCCAAAAAAGCACGCGACGAGAAATGGTCTGCACAACCCTTTCGATTTCGACTTGGGAGGACTTTTTCTCCGATTCGGTCTCGTTTTGTTTATTCCTATTTGGGTTAAGCTAATTAAATTACTTTTTCGCCTGCAATTTCATTTTCGAAATTTGTTTGCTTTGAAGGTCGACTTTCCTTTCCTTTAATTGAAAAAGTTTCACTTCAACCCTAGGCCAAGAGCCCCGCAAATGATTTAATATGAAAATTTCCATCGTGTATTTAATTAGACGAGAGTGCTCGGCTCTCGGGTTTCCCAGTAAACGAAATTAGCTGCGAAAGGCAATCAAATTATGCACAAGCCCTCGTTTTAATGGGCACACCTGCCGACATATATGCGACCGATCCGCCCGACCAGCCACGCCCTCCGCCCCCGTCACGCTGTTGTCATTCGGCATAATCATATTTCAACGGATTAGCATAATTTTAACCAAAAAAAATATATTAATAACGAAAAGTGAATGGTGGCATCGAGTTGCAGACAAAGCAGCAGCAGTTCCTCGCCCTCCCGTTTCCAAGTTTTATTAAATTTTCCTACTGTTCTGTGGCTCAGCTCTCATTTATATTCATATTTTTGTGGATTTCAAAACCGCTCCAGCGTAGGGGGATTTTTTCCGCTCTTGGATCGCTTTTGTTTTTATTATTTTGGGCTTTTAGTTAGTCGCTGTTTGAGCGTTGGCGTTGATTCGCGCATTTGTTATTAAATGATTGATGATCCCTAGATGGGTTTAACTCATCCACACACGAGCACCTCTGAAATTGTAATTCGCCAAGGGGTCGCATCGCCAAGCTGTCTAGTTGACTGCGCATTTGGGGGCCTTATCTGATATCTGACCAACTTACCACACAGATACACCCGATATCTCTATGCAAAGTACACTGCCGTATGGCCGGCAAAAGCAAACACTTGTGCAGATAACATTTCCCTGTTTGTTCTGGCATTTAGTTCGAAATACGCACCTGCAAATGGAGAAAAGCAAATAGAAATAGTACATTAGTCAATCATTGGAGAGTGGAAATTAGAGTACTTTAAAGTCTTGTGCTATGATGGTAATAGAACTATCTTTGGAAAACATTAAAGCTAAATATTCTTATGTTCAAGCGGTTTAGACAACTGGTTAGCTCCTCCCAACTTCTTAACTTCTTTGATAAAAAAGAAGTGATTTCTCATGTTTTCATTTGTATCTACACTCCTCTTACACCCTCTACACATATTTAACACTTTTGTTATTGTTTGCCTTTACTTCCACTCTTGTTTATATGTACTTAAGCTTAGTGTGCAAAAAAAGCTGGCTAAGAACGAAAGAAACTCCGGCCAAAGTCAATAAACCGTATAAATGTACAACAACAAATAGAGGCAGGAATAAAGAGGCGAGCAAATAGGGGAACAAAATAAAGAGAGCGCTTCGAATGGCGATTGAATGAAGTCGAAATACCCAAAAAACAAAACAACAAGCCCGTCTTAGGCAAAGCTCTACAAAAAAAAAAAAGACAAAAATCAAAGTGCCTTTGGTCATTTTCAGAAATCATTCACACATCTGGATGTGTGTGTTTTTATATTTTTATTGTGGCCTTTGTGGCTACGATAACAAGGCAACCGCCAACGCCATATTAGCCAGGCTTTCAGGGCACTCTAACCCAAAAAAAAATGAAAAAATAAAAAAAAGATTGCGAAAACAAAATCAACTTTGGCAATTTGCTAGCCTTTTTGGCTCAGTGGAGGGCTTTCGCGTTTCACCCCCTCTATATGTCTGCCTTTTTGACCAGTCCAATGTTTGTCTTTTGCTGTTGCTCGTCATAAAATGATTTATGGGCTTTAGGTGCAAATAATTGATTTATGCGCGGCCCCAGACATGGCACAATGTAAATACGAGTTAGGGACTAGGAGACAACTTAGGAATGGAGTCTACACAGATGGGATAAATGTTTTTGGCGATCGAACAGATGGCAATCCCTCAGCCAAAAGGGTGATAAAAGTGTTTACCACTTCTAAAGAGAATAGTGCCACAAGTGCTAACCAAAACACACTAAATAAGTTGCTTCTTCCCCCAAAAAAAACCCAATCCGATTACACGCATTATAACCCCGGAAATGCCAACTAGTTAGTTATGTATCCACATATCTGCATTTGTATCTGTATCTTTGTCCGCCTTCGAGTCCCCCATTCTATTCCGATGCTGTGCACACTTCACTAGGCATTAACCTTTACCTTTTCCGTGAACATAACAATCCAATGGTAAGGAATCAAAAACAACAACGCGCCACTGGCATCCATGAATCAAAAAAACACAAAAACGAAAGAATCCGGCGACGTTTGTATCTCACAATACATATGTGTGTGTTCATTGGAAAACAACGATTACGCGGCACAAAAGACATGGCCAAACAATGAGCCCAGAACTCTAAACGATGATGGAGATCCAGCGGAGGTATCGAATATATGGTATAGAGGAGTATCTGGAATCGGGAGGGGTTAAGTGTTCCCAGTGAGTAAGTCGTCGGCGAATTTGGCTTTGACTTTGCTACTCCTGCTACTGCTGCACCATCATCGTCGTTGCATAAGCAACGAGTTGCCCCGACATTGACCAAAGCAAATCGGTCAAGAGGAGTGGAAAATTGTATCGCCTATAGATACACCGCCTCAGATACAGATACAGATGCAGATACATTCACAATTGCTGTCTGCAACCTCTTGCGTTTGTTTGTTTGTTTGACGAATTTACTGGTGAATGTTTAAAAATAGATGCTGGCAGGTACCAAAAGCGTGAGATACAAATGTATCTACTACCTGTCCTAGACGAATTTCACACATTTTATGGCTCTGAGGGGCGCATCCAGTAGATACAGACAAAGTGGCCAGCGCTAAATATTTAATTGGTTGCCATTCGAAGTTTATCTAATCGCAAGACGACCTGCAAGTCTTATCGGGGAATGCATACCACCATTATCAGAGTGAACGGGATGGAATATATCGGAGAATGTCCAAGCGGAAGAGTCTAACAAGTTGACAACTTCCTTTGGACAAGCTTTGGCCATTCTTAATTGCCTCCACTTTGGCTTGGTTCTAATTAAATTGCCAACCTTTCTGGTATCTGAAACACAACCCAAACTGGTTCGGATTGAAACCAACTTGAACTGGACTCATCATGTCGAGGCATGAATGAAAATGAGTTATGTATTTACAGACCCAGCGACAAAAATTGTCACTACCGCTCATGTTTTGTTATGTAGAATGGTGCCTTCCTGGAAATCGTTTTGTTCCCTCAATGAACCGAACACACCTGAGAATGAATGAGAGTTGGACGATGAGATATTTCACCAATTTGAATGCGAGCAGCCGACAACATCTGGATCCATGGATCTCTGAAAACTACCAGATACTTCACGCACGGAACCCAGAAAGCCAATCAATGACATCATTCCGCCTTCGAAACAGCCATTTGAAATTAAACAGAACTCGAACACTGAACTGAAAACTGAACAGTGGAAACAAAATCGAGCCACTCTCGAATTGCCTTTTGAATTGAGGTCAGATGTGTAAAAAACAGAAAACTAAAGCAAACATTAAGAAAGTAGCCACATACAAAGGCAAGATTTTTATGTTTTGCTGTCTGTTATTTGCTTTTTTTGCCTTTTTTATATGCGTGTGAAATCGATGGGCATAGGCGTCGTTAATTTTAATTGAAACTAATTAGTGCAAATATAAAAAATCTTAAATGGTTTCGGGCGTTTTGTAATACCAGAAATAGAGTGGAATGCTGATGAAGACCTATGTTCCAAACATCAAGCAGAAAAGGGGTTTTTAATTTATGAGAGCATAAAACGCTTTCCTAAGATTGATGATAGACCTTTGAGTACCAAGGTGTAGGAAGAGGTTTTTTTTTATCTTATCAAAAGCTCGGGCTTATAACATTTTTTATGCTGCCAATTAGGTTTCGGATGTTGTGCTCATTAAAGATATGTTGGTCATATTCAGTACAATAAATATAAATTAAAGATATATTAATGGTAAGCATACAACTCTTAAAGATGCAAAGTGCAAAGTTTTAGAATTTGAAAAGTCATTAGATGCAGACATCTATTTAAATTGAATTTCCTTAAAAAAACTGCAACCAAAATGTTTATGAACTTCTTGGTGGTGATTTATCGATGCCAGACTTATTTTACAGACTTCTCCAATTGCTTTTCCCACGTTCCAGCTTTTCGAAAGCATTAAACAAAGACGTGCCGTAATGACTGCCGATTAAGCCGACCTATAAGCCACTATCCCTTCAAACCCTTCGACTATTTCCACTTGAGTCGATGAAAAGCGGAGAGGAAAACTCATTTCTAACCATTAAGCCACTGGACGAAACCTTCGTAAACTACTTAAAACGCAGTCGTAATTAGTTTTGCGTCCAGCACCAAATCAATTAAGTATTTTGTCTGGCTTAGAGTTTAATTGATCGGGAGAAAGGGGCTGCAATTAAACTCAACTGAAAAGAACTCAAAACTTAATTGATGAGATAACTTCGGTAGGAGGTGGGCATCATCGATCTAAAAGAGTAGCTCAGACTACAACTGGAACAGAAATAAATTTTTAATTATCTTCCAGATATTCCGTACAAAACACGTCTCTTCTCATGAATAAAACAAAATAAGAAACGAGTTTAGTGGGGGCATTGGAATTTGGCTGACGAACTTTACGATCGGCCCCGACAGAAGTGTTATGGATCGTTTTCGGTTCTGCTCGATGGATTTAGCTACTTTTTGACGAATTTCGTTTAGTCGAAATTTGGCACATTTATGTTTGTAGTTAAGCCTTAAGTGGAGTTCTATGCCATTTGGAACTCAAACTTTTAATTGGCAGCGCCAAACGGTGCTCTACCTCTAGCCTCTAATGATTTCAGCATGGGGTATTTGCGCAGTTTTCGAGTTAATTAAAATTTTTAGTCAGGGATGCTCAGGAGGCTCCTTTGATGGCAAAAGCGTAACGCAACCCACCCATAACCCACGCACCCAAAGTGCAGGCATGTCATGGAAATGGAATCCGTTTGGTAAAAAGAAAAAAGTTGTCTGTCTGGTAAGCAGTTTTTCCCACTCCAAACGAGTCACGTTTGCCTTTGCCTTCTCTATTTGCACTTTTCACTTATCTAGCCAGGCGGCACACAAAGATACGCGGATACACGGGCTCATATCTCATGGTTTGCTCTAATTTCTGTTGCGAGTTGCTTAAATATTTAGTAACACTCCCGGGGCACTGGAACTGCCTTATACTACAGATACTTGTGGGCAAACAGATACAGATACACCGCGATATGATTAGATACTGCAACTACGACTTCCTGTTCGTCTTTGTAACGCGTTAATGCTCGTGTTAATGGGCAGAGAATATACGAGTATATATATTTTTTTTCGGCATTACTTTCCGCTTTTTGTTGGCCAAAAGCAACTCAATTAGCAGTCGAGTGGTGTGCGCAATTAAATTAAAATTTAGTTTTATGTCGAGCGGGTCTACCTGGAGCTGCACGGCAGAACCGAAGGAAAAACATTTATCGTATGCATGGCACCGACCTGAGATTAGCATCACAAACAGCACATAAACGTAAAAGTAACACACTCGAGAGCAAACAGAAAGAGATACAGATGGAGATATGGATAGGTACAGATACAGATACGGATACGGCTACATTGGCGGGGCATAAATAACACGTAGGCGGGGGGCACAACTAAGGAACTATGTAAACAGTAAATAAATGTCGAAAATAAAGTTCGGCATACTTAAGCAGGAGCAACGACCAGATACAGATACATGTACGAATTCAGATAGAAAGAGACTGAGCTACCGAGATACATAGGTGCTGATCGGAGATAAGACGGCTGGCATTAGCATTAGCCAAATTGAAATTCCTCAAAGCCAACGCTAATAACTCGCAACTACCAGCTCAATTGGGCATTCAGGCATTCAGGTGGATAAGTCTCTGGGACACACAAACATGCACTTGTAACTCCAGCTCGCCGACTCGGCTCTTCACACTTCTTGGGGCACCGGCAATGCGGGCTGCTCAGCAATGTATCTCATAGATACTTCTTGGCGTTAACTACCTGCGTGTGGGAAAGCAAGAACGAGCCAGAACCAGAGAAGAAAAAAAGAATGAGAATTGGAAAAAGAACCACGGCAGACAGGTAAGCATTGGAAAAGTTGCAACATCATCGCCAGATACATTTGTATTCCTTTCGAGTTCGTGGCTGTGTATCATGTAATTGTGCGTAAACGCGTAAATACCAAGTCAAGGTCGGTTAATCAATAATAATTATTTTTCACTCAATTACACGTCTCTCTGTGGCATTCGCTCGTTTTCGGCTCTTTTCCAATCTTATCTGATTGTTTTCGCTTTGTTTGGTCTCTGTGATTATATTTCTGACTTCGCCCCGGCACTCATGTGTGAAATATGCATAAACAGAAATATGTCGAGTATCTGGTGGATATCGGTTGAGGTATATTAATACACCTCCCATAGCCTTCACACAGTTTGGCTTCAGATGCGTGCCACTTGATATGGCAGTGTCTAGAAATCAGAATAACAAATGATGCCGCCTGTGTATCTTAGCATCTGTAGCTGTATCTGTGAGATGTAATGAACCTGCGCCGGCGAAAAACTTTATCCACGGCCCGTCTAAAACTTTCCGAGGCGTTGCTCAATGCGCAATCTTCTAATTGCAAACGGCGCCCGGCTGTTCGAGTGGTCATAGTTCGCCTCGAGTGGCTGCCCGCTCGAGGGTTTCAGTCAGTTCAATGAATTTGCATATGCTTCTAGTTTCTCTAGGGGATCGGGGGACGGATGAGGGGCTACGACGAGTCGGAAAGAAGAGAAACTGCAGCTGCAGGACGCCAAAACTTTGGCTGACGCGGGACTTTCTTGGTTGAAGTATTTAAGCCTGATGGCGAGGGATAAACTTAAGTCTTGAATGCAGGCAATGAATTTTCCACAAAGGGCAACGAATCAAAATCAAATGGTTTAAAAGGATAGGAGGGGTATTATTTTGTAAGTACAATGAATAAAATTGACAAGCAATGTACTTTTTGTAATAAAAAAAATTTAAGAAATGATCAGTCGCATTTCATTTTCAAGAAAATAGTTTTAGAGCATTATTAAGAGCTTTAATAATCTCTTTGAAAACGAACAAGTCAGAGCACATCCTGCCCTTAATTTTTTTTTAAATATCATAATTTGGTATATTCAACTTTTTCTTTGAATTTTGTGGTAGATAAACAAGAAAGAAATTGTGATTCATTTGGTCTCTTTTGCCTAAAAATGTTTTATGCCTAGAGAATGCACATAATTTCTGATAACAATTAAAAAAAAAATTAAATGCTTATGACAGTTAAATATTTTCTTTAAATGTATTTTTTGTAGGCCAATGTTATATAATCATATTTGGAGTACAACTTTTTTGGGTATACAAGTACTTATCAAATTTGCAATTATATCTTTTTCTGTTATAAATTTTTTAAGGATAGAAAACAAATACTACTAATGTTGGTTCATTTGCCTGGCAATTAAGGTACAATTATGAACATTTTTCCTATGACACCAAGATTATTAGAGTTCCCCCTGAGGTTCCTAAAACATATTGGTAGTTGAAATTCTCCACAATGGAGCCCCCCAGCTTCTGGCCCGCATAACTGAGTGTGGTTTCGGTACCATGGCCAAGGGGCTGGTGCTAACCCTACCTTTTTCCCTGTAGGTCCCGCTCAACTTGATGTCGATCGATTCGAAGTAGCTCTTGACTGCCTCGCACTGATGGACCGCTCCGCCCGCCGCGTCCTTCGCCCGGGAGTCCCGCTGCAGGCGCCGCCGGTGGTGCGTGGTGGCGCTGTGCTGGTGGTGCTGGTGGTGGTGGGGGCCATCCAGGTCCAGGTGCTTGGCGGCTGACAGGCCGACGAGGCCGCAGAGCAGGGTGAATAGCAAAAGCTGCGCCAGCCGGATGCTCCTGGCCGCCATTTTGATGCTTGATGGATTACTTCTGTGCGGATGATGCGGCTAAATTTGATTCGCCTGTGATTCCTCTTTGGCCCGGATCCGGGTTCAATTTATTTGCACCACTTTACTACGTATATTTTTATTCGTATTTACTTCTGCATGCTGTCGTCTGGGGAACAGCTGTTCGCGGCAACACACACAAATGCACTTGCCGGCTAACACGCACACACACTGAGGCACACGGTCACAAATACAAATACGAATACAAATATGAGCGCACAAAACAAAAGGCCCCAAAAACACGCGTGAGCAATAAAATTGGAGGTGGTGTAGAGAGGGCGGATTGTGCAAAATATGATTAGCACTTGTATTTCTATTTTCCTTAGTTTTCAAAGGTCACCTAAATTTCACAAGAATATTTTCGAAACTTAGTCAAGAAAATCGCTCAGAGAATTTCCATGACATAACACCGAATAGTACTCAATTCCTTAAGCAATTGATTTGCCAGCGATTGCGATTGCGTTTTGTTTTTATTTTGTATTTTGCATTTATGTCGGCGAAAATAGATTTAAATGCGAAGCTTCTTGGCAACCTTAGCCACCGGCGTTTCGCAGGTCGAGGAAATGCACTCGCCTTATTGTGTAGCGTAACGCTTTTCCGAGATTTTCAGTTTTTCCGCGCGCGCAACGAACCTTCCACGACAAGCAACCCGAACAGATTGACTTTGCTGCACTGGTACATCAACCATCCGCCATGAGTGCTCAACGTTTCACGAAGCGAAGAGAGAACCCAGCCGAAGCACCCCCACTTCACTCGGCACTTGACGGTCGGCGCTAAGAGAGCCAGCCGATCCCTCTCTTTCGGGGTTAAAGAGAGAAAAAGAGCAGCACAAGACCCGAAGAACAGATGTTGGCACAGTGGTGTAATGTTCAAATTACTATAAAAGTAATATAGAAGTAGTATGGTCCTTAATAGGAATCATTAATATTATTATCAATACTCGCCCCGGAATACGACAAGTTACAATAGAATCAATTAACAAATGTATATAAACTGAAGAACTTCATAGATTTTGCATGCATGCATGCAGAGAAATATCCAAAAACATTGTTCTTGAATTAAGAACATTCGTTCTTAAAACCCGTGTAAGTATATTTTGGTATCAATGTTTCAAATATTAGAACGAAATGGTGAGAAGAGAAAAGATAAATTAGGTTTATTTAACAACTTTTTGTTAAGTATGCACTACTGACTGGACTAATAGTTTATTTGTTTATTTGTTGTTATTTTAACCTCAAAAATGTCGTTCTAATTTTAAGAACATTTTTATCTCAGATGAGAATTTGAATGAATTTTTTCTGTGCATTCTTCTAATATACTTAAACTTAACTTTAATTGTAAATTAATAATTAGTACATTTTCGTTGATATGTTGACATATTACTAAAAGCCGATTACATTAGTACATGTTTAACTTAGTTTGTATTTAAATATGTTAGGATCTGAACTAATAGTAAAAAATGGTTTAAATAAAATTGGATAACGGATAATAAAATATATAACATGTTTTAATGCAAAAAAAAACAATGACAACTTATGGCATTGGGTCTAGTTTTTGATAAGTATGAATATGTTATATAGAAAGCTATGAGTAATGGCAAGTAAAAAATTTGTTCTTCAAATTGTTATGCTTACCACAATAAACGACATTATTCGGCATTATTCTCTAGAATATCATTGGATATGTATCACTCATTTAAAAACGAGTAAGCTTAAAAATATTTATAAATATTTAAATATATTTATTATAAAATAAGTATTTAAACTAATAAAGATATGCAAAATAGGAAATTGAATTCTGTTTAAATTTTTTCAAGTCACCTTTTACATATGACACATATCCTTTTCACATCGAATATCCTGTTAACGCCCTAGACATTTTAATAATGCGTTCAATTAATTTATGGCATCCGACATTCTTTCGAACGAAATACAAGTTTCCCTTGGCTCTACCACCTGTGAATCATCTGCCAGGAGCTGGCTTGATTATTTTTTTTCGCTGGCCAGTGGGCCTAAATATTTATTCAAATTCTCAAAATGCTCTTCTAAAAGCTTTCAACGGTGAACCGCTGCAATTTGCATATTCAACGAAAATCAATCCATCTCACAGTGGTCTTCTCGGGTTCTCGGTGGCTTTCAATCCGGGCTTTTATCGATGCCGCTGTTTGAAATTTGCGTGCTCCATTCTAATTGATGGCTGAATGAGTTCTAATTTTATTTCATTGGCTGTGTTTCACGATCGGTTTTATGGACTCGTGTAACAGGCTCGGATATCACGCCCTTAAAGATTGGATTATTCACCCAGTATTTGTATTTTCCTGGGGCTAAACATTTCTATTTAAATGGATAGCCGTGTCATGACCTCGCACAGCACGTGTGGCTGTATCTTCTCTACCAGAGACTTTTTCCCTTTTTGCAATTTGCGAAAACGAAGCGATTGTCTTGAGGCTGCAGCGGTGTGGCAGACAATGCACGGCCCGACGACTCTCTTCTGACTTTCACTCGCCACCCCCGCGGGCACCGACCTCGATCTTAAATACCTCGGCGTCTCGGGGCGTCTATGTATATCTGGTATCTATTTCTTCATTAACAAGATACCATATAGCCGAGGAGCGGACTTCATGGTGGTCAGTATGCCGGGCGTCCAGCTGGGCGCAAACGCCCTCCCACCCCCCATGGTTGTTTTCCGTTCCCGGTGATATGTTCATCACGAAATGGAATCCTATTCAAATTAGTGTGCGATAAAGAAAGACCTCCCAAAAAAAAAATAAGATGAACAAAAATTAAAGAACCGCGGGCTAACAGCGAAAAGTGAGTCATGCGAAGCGGAAACAGTTCTCCAATGAAACGAATCCACATCAGAAACAACCAATATGATGATGATGATGACGATGGGATGGCGAAACGGCAACAAAAAACAAAAACGAGCTGGAAAAGGTGAGGTCGAAAATTAAACACCACCACATCGTTTAGATAAAGTTATAAATTATAATGTACGCTACGGAACGATCGATGAGAGCGAAGGTCCCAAAGAAACCGAAACCAAAACCGAAACCCTTTTACTTCTCGCTCTCTTGGTATATTTATTATTTTTTTCTTTTGGTTTTACAGGTATAAAACGTAGGCATATTTGATATAGGTGTATGTGTGTGTTGGTAAGGTAAGACGGGAATTAAACGAATTTAGTCAAACGGCATCTATAAATTATGGGTCTTCTTTTTGGCGATCAGGAAAATATGAGCGCTCTGCGCTCGTCGTTGTTTGACCCAACTCGAGTTTCGTTTAAACGCTTGATTTAGTGCAGCAAAATATGGCCAAATGTTGGGCTATCTATGCAGTTGTATCTGTGTGTGCGCATTCCACAAGCGACAGCGTTTTACACTTGAAATCCTCCGGAGCGGGCCAAAAAGAGATGGGCATACATGGTACGACCCGGCTTGCCTTTTATCCTGGCACAAACACGTTGGTGGCATTTTCCCAACAGTGTGTGTGTGTGTGCTGTATGTTTGTGTGTGACTGGTCCAACAGGTTCCATGGAGATTCTTCTACAGTACCGCTCCCTCTTTCCCGAAGACTGGCATGCAGCATTTCTCGTTCTCGGTCTCGTTTTGCACATTTTTGAATTTTATTTTAATTTCTTTTTATTATATTTTAGCTTCCAAGCTGTCCCGGCCCCTTCCTTGAGTCTTAGCTGCAGACCCAAGCCCCCCAGACCAAACCCCCCCCCCCCTAGATTTCTTGTACTTCGCTTCGGGTTTCTTCAGCTTCTTTTGGAGTTTGTGCAACTTTTGGGTTTGTTGATTTTCATTCACCAAAAACTGGTTCGACGTTTAAGTTCTTCGCCACTTGGCTTAGGCAGGGGTTTTCAAGGAAGTTCTTCTGCCTCTCTCGCTGAGGAATGTGTGAAGTCATCGAGCTGGGGGCAGAGATTTGAATGCCAGCCTTGTCTTCTTACACTTTTAAAGACCTGGGCGGCACTTGCCCGGTTCCAGGGCCTCAAATTCCATATAGAGCCACACACACAGACGCATATTACTCGACACACACAGATACTCTCACTTACACAGATACTCACGCACACACCTGCCGGCGCTCGAGGGCTGCTCGTTTTTCCATCGAATCGGAGAATCAGTCAAACGAAACAGACATCGATAGCACTTCATCATGTAACAATCAATGCAGGGCCCTACACTGCGAGAAAAGTCACGCATGACCCCTGATAATATCCACCTCTTCACTTGCCGACTTGTGTCAATTATTTTTGGCATGCCAAAATTATTAGTAACTTTGGCCGGGGCCAAATCGAGTTGTGTGCACCGTGTAATTGTATTTCATTGCAGGATATTGGATTTTTGTGCTTGATTTGGCACATTGTGATGCGGCAGCCCACCACCCACCGTACCCCCCATGGGCGTGGGCAAGGGGTTCCAGCCCAGTTACTTGTGTCAAAAAGTGGTCCTGATGCTCGCTGGTTCGTTCGCTCGTGTTTCCCCCTTGACCCTTCCGCCTGACAGCTACTTGTCAATGGCCGTGATGAGTGTGCACCCGACCTCCCCTTGCCACCCACCAACCACCCCACCAATCCAGTCCACAGCCTGAGGCCTACACAGAAAAAAATATTAACAAGTCTACAAATGTCAAAAATTGTCAATTGTATTTAAGAGATTCAAAAATGCATCCAGGAGAGTACTATTAAGCGTTTGGAATTATAGGTAACTTAGTCTCTAAATATATTATATCTTATCTTAATTTCTAAAATTCCTATGGATGATCTACAGCAATATTCAAAACTGTTATTAATTATAAAAAAGGGGCATAACCATAATAACATTACTTAGGATCTTTTAATCAATAAATTTCTAAATTTATACTAGTGATCTTAAAAAATCTGACTAGCATTTTTCATTTTAAAAATAAAGTTTGACAGTATGAAAATAATGTTCCTAAAACAATTTGATTTATCAATATAAGAAACGTTATGTTTCGATTTTATTGTAAACTGAATATTCCTTCATAAATGTGGTTACCCTATCCCAATTTTTCTTAGTGCATAATCCCCTGTACAGGTGCTAGTAGTTCGAATGGTAGAGCTTTGGGCCAGGGTCTGTCAGTGGCAGGGATATTGCTAGAGGAACTGAATCGGGCAGAGTGGATCTGGGGGATTGGCGGATCTCCCCTTCGAAATGGGGTGAAGTGAGGGTGCAGGGGTGGCAGGCGAACATCGAGAACGTGTCATTGACAGATTTCAACGCAATTGCGTATGAATGAAATCGATTTTTTTGCCTTTGTTCTTGCTCTTGATGATTGGGTCTAGGTTGCCTATAGCTCTAGTCCACGTTGATGATGATGATTGTTGTGATGATAGTAATGACAATGGCTTTGGAATAGGTGCACGAGTGGCAGTAATATAAGTCGGTCGTTGATGTCAGCATTGGGTAATAAGCTGAATGTCTCAGATATTTATAAATCATTGAAACTTAGATGAGTGTGAACTTCATTTACAAAGAAATTACTAGGTATTGATTGAATAGAGGCACAGCATATGCAGATATTCTGTGAAAATGTAAAATGAACTATAAGATTTTTATGAAAATAGATGTTTTACTTTATATGAAGCCTAAAATATTAAACATGAGATAGTTACTTTCTAGTTGTATTTCCTTTCTCCTCGTTAAAATTAATTACAAAATTTAACAGAACTTCACCTTCCTGTGAAACTCGACATTCTGTAAATTTTGTAATGCCCATTTGTTCCCACTTAGACCTATAAATAGAACATTTACCAACCATTTTTTTCGTATGCACCCACTCCCACTGAAGTCACGAAGTGTAGAGCCCCCCCGAGAACCTCAGACACTTTCCCACCGTTGGCCCACTCACTTTTTATGGTCCCCATCATATTTGTATTATCACTTTCGCATCTCGACCGGCGGCTGTGGAGTTCCCACTGCACTCAACGGCCCCAGACTCCTGACCGGGCCCATAAACTAGCCCTCGGCGGCCGATATCACATCGGATGGACGGACTGTTGGACAGACTGCACTTGGCAACAGTGCAACAGTGCCGGGGCCTCGAGAACTCTGCCATAAATAAATACAAGTATATACAGATGCGGCGTATAAATACGGGCAAAGGGATATTTATATTTGCCCTACCCATGGCGAGTCGAACCCAATACCCATTCCGAACTCATTCCCCATCCCCCCATACCATCCCGATCCGGGGCCTTGGTCAAGGTAGGAATTAAGCGTCCCACCGCGAGTTTACACATCATCATCATTATAGTTGCCATTGCCTTTGAGACCGGGTCGCGTTGCTGCTGCTGCTGTTGCTGTTGCTCATGTGTTGCTGTTGCTGTTGCTGTTGCTGCTGCAGTTGCAGTCGTGCCTTACAGTAAGGCATCCCGAAGCGAGGCTCGCAACGTGTGCGAATGTGTTGCACAATAAATAAAAATATTTATACATGAAACCTTAAATAAAGCATGAGCGACAAAGATGCGAACCAAGTCATCGCTTTTGCGGCTGTGGATGTTGCATGGTGTATGGTGGATGGGATGGCGGAGCGGCTCCCATCGGCCAAGTGGCAAAAATAATGTCGTGGCATCTGCATTTGTGCAGCCAGCAACAACTGTAGCCAGCAGCCAGCAGCCAGCAGCTTTTGCCTACACGAATCTTCAAATTGTTCTTGCCTTGCCCCAATACCGCGCGGTATTCCCTTCCTCTTCCCCGTTCTTTGTACTCCTCCGATATTTTCGGGTTGATATTTTCCTTAAATAGCCTGGAAGAATATATTATTAAAAAAATGCATTTATATTAAAATATTATATCAAATTATTATAAATAATTATTTAAAATATACATAACTATTCCTATTGTTTATTAAATGTTTATTTTCGTCTATGAACATAATGTATTTCTTAGCTTAATTTATTTTCCATATTTTATAATCATCATTATATATATCATCATTAATATCATGCATTCTAAAAGTCACTACAAAATATTTAGCTATAACTTTAAGAAACTTAAAAGTGCTTATGAAATTTAATTTTAATTTTTAACACGGATAGGGTATTTAAGTATTCTTCGAGCCAACAAGGATTTCCCTTTCTGCATTTTTTCCGCTGCCTTTCTGGACTTCTTTTTGTCTTGCCTTTTGTATTGACTGAGGCTGGCAGATGTAGATGGTGATGATGGTGGTGGCGGGAGGGGGTGGGAAAGGGGGAGGGGGAGCGGGATCGGGGGCTGTGCCTCGTCATCGTTGTCAGGCGTCGCAGCCCAGCATCAAGATCAAAGCGAAGCCAAGCAGAGCCCACTAACTACATCGGTCGAGGAGAACCGACTGAGTAGTGGATCTGACACTGAAGCTCCAGATGCACAGCAAACAAAAATCACCCAAATTGGTTAGCACTTTATAATATTTATAATATTTTTAGATGAGCTAAAAAAAAGTTATTTTAACTGATTTTATTTATTCGTTTTAACGTATTTTTAATAATAAAACTTATAAACTTACCAATTTTTTCAGAAGAAATTATTTTGATATACAGTCACACTTTTTTGGTGGCAGGTGACACTTTGATTTATGAAGGCTTTAAGATATCGAATAGATTTTCTATGGTCTTTAGATACTGTTTAACTATATTTCTAAATAGAATCCGATTTTTTGGATTGAAGTTTCCCAAAAAAATTCAAATACGCCGTATAAATTCGAATAAAATTGGTCTGCCTTAAAGTATCTTCTAAAATGATTTTATTTACCTAAAACTGTTATCTTTGATTATTTTTCCCAGTGTGGGGCTGAATGCGAAGCCGAGTTCGAGGCTCAGAAGCCGCTGCCGTGACTGCCTCCGTTGTGGTTTCTGTTTCTGCTGCTGCTGCTGCATAGTCAAAGTAAAATAAGAAATAAATCAGTAAATTGGATTGCTTTCTGCTTTTTGCCCGGCTCGCAGTTTGCAGTTTGCAGTTCGCAGTTCGCCATTCGCCATCCGATTTCGCAATGCCAACTCAACTCGCAACTGCAGTCGAGCTTCCTTCGGTCGGGCTTTATTTTGTTTTTGCTGGTCCCGCTTTTTGTTGGTCGGCGGACCGTGTGTGTGCGGGTATGCTGGAATTTCTATGCTTATCATCGGCCCGATCTCACCTGTTCAATTCATTATTTTCTATAAATAAACGACAGGCGTCCGGGCAATTTACATTGCTACCCAGCTCGCCCGTAATTAAGTTGAGCAGAGTGCGCTCGCATTCGCTTTAGTTGTTTAATAACTCAGCGAACTAACTGATCTGGGGGCAAAGGGTTTGGTTTTTCGTTTCGTTTTTGGGGAAAGGTCAGCAGCCAATGGCAATGGCAATCCATGAAATTCAATATGTATCCCGAGATCCGTGGCTCCCGGTGATTTTGCTGCTTTTGCTTCTGCTTTCTGCTGCGGTGGCCAATTTCGCGAATTCGTGCAACTTCTGCCTGCGCGTCTGCGCATGAAGAGCTCCCCCAATACAATCGCATCTGTATCTGTGTCTGTGTAAATGTATCTGAGCCTGGGCGGCGGCCTCTTTGGCCTGGAATTTCTGTGGCTCGTTTTCTTTCATTTTGGTACCTAAACATTTTTTTTCCCCCGGCCTTTTTTAAATACGAGTTTTGCGTTCTTCTTATGCGGCATCCCAGCTCCTGCCCTCTGGATCCTGCACAAATATGGGCCTATGATAACATTGTCTTCGAAAAGAACGCGTGAAAGTTGATGTGGCCGAAAAGGGTTCCAGCCAAAAGTCCTCACTTTCCACTCTGTGTGTGTAGTAGCTCAAACATTATCCATAAGACACAAATCTTTGGGGTTTTTATTTATGCCGATTTGGGGTCTTGGTATTGCCATTGTCGTGTGTCGCTGGTTCTTATCGCGGAACCCATCGCCTTTGACTTCGCAGGAGGTTGGCCTGCTCAAAATTTGTTGAACCACATTATGTTGATGGAATATTTGTATACCCGATGCGAATCTTATCCCCCGAAAGTGTTGTTGCTTAAGATAAAGCCTGGAATGTCATACAAATTTATAAATCGCTTCTTATCAGATGCCATATATCTGCGTGCACATTGTTTAGTCCCTCACAATAGCTATAGAAAAAATATGATCAAAACAATTCCATCAGGTGAATAAAAAAGTTTTTCAAACTAACAAGTTTTCTCACCAATAAATGAACAAGAATTTACTGAGGCAAATATTAAGCAACTAAATAATTGTCCTACTACCCCAAAAACTAAACATAACTTTGGATTAACTTTCGCTTGGAAAAAGCGAAAATCCTTCAGAGTTTTCACTAAGTCTGTCGAAGCTGCCGAAAAAGATACGAATAACTTTCAGCTGTTACTTTGCTGGAAAAGTTTGCGATCCCTACGAAGAGAGTGCCATAAATTCTATGAAATTCCTCGGCTCTCCCAGCTTTTTTTTTGCAAAATAAAGCAGGAAACAAGTTTAATAGTTGCCATCATCGGTGGCAGCAAAAGGGGCTTTGAGCTTAACAAGATTTTTGCGTACTGAGGCTCCAGCTGGGGGGAAGAATCCCGAGCTGGATGATGGCCAGTGAAGTTTGTCATGAAAAGATTGGCATGCGTGGCTGGAAAATGCGAAAAGTTTTTGGGGCCGGCCAACTGGCTAACGACCCTAGCCTGATTACGTATACGCCCCGTTGTTCTAGCTTTTTCCTGCGGCGTGGGAATCCGCGAGATTCGCGACAATGAAAAGCCAAAGTAAAATAAAGCGAGGCACAACAAAGACGGCCAAATCGGACGCTGTTGAGTCTGGTGGATGGCGCATGAATCACCGCGCCTGCATCGAAATGGAAGATGGGGGATTGAGGATGAGGATGTGGATGAGGATGGGGATGAGGCGGGCAAACTGGTTCTGCTGGAATGCAGATAACTTCTTGCCCAGCTCGGCTACAGACTCCGAATTGCAAACTCCAGGACCAGGCTGCTTCAAGTGCGGCAATTTCATGCCCGTCCGCATCGGAGCTCTGCATATTAAATATTTAAGGCAATGGCAACGGCAACGGCAACAGTCAGAACCAAAAACCAGAACCAAAAGCCGAACCAAGTCCGCACTAATTTAGTGAAATTCGCACACCCAGCCAACGGCATGCATGCGGCAACCACAAATTTTAATTAACCGAAACAATGGCGGTGTTGTTACATCAAAGGCAACAACATAATCAGAACGCAAATGCCGATGCCGATTCCCCGATGCGGGGGATGCAACCGCAATCCTCTGGCGGTCCATCGAACACCAGCTAAATGACCACGAAATTACAGATCCAGATGAACAGGGTCAGTGAAGGAATCTGATTTGTTGGGGAGCATCGGGCGGCCACAAGTGGAACGGAATTTGGGTATCATTTTGGGACCGTTTCCCAGAGTATCTCTAGTGGCACATGTCTAGCCAAATATCTTTAAAAGTAATCATCTATTAAAGTCAAGGAATTTAAAATGTTATTATTAAAAACGATTGAAAATAAATTTCTTGGTCACTCATAAAGTTTATGGAGTATTTAGTGGCAAATACAGATCTAAAGATATTTACTAAGACCCAGCTCAAGAAATTAAGGAATAATATTTGGGAACTTCTGTTTTATGTGCTTTTAACGGACTTTATACCATTTAAAAACCAGTTGTTCTTTAATATTAATAGAAATTTGTATTTTGATTTAATAATTCATAAAATTAAGGATGTTTTCTCATACATTAACTTTGATTTTATTTACACTGGTCGGCATATGTATTTTGACAAAACAAAAGTTAAGTATACTCATAACTTGAATTTACTTCTTGTAAACTATAGGCATCAATGGAAAGGTAATTTCAATGCCGTTTGAATGATACAATGCATTTCTTTACCCATTCAGTATTTATTGAAAAGGACGAATTTGTGTAAATCAAGTTTTAAATTTTTTTTAAAAACTATTTTCCACGACTTGAAAACTTAAATTTTTTGATGCAAAAAGTTTCTTCAAACAAAAATAATAGTAACTGCAAAAAGAATTTTTCAAAAATCATTTTTCTTATATTTTTTATGAATTTTTGAAAATGCTTAAAAACAGGCATTTGAGCCATATTTTTCTCTTTTTCATACAAATTTTTTCCGACATTGTCACCTTCAAAAAATCATAAAAAATATAAGGAAAATGATTTTTGAAAAATTCTTTTTGCAGTTACTATTATTTTTGTTTGAAGAAACTTTTTGCATCAAAAAATTTAAGTTTTCAAGTCGAGGAAAAAAGTTTTTAAAAAAAATTTAAAAGTTGATTTACACAAATTCGTCCTTTTCAATAAATACTGAATGGGTAAAGAAATGCATTGTATCATTCAAACGGCATTGAAATTACCTTTCCATTGATGCCTATAGTTTACACGAAGTAAGTTCAAATTATGAGTATATTTAACTTTTGTTTTGTCAAAATACTTATGCCGACCACTGTACATGGATGACCATCCCCAACGATTTCACAATGAAGTGAGTCATTTGAACCAACGACCTTGATCCGCTTTAGCTTTAGGCCAGCAGACCACCTAGGAGATTGGTGCCCTGAAAAATGCATTACGCAGCCTCAATCGATATTTGGCACTGTTGCCCATTTTGCTGGCGCTCGGGGCAAGGTCGTCTAAACGGGGGCTAACAAATGGGTGGCGGTGGCAGCCCGAAAACGGTGACCAAATGGCTGGCGCACAACCTTGGGACTTCCACTGGCGCCAACCGAATGCAATTGCAGCTGCGTCACTGCGAAAGAGGATTCCCAAATGATGGCCATGACGTCAGTCACTGCGACTGAGTCAACAAACGGCGACAATCAACTGCCTCAATCCCAATGGGAGACATAGACATAGCATAGCGATGCAAGTGATAAATGATTGAGGCCAAGTGGAAAACATCCCAGATACTTGGATACTTAATTTATGACCTGGCAGATGAGTCGCGCTACAAATTGCATTTAATTGCCTCACGTTATGCAAGGCATATGTTGTTCATGACTGGAAATAATAAACCTGGCAGGTGCTGCACTCTTGCAAATTAACTAACACTTTATTAAAGCTATTAAGTTCTAGTTCATAACATAAATTAAAGATTAAATATTATGGGCATGCATAATTCAAATTAAAAAAACATTACCTAGTTTAAGAGTTTACCAATATTTTATATTATTTTTTTATTATTCAATATTCCTCAGTTATGTGTAAATACTTTTTTAAAAAAAAGGTGCGCAATGGCATTTAAAATTAAAATTATGATTCCACATTTAAAAAGAACCAAATAAACATATGACAAATTGATTAAATTAAGTAAACAGTCCATTAAAATATGCCGCGTGATACTGAAAATATTTTTTATGCCACATTTTATAGCAAAAAATTACATATTAAATTACATATTAAATTAATTGCTATACGAGGACTGTTTGCTCTCCCACTTCGGTGCAAATATTAACCTGCACCAGTATATTTATTACGTATACCCCATGACAATAATAGTCATTAAACGAGGCGCCACCGCCATCAGAAAAGGCGACAGTCGGTCGATTGAGTGGAAGGAGGCGGGGCAAATGCCATTTACATTGATTAAATATTTTGCCGGCCAATAGGTATTTGACCGTTTCTGATTGAGAGCTCGGCAAACAAACAAATGCTGATCAAAAATGGAGACCGGCGAACAAATTATATATATTTGCGGTGCGGCGGCGTTTTAATTTAATTCGTGCTCATTGCATTGCAATTTTCGCAGCAAATTGCAATTAGCGGCAATTTAAGCGCATTTCCTACGCACGCAGCATAAAATTAAATGGGAGTCCGCATCGGCGGATGGAGAGGTTACCGACTGGGTGACCGAATAACCGGGTAACTGAGTATCTGAGTAACTGAGTGACCCACTGGCCAGCAGGCGGAACTCCGAGGAGGCCAATTGGCCGCCCTCAAGAGCGTCTGAGTGTCCGGCTATTTGACTAATGAAAGTATCGCAGTGAACGGCGAAAGTAGCCCACTCTCACAGGCCACTTAATGGCTCTATTTGCCGGCGGCAAGTGACCCACCCCACCCACTTTCCGACCAGCCCCCCACCCCCGAAGGCAGTTGTGCAATGGAAAGCTGAAAAGCTGCAAATTATTGCAGTGGGGACACCAGCGAACGCTGCCCACTCTCGGCTATTGCCACATGATTTATCAACTGAAATCCACACGCGAATAGAATTTATATAAACTGCTTGGGATACACAGAGAGCAGTTTCATATAACTCAAGTTATGGAATCTAAAAGTGCAGTTTTGGGTTCCCATTCTGAAAACGGAAAAGTCAAACATGAAAATAGATTACGATTTTGAGTCTTATCAAATGGAAATTTATGTAGAATATTTGAGAATTTAACCACAAATTCATAGAGGTATCCCACGTCAAAATTGGGATCCAATTACTAAAGTTATGGAACATAAAAGTACCGTTTTTGGGGTCCCATTCTGAAAACCATTGGAATTACGAAAAAATTAAACATGAAAATCGGCCAAAATTTCGACCCTCATAGAATAGAAAAACTATTATGTAGAATATTAGAGAATGCAACCACAAACTTATAGAGGTATCCCACGTCGAAATCGGGATCCAATTAATAAAGTTATGGAACTTAGAAGTGCCGTTTTTTGGGGTCCCATTCTGAAAACCATTGGAACTACGAAAAATCGAACATGAAAATGGGCCAAAATTTCGACCATCATAAAATATAACAACTTTGATGTAGAATATGAGAGAATTCAACCACAAACCCATAGAGGTATCCCACGTCACAATCGGGATCCAATTACCAAAGTTATGGAACATAGAAGTGCCGTTTTTGGGGTCCCATTCTGAAAACCATTGGAATTACGGAAAAATCGAACATGAAAATCGGCCGCAATTTCGACCCTCATAAAATAGATAAACTTTTATGTAGCATATTGGAGAATTCAACCACAAACTCATAGAGGTATCGCACGTCTAAATCGGAATCCAATTACTCAAGTTATGCAATTTAGAAGTACAGTTTTTGTGACCCATTCTGAAAGCCATTGGAAATTCGAAAAATTGAACATGAAAATGGGTTAAAGTATGGACCCTCCCTTAAAAAAAATATTTTAGTGTAGAGTATTAGAGAATTTAACCACAAACTCATAGAGGTATCCCACGTCAAAATCGGGATCCAAGTACTAAAGTTATGGAACGCAGAAGTGCCGTTTTTGGGTCCCATTCTGAAAACTATTGGAATTACGAAAAAATTATATAATAATATTTATTTTTTCAAACACATATTTTTTCTTTCTCTGCACAAAGATTTAGAAGTGGCAAAAGGGGATATAAATATACCCACGTTGCTGCCACAGATTTGGCGTTGTGTGGGCCCAACCAAGTCAACCCAATAGATAAGACTTATACATCGGATAAGTGCTCGTTTCGATAGCGGCCGTCACAATGTTTGACTTTTATAAAATAATTTACTTACAATTTGCACATGTCAATCGGCAATTGGCTGCGACAATTGTCGTTGCCGGCGGCAATTAGCGATGGATGAGCATCCATTTTGTTCCCACACCGCTCGGCTGATTTATGGATGGTCAGATGCTCCGTCAGCCATCTGGGTTCCGCATTCTTCAAACGGCTATCGTGCGTTATTAATGCCCGCCTGCCATTGAGCTTTGACTGGTTGGAAGGCCATAAAAGGAGGAGATTCTCTCGGCTGGAGCAGCCGACTCCACTGGGTAAATTACAGTCATTTGCATGGGCTATTGCAATCTATTTTAATTGATGATGAGGATGGGTGTTTCGGTGGAAATGAAGATCACTTACACAACGCACTCAACTTAAATGAATGCTAGTTGAAAGTTTTGTACGTGGCTACGTAGGCTATTCAATTAATTTATTTAAATTTGTCATTTTTTTCTATGAGGCTCTAATTAACTTTTGCTCAGATGAGGTTTCATTCAAAAATTTAAATTGTTCAGCCTGGCTTTAACTTAATTAATGGCTTCAGTAAAAAATTTGCCACTCAATAAAGTTAACCAATTCTTTATTATGGCAAACTTTGAATGGCCAACAAATCTGTTCATAAAAAGCAAAACAAATTGCAAGCAAATAAATTTGCATCAAACAACACATTAAATGCATAAAAAGCTAATGGACTTGAATAATTAAGAGTTGACCTGCATTTGTTGGCTAATCACAGCTCGTTGGACAGTCGTGCCACGCACATTTTATTTGGTCATTTGGGACAATCACCAAAAAAAGAACAAAATAACGATATAGCTAATGGCGATTAGCACACGCACTTTAATGATATTATTCAAGTAAGTTTGCAAATTGAGCTTTTTTTTGAACATTCCCTATTGCCTTTAAAAACCCACATATAAGTAAAATAAAACATACATAATATTGAACATGAAGCAGTTTATAAATTGACATTTCAGCCAGCCTTCTGTTATGTGACTAAGATATCTTAATTCCACCACCAGATAAATTGTGCAAATGGTTCGATTAAGCCGTTGACAATATTTTAAAACGCTTTTAAAGCAGATTAAAGTTTTTCGCCACCATAAACAGAATATGATTCATTGAAATATTTGCTTACCGCTGACAATCAAACTTACCATCAGTTGTATTTACATTTCATTTGCAATGTGAAAATCCATCAGTTAAACTGATTTCAATAAAGCCCATTTTTAAGGGATTTACTTAAATTTGCATAAAATATTTATGAATGTGTTGGCAAGTTCATAAATGAAGGCCCACACGGTGGAGGCCCTGACAGTTCGGGACAGGTCAAAAGAGACGACTGTGGCCGTCTGTCATCCCGGCTGCTGACAGTTCCTTTTGCCGGCACATAGTTCACAGCTCACGGCATGTGACGCATTTGCCACTGCGCTTCATTATGCAGGTCTTCCGCCTCCTATCTCCCGGAATCCCTGGCTTGTCCTTCACCTATCCTTCCTATCCATCCTTCCTGCACGACCCCACATGCCAGGCATTCTGGCAGGCGTCCTTCACGGCACCAGTGATGATATACTTGGCTGTGAACTTGGGGTACCTTAAAGGTACTTATAAAAACCTCTGTTGTCTATCTCGTAAGATATACTTTTTTTTGACATATTTTAAAAACGTATTTGGAATCGTTATCTTTCCCTAAAATCAAGTGTTGTAATCTGAAAAACATATATCATCTTCTCCTTCAAAACAGTATATACCAAATTATCTAATATATTCATTCTGAACCATCCATTCATCTTTACAAATTAAATCATGAACATTTTTTAGTAAAACTGGAAAACATATATAATCTTTTTCTTCAAAACACTATATACCGAGGTATTTGATCCAATTATTTTGAACCATCCATTCACCTTTACAAAGAATATCATGAACATTTATTTTAGTACTAAAAATAATGGATTATCCTTCTTAGAGGTAGTGGTTTTCTTGTACCTAATTCTTTCAAATTATGTTGTACCCTTTTGTAATGCTCGTAATACTTTAATAATTTATATTAGATTATTATCCTTAATCTTAGAGATAGTGGTCTTATTGTCCCAGTTTTTCGAAATTATCTAGTACCCTTGCCATCACTGTTTTCCACCCAACAGCGCCCATTCATCCAGTTCTCCGGCATTGTTGTGGGTGGCAACATCTGCGGTCGGGTCGCTGCAATGCCGCATTATATAATAATGCATGGGCGTGTGGGCTGCGGCCCTGTTGACCTCATCGCATGGCTGTGTCAAAATTGTTCGACAAGCTCGTGTACTTGAACTGTCAACCTGTGTGGGTTGTAAGGGTGGGGTTCCGACATGTTGTTGTTTTCGTGTTTACGTGCTCTTGTTATTCTTGTTTTCGGCGGGACAGGATTAACTATCGAGCGGTTTTGCGCACTTTAGCATATTTATAATTGCGAGTCACGTTTAGGGGCCAAGTTTGTTACGGTTTTAACGGTTCTTTGAACTTAAAGCGATTTTTAAATATTTTGGGGGGACTACATCTGCAGGTGAACCGGATGAAGTTTTATAAAGTTTAAACACTAAATGAGAGGTGGTAAGACCTTAAAAGCATTGCAAATTTCGTATTCTTTAAAGTACAGTCAGTGAATGACTGTTACTATGTTTATGCTAAGGGTTTCATGATTTCTTAAAAGCGTGAAATAAAATTTGCTCCTGTTTATGCGACACCGCCGAATTCATGCATTCTATCAATCTCAGCTGACAGAGGTGCCGGACAGGTGGAAAAAGGTGTTAGCGATTATTAAACCGATTATTTTTTCTCGATTCGCATGAAATAAACTTGCTAGTATTAAAGATAAAGTATGTGCAAGCCAGTATAACATCTTTTTACCGACAAAATAAAAGATGAAAACTAGTTTTCATTGGCACTAAATGAACAAATAATTTGTTAAATGTAAGGTGCTTTTATGTATTTATATCGATGTGGCAACTCCGATAATTATATAGAGTTACCGGAGTTTAATTGTCACCAATTCACGCTTTGAGGTTGAATTCATAGTCAACTTTCGTGTGTTGCCGAATTCACGAAATGGCGTTTATGCACACACGAATCGGCTGAAATCGCGAAATGAAAGCGTGAATTCGGCATCGCATAAACACAGTATGTCTGTTGCTTATCCAAGATATGTTTTCAAGACAAGAAAGCTTCAGGGTTACCCACCACTAAATATTCTTTTTTTAGAACTAGCATAATTTCAGAGCAAACTAATACTGCTGAGTGCTTTCCAAAAACTATATCTGTTTCTAGAGTTTCTCATCCGTCGAAAGCAAAATAAACAAAACTAGAGTTCGATATATTTGGCACTACAGCCAATTAACCCGAAATTAATGGATAAACAAAGTAATAGGCAACCTGCTCAACAGAACTGAGAAACGAAATAAATTAATTGCAGTCGCCAGCGGCATCGCCGCAGGTGGGCGGTACTATCTGTGGGTTGGGTGGTGCTTGGGTGGCGTTTAGGTGGTGGTTGGGTGGTGCTTGGTGGTTGGCAGGGGGTATAGGCCTCATAGGCGCCATGCTGCAGTTTCAACCGACGAGCCGAAACAACAGATGAAAATAGAACTTTAATTAAAAGCCGAGAGAGCCAGCGGCAACGGCAGAAACAGCGCTGAGAGGGGAATATAAAATAAGCCAACATTCTAATAAGGAAAATAGTTGCTCAAACGCACACACAGAAGCTCACAAGATGATATACAAATACATAAACACTGAGCGAAAATGGGGCCAGACCTTCTTCACTAAAATATATTTAAAATCAAGCTAAGAAAACTTCAATTAAAAAAGAATAATTTGCATATTGCTCACACAACTTACAACTTCTAAGTTATCAATAATATATAACCATTTCTAAATTATACATTTTATAAGAAACTACACATTATTAAAATATGAAATGGTGCTTTAAATATTTTATATTTAATAGAATTAAAATTTTTCTGTGTACTTTTTGTTCAGTGCATTCGCAGATATGTGCACGAACAGGGCAAACAGCGGGTGCTCTCTGCTATTTAAAGCCCATTTGCAGTTGGCCTTATTTCTGGATGGTGGATGGCTCAGTGGTATATGGCCGTATCTGTATATCTGGCGCTTTAAGCCGTCCGGGGGAACCGCATTCAGATGCGATGATATGTCGCCGCCGACTAAGCACGCTCCAGATGCCTCGAAGGCGGTTCGAGGCCTCGCTTCGCCAACTTGGCTGCATTAAAGCCGGCTTTTGAACCCGGCTAACACCGAATCGCGTAGAGCTCTGGAAACAGGCTGCTTGGCAAACACAAAGCCGGCGACAGGTGAAAGGACGCCTCGAGTGGCTGCCACTCAAGACTTTTACCCAACAGGGCTTTAAGTTCGAGCTGTGCATTCAGCGAATTCGGCGCCCAACGGTTTCAGGGCCTCCGTCCATACAATTTAATTAGTCTAGTAAGACTTCCTCGTTTTCTCATTCTATTAGGGAAAATAATTAATGAATTCATCTGGCCTAAGTGCAGTCCCATTATACTTGACGCCACCGTGGATAACTATGACGAGATGGGATGGGGACGATGACGACGTCACCGGGTCTGTGGATTCTTGACGTTGATGAGTCGCAAGAACAACAAAAGTTATCTCGCGGTTGGAAAATATGGGTACTGCTTGGTGTGACACATATGCCAACAGAACGTGAGCACTATGATTACATAGCTGATGAAAAATGCATTATCTGACGGTTTTGGGACAAAAGTTTTCGGTGAAAATAAAAGTTAAAACCCAACTAAAAGCCCCCGAAACCCTGTATTTGTCTAGAAAATGGCGGAAAGTTTTTAGGAGATTCAGTCAAGGCTGAAACAGGGCTTTAAGAACTTTGTTTTTTATAAAACTATAAAGAATTATCTAATATTATTATATGGTAAAAGTCCCCAGTTATTATTATTATTTTTTCTCTGTTTGGAAAACATATTATGATCGCATATAAAGAGTATTTCAGCGCAAAATAGCCTATTGTATCCATAAAAAACAAAAAATAATAACTCACCCGTTTGGGGTCTACAAATTCCGCAGAAAAATATTGTTTTCCAAAGCTATTCATAATCTTTAGTCATCGAGGCTTTTGCCTAAGTGATTCTATAATTTGCGTGTGTATCTAGGTACATATATATGCCCTAGCGTCATAAATCTAAACGAAAACGTTTAGGAAGCTAAAGAAATCCACCGCCTACAGCGAGATTATCACCCTGGCCAGAGATATATAGCTTTGCGCGGATATAGCTACGTGGCTAGGCCTAAAATTAAATATATACCTCTCGAAATTTCACTCAGTTTGCGGTTTCGCTTTTGAGGAACCCCAGGGAATTGCCTTAGTGGACCGCAGAAATTTGCGGCAACCGTGTCCATCAAAGTGTGCAAGTCACCTCTACATATGGCCCCGGAATTCCTGCACATCCCCCTCGCCAATCAATTGCACATTGTGCACGTAGCCACATCAGAAACTATGTGCGTGTTTTGGTTGAATTTTGGCTGGGGGAAAGGGAGAGGAAAAGGTCGGGAGGGGAGCCGGGCTTAGGGGCGTGTGAAATCGAAACCATTGAAACCGAAAACACTGAATGAAAACTTTTGTGGTCCAGCCTTGGGATCGAATTGAATTTTCGGTGGCATGCCACCAGGCCACAAACTTTTGCGACCCATGTGGCCATGCAACTGACCCACATCAAACCCACAGGGAAAGTCGAGGGACGAGGACCGAAAAAAATCAGCGAATGTCTGGCAGAGATTTTTTATGGCATGTGCTGGGAAAAAGTGTAGGGAAAAAACTCTGAAAAGTTTCGACGTTAAAGCCACTGGGCACACTTCATAATTGTATGCGAGTTCTCTCCAAAACTTGTGGCTGCGAGGCCAGCAAAAGTTTCAAGGTGCAAGTGCCAACGTGGCGTATACGTCATAAAAGCCATAGACCACCGTGTGGCCTGTATACGTGGATTGGATGTGAAGCGTCGGTAGAAAAAAATACACGCAAATTGAATGGCGGGAAAAATCGATTTAAGTTGCACTTTGTTTATTATGTCCTGTTGATGAGTTGAAAAGGAAGGGTGATTTTGAATGGAAATTTGATAGTCGAAAATGGTTGGAGTTTGTGAATTTAATTGAGAAAATATCGAAATTGTGGCCAAAAATATGTTTTTATCAGTTTTTCTACATTAATATACAAAACTTATTAAACATTTATAATCACTAGTTATATATTTTGACAGTAACACCTTTGCTTTCGTTATACACCCATTTTATTTGATTAAGATTCCCTTGCCATGTGATAATTACCACAATAAAGATATTCTAGGCCCGTAAAATCTTAACATTAGATCAACAATCGGTTGTTTAGTGTCAAACAAGATACAGTATCCGAGCACCTGGCCTGCGTTTGGGTGGTGCAAAGCTTGGAGGTACTATCAAAATAGGTCTTTCCAGGGCAGGTGTACACGTTTCCATAATATACGCCAGCAGAAACATAACAGTTTACATATCTGGGGGAAAAAAGGGTTTGTATGAGAAAATTATAGCATTTAGGAACCAAGATATATTTTAGAATATATTTAAATAAATTAACTCACTGCCTACAGGTGGTGGAAGTTACCCTGCCATAGGGAAATTTTCCTATTTGCTTTATGGATTCACAAAATTCCGTGGCATTCGAAATGGTCGTGGATCCACAGGTTCCTGAGCCCGATGTGGAACAGGTCACTAAATTTGTGGCTGGACTACCGCATATTTTATCGTTGGACAAGCTGCATACCAAGTCCGTACCGCAACTTCCTCCAATCGACGTACTGGGGGTAGATTCCCCTAGACATAGAGCGAAAGTGTTCCGACTGGTGCAGGCAAAGCGTTTATCATCGCTACAAACATTGCACCCAGGACAAGCTCTAGAGGATTCCAAGGAGCTGCAAACAGGTGTGCCCTCTGTACAGTAATATCCCGTGGGGCAGGTGTACAGGTTTCCTACGGGTTGCGGAGCGGTGCCGGTGGAGCAGAATTGGAACTCGGTATCCGAGATGCAAGAGACATAATTCGCATTGCACTCATTGCAGACTGCCCGGCAGCCCACGATACTCACTCCCAGGAAGATCAGTAGGCGTAGCATCTTTAAATGGAACTGAGGAAGTAGAAAGCCTGCATCCGAATTTATCCAGTCGGTCTTATCTTATCCCAGTGCAGTACTATCTGTTCGGTAATCTTGGCGAAAATCTATTCTTATATTGTTTCCTGCACTTTATTCACGTGATCAAGATACAGTTTAGCAAAATAAGGTAGTAATTCAATCCACATGTAATGCCTGGTTATACAAATGAAGGAAACGCTTTAGTCAGAAATTGTTGTTCCCCTAAAAATCTTATAAGGGTAATTGTAAGGTATACACTTTTCTTAATAATGCATCTTCTTTATTTCAGTTATATTACATGTTCCTGTTTAAAGTAGTAATTTGTCGTTGAAAGTTACATACGATGTAGGATCCTTTTGGGTGGTGCAAGCTTGGATAGAGCTATCGAAGTAGGTGGACCCGGGACATGAGTATACTTTTCCATAGAAAATTTTTCCGTAAAAATAACAGTAAACATACCTGAGGACAAGACGTAGTTTAACTTTCAGGTATATTTTTAATTTCTTGTATCTTACCTTTTAAGGGAAATAGATGACTCTTCCACGTAAGGAAATCGCCCGGACCGTCTTAAAGAGCTACAATATTCCTTTGCACTATCAACAGTTGCACAGGTTTCCGGATCCGATCCATAGCAGGAGGCTTCCCACAAACTTGGACTTCCGCAAATATTTGGGTTTTCAACATTACAAACGTAATCCCCAAAACAAGTGCCGCAAATCGACGAAATTGGCGTTTCGTTTTCCAGGCACAAGGAATAAGTATTTCGACTAGTACAGGCAAATCGGTGGTCTAAACTACATGTATTGCATCCAGTACATGCGGCAAAGGTTGCATTTTTGCTACAAACAATGGAGTTGCCCGTACAGTAGAATCCCTTGGGACAGGAGAACACAGATCCAATGGGCACGGCTGCGGAGGAACAGAATCGGAACTCTCTTAATGATACGCAGGCCACTTCAGAAGACGCAGAGCACACATTGCAGTCCGCTTGGCAGCCGAGGACTCCAATTCCCAGAAAGATCAGTAAGCGGAGCATTTTTAAATGACACTGAATTAAAAGAGTCCCTGCAAGCAAACTTATCAGGTCTGGTTTATCTTATCCAAGTACAAAATCTAAATTAATCTTTTTGACAATCTCTTGAAATTAAGGCCTTTTTAAAAGCAATTAAAGTTATGTAAGGCTGAGATCTCCTAGAATTATTAAAGTGCATATTTTAAATAAGGATGAACTTTTATATTGCCAATAATCGGCATTCTATTTAATTTAGTTGAGTGATAAATGTAAATTGTCCACCTAAAATGATGATTATGTATTCATTTAATTTGAATTTGAATTATTTTCTGTTACATTAAAATATAAAAAGCCTGTTAAGGTTTTTTTGGTTGTTAACTTTTATTGCCACAATATCTATGGACTACTGAGTCTCAAAGTGGCTACTCCATAAGTGCATCTGGCCGGCACTTCGGTGCCACAGTACATCGTTGAGCTGTCGAAATATGTTTGCCCAGGACAGTAGTAGAGACCTCCCCTCCAATTAGTTGCATTCAGGAAGCAATAAATGTATCTGAAAATTTTAAAAATATGTTACAAAATTGTAAAAAGTGTATAGATAATAAAAAGTACTTACTGCCTACAGGTGGTGTTAAGATCAATGCCATAGGGAAATCTTCCGTGCTGCTGGACGAGGGAACAGTAGGTGGTGGGTGTCATTCCTGTAGGATCCAATCCAGTTCCAGTAGTATCACCCGGACAAGTGGCCTGGGACCCCAGCGAGACATTGCCGCAAATATTCGGATTGTTGTAATCGCACACGTAACTCAATCCGCAACTTCCTATGATCTGGGAGGGGGTGGTTGTTCCCAGGCACAAGGCAAATGTCCTTGCAGTGAGGCAGGCAAAGGAGTTATCACTGTTACAGGTGCCACATCCCACACAGGCTCTAAAGGCAACATTTGTATTACAAGTAACCGCATTTGCCGTGCAATAATATCCCGTGGGACAGGTGTAAACTGGACCAAAAGGCAGTGCGCTCGTCGAGCACGATTGGTAGGAAGTATTTGAAACACAGGCCACGTTGCTCTCGGCGGAACACACATTGCAGTCCGCCTGGGTACCGAGAATATAGATCCCCAGCAGAACTCCGGCTGTCAGCAAGATCAGAAAGCGCAGCATCTTTATCAGAAACTGGAGCTATTGGTGTCAAGTAGGTGTCTTTATGCTCTCGGAGCTATCTTATCACTCGCAGAAACTAGAACTTCCAACAGAGAGTTATAATCGCAAGGGGATTAAAAGCTCGCATGCGAATTTAGGTCGATTTGTCGAATGAACATAGAGAGATATTTAAAAACGTTTTTTATATTGTTAGACCATTTATTATAAATGCAGAAGCAGGCATGTTTTTTATAATTTTTTTAGATTTGGGGTACATATTATTTTACATTTGAATTGATAAACGTTCTTTGAAACGGGTGAAGTTTATCATTCCGAGATGTTTTGTTTTAAACTAACTGAATATTTGACTTTGGTTCATACAACTGTTGTTTTTTATCTAGTCATTATCTTTTAATTATATTCCACTCAAACATGTTTAATGTGTTTTTAGATGACTCACACGGTCAAAACGAAATGATAAAACCATATGCATTTTTAATTTTGATAAAATATAACAAGAACACTTTATACAATTTTATTAATCATAGAAATGTTCTCGTTTTTTCTCTGGATATAAATTAGGCACAAGTCGATGGTTTCGTCTTGACGCAAGTAAAAGAGGTTGCACTAAAATAAGGCGTTGATGAAGGGCACGGCCAGGTATTTCCAGTCCAAGTTGAGTTCTTAAGGAAGCAATATACGTATCTAAAGTAAAAAATGTTTAAAAAATGAAATAAAAAGTGATTGCATAACTCACCTGAGGCAGCTGGAATCATTAGGATGTGGATAGCGACCTGTAGAAGCCTTCAGAGTGCAAAGGTCACCGATTACATTGGTTGCATTATAATAAGAACAAGTGGCTCCTGTACCATTGAAGGAAGCTGCACAAGGGCTCACGATGTCGGCAATACACACCTCCCCAGTCGAACAGGGGTACTCGGTGTTTGCCACTATATTTACACCATTGCAAAGCCCGAAAGTGCTGGGACCTGTGCAGGTGTAAAAGGAAGTTCCATCACACTTGTTGCAATCATTGCAGGAGACTAAAGCCGGATTAGAAGTGCAGCCCCCCGTCGATCCCGTACAGTTGGTATTATTTGGGCAGGTGTAGACTGGTCCACTCGGAATATTATCCGCCGTGCAGTTTTGGTACTGATTGTTGGAAACGCAGGCTGCTTTACTTTCCATTGAGCAGACATTGCACTCGGATTGGCCAAATACCACTAGGATGGCCAACCAAATTCCCAAGCAGATTAGCTGGCGCAGCATCTTCGAGAGCAACTGGTACTTTGAACAATCTAGATGCAACTTTAAGTATAAACCTTATCCAGAAAGCGAGTTAAGATTAAGTTATTTGTATAACAAACTTAGTAGTCATATCTATCTTTCATTGCCATTGAAAAGCTGTGTAATTCTTAAGTGTTTTATATTCCATTTTAATGAAAGTTGCACTTAGGGTATTCAATTGATTTAAATGCTTTTTTATTGTATTTCATTGATTTAATAAATAAAATACTTTGCATGTTTTTTTTTCAAATCAAAGTCAACACGACCTCGAGCTAGCTAACCTACATTATTCAATAAATGATGTAAGTATTTATTTTTTTTTAATAGTTAATTAAAAAACAAAAATATTTTCGCAAGATTCTTTTATTGTTTAGAATTTATAATGAACAAATGAAATATATATTTATAACAAGGCATATAAATATTTATGATTCAAAAACAATAATTACATTAAAGTAATTCTTAATTTAAATACCTTAAATTTAAAGACCACATGACATCCTGAATTAAAGTAAAATTCGTTTAAACTGCCTGGCACTTCTTACTTATTTTTCTCCAATCACTGAGAAATTGACATGCGCCGAAAAGTATGCTAACCTTTTCAACCCCATAAAACCCTATGAGCTTATCTAAATTGGGGCAGTAGCCCCAAGGTCTTGCCACCCGAGGTCTTTGCGGATTAAGAGCAATCTGCATGCTCTGAAAATAGCTGCCAAAAAAAAGGCGCTCCATTTAAGCCCTCTGTCTGTTAGCCACAGACATCAGTTGGAAAACAATTGCAGCCAGAAATGTCGACCAACCGTATTTGTTTGCCACTTAGCCCGGTGCTCCGGCTGCTCCTGCTCGTCGGCTGTCTGGTGTCCTCGACCCGCGGCACCTGCAACGTCTGCAACGCCGTCAACAACCTGACCTGCTACTCCTCGACCCAGATGCAGGCCTGCCAGGTGGACGTCCTGTCCACGGCCACGCCCGCCGACTGCCCCAGCGGCTATGTCTGCGTCAGCGGATCGAGCGGGGTGCTCTGCCAGGAGGAGGCATCCGGCAGCCAGTCGGCGGACTGCCAGGAGTGCAACAAGTGCGATGCCACAAACACATTCGCCTGCACCGGAACCCAGAGCTTCGCCCTCTGCCTGGGCACCGACTCCGTCCAGGACTCGATCGGAACCTGTGCCTCCGGCTATGTGTGCAACATAAACGACACACAGATATGCGGTCTGCCAGCGGATGGGGTAAGTTTGCCTTTTCTCGAAGTTTTGGTTTTGTGTCCTTCGTTGGGGAAGTCGGATGTTTGGCAGGGAGCAGGTGCATCAGGAAGCTGGGACACGTCAGAAAGGAAATTAAACTATCAAGAAATTATATTCCCTTAGATATCAAAACCATTGCCTGTTGTTAGGAAAGCACTTTGTTTAGTGGGTACAACATTTTCTTAAAGAGACAGCCTGCGTAACTGCTAAAGATGAATTTAAGTGTGTGTTTAAGACAATCACGTTCATTTGAACTTCGCCACATTTATACAAATATTTCTCTGCTCATAAAGTAAGTTTAATATTATAACTTTTTTTATTAAGTAATATGTTACCAGGTATGTATGTTTTTGACAAATTGCAAACGCTACATATTTGTCAAACTTTATTTATAGAGTTTCGAAAGCTAAACTAAGCTAAACGCCACTATTCAAGAATCTTCAATTTAGCTAAACATTTAAGCTGTTATACACTTACTAGCTTTTAAAATATTAGCATTAGAAAAGTTTTAAACAATTTAAGAGGGCTGAATATGTTTTTTAAATCATATCCAACCTTTACCTGTATTAAAAGTCTAACATTTATAGTCAGAAATTGGATGACGTTCAGTCAGTTGAACTCAACCAACATTATTTTAAATTTAATTTTATTCTTTAGTGCTAAAAAAACTTTTTTCAATAGAGTTAGCTCAAGCCGTTTAAACTCAGTAAAGGAAGAAAATATTTACTTTGGCCAAAAAAATAATTAATTAATATGCACATCCCACCAGGTGATGCCGACGTGTTCCTATGCCAATGACACAACCACCAGTACCAGCAGCACCACCACCTCCACCACGGCGGCGACACCTTCCACGAGCAACGCAGCCACTTATTGTGCGGCAGTTCAGTCGCAGGGAAGATATGCGGTTGGCTATAATACGGGTACGACCTGTCGCCAGTACATCTACTGCACCCTGGTTGGCGGAAGTTGGGTCGGGGAGACCTATACCTGCCCGGGATCCATGTACTTCGACAGTTCCTCCTCGATGTGTGTGGTCAGCATACCGTCCACCTGCTCCACCAGCGCCCCCACCCCAACCACGACGACTGCTGCTCCCACTACAAGTAACCCACAGGCATATTGCCAGGCAATGCAATCCGCGGGATACTATCCGGTGGGTACGGATGTCAGCACCACGTGTCACCAGTACATCGACTGTTTCCTAAACGGCGGCTCCTGGTTCGGCAGTATGTACACCTGTCCCGGATCCCTCTACTACGACAGTGCTGCCAAGACCTGTGTCTCCACAATACCATCCACCTGCTCCACCACCGTAGCCAGTTTAACCCTCAAGGGAGTTGCTCTAGTTTAAAATATACATATCTGACTAAAGAATATTTGAAGGTTTATTAATTCGGGGGAGTTCAGCTTAAAATACAGTAGCCTGGATTGTCGTAAGCGCAACTCTGAGTCTCGGAAACGAAGTAGGAATCCGAAGGACAGTTGTATTCCGCTGATTTGATAAGAACATTGCTCTTAAAGTAGCAACTAATGTAGCTGTAAAGATAAGGGGTTGAATAATACGAGTGATGTGGAAAAGTTTACGCATTTTAGAGCACGCACCGCTGACAATAGGGATCCTCGGGTATGATGGTGAAAAGCCCGGTGGCATTTTTCTGCGTGCACATCTGATCGGTAGTAAGAGGGATCACTGTGGTGGTTGATTCAGTGCTACTACTGACTACTGTGGTTTCAGTGGTGCTCTCAGTGGTGCTCCCAGTGGTGCTGCTAGTGGTGTTTTCAGTGGTGGTAACGGGTGCTGCCGTGGTGGTGTCCACCAGCTCATCATTTAAATCACAAGTCAGGGCTTGACCCTCGACCTCGGGCACACAGATCGCACTGCTGGTGGCATCGCAAACTGTTCCCGAGGGGCAGTAGCCGAATTTTCCCGTGGGTCTGGTGGCCCCATAGCACATCTGAAAAATTCCACGACTCTGGCAGGCGAACAGATAATTCCGATTGGCATTGCATTGGCCACATTGCGTGGTATCCCCGCAACTTGGAGGACGTTGGCTGCTCTTTTGAACACAAATCGCCGTGAGATTGGTGCAGTCGAAGCCTTCTAGACAATGGTACAGCTGATCACGATGAGGGGTTTCATCTGAGGATCATTAAGGAATTATTTTCAAATGTCTCACAACATGTACCCTCAAACTTACCGCCAAAACACAAATAAAAGGAGGAGGAGTTTACGCAGGCCACTTGATTCGATTGACAGACATTGCAATCAGAAACAGTTTGAACTACCAGAAAAGCCATAAGCACCTAAGAAGGTTTTTTTTTAATTTTATAATAATTTGATTTTGTATTAACTGTTACCACAACTAGTCCTTTGACTAAGTTTTCCGTCAAATGCGACATTTTTGTTCTTCGAACTGCTCACTGTCAAGGTTCTAGTGGTACTAAAAGATGGCTTAATATAGCCATTTGTCTGGTCTGCTATGTCTAGTCTCCAGTGTTTATCTACTCTTTACTTTTCTCTGCTAATTGTTTTATTTGCCTTGGATTTCCACATGATTGCGGCTTTATGTGCTCTCATGATTCTTATGATGGGAATGTTTCTAGTGGTTCTGATTGATATGTGGGTGCGGACGGTGAGCAAAAGTTGAAAACCTCTTAATTACCAGGCTCTAAATAGGTGAAACGACTCGCGCGAAGAAAGTTTTTACTAATTGGTTAATATTTTTTGACTCTTATTATTGCGATTTGCTATCAAGGCATACACGAACCAAAATTATTTGCTTTAATGGATAAATATTTATCCTCAGGTTATTGACCGCTTGGAGTTATAAGACTATAAATTGAGCTTCAAAAATTATCTTACATTTTTTTCACTAGAAAAGATACCATTTTCCTCTACACTGCGATGTCATGAAGTGCATTTAGCAGATACTGCATAATTATGGTCATATATTTAGTAATAAGACCCCATAAAAGCAACGGCAACTATTTGCACAATGCACTTATTTAAAAAAGCGCATGATAGTTATCGTAGTTAGTCTGTTTAGAATTGTCAGAGTCTCCATTATGAAGTACTTTTGGTTCCTGAGAAGTTTGGTAACTTACTTTCCAAGTCCTAAAGGATCTATTTTTAGTTAAAAGTTTTTCCATAGTGTTTCATTGTGATTGCATCCTCCGCGGCAGTTTTCGTCCTTGGCGAAACATCATGCAATACGTGCCAATCAAATAATGTCAAATGTTTGAATGAGACCCACTTCAGTTTATGCATGGACAGTGTTGCTCCAGACCAGGTGATGTCGTGTCCCGATGACCAGATCTGCACCGGTCTCCTGAAGATCTGCATGCCCATAGGATCGACGCCTCCATCCTGCCCATCGGATGCCGAAGTAACTTGCCCCTCCTGTGATGGAATTACCACGTTCGTCTGTACTAGCCGCACTACCTTTCAAATGTGCAACGGAGATAAGCTAACCAGCCAAGTGAACAAGTGTAAGGATAATACCTACTGTGCAATAAGTGGTAAGAAATTCTGTGTGGACCGCTGTGAAGCGCTAAGGACCGGCATTCAGTGCGACAGGGAGTCACCTTTAGAAGTATAAATCATATTTAGTTATCAACAAAACTAACTACTTTGCATTTTAAAAATAAATTTAACTAATTTTGTTCTTAAAATATTGTTCGATTTTTCATTTCTTTTATTAAATTAAAACGTGGTTTTTGTATAAAACTAGTATATAATATTGAATTAGATTAAATTGGTGCATCCCGCATAGGCTGGCTTTACAGTTCCACAGTTGTAGATATCAGCATCGAAATAAGGCTTCTGCGCAGTGCAGTTATAGAGCAATCCCGTCCAGCTGCCACTCCTCAGAACACAGTAGATATAGCTGGAAAAATCAGAAGCAATTAGCATTTGACGCTATGTGGATGAGGATGATTTTGGTATTCACCTGGTACAAACTGTATCATTGGTTATGGGATAGCGTCCCGTTGAGCTGATTCCTTGGCAATAGACGATTTCGTTGAAGACTGGAGTGGTTCCAGTGCTTTCGGTAGTAACTGTGCTCTCCGTAGTGGTATCCGACGAGGTTTCCGAGGAAGAAGACCCAGTGGAATTATCACCAGCAGTAGTAGGAGAAGAGCTTGCAGTTGTTCCGGTTGTAGCAGTGGTGCTTACTACATCATCGGTTTCCAAAACCCGATCGCAGATATCTGATTCAGTTGAATCGCATCGGGAAATACATGGACTTCCACTGGCGGCACCTGCCACACTGCAGACATAATCGCTGGCACATGAGAGATCGTTTCCGGAGACTACTCCATTATTGCAAACAGCAAATGTGGTCAGAGAAGTACAGGCAAAGTTGGCGGTTCCGGAGCAAACATCGCAGCTCGAGACATCCCCACAGGCACGTTCAGTATCCGTTCCATTAGCCAGGCAAATAATATCGTACACCGTGCAAATGGGTCTATCATCAGGACAAGTATAGTTAACGGTCTGATCCCGGACACCTGATGAGAACTATCCATTAGTTTTCAGACCTTCAAAGTTGAGATATGACATCTTACCATCGTAGCATATCTGGAAGACCGATTCTCCGATGCAACTATGCGCATCCGTGCACGTTCCACATGAGGCATAAACGATAGATGGCCCCAAGAGAGCCACCAGCACTACGATCAGCATGAACACTTTCATTTTAGGTCTACGATTAATTCCCAAAAGGAGCCACCTCCCAGCTTTATAAACCCCGGGCTGGGGTCATATCTTTATGATGATCTCGGGGCCATAACATTTATCTTTCAATGCCGAGCGTGGTCATAAAACTACTCTTCTTCCTAGTAAGGTAATCTCCGAGTAGCACGGGAGCCCCTCCTTACAAATAGTATCATATATTTTTAGATCTTTACCATACCTAATCCTGAGTGTAAATCGCTGAAGCTATCTGCTGTCTGTTCTTATAAAAGGCAAGTACTGGCTGGTTGTTTCAATTAGTCCGTTAGCCACAGTCAAAAACAGCATAATGCAACAATCCCAGATCCTGAGAAATCTGGTAAGCCATGTGAAATTCGTTTGGAGACAAATCTTAATTATCATTTTCCATGTTTAGTTCCTCTTTGCGGCCCTTAGCTCCATGGCAGTTGTGGTCCTAGGAGTGTGCGATAGCTGTCAGACGAACAATGTGGCCTGCCTGAACCAAACGCACTACAGGTTCTGTGGCGACAACGTGGCTCCCAACCAGGTGGCACAGTGTCCCACTGGACAGGTCTGCACCAGCCTGGCCATCATCTGCATGGACGAGGGTTCGTATGATGCCTCCTGCTCGGACACCGCTGCGGATGGATCCTGCCCCAGCTGCGATGGCTCCAGCATTTTCGTCTGCACCAGCCGCACCACCTTCCAGCAGTGCAACGGCACCAGTCTGCTGAGCCAGGTCACATACTGCAAGGACAACAAGATCTGCTCGATCAACTCTGGCAAATACTGCGTGGACCTATGCGAGGCGGGAGATTCCATTGAATGCGACAGGGAAACTCCTCTGGCATAGTAGGCTTTCACTTGTTCTTAAAAAAAATTAATCTTCTAAATAAATACTTTTTTAATTTAAAATGTAAGAAAATCGTGTTATTTTAGTTAATTCCAACTAATAAAAAATGTTTCCCTTCATAAAATATCTGAGCATTTGTGGAAGTGAAAGAGTTGGAATAACATATTCTTTATCTTATCTCTTCAATCTTATCTGCAGCATTTAACTACATATGTGCATCTTTGACCAAGTAGGTTGGCTCATGCTAATATTTTATTTAACAAATATCTTTTAAAATTTAATTTAATTTAGATAAATTTGTTGAGTCATTTTTGAGCTATGGTGTGGTAAACTGAAAGAACTAAAAAGCAGCCTTAATACCAATATAAATATTTACAGTTTAAATATTCCACAAAAATTATAAGCCTTTTTATTGGCCTTTAAAGTTATGTTGTGCCTGAGTCTTATTTATTGTTTGTAAATAACTAAATAAAAACTCAAAATAATTCTCAAGAATTCCTACCATAAACCACTTTAACCACCCCTCAGCTAAAAGCTTATCGTTGTTTTGACCATCTCGAGTTGTCAGGGACAAAAGCATCGCAAATTCTGTTGCGAAGGTCAGTTCCTTAGCCACAAACAAGAAAAACAAGCTGTGAGGTAAGTCAGTAAAAATACCTTTATTTATTTAAAATATTATCTAATTGAATTAAGCAATTTAATTGACATTGACCCAGTTGCGTTGGGGTTCCGCAATGCGTAATCAAATATGATATGAAGCAATGACGTCAAAGTGGTGTAAAATTGTTATATACTATAACATTTGCTTATAATAGCTATGAGGCCGTAAACAAATTGTTCGGCACTTTCATGCTCCGATTTTCGGCCTGCGGTGGAGTTGCTCCACATTTAATTGGGCGCCCAAAGGTGTGGAAAACAAATTCGCAACAGGAAACAAACAGTGGAAAGCGAGAGCACAGAGATGGGACCACCTCCCATGGAAGCCATCCAAAACCATCCAAAGCCATCCAAACCATCGAAAGGCCCCCGGCATTCCGGTGATTGTGGCGCATCTAATTGTTGTGACTGTTGCGTTTTGTTATTGTAATTAATATTCAGCTAAACTCAGCTGGGTTTGACTAAAACTAAAAAGCGAAAAGCGTTGAACAAATTGCGGTCATTAAACTTTTTGTCGCACCGAAAGAAATAAATTGTCGCCCCTGCAATCGCTGCCTTTCATAACAAAGTCACAAATCAACGCGAGCGGATCTGCCGACAACCGATCTGCGATTTTCCAGTGGATTATTATTAACCATGTTGCACCTGCAACTCACCGTGGTCTCCTGCCTTTTGGTCCTGGCCACCTGTAAGGTGCACAAACAAACGCCCTCGAACAGTTGGCGGGACATGCTGTTCGGCAGCAAGTGGCTAACTCCCGCTCCCCGTTGGCGGGAGTCCAAATGTGGGTTCCGCAGAACTTTAAGCAGTGTCACCAACAAAAAATTAAATTAAATTTCGTGTAATCCCCCACCAGTTTTGCCCATCTTTGCCCTGGTTCCCATCGGTCCTGGCAGCTGTTCAGCGCCCTCGGGCGAACAGGGAAATTGCATTCCCAGCAAGGACTGTGTGCTGAGGAATGGCATTCCAGCTGGTCCCTGTGGCGGTGGCTATGGCGTCTGCTGCATCTGTGAGTTCTCACCTGAGTGTGGAAAGCAGGGCGAAATGTATTACCTAATCCACTCGTTCAGTTCTTCAGACCTGCGGCGGTGTGATACGCGAGAACTCCACCTACTTTGTGAACCCCAACCATCCGGATGTCTACGATGGCACCGGAAGCTGTCAGGTGACGGTCCAAAAACTCCATCCGGACATTTGCCAGCTGCGCCTGGACTTGGATATGTTTTCGATAGCTCCTCCGGAGGCAGCCAATCACCTGTGCAACCAGGATCAGCTTCTGATTTCGGGCGGCAGTCCCACGCCCACCATTTGTGGCAGTTCGACGGGAGATCACAGTGAGTTTACACAAAAAAAAATGCTATAATTCGTTGAAAAATAAGAGAGAAAATAATATTATTTCGATTGAACTAAACGAATAATTTTTCCAACTCTGATAGGAATCTGCCATAGATTATCCCTTGGCCATTTCAAAGTGTGCTCTAGTTTTTTAACAAATATTTTTAAAGGAAGTCTTAATATCACATTAGTGTTTCGGTTTTCAAGAAAGATATTAATTTTCATTTATTTATTTACATTATATATATATATATATATTTATTTATTATATAAGAAAGATGTATAAATAATCATATAGGGCCGTTTCCATTAGTTTTTAAGGCGAGATAATCATTTTTTTTTAAGAGAGGCCTTAAAAAAATACTTGCACATGCTTCAATTCACAGCCAAAAGTACTTACTTATGTTTAATTCAAACTAGCACCCCCCGAACGAGTGTACAACTACTAAACCCAATGACCACACACTTTACGATTAGCAGGGTAAACAAATCCGTAGCGTCTGACTTCTCAATGCCAACCCTATGTTTTCGCAGTGTACATTGACGCGGGTCTTGGCCAGAGCAACCCGATTGTTTTATCGGTCATCACCAGCAGCAGTTTCCCGCGTCTGTGGCGCATCCGCGTCACCCAAATCCACTGTGGCAGCATCAGTCGCGCGGATCAGGGCTGCCTGCAGTACTACACGGCCATCAGTGGGCGCGTGCGCAGCTTCAACTACAACACGATTGGGGGGAGGCAGCTGTCCAACCAGGACTACAGCATCTGCATCCGGAACGAGCGCAATTTCTGCGGAATTCAGTACAACGCCTGTCCAGATCTGGAGAATAACCGATCCAGGGCGTTCACCCTCTCGGGAAATTCCAACAATCCGGTGCCCACAATGGTGGGTGGTGGCGGTTCAATGCCGCCCAATCCCAACGGTTGTGTCAGCGATTGGCTGCTGATTGGGTGTATAAGGTCGGCGGATAGGATTCCTCCGCTGCCAGGATGCGAGGATCGCGTTTGTGGAGGGACCTTCAGCGCAGAGGCTGGCATGCTGGCCAAAACAGTGCAATGTAAGTGTAAAGTTAAGTTCATTCAACTCTAAATTGCTCAAGAAAGGTATAAATTCATTTGCTTGAAAAACTCCGGAGTTTTCTATTCAATCATTGTAACATCCCATATCAAAACATTTTTTTTAAAACTTGATACAAAATTTTAAAATCGTGATATGCTTTCAGAACTACTATTAAAATATTAATGTTTGGTTTTAAAAATAATCATTTTTGCTAAGAGCTTAAAAACTATATCCATTTTTAGAACGAATTGATAAGTTCCAACTCTGGAAACTGTAATAAAAACTTAACATAAAGTACTGCTTTAAAAATGTATTTGTACATATTTAAAGCAATATTTAAACACTTTGGTCCAATGACATAACCTTTAATTGTGGTTTAATGTATTGTTTTTTGGAGTCCCTTGACATGGTTTATTATTTTGAAAAATCTCCTTACAGCCAGCGTTCGTCCTTTCCGGCTGTACTTTCACACGGATGGAGTAGAGGCGCCCAACGATATAGACAATCGGGGCTTTTGCCTCGATTATGTTCAGCAGCCATGCACCAATGGTTTTTAGCGGACATCCCACAAGTATGCAATACTCTTTATCCAACACCCAAGACATGAACCGCGCGACTAAAATCGCTGGGAAATTGTGATCGGCGCTGCAAAAGTCGCAGGCAAAACGCGCACCTTTTTCGTATGTAATAAATATGTTTTATTTATTGATTTTCGTAATTAAGTTAGACATAACTTTAAGATTTAGTTTAATTTAGAAAGCACAATTCGTGTCGTATTTTGGTACAAATTTTAATGACGTGGCTAGGGACATCGAAATTTCTTAAAATCGTTTCCAACTACTAATACAGGTTTATTGAATTACGTTTAATTAATAATACTTAGCTGAAGCAAAAACAAAAAATTAAATAACAGAAAAACACGATGAAAAACGCTTTTGTTTAAGGACATTTTCGTTGCAGTTGCAGTTGGTACTCATTGCTGCCGTGGCAAAAAAAATTAGAAAAAACAAGTACTGATGATGCGCACGTTGTCGTTATAAAGGGGGTTTTCTGGGTTCGCTTGCTCGCCTGAGATCGCCAATTTCAGTCTGTGCGCGTAGTGCCCGACTTGTGACGTCACTGGGGATGGGAGTATCTCGGATGTGATGCGGGTATCTACGATAGTAATCTGCTAATCCTAATAGGTTTGTATTAAGGCAGCCACATGCTGTTTCTCCTCCTCGGTCAGACCGTTTTTCAGCGTGCGACGTACTGTAAAACATTGATCAAAAATATTAACAATACAGATAAAATTATTTTATAATTGGATTTAGTTAGGCGTAGGCTGTCATTCAATGTTAGGTCTATAGGACATGCGGGTTAGTTGCCTGTATTTTTGAAAATCCATTAAGCCACATGCAAATGCATTTCATATTTACAAATTGGTTGCTGAACCAGGTCATATATAGAGCCCAGATCTTCAACAAAATACAAAAGTTCAAAAACAAAGCTGAATAACAGGTGTCAGCCAAAGGACTTAAACAAGGAAATCGTAAGAAAACGGAGTAAAACTCAACACAATTCAATTCACTAACCAAAAAAGGTAAAACCTAAAAAACAGTTGGCTGTTCTTTTGGTAGCGGTTACGGATTCGGTTAACAGTAACGGTTTCTACGGCGATGGTGCTCTTTCAACTGTGAATCCTTCGCGCGTGCGGCTGCGCTTCACTTCGATAGTCAATATTTCAGATTTGTTGGGTTCGGTTTTGTTTATTTTTTTATTGGTTTGTTGGATTGGTGCGTTATTGGTAAAAGAACGAAATGGAAAAAATTAAAACCCAATAAAGGCAACAGATTCGTAAGCTGGCAAAACTAAGGGGATAAAAAAGCTGCGAAATTGGGAATATTATGTTGTAAATGGGGGCGGACAAAACTGCAGAGAATTTTGTGTGAATTTGGAATTTTGCGTGGGAATTATAAATATATAGTTTCTCATTGGGATTGCTGGTGGTGTAGTTTGATTCTGGTTGGGAGTATCCAGCTAGAGGTTATAGACATAGCGCGCTGTGTGTGATTCGAAAAGATATGGACCAACACCTTTTCATTAAAACGTATTCTCACTGTCGGAGTTTTGGACGTGGATCTGGATCGTGTGATTTGTGGAATCGGTCAACTTACATGATTTGCGATCCGCATGTCGCGTCCGCTTCCGTTCCCTGGGCGTTGTCCTTGTTCCGGGGGCCTTGGTGGCGGTTTTAACCAGGGATTCCAAGATCTCATCATCCCCGTCGGTGAACTGCTCCTCACTCTGGCGGGCAATCGGCGAACGGAGCTGCTCCGCCCGTCTTCTTCGCCAGGTGAGAGTGCCATCGGCCTGGTCGGCACTGGATGTGTCCAGCAGTTTTCTGAAATAACAAATAAAATAAGTATAAATAACGTAGAACAACTTTTCACTTTGATTATAATAATTAGAACAACTTTTCACTATGATTATAATAATTATTCCTAGTTCTCTTTTATCTTTACACTATCAGCATAGTATTCGAACTGTTCAAATTATATTTTTAAGGCCAAAGAACTACGGAACTCTTTACAGCCCTGATAAACTACTTCTTATCTTACAATTGTAAATCATTTTATGAACATTTACAACCACATAATATCACATAGTATTCCCGGAAATTCGGGTTACTTCAACAGCGACAAGCTTTCCTGCTTAATATTAGTAGATAGATCTTTTCAAGTGTTATGATAAGAACGCAGTACTCAAACTAAAACTCACTTCAGCTCATCATCGGCCACGTCATCTTTGGTCTTGAACTTGGCCATGTCGATGATCAGCTTGCCGCGCGTCTTATTCCGCTCGCGGTGGTTGGCCTTCTTCTCCAGCTGCTGGAGCACCCGTTCCCGGGTGGTGCGGTACTCCAGGGCGAATTCGGAGAGGGTCCTGCTGAACTCATTGGGCCTCGACTCCGCCACACTGTGCTGCGGCATGCCGAGCCACAGAAGGAACTTCCGGTAGCGGTTCATCACCCGCCGATGGACGATCTGCAGGATAATGATGCGTTCCGCACAATCGGCCAGGAAATCCACCAGTTTTTGTTTCAACGGCTGTGGGCAATCGTGTTTGGCAATCAGTTTCAGACGATCCCAACAGGCCTTACACTCCGCCTCCAGCTGATTGAGATTGTGGGCCAAGTCCGTGAAATCCGCCTTGGAGGCTCGGGTAATGGGTCCAATCTCGGAGTAGAGATCACTCGTATCGCTGCTCGACTCCATGACCATGTGGCAGAGGTGGTGCAGCAGCGAGTGCTTGTGCACCGTGTCCTTGACCTCCGGCACCTTGGCCAGATACTCGATCTGGAATCCCTTGACGGGAGCTCCATTCAGGAAGATGCCCACGGACAGCAGCGTGGAGAGGATGCTGCGGAAGGTGCGGTTCTGACGCAGGATCTCAATGCCTTGCTTGAGGTCCATCAGGGGTTCCGCAATCTCTTTCTGTGGGTTTATAGGGAAATAAAAATATTTGTATAATTCTTTTTCCAGAGTGATAACCTACCTCGCTGTTGTCAAAGTCCAGACGGAAGGCCCAGAGTTTCAGGCGCGCCTCCAGCTCCGAAATGGAGGCCAGGGTCAGCAGGAACTGCTCGGCACTGCCCAGGGGCAACTCCGGATTGGACAGCTGGGCCTCCTGGATCTTTCCCCTCTCCTCGTCGGTGGGCAGCATATTCAGCAGCTTGTCAATGCCCTCCCGCGTGACCACAGTGGCGTCCATCTTGAGGATGGCCGTCTTGATGGCCCTCGGAGGAGGCAGCTTGGTGATCGCAATGTTGATGGCATTGGAGCGCTTGTGGTCGAGCACGATGATCTCTTTGCTCTTGTTCAGCTCTTGTTGTTTCTGCAAGGTCAGCAAGGGAAAGTTAATACCTTTCGATCAGGCGGCGATCGGTCAGAGATAAAAACACAGTGGTGCAAAGAGAAAAACGAAAGTGTGGAGTGTGCAAAGTGCAAAGTGCGGAATTGGAGAGGAGTATCTGTGCTGATCTGATCGTTTCTTCCAGTGTACGTGGTGGTTGTGAGACAGTGTAAAGAAATAGTGATAGTAACCAACACCAAAACACAAAACAATATGGGCAACAGATCGTAAGTTATGGTGAGATATATATATAAATATAGAAAGTGATAGAGAGACAAAGAGACAAACAAATTTAATAACATTTCGATTGGCACTCACCTCCTAGAGACATTGGAAAACATTTGAATATTTGAGAATTATTTGCATATTGGTTTTGAGTTTAGCACAACATTTATGTAGATATATCCGCAAACAGACCGTTCGACATTTAGGTATTAAGAATTATACAAGATATCCATAAATAGAGGGGAAAGAAGAATACAAAAATCATTCGCATTTTGTTAACGCAACATACACTTATAGAAGAGCCTATGACTAATTTAATCACACTTATCGTCTAGAGTCTTTGAATTTCGAGAACCTTTGACCAATTGGGGGTAATATGGGGAATATAGGCTATGGCTAAGATACGAACCTTGGTCATCAAGTCTTTGGCCCGGGACTCAAAGAGATGTTCGAGCTTCTGGGTGTCGACATTGGCATCGGGCAACTCGTCCCAAATGGTTTTGCCCACCACCTGCGGTATCATGTCCTCGCGCACTTCCTTCCAGAAGAGCTTGACCTAAGGAGGGATCAAAAATATAAGTATAACGTATGTTATGATATGATCCGAACTCACCGTCTTCTTGTTCTTTTTAATGGTGTTATTCCCATTGACCAGCTCGCCATTTATGGATCCATTCAGCGAGTTAACACTGTTGGTAAGACTGCCACCATATCCATACATGGGCGGAGGTGCCAAGCTGGGGGGCATCATGGGCGGTGGGGCAATGGCCCCTCCCAGGGGCGGTGGAGGAGGGGGTATTCCAGCACCCAGACTTCGCGGTGCCAACACATCTTTCTCGTCATCATCCCTCAGATCCGTAAAGTCCAAATCGCAGAGATTCAGCGGCCTGGTCATATTCCTCACCAGCTCCTCCCAGTGAAGTTCGTTCTCCGACTTCTTGGGCTCAGACTTCTTCAGCTCCTGATCCACACTAGAAGATCTAAAAATCATAAAAAGTTTATGTCATCGCTACTATAGCGTTCATCATTCTTTCTTTCTCCACATCAACAACGTCTAAAGGGGTCCCATAAATGATTAGTCCGACCTTATCTTTGACAGACTCACGCCTAGCAGCACTTTATACAATATATAGGTACGATAAGAAATCAGAAATCAGGCGACAAGGGGTGGGGCACACAACTTTCTAGAGATCCGAGAAAGCAGCGTTTGATGACAAACGGTGATAAGACCCTGAATTTTGGGCTCTTTGCAGACTGTGCAAAAACCTGAACTCTTATGAAACTCCCACATAAATCTAATCTTATAAGTTTGCACAATGGACTCCCTCATTATCGACACAGATAAGCGTTGTTCACTATAATTCCCCGATTTCCGGCCGCTATAAAGGCGGTGCACTGAGAGGGACAAGTCACATTTGTCAAGCATATCCCAAGCAACATGGCCGATGTAAGTTGATGATCGTTAAGATCTGGATATAGAACAACATCTCTTACTTTCCCTGTGATCTGCAGTTCAACGCAATCCTCGAGAAGACCAAGGCCTTCAGCAAGAAGCCCCCAACGGAGGTGTACCTGGAGTTCTACGGTCTGTACAAGCAGATCCACGAGGGCGACATCACCATCGAGAAGCCCGCCGATGCCGAGGGAGCTGCCAAGTACGATGCCTGGCTGAGCCGCAAGGGAGTGTCCGTCGATGACGCCAAGGCTGCCTACATCGCCCTGTACGAGAAGTACAACCCCATCTACGGATAAGCTATCGGTAACGACTCTGTGCCATACCCTAATAAATCTTGACCACCTGTGAACTAAATAATTGTCTTTTAAAATGATATTTGTTCTGTCTTATTGGTTTTGGGATTATGGTTGCAAGCCCTGGCCCACTTCATATCAAATGACCAGAAAGCATGACACTGCTAATCGTATGTGGCTAAGTCCGAACTCTTATCTTTAGCTATTGGCGCCATATATTCTCGTAAATCTTAGTCATAAGCCCTTTAAAGAAAACGATGATTATAGGAAACCCTATCGTTTACTTTTAATCTAGCAAGTCAGTAACAATCAATTGATCTAATCTGATATTAGGGCACTTGAGCCAAAGGTTTTTGAACTACTCATAAAGATTGATTGGTACGTTCCTGAATATTGTAAAGCATTGTCAATACCTATAGGGTTAATTGATTTATTATATGCTATCATAAAAATATTATATTTTTGGAGTTATATGACCCTAAGGAAAATTCTTAAAAAGATCAAGGCTAAGCATTATTATAGAACGAAACTATTGGCTAAACACTATGCGAGCTTCCCCCTGTTTAATATTTGATCATGAGTTTTCTAAGATTGGTCTCACCTGGATATCTCTCCCTTGCTCTTGCTCTTGGCCAGACCCTCTTTGGCCTTCGAGATGAGGCCGGACATGTCGCCGACGAGAGCTCGATTCCCGGGATCCTGGGTGGGACTCATGGGCAGGTTGCTCAGCTTCTGGGTGAGATCCTTGACGGTGTGGTCCCGCTTCAGCTGCAGCAGCAGCTGCTTGTCCTCGCTGTCCATATCTGTGACATACAGAACGATCATAAAGTTAAGCCCCTATTTATAAGATCTCAGCCCTCGAAAGTATGCAGCGGCAGGTGCGCAATGCAATGTGGATGTTTTGGCGGCGCTCGCAAGTATTCAACACACAGGTGAGACAGATGAGGGGTTAGGGTTAAGGTTAAGATCGAGACCCACCTGAAGGATCCACAGGATGCGGCAGCAGCTCTGGGTTAGTACTGGTTAGGGTTCGAGCTGGAGGAGCTGCAGCTGGCGGGCTGTTGTAGATGGGGGCGTGCCACCACCCTGGGGGCGGTGGTGGCGGCGGTGGCGGTGGAGGAGGCGGTGGTGGGGCTGTCTCCGGTTTCCCAACCGGACGCAGTGGCTCCGCCTCCGGCTGGACATCACATTTAACCGGGGTGGAACTCAGGGGAGCGGGCGTAAAGTCAAACCCAGAGGCATTCAGCGTTTTCTTGGGACTCAAAAGCACCTCCGGCGTGGGCTGAATGGGCTGATGGATCTGATTGATCTGATGGTTCTGATGGATCTGATGCTTTGGCGACTGGCTGTAGTAGTTGTTCAGCCGATTCGCCTCATTCTCGTACTTCTTATAGGCACTATCGGTTTGCTGGATATTCTTCATAATACCATTGATCACAGTTGAATTGCGTTCCCGAAATAGGTTCTTCTTCGTTAGGAACTCGCTCTGGTTATTGTTGCTCGCCTTATCGAAGCTGTTGTTTATGATGGAGATGCTGTGGCTGCCGGTGAGCAATTGTTTGCTAGGACTCATCAGCAGAAGGCTGTTGTTCGGCGTGTCATTGCAGCTCAGGTTGCTCACATTGTTGTTGCTAATGTTGCTAAGGTTGCTAAGATTGCTGATGCCGCTGATGTTGTTGCACGGCGGCAACTCGTGTTGCAGCGACTCGGGCGGACTGTCGCCAACTTGGATGGTGGCGGGTATGGCGGTTACAATTTGCCCTGTTTATGGCATGAATGGTATTTTGTTTTTTGGTTGTGGTTAGCATGATCAGCGGGTGAACAGCGGGACAATAATACACACAGTGATTAGCGTTTCGGTGGGAGAGAGAATCACAAGTTAGTTAGTCGCTCAAGTCAAAAGCAGCTTATTTTAGTTAGGGATTCAGTTCCACAACTTACCCAGTCCTTCCCGCTGCTCCAAGGCGGCAAAGATCCCATTGGCCGCCGCCTCCTGTTGTTCCTTCAGGAAGCTCTTGTGCCGCTCCGCCCGCTCTCTTCTTCTACGAAGTCCCGGGGTCACGCCTGCACCATCGCGAGCTAAAAAGGATTACGGAAAGGTTAGGTCTTTGCTAATCAAAAAGTTTATATTTATAAGTATGATAGTCCTTGTAGCCAGTGCTACTCCATATAACTTAGTTTAGTTTTGAGAACTTCTCTAACTCTTTTGATAATGATGATTTAAACATGTTAGTAAAAGAAAATAAACACTATTTTAGGATAAATTTGTAGGGTTAATAGATAATATTTTTTGATAAATGTTCAAAAATAATAATAATATAATGAGCTCTATAAGAAAAATGCCGGCTGCCTCTCTTAATGCTCCCAGTGAGACTGGCTTTGAATTTGATATTTTAATATTATTTTAAATCCGATTTTCAGCAATCTCTTATTTATTATTTATATTTATATTTATTATTAAGTTTCCCATCTGAGCACTTACGTTTCTTTTCATTGAACAGTCCACCGCTGAATTCCGTAGAGTTAGTGGATCCCGAACTGTCCTCATCCACGGTGGCTTGGGTGGGGGTCATCCGGAGGACAGTGGTGGGCAGGACCTTTGTGAGGGGGGCTGGGCTATTATCCGTGCTGTGGCGACGCGATTTGCGTCTTTCGGTGGTGTTAGTCCCCGGGCGATAGCGCTGCGTCTTGCGCATTGAGTTCTGCGGTAAGCGCTGACCATCCGACTCACCATCCTCAAACCTGAATTAAAATTTATTTAAGTGATAAAACATCATTTAAATATTCAGTAAACTCACTTTAGCACAGCCTCGTAGAGCTGCAGCTGATCGAGCAGATCCAAATCGGTGCCCGGCTTGGACATATATCGCTGGATAACAGTCTCCATGCCCTGCTGCTCTAGAAGATCGCTCTCATCGTAGAAACTGTCCTGATCGTTGAGGCCCGCCAGGGTTTTATTGATCAGTGAAGTGGCATAGATGACCAGCTCGGCATCGGCATTATCATAGTCCTTAAGCAGTCTGAAGAAAGGGATTAAAATATATTTAGCTTCTGCACATCTCTAATAATCTTTCAATAGCTTCTGTCAGCCATCCCAAAAGTAGACTCTACCTCATTATATTCGACCAGGGCAGAGTGCCCTGGGAAGCGTCCACCGCGTGAATCGCACTGACCAGCACATAGCAGTTGGACTCGGCGTACTCCACGAAGACCAGCAACAGCTTGAGGGCGGTCTTCACCACGGATCGGTAATTGGAGGCAATCAGCGAGTAGAGCCACTGCATCGTCGGCTCATGCTTCATCACGCCATTCATTCCGTCCACATAGAGCATGACCTGCCGCCGCATCCAATGACATAATTAGCCAAGGGTTCGCAATGCAAGATTGCAATCCATCTATGGATAGATTGATGTAGGACTCACCTGACCGAGGGCCCGCAGAATGTAATTCTGATAGTTTTGATCCGCACAATTGCCCACGCGCACCAGGCAATTGAGCCCGCCGAGGGCCACGAAGGCGTGCACCAGATCCTTATCCTCCTGGAACACCTGCTTCAGCGAGAAGAGGGCCCGCCGCAGGTCACTGCCCTCCGCGGACAGCAGTTTCTCTGCAAGTTCAAAATTAGTCGTTGCACGGGACGTATGCGCAATAAGATTTCCATTCTCTTACCAATAATTGCGTGCACGCGCACATTTAACTGCGTTCGCACCACCAGGGAGTTCTTGCGGCTGTGGGTTAAAAATAAAAATAAGTATATTATTTACAGGACAGTGTACAGTTTGTTCCCATTCCGCAATATTAAAAAAATAATATGTACTTTGGTGCTGCTAAAAACCTTTAAGCCTATAAATTTCTTTAACTTTTATAGAAAGTAATATTTGTTGATAATCTAAAAATGGAGACCACTATTTTGAGAAAAGGGGCTAATGTCAAAACATTATGATTTTAATGACTAAATGCTTTTTGTTATATTGTACATATAAATAACTGTTTGTACTTGTGAATATCGAAAATATTTATCATATTCACACTTAGATAATCTTAGAATTTTGTTTAAAATTTCATTGTAATTCAAATATTTAACGAATTCTTCTTAAGAACATGTTTAAACACCTTAAAGTAGTAGAAGGTTTTCTCTCTTCACACTCTTATAAAATGGAAGATAATAAACGCCGTGCTGTGAACCACTTTTCCCCACCTGAAGTGCCAAAACAAAAAGATTAGGGCACAATGGGGAGCTGGCCCCTCCCGCCCCGACTCCTGAGCAAGTCCAAGCCCGGTTCATTGACCAGCTAAGAACATTGATTACCCGCTGGTGCTTCACCCCGTTCCCAGCTGGTCATAATAAAAGTAATAACAAACGACGCAGATAATTGAAAATGGACTATGGGGCGGCTGGCAGTCAGGGAGTCCGACACTGGGCTCACATATCATATACCATATATTCTTTATAGACAAGAGGTGAGTGTCTGAGCCGCGAGTGTCCAAGACACACCTGTGTTGGTAACGCAACTCGTGTCTCTCCCTTTCTGCAGATTGACGGGCACCTTCTGCGGAATTTTGATGCGAATTGAAGCGCATGATTTGCATGCGAGCCTGCGCTGCCATGACTAATGCGATAAGCATGATTAGTGGCCATCGGACTGGGCCAGGTCCCCAGTTGCCAGTTACCAGTTCCCATTCTGGCCATTCTGGCTAGAAGGAAAACACTCCACTGCCTTTGGCGCCACACCACTCGTAAATAGAGTGGGGACGATTGTGCGCCGCAAAGTGGCGGCAATTTGCGCAGACGCGGCGACATTTACGTTATAATTTCAAAGACTGCACTTACGGCTTAGATGGCCGCTCCACTCCACTCCGCCCCACTGATGACTGATGATCATGGATGCGGTGTAGATGAAGAAGTGAAAGTCAGAAATAGACCAGAAATCCATCCATTTCGCCGACACAGGGTTAAGCAACTCCAGAACATTGACTTTGAACCTGGTTTGTATGGCCATCTTTGTGGCTCCCCTCACTTTGACACTTGTGCCCCGTCGCGTACATCATTTTTCTTTGTGCCCCAAGTTTTGTGGAGCTGCCTTAGCGCCTTCCCATGCCATGACATCACGTTCCTGGCCGCGAAAAATAAATAAAAACTAAGAAGTGGAGAAACAAGAACTAGAAACGACTAAGTGGTACTTTTAAAACCCTTACTGTAACGAATGTCAACCAAAAATAATCATTTTCCTCAACCTAAGGCCATATCATTCCTATATAAGCTATATAATATTCTTATAGGTCTTATTTCAGTTAAATACATTTGAAATATGTTCCTATATTTATATTTTTAGAGAAGTTTTGAAATCTACGGCTTGGTAATCGAACTATTATAGTTTCATAAGAACGTTTCTAGATTTTAGACCATACTTCTAAAAGTCCCTAAAAACTTTTATATAAGAATTTAATTGGAATGTAACTAGATTCTAGACTAATTTTTCTACAGTCCCCAAAAACACCACTCATCTAAGGGGTATTTAGATGTACTTATGCACAAGTAACATGCATGCCAGTTATGAGAAAAGAGCACAAAAAATGTAAATATAACAACTGCAGAGCTACGACAACGACGACTCAAAAGTGACGTGGCGAGCGTTTTTATTTTGTCTCTGGTTTTCTTTTTCTGCGGCTGTGCGCGGATTAAATGCAAATTAACTGCAGACTGCGTCGGCAACAAGTTGCACGTAGCAATGTCGTGGCATGCAAATGTCTTCAAAAACCCGGTGAGTGCCGGCCAGAGTGGCAGGCGGCTAAGCAGGTAACCAGCCAGGTAGGCAGATAGCCAACTCGGTTTCCTGTGCCACAGATAGCGACAGTTTTTTATGGCCCGGCCAAATAACTTTATTAGCGAGCGGAGATGGCGATACGATGCCAAGATGTCGAGATGCCGATGCAGGCGGACCGTCATGGCGTATGTGTAATATGTTGCCTTTCGGTGAAAGGCTGACAGAGCCACCCACGATCGGCTGCCCCAATAACCCAGAGTGGATCGACTGACTCGGAGTTTCCTGATTGCCGCGGCCAACTAGAGATTACAAGGAGTGGCTTATCAAGCTTCAAACTCCACATCTTAATCGATTATAATTAATAACATCGAAGTCTTTTATTTTAGCTTACAAGTCACATGAATATTTAAATTACTTAAGGAGCATATTCCTCAAAATGTTTTTGTATGTTGTTATACCTTTCAAATATGTTTATAAAGTAATAGGCGAATCGAGAGATGATTTTGGCTATAACTTAATATTTTCCTTTAACTATGCAAGATCTGCTTAAATCAAACCGTATATTGTAAATTTTTTTAAATATTTTGATTCTTTATAATAATTTTATGGATAATAAGTGGTGTTAACATCTTTAAAAACAGTTTCTTAAACGCGGACACAGTCGCGGCGGGAAAGCTCGTTTCTTATAAGCAAGCAAGATCTTCCCTAATCAAACCGCATTTAATACTGTCAATATCCCGAATAGCTTTAAAATAGCCAAAATGTCAACAACGTTCCCGAAAATCGGAAAATGGGTTCAAGGTAAGCAGCAGCACCAGCCTGAGTTGCAAAAGTGAAATCCCGTGACAAATGTTTGCGAGTGGGTGAAGTGCACCAGGTGTGCCCCAGCCCCATGTGGGCTGACAATTCTTTTCTGTCCAAGCTCATTAGCCGGCGTTTTGGGTCAGGTGTTGGCGTTGGAGCTGCTCCCCCCAAATCGTTATTTGTGGCACACTCACCTGACGTTGAGTCCCTCGATTTCCTCGCTCTGCTCGGCCAGCGATGACTCCAGATCCAGGTAGGCTCCGTAGTCGCCATCCTTGTACACCTGGATGGCTGCATCATCGATCTGCAAGGGGAAGAGGGGATGTGGAGAGGCTTAGTTTCGCTGGCAATTATAATTAAAGTCTGGCTAAAAGTAAATGGCAACGCCGATCTCGCCACTACCGCACTACGCAGTAAAAGTTGTTTATGGTCTCGGCTCAAGAAAAGAGAAAGAAGCTGATGGAGCTGGAGATGGCGATGGAGTTTGAGCTTGAGCTGCAGTTGCAGTTGGGAGGTTGATGATAGAACGTTTTGGTGCACTTAAAGAAATTTTAAAATGCATTATAATATTTCAAGGAAGAGGGATATGGATATTTTAAGGGAAAAATTAATTGGTTCTAATTTTATATATGTTCTACAATATTAAAAATCTTTCATAATTAATCTATAACATAAAATTTTTAACATAACTCACGGCTTAAGTCTTTTTTCTTTTCTTTATAGTAAACAAATGATTAAAAAATAAAGGGACGCTTTATAATATCTAAAACAAATATGAATCAGATATATGTACATTAATTCGCGAGATATAAAAAGAATATGTTTTATAAAAAGACAAGTAAACCTTAAATTTTCAGGAATAATAGTTTTATAAATTCTAACAATAAAATAATTTAAAATTTAAAAGGTTCATATAATGCAGGATACTGTACTTTAATAAAAAGTTTAATATGAATAATCAAATTTGATTGTTATACTTTAATGCTACAAAACTGATCCCTTCGTTTTTCTCAGTGTGCAGTGACGGACGCTGCATTGAAAGTCCGCAGACGATTTCGTTTAGGCGCACATTGGGGCCGCCGGTTGATTGCTGGCCAAGACCAAGATGACGCGTCGTCGCCGGCTGGTCACCTACTTTTCTCTGCTTTCGGTTTTCGGCTTTCAGACTGCAGACTGCAGACTGCAGACTGCAGACTTCAGTTTTCCGTTTTCCAGCCGCTGATTGATCAAGCTCCTGCTGCGTGTGCACAAATGCGCTGATTGACGGCGGTCAGCCGTTGTTTTTGTTTTATTGGCGCATTGAAAGTAATTATTTCTGCATTTACAGAACAATTACCGGACAACATGGAATTATCTGTGTCGACGACGCTTGCTTAATGTGTGAAAAAATGTAAACAAAACGATGGAGAAAAGAAGAAATATTGTCCGTCATCCGGGTGGAGGATTACACATACGCCCCATTGGACACGCCCCACCATTAGCAGAAAAAGCTAGTTGTGGCTTGGGCTTGGTAAGTACCTTTTGTCCGGCTTCTGAACAAGACACACCCTTAAAAAAGAACTTCTCACTTATCCTGCGGGATTTTTTCCAGCTAAGAACATTTGCTAAATTAAAGTATCGACCGCCCATTGGTCACTGAATAAACACGAGCAATGACGACAAAACCATTTCAAGATTTCCTAGGTAAATGACTCGCCGACACTCCACTAAATAAAAAATATTTTCCGAAGTACCACGCTGTCTAGCGAGTCACGATTTCTTATCAAAAAGAGAGCTCTCGACTTTCCGAGCCAAATTCGCCTTGGGTCAAAACTTCCGCATGTTGATTCAGCATTTAGGCAGGGAAAAACTTTCTAGACCAAGTTGGTCGGTCATTTGGGTAAACAAAACTGAAAATTCACATTCAAATTATGTGTCAAATGCGTGCTTAGTCGGTATTTATAAACCGCCTCTTTATATAAGCCAACGGGCAATTAAAATCAAAGCAAACATTGGCCAAAACTAAATCCATTCCGGCTCACTTTTATGATTTATTTATATTTCTCCTCGTGGCTCACACTCGTATTCATTCATTCATTCACAGCTCTATGCAAATTTGGTATCGGTGGCTTTTTGAATTTTTCTTTGACTGAAGCATGACAAGATTTTTAATCAAAGTGATTTTTGCCAAACACATAAATGTGGCTATTGACACAGTTAAGGCGGCGAGCATAAAATTCGACGAGGAGAAAATGTAAAAAAGCAAAACAGTATCTAGCGAAAAATCAAATTTGGTGTGGAGTAGAAATAAATATTTTCAAATTATTGACAGCTGGCTAAATGTCGTTGAAATAAAATATTGATGGACATGACAAATTCCAAATTAACGTTCATTAATTAATCACATTTTCACAACCAAAAGGGGAGTCAAACTACACAGGAATTTTAATTGGATTGACCAGTTAAATATATAAAACGTATATATAATAATGAAGGTAATTTATAATCAATAATGACTGCCTGACACATTTTTTACTATCTATATCTACCAAAGTTTATAACTATTTAAAAAATTGATCAACGTGTCATTTAGTTGATAGGATCAGGGGTCGCTAACAATCTAAAAATAATTCAACAAAGACCCATAAACGCCCGACCTTGTTTATTTGTGCTGATTCAGGTGACTAACACTCTTGCTTTCACATCAATCAAAGTTGATTGACCCTCAGCTGACCGCAAAATCTGATCGACGGCTCTGCTAATTGAACTTAAAAACTTCAAAGAAGAGAGGACGTCTTGTGCGAATTATATTCGCAAATAGCCATCGATGCGTAAGTGTCAACGTGGCTCAAATATTTGAGCAACGTGGGTAAATTGCAAAATGAATAGTGGAAAATTTCCTGGCTCAGCCAAGCGGATAAGCTGACCTAAACTAATTTGATTGGCTTTGAATTAAAGTATTGTCCGGTCGTGTGAATGACACATGTAAGTGACGCAATGCCCTCCACAAAACGATTACTACAATTAATTAAATTAGTTTTTTGTTACAATTATTTGCTGAACCGCAAGAGCGTTTCAATTTGATTGCTGTGGCTTTTCACTTTGGTTTTTTTCTAAATACTTTTATCTGCCTTTGTTTGGTTTCAATTGATTGGAGAATGAGAATAGAGTTTTTATTTTTATTTTGCTAAGGTGCCCCATGCAAAAGCAAAGCTACAAAAATAATTGGCAAAAAGAATAACATTCAAATGGAAATCAAAACAAAGTGAGGCTAAGCTTTTTTATGGATTGTCGAATGGTATATGCTCTGCCTTTAAAATATTTAGTCTTAACTAAAGTTTAAATTAAATATTTCCTAATAGCAAACTATGGTATCAGATATCTTATATATATTTTTGATTTTAACCTTATAAAAACCCTATTTATGTGTATTATTTTTGTCATAACTGATATACCCCGTAGAGCCATAAAAACTCATTGAGTCTCACATCGTTTTATTGGCCGGCAATGATTATTTATATTTTTAACTTGGTTGCTATTCAATCTGTTTGGCTCGCTGGCCTGATGTCTGATGTCATCGAAGACGTCGACGATTGGCACTGGAGATTAGTGATCGGCGCGGCGAAAATTTATGAATCTATTGTAATGCGCTAAATTTAACAAGTTGCAGGGGGGCAGAAGTCCAGTTCTGTTCGCTGACTAATTGGACAAATGGCATTTACAGCTGCCACTGGTTTGTTCTGGGTCCTCCGGCCTGCCACATCTGCAACTGCCTGCCACATAAATCTGGCCTCGACGACAACATCCTGGTCTGGGGTAGCCGGGTAGAACTTCCTTTTGCGATTTGCTCATTCGAATTTATTGCCGCCGCCTGTCAAGATTTACGTATCCTTGCGGCTCCACCGACTCCCGACTCCCTACTTTCCACTCCCGACTGGATGACAGATGACAGGACAGGCAGGGAATGGGGCTGTTCGATGCTCCTTAGTGGCTCTTTGCCTTTTTGCAAATTAGTCAAAGTCAGGCCCAAACAATGGCAGGCTTAGATAATTGCTGGCTAGCTGACTAGCCGACTAGCCGACTAGCTGGCCCTGGCTTTCACAATGCGCCCCGAGAAGTTGCAGTTCTTCGCTCCAACTTCCTATTAGTTGCCACAGATTGTGCGATAGCAATAAGTTAGCCCAGCCCCGGGGCCAGCTCTTCCCCCAGTGGATCGAGTGGAGCCAGATCCCAGCTAAGCCCACCGAAGCCAAGCCCTCGTCAGATCCCAGAGCCTCCGGTTCCGAGCTGCATCTGCCATTGTCTTCTGGCTGGATTCTCCGAGGGAGAAAAGAAGAAGGTTCATTGCCTTGCAATGCATCATTTGTTCAAATCGCTTGGCACACAATAAAATATTGTAAGAGTACGATCTATTATATAGCACAGCCAAGAACATGCTAAACACTTTGCTTTAATTTCCTGGAAACTTTTCCCCTTTATTATTGACCAATTACCATTTTTGCCGATTTCCAAAAACTTTCCATCTATTTGTTTTACTTGTGGCTTTTCCAACTCAACGCTCACTCAGCCGGCCGCAAATAAAACTTATTCCGTTTCAATTGACTTATTTCCTGCCCTTGCCAACCCCCTTGACCAATTTTTGGTTCTTTTTCCTCTCAGTTTTGTGGCAAAAGTTTAATCTTTGGCTTTTATGCGAAATTTTCTCAAATAAATCAATTGTGGATTCTGTTTACTTTTTCTTGTTTTTTGCCTGGGGAATGGCTCATTTTTGCTCGTGTTGAACGATTTGTTATTTTTTTATTCGTTTATTTTATAGGAAATGTGGAAGCGATATAGAACGATAAATGCGTCTAAACACGCTATGCAAATTATTGCGTTGAGCCGCAAAAACTTCAGTGATATATGTGAAATTTAAATTCTGCTTTTGGTTTAGCATTATAGCATTAAGAGGTAAAAAAGCGCTTTAAGCGAATTTTAATAGGGGAAACATTCAATATTATACAAAGTAGAAGTTTATTTTATAAACAGAAAAAACTGCTTTTATTTATATTAATAATTTATCAATACAGAGTGCCAGTTAACATACTTTTTTAGCCAACTGTTAGCGGTTTGAACTAATCAAAAGTTGTATCAGTAGTTAGCTGATTGCCAAAAAGTTGTCGTCATGGCATAAAAATACATTTTTAATTTAGCAAAACCTTCAAAATCTTTGGAGAACATATAAACTACCAAAATTAAAGTCTTGATCGCGATAATGCTGCTATCCACCTCTTAATGTATACAAAAAGTATCTCGTAAATGCGCAGTAAAAGAGTTAATGCCTTTTCATATTTGTATGCGTATGGCTTGGCTAATTCTGCAAAACAAAAGATTGTTTTCGGTTGAAAGATTTAGTCAGTGATAAGCTGCCGAAAGATAAGCTAAGCCAGTTAATACCGAAAAAGAAAGGGGTTAAAACGTTATTTTGTTGACCGGTTAATACGGAAAGTCAAGAGTGGGAGATACATTGTCTAACGGGATAAGTAGGAAAGTAAGCGGGTAAAAATATAGTGTTTAATAAGAAATAATCCTACTCTAAGACTCTATATTTTAGTAATTTAAAATATATTTCTTAAGAAACAAGAGGGGTTGATATAATGAATAAATAAAATAAAATATTTTATGTCCGACTGTTAGTTAATATTAGTTTTTTAGAGATACGAGGGGATGGTTGAGGGAATAAAGGGGATAAAAACCCGGTTATGATCGTAATATATAATTATAATCTAAAAATCATTTTATAAATCAAATTGCCAATTAAAAACCACTATTTTTGGAAGTGTATAGATGGTATATCTTACGCTTTGGGGTGCATTGAGCAGCCGCAGGATGGTGCCCAGCTGATTGGCCAGCGGCATGGTGGTGGCGAAGGCGTAGGTGGGCGCCCGCACCGGGATCGGGAAGGCGGTGCAGGCCGAGAGCGGATCGCTATCCACCAGATACTGCACACGGAACGTGATCAGCTCGTCGGGCTCCATTTTCACAATCATTTTGGACGCGGCTTTCAATCACTTTTGCACATTTGTCTTACTTAATTCGGGTCTATTTACTTTGCGCGATTTTCTCTCTATTATTTATTTACATTTTCACTTGAGCCAAAAACTGAAATGGATTTTTTGCATGTTGGATTGGGTTTTTGATTTGTTTTGCTTTTCGTTTGCTTGCAATTTGCCTTAATTTTGATTTTTATGGCTCTTTGGGCCAAGCCCCACAGCGGATGAAAAAAAATTGTTGCATAATTGTACACACGCATGTTGCGCAATTTTATGCTAAATATTGCAAATTGTTGGCATGCCACGCCCACTGGGCTCCCATTCCCCTTTCCCCCGCCCCCCCAAAAGATAGCGATAGCATAATTGCTATGCCGAACCGGATCGTATCGCCCGCTTTTCTCTTCATTTGTGTAAATATTTGTCTTTGGATTTCTGGTTGAACGACAGAAAACAAGCCTTGGTTATGATGGCTGTTTGGCTTGGGATTGTTGTGTAACTTTCAATTCAATGTCAGTTAATACGAAAACCAAATCAGCATGCAGGGCACTGCCTCAAATCGAAACGAAATCAAGCCAGAAATATCAAGAAGGTGAAGTCTTGGGCCCGCTATGTCTATTTCCCGAGGTACCGCTAAATGTCAGACGTTATGTGCGCTGTTTATGCAAATATGCAAGAGAGCAGGGGTTTCTGTGGTCTATGTTTATGGTCGGGAGGGTCTGTTAACGAGGTTCTCGAGTGGCCGGTAGCCAAAGTCCGTGGTTCTCCCCCCAAGCCCCTGAAAGCACCGCATAATTGTTCATAACGTGACTCAAATGGACTCCGTTTGCCGCCGGAGTTGCTCTTGAAGTCGGACTTGGACTTGGACTTGGTCTTGAAGACTCGGCTCAAACACTTGTCGCACACTGACTGACATTGAACTCGTCGGAGGTCCAAAGAGCGTTGGGAAATGGGTTGAAACGAGATGAGATGGTCGCATTTTAGAAAGTATTTAATGAGTGCGCGGAAGAGAAAAACAATTAACTTGCAATTAGTTGAATTCATAGCTTACTCATTAGATAAACTCAGTTTTTACATTCCTTTAATACGAAAAATAAAGTAATTCTTTTAACAGGGGAAAAGACTAATTTTATAATCGCAAGACTTCAAGAAAAAGATAGAGGGCTGCTTAAGCTATTAACTACTACCATTTCATCTATAGGCTTTCCCTTGCCCCTCGACCAATTAATAAATACCATTCCGATCATTTTTCACTTAACAGATTCTCGGGGGCTACCATTTGGCAATAAGTTACTTTGCAATTTGTACCATACAACATGTAATTATTTAGTATTTTAGCAACTAACTCAACACATTTTTCACAGATGCCAAAAGTGGCGGCTTTTAAAAGGCCACAAAAAGCGCGCTTAATTGCAATAATTCATTGCGAAGCAACGGCGAACGGCAATTCCAAGTGAATATAGAAAACAAAAAAAAAACCAAAAATAAAAAACACAAAACGAAAGCCATAAAAAGGCTAATAAAAGCGGTTAACAAAGGGAAAACAAAAGGCCAGAATATTGTGTAAACGCAAACAGCTGTTCCAAAGACCGGGGTTCGAATGCCCGATTCTACGGAATGTGAGATGAAATAAAGTCGAGTCATTAAGCGTTCAACCGAGGTGTTTTCAGGTGGGCTTCGGGGCTGGGCCAAGGGTTCCAGAAAGGAAGTTACCAACAAAGAGTTAGGGTTTAATTGAAAGCCAGGGGACTGGACCTTGCCAGGCTTCCTTTTTCGCATCAGCAGCAGGCAGGTGTGCCAAAATACAGGAAAGAACCGGCAAAAGGCGGAGATAAAAACAGAAAAACCAAACTACCCATAAGACCAACAAACCGGCAACAACTTGTTCTCAACATGCGAAAGTCAAGTGGTAGGCCGCCTTTTGGTTTCGTTTTTGAAACTGAAATTGAAGTTGCGGCCGCAAGAGAAAAGATTTTACTTTCACGCATACGAAACGTATTCCTGTCGGCCAAAAAAGGGTTTCATACAAAAAGTCAAAAAGTTAAGCGTCCATCAGCGAAAATCGTTTATACACAGCTCGTCTATGGCTTCCTCATTGTCGGCGACGTGCAGAAATTTAATGAAATTAAATAAATATTATGGAAAAACTAAGAGCCATTGTAAATGCTGGCTGGTTGGCTGGCAAACAGCGGCATATTTAGTTACAAATTACGACAATGGCGCCCCGGACGGCCAATGTTGGCCATATTAAAGTGTAAATAATTTATGCAAATGCTGCAGTCAGTCGCGCAATTTGGCAGCAGCGGCACCCCCAACACAAAAAAAAAGGCAACAAAAGTCAGCTACAGTAACAACTGGCAGGTAATGAAACCCGCCCGCTGGCTCAAGGAAACTCTTTTAAGCTGGCGCTGCTGGTCTCCTCTTTACTTTTTTTTTTGCTCTTTTCTTGGCTCTACTCGCCTTGACTTGCTTAAATGAACTTTCACTTTTTACTGCCTTGTGGTCGTTTACTGGCTGCACCCCCACCACCAGCCCCTCGAATTCCCCCGATCACCCATAACCATGTTGCAATCGCTCGAGGAGCCGCTGCTTCTTCACTTTTTATGCCATCAATTATGCAAATTTTCCTTACCACGATGGCTAATAACTTAACAATTTCCCAAAGACGGTTAATTGACAGCTACTGTGCAGTATTCGTACCCACGGCAGTTTCCCCATGATCCACTAAATATCGCCAGATGATCACGATGATCCCAACGGAGCATTGACATTGATGCAGTTCAGGTCTTTAAGGAAGTTCGAAAAATGTTTTTTTGAGGAGCTTCGTTAATCAATATTATTTTTGAAAACACTCCAATCCCAATATGTTTTATATCCTCTCGACCTTCAAATGTGTTCTGCATTCTAATTGGCTTCCTTAGAAAAACTAATTTAACTGTTCTGACTAAGAGCCAAAAAACCCGAATATTTTCATTTCCAATGAATTTAATAAATTCATTCATTCATTGTTAAACGTCTCTTTCAACAATCTACTCTCATCTTTTATGATGTCATATGAGGCACTTAAATGAGAAATTTAGTTAGACATGTGTATCACCGGAAATGAAGTCGTTTTATGCCTGTCCAAAACTTATTCTTTTACTCACTTAAATATTTCACTACCATCTAGATATTTTACACGTGACACTTGATCGATTTCAAGTTCACTCGAAGTCAAACAAATTAATTTAGTGAGCTTGTACTTTTAGCGGTTCGAACTTATCAGATAGTCAACATCGAACTGAACAATCCGAATGCTTGTTTCGGTCACCGCTGAAGTACGTATCAACTAGGCATTTGAGATACTTATCGCTTACTTAATAAAGACATAAACCCAGATAGGTTCAATGGGTTCGCAGAATGCGCAAAAAAAGAGGAAACCAGCTGAAAAAGCTTCCCACTTTGGCTGTGGCTATGCCTCGCTGAACAGCAAATATTTGGCCACACAAATTCAAGAAAATAAAGGAATATATATATATGCCCATGCCAGTAGTATGGGCTTATGGAAACAGTTTCACATTCCAGGACGATTTGTCACGCTAGGAACGGAGTGCTGGAGAAAACGAATCCAAATGCGTTTTCCAAGACCCCAGAGCAAGTAAACAAATAATTTGAGCGTGGCTTTTGGGGGAGGGGGAAAAGGGTTGGGGTTCTCCGGCAATCATCAGAAAAGTTGTTTGACCTCTTGACTGAATGACTGAATGACTGACAGGCGGACTGGCTAACAGACTGCAACACATAAAATTGTTAAGCGGCTGCATTTAAAAATAATTTCAGCTGCCAATAAAAAAAACACGGCAAACAACGATGATTGGCCTGGGCTCAGGGACTGAAACTGGGAATGGATTTGAAACTGGAACTTCAGAGCTGAACTAAACACTGATCAACACGATAACAGAACAGAAAAATATTACATTTTCAAATACTTATAAAGACTAAGACTAATTTTAACTAATTTAATGCCCTATTTATTTTCAATAAAAATATCTTGTAAGTACAAAAAGGAAAATTTCATCATTGGGTATTCCTATAATATAAACTTCCAAACTATACGAGTTTTTCCAAAAATAATGTTTCTTAAATGTTACCTAAAATCAGATAAAGTTTGCAATCCTTTTAAAATTTATAGAAACTTGTAGGCCAGTGTAATAGGTCCCGAAACAAGTTTGAACCGCACAGAGACAGAAAATTGTGTCACGTTTGTGCTTGAAACGGTTAAATGTTTGAGGAAAACACTGGAACACATTAGGAGGGACGAAAAGAAAGACGGACAGCCAGAACGAGCCCGAGATCGGGGGGTACGGTTACCCAATCCCAAATACCATAGATCGGTGGAAGACAGGCTCACGTGCATACCGCGGTACAATGTGCGTGTGCGCTTGATTTATTGAATTCTTAGGTTGGACATTGGCCAGAACCCCAACTTATTTCGTATGCAACGGATGCCCGGCTGAAGCCGAAGTCGAAAGAATGCCAACTCATTATGGAAGGTGGTTCTTCACAGTTAATTATAACAATGCCAGCAAATCGCCTTTGGCCGCCTGTAATTGTCATAAGACCCACAGAACGGAAATGGCGAGGCGACACTACTAAGACCAGGAAATCACTGGCGGCGTGTTCATTTGGAAAATTCCCAGCTTACCATCTGGAGCCGTGCCATTCGTAAGTGTCAATATGTTAATTGCCCGTGGTAAAGAGTTGGAAAAAAGCTGCGATTGGGGTCAAGTCAGAAGTGGTCTATTCTCCCAGCTCGAGTGTGCATGGAAAATGCATCGAAACGGTAGCCATTCGAACGGAGGAAAGTGATTTAAAGAAAATAAACACATGGAATTTAAATTATTCATGTATGCTGCACAAAGGAAAAGAAGATGAAAGTGTCAGAATTAGATTTATCGAAAGGGGTCAGACCAGAATCATTTAGAAAAACATTCTCAGAGGCTTGAAAATATTTAAATTAATTTCTGGGATTACCTAGACTTAAATAAATTAATATTTTCGTTGAAAGCCATATTTTATTAATTGGACATGCCTCCTGTACATATAACACATGCGATTATATCTCTAGTTAACACTTAGCTTAACCGCCACCTTTATGGGGGATCAGTCGAAAACATCTTTGAAATTAGCATTGAGCCTAATACAATAGTAAACTTCAGATAACTGCCCAAGATAAAGGCCTCATTCCTACAAATGTAATGTGAGTTGTTTTATAATTTATGTGCCTCATTTGGTCAGATAAATGTTATATGTGTTACGTGGGAAAGTCGCTTCGAGATCTCTCTTACCCCAAATTACGCGCTATCAAAGACATCTTCTGATCTACCTGAAAGGAATGCATCTCGAACGTGAGTTTTCCCTGAGATCTGACATAAGAAATGACAGAATCTTCGTGTTGAACATTTTGTCACTTTGATAGATCACCCTTATCGGGGTTCCCTTTACACTCGCATGTGTGTCATATAACGATGTGGCCCGGTTCACAGGTCCATTTCCATCTTGCGGTTATTTTTGAAATGCAGGCGACATGAATTCTTACAAAATATCTGCAGACTGAAATACACACAATACTCTTTAGATATATTTATACAGATAGATCGCATATATATGTATCTTTTATGTGGATTTTCATTTGCTCTACTAATTTGCTGGTCTGTGTGAGTGCGTGACTAATATTTTGAGTGCAGCGAAATAACTTGGCCACGATTTTGATGGTTATGCAATGCAAATGACAACAAATGACAACAACAATCATTATAATAATAAAGTTAAAATACTTTTTGGCCAAAAGGGAAAGAGGAGTGGAGAGATAGACAGTGTAAGTGGCCCAGTTTCGGCATCTTCTGCTCTCAGCTGCGACAATTTTCTGCTCAAATTTAGGTCAAACACTACAAAAATTCGATATTTCTATGTTATTTTTATGTTGACTCCAACAACATGAATATTTGGAATTTTTCGATTTAACATTTGACTTAACACGAGCTACAACTGATGCATCGGAATTTTAAAAGAATTTCGGTTGGTTTCGTAAGATGGTCTAATTAATTTATTTTGATCAGATAGGGTTCGGGGAATTGAAAACCCTGCTCCAGAGATTTATGCTATGACAAAACCAAAAGACCCACTGAAACGTTAATCATACGCCCCGTGCGACGGATGTTTGCCCTGATGTTCTGTCCAGCTGATGATGAATGGAAAGTAAATAGCCGGAGCTGTGTGCCCAACGTGTTTAGTCATGGCTTATGCCCAATTTTCTTTATGAGCGCTTTTCACTCAACAGCTCATCCCATTTGAATAACAATATTAAAGCGACAGCTCCGGCTTTTATTTGATTTTTTATAATTTCTCGGCCTAATGAGCGACGCCAAGCCGAGTCTCAGCCATCATTTTATAGTCTAATAAACAATGCGCTTTATCTCGGCATCTTCTTCTTCGTCTTCGGACGTGTTTTCACTTTAGCCATGATAAATTGCTTACACACAAATTTTTGTATTTGAACATACGTATATTTTTTTTATTTTGGGTTTTTTTCATTTGTTTGCCGATTGCATCTGCCAAGACAGGTACAAAAAAAAGAGACGAAGAGCCTTGCATTTTCCAGCATAAATCACATTGACGACTCACGTTGCAGGCGAATATAAATTTATCGAAAAGGAGGAGTGAAAAATCAACAAACCCCGTATTAATTTTATGCAGATTTCATGCAACCATCCCGTTTAAATGTTGCACACGCTTGATAAATTGATGATGGTTTTTCGGTTATCTTGAATTTCGGGGGAGTGCCAGCCATGTCATTCCAGACTCCAACTTAGTTTGAGTGTTAAATTATGGGGTTTGTGGCGACGGGGCAAGGTCAAGTTGAGGTTGATTGATTCGAAATGCAATTTCAAATGCCGCCTTATTATAGTATTGATTGCAAGAAATGTATAAAGAGCTGAGATCCGCCTCCTTCAACTTACAACACAATCACAATCAAGGTCGTTATATTTCTCAATAACCTGAACGCCATGCTGTAATCACTTTTTTATTTATAAACATTCTGCGAGACACAAAACCGCAAATTGTTTCCCCGCAACCTCAAGCCAAAGCAAATCAATTCAAGGCAAAACGATCCCTTGCAAAAGACCCGTGATCCAGAGGCAGAAAATCCGACTTTACACGAGTCCAGCTTGTTTCTGTTAATTGCTTTTATAGACGTTTTTCTTGCCATAAACTTTTTTATGATCGCACAATCAAACCACTTTGCATTTTATGAACCCTTTGGGTGCCATGCAACACGGGTGCACCAACCGAGACCGAGTATTGGATTTTATGGGCACAATTCAAAGCCATTGAGGAGATGTTAGAGCCTGTGATAAAAATCACTGAAAATTTGTTGAACTTCGCTGATAAGCCCGCCCAACGAAAAGTTATCACTTCATTAAAGCTGGACAAATGGTACGGGGGCGAAAACTAATTGAGTTGGGTCTTCAAAGTAAAAGGGAAAATAAAGTGTTTGATTTACATTGGAATGTTTGTTTAGTGCAGCTGAAACTGACAGCTTTTGTAATGGAAAGAGAAGGTTTGATGGTATCTAGCGATAGGAAACTACCTATTTTCCATTTCTCAAGTTGTTAAAAAATGTAAGGCTGTGACTTACGGAAGAGCGATTACATTTTAAGTCATAAAACTACTGTAAATATTTTGGTTTGATTTAATAAATATAATTATTTACAACTTTTTTCTTCATATTCAGATATTTTCATTATTTACGAGGTTTGTTATATGGTTTTTCATTAGTTATTTCAAAATTCCAAGACAAAAACTTTGTAAGCACTGCGTTAATAAAACGTTCTTTAATCATTTTTCATTCTCCTTACTTTAGTTGCTTCTTAGAATTATTTATGTTCTTAGACCAACCAAAAAAATCCATATAACAACAAATTTTTGCAGCCCTTGACCCAAAAACGAGCCATCAGCCAAGTTTGACTGCAAATATTTTGTAGTGCAATATGTCAATGCTGAAGAACACTAGCTTTTCAAAGAATATACATACGAAATCTATGTCAATGAAAGTGAGAGAAAAACCGAGGCAGGGTGGCAAATAAATCAATAAAGTTTAGTTTAGCTCGGACCTTCGTGATAATGGGTTATTTATTTTCCAGGCTGATGTGCATGTAACTGCGGAGGCCTGTGTGTTTAGCGAGTGCTTTTGGTGGCGTGTACTAAGCAACTGACCTCAATAGCATATAGCATTTAGCAAGAGCCAAAGAAACCGATAGCCAAGCAACACTTTTTACCATTTTTCGGGGTGCGGTTGCAGCACCAGCAACACTTTCGTTGTTTGGCCACCGCTTTATCGGCCAACAAAACAACACACATCTATCACAAAAATATTCGTCTGTACAATGGAGGCTAAAAATGCCAAAAAAAGAGGGAATTACTCACTAATGCGCTTTGTCTGCAAACTTGATTGTTAGTTAATGAGCTGAATGAGTTTTTCAACAGCCAGATAACAGACGAATAGGGGTTTTACATAAGCCCAAAGACGAATTTCCCACGCAATTGAACGCTGGCTGTCGGCCAAAGCCGATTACAGATCATATACTCGCGGTCGTCATTCGACTTAATTTGGCATTAAGTTGAGAATTATAATTAGCTGTCAGTGGTTAAGGCGAATTAGATGCCCCCTTCCTCGCCGAGAAAGAAAGAGTAAAACACACCTGAGCTCACCTTGACTTTGCATAGTCAGCCAACGACTTCAACTCGGTAGCCAGATAAGCGCTAAAAGATAACGCATAAACTAAGCGAAATGCTTGAAAAAATAAGCCCAAGAAATGGCAGGAAGGCAGACGGAAGACAGTGAGATATATATGTAGGTATGATGGCGGGCTTTTCCTGCTGCTTAAGATGGTTTTTTTTTGCTGTCTTTAAGACTAAGTGCTGGATGGTGTTCGCTCTCTTCTTCTTGCGGCAGCACAATTAAAAAAATTGGATTAGCGAATGCAGCGCGAAGAAGCAAAAAAACCAGAGCAAAGAGTGAAAAGTCGCCGAAGATGGAGTAGAAAAACCCTGGCTAAAATCTGAAGTGTCTCGCGGTTGGCACGTCAACAGGCGGTCGACGTCGGAGCTGGCAGATTACGCCGGCAGATAATTAAAATCGTAACTACGTTTACGACGGTCCCGGCACAGTGGGTGCGTCAAGTATGCCACCGTTTTTTTGGCAAGAAACTACCACTTTTGGAACAAAAGATACGATAATTGGTTCAGTTTTTCTAATGTAACAAAGTGCAAAGTGGAGATCTTTATAATAAAACTGTTGTTTTATATATTTACAGCTTTTAATTAATAGAATTAGTAGGAATCGTTCATAATACATAAGAATAAAGACATGTTTTTTATAAAAATACTCCTGTTGGGACTACAATATTACTTTAAATATTATAATGGAAATCACCACAGCATTATTACTTTAAGAAAACCAAACACAATTACTAAAATGATCATACATCTAATCTTTGTTCTAAATTCTCATCTTCCCATTGCGAATTTTCGCACGTCTCTTTGCCAAATCAGTCCACAGAATTTCACAATAGACTGTAATTTGCCATGCTTGTGTCTATAACTAAATAGAAGCTCTTGTGTTGTACTTCGTACTTAGCGCACTAACCGCGTTGAAATGGGGTTTGCTCACCCCCGCCGACCCCCTCGCACAGCTGCTCTTTTATTTTATTTCAGTGCTTTTTTTTTGCACAGAAGATAGAGCTAACTGAATTAACTTATTCTGTTTCGCCATAATAAATTCCATAGCATTCTTTATTTGCATATTAAAAAGCAAATAAATGCTAAACAGCAGAAGAGCAGACGTTGGAGGAGAAGAACTAGAGTATGTTTTAGTGCTGGCTGGGTTAGTTAAAGTTGAGTTGGTCATGTGCCTGATTCTACGAGTGTGTATATAGAGTGCGGAGTAATATAATGCAATCAGGTCTAATTGAGCGGCAGTCGAGGGTCTGGTATTTGGAGCACTACAATGAAGCTAATTTGCTGTCAATAATTTGTGGGTTACCAGGTGACAGATGGCAATGCATTTACTAATGCCGGGGTACTTATGGAGAGTACTTATGGAGCAAGAAAAAGAAAGCACGATCATTTATCGCCTTCGGGGCCAATTTCCGTTAATGGTCGAAAATAAACAATATTTCCCAGCTCGTAATTTGCCAAAATCTTTGCCGTAGATTTGCTTCCTTGCGGAAAACGAGCCAAAGCAGAAGAAAGAAGCCTGGGACCTCGACTTATATCGAGATTTATTTGCACAATTCCGGTTTTGGGCTTTGCGCTTCCCTCTCTCTCTCGGTATCTCTCTTCTTTTTCGTATTTTTTGTATATTTCAATTTTTACTACCACTATTTGCTATGTGCCTGCCTCTTCTTCTTGCTCGCAGGGACAGATCCTCAATAGGTGTGAGTTGGTGTTGTCCCTATCCAATAAACCAGAGGAAGTCCAAGGCAGAGGGAGATGGAACCAATACTATATATTATATGGAGAGACAGCTGTTTCCCGAACTGAAGAACTTTTGACACTGAACCAAAGAGCCGTGTTTCGAGCTCCGCTGTGAAGTGGCGCCCACAGTGGAGCCCCAATTAAGACGAATCTATCGGATTATGTTGTCCATTGACACTGACACAGTGACTCGCCGAAAATCAATAATCTTTAAGGCAAATTGCAATCATATGTGGGCTAGTTGGCTGCTTATTATTAACGATGTTTCCGCCTCTTTCACAATTCGTTTCGCACAATTATCGCCGTTTCGTTTTCGTTTGGCCTAATCACTGGGGACTTGTTTAGCATTTCCAATTACCGATTGTTGTAGCAACTGAGGCAGTTTAAATATATTATATTATAAGCGTTGCCCACAACAACAACAAAAACACAAACACAGGGAAACGCGACGCGCGCAGCTGAGCGAAGTTTGTTTTGTATCTCCACTCCACGGTGGTTTTTCGAATCCAAATCGAAACGACTGAACTTGAGCGCGTTCGCAGGGCAACTGAAAAGCCTCAAAAAAATAAGTTGGAGCAAGAAGAAGGCAGCGCCAAAAGTGCAAGAAGAAGCGGTCGCGAGAGAGAGAGAGAGGGAGAGACCGCGTAAGAGAGAGAGCGACCACTACGTAAGACTAGACGCTCAGGTACAAAAAGACTGGGCACAGTGGGCTGCATAAGGTTTTTGAAAACTATACGCTTTAGTTTTTAGTACAATGTTACTTAGTTCAAACACTTCCCCTTAAATGGCCAACACAGTACCAATATTACTTCTGGCGGAACAGGGCGGATGAAAATATTTGAAAACCATATGAACACGGATTAAAAGTCAAGCGAGATATGAAAGACAAATAAGTTTCTTCAATCAGTAAAAGTAGAAAACCAAATTTTTTCGAGGACAGATTCAAGTTGTATTGATATTTTTACAACACCCTATACTGCTAAAATGGCATTAATATCAGCACAACGAAAAAGATGGAAATATATTTTCCTTATTCTACGTTCTTTCTATTTTTACCAACCAAATACGAGATCAAGCCCACAGTGGTTTATCTTACTATATCGCGTATGATGTCTTACGTTTGGAACTCGTAAGACGCCAAGACGTAAGGCACTTGGGGCAGGTTGCGAGCGTGGTGAGTTTGGCGTGTTTTCAGCGTGTTTAACGCGTGTGTGAGTGTGGTCAGGTAAGTGTCTGCAACATTGTGGGTACTAGGTGTTTGCCTCTCTAATTGAACATGCACTACAAAAAACATTGTGTAACTACATAAAACAACTTTCCTTGGAGGAAAAGTCATAAAATGTTTCAAGTAAGTTAAGAAAATTTTTTTTAACATGCTTATACATTTTGGCAAGAGGTTGTAGAGAAAATGGTCCTGTTTAAACGAGGTTAGGATATGAAGTACTTTAAAAATATTTTTGAGTGGTATTACATTTTCTTTAATTCATTTAACCCTTTTTCTCGCAGTGTGCAATGCAACTTGCAAGTGCTCCCCATGCGAGGGTCCTAAAAATAGCTCGGCGGGCAGCGCGTGTGCCACAATTTGGCGTTATCGTTGATGGAGCGTTAGCCTATCATTAGCCGGGCTTTATGCAGGCACTGCAGCTCTCCCGCTGCTCGATGGGCGCTGACTTTTTGCGGTGGGTGTGTGGTTGCAAGGTTTCGATTACGGGCAATGAATTTTGGGTGCAGGCAGCAGATTTACAAGTGCCATTGGGAGGAAAACCGGTGGGGGAGGTGGCCTACTAATCGTGGTACTTAATTGCAAGTCGATAGTGGGAAATGCCAATGGTTATGGCAAGGAATCAAAGTAGTAAATATCTCAGCAAATTGTTTATTGAGATTTTTTTTCTGAAAATTATAAATAGTTAGACACATTTAGAAAGATCATATCGTGATGAAGTACCTTTTTATTTTTTTTTTTAAATTTTAGTATTGGGCATTGATAGAATACATATCACACAATACATAGGTAATTCGTTTCCCCGAAAACAAAACCCTACCCATTTTTTCTTACTCCACAACTCCGGATTTTCCCAAATCCCATAAAACCCGTCAGTCGCTTAGACAATACCCCCTCATTATCAAACGACGGTTCAAGCTTAAAAAGTGAGTAAGCCCCATAAAAACAGTACAAGAACTGATAATATAGTTGTCTCTGGTCGAAAACACCACAATCGCCTTGAAAAAAAAACCAAGACAGCATCCGGAGGAGAAGGGGGTCTTCGTAAACCTGAGTCATCCGCAGATCGTCGCAATGTTTTTGATGTGTTCATTTGTTTATTTTTTCGCAGCTGCGATTAATGAAACTAAATGTCTCTTATAATGTAATTTGGGTAATTTCTGCTTGTGCTTTTGCTTTGGTTTCACGCATCATTGCCATTTGCTATTTTTGGTTCGCGACTCATTTGGGTTCAGAGGTGAGAACACAGAGCTTTGCTAGGGAATCTCCGTAGGCATTTTTTATGGCGAGTTGAATGGACTTTCGATTTTTAATGTTCGGCGACGCTTTTTATGGCCACATTTGGCAGCACAAAGTCAACAATTGCTTTAATGTTTTTTGTACATAAGGAGCGAGATGAATAAACAAATATTTGCAATCGAAATTTGCCCCTCACTCGAATATATTTTTACAGTTATCACTCTGGCAGCGACTTCTTTGCGCCCCGATTTGGCTTTATGTTCATGTTAATTGCATTATGACCCATTTAGCCGAGAGTTGTTCTTGTTCCCCAGACCTTGTTGGTGTTAATTTGGGTTGTTATTTTGTTGGCCATCAAACTGGAGCGCGACTCTGGATCTGGATCCGCCATCCGAATCCGGGGAAGGAAGCCCCAAAGCCGCAGTCTGAATGTAATTAAGATAAAATTTGTGTGCTCATGTTTTTATTCTCTTTGCTGTTCCGCATTTTGTTCTGACGTCGCTGCGCTTTGTTGTATTTGCATTTACACTCGGTTTTTATGGTATTACAGGGGTATATGAGGTCTATGGGTAGCACTTAGAACCAATAAATGATTATCAAGGGAACTGCAGACTATTATTCCTCTAATAGGCACTTTCAACTTAAGATTACCTAAATCATAATCATTTTTAATTGGAGGAAATTGGCATATGTTACCATATGGTATTTTTAAGATCTCAATTGGGACAAAAGTTTAATCGCAACATTTTCGATTATATGCATTTCAAAAAGTATCAACTATAGGTATCTCTTAGTCGACTACTTGGTTACAGAGTTCTTATTGTTTGTGATTTTTCTTATTTTCAGAATACCACAGAGCCTGCGAACCGCGGCTGAGTCACAGACCGGCGACCCCTCGACTGCCTCAGCCACTTGAGGGCTGTCACTCAAGACCGAATCTGGCTGGCGATGCCGGAGGTGATAACTGCACCACTGCACCACCGCACACAATTAAGTGTGGGTGCGCACCTCGGCTCGCCCTGCCTGGCCCTTTGTCATTCCAGGTATTTAAATCGAACGCCCAGCTGCATGTAAGCGATACGGGGCGGTGAGTGTCAAAAGTTCTGCGATAAGTGAAAGGTACGAGGGGAGTGGGTCCTTCGGCCTTATCAATACATCTGCCGATAAGCGAGGTCGCTGGGTAATTAAATCTTGGGAATATATTTCCTATAGGAAATGAAGGTGTAGCTTTCAGAGAAAGTTTGGTAAGTTATGAAAACATAATCAGAATGAAACCCTATACAAAGCTCGGAAAGTATTATAATCCTTTATGTTTTTAAAGAATGTCTTCATTATTTATATACTAATTACTTAATCTAATAAGTAAGTCCTATAAAATATTAAGAGATTATTAATCTTAAGTTTTGGAAAACTTAACATGATTATCTTCAGAGTAGTCAATAATATACGTAGTGCCTGGAATACTAATATGCCCTGTGGAATATATACTCCTCCAACAGAGGGTATCTTTATAAATAAACTAAAGTGTGGGCGACAGTCGATATAACGCAACAAGACGGGCAAGCTGCCAAAACGCTTGCAGTCTATTCTGAAATTGGGGGATTCCAAGGGGCTGGTGGTTGGGTGGTTGGACACTTACCCTGCGTTGTTGCTGTTGATGCTGTTGTTGTTTGGGTGGCTCGTAAAAGCTGCTACCATTCTCCAACCACTCGACATCGCTGCAAGATCAAAAGACAGAGATTAACAACCACATGTTGAGCAAATTCACCACACAACAAACGGAAAAGCTCTCTCTGAAAGCTTTTTCTTCGTCACTATTTTCCCGAACTTATATCTGTGATGAGTTTTCCTAAATCTAGGTATTTCTTTCAGAGGTGGGTGCCAAAAAATCTCACCTGAGGAAATCAGTGTCTTTTTACTATTAACCTTGTAAGTTGACAAAAATACTATAGATACATTGACATTTAGGTTTTCTTGTTTACTAAAAAACTGTTTCCTGACCATTTTTTAAATTCATAAGAAAAATTTTAAACATTTAAGCTTATACGATTTTTACAAAAATGTTTCGATAAAGGTCTAAAAAAAATAGTTATAGTAAACCAAGTTCCTTGATTCTTTAGAAATATTAATAAAAAAAAAACACTTATCCATTTTTGCGTTATTTATAAATACGACTTGAATTTAGATCGACTACTATACATCGGGACTTATGAAAAAACACATCCCAACTCACCGTTGCATTCGTTGGATGACCGGCAGTTGGGCGGTGCTGTCGTGGATCCGCACCTGGTCGGGGGTCACCTCCTCGAGCAGGAACATGTTCTTGCTGGCCAAGGGGGTCAATTCAGCCTCGGCGGGATTGGAGTTCCCGTAGAAGAGCGGGCTGAGGGGACGACAAGCCCCTCCCAGTAACTCGTCGATGTTCTGATGCCGCGAGATGAAGAGCTTTTCGCCGGCCCGCCGAGTTTGCGGTGAGAATCGTGGCTGTAGGATGTTTAAAGTGGGAGTGGGTTGTTGTTGGGGTGGTGGCTCCTGCACTTGCGACCTTGGAATGTTGTCATAGGGCGAGGGGCAGCGCACGGGACTGGCACACTGACCCAGGGGCGGCGGACGCTCGGAGTAGGCATTGAAATTGAAGGAGGTGCTCAGCTCCTGGGATGCCAGGGTGGGTGGTAGTGCCAGTCGCAGATCCACTTCATCCCTGGAGACCACACCTGGCTGCTCTTCATCATCACTGCTGGGCTGCTGAACTGGCGGCTGAGTGCTCTCCGTATCCTCCTGCAGCCACCAGGCGCGCTCCCCGGACTCCCAGTGCTTGATGATTCGCGGTGGAGGAGTGGGTGGCTTCACCGGCGGTGGTTCGTTCTCTTTTTCCTGCGGAGGTGGCTCCTCGGGTGCTTCCTCCTGCCACCAGGCTCTTTCGCCGGACTCCACGCGCTGCACATTGAACATCTTTCTGGCTGGTCCGGATAGCCACCAGGGATTGGAGCCACCACTCTTGGAATTTGCTCCACTCCTGGATGCACTACCCTTGGAGCTCCTTTGACTGCCATTAGAGGGTAATCTTAGGGTCACCTCCACATGGGGCTCACTATTGTTGTTGTTAAGATCGCCATTCTCCCTGGCAGATGCCGGAGCCTCCTCTTCTTCCTGCAGCCACCAGGCATCCTTCTCCGGCGTTATCCTGCTCCTGGGCATCAGCTTCACCTGACTGCTGGAGTCCTCCTGCTCCTCCTGACTCCACCAGGTGGACTTGCTCGGCTCCTGGGCATCGTCATCCAGGGTATTAAGGGTCTCCTCCGCTAATGTGTCATCATCATCGCCATTTTCATCCTGACGCAGCCACCAGGCCTGCTCCTCCCCAGAATCAATATGTCGTAACCTATAAGGAGGCATCTCTCCTCGATTATTTTGATCCAAAGCAGAGGCCGTGTTAATCTGCAGGCTGGTATCTTGCCACCAACTGGGATCGTCCTGCTCGGAGGTGGTCAAGCTGGCGGTGGTGGTGGTGAGACTCGTGTCCTGGGTGGTGCTAACCGTGCTGGTGGGTAACCTGGTTCCCGTTCCCGTTCCCGTAGAGCTTTCTCGTGGACACCGTGTGCTCGAACTCTGGGAATTCGTTGGGGGTGAGGGTTTCGCTTCGCTCGATGGCGTCGTTCGCGGTTCGTTCGTTCGCAAATCTGTAGCCAGACTGATCCCCGAGATTTTCGAGATTTTCGAGATGGCCGATATGCCTGAGATCACGGGCAGCGAAAGAGCCTCCGGTTCGCCCGAGCTCTCGGAGCTTTCGAGGAATATCGGCTCGTTATTTGCGTCTTGCTGACGGCTGGCGAAAAAATTCGATACCGCCGATAGCTTCTTCAGTCTTGTCTGTGTCGCTGGCACCACTTCAACCTCGACGGTGGGTGATTCAGTGGTGCTATTTGGCTTGTGGGCGGCGGCGACGACCTTGCCAGTCCCGCCCTCTTTGGTGGTCTTCTTTTTGGCCTGCTTTTTCACGGTCTTGACCCGCTGCTCGCTGTCCGAAGCGGAGGCAGTGGTCGACGATGAGTTGCCAGTGGTGGTTTCACTGCAGGATTTGTGACTCTTTGGCTTTGGACTTCCTGGCACCTTGCCATTGCTTAGTTTGGAGGATTTCTTCGAGGAAACAGAGGCTAGACTTCCCTCCGATCCCGCACTTGGTGATCTTTCGAGGCTACTGCCATTGGGCAGATCCTCGGACTCCCCACCACTGCTGGGAGTTCGGGATTTTCGAGGCCTATCCGTAGGACCCACATTTAGAGAGGACTTGCGGAAATCCTTGTTGGGCCACTTGACCGCTGAACTTCCCGAACTGGAACTGCAGGTCTTGGTGGGTGAGTCCGCCTTGCTAGGTGGTGCAGGTGGCTTGTTGACCAGATTTTCCACTGAAGATTGCCTGGAGTTTAAGCGTATTGCCTTTGGCGGAGAAAGCTTGGACTTCGTGGACTTCGAGGAGGATCCATTTGTTCTTGGGGGAGATACAGCTTCTGGGGACTTCGATGATGAGTTAGCAGACCCATTACTTCTGGCTGGAGATAGGGCCTCATTTGATTTCCCGGAACTCACAGTTCCATTTGATCTTGGCGGTGATAAAGCTTCTGATGATTTTGCTGAACTCACAGAGCCATTGGTCCTCGCTGGAGATACAACCTCTGGGATTGGCTGAATCTGTTTTCCCTCACCCATTGAACTGGACTTTCCAGATCCTGAACTGTTCAAGGGACTGGCACTGTACCGCAGACTACTGATCCTATCCCTATGAGGACTATAAGTCGAGCTAATGCTGCTGCCTGCGCTATAGCGAAGATATCGTGTGGAGTCATCCAATCGATCTGATTGAATCTCCTGGTCTGATGTCTCACGTCTTTTTGTGGATCTTTGGATGGTCTTCTCTATGGTTTTGGCTGGATCAATGCGACGGGTTCTCTGAACGGTGGTGCTGCCCGGCAGAGTGGGTGAAGTGGCTCTGGTCACCACGGAAATGGTGATGAAAGATTCATTGGCTTCGTCATCGTTTGCTGGTTGTTTCTCTTCCGCTTTCTCTGGAGACTTATCCTTGTTATTGGGGACTTCTCTGGGCTTCTCTTCCTCCTCCTTTTCCTTCTCCTTTTCCTTCTCCCTTTCCCTGCTGGCCTTGGCCCTGCTGGCAGTTCTGGCATGAAAATCACTGGTGGTCAAGTAGGATAGGGCACTTCCATTTCCCGATATCCGAGAAGTCGCCCCATAGCGACTGTTGTAGGCATTTCTAGTGGCCGAGGAGGATGAACTGGAGGTGGTGGTGTTACCTCCACGGTATGTGGATCCCAGTTTACTCCTGGTGCTATCGATCACGGGACTCGGATCGCGGGATTTGTTGCGGTTCGTGTGCTCTAAGGCCACCGGACTGGGGTCTCGAGATCGTCCATACTTTCCCAGGGCACTGGTAGTGGTACCTGTATACCTCTTCACGGGACTGCTCCTCTCAGTCGGAGCTGCTTCCTTGGGTTCTGTCTTTGCATAGCGACTTACATAGCCGGTAGATGTAGTTGTGGTGGCTGGCGGAGGTGGATCCCTTTTAAGGCGGTACGTTCCTCCAGAAAACGAAGGTCTGTAGGAACTTGGAGTGGCCAGTGATGTGTAGCGCGATGTGGAGTCTCCAGAAGTGCCGTACTAAAAGTAAAAGATTAAAATAAAACAAGTAATTGGAAAAATATTTGAGATACGCACCGATGCGCTGCCAGGCTTATAGGAACTTCCCAAGCTCGTTTTCCAGGGTGTCTAAAAAAAAAGGTAAAAAACAAAAATCAAATATTAGCTTAACAAATTAATAAAATACATAAAAATAAATTGGGGTTTCCTCCTTGTAAAAAAAGACCCCAAACATATTTGTTAAGCGAATGATATGGATGATTATGCAAATCTAAATTTATCAGAAACTAAAACTCATTCTCTCAGTGATTTCTACCAATAAATAGTGAGTGAGTGATTTCTTTATAGCTCATTGTGATCCGTCGGGATTCTGGCAAGATCTGCATGCACTCATTCAAAAGAAATGGAAACTGATGGGCAATCACATGGCTTTGATTGATTGGCGCTCTAAGAGTCCGAAGGCAATTGACTCCAGCAAAACAAGACGAAAACAAAGTGCTGCCCCACATTGACCCCCTTCCCTCCTGGTGCACCACCACCACCTTCTCCATTTTCCAGGGGAATTTTCTCAATGAGCTGTGCACTCGACAATTATTCGCACGCATTTCATCATCGTCATCGCCAGCCGCAGAGGAACATCATCGGCAGCCTCAGCACATCAGCAGCATCAACATCACCATCACCATCGGATGCCAAAGAATCCCAGGGCCCCCGATTCCCCGATGGACTTTTTGTGGTTGGGACCGCTGCCTCTTTGAACTCGCCCATTGCATTTTTACTCTCATTCGGTTTGGGATTTCTGCTGCTGCGTCTATTTCATTTTCAATTAAATGGCGCTGCTGCACGCGCTTTTCAATTAATTTGGACGTGTAAACAGATTCATTTCGATTATTTCAACATCTGCCTTCTAATCTCGGCCGCAGCGCATTAGACGATTGCCCTCGTCCATCGAGACACGTTCAGTTTCCCTCGGCTATAATGAAAATTGCGGGGGCCCCGACCACTTTGCCCTATCTCAATTGAGGACCGCAGGGTTGTTCGTGGGGGGGGTTGACGGCCTTTACCCACTATATCTTTGCGGATCCGACACCCATTTAACGTTGCAAAATTCGTGTCGCCGGTTTAAAGATTTTTGGCAACACCAACGATTTCGGCTAATTATTGCAAATTATCGTCAGTGAACAGATGAAATGCTGTTGAACCCAACATTTGTATACCCATCGACCTTAAAAATGTTTATGATACAGTAACTCAATAAATAAGTGATTTTTTAATATTCTAAATATATACGGTTAAGAAATTGCTTTTAATATACCATTTAATATTAAAAAATAATTAAAAAGTTCAATTTCTAAAATACCTAAACATTTAGTTAACCTTTTATGAACTTAAATGATTGTTGTGGAATTTCCTCTTAAATATCCCCTCGAGAAATTTCTCTATGTAAAACACTTAAGATACGGCCTATTCCAAGTGGCGCCAATCCCTGCGAATGACAACTATCCGGGAATAAAAAATAATATTATTACATTTCCCAGCGCCCGCCCAATGTGAAGAATTGGCGAGCGAGCGAGAGGGAGTGCGGAAGAAAGACAGACAGTCTCGGCTAATTGTTTTCGCTCAGTGAAATGGAATGCCAAACACACAAATAGCCAACAATGTGCAAAACAAGCAAACGGAGACACTCAGCCGGAGGAGACTGGATGATCGTGTGGATGGGTCTATGGATCTTCTCTGGAACGGAGTCGCCATGTGTACTTTGTTCGCCGCCGATTCCAGAAAAGTGCTGCACTTCTGACAGCGTTATTATGCCGTCTCAATTAGGATAGTACAGGGGCTGGAGATCAGGAGGATCGGGGGGTCAGAAGCAGGATGCGCTGTAATGCGCCTGTCTGTCAGTAGCCACGGCCCATAAAGCACGTCCAGGAAAGCCATCCACTCACAGAGTATTTAGACTGTGACCCCAGATGATTTAAAGTGGCGACTGAATATTCGCGTGCCAGACTAATGATTTATTTTTAAATGTCTCTCTAGTTTGCTCTGTAAAATTTGTCGAAAATCCGTACGCCAAACTAAAATGTAAAAAAACCAACGGATCTCATTTACATTGGAAAATAAATAAGGCATATAGAAAATTCAAAAATACATTACATAACAAACAAGGGCCTATTCACAAGTTTCCCATCCAATATTATCACAATTTTAGAAAGCTTTAAATATTAAATTAAAAATTATCAACTTTCAAAAATCAAATTAATTATATTATTTTAGAAACGAAAACATTATTTAACTGTCTTATTTTGCATCTACATATATAAATATTCACTGAACTGACCAACTAATACGCCCCTTTTTCCCAAGCAAAAACCACTTATACTCCTAAGCCGATTCTATATTTAAAGCCAAACGTGTTATCATATGGAAGGGCTACCAATTCACGAATATAAACAATTTTACCAAGTCTTGAAGGACCTAACCAACTGCCAAGCTGCTATCCTACTTGGTCTAGTCCTTTTTATACCCGGCGTCGATTTGTATTTCGTTAGCTTTCGTGATTTCTTCCTTGATTAGCTTTCGGATCTTCAGGTTGATCAGTTGTGTTCTGTGATTCCGTTTTCATATCCGGTTCGGATATCAAGCTGCCGTCATGTCCAAGGCCAGCCACAAGACCCAGGTCATGGGTTTCCGGCACGAACGGATCCCAACTTGGGGCCTTGGCCGGATACTTGTCTATTGCATCTCGCATGGCCCGCATCCCCAGCTCAAGGGCGCAGCTCATGGAGTTCCTTTCGGGTGGTTCGCGGGTAAGGGGTCCGTTAAAATGCACATAGATATCCCCCTGGGCGGTCAAATCCAGTCCGTAGGTGGTCAGATCCTCACCGAAGACCAGTTGCGTGGCTCCCGGATCCGTGTGAGTACTTCTCATGGCAGACAGGAGTCCTATCATCCCAAACCGATCGCTCAGCATGGTGGCCGGAATATTGGTGAAATTTCCATCAGCTGTACTCCGGATTCCTGCCGCATGTGACGTTCTAGGAGAAGAGGACGAATCCGGTCCCTGTAACACTAATCCGTAGGACGGTTGACCAAAAATATCGGAAAACGTGGGCACCGGCGGCTGGCGATCATAGAGTTCCGGAAAGAGTTTGTAATCGGACTCGATTCCAGAATCTATGCTCGAAGTGGAGGCGATTTCCGGTGGCTCTTCGCTGGGCGGTTCCGGAGGGGGCGGTGGGCGTGGCGGCTCCACTTTCGGACGATTGGCAGTGTTTTCCTGGTTCTTCTTCCTTATCGCTATTGAGGGATTCACCTTGCAACGGGGACGTCGACGCCGCGGCATTCTTAATTTTTTATCAAAAAATATCCTTTCCGTGTAAGTGTGAGTGTGGGTGACTGTTGGGTGGCAGTTGGGTTTGTGGGTATGGTTGTTGAGTGACTGTGGGTGGATAATCTCAGACTCAGATAACTTGAATAAAAATCCTGATCTCGAAACCTTTAGAGAAGCGCCTAGCACAGCCTTCCTTTCTGCTACACTACAAAAATTTGGATATGCTTTGATAAGTGATTCAAATAAAACTTGATCGTAAGTAATCACAGAATCACATTTATTTGGCTGCAAACTCTAAATACATTTAAACTCCACTCCAACACCTTTCTGAAAGGGACCCCAAAACTGGACTTCTAAATTCCATAACTCGAGTTATTTAATCCTGATTTAGACGTGGGATACCTCTATAGGTTTTTTGGTTAAATTCTCTACAAATCTGTACTAAAATTTGTATTTTTAACGATGGTCAAAATTTTAGACCATTTTCATGTTCGATTTTTTCGTAATTCCAATAGCTTTCAGAATGGGACGCCAAAACCGCACTTGTAAATTCCATAACTTGAGTTATGGTATTCAGATTAAGACGTGGGATGCCTTCTTAAATTTGTAGCGGAATTCTCTAATGGACTACATTTAAATTGGTATATTTAACGATGGTCAACATTTTAGGCCATTTTCATGTTCGATTTTTTCGTAATTGGTTTCAGAATAAAACCCTAAAACTGCACTTATAGATTCCATAACTTGAGTTATGGGATCCCGACTTAGACGTGGGATACCTCTTTAAATTTGTGGTTGAATTTTCTAATAATCTAGAATAAAATTGTTTTTTAATAAGGAAACAACATTTGTGGTCATTAAATATAAGCTTGTTCCTTTTTTTTCACTCCTGTTTCCGATCCCCCGTACCATCCCCCAATTTTTCAGTTTGAAACAAATTGCATGAATATTCACACTTTGTTAATTAATTAGGTGGTGCGTGCTCCGCGGCTCTCACCGAAGAACTTTCAACTTTATGCGTGTCATAAATATTTACAACTTCCTCCTGGCCATAAAAATCCTCAATAAAGTACCAACTCCAACGAGAAAGCAAAGACTGCGTCAACGTGAAAGAAACAGAAATCATTTTGCTTTACTCTCAACATTTTTAGAAACATTCTAAATATAATTGGAGAAATGACTCGGGAGAAGATGCAGTGGAAAAAGTGGTGGGGAGGGGTGAAAACTTCTTGTTTGCCGGCCATAAATTGATCAGTTTATTAGATTCTGAGACCCGAAAAATATTTAATTGATTTATGCCCAATGAGTCAGAAGTCAGGCTAAAGTCATAAACTTGATGTCTGGGAACAAAAGGATATAATGAGTTGAACACGAAGGAGATTAGGTGAAAAGCGATGAAAGGAAGGGGGATGACAACCAAAATTAGTTGGTTGTATTGGGATTATAAGCTGGATATTAAGTTGTTATTAATTATCATGCAACCTTGGAAAAACCCATAGAAAAACCCCATATTTAAATGAGTCTGATAAAAATAATAAATCAATCAAGAGATACACATCTTAAGAACTGACTGCCAATACTCAGTAGCAATCATGAAATATGCCATACAATTTGTCAAATATCTTAAACAAAATTCCTCTAACAATTGTGCATACGCAAGTACTAACATAAATCAAATTAAATTCGTTTAAATCTCGCCATTTAGCCTGCCTTGCCAAAATAAATGCCGTTTATTCATGCATTTATTGGCTATTCAAACACTTAACCATTCGTTCATTCAGTAGCCACACCTCAACCATAATTTGAGCACTTTGTATGGATAGAAAACTAGAACAATCAACTAAGCGAAAATTCAGACCAAAAACCAGACAATGAGCAAATTTGTATTGGAATTGTTTATCAATGGAACTGGAGCTCGCCCAAACGAGAGCAAACTTTCAGATACATTTTATTTGCCATCTAATATTGTGTATATGTATGTATCTGCCAAATACTCGTGCATGAGGTAAGGCAACAAATTAGAAATAAACAAAATCCGTGGATGCGAAGAATTGCGAAAAAGACACAGAGCGAAGATACACAGATCGAGATACACACTATATAGTACGAGTACGTGTGTAGATACAGATACGGATAGTTGGCGCTGCATTAACTAGTACTTACATAACTGCGGTAGGACGACATTACGTTGCTTTTGGCAAGCGGTCCTCGTAGAACGTAGATTCAAAATTCGGTCACAATATGTTGTGGTCCCTTCAAAAATCGCACGTAGGTATAATTTATTTTGGGCCTGGCTGGGTAATCCAATCCGGCAGAGAATCGCGCGAGATCGAAACGGAGCAACTCGAACCACTGACGACAATTACGAAAACGTATCTGGCGGATGCACTCGGCGAACGCCTCTCAATTGCAATAGATGCAAAATAAATTAGATGCACTTACTGAAATCGCGCGCGTGCGACAAATTTCTACGGATCCTCAACGACACTCTCTGTATTCCCCTATTTTATTTTCATTTTATTTATTTCTTTGGTAAACTTTCATTCCGTTCCCTTTGTTTTTTCGCGCTCGGCGATATTCCGAGATCGGGATCGGCCGTGTGCCACTTTACATAATCCATCGGCACGCACCGGCCAGGTTGGGAATGGGATATATATGTGGTATACTGCAGTGAGTGCTATAGCCTATAGCGCCCCGATCTATTTGGGAATGCAGCCGGCAAATGCGACAGAATCGGACGCGATCGCGGCGCTTTATTTATGCGTTGATATTTTTCTTATTTTCCTATTTTCCCATTTTCCATCTACGTTTTCCTCACGACGGCGGACGCATCACTTTTGTTTTTATTTCAATTTACTTTGGGAGCAGGCACAACTTAAGCTGTTATTTATAAATTTAGCAACATTCACACACTCGCTGAAAGATTTTGTCGCATGCAAACGCGATTTTTGTTTTCAGTTCTCGATTTTTGGTAGCCCACAGGAAAATCGAATCGGTGCCGTGAAGAAAATCGTGTGCGACTCGGCGCGTTGTCAAAGGAAAACTGTCTGGCCGCTGTAAAAATATTTTCGTGCCGAGATTTTCCTCGCACCGAATTGCGTGAAAAGCTGAGCGGTGGAAAGTCTCCGCCTCTCTCTGACTTTGGCTGTGCGTGTATTTTCGGCAAGCGAGAGAATCGCTGAAGAAGCTCTCGGAGATTCTGCCGGCTCTCCTCCGTCAGTGATCGCTGCGTTTTTTAAATTGCAATAGAGAAATAAATAAAAGTTCTCAACATACCCTTAAAAAGGGTATACTACTTAAAATAAAACATAAATCGAACTGCCTTAAAAGATTATTGGCCAACTTGCCAAACGAATTTGGTAAACTCTCTCTTGAACGGACAATCTCTCCTTTGGGCGGACAGCTTTATGTTTTGTGACAAGCAATAAACTACAGACAATAAACTACTCATTATTATGTTTTATGAATAGTTAAACTCTTACATTATATCAAGTAAATTTAAAAAAATTTCTAAATACTTCAAAATGAAGTCTTTAGAGAACAAAGAAGCAAATTTACCTATTACAAATTTAGCATTTGTCTTTAAGACGTAACATAATTTTAAATATATTGTATACTAAATGTTATTTTCACAGACAAAGAAAATATTAATCGTAACAAAGAGCATTTAACTTCACGTCCCATCATCATATCATCTTTTCCCATTCCCGTGTGTATCTGGTCCGCATATATCTGACAGAAATCGGCCAGCCGGCTATATGTGCCAGCTTCTTGATTTCAACTACCGCAATGTAAGGAAATGCGTAAAAATTCTTGTAATGCTCATAAAATGCAACTCGAAAGTATTTTGCATCTATTTGGGCTGCTTCATTCCATCTCAGATATTTCGCTCTATTTTTAGTCGAATAATTTAATTGAAATATTTTTGTCATTGGTGACTAATCGATGAGTGGGCGCAGAATGGGAGGGGAGGGAACATGTACTGGGGTATCCAGAAAAAGACTTAAAAAAGTATGTATGATGCAAACGATAATTGTCACCTACAGATACAGATGCAGTCTGTCATGTTCCCATGAATGAAAGACAGCGAAAGGGAGGCCAACAGTTGACGGGGGTCTACAACCTGATGAGGTGTCCCCTCAGATTATACTTTTCACTACGAAGAAAAGGGAAAATTACAATTTGGCTCAACTAAACATATAAATTCCCTCAAAAATAGATTTATGTGCCGATTCGAGACAATACACTAGATGGTTGGTGAAATTAATAGGTAATGGTCTGTAAAATAGTCCAAGAAACTTTCAGATTATAATTATAGGAGGATATTTTTTACTCTTTAAGAATTCCGATTGACTTAAGCATTTTACATATTGTATTTAAAAAAAACACAACTCTTAGTTTAATTTAAAAAGAATCTTTTTGTTTTGTAAAATTAATATTTCATTGATTTGTATTTTATTTTATTGTTGTAATAAATTCATCAGTAATAATATATTATAATCGGTTACTACTATAATTATTTTATAAGATTACATCAATGTTTCATCCTTATAATATTTTTCCGAACTTGTATGCGCCATCCTTTTTATTTTCATTACTTTTTGTATATTCTCCCTGATTTAATTCCCCTAATAGCATGGGTTCCCCCTACTTACCAACTTACTTACCCTCTGCCCCCAGGCATTATTCGGTTCATTTGTGTATCACAGAATACCCGAGGAAACTATCACAGATATCATGCAGAAGACAACGTCACATATCGCATATTTGTTCTGGTTTTAAAAATAAAAATCTGTGTGCCACTTTTGCAGTTGCCACTGCTGCCGGCAGTCACCGGAAACGTGCGGCCAAAAAGATGACGTCTAAATACGAAATAAAACTGGCACTCGTTGGCTTTAGTAAAAACATTTAAACTAAATATGCGCAAAATGCCAAAAAGCATGCGAGGGAAATGGAATGCTCACGCTGCCTGCGCCATAAATCAGATAGAGATACTAAATTACCAGGGAGATAGGGTGAGGAAAATGGCCAAAGGCATCGGCTTCAATGGGCTAATAGCCCCCGGCAAAGTGGCTCGACACTTTGACGAAAGACACGCAGGGGCGGCGTCTTAACCCAATCTGACCGACAGATACAAATAGCTTTCAGCGCTGCATTAAAAAATATAAAAGATCCTCAACAGGCGTGCATTTCGCATGCTTTCCACAAATATTTTCCCAGTGCGTGCTGCCGGCAGAGACGCCAACGCAACTCAGAAAAAACTGAAAACTGAAAAACCCGAAACCCCAAAAACCAAATACCGAATGCAAACAAATCAAGAGGAACGGCGGTGGAAAACTAGAAACGGATTTTGGGCAGGCAATAAAAAGAAATACACCGACAGCCATAAAAGTCAGACCCGGCAATCCCCGGGAGCAACGGCGAGGTGCACCACGCAGTCGGTCAATCATGCTGCCCCACGCCACTCATCTGCAGAGAAAAAAAATATGGAAATACTAGTGAAAGCAAAAGCAATTCAATTTAAAACCATTTAAAAAAATATTACGTCAACCATCCTTACCGATGAAAAGATCTTATAAATAGAAGCCATACCATAAACAGTAAAGCAGTCTTAAAAACATATATGTATATTTTTTATGTCAAGTAAGAGTTTTTTTTTATTGAATTTTACTAAAGAATAAATTGTTCCAATTTTCTTGAATAGCACGATTTTTTCTTAGTGCTTGCCCAGGGCTCCTATGGGATGCGATCTCCTCGCCGAATGCTGCTCCATCTTCATCCGCATCCCAGTGGCCGATCTGTGGGTCTTTCAATCATTTCGTACGATTTTCAAATTGTAATTTACGAGTGTGTCTGCGGCCGTTTTGGAGGCGTGCCCTCAGCGACAGATTATGCAATGAAAAGATGCAAACTCTAGTTAATAAAACGAACAGAGGCGATGTTACTAGGGGGAGGCATTCGAAATGGGGGGAATTCGGGACCCGGGGGTCAGGGATCTGGGATAGGGGCGGCGCTTCGAGCAGATGCGATTTGTTTGCATGCACATTATATACAATAAAAGCCGAGAAAATTGATTTGTGGTCAGAGACTTTTGGGGGAAAGTTCCCATGAAGTAGCTCCCCCCAAATAAAAGATGCTAATGCTTACAGCAAACATTATAAAATTAATTATTATCGTTGGAATATTTTTAAATGTGTTCTTTATTACGCCTTTAACCTAAATACACATTTTTTAGCTAATTATCAAACGCCTTCTTTTTAACACATTGCTCTTTTGGAATTCAGATTTCACAGGTGGTTTGCTTAGCCAGTTCATAAAAGTATATACACAAATTTGTTTATATTTATATGGCTGTGATACATTAAACATATTTTGACTTCTTCCTATTTAAGTTGCCATGTCACAGCTAAATACAAAAGGCTCCTATTTGCAGTTAATAGTTTTTGGTTTATGTTTTTGTTAATTTTCTTTTTTATTTACATCTCATTTTCCGCTCGGCTGTAGATGGATGGCTATTGCCACACATTCGTCTCACATTTTCCAGGCACCGATCTGCTCCGTTTCGGTGTGCTAATATTTAATTTAAATATTGTATTTTGCCGCGGCCTTTTGCTGTTGTTCTTAACCAACCTCACTGCGTGTTGCAATCTTCAAGCGGATTTGTTTGCTTTTTTCCGTCAAATATGTGGGGATGTGTTGTTGTTTAGGCTGCTCATAGCCCAGTGGACTGAGGATTTGATCGCCGTTTCAAGGTTGCCTTGCATGGAGCTGTTGCTAGAAGTGTGTGTCTGGGTCTCAAGTATTTCTCTGTGTTTCTTTCATGGGAATATTACGTATACGCATTGCGTATACGCAGAGGCAAGGGCGACGGCTAATGGGGATTATATTTTATTTAATAGATATGCTATAAGCAATTATTACATACTTGCTCAACTTGAATAACTAATTTTACAAAATAGTATTCCTTTTAAAGTATCTTTTCTTAAAACCCCCTTTATAAGTCCGCCCCTGAAGCGATCTATCTTAATCGGATGCAGCCTGTTGATTTTTGTTGATATTTTTATCGTAGTACTTAGAGGTAGCTTATGTCAGAAGCGCCGATAGCTATCTGAAGAGCCTTTTCTTGCTTCATTTCAAGTGGTTTATAATTCGATTTGGCAAGCACTGACAATTTCTGTAAGAATTTCTTGAAATTTGTTGCAAAACAAATTCAAACTAAACCAAACAAATTCAAAATATTCACCCGCCAAATACAAAAAGCTCTTTGGATACACCTTTTCAAAAATAGTTTAAAAAACTTTTGGCAAGTGTTGCCAGCTAAAATATCTACCCAATTTCTATATATAAATCCACCACAGAGACAAGCGAAAAATGCGACGAAAACAAAACGACAAGGTGGAAAGCAAAGAGATCGCTTAATGCGAAAATAAATTGAAAAGAGCTGGAGTAAATATTTAATTGTGAAATCGGGATCACCAGTTCCTAGGGTGTGAGCGCATTAATGTTCTTTAATTAATGATGAAAAATTAAGTTGACCTCTGCAGATTGCCGAAAATCATAACAATGGCCCTGCTGCTGGTGCACCTGCGGCGCCTCATTCTCCTGCTGACCGTCGTCTACCTGAGCGGAGCGGTATTCCGCCGCCTTCTCACCGAGCGGCACCACGCCCACATCCTCCAGGGAAATGGCTACATGGCCTTCGGACGCCTTCGAGGAGGCGGAGGATCCAAGGAACCCTACCACTTCCAATGGTGGGCCTACATCTATACCTGCTATGCCTACGCCGTCCTGGTCAACTACGTTAGCATGCGCCGACTGACCAACCTCATTGAGTTCTTTTTGAACTGAAGATCTAAATGGTTTGAATTAAAACAGTTTTGTTATGTTATGATGCTATCATTATTAAGTTTAAAAGAAATAACTAGAATGTTCTGAGAGATCAGAATCAATTTACTGATCTTATAAATAACAAAATATCTACATAGATCTACGTTACAAAATGGAATGACGCCCTCTATATGTTGAGCTTATGTCGAACCGCCATCTATGAATGAGCTTTGGGGAGGTTCGAGCATTGGCTAAAATCTTTTTTCCTTCATTTCGTGTTTTTCCTCCGGCTGTAGTGAAAGGAAACAAATGGGATTCATTGCAAAGAGACTTTCCAAAGTTGCTGACTCCTGGCGCAGGTGCCGCAATCTGTCGTTAATTCACTAATCCCACTAATGCCACGCCCCTGTCAGCGGCTTACTCATAATAATAACCCCCCTTTAAGGACTTTTATTCATAACCGAAATAAATAAAACACCCCTGAATCAGTAATTTGTAAACAATCAAAAATAATTCCGGAAACACACATAAATCTGTTTATTATGTACACTTATTCATTAAAAACCCAAAGATACAAATGTCTGATGACAACGCTGTTAAAATCGTTTACATTAAACACGACAAATATTTAGCGCAAACCTCACACACATTTAATTTTAATTAAAAACGTCAAATGTAATTTTTTCACCCACGACAATAATTAAATTTCGATTGCATTTAGCATCACGATCTGCAAATATTTTTGATGATTAATCGGTAAGACAAAAATAAAAAAACTTGATCAGCGAATATGAAATACTCTTTAGGTTCCAGGGAATTTTGTAACTTTTGAAACGTTTAAAATATTTATAAAAATATTATTGTTTATGAAGTTGTACTGATGGTCATAAAATCACCGTTTTATTAGGCTGACAAGTTGCATGTAGCGGTAATGAAACTCTGCCATGGAATATTTCTGTCAACAGCCCATTTCGTTGGTAAGATCAACATGCTATTGAAAGAGTAAATGTGTGGATACAATAATATAGTCTTAAGTATTGGTAGTAGTAGTTTTATTTTGGCTGTCTATTTATAAATGCAGAATCTATTCATAAACAGATTACGTTCTTCCTGAAATTCTTCTGTATTACTCAAGGAGAGCGGTGTTTTTATTTATTTAGTTAATATTGATATTGTACAAGCAATTCATTATACCTTTTTGAGCACACCTCTTGCTCTAGATCGGCTCTGAATATTATAGAATATTTCACGCCTTCGTGCACCCACCAGCCCATATATCTTGTACAGAATATATCTTAGCATGTTTGCCGTATTTTTCATCCGAATGAGTCAGATATGTGCGCCACGTCACAGCCCGATGTCGAAGCTATATGGCTATAAGGCCAACGGATAGTGGGTGCCATCGGGATCGGGACATGCAAAATCCCAGATTTGTCAACGGCACATTTCCACTGGTCATACAATGGCTATTGACATTATGAGGGCAGCGTTTGTGATTCATCAGCCAGATGATTGGAAGTTGTCAGCGCCAAGTGGCGAGAAGGAAAGTGGAAAATTCGCGAAAACCCCAGAACCGGGAAGCAAAGTGGTCGCTTTTCCAGGGAACTGCCTTTGTTCTTTCGCTTCGAATGCATTAGGGTTCTATTTATACCATGCGATGGCTGGGAATTTTCACCACCACCCACCTAGAAGTTGAAGCCGCCGATGGCGCCCACTTGAGCCCATCCGGCAGCCACTCCACTCCTGGGAAAGGCCAAAGAGGAGTATCTTGCAGAAAGTGGCTGCTCGTCAAGTAGGCGCACACACTCTATAAAGCTGAAGTCGATCTATATATAACTGCATAGCAGCGGGCCCCGCGATGTGTGCGTGTGTATCTGTGATCATAACAATTTTGACCTAATTTTGTATAGCTGGCACACGAAACATGAAAGAAATAGAAGACACCCAACGGACGCTGAGTGATTTCTGTCTTGAGGTGGAGGTAGGAAAAATGGGATTCAGAGTGGGAATGGTGATGGGGATGGGGAACTGGGATCCTGTCCCCATCACTGACCTCAGTGCAGCTGTAAAATGATGGGCAATGGGCCGGAAAACTCACACAGACACCTGGCAAGCAGGCATCAGCGGAGATTTGCCCATTCCGAACCCAAATCGTGATGAGAATGGGATTTTTTTTTCGACTTGACTAAAGGTGTCGTTGTCTGGCTTGGTTCTATTTTTGGCCGACTTATTTATCGGCGAACGGCTTGCTACATATTCGCCAGGTTATTTTTAAATTATTACACATTCCAAAATGTGGCAAACACACAAAATGTTAAATATTATTCTACGGCTGCCTGGCGCGCACTTATATATATATGTTCAGAGAGTAGCGGCAACATTGTATGTGTGGATGCATAAAATAAATAAAGTTATGGCTAGGCAGAGCTAAGTATCTACAAGATACCGATGCGAACGGAGCAAAAAACTGCTCTTATATACAAGGATGGTTAGCCCATCTAGACCTCTGGTTGTGTGTGTTGGCCTCAGGTGAAATGTGTGTGGAAAATGAACACGATTATGAGCAAGCCGAAAAGAAAGGCAGAAATAACATGAAATTCGGTTGCTAAAAATAAGCGAAAAATCATTTTTAAGTATAGTGAGGAGAGTGTGTTTGTGTGTGGAGCACAGGTGGAGGAAACCGCTCGAAAATGAACATTTTCACTCAAAAAGCTTCGGCTCCTTTGGACAACTGAGCCAAAATCCCACTCGAAATGTAACAAAATTATTTACAAAATATACATTTACTATGGGCACATGGAGCGCCTCGTCAGTTGCCAAAATATACGTATTATTAGACAGTCATCTATGTGACCATTGAACAACAATTGTTAGATGACAACGCATTGTCTGTGGTTGAGCAGACTGTTGTCCACATGGCCAAGGATTCACTCAAAATTGTATATTTTTGTTTATTTCGTACACTTTTTTTCGCTCTCTACGTTATTTATTTATGCTGGCGAATAACACGTTTCGATGCCAAAAGTCAAGTATTTTTAGAAAACATTGCTGTAATCCTAATTGGCTGTTAGCGAATAATTTTAAAAGCATATCATAGAAATTTTTGACACTTTTATGATTTTTCAGCAGGTTTAAAAATGTTGTAATGCCATCGAGATCTGCATAGCATATATCTGTGGGCCCTATAATTGGCTAGAGGTTATACACAGCTCTGTTCAATATTATTCAACAAATATAAAATCAATCAGAGATCTAGGACAGCCAATATTTATTCGCAAAACACTACCAAAAATAAATATTATTTTAAAACAAGCTTAGAAAGGTAATCTCCTCCGTATCTCAATAAAATGAATATGGGTTCCCCCGATTAAATCCAAATAACTAAATGATTTTGAGAAACTAGTTAGTTTTTAGCTCCATAAATTTGGTTTTCTAATTAAAACAAATAGCAACATTTGAGTACCCTAGTAATTTTATTTGGACGTTATCATACGAGTTAGTTAGTTCGGCCCCTTAAACTTCCAGAATTGGGGGCATAATACACCCCATTATCAAGGGGCTACGTGCTGGAATACTGATTTGGCAGTAGCGTACAAGCAAACAAAAAGATATTGCCGAGGCCCCTGAACCAACAAAATTAGCCAATAAATATAAATTATGAACTTTATGATCTGCAGAAGTTGCCAAATATTTCAACATGACTTATATGTACGAGGGAGAATTGGGAAAATTTATGTGTAGATACATTCTGGCCAGACGCTAGATACACAAAATGAAACGCACAAATGACACAGGCTAATTACAGGTAAGCAAAAGAAAAGAAAAGCTGGCGTACTTCGTGTTTTTGAGTTTATTTTCGTAGGGGGCAAGCTCTTAGCCAAACTAGCGTGAAAATGCGTTCACACAAGCGGCGGCCAAAATGAAAAATCAAAGAATTTTCCACACAACTGAGCAATTAACACAACAACACGGGCCGCGTGAAAAGTCACTCGAAGTCCCACTCACCGGGGGGATATCTATATGTCTCGAGATATATCCCACTCAGATCGGAGGAGAGCCGATGGCACACGAATACCGCCGAAGGGAGCCGAAGAAATCGTTGAAATAGACGAATTCACCAGCGACCAGCGGCCAAACCAACGAAATACTCTTTATTCGAACGACAACGGGATCTCTTGTTCAGTAGATCACCAGCCTTACTCCGACGTTTATTACGAATTTTCTCGGTGACTCGGTGACAACTACAAAACTGCGTGCGGTGCTGTAGAGATTTTCGCTTGAGAGGAAATACAAATCATAATATTAGATACGCGAACCGATCGCAAATTAATTTACAGAACCAGAATCGAAAATCTGACCTAGCAACATGTCGTCATCGCAGGCTGTCCGCTCCTCGAAATACTCCTACCGGGCCACGTCCACCGGACCCGGTGGCGCCGATGTGAACATCGAATACATCCAGGATCTGAGCTCGCTCTCCCGCTTGGAGGTAAGGATTCGGATCGGGATCGGTATGGGAGTCGGTATAGGAGTCGGGAATCGTTGGAATCAAGCCCCACTCTAGTAGTACCGCCCATTTCTAACCTCTCAAGCCGTAGGAATTCCGACCAGGGAATATACGAACGAAATGCGTGTGCGCCAAATTTCTTCAAAATCTACGAGAATTTCTCTCTCTTATTTCGGTGTCTGTGTAGAGACTGAAAAAGAATCAGAAAATAATCAAGAAAAAATAAGAAAAACAAACTAAAAAACCCGAAAAATTCATCTACACTCTATATCAAATGCACATATATACCGTAGATATATATTGGTGTGTTAAGTTCTCGCCGCGTTCTTGTGTGTGGAAATATAGAAATTCGGTGAAGCAAAATTCTAGATGTCTATATGTATCTATACGTGTCTGTATATACATATGCATTGCTAAAAATTATGTAATGGCCACCTCCGAGCGATACACATATATACGAAAACATCGAAGAAAAATTTGTGAAGAAATCAATGCTGTGCTAATAGTGTTTTAATGAAAATCTCAATCAAATAATATGAAATAATGAGCCCCTAAAAGAGTACACTAAATAAATATGTATCCACCATTTTCTTGCAGGACAAGATCCGTTTGCTCCAAGATGATCTTGAAGTTGAACGTGAGTTGCGTCAAAGGGTGAGTAATCCATTAAATTAAGTCCTTATATACAGTTTTACATATTTTTACATCTTAAAATTTGATTTAGATTAGATTTTTTTTAGATTTTTTTTCCAAAAAACCCTTTAAGTGAGTTAGGTCCTATATATAATATAAATTGATCTATATAATTAGGATATTTTGTTATTTTGCATTAAATTTAAGAACTTTATTTTTCTGATGAAATAAGCTTCGCAGATATGACATATCTGAGGAAGTAAGAAAAGATCAACCTGCATTCCTTGAGACGCAATGGACGTCAAAGCGCCAGGGAAAACAATTTTCACTTTCCTGGCTTCGCAAATGTCACCCTAAAAACAGCAAAAATATGTGGAAAACCAAAATAAAATCAAAATAGACAGAAGTAGCAGAACCGATAGAACCAATAGAAAAGGCAGCAAACAAATGCAAGTCTAAGAATAAACTACCCTTCGCAAAGTTCCGAAAGTGTGAAAGTAAATGATAATGATGTGCATTGAACTTCAATCGCTTTCGCTAGCCGTCTTTTTTTCTTCTCGCGGAGCATTGATAAATGATTTTTCGCCTGACTTTGCAAAGACAGCGGCCGCCGCAAAGACAGAGTGAAAAGCCAAAGAAAAGTGGAAAATTCGCAGGCCGAAAGTGCACTTCATTCAGCGCGATCCTCTTGGCGATCTTGGGGCGTTACAAATTTAGAAAATGCGGAGAGCTCTTGCCGGAATGGAATGGGCTGGCCAAGAATGTTCTTTATATTTTGTTGGAAATACCATTTAATTACTTTTGCCTTATGGATTAGCACGCACTCGCACACAGATACGCCCCCCAACACACACTCACGATATATGGAACAAAATGGCTAAAATTAGCGCACGACATTCAATACAGAGAAGCGAATGATTAACTTGAAAACAACCAAAATATGAGCAGAGAAGAAAGGAAAATAAAGTAGCCAAGCCGAAAAGCCATCATCATCAGTGGCAGAGAGGGAACTCTCTGCGAGGGAAAATTCGCTCGCTCACTGGGGGAAATCTTCCCATTTATCTGTGGATCTGTGGCTGTGTGTGTCTGTGGGAAAATCAAATAATTTTCATGCACATTAAAAGCCTTCACACACCGCCTGGCACATTTTCTACATATCCACATATGCATATAGGCGGCAAAAAAACATGTATCTACAAGATACATATGGCGCAAATGGATTTACGGCCGTACTTACGTGGCCTTTGTGGCTATAGGCAACTTTTTGTTATGCCAAATGAATAGACAAACACATGTTCGCCTAGGTATTATGATAAACATAAATGTTTTAACATATTTTTGGGTAGGGGATTTAAAAAAGATTTATCAAGCAAATATATCCTCGAGAAAAACATGCGAAGGTATTTGAGTTCGATTCCTTCTGACATCGTCAAATACCAGAAATCTAGCACATAAATATCATAAAATACCATTTAATTGCAATTCCCAAAATTGCCCAAAAACGAGGTCGTCGACAAAAGGCAAATTCGCAAATGTTTAGATTCCGAAAGACCGAACAAAAATGTTTCTGTTCGAGCGAAAAAATGTTCGAATGCCTTTTTGGAAATGCAATATAGGAAAGCCGTGTGCGGCCGCCCACAAAAGATATATACGCATATATCGTGGATGCAATCGGACTATGGCTACACCTCTGCGTGGAAGATTTCTTGGCAAGATGCCATTGTTATTTTAGGTGTTGCATGTGCATAATTATTTTTGACTGATTAATGTGACTTATAATTTTTATTATGGGCTGTTTGAGTAGCCACAGAGCATAGCTAGCGCAGGTTATTTATAGTTTGTTTAAGAACATACAAAAGTCCCTAAGAGAATTTTTAACTAATGTTGGATTCTTTCTATGAAAATTCCAGATTGAGCGCGAGAAAGCCGATCTCAGCGTTCAGGTCATCCAGATGTCCGAGCGTCTTGAGGAGGCCGAGGGTGGTGCTGAACATCAAGTGAGTACTATATGGTATCTTAGAGATATAACCATGAATATATATATTTTCTACCAATCCCCAGTTTGAAGCCAACCGCAAGCGCGACGCTGAGCTGCTGAAGCTGCGCAAGCTGCTTGAGGATGTTCATCTTGAGTCGGAGGAGACCACTTTGCTTTTGAAGAAAAAGCACAACGAAATTATCACGGATTTCCAGGAACAGGTTGAAATCCTAACGAAAAACAAGGCTAGGTAGGCATACCAACATCCACGCCCCCAATCCATTGACCCAGAAATCATATCCAAAACATAAACATCTCCATCCCGAGCTGTCATGCATCCGCAGAACATATTTATTTACCCCCAATGATGATGATCAAGTGGCGTCAGCTGGCGCCCGCGGACATTTCAATGTCTCAAGATCTCGTGCAGTAACACAACAATACAACGGCTAACCTTGCGCTGCCCCGCTGACCCAAAAACAGAGAAATCGAAGCAGATCATAAACAATTCATCAAAATGCCATGACATGCGAAATGGCAGACCGAGAAAATAAAAAAAAATGAAAAGAAAACATAAACCTGCATGGCTTGCAAGTTCTATTGACACAAATTGTGGCCGAAAAGCCATACGTATAGGCAAAATTCGAGAAACTTTCGGTTGCTGGCCGCCTCTCATATTTCCAAATCGAAGCGAGCGATTTCCAAAAATAAATGCCCAGGAATGTTGAAATGACTGCCAATTCAAGGCTATCCCATGAGATCTTTTCACATTGATAAGACATCTTATATAGTATTCAAAACCTACTATGATTCTAAGCCATAGTTCTCTTAACTCAAGTTCAAACGTAGGATCCTAGGCAATCCATAAGATTTCCATTTCCACCTTTAAGATAGGTGCGCCCGAGTTTGCGCACTTCCGTTTCAAGACAAAGATGGTCGGAAGATCAACCAGCTGTCCCGCTCTCTCGAAAAAAGCTTTGCCCGAAAAGCTTTCGTTGGCGAAACTTTCTTCCATATGTTATGCCCACCCATACCATATTTTCTTTCTGAGCGGAAATTTATTTATAGAAATTTTGAAATTTTCATCCACATTCTTGAGCAGAGAGGCTCTTTGTTGCTGTGTTGCCGTTCCGCTCCCACCGACTCCCTGCATCGCTGCCTCTCGCTCGCACCAACGCCCCAACCCAAATATGTCTTTGATTGAATCATATACAAAATGTGTTGATTGTTTTTGTTGCTGTCCCGCTCCGACCCATCGAGTATTATGGAAATCCGATACGTTTTCTGGCTTTTCAGCTGGTGGGTGGGAAAGGTCGGTTGCACCGATTTTGGCCCCCGACAGGTGGAAAAGCTGGCAAATGCCACGGATTGCACATGGAAAATTCGATCAGTGATCAAAGCGATATGTAATGGAATTTATCTGATCTATTCTGGAACTCAGGTCAAAAGTACTTGTCGATCTTTTCCTTAGGATGATGTATTTGTTTTAATAATATTCATCATAAATGCTAATATCTTCAATCCTAAATCATCAATCAAATATTGTTTTAAATTTTTCATTCCTTTAATCACAAAAGTTACCGTAGTTATCGATTATATCGATTTACCACATATTACCTATGGGTTCCATCGAAACCCACATAAGATTAGATTGATTCTCATTACATATCCTTTATTTGCGCATCAGCCTATGCACTATTATTATTTTACCAATCGATTCTCATAGCTTGCTTCCAGGCAGACCAAACATGATATTAACCCTTGGCCTGCTGAGCTTTCGACCACCGCTCGATTGACCTTCGAACGGTGGCCGAAAGCTCGCAGATCCACCCAAGCTTGCTAGCGATTCACAGCCCGGCCGATCTCACAAACCATGCCTAAGTATCGGGAACTTGATCAGAGACCCCCAAAAACTAAACTGGAGAAACCTTTCCACCTCTCTTTAAACGAATGCTTGCAGAGCCGAGAAGGACAAGGCTAAATTCCAGACCGAAGTCTACGAGCTGCTCTCCCAGATCGAGTCTTACAACAAGGAGAAGATCGTGTCCGAGAAGCACATCTCCAAGCTGGAGATCTCGATCTCCGAGCTGAATGTGAAGATCGAGGAGCTTAACCGCACCGTGATCGACATCAGCTCCCACCGATCCCGCCTCTCGCAGGAGAACATTGAGCTGACCAAGGACGTCCAAGATCTGAAGGTCCAGCTCGACACGGTCTCATTCTCCAAGAGCCAGGTGATCTCCCAGCTGGAGGATGCCCGCCGCCGCTTGGAGGACGAGGACCGTCGTCGCTCGCTGCTCGAATCCTCCCTGCATCAGGTTGAGATCGAATTGGACTCGATTCGTAGTCAACTCGAGGAGGAGTCCGAGGCCCGCATCGACTTGGAACGTCAGTTGGTCAAGGCCAATGCCGATGCCGCCTCCTGGCAGAACAAGTGGAGCGCCGAGGTGGCCGCCCGCGCCGAGGAGGTCGAGGAGATCCGTCGCAAGTACCAGGTGCGCATCACCGAGCTGGAGGAGCACATCGAGTCGCTCATCGTCAAGGTCAACAATCTGGAGAAGATGAAGACGCGCCTGGCCAGCGAGGTTGAGGTGCTCATCATCGATCTGGAGAAGTCCAACAACAGCTGCCGGGAGCTGACCAAGTCGGTCAACACCCTAGAGAAGCACAATGTGGAGCTGAAGAGCCGTCTGGATGAGACCATCATCCTGTACGAGACCAGCCAGCGTGACCTGAAGAACAAGCACGCCGACCTCGTCCGCACCGTCCACGAACTGGACAAGGTCAAGGACAACAACAACCAGCTGGTCCGCGAGAACAAGAAACTGGGAGGTGGGTTACTGATCCTATATTTTGAAGCTTTTTAAATGTACTAAGGGCCGATTTTTCAATGTCAGGTTAAATTTTGTAATTGGGTTAAATTGTTGTTTCGTAAACAATTAGTTTCTCAATATCATGTTAGGTTTTATCCAAATGATTCGAGTGGTGACCTCTCTGTTTCGTAAAATTAAAACCACGATGACAAAGTAAAGTTGGCTTCCTGAACAGTTTAACTTCAGGTTAACATTCTCTAAAATATAAGAAACTAGAACCTCAACATGAAATTTAAAAATAGGTCCTTGAAATACTAAAAAAGTTAATATTATCTTTGCAATACTTACAAATCCGTATTCATCCCAAAACCCCCAGATGATCTCCATGAGGCCAAGGGTGCCATCAACGAACTGAACCGCCGCCTGCACGAACTGGAATTGGAGCTGCGTCGCCTGGAGAACGAGCGTGATGAACTTACCGCTGCCTACAAGGAAGCCGAGGCTGTAAGTTGCGAAAAAAAACTTACCTATATTATTCCTATAACTCAAATATATTATTTAATATTCTTCCAGGGCCGCAAGGCTGAGGAACAGCGTGGTCAGCGCCTGGCCGCCGACTTCAACCAGTACCGCCACGACGCCGAGCGTCGTCTGGCCGAGAAGGATGAGGAGATTGAGGCCATTCGGTAAGTCACTTATCAGTAAACCCCCCTGTTGGAAGTAGCCCCACGCCCCTGCCTCTCAATTGACAGCGACAACAGACGAAGGTCCATCGATAAGATGTCGCTTCCCCTGCCAAAGCGGAAGTCCCCAAAAAAATAAACACCCCTCAAGGCCCGCAGGGGAAATCATTCGATTGATTCGCAATCGCTTTTCACTGCCAACACAATTGATAGTGAACTGACCCATTTAGCAATTAGCAATCAGTTCGAGTTCTTTAGTCGCGCACAAAGCAACGGCATTAGTTTTCTATTCAGAAGCCAGGCGAAAGATCCTGTTCCCACAGAAGGTTCACAGGCTCAGCTCAAGAAGTGGGTTTCCTTTCATATGGTTTTCGAAATTATATGGATTTCTTATAAAAACCCTATTGAATTTCCCGCAGAAAATTGCGCAGTTGCTGCTATTACACAATCAAAGTGGGTTCGTTATTGAAAACCGAAAGATCTCATTGAGAAAACATTCGACATCAAGAGTGGCTCTTGAGCAAGAGGTACGTTTGCGGCATGATATGATATATAATTCCAGTTGGTGGTCAGTGCTTGGCAGTGATTGAAAAGATCTAAGATCTGGCAAAGACTTATGATATTCGGTTTCTTAAAATGAGTGCTATAATTACCATTATCTTTTTACTAATCTCGGATAAGATCAAGTTTTAAAGACTTTTCCTCTGATTCAGTGATATTGTGAAATGTTTTTGGCACTCGATATAAGTGAGTAAGCATTTCTACAGTGATCATTGAACTATGGATTATCTTGTACGATTGTTATTTCAATTTAATACATTTTGAAAAACGCTATAAGAATTGATGAGATAAATTACAATCCATCCTAAGATTGTATTTTAAATTAAAGTAAACCTCCAATTTCCTTCAAAGATCTTTTGAGCTCTTTTGTTGATAACTTTCCCTAGATCTTTTGTGTCTTCCACGACTATTGCATAAAATGCCTGGCTATTATGACATTGTCTATGAGCTCCTTGCCAAAATGAATCAATCATAGCCGCACATTGACTGCCAACAAATGATGATGATAATGATGATGTTATTGTCGTCATTATGCTCATACCTTGCCCGATGCCAACAGCTGAACGAACGAAATGCAATCTTTTTATAGATTTTCGACAAATTTGAAAAAAAAGAATTATTTGCAAAGCAGCAGCAACTGCTACTGCTGCCAACCGAGGAGAACCCAAGAGACCCGAAGCTACAGAGGCTACATAGGCTACCGAGGCGACAAGGCGACACAGAGGCGGCCACAGTTGTAGCTTTAATTAGAGTACTCTTAAGAAAAGTCACACATACCCATTAGAAGACCATACACCCCCCCACCCCTGAAAAATACCCTTCCTAGTCCCGAAGAATCATGGCTTTAGCCCTAAAACAAAGACCCTCCCGCTTCCGTCCGGCAACCACCACCTACGAGGATAACTATGGGTACACCATGAACTTCTACCAGCCCATGCTGGACTATCTGGATGCCAAGGCCAAGGGTCTGGAGGTGAAGAAACCCCACCTGCCGTGGGTCAGCGAAAGGGGCCTCAAGCAGTACCGCCCCTCGAATGCGGTGCGACAATATAACGCCGACGAGATCGTCCGTTTGTCGCGCACCTGCGCCGCTCGGGCCGACGAGATATTGCTTAGCTTTCGGGCCCAGAAACGCTCGCCGTTCAGTGTACAAAAGTTGGTCGACGCATCGCGAGTGGCCAAGCACCTTGAACCGGACACAGTTGTCGAAAGATCGCGCCAGCGCCGCCGCCGCCGTCAGGAGGAGCTCGAGGATCTGATCAAACGCGACACCCTAAAGATATTGCAGCGCATCCGTAAGATTGAATTGGATAACGAGGTCGATCAAATGTCGGACGACTTTAAGCGCTCGATTCGCGGCAAGTCCGCCAGTGCCATTGCCCAGGCGCTGCTCTCCGAATCGGAGAGGAACATCAAGACGGCCAAGAAGGAGGAGGAGGACTATATCTCCCAGACCCTGGTTCGTTCGAGTCGGGCCGTATCGCGGGCCCGTTCGCGATCCTCCTCCCCCCTCGATGGGCAATTGCGCGCCCATGCGCTCCACATCGAGCTGATGGACGACCGGTTGGTGGACAAACTGGACCACCGTGTCTCCTCATCGCTCCACAACGTGAAGCGCCAGCTGTCGACCCTCAATCAGCGGACGGTCGAGTTCTACGCGGATAGCAGGTGCGGTATAGAGGATAAGTGCTGGATCTGTCGCAAGGTCATGCGCACCCATCCCAAGCTCAAGGACTATACCTACGTGTATTGGCAGCACTAGGTCCGAGGTCCCTAACCCTATCCCAATGCCTGTCCCAATTCCCCCCTTCGCTCTCATCTTCATTCGATATATTAGTTTTCAAACAGAGGAACTTTTTAATATTTTTTGATGATCCAAAGTGTTTAACACTTGGTTTTAAAGAGTACCAAACGAGATAGGAAATCCTTTTGAAAATCAAATATATGATTTTTGAAAGATCTTATTTTTGGTAATATTTTAATTCAACAAATAGTTTTTTATTTAAAGATACAAAGTGCATCAATATTTCCATCTCGATAATATTAAAGATCCATATTCAGATCATATCAAGTGGATCGTTCTGTTTCTCTGTGTAGTTCCGTTCCCATCCGGGCAATTTGAATAAATGCGAACATTTTTGAATTGCAGCTCAATTTTTTGTCTGCGCATCCTAGAGTCTCCTCCCCCGACCCAGCAATTTGCCATTTCAATTTGTCTATTTGTCTTTCCTCGTCTGGCACAAAATGTATTTTTGTTTCAAGAGTTTTCGCGAACTGCGGTCTTGTTTTGTTTCACTATGTTGGCCGCTTCTTTTATTGTGTCTGTTGGGCAGTCTTCTGTAAATTATTTATGCGGAATTATGCGCGGAATATTTGACCACGGCTAATTGCAGAAAATCGCCAGCAATTCGCCAATTAATTATAAACTCTGTAGGAGGTTTATGAAGAAAAATGTTGGATTTATTATGTTAGGTATAGAAAAATTAGGAATTCGGAACTTTATTAATACCAGAAGCTGAGACAGAGTTAGTTTTTGCTGCATCTTAGTGAAAGTGATAGTACTTAACAATAAATGTTGTTATTTTTATTTTAATAGTATAGCTAAAAGACCAGGTAGCCCAACAGCCAATTTATTCTTCACTTTCCCTTGAAAAAGCGACTTTTACCCAAACCTATCATATTTCGCACCCGCACCTCAGAAATTTCGAGGCTGTCAATCCGATTTGCGCGTAGATGGTCGGACCAACTATTGTTGTGAGTTTGTCCTTCAAGTTCGAGACTTATTTTATTTTCATCCGAAGAAAACTGATGCGCATGACAGCAAAAACAATCAGAAGAAAAGGCGGCGAAAAAAAAACAACATAAGACCCAGCGAATATTTTTGCGTAAACATTGAAAACAATGGCAGGGAAAAATTAAAATCTAAATGGGAATACTTAAGTTTTCTAGCTAAGACATACCAAATACCTTGGCAAAGCGACAGCGATGAGCACACACACGATTTTCAGATTAAGTAACCTACACATGGGCTTTTCTAAGAAAACATAGTATTCAACTAAACTAAAAGATCATCGGATTTAGAATATTTTGGCTAAAAATGTCAGTATCGTTAACATTTTTTTATGATATTACTGGGCAGAAAAGTTACGATAGTGATTTTACAAAATATAATGTAGTTTCTCCAAAGGTAAAATATACATTATAAGATTTATAGATTTATTATAACAGCATTACCTAAAAAATTCAGTAAAATGCAGTAAATATGCTGTACTGAGTTATACTGCTTCTATAATTACCGATCCAAAATAGAACTACATAGTCAGTAATTAAATCAAATGTTACCTGTTGTTAGAATGAAATTAGAAAGTGAATCAGGTAGGGTATCAGAAATACAAACACTTCTCAAATTTAGTTGGCATCAAAAGCACCTACGCCCAAGAATAGACGCATGATGCACTTACCCCAAAAACAAAATAAAATTTAAGGGAGGGGAAAAGGAACTGTTTTCGCGAAATAGTTTGGCATGTAAACCCAAGCTATTTGTGACAAGTTCGATGTCTTTATCATGCGTAAAAATACACAGAAATTCGCAAATGCAGCGACCAGCGAAACAATGAAACATTTTTGACAATGCCAGAGCACCTGAGTTGAGTGGTTGAGTGGTGCTGAGTGGGGCGAAAATGCGCAAATTGTGGGTCAGCCATTGGGGCCAAAAATAGAGCCAGCAAAGCGAAACATCGGAGGGTCATTGAGAGGTAAACTGGTGCATTTCTGAAGGGGCTACTTCTTGATATCAATAGCCGCACTATTGGGATAATTCTAACCCCAATTCTAATGTCAATTTATGCACCCTTAGCAAGCAGACCTCGATCGAGATCGAGCAGCTCAATGCCCGCGTCATCGAGGCGGAGACCCGGCTGAAGACCGAGGTGACCCGCATCAAGAAGAAGCTGCAGATCCAGATCACCGAGCTGGAGATGTCCCTGGATGTGGCCAACAAGACCAACATCGATCTGCAGAAGGTGATCAAGAAGCAGTCGCTGCAGCTGACCGAACTGCAAGCCCACTACGAGGATGTTCAGCGCCAGCTGCAGGCCACCCTGGACCAGTACGCCGTCGCCCAGCGTCGTCTGGCCGGTCTGAACGGAGAGCTGGAGGAGGTCCGCTCCCACCTGGACAGCGCCAACCGTGCCAAGCGCACCGTGGAGCTCCAGTACGAGGAGGCCGCCTCCCGCATCAACGAGCTGACCACCGTCAACGTCAACCTCGTCTCCATCAAGTCCAAGCTGGAGCAGGAGCTCTCTGTGGTGGCCTCCGACTACGAGGAGGTGTCCAAGGAGCTGCGCATCAGCGACGAGCGCTACCAGAAGGTGTCGGTGGAGCTCAAGCACGTCGTCGAGCAGGTGCATGAGGAGCAGGAGCGCATCGTTAAGCTGGAGACCATCAAGAAGTCCTTGGAAGTCGAAGTCAAGGTGGGTTTTGAGTATTTTCTGTGATTTTTTTATTATATTATTATTATCAGTATTTAAGTTATCAGTTATTATTATTATCGGTCTATACACTCAGATTTGGAACAGATTTTAAGATAATAAGATATTATTTACAAATCATTTGAAAAATCCATTGGGATTCTATGCTGTCTCTCATTTTAAGATCAATGTTAAGATAATAGAGTTACTCAAAGTTACAGAAATTCGTAAATTTTGGATATAACAAGTGGTAGAGATCATGAGATCATTATTATCGGGTGTAGTACATAAATCTTTAACAACATTCGGATTGATTGGATTAAAAATCGTCTTAAAAATTCTTAGAGTATCAGGGTTCTCTCGTATTAAGTATCAAATTTAAGATTAATTTTATTTGAAAGAATACTGGTTAAGATTAAGATTACGATAATATCATTACTTAAAGTTACAGTATCTGTAATATATTATTTTGTGTCAGAAATTTGTTTAAAACCATTACTGGTTATTATTAATAATTCTTTGCATTGAATCCATCTAATCCTTATTTATAATCCCCCTAATCCTCCTTCAGAACTTGTCCATCCGCTTGGAGGAGGTCGAGCTGAACGCCGTTGCCGGCAGCAAGCGCATCATCAGCAAGCTGGAGGCCCGCATCCGCGATCTGGAGCTGGAGCTGGAGGAGGAGAAGCGCCGCCACGCCGAGACCATCAAGATCCTGCGCAAGAAGGAGCGCACCGTCAAGGAGGTGATCGTGCAGTGCGAGGAGGACCAGAAGAACATCATCCTGCTGCAGGACGCGCTGGACAAGTCCACTGCCAAGATCAACATCTACCGCCGCCAGCTGTCCGAGCAGGAGGGTGTTTCCCAGCAGACCACCACCCGGGTGCGCCGCTTCCAGCGCGAGCTGGAGGCTGCCGAGGACCGTGCCGATACCGCCGAGTCCAGCCTGAACATCATCCGCGCCAAGCACCGCACGTTCGTGACCACCTCGACGGTGCCCGGATCCCAGGTGTACATCCAGGAGACCACAAGGACGATCACCGAATAGAGCGCCACGCAACGCTCCGCACCGATATCATTTCATTATCAAACGCGAACCAAACCAAACCGAACGGAACCGAACCGAAGAAGATCATCGGGTGGAGAGTTCAGAGTGCAGGAACAGAACGAGAATTGCGTGAGAAAGTTTTTATAATTTAAATTTTTTTGTCAATCCCCAACGCCGTGGCAGCGATCAAGAACCCAGTGGACTTCGGCGGGGGCTCGTATAGGCTACACACTATAAATACATAACACTACACATCCTATCTTTATAATAATAATACTATTTTGAAGTTCATGTAATTTAATTAAAATAATGAACCTGAAATACCTAAAAACAAAATAAAAACAAATCAACGAAAACTTGGCAGAGTTTTGCTAGCGATAGAGATATATACCACATACGATACACTTATGCGTAGAGAAGAGAGAGAGAGAACACGAGAGTTGGCTGAACAATAACGTTTGATGGAGCCCATTTGAAAATTAATATAATACCAAAACACGAAATGGAAATGATAATCGTCACCGAGATCCCACTAAGCACGCCACCGCAGCATCGAGTTAACCGAGTTACAACCGCTTCTACTATTTGTTTTTAGTTCACTTTATGTTTAGTAGGTAAATTTCTGTGTGCTCGTAACGAATTTGAATTTTACATTAAATCAACATCAACAAAACTGAGCAAATTTCACATTTTTTACTTTGTATCTTGCAATAAAAATGAAATTCTATTCATAATAATAACAAATAAGAAATTATAAGTGAAGATCAATTTTACTAACGGGGAGTGAGCTGCGTAACAGGGATGATATGAGAAATTAGACTTCAAGATGGGATTAAAAGAGTTGTCGAAAATGATTGAGTTCACTAAGCTTTTACATGTTGGTAAATGAGTATCTTTCTTTGAAATAAGAATTCTTATACCAATTCTTCAATATACTATCAGGTTTTTGCATAAAAAACGATCATATAATACATAAGGCTCATGGTATAAACTCCATGATTTATATTCAGTATTATTATACTTTCCACTTCAGCCCAAGCAATGGTTTCCCAACCTATAAAATGAATTTTCAACCGTGTATTTCGCTTTAAGCTATCACTATTTATTAACACTTTTGGAGCTATACAATCCAAGCTCTTAGATGGCAACCACACCCAATTTGGATTCCGTGTTCAGAACCGCCTTCTCGCCGTAAGCTCCGGCGTTGTGGCTCTTCTTGAAGACTGAAAAGTAGAGATAGAGGAAACAGTAAGTATGGGTTATATAAGGTATTATGAAGTTATATTATTGATCTAACTAATTGAATAGGGTTATTTGATGGATTTTTCATTTTGTTGTTGGGAACCCAATGTAATCCGTTTATGACCCCCATAAGTGATTAGGTATTAACCCACCTGGATCGATCTCGGCCACGAAAGAGCGCGGTGGCAGGGCGGCGGCGTAGAGGTTGTCCAGAGGTTGTCCGAAGGGCTTGACCAGGAGCGGCCTGCCCTGCTCCCATCCATATTGGTTGAGGGCATTCCAGTCGGCGCCGTTCAACTTGGCAGCGGAGGCAGCTGCTCCGGCGGCGTTGGTCAGGGCGGAGGCCTGGGCCTCGGCGGTCTCGACTGCCTTGACCACATCTCCGTACCTGGGAGAGCCGTGTCCGGATGCACCGTATTGTGGCCGATTGGCAACGGTCAAAGCAACGCAGCAGGCCATCAGGCAGAGAAGGCGCAGAGTGGCGGACATTTTGGTTTTTGGGGGATCTTGGATTGGGTATTTGGCAGTGGTGCGAGGAACGGACCGTTTCGAAAACTAATTAACCAGAGCGTGTGTCCAAATTGCTTTTATAGCAACACCATTTGAGCTGCTCCGCGATTTGTGAGCTCACCAGACGTGACCAAACCAGCTCGATGACCAGTCACTTTCGGGGGGCCGCCAGCGCCAGCATCTCCCAACCCCTCCGTCTCTCGCCCAGGGCGATAAGGCCCCGGGATCGTCTCCAATTTCTATGCTCATTGAAATTGCGCGCCAAATTGCGGTGGTGCAAGAGACCCCGGGAACCCCGAGAAGCTGCTCCATTGATAGCAACTTCCCCCTGCTCGGCACGCTCCGTTCGCTTCTGGTGTGTGCGGTATCGGGGCTTTGGCCGTACTCCATTGCGATCCGGCCCATGCACGCATCGTAAATCGGGCCGAGTGGGGTTAAACCAGTGATCAATGAACATGAACCGGAACCTGAAAGGGCTCCAAGTCGCTGAACTGTACGAAACTCATTCGATACCTGGGTTTAAGATGGTTCTAAATGGATTATGAATCAAGATCTCAGTTCTTCATAGGAATATATGGGTCAGGATTATGCAGACACATCTTAAAATCCAGAATTTCCATTTACCCAACTACAGCTAAAATACCTACCCAAATATTATTTCTTATTTACCGTGACGTTTATTAAGAAGATCTCAAATATTATATGAGAGCTATAGTAGGAACCAATATATATTTAAATTTATATATATATACTGAAATCTAATTGTTTATTAATAATTCCAAGATTGTCTTTTGGTATATCAAATAAAAACAACATTATTTTATTATCAGCTAAGTAAAATAAACTAACCATAAAATAAATAAGTAAATCATATTTATTAATTTTCTGTGATTTATAATAAGAATATAATTAATTAGTAAATTATGGTAAACTTGCTTTGAAATTTATTTTTTTCTTGATAAGCAGTTTCCATCGAAATATTCTTCTTTAAAATGCCGCTACCCAGTGATCCAATTTTAAAGCAAACTTTTCCCAAGAACTGTGCCGCACTCGGGCCAAGAATTCTTGCCGTGAATCACCGCTCGACTCGAATGTCAAGCGCTGGCCAGCAGCATTGAAGCTCTTGGCCAAGAGTTCGGCCGCAAACAACTCAGCAGATGTGTTTGCTTACCAGCCAGAAAATCGAATCGGCGAACTCAACTGTAACGCTTTCCAGCCACAAGATAATTGACTGACTGGCACAATAGGTAATTGAATGTTTATGGTTCTGACACTAAGGTGAGTGATTTGCGAGTGCAAATCCGGGGCAAGCAAATCCGGAGCACGTTTCCGCCGAGCCACTCAAACACATTCCCGATGGGAGCTGCAATCAAATGAATTTTTTACCCCAACCGTTCTGAACAGCTGCTGCAGCTGCCGAAATTTGTTTTCTTTAGATATAAGAACTAATTCGCCCCAAAAAACAAGTCAAAAATATTATGATTTTCATTCCTCTGGTTTATTATGTACACTGATCAGGCTGAGATCAAGTATCCGCCCGGTTGGCGGGCTCAAGATCAAGTATGCGCCTAGTAGCCGCTGCTGCGGGGTCCAGCGTACTGGCTGCCGTACTGGTTGCCATACTGGTTCTCGGGGATGAAGAGCTTGGCCACGGGAGCGGCGGGACGGATGGGCAGGATCACCTTGCTGTACTCCGGGGGCGAAACGTAGGCCTTGTAGTTGTTCTGGCCGGGATAGAGGAGGGTGGCTCCGGCGGGCTGAACGGTCCAGCGGGGTCCATAGGCAGCGCGACGGTAGTTTCCACCATTGCCGTATGCACGACGCTCTACACCATATCCTCCGCTTATCTGGACGGGACGCAGGATCTCGGGGGCATAGCTGGCACGGGGTCCGGCAATAATCTCCACGGGGCGCTCATAACCCCTCAGCTGACCCTCGCTTCCGGCAGCAGCCGCCGAACTGGCAGCCGAGGCAGCGGAGCTATCCTGACCATAGGATCCTCGGGGTCCGTAGCTCTGCTGGCCACCGTAGTTGGCATAACAGCTGCCCACGATGCAGGCGCAGAAGATGACTGCGAAAGTCTAGAAAATCAGGAATATTCCGCAATTAGCCTTGGTTCGAAAAAATGGATGTGGAAATGGAAACACTCTTCAGGGACACCATCAATACTTACAGCAAACTTGTTCATGGCTATGATGTATGGGTTTTGGCACAGTTGGCAGAATTAACATATTAATTGGCCAAGCACACTTCTTTATATAAGCAAAAATATTGTTGCACTCGAAACGTGATCTCGCCCAGAAATTTATCACGGCTCAAGAGCTGGCTTCGCCGTCTCTTCTCGGCCAGCTTGTTGGGGAACTTTCTGTGGATTTCTAGCTTTTCCTAGCCAGATATCGGGGCTCCACGCTCAGCTCGCTTCGGCTTGAGCAGGTTGTTCGTATCGCCGACATTTGGCGGTCGACCTTCGTGGGGGGTGGCAGATGCAGATGGTCCAACGGGAACCGAAAATAATGCTGGATTATGGTTGCGTGAGTAAACGCAGACGGTTTAGGGGATGATCCAACGTGCCTTTAAATAAAGTGGTATTGCTGTTTGTAATTGATCTTAACTTAAGTATGAAATTATATTTTTATAGGCGCACTACCTCTGAAGATGTAATAACTTTTGACTTTAACTAAGAAATTTTACTAAAATTGTATGAGACATTTTCTTAATAGTTTCCACCAATATTGGTTTACCAACTTAACGATATTTAAAAAATATTTCAAATTAGTTTATAAAACATTACAAAATGGAGCCATAGTTTATGCTCAACTCACACCCTATTTTCAATAGTTAAATTGCCTGGGAGAGTGATCCATTTTAATATTATTATTTCAGCCCGACCTTAAAGCTCAGCTCAGGTGTCTGGTATAATATTACCCCGGAACAGTCTTTAACCCCATTGCGCTAAAAAGTATGTCACAATAAAAAAGGCAATATGGATTTTGATTCGATGTTTTCCATTGCGTTCAGGTTGGTTTTATTGGTCGATTCTCAGGGTTTCGCTGGGACAGCCACTCGAGAACTTGAACAAGGGGTAGATAGTTCGATTCGGTGCCGGGGAAGGGGGAATTAGTATCCTACGGGTCCGTAGCCACGTCCCAACTCGATGCCGCGTCCACCGTCGATCTCGTAGGAGGGAACGGCGTACTGGCGGTAGCTGCCGGGATTCACGGCTGCGGCGGCGGCGGCGGCGGCAGCGGCGGCCCTGCCACCATTACCCTCCGATCGCAGGCTGCGGGGATAGTTGTCGTATCCACGGGGAGCCAAAAGAGGAACCTCCTCGTAGACGACGCGCGGAATACCACCATAGCCACCACCATGTCCTCCTCGGTTGCCGTACACTGGGCTGGCGTTGATGTAGGCGAACAGGGCGAAGGTAACAAATACGATCTAGGGGTAGAATGGAGAAATCCCAAGGATTAGCTGGCTGTCCCTTCCTTTTCGTGGGTTCCCACAACTTACCAGGTACTTCATGGTGAGTGCTTAGTTTTGTTGGTTTGGGGTAATCAATCAAACTATGATTTACTGACCAGAAAGCCCCGCTTTTATACACAAAAATTAGACTGGATATTTACGTGACCTATATACAAAAATTGCTCTGTTTCAGTCCAGAAGTGGTATTTCATAATTACCCCGGCTTGGAATATACTCACATTTGATTTATGTACTTCCATTTACTCGTTGTCTGGCCATTATAACATCGCTTGGTTACGCGATGTGCCATTCTACCGGACTTGAGTTGAGTTTGGGTCTTGATAGTTCCAAAAACACGCGACTCTCAATTGGGACCCACGAACGCGACCATTTTAAATATTCTTCCAAATTTGTTGTAATGAAACTTCTGTTTTTCACGTTCCTGTAAGCACAGGGCGGTTGTGCCCGGAAATGGCTTAGACTGAGTTCATATTCTTCTAAAACTGGTTTAAACCGGGTTACCCTTAAAAATATTTTAACAGGCCTATTATTAACTGTTATGGAAAAAAATGAGCATCTAATTTACTAAATATCGAATATAACCATTACATTATTAGTTATTATCATTATAATATTCATCAAATCTGAAGGCAAGTAACCCCGTCCTTTAATTTTAACCAGTTGTATTAAAAAATGAATGATATACGAATTGTACTAAAGTAGTATTTTAACGTTTTTAATTTTTCCACTTCAATCTTAAAGCAAAACTTTCTTCAAGTCTGCTGCCGACTTTTTCATTTAATTCGCAGACGAATAAATTTTTGCTGGCTCAAAGTATCATATGGCATTGCATAAAACTTAAGTCAGTGCCAATTCAGCTTAGATTTGCAGAGCCAAGTTCTTGACCACAAGTTCAAGCCCCAGAAAGAATAAAAATTCACTAAAAAATTTAAGTCTCGATGATTGCCGTTTATTATTATGGCCTAGTTCCTTATGGATAGGTAGGTTTCTGATTCACTGTTCATGGTATTCGCGCTTAGTAGCTGGGCCTCTTGGAACCCTGGTTGCCGGCGGCCACGGAACTGGCAGCAGCCGCTGCGGAGCCGCCCCTGACCTTCTCGCTGTGTCCGTACTGCTGGGGTGCGTGGCTGACGGGTGGGTACACGGGCTGGACGTGGCGGGGAGCCTCCTTCCAGAGCAGAGGACCTCCGGCACTGGGCGCGGCCAGGGCGAGCTTGGCCAGGGCAATGGCCTGGGCATCGACTGGCGGAGCACCACCGTAGCCGGAGCCGGAGTAGGAAGGTCCCACATTAGCTCCGCTGTAGGCCGGGGCCAGGGCCACGGGAGCCGACTCGTAGGCACCGCCATATCCTCCCTGGGGTGCACCATATCCACCGCCGTACGAGGGAACGATGGCCTTAACGGTCAGAGCGGGCTGCACCTGGTAGGCATAGCCACCAACTGGGGCACCACCGTATCCACCACGGGGACGTCCATAGGAGTTGGCCGACACAGCGGCAATGGCGCAGAGGCAGATGCACTAAGGGATCAAAGAAAAATAATTAATAAGTTTTGAAGTTATATTTAATGATATTATATGTCCAGGATAAAACGGAATGTTCTACTCATTTGATAGAAATATTATTAGAAATAATAACTCACCATGAACTTCATCATTCTGAGGCTGAGTTGCTTAGTTGATCGGTGCGAAGGTAACTAATGTCTTATTTTGGCGCACTGTTTTGTTTTTATACCAGATCCAGGCAGACGCCAAACGCTTACGTGACGAATATGATGCAAGTTTTGGCTCTCGGGGTTCCCGTTCCCGGAGACACAGCTCCAGGTCTCAGCTCTTTGTCCGGCAATCTGGAGACGCCGCCGGAGACGTGCAGCCAGGCAAAAATCCACTCTGGCCAAAAAGCTGGCTCTCAATTCGGCCCCCGGTCCAGATAGCAGGCGTCTGTGCTTACGCCATCGTCTACCGGAGACGAGACCCCATTACGTAAGATTCCCAGAGCATGACTCTTCGTGCTCCATATCCACATAGTTTCGACCACCATTCGAGCCAATTTGCCCCACGGTGCCAAGAGCTTGACACCGATTTTCAGTGACACACTGAACCCAAGGCAATGGCCTGTACTTTCTGCTGCGTTGGTAGAATTTATATACAAAAGCAAAAAAAATTGAGATAAAATTACAATAAAATTATAAACACTTAACCGTTCGACTTTTCAAATTGCCGCGCTAAGCTTTTAATAATATTCAAGTGGCGCTACGCTACACAAATTCTGAATGGCTTATGGGCGGGCGCAAACGTTTAATAATGAATAATGAATTATTTAGATGTGGGCCAGGCTCAGGGCCCCAGCAGCCAGAAGACTGATGAAAACGATCTTTCTCCGGATGCATTTTCTCTTTAAGATTGCTTTATTGGTCTTTAAGCTAGTTGCTTTGCTCTTAGGAATTAAGTAAAAATGTTATTATAAGACTGGGAACTGAAACTAGCAAACGACACGATAAATATTAAATAGTAACAGCATTCGCCATGTAATGCAAAAGTGAGTCGGCTGAAACCTCAAGCCAAGATTGACGGATCTGAACATCCATCACAAGTCCGATATAGCTAGCTTGTTGAACAAGATATTTAACTGAGTCTAATCTAGATAAACGACACGTTTGGGCCAGGGCCCTCAGACTTTATAAGAGCCGAGCTGCCGAAGACCAGCTCAGAAACACTGGCTCCAAACGCTTACAAAATGAGTAGTCTGCGCTGCAAGGTGAGATGGGCTGATTATGGGTTCATCGCGATGATTACATTAACGTTTATATCTGTCTGCAGATCCTGAACTTGGCTGTGCTGCTGGTACTGGCTGCTGTGCAGATGGGAGCAGATCACTTGGACAGCGATAATTGCGGTTGCGGGCGGCGGGGTTAAGATGAGACATCAATAAACAAGCGAAGAGCAATGCATACAATTCGAACGGTTGTGGGTTCTGGGGTTAAACCTATCAGAAGACACGTACGGCTAGTCGCGAGCCAGCTGGGTGTCGCACATGGCCCGCAGCCGGGCGAGCAGCATGTGCAAATGCTTTAAGCAAGCTGTCGGCGATTGCTGGGCCCCTAGACCATGTTTCCCAGTCAAGGTTTCCATATACATGCGCTTGTACAGCTTTGACAACTGCTTGGGATCCTTGCCGGTCAGCGTGAGCTTCGTAAGCGTCTTTAGAGCGTTTTGCAAACGGCTCTCAAAAAGCGTCAAATGGCCAGCGAACTCGTCATCCGCCACTTGGCCACTGTTAGTATCGATGACGTGGGCAAATATGAGTTGACACTGTAAACAAATATCCAAAGCCGCTTGCATTTGCTTGATTTTCTGAGCAGTGTGGGTGGAAACTGTGGGAAAATGGAGAAAATATAAGTCCTAATAGTTGGTAACTCTTATCTTGGCCAACTCACGTTCAGCCAGAAATTCATGCAGGGAAATCCGCTCCAGCTGCACTGTCAGCAGGTCACCCACTTCCTTGAGACCCTCTAATATTTGCGTAGCCTTCTCGTAGTGATACTTGCAAAGTTGTAGAGTAGACTTGGGCAGCTGAGAAAAATCACAGCAGCCGTGAGAACGCAGCTGCGAATAATGGAAGGAGGCAATCCTAGAAAACTCGAGAATTATTAATATAGATTGTTTTGAAGCCCATATCCTTATCCAACCTTTTGTGTATCAGTCCTGATCGAAAACTGTAGAGTACTTGGCGGGCCCCAGCGTGCTCCACATCGCAAAGTCGCAAAGATTTCTGGAGCAATTCCAGCACTTCCTTGGAGGCATCAACCAGGCTTGATTTGTCAGCTGCACTGTAGTCCTGGAGTTGTTTGGCTAACGTAAAAGTGGCAGTGGATAATTCCCAGTGTACAAGGTCCCACAGTTCGGCATTCGCTTTACGAGTATCCAAGCAGTCTTTGGCCTTCTCGTAATAGTTGAATGCCTCGCTATAAAAAGCCTTTTGGCTGTCTAAGGTAATGGCGCTAAATAAAAAATATCCAAATTAAGTACATATTTAAGGATGTGAATGCAATATTTACCTTTCATTGGGCATGGTTAGATGGGCGCGCAGTCGCATAAACCGACCCATATTGCAATATAGAAAGGCCAGGTTAACATTATCTTCTACGGCAGTGAAGGCTTCTATGCCCCGTCGCAGGCAATCGTAAGAATTGACTGTTAGTTTGACATACAGCGGTTCGGCAGGATCTGCACTTGGGCTGTCATCTACTTGGGCATCTCCAGCAACCTTGGAGTCATCCTTCTTCTTCATCAACTCGCTGTATTCCTCTGGAACAAGCATTGAAGATTAAGTTATTGATGTTTTTAACAGTGCAGTACCGCTTCCTACCTTGAGCCCAGTACATGTACTTGAGTCCCAGCTCGTTTCGCACATTTCCCAAACGCCGAAGTAGTTCATTGCTTTCTGCTTTCTGGGCATATTCCAATGCCTGTTCGTAGCACTTGCAGCTGTGCAGCATCACCTGCTCCAAATTATTGGCGGGTGCCAAGGAGGGCAGTTCCTCCTCCTCTCCTTCCAGCTCCTGGGCCAACTCTTCGCCGATAACGCCCATCGATGCATCCTGCTCCTCGTACTGCTGTACATACTCTTCAATGGCTGCCCAATGCTTTGACATCTGGAAGAGGCAGTCACCTGCCCGGCCTAGCAAGCAACTGTGCTGAGAAACCACATTGGCCATGTACTTGTTGAGCACCTGTTGGCAACGACAGGCCAGTTCGATAGAGCGCAACGTGGACCCATAGCTCCGGGATTCATAATAGTGCTCCGCTAGAGTTGCAAATGTCAAGCAGGCCTTCTCCAGCAGCAGAAGCTTTAAGTGTACGTTCCAGGAGCCAAAGTTCTGTGTGTTGAACTTGGCACTCATCTGCCGATTGCTGGCATTTGCGGACTTTGACTTGGCAGTGGTGGCTAGTTCCTTGGACTTGCTCCGTTTGGCCTTGGAGTTCGGCTTCTTCACGACCTGCGCCGGCTGCTGGATAAGTTTAAGCTGCTCATAGGGCAGTGGGATGGCATTGAACGGCTTGGCCATATTGGGATTCTGCTCTTCATGCAGGATGCGTTGCTTTTCCTCCTGTTTGGCATTCGTTTCCGACTCCTTGAGCTTCTCCTCCTGACTTCCGTTGAAGTATTGCAGGCACGAGAGACCAGCACTGATGTGCTCCAAAGAGATGCTACACCGCTCAGCAGTTGTGGCTAAGAGTGGAGCCGGCTTGGCCTTCTTGGCATGGGATTTAAAGTCTCTGAGAGCATCACAAATATGACGCACAGCCACATTGGCCCTGCCGCCGCCCTGCTCGCTGCTTTGGTAGCTCTTCTCGCTTGGATAGTCCAGGATATCATCTTCATAGTCCTCTTCGTCCTCTTCTTCATCGTCGTCATAAAGCGATTGATCGTCGGAGTCCACTTCCTCGAACTTGGGCGCCTTGGGATCTATGCCAGCGGGCACATGAAGATCCGAGAGTATATAGTGCGAGGAACTAACGATCTGGGGATATTGCTCCTTGGGCAGTAGCTTAATGCAGTTGTCTAGCAGGGCTCGAATGTTGCCCGCTGCTTTTGGACTGATGTGCGGCAGTGTGTTTTTCATGTTTCGAGCCACAGAATAGAGGAGCATTCCCACCGGGACGGTAAAGGGATTGACCTGCTGCTGGGGCGGATCACCATCTGACTTCTCAGCTGCCTGACTCTGGCATAAAGTAGTAAGATCATAAAGCTTGACTACGTCATCGTTGCGACCCTTGAACAGCCAGTAGGTGTGACCTGCCTTGGTGGCATTGGCCTTGAGAAAAGCCAAAATGTTCTGGGCCACGTTGCGAACCACCTGAGGCGAGAATTGTGAGTTTTCGAGGTATGGCAGGTCCTCAGTCTTGATGATCTCGTATTTCTGCACAATGCCGTCTAGATGATAGCACATCACCACCTCGGGAACATTGCACATGAGGTTGTCCAACCAATAATCGATACCAGTAAGCACGTTTATGGGCTGGGCCGCATCCCTCAAACGCAGGCTTATGCACGGCCTATTGGGGCCTCCAAAAATTGGCATATCTGTGCCAATGAGCATGCGTATGTCCTCAAAGGTCCAGACCACGTTCCTATTGAATGCATGACTGGACTTCGGATCCGGCACATTCTCCTCTATCTTGGGTTCTGGAAGAACTGGACCAGTGATGGGAAGTCCCTGTTGCCTGCTGGTCAACTGAGTGGGCGTAGTAGGGGCATCGTGGTCCAACTCTTCGCCAGTCTGTTTGAGACTGTGATACAGAAACTTGGACAGCAGATTCTTGGTTTGCAGGGCCTCGCGGGAACGCTCCTTCAGGCAGTAGTTGTGCTGTGTGTCGCCATAGGTCAGGATGTGCTCCAAGATGAAGGATCTCAGCCACTTCCAGTCGTCATCGGCCTTTCGCAGCAGATACTTCTGGATGTCGAACTCGTCCAGAAGCAGCGTGTTGCCCACCTTGTGCACCACCATGCTGATGGCGCTCTGGGCGCTGTAGGGAAGCTTCAGCAGCTGCTTAATGTTCTCGGCATCACTGACCACATCCACCTCGCCCACGCAGTCGGGAAACATCTGGCCCAGTCGGAAACTCGCGAATCCGGCACTCTGGTACAGGGCCTGATGCAATCCATGGCTGCTGTGCGAGGTGGTCAGCCAGTTGAGGGGCGGAAGGTTTAAATTTGTGTTGCACTCCAGCCGCTTGAAGTGGGCGGGCAGCTGCACGGGTGACAACTTGATCACCGCCTGGCTCTTCACCACGTCCAGTTCGTGTGGCCCGATGCTCCGGCATGGTTCAATCTGTGGAGAATCCAGGGTTACTTATGTTATCTTCACAGGGCACATTCTCACCTCTTCGTTCCTATCTTCCATGGTCGTGGAGGCTCATCGGTAACTTGCGGAATTGTAAAAACCCGTGGAAAATTCAAGAAACTTCGAGCAGATGTGTTTTGTTTTGCCGGCACAGCTGCGAGCTGTCGACGTTGCCCAACACTGGCTAATGTGGCACTGCCAACTTGCTTGCAATGTGGAGACATGGGAGTAGCGAGAATAAATTGAAATATTCATAAAGGGGATCAATAGTCTAGTAAAAGAGCCTATTTTCTTTAAATTAAAGCGAATATTATTAAAAAATTAATAGTTATTAACAGTTAACAAGACCTAGTGGGACTATAATAACGTACAAGCCCACAGGGGAATAAGAACCCCAATCCCTCTTACGCCACTGTCATTAATTAATCAGCTGACTTTCTCTCAGCCGCTTTCCAGCACTGCAGCCTCAATTTGTTTTTTTATTATTATTAGCACGATTAACCACAGACTGGCAGCAAAATTCCCCAACTTGGTAACAAAACTGACTTAAAACCATGACGCTGTTTGCCCTCATCGCGCTGCTCAGCCTGCTGAACACAATCCTGCCAGACTTCATAAGGAACTACGTGAGTACCGCCAGGAAGAGCCAAATCCGGTGCTAAAAGTTACCCTGACCCGCAGCTCAAGGTGTCGCGATTGTGGGGCGCCAGGAATTCCGGGGAAGTACGGCAGTTGCAAACGGAGGTGGACGCCGCCCGCGAGGAACTGGAGGTGGTGCGCAATGCGGAGCACTCGGGCGAGTACGCCAGGACCATTAAAATCATGCGCGCCGAGCGCAAAGTGACGGAGGCGGAGGCCAAACTGAAGTCCGCCCGCGGAGTGGAGAACCTAATGCGGATGGGCATCGACACGGCCGTGTTCTACGGCTCCAAGGTGTTGCTCTCACTGATCACGGTCATAGTCAGCATCCGGAATCGCGGCACCCCCGTAATGATCATCGACGAGGGCATTAGCCTGGCCCCCTTCACCGGCCTGCTCAGCTTTCCCACCGGCGTGGCCAATGCTATTTCCGTGCCCGCCTGGGCCTTCTCCTGTAACCTGACATTCCGCCTCATCTATGGTCTGGTGAAAAACCGCCGGGCGTGATTCAATCTGGACGAAATCCCTCCATTTAGTTTAGCTGTTAGTAGGCGCTCGAAACTATGTACTTTGTTATGGTTTGCTAAGCTTCATCACACGCATTAACACTCTAATGTAAAGGCCCAATTTTTTGTAAACTACGTAAACACATGAAATATATGTATTTTCGCAAAAGTGTGTTTTTGAATTGCGCGGCTTGGACTGACTTTCTAGCACTGCTCTTTGAAACAGTGTTGTAAAGCGCTCGGCGTACATGAGTGCGTGTCATTTTCCCCCGTCCGAATTGTTTGGTGTTTTTGTTAGCCGAAAATGGACAAACTAAATGAGAATGCCCGGGAGCGGAAGCAAATCAAGCTGGGCGAGATCGACACGGGCCCCATTTTGGTGGCCCTTTTGCTGGGCTTCATTGCAGTGGGTGAGTACGCCACGTGGTGGTATTGGCCTTTTGTCCCCGGGAGTCTCACCTAAAACTTGGAATCCCTTTTCTCCCTTAGCCATCTTTGTGATCCTGCGAAGACGCTCAACCGGTCGCAAGGACTTCCTGCTCACCGGCCTCAGTGAATCAGGCAAGAGTGCCATCTTCATGCAGCTGCTCCATGGCAAATTCCCTGTCACTTTTACATCAATCAAGGAGAATGTGGGGGACTACCAGGTGGGCAACTCATCCGTCAGGCTGGTGGACATTCCCGGCCACTACAGGGTGCGCGACAAGTGCTTGGAGCTATACAAACATCGTGCCAAGGGCATAGTCTTTGTGGTGGACTCGGTTACGGCTCAAAAGGACATTCGTGATGTGGCTGAGTGAGTTTTAAGGGCTTATGTATATCACCTGGATCACATGTTAATCTCCTTATTTTTCTAGTTTCCTCTACACTATCCTATCAGACAGTGCCACCCAGCCCTGCTCCGTGTTGGTCCTTTGCAACAAACAGGATCTAACCACCGCCAAGGGAGCCCAAGTCATCAAAACCCTGCTGGAGAAGGAACTCCACACAGTGCGCGATACCAGGAGCCGTAAACTGCAATCCGTGGGCGACGACGATGCAAACAAACCCATCACATTGGGCAAACCTGGTCGCGATTTCGACTTCTCACACATCGCACAGAACATCCAGTTTGTGGAGACCTCCGCCAAGGATCAGGAACTGAATCCCCTCACCGACTGGCTGGCTCGACTGCTATGAAGCGGGTACAAAGCCCTCAGACTGGGAAAATATTGAAATGCTAAATGAACGAATGCGGATCACAAGACAACATATTGATATTTATTTTACCGCTTAAAAACCTCCATATCGTATATATGCCATGCCTATATATCGCTGTTAGAGTATAAATCCGTGCATTGTTATATACCTATTACCCATTTGCTTCCTTCCATTTTTCCCGTTTAATTTTAGCTTATGGAAATTTTTATACTTTTTAGCGTTAATTTGTCGGTAGGTATTTGAATAAGAGTCATGTATCGAACGATTTATAAAACATCTGAGCAAGAAGTGTGCATTTATAAGCGCTGATACTGATTTAAGTGAAGGCTTTAAAAATAAAAAAACGGGTTAACAAGAAAATTATGATTTTAAATAATTTTTAATACAAAAGGAAGAATATTTTAATAAAACCTCAAACGAAGAACCCTTACTTTTCCTAAGTCGTTATTTTTATCTGACTACTTTATTCAGTAAATGGAGAAAGTTTCTGAATATTGCTTATCTGTTTCAAACCAACATTCAAATTTGAATCTTAGATGAGATCAATATATTCTTATCGATATCTCGCAGTCGATATTTAGAAATGGTTAGTTTCATTTTCAAACAACATATTGAAGTGGCGCCCCAATCTTGACATGTAAGAATAATTATTATGTAAAATGATCTTGATTTTACATTGAATTTTGAATTTGAATAAGACTTTTTGAAAATATTTGTTGCTTTTAACTCAATATCTTAAAAATCATTGGAAACAAATACATATCGTTTATATTTTTCATTAACAGCGTTTGTCGCAAAGAAGTTTTTAAAAGTCCTTTAGAAAATGAGCGGTTAATATATATTTATGTTTGTGGCGAAATAATATTTACATAAATAGTTAAATAAAATTTCGTAAGTTAAAGCCCTTTAAATTTAGTAAAAACTTTGTTAACCTTTAAATCAGCATCTACAGTTCTCGTCTTTCAAATTTGTATGTCAACAGCTGTATTTAATGTGATGATCACAGTCGAAGACAATGTTCTGAAAAAGGTATTTAGCCAGCTGGTGGAACTCGTGTTTGTTTTAGATTTATACGAACTCAGCCCGCCCTCAACTACTTGGCTGTTGCCATCCAGTTCCAGGCAAAGCCTTGTTTTTGGCCAACTGTCCCAGAAACGGGGATTATCATTAGATCGCTGAGCAAACGTTTGGCGCATGCGCAAGCTTTCAAACCTTTTTCGCGATTTGAGACCTTTGGCGAACCAGGTGAAGCAGCTGTCGATGAGCTTGGGCAGTCCATCAATCCATCGATCCGCTCCGCCGGCCGAAGATCAAAAAGCCGCCTCGAAAATCAATGAGCTCGCCTGCCCTCGGCTCCTCTGACTAGATAGAGTTTCTAGGCTGGCTAATTTCTAAGAATCGGGAGCTTTTATGATTTGCCGAATTTGTTGGGGAAGTGAGCTGGGCGGATGTCCCTGGCCGCGATCCTGGTCCCCATCCTCATCCTCATGCTCTGCTGGCAGCTGCCATCGAGGTTGGAAGTGGTTGTGGTCAACTGGCCAGCTTCGTTGGTGGCATTCGCAGCGGATTGATGATGGACAAAGCTGTGAATTTCGGGGAAAAGTGCGATTAAAACAAGGGCGGGTCGGGGCATTATGAGTGCTCAATGGGCTTGCCTAATCTGGAGAATGTGACTGGGCTCTGGGTTAACCCTGGATTGTGAATGTTCCCCACTTCCTCCTTGGGATTTTCTTTACTATGCTGAAATCATTCCGAGACTAGTATTCCAAAGAATTATTGTGAATAAGAAATATACACCGAGATAAGAACTTCTGTAGGAAATTTTTTAATATACATACATGCATATATAAATACAGGATTCATAATTGTTTTTAAGTAATAGGTAAATATTATTATAATAATATTTTTCTTCTTTCCTTATTTAGTGAGAATGGTACATAAAGGATAAACCTAATTTAAAAGTACCTTATAATTTTTGTCATGTAATTGATTTTCCTTAGGTATAGTTATGTATATTCCAACATTAATTTTTTAAAAACCCTAGTATTAAATTAAGACTTTCGTAGTTTTAAGACTCTTCATGACATCTCTCCTCCTCCAACTGACTCCTCCACTTCCTGTCCAGACGCCAGGTCCCAAAAATCTGACTCTGATTCGGTGTCATGTGCATTGAAGCACGTGCTACACCCGAAAAAAGAACAGGAGGCGCAAAAAAGTGTACGAGAAATGCAAAGTGCAGCCAGAGCCAGACTTTTTACAGCTGTGGACGACAGGCTGCAGGGAGTCGGAGGGAACCATATGTTGCAGACACGCTTTAGCCAAGCGGAAGGAGTGCCCCTCCGATCCTCAAGAGAAATGCCGGGGCGTACACAGTAGCTGCAAATTATTCACGACTGATTAGGCAGAAAAACGCAACAGGCAAGTCGCAAAAAATACATACGATATCCTCGAACGGATCCGATTACCACAAATTCAGAAATCTTTTTTGGGCCAGAGGTGAGGCAGAATTCACTGGAAGGCAGACAGACATTTTTGAGGTTAGAAGGGGCGGGATATTGAATTACGATCGCATCGCCGACCGTTAGTTGACCAAAAAAAAAAAAATGTGCAAAAATAAATGAAGTTGAACTTGACTGGGCAATAAATCTGCGATTTTTAGAAAGTCTTTATGCGATTTATGGGCGGCCACACGCCTCCCCCCTCCCAGTAAAGTCTGATATTTTAATAACCCCGCTCGCAATTACATCGTGGGGCGCAATAAAATGGGGTGGGCAGGTCCGATGGGGTTCACCTATAGGTATATGTACCTCGGAAGATGCAGCAGGCGCCCATTAAATTTTTATGTACACAGGCGCGACGTTTTGTGGGTTTTCACGGGCTGCCAGAACTGCGCGAGAAGAGAGAGTGCGAAGCGTCCGCTCGCCGGCCACATATGCAATTTATTTTAACACATCGTTAAAGCTCAAAAAATAAATCTTGACGCGCCGGACACTGCAATTATCACCTCTGCATAATCAGCACTGCCGGACAACTGGACAACCGGACGGGTGGACATATGGACAGCCAGCCGAGTCAACGAGGTGAGCACATCGAACAAGGAGAGCAACGCATGCCCCCGGGTGGGGCAGCTCCTCCGACAGCTGGTTGCAGCCCGGTTAGCTTTCATTTTTTCGGTAACAGGAGCAGCCTCGGTGTACTGAGAGAAAACCTCGCGGAACTGCGTTAGATATTACCTGATTTATACAGAATCGGTGTCGTTCTATATGCTTTAAAAACGATAGGGTCCTGATGCAATTATACAGAAATAAACATTAGTTTCATTTTAATTTCATATGTTTTAAAATAAAGTTTGATTTATAATATAATAAATATACAATATATATAAATTTCCTTACTAAAATATTAACTGAAACACAATTTATGAGAAAAAAATGTTGTATTCTTGTATCCGTTCTTATAAATGATATAAAACTTGACGTTTAGTTTATTTTGTAACGTGAAAATTATTATATATTACAAGCTACAGCAAGTTATGGATATTATATTTTCGTTACCTTAGTTATACACATTTGGCTTATAACATTTCTTTCTTGAGGAAGATCTCCTTCATAAAGTAGGCTGTTTTAAAGTTCCAATTATTTTTTTAAACTCCCCGGTTTTCAATGATATTTTCTCTCTGTGTGGTGCATCCGTCCAGCCCACGCGGCCCAACTCTTTGGCAGCAGCATAATGGCAGCCCATTTAGCACCTTGTTGACGCGGCATCTAATTAAATGGTGCGAGACAAGAGGACCTGCCCAACGAAACCAAAGCCAGCCCATCTTTGGAATCGGGTTCGGGTTGCCGGATGGGATGGGATGGGTGAGGGTCTGGGTCTGGGTTCCCTTTCAGCTAATATCGAGTGCAATTTCCATGTAATGCCAAATTGTTGCGCCTTGTTGTTTGGGCTATCACGATGCCGTGAATGTGGATGTGGATGTTGCCGATGATGATGATGATGGTGATAATGGCGGACACTTGACGCTCGGAGTTGGCTGTCATCACCGGGAATTGGCTGGCTCTGGGCAATCGCTTTCAACAACTGCAACACTTTCTCACCACACCTCGGGCAGAGGCATTGATGATTATTTTTGATTTCTGTGCATACATTTCTTGATTAATTATAATGCCCACCGATCCGATGGGGACCCACCAGCGGCAGCTGCGAAATCAGCCTGGCAAATTGGAGCTTTTTCCGTGCCATAAACGTTTTTTCTCATGACACGACGCCGGGACTCATGGATAATTATGGGTTTACTGACTCACCCATTCCCCGGGCATCAAGCTTCAAGCTCAAAACTCCAGATTCAGATTCAGTTTTAGTTTCAGGTTCGGATTCAGTGCGTGCAGCCAGTAGCCGATGGAATCTGTGGGGCAAATTGTTTGCATTGCCCCTGTGTGTACATATCCATTCCGTAAGCCTGGGATCCCAGCTCTTGGGAGCTCTTCGTGTCAATTGCACATCATGCGCTGTTTCATTAAGTTTATTTTTAAAGGAAATTATTTTTAAACGCAATAATTTGTTGCGCCGGCGTTTGGGGTGCTACCAAAATGAACGTGGTTAAAGGAATTTCTGTTCTGCCCCCCATACTTTGTGCGCGACGGGGGACTGTCCAGTGCGGTAAATTTAGACATTTCAAGGTTGGTATTATCCGCAATGAAAAAGAAAGTTGCTGCAGCTGGATAATTGCTACTTATGGCAGGGAACCAGAATTTCTGATATTTCTTAGGGGTGAGTCCTGCACGACACAGTAATTGATTTTTGGCCTATATACCAACTAATTGCGTAAGGTAGGTAGATTCAGAAAAATAAATCCAATATGAAATCCAAAAATACCTATGATATGATAGTAAGCCACAAAATCGAACCTATTACTTTCAACCATTTAAACTATTCTCCCGACTCAACATCATCGAAAGTGGCCGGCCACATTCTACCAGTCAAGTGTTGGCCATAAACAAGTGCGGCCTCCGTCATCTAAATGCAAATGCGCAACAAATTCACTTAAACGCGAAGGACGGACTTCCAAAGGGGGTGGTGAGGTGGTTCTGGGCCAAAACTGAGCTTATGGCATGGACTCAGCGTTGCGGCACGCTACTGCTATCAAAGTATTTTGCCTTTGGCAAATTAATCATTGAAACAGGGCCGAAAGGGGGAAGTCAAGACGAGGCTACGTTCAGTTGTCCAAAGCGCCGGCTAAAATATACATAATAGCTGGATGGTCAGTGGCGTTGTAAGTGGGGGTTTTATTGATAAGCTTACATCGGCACTAGGAAACTATTTTTAAATGTATTTTATTTTGCGAAGGAAAAATATGTGTCACTTTGTAATGTAAAGTATTTTAAAGTATTACAAAATACTATATCGATAAGAAAAGAATTTTTCTTTGTAAACTGAATTGAACGAAATTTGTGATTAAAATATAATATTTCTAAAAATCTTTTTTTATTTCTATTAACACTATAAATTTTCAACGATTTTTTGATGATGCCTAAGTTGTATTGATAAGATTTTAGAGTACTGTGATGGCTTGATCTACTTTTCCGATCTTCCTATCAGTTCTGTTCCGAATATCCCTTAAGACAGTGGCGGATCCACGGGGGGGGAAATAGGGAAATTTCCCCCCCCCTTGGGACCACAGATCCTGAAAATGCATGCACTCTGTAATGCATGCATATGGTTGACTTTTCAAATATAACCACTTTGTTTACCTAAAAATTGGGATGGATAATTTTTGTTTTATAATTTGTACTGTATTTCTCTCGCAATAATAAGTTTGAACCCCAAATCGAAGAATAAGTTCAATTTCCCCCCCAAGAATCGTCCGCCACTGCTTAAGAACCCTCTTATTAAATCTTTCCACACCTCTGTCCCAAGTTCTAGTTGTGTTTGTGCAGCGGTCACACTTTTGGTTTTCTATAATTTAAGTTTTGAAACGAGGCTTGGTCGGTGTGTTGACTCCGATCTATAAGCCCTACCTCCGGCCCCTTTTCGGCTGTGCCGCCAGTCGAAAAAAACATGCGCGGTCAGTCGTGTGCGGCGTAAGGCAACCAAATGTATCGAAATGCAACCGACCGATATAATTGCGTTTTTTCGTGAATGTATATAGTATATTCACTGGAATACTCGTATCGCACATTCGAGTGTATTCACATCGACTCACTCACATGGTTGGCCGAGCGACACGCGCAGCGGCCTTTTCATATGTAAAGCACATGATTTTCCAATTGGAAAATTAGTCGTGTGTGCCGGGTGGTTCGAGGGGTGTGTGGGGGGCGGTGGTGCGGCGGCGGTTCAGGGGTGCCGGGTGGGGGGTGGCGGTGCTCCATTCGGTAGCGCACGCGTGGGCAAGGCAGCCAGCCCAGCATAAAGGAGGCCGGCTAGCGAGGCGCAACCGAAAACCAAGCCATGGAAACGGGCTTAATGCCTCAGTAATTATAGACAGCCATTCGCCGAAATTGACTAAGCTCGCCAAAAAAAAAGTTTAAGGCCTAACCTTCAGAATCCTGATTTCAGCTGCTGCCCCAAAAAGGACCACACACACCGAGAGTCCTAGGCCTTGGCTAATCGCCTCTTGGAGCTGGCTAATTGGGGGCTGTGGTTCGCTTTTTATGTTGCCCAGATCCTTTGGCCATTCGCATGATTAATGCCACCGCAGCGACGTGTGAGTTCTTCACTCGCACACTGAGAAAAAATTCTGCAAAAGTGTAACATTAAATCAATAAAGTTTTTCCATTTGTCCCAATCGGATATCTTGCATTTTCTTGGGTCACGGGCTGCTATGCAACATAAAATTGGTGGGACGAACGTACAATATCTCTGGGTTAGTCGCGTCGTTTAAGTAGAGCGTAGAACGGTCGAAAAAATTTCGTTACATCATAATTTAAAAAGAATAACAAGAAAAGACTGCTTTGATTTTTATTTAATATAAACTGTTTTAATTAATTCTGGGAAAACCTATGGAGGTCCCACGTCAAAATTTGTAGGGTTCAACAAGGAATATGCATAGAACATTATACTAATTTTTTATAAAAATTAAAAATGCCGATTTGCAGAAAACCGCGATTGTACATTTATTTTTTAAGTTTGGACCTGTTGCTTGGAAACTGTTTTGGGAGTTATTTTTTTCTGAAAGGTTGCCAAAAAATATAATTAAGGAGTATTTTTGTTTTACCATGTAATTTAAAGTTATACATAATCTTAATAAAAAAAGGCATCGCCTTATCTTTGCTTCTGTCAAATGGATAAATTTTTTATGTTTGTATATGTAAATGGTATAATATCGTGATAAAAATATGATACCGTTTTGAGACCATAAAGAAAATCTCGTTACGTTTCACAAAGAATCACTCTAATACTATAAATCTAAAGAGGACCCTAGTCTATTATCAGCTAACGCAATTAAAAAGTCAACCCTATTCTGCAACTTCTTAAGACGGAGTCACATTATAGGTATTTCGATTGGCTTTAAATTCTTATTTTTTATTTTTTACCTCGTGATTATTTATGATTTCCAAATAATTATATACTATATATATAAATATAGCTACATAATAAAATAAATTATATTTTATATATATAACATATTTCTCTCCGTGCGGGAAAGACATCAAACGTAAAACTGAAAACGAATCTTATGACCACCCAGGTGGTCGCGGTAAGTTAGAGGGATGAGGTACCGAGCAGGTCGCACGCCAGATACAGATACAGATACGCAGACTGAGATACAGATACACTTGCAGATACAGATACGGCGCACGATTGATGGACTTCACACGTTGGCCAAGAGCGAGCGAGATGATGGCTATCTTGGCTCACACATAATCATCCGACATCGCGGCGCTGTGTGGGTCGCTCATCAGTCAAATTGGCCTTTCCATTCCTACGGCAAGACATTGTCCACGATGATGTCTCGAAAAAGGTCCAAAATAACGAACTAAACGTCACGAGGTTGTGCAAGAGACCTAAATTACCATCAGGGCTGGAAAGGATTTAAAGTGATTAAGTCATTTTAGTCAGAGACCGAACCCATGCGGGTTGTCAATATTATAATACACTTCCAATGGATTCAACACATTAGATATGAGATAAGAGTATCAGGAGTACAACAAAGGACGAGGTGGGCACGAGGGGTAGGGCCTTAAAAACACGAAGGGGCAGTTTAAGTGAACTTAATTTTTATTTATAATTTTTTTTAGCAAAACGAAATTTTAATTTTGTCTTAAATTTTAACCCATTTTCATGTTCGGGATTTCCATAATTAAGCTATTGTACATAATTGGAATCCAAAACTTCACTTCTAGACTCCATAACTTGAGTTGTTAGATTCCTATTAAGACGTGGGATACTTCAATAAGTTTGTGGATAGAAAAACTTACATTAAATTTAACCTATTTAACGATGGTCAAAATCTTAACCCATTTTCATGTTAGATTTTTTCGAAATTCCAATGGTGTACAGAATGGGAACCCAAAACTGCACTTCTAGACCCCATACCTTGAGTTGTTGGACTCCGATTTAGACGTGGAATACTTCTATGAGTTTGGTTGGATTCTCTAATAATCTACATTTAAATTGTTCCATTTAATGATGGTCGAAATTTTAACCCATTTTTATTTTAGATTTTTTCGAAATTCCAATAATTTACAGAACGGGAACCTAAACTGCACTTCTAGACCGCAATACTTGAGTTGTTGGATTCCGATTTAGACGTGGCATACCTTTATGAGTTCGTATTTTGATTCTCTAATAATCTTTAATCTTTTAATCTTTAATCTTGAACAAAAAAAAAATGGTAAGGTTATGAGTAAACTATTGCTATCCATCCCTGGTCCCTGAAAGACGGATATTCTGGCACTTGAACAAATTGGAAGTCAGCATCAGCATTTCAGAATTTCGGCATCCGACAGTGGCGTCCTGCCGATTTCCGTTTGTTTCGGCTTGAGTGCAACATGACACTAATTAAGTTCTGCGGTCTGCGACCATATCCCCGGCCATTCAAGGCCCGCTCTATAAAGAGGGATCCCCAGATTCCACCCAAAAAATCGCAGTGGCATGCGCGTGATTTGTTTGTTTGGCGTTGCGGGGATGCTTTTGAAAGTTTGCCGACTCAGCGAATGCAGTTTTTTCGGGGGTCTTCTGATGGCATATTTGTTCGGTTAATATGTAAAAATCTTCTCGATATGGCCTGTGCATCTGAATCGGGGTTTTCGGACTTTTTTGTTTGCCATTTGCCGCCACGGCATATTCACTCGGTTGCAACTCGCTGTGCTGCGAGCGGCAAGTCTGACAGACCTTAATTCCTTTTTACGGTCATTTTAATATCCATCAAATCGCATCACTGCCTCGCCGCTCCTCTACGCTAGTTGCCTTTTCGTTCCTGACTCCGATTTCCCACCTCCCCCGACTGCCCCTCCCTATTTTCCACCCAGTTTTCCACGGCATTGCAGCGGTGGCAAGCGTTTTAGCATTTCGCTCACTCGCTCACACTTTTAATGCTGTCGATTTTTCATTCTGCCGATTTGTATGTGTCCGATGCGTGTTTTGCGGCTGTCAGTGGAGCGTTAATAGTGGCACGATGTATGTACTTAACTTGTACTTTCGGCACTGAAAGCGAACTGACTGCCGGCTAGGGCTTACGTAAGACCCGCGATCTGGAAATGGAAATGGAAACGGAGGTGCAGATGGAGATGGAGCTAGAGCTTGAGCCGGAGTTGCTAATGATATGGATCTCGGGCTACACGATCTGACTGACTTGGCACGCCTAAGAAGCATGAAGCCGTAGACGGGAGCGCACTCTATCATCAATCATTCAACCTCTGGGACCTGCCCTCGGTGAGAACTGAAGGCACTTGAACGATTGAATGGGGTTCTGCAATTTGTAAGGCTTAATTTATTAAATGGCTGGCAATTTGAGCAAACTTTGAAAAAGATGAAGGCCAGCTTTTTGTATAATTGGTTTAATCAATATCCCCAATTTCTAAGTGGGTATGCAATTAATGGTAATACATTAAATGACAATATATTGGTAACTATTTGAATGATCTATGCATTATATTTTATTGTCATTATTACAGATTACAGAGCTGTATAATTGATATGTTAATTATAATTAAAACCATTATTTTAATCATTTTGTATTCTGTATCCTTTTATGATTTTGAATTCTTTAAATAGATTGTTTGTAAAGCTGCCCCCAAAAAGTATGCTACAGGTTCCAGAATTTATATCAATATTAAGAATTTCTCGGGCAGTCTCTCAATGAAAAAAGGTTACTCGTTCATAGTCTTACTTTTTATTTTACTTGCTTATATGTAGGACCATCTTTTCCTTGAGGGTTTCGTTGCTAGTCTTGCGTGTCATATTTGTTAATCATTTTTTTTAATGTAAAAGACCCTGAGATCGTTGGCTTACTGGTCAGTGGCTAGTTTTTAGACCCCATCCCATTGCATCCCAGCGTCATGATACCCACATCGTAATAAAAACGAAATTCCTGAGCCAAGTAAGCCTCGTTTATTTACCGCATTTAACACGAGCTCCGAGTGCCTGAGTGTTGTTTTGGCCACGACTGAGTGCCGGCGAGTACGAGTGCCCAAATGACAGCCAAGCGTGAAGGACGTACGCGCCACAAATTTGGTGGCCCAAAGCCGCAAATCGCCCAAATCGGAACACATAAAACTTGTGCCACCTAGATCGTGTTTGTGGCCAATGGCTAACTCGGCATTAAGGTCTCTAGTTCACCTGAAGTATGACCAATGAATAATGATGAGCCTGTTAAAATGACGACAGTTTAGATATGGGCTTTTTTTACTTGTTAGGTTGTTATATATTTGGTTCAGAGTCATTAAGCTGTTTAATGAGACTTATGTTGATTTGTCAGAGTGATATTATAATTGTAAAAATGGCTGTTAATTCTTAAGCTTGCTGATCTAAAAATAGGCAAGCTTATTTTCAATAAATTGTGTTTATAAATATAATTTTTGGACTACACAAATATTTAAATCTATCTAATTCAGACAATTTTCAACTTTAAGATTAATAAATGACACACTTTTGTTAATTAAAGGCCTATAAACCATCAATTTAGCGGCTTACTCTCCTTGGTTGAAATGCATGTTAATGTTTCAATTTCTGCTCCTCAGATTTTTGATTTTTTATTATTGCCAATTGATTTTTTCTCTACAGTATCGATACTCAAACACCAAAAACCCAACAAAGTTGCGGCATTCCAAGCCGGTGGTCATTCCCACACAGCAGAAATATTCCACCGCCAAAATGCAGAATCCGAAACGGCGGCGGATGATAATGAATGGAGCGAAGCCAAGCGAGAAACCAACAGAAATTAGCTACGACTTGTGAAAATCGCTACAAATGCACTTGCGGTTTGGCATTTACGAGCTTGGCGGGCTTCAAAGGGCCGGATTCCGACCCTCTCCGGCCAAAAGGCCCTCCGTTGGGGCCCCAAGCGTGTGTCCAGAGTTATTTCGCAACATTGCTGACGGGGATCCAGGCGATATGACCACGTCTGGCTGCCATGTGCAAAGGCACAAAATGTATGCAAATGAATGGAAAAACCGCGTCAAAGCAAAATCGCCGACAAACCGCGCGGATGACGAGATGACGCCGTCGCCAAAATGCAAAAAAAAATACGAAAAAAAAAACAAGAAAAAACCTAAGAAATAGCCTGTAACATCCCAAAAAAGTGCCTGCAAAAAAGCGATGCGCATGCGTAACGAACAACTTTATAAAGTCCGGGGCCCTCGTCTTTGTTTTTTGGCGAGGCTGCGTCGTGAGCGGCTTGTTAGCTGATTAGTTTCGGCGGCCGCCGCCTCTAACAAGTACTATACATTCCACATAACGCCGACTGCCAGATATCCCAGAGCCGCAATCGCAGACCCTGCCTTTTGGCATTAATTAATAACATCCGGCGCCCCAATCGAATCAGGGAAAGATTAAGAGCACTTTTTGAAGAGCCGAAGCCTCAATGCTCTTAAGAAACTTTTATTACACCATTGGATCATTGAAATGCAACAGGGGCTTAGGGATTATTTATGGATATATTTAATCGGTAGATTGTTTATATAAATCATCTATACAAGTGACTACTAATTTCGTATTTTACTCACCTATAATCTTGAGTACGTGAGCACTTTAATGCTTTGATATCATTAACCTAAAAACAAACATTTTTCAAAGGCGTCAAAGAGCTTGCTTCATCATAATATAGCTATAAAAAAATCCCCATTTAAACTTTATGATTCTACACCCAGATTCCGATTAGATTTTAGAAATATCATTCAATCATCATAAACAAATTATGCCGAAAAAAGGGGGTGCGTTTCAATTGAACTTGAAAACAACTGCGAGCTTTAGTCACTTTATAAAGCGCGTTGAGGTTAGTCTATAAGAATACTGGGTATACAAAAAATTTTAAAAATATATATTTTCTGATAGGAACTATTATAAGCTGATCCTGGTTTAGTTATAATACTCTTTCTCTTAAGGGCAAATAAATTTCTTAAACCTTTTCTCGGAGATAACTGAATCAGTTTGTTTGTTTTTCGGGACCTGTTTAATTACCCGCCTCAGAGCGTCCAAAATCTCGATCTCGATGGCGAGTGGTGCCACACACATGGTGGTCCCTCCATTCACATTCAGATTCGGATCCCGGGGTCTTGGGAGTCGGATGCGGATGCCGCAGGAACAAACAGTTTATCGCTGGAATAACATAATTTCGCTTTTGCCGGCGACGCTGGCGATGAGTCCGCAACTGGAACTTTGGCCGTCGATTGGGGTTGGGGGGTCTAGATGGTTGGATGGCTGGAAGGCTGAAAGACTGGAAGGCAGGCCAACCGCAAATCTGCGCCCAAAAATTGAGCAATTTGAAATTCAATCAGTAGCCAGAAGACGTCTACTCTCTACTCTCCACTCGCCGGGCATGCAGGCAAATTATAGTAATTGAGTGAGCGGCCTCAGACTGCAACTGCCACAATGCGGCACATGAATGGGCCCTAAATGCACTGAAAAAATATAAGTATCAAAGGAATGAATCAAGATAAGACTAGAATAAAAGCCTTAATTTTAAGCCACACATATTTTAATATAACTCATATTTTAAGCAATCTGAACAAATTTATAATGTTTAAAATCGGAAGAATGAGTATTATTGCTTACGTTATAAATGTATATTTACAGGTATATATAACTCAAGACCTGTATAAAAAGGCAAAGCCATTTATTTAACTAGTTATTTTTATTTCTAACTAAAAACATTAGAAAAATTGTATTTATTTAATCTGATAATTGTAGGATAATTATAATAAATCAAATTGTTAATTGTATTAATGGTCAAAACAAAAGCTACTTTACCCTGACAGAACCATTGTGCTGTAATAACCGTCATTGTCAGTCCCATTTATAAGTACGCCATCGATATTGATTTTTCTCTGTGTAGTCTTGGGTCCGCACTGTGAGACCCTGTGGGGTCGTGACTGTTGGCGGTCGCCTCACACGAGGACCAGAGGACCAGGAGTCCGGAGTCGCGGATGGAGGTCCATGGTCCATGCAGCTGGTCGAAATATGGAAATGAGCTGCGGCTCAAAACGAAAGCTCACGTAAGTGACGGCCCACCGAGGTGGAGCTATGTACCTCTACCTCTGGATCTGAATCGGGATCTGGACCTGTGGCTGCACGCGATCAATTCCCCCCATTTTTTGATCCCGTCAGCCTGCATTATTTATGGCCCCCACTGTCTTTGGGTCTTATCGCCACTTGGAAACTTAGAACTGGGTCAAGTTTATCGAGCACCTGGTGGCGGTGGCATTTATCTATTACCAAATAGTGCCGACTATACTTTATGGCCGTGTTTATCGTTTATCAGCTTTTCCCTATGATAATTCCGGCCTCGTGGCTGCGCGTGGCATCAAAGTAATTGCGGAATTTCCCCCACTAGTAAATTGCTCCATTTGGTTGGACTCGCGCATTCCATATTCCATTTCGCGTTTTACTTTGGGAAATTTTCGTAATCATTTTTCTCGTTTGTGACTTGTTTTTATTTGGGTTATTCTGTCGGCTTGACTTTTATGCATATATTTTTTATTTATGCATGATATTGTTAGTCTATTGTCGAGTCTTGGCCTCCGTACGCACTCAGCGAATTTGTTTGTTCGCTTTACTAAAATAGCAAAGTCTAGGGGAGTTTACTGCCGAGTGGAATTTTTTGGGAGAAATGGATAAAAGGGAATAAAGACAGTAAATATAAATAAGATGTTGAAAATATACGTAGTCACAAAACGGAAAAATATACAGCCTTGAAAGCGAAGTCATATACAAAATACTATTTATACTCAAGAAAAGTATTTTTATATCTTGAGTAAGGGACTTCGCTGACACACATGACAACCTTGTGTACAATTCCAATGTCAGAGGTTATCTATTGAAAAATCTTCCTTGTCTGATTAGATTGTATTTCCAATGATATATATACGATTTAATCGATCTTAGAAGCGACATGAACAAACAGTGACATCAATCGGTATCAGAGACCTTGAGAAAAAACCGTTTCGAAGGCCTTATATCTGATATAGGGGACCTCTTCCATCTACCGACGTCATAAGCAATAACAATTAAAGAGGCCATTTACCGTTAAGCGACCCTCAGAGTTATCAACACCACTTCACACCCAGCGAAAAGTGAAAAACAAAAAAATGGTTAATGGAAACTAAGGGAAACCGGGAGTTGGGGAGGTTGTTTAAACTTATGTTTCGGGGCGTTAAAATTGACAACGTAAATTGCGAAAAACACAACGCACAGCGGAAGAGGAGAGATCCTCCTTGAAGACCGGCGAACGTGCAGCGACTTCACACTTTCAAAGTAATTTTAACACATTTCAATTAAAAAGGTACGCTGCCGACACCGCCGCCTCCGTTGCCTCCATGGGACTTGTAAAATTTAATTAAAAACCCTTTAAGGATAACCGACCCCAGAGTGAGAGCACGTAACGCCCGGTTATTTGGTGAGGCAGCCTTAATTGAAGGTGCCACCGAAACCCTGGATGCCCGGATCCCCCGATCCCCGCTATCCAACGATTTGGCAATGGAAACGCTATTAAGGGGCTGTCATAACCAGACTCTTGGAACACCAGGACAGGAGTGTTATTGTTTTCGATTTACGACAACCATAAATCAATAGCTTAATTGATAACTTGACGCTATTTACGATGACACAAATTAGAATTTGTGCGGACAGTTTATGACACGAAGATAGTCAGTCGGTTGGTTGGTTGGTCGGTTGGTCGGTTGGTTTGGTGATGGGGCTGGGAAACGGGTGTAAATGGAGCCGACTTTTCACAAGTGGCCCCCGGCGTGTATGAGTCGAAATTTTTCCACACTCATGGAAGCTTTCCAACCACCCCGATCTTTCTTCGGGCCCCGGTCACGTTTTCGGACAAAAAGCTACGGAAGATTTTCAGCGCACATCTCCCCGAACGTCATTATTATCAGCGGCGCGTTGCTAAGCAATCAACACACTCACACAGTCCCACAAAGAGACCTATTTGATGTCATAAATTGGCTTTATCAAAGATTTAGCACCCACAATGGGGCGTCTAACCCCCACCCCTCACTCCCCAGTACTCTTAGTACTCCCTCGAAAGGCAAAACTCGGCCGACTTTGTGTGGACGATCGTGATCACGACGCGATCGGCTGAAACACGTGATACCGCTGAAGGTCGCGTGACAATAACAAGAAATGTTCAAATAATATATATGTATGTGTGGTATATGGACTCGGCCAGTCATCGCTTGATAATGATAGACGCACCGGCGATAAGGCCGTCGGGCGAAAACAAACTGGCACAACAGCAGCGAGGCTTTTTATAGAGACCAATCAGCGGGTCTCACTTGCGAGCGGCGTGCGCGGCGATAAGGCAGGGAAACAGACCCAAAACAGGGGGCCCATCGAAAGTGCTCTAAATACTCTGACCTGGAAGGGGTCGACGGGCCGCCAGATAGAGGCCCAGATGGAATTCGTAGTGCTTTGATTTATTGGGTCTTATTTCACTCGATTCGGGGGCTTCGACAGCCTTTTACCCCATCGCGCTAGGCTTAATCTATGAATATGTTTTTTGTTAAAGTTCTATAATCTCAATCTTCACAGATGTATAGCACGTCTGCAAAAGTTGTACTTAAGAAAGTTCTCGATGATGTAGTATACTGACTTCTTTACAGATATGAGAAAGATAAAAGCCTATTGTTACAGAGTTTTAAATATTTATATAGGTTCTTGATTAGCTTAGAAATACATTATCTAATTTCAAGGCCTTAAATAAAATTAAAATTCTTATAATTCTATTAATATTTTAAAAGTATTATAATTTGTACTTTGGGTAACCAACCTAAGTCGAGTCCTAATTAAGTTATTGACAATAGGAAATCAATCCTAAAATATGTTATACTCTTTTTGTTTTTTGCAGGAGATAGTAGATTGAGTTATAGAATTTATTATGAATTGGTTTTATTTATTTTAGAATAACGTTTTTATAGCTTGGTAATTTTCCTAGTTGGCAGAGTAAGAGTATTTTTGCTTCGTGCTATCAATAAACAGAGCGAAATTCAGTTGATTTGTTGTGCGAAACGAACAAAGCCAACAAGCGATCCAACGAAACAAACAAACAAATAAAATTTGAAATGCCACGGAAATTTCCTTAAGGGCAAAATAATATTGCCCAAGAAATCAGTGGGCCAATCGAGTGCGATTCTTCCGAATTTATATGGCAGATTCATAGATGCACATAGATAAACAGATTGAAAATTCTGGAAAGTACGAATATGTAGATATTGTACAGTAGGTATATATTATCTCCGGCGTGCTCAGATGTCACGGCTTTCATGGCTCCACCGACAGCTCCGACATTCCTTCGGCTACCGTTGAAAAAGTCGTGGAGATCGAACCAGTTTCGGATCATCAGGCTGTCACAGTTGTTGTTGCTGGTGCTCGGTATCTGTATTTGTTTCTATAATACCATTGACGTCAAACGAATGGACCATCACAACAATTAAAATGGAATTAGAAAAGTCTCGCGACGTTGTCCCCACATCTGGCACCAAGTCGGGGTTAGTCGTCTGCTCTATGCTAATTCCCCGCAAATATTTATGCCGCCAGGGTAGCCATGCAATATTTATAAGGCGAAGATTCTGAATAGCTTATTCTGGGTAGTGCTTCCTCTTCGAAAACATAGACATATTTTAGATCAGTCTCATACATATTCATAAGCTAAAAATACGAGTTCCTGTGGCGCTTCGAAAAATATTTGTAAGTCTGGTTGGAAAAATTCCCATGTTCGCAAAGTTGATTCAGACTTTGTTGGCCTACATTTTATTGTTAAACGTTTCTGATACTTGAGCGGGAATTAATTTTCACTTAGCTTTTCTCTTGGAAAAACAATGACTCCACTCATTTCAATTTAATGGGGGTTTCTGCACAAAGCTAACATAAAAATCCCCTCAAGAATTTTTCCAAGTCATCGTTACTAAGCCACAAATCTCAAGCTCTTGTCGATTTTATTCATTCACTTCGTTAGAATACAAGTTGTTTTTATGCAGATTAATAAAACACAAAATATTTGTTCTCATATATAAGATCTCACTTCTAAAGACTACATATACTCCGTAATTCAACTGCTCAAATCGAGACTCATAAATTTAATTCATCAACTCCACCCAAAAATATTTCGAGGGGGAAAAAACTCTGTCAAAAAACTGATTCTCAAATTAAAAGGAGGATATGTCTGTGTGTGTGGATGTCTGGCACATATTAAAATGCGGCAGCGAGAACCAGTTGAAAAATTAGACAGCAAAAGTTTCTGGTTTATGGGGAATGTCGCGTGAAAAGAAATACATTTATGCAAAAAAATCTGGGCAAAGAAATATTCCTTTTTTAAAAGATACATTGAGCGCGACAAAAGAAAAGAATTATTTGAAACTCGTTTGGCTGGCGCGGCCTTTTATTAATAATCTTAATGAATGTTAAACACTTTTATCAGAGGAAAGGAAACAACCAGAGACTGGCGGGGGGCGTGGCAGCGGGAAAGGGGCGGCGTACAGCACGCGTCATTATCAAATGCCTTGTGATTATTACTGCCGTTGAAGTTTTTTGTTTTTTTTCGCGCTGCCACAGCCGCATTTGCGTCAGCAGATGGGCAGGTGGGGTTAAGGTGGAGTCTACTTCGGTAAATATATTCTATATGCCTATATGTATACCAATTGCCCGCATTTCCTAGCTGCTTTGCTTTTCATTGAATTTCAGTTTGCACCCTTCATATCGGTCGATCAGTCAATATTTGCAAGGCACTTTCTTGTTTGCCCTGTGCAAAAAAAACACGAAAAGAAAAGAAAAAGTAGGGAAAATAAGCCTGGAGAGCTGACAGATACAGATCCGCTGGCTTGTTCAAGAGTCGTTGACGTTCGACGCTGAACTCGAGTCGGCGCGAAAAGCAAAACGCTGTCAATATTTGCGCGCGAGCACTGGGTGTGACATTACTCATACGCACCGTGGGCCCGGCTGGCCGCATTAGAACCTGCAACCGGCTAATTAGCTGCCTTATCCGACTGCACAAACAGTAGGGCAAATACGACTTCGCATTTGTTTGCCCACTGATTGCCCCGATCGGTAGTTTGAAAGTAGTTCGCACCTGCCCGATCCCAGGGCCCATTGAATTTACATGGAAATCAAGGCTGTACGGATATTTACATAAATTGCCATTGCCAGACTCTCGCAGCGGATGAGTGGCCCTTTTAAAGTCTGGGGATCTCATCTCGGCACCGCCCTGCGATCCTCATCCCAACGATCCCATCTCAGCGATCCCTGCCTTGTGTATTGAGTTGTTATGGCCAACGCCTTTGTTTGCCCTGCACCATCTTGGCCGTTGTTTTAGTTGTTGTCAGCGTCGTGTGCGGCGGCTCCTGTTGTTGTTTTTGGCCAGAGAGCCGGTTGGGCCCAAATAAACACTGAGTCCAGCCACTTACTCGACTCTCAAGACGACCCTGGGCACGACTGTGGGTTTTTTAAACCAGAAAGTTAGTATTTTACATTTGTTAATATATATAAAAGACTATAAATCAGACAAAGGTTAGGGTAGGCTAAATTGTTTCTTGAAAATTAAAAAAGATGTAAATATCCTTTAAATATTTATAAATGGATACCTAATAATCGTTCACTAAACTAATTATAAAAATAAATCTTTGAAATAACTTGAACATACTTGAAATATTTTGGAACTTATTAAGTATATGTTTTTAAGGGATACCAAAAGGTATCTATTTTTAGCTTCGACTTTAATACCCTTGTTGATAAATGGAATTCAGATATTACAAGTAATAGTAACTAACATTCATTGGTGTATCTTGGAGATTATCAGTTAAGGTTTTCAAGTTATCCTAACCACTGTGACTGGCACCGCCATTGCTGCAGTCCAGAGGACCTGGGCCTGGGCCTTTGTCTCGATCTCAGACCGGTGGAGAAAATTGTTCAATTACACAGAGGCTTGGGATCGAGACAAGACAAGGGCTACTTGGGTAGTCGGGGCCCGGCAACTGCGATTTGCATTTGCAGCGAATCGAAGCACTGGGATGTCGAGAGGCTGCAAGACCGAACCCTTTTGCATCTCATAATTGCATGCGACTTGATGCACGTTAAGCAAGTTAACACCCAAGTGCCGCAGCTGCTCCCGATGCCAATGCCAGTGCCTTTGCAACTTTAATTAGTTTCGGAGCGAACGGGATGGATATAGATAGAGTCATTTTTGAGTAATGGCCGCTGCTGCAATGCATTAATTTGCCCATCGATTTCACGGCACAGCCTAAACCTGCTGGCCGCATGGAGAAAATGGCCACCAGGCGAGTTCAAATTTTCCACCACTCGAAGAGTCCCCGATAAGACTTGGACCTCTTGACAATCGGTACGGGTATGGTAGATACGACCCCCCTAAGAACCCAGTTGGTCATATAGTTTGGCCCCATAGTTACTGCGTCAATCAATTAGCAGATAGGCCAAGCCCTTCGGAGGCGATCAGTCGATCGGTCGAGTGGCTTAGGTAATGGTTTACATGGCAACAGCCGATCGGACGTTAGATGGATATACGTGCTCGGATAAAACAATTAGCAATATCATTAAAACGTTAAAGGTACTTAGTGTATAAGTTGGTAAAATTAAACACTAAAAGTTTTACGTATAATATATCTTTGTCAAGTACCAAATTTAAATACTTCTATCTAAAGAGGTTTTTATAGTTCGTATACAATACATTTTAAAGTAACCCCCAATAATACTTTATGTTATTTATAATGTTAAAATATAATCAACATCAATTAGTTCACTTAATAATATTTATAATAATTAAGCCTTGATTAAGCTAGAGATATTATTACTTTTTAATACCTGAACTTGATCATTTTTCTTGGGAACTTGTGTGCAGTATTCAAATTTTATAGAACACTATAATTATTTTCCCCTGTGTAGATACTCCAATCGAACGATCGATCGGGCGATCGTGCCAGCCTTGCACGGCTAATATTGACTGAGACCGTCTAATTATAGCGCCCAGCCCGGGCTCAGACGTCTGTGCCTACGTGATTGTGTGTCTGTGTCACACGACCAGCCCGACATCCCAACCCCAGTTACACAGCGCCCCCGAAACGCTCGGGCCCCTCAGCCCCCGCACTCCAAAACACCTCCAACCGGGGCGTCAGGTGGTGATAAGAAAAACCACTCGACACAACTCGCGGCGAGCACAACAAAATAATTATTGATAAATGCGGCTCTACGCCTATGTATTCGTACATACATGTTGCACAGGCAAACAACACAGACCCGGGTCGAAAGAAAAAAAAACAAAAACTACAACGATCCATGGAAAATTTTTTCAACAACTCGCAGTTCATTGCTTCCCCCCCGATGGGCGGTGGGTGTACAGTGTACGGCATACGGCATACGGTATATATGGTATATATGGTCGTTGTCGGTGTAAAAATAGCATTATTTAGCGGAGAGTAGAGAGTCCGCTACGAGGCGCATTCGTCATGGCACACGCAAAAAGTCATGCCCCTGCCAGCTACCTAGATATAATCTATTTACGTGTATGCTCGGCTATCTCTATGTATACGCCCGATAAGGCCGGTTGACGTTCCCCCCGTTTCGTAAAAAGCAAAAATAATATACCATATATAACAGTGCAGAGCACGGGTTTTGGATCTCATGATAAGACGGCGAACAGGGGCAAATAGCTGGTGCTGGGGTCGGTGGGCGGAACAGTCACGCTCCTTGTGATAAGAACTTCGGGGGGACTTGGTCAATTTCCCAAGTGTTATTGACTCGGTGCCACGGGACGACACAGCACTCAAGTGGGCTCGACTGCCAAAGATAAACAGAGGTTTTCGAGGTGGGCGGGGGTGGTGTGTCAAAAGGGTGACCAGCCGGGTCTGCAGAAGTCATCGACTAGAAGGATTTCATGATAAAGACCCTAGTGATAAGAGCCTTGATATATCTAGAAATGAAATCACTCCGATGTGATCCCAGTTCTGCAGCAAAAGGATGTACTGACTAATGAAATTTTCTTCTAAAACTTAAGTAATGATCCTAAATGTTAATATTTTTACATTTTTAGTTAAATATTTTCGGTACTTATTCAGCTAAAAGGGGTTTGTGCTTAAATGTACTACTAACTAAGTACGTTGACTAGTTCTTAGCTTCCTTAAATATATTTAGGACCTACAAAAAAGAGGGTAGTATACGACTTAGACAATTCATAAATGTTTAAAATTGCCGTCCATATTAATAAAAATGTTTTATTAAAGCAAAAGCGAAATAAAACTAAGCCTATACAATCATCCATTAACCAGCTGATTGAACCTTCCTCAACGACCTTAATTACACCTTCTGCAATTGATCGCTGCACTTGACAGAACTCGCCCTTGTGTGCCGTAAGTCACGTGGTGGCTCACATGATATCGCAGATACTTAGAACCGCGTCTAGTTAGTACGCCGTACTAAATAGATAGCAGGCGGCGATACCCAAATCGATAATACTGCGGCAGCTGTGTAGACCCAAAGACCCAGATAGCCGAAGGCCCACAGAACACACAAGTGTGTCAAAGTCCGGCGCAGAAAAGTGTCTGCCATAAATTCTAAAGAAACAAACAAAAAGTGCTCACTCTGCAGCGCTGATTACACACACGGCACTTGAAAAGTCCAGGAGTCACAATAAATGAATATTAATAATCCGCGAGCTACTAAAAATAAACCATCAATCATGAGGGCATTCGACTTAATCTAATCGCATCTAGTGCGGCGTCTAAGTAAACAACTGGAGTACGGTCGCTAATTAGGCAGTTGAATGTCATAAAGCCAAGAGGCTTTGGCTCGGTTTCTTGGATGGTCGACCCCATACCCATTCCAAAAGTTAAGACCAAGACCCAAGAACTTAAGAGCCCCACCACTCGAGTTGCTTATCAAGTCAATTGAGCGGTTGACCTCGATGCGCCCCGCGGGTGGCACTAATGTCTGCCGATTGATAAGCCCCCTCCTAAGCAACCGGCCCAAGGCAGTTCCGCCTTCTGTAAGAAACCCTCGAAAACAGGCAGCCAAACAGACCCTTGGCATCTGGTCTTCAGGAAGTCGTTGCCGGTGACAAATCTCAAGTGGCGGGTTCCGAGAACTCGAACCCGCTGATTAGTCAGATGGAGAGCGAAACCTGTCGGTTGGCAGAGATCGAGAACGAGATCGAGATCCAAAGATCAACGGGAGGTACTTGTCTTTCCAGAGAAACGCTGATTAATTCCTGCTAAACGGAAATGCTTTCCCTAGTTTCCAATAGATATCCCCTGATTCTGTTTTTTTTTTTGAAACCCCAAGTCGGGCGCTTGACCTTTGGCTAAAATAAGGCAAGTCTGGCACGAGTACGTCGTTTCGCTTTAATGATGATTACCATAACGAATTCGGAGCCCGACTGATCAAATGACAGAGTGACTGAATGACTGAGTGACTAAATGACCGACTGACTGATCGATCGGCGTTGTTTTCTGGTCGGCACGAGCTGCTAGCACGAGCAGCCAGCACGCTCAATTGGGGCTGTGGCTCGTGTTGCTGATTGCCTGCGGACCGATCACCGATCACCGCCCTCTCTCGGGGACCAGCCCCCGCCCCCAACATCATCGCCCTCTGATAATCATCTCGTGCGTCAGCAAAGCCCGAGCACTTTAGACTTGGAGCCGGTACTACCAGAGCCCATGATATGTCTGTGTGATGCCATGGCGATGGCTTGGCGTGCTCCCAAGTTGAAAAACTCCGCCCGTAAGCCCCCTGATATCATCATCCAACGAACAGCCTATTGACCATTCACTAAGCTGCAAATTAACCGCGGCATTTTTATAGATTTGAACTTTCTAATTACCCAAGAATGTATTTCCTTGGGTGGGCCGATCTATTTTGAATACACACTCGGCCGCGAACTTCGACCAATTAATTCTGCGGTATTCATCGAGCTCTAAGATATTCACGAGGGGCCTAAATTAATTTCGGGAAATACTAAAACACCTCATTAAATTCACATTGCCCAACCAATTTACGTTCTCATTCATATTTATGCTTACAATCAAGTAGATTAACTGAAGCAGAGAAATAACTATTCAACTTAGATGATTGTATAGTGGTGAATTTTTTTGGAACTGCTTTTATTAGTAGATATTATATGTTTAATGGAAATAGAACTTAACGAATTACTAGGCGACAGTTTTGATTAATAAATATGAAAAGCAAAATGAATAATAATTATATTATTAATAAATAGCAATGAATCTATTGTTTTTTTGGAATAATGAACAATAGTCTATTGAAGAGTCTTAAAATAAATCATTGAAATGAAGAACTTGTTTTTGGGTATTTTTGAAAATGATAAGCTTAAACCATTTTTGATATTTATTGGTTTTTTTCTTGATTATAATATTAGTAATCAATTTATTGTTATTAAGTACATTTCAAATAGCTCAAAAAAATTATATATTTTTAATAAAGTCAAATGATTATGATTTTAAGAGGGTGCCAAGCCGAGTACATTTAAGCTGTCACGTTAGCCAGCAATAATTCAATATAAGCCCAAGTACATTTGCGAAATGTTCGTTGTTTGCCGAAGCTATCGCCGCTGTTTGCCAGTGGGAGCAACTCGTGATAATTTGTGCACCGCCCGGTGGCTCCGCATTCAAATTGGAAACGCCATCATGCTCCATTAACCCCCAGGCACCCACCATCCCACCTCCCCCAAAACCTCCTCCCAAATAAAAAATGGGGGAGGTGGCAGATCGATCGATCGTTGATTGGGGTGATTGGCGGGGGGAGGCGTTTGGTGGTGGGGCATGCGAAGCGCTTTCGCGATCAATTGCACGTCGCTCGCTTAAAACGCTCGGCAATCTATCGCCAGCTTGCTCGCTCTCCATTGGCCCCCATTTGCCGTTGACGCCGGCAGCGGCACGTGCCGCACAATCTTAGCGCGGTTCCATTGCTCTGGCCCGCTCCGCTCCCCCTCCCCTTTCCAACAAAGCGGCCTCCGTTTCCGTCGTCGCGTTGTTTGTTGTTTGCTCATGAGCATTTGTTATTTTTCCACCCGTTGATGACTCTTGCTCTGTCGCTATGCCAGATCGTCCCGCTATAGCCCCTCGTTTTCCGGCGCAATCCCAACTTCTGGTGCCGTCGCCACTGACCACACTGGATAAGTCTGTTTCGGCATTACCCGGAATTATCAGTGTGATGAGAGAAGTATCCCTTAGGTATATAGGGTTTTAAAAAATAATACATTATACAACATCATTTTGAAAAAGACTTTACTTTAAGTTTAAGCAAATAATATCTTTTATACATTTTTAAAAATCTTCAAAATCACTGTAATATATCTAAAAACGATTGATTTTGTAAATTTAAAATATCACATTATACAAGTTTCTAATTTAAAGAAACAGATATTAAGCATTTTTTTATTAGTAACTACCTATACAAAGTACTCAAGTATTTAAATGCACGAACCGCGAGAAAATCCCAATCCGATTTTATGGATCGGGCGCGTGTCGAGATAATACCCTTTATTTTTGTAGCACCTCACTAGGTCACAGCGTTGTGCAATTTCTCCCAAAACATTTCCCTTTTCCAGCATAAATATTTTCTTTTCGCTCCCCTTTCTTTATTTTCGGTTCGCTTGCGTAATACGCGGGTTAAAGTGTCTTTATTGGGGTTACATAAGCATTGCATTGACTTTGGATCGGAATTCCAGTTCAGTTGACATTGTGCATTTTTTTTCCATTTTTCTTTTGCTTTTATTGGTTGTGACTTGAGAAGTTACTGATCTGCAATTAAAAGGGAGGCGTCACCCTACGTCGGGCGTCAAAGGCAGAAACATAAGTCGAAAGCTATATGACTATTGACCTATTTGTTGGTTTTTATAAATGCTTGTGGCATTACATAATTTTGGTGTGACTTTCTGTACTGAGTCAATGATAAGCTTAGAAGAAGCTTTATAAAACTAAAAATAGAAAAATATTTATTTTTTATGAAAAAGTATTTTCTATTTGATACTGTGTTACTGTTACTAAAACGTTGTATGTATAATTACAATTTTAATTTTATTTATTCGATTATAAATTCTATTACCTATTCGATTATCTAATGTCATAAACAAAGCCTTAACGTTACAGATGATATTACGAAGTACAAATCATTGAAATAATAGCATTCGTAATCGTGCGATGAATATAAATTGCTAAGTAATTAGTACACATAACTGTTTAGAATAATCTAGTGCTCCATATGTTACCTTAAAAACTTCTTTCAATTGTTCTTATTATTAACGCAAACTGCGCGAAAGAAATTCGCAGGTAAGTGCTTGGAAATTCGTCATAATACGGTTGTCCCCAACTGAAAATGCCTCTTCAGATTTCACGAGTTTTTAAACGTTTTGGGTTCAATAATACCTTTACGTAAAACCATGCCAAAAGAAAAAACACCGAAGCGTGACGCTTACACGCGCTACTACTACCTAAAAAAAAATGAGGGGCTTCTTACGCAAGCTTCTTGCACTGACCATTTGACAACTTGGCTCGCAAAAAAGCAACAAAAAAAGTGTTGATACTTAAGATTTGTAGAGACACGCAGATAATACATAGCACGCGTTTGCGAAACACTGAAAGAGGGTAAACAAAGACGCTCGACGTTGTGGACTTTTGGCAGTCAGTGTGCACTGAGCCATAATTACCAAAACGTGCCACGACTCGCAGCTCCGATGGATCTCTTCCAAGAAATCAAGAGTTTAGAACCCAAGCGCGTTTCGATTTCTGCTAATCGAAGTTTAGTTGGCCCAATCACTCACTCAATAAGCACACAGAAAAATAGATCTACAATAATGCTCAATAATGGGAAAAATTAAAATGCTTAGGGATAGCTAAACATTTATGATGAACTGTTGAAAATAGAATGTTATATTTTTATTGATTAAAATACATTTTTTATATATAGTTCGAGTGTACATTTTTTTGTGTGTTACAAAAGCAAAGCTCATAAGCTTTAATGAACAAATAAAGTAGAACACACACGCGTTTAACTATTTAATACTCTTGATTTATGGGGCCTTTTATCTGCTTTTGCAGGCAATTCAGTGGGGGGAATACCAGCACGACTGGACTTCCAAAGGGGCTGGCTGCCATATCCCCTTCCGATCCCATTTTCATTCCATTTGCAATACCAATCCCACGCCAGTGACACCTGTTTGTGAGTTGGTGGGTCGCCTGCATTATCATATTTGAGTATCGCACGGTGGCGGCGTTTGTAACATCAATCAAACGCCCACACACAGGCTCTGGCCCATTCCATTGAGCTAATTGACAATTGCAAATTAAATGTCGGAAAGTAGCAATTACCTACAGTGGATAATCACCTCGATAAAATAATATAATAATTCTGGTACCCATCTTACACTTGTTAAATTATTATATAGATTATAAAATTAAATTGATTTTTATCTTCAGATTTATCTCAATTATATAATTAAATAATGGATATCAATCGATGAATAAATTGGCAACCAATAACTATCAATTATACAATTTTGTACATCAATCTAACGCAATTTAAATACAATTAATATAATTGAAATGAAAAGTTATCAATTTTAAAATTAGTGAGTATAGGTTCTATTCTAGAATACATTTTTCTTGAATAAAATTCTAAATTCTAATTCATTTTAAATCCAAAACTATATGATGTTGGGTGTTATAGTTTTCCATTTAAAGTGTCAATTTTATGAAAAGGCTTAACGCAATAAATTCCACTGAAATATTCTAAAGTTTGTGAATTAACAATGGAAATGCGAAACTAAATCTGATCGCAATCTGGATCGCCAGAGGTGCTCAAATTTGCAGATGCCTCATTTGAGATGCAAATCTGGCCTAGGAAACTAGACCCGATTCGCGTTTCCAATAGACAAGCACGACTGTGGGCCATTATCCATATCCACATGGTTGTGTATATTATATATACGGAGTGTGCTGGGAATGTCGCCGCGAATTCCACGAAGCGGAATACAATCAAATGGAATCAAAAAGGTGGAAAAAAAATAATAAGCCACAATGAAGCGTGTGAATTCAGCTGCAGTCGCGTGGACTATGACGGGCTATGACAAAAGCGCGGCGCGTGTGGTTCAGAGTGGCTCGGCGGTTCAGTGGCTCAGTGGCTTAGAGTGGGGCCCGTCCGGACCCCGAGCCACTGGCCCCATCGACCCAACACTGGATTCTCCAACGGCATCTCCGACTGGTTTTGTCTCAACGCCGCTTGCTTTATTTCCCTACCTTTATTTATGATTATTTTTAACTCTCTTGGCTTTGGCAAACACGCGCTCGTTGGCTAATTTTTCTTGTGGCGGACTCTCGGCGATTGCTTTCTTTTTTGCGGCGGGGGAATTCCAGAAACATTTCAATGCGGTCTGGTCCCCTTTTTGGTCTTTTTGGCCTTTTGGTGGATATAACATTTTAATGCCAAACAGCCAGACAAGCGACGACGGATGGCACAGACCTGACACGCTGCAAATTCTAATTAATGACAGTTTTAGACATTTTTGAGCTAGACGGCGCCAAAGACAAAGCCTCAGTAAAAAATAACCACCTTAGCCCGACTGGAAAAAGCATCATCTAAAAAATCTTGGCTTTCAATGTGTGTGGTGTCTGTGTTTTGGCCGTAGATATAAGGCCCCAGGGCATGTCTGGCCAAAATCTGTTGAAAGAGGCAACGGGTCGGATGACCATGTTATATAAAGAAGGGTTTTTCTAAAAATAAAAGAGAACTAATGATCGATAAGCTGATTCTCAGTTTGTCTGAGGCTTGGTATTGAAAGTTGAGCGATGTTTCAATTCGGTATCTTTCAAATCCATCAAAAACAAATCACTTAAGTCGGTTGGGACTCGTACATATGTTTATGATATGGTGGTTTCTTATAGCTGTTTGTTAACTATTTTGAATTCTTAAAAAATGTTAGCACGAAAAATGTTGTTTAAAATAACCTAGACAAGGGACAATAAGTTTATAATAATAATAATAAGTCGAAGTTATGACAGGTGGTTTACTAAAAATTTAATATCTTTGAATAAAATAGTATACATTAAAGTGTTCATAAATAGTCTAGGCATTTTGATTTGGGTAAATAATATTGTAAGCCCACCTTAGTTCCGTATTAAAATCCAATCGTAATCCCAGCCAGTTCCGCTTTGCATTCCATCCAAATCACTGCATTGCTCAGTGGGATTCCAAGATTCCGAAGAAAAGCTAAGTCGTCCAACATCCTGCAATATGTGATCCGCAGAAATGCCAGTCATCGAATTAAACCTAATGAGAGTCACTGGCGACTAGTGACTCACCGGCGGCAGGTTGGACATTGGGCTGGCGTCATCAAGGTGGGTGGGTCGTGGGATCGACGGGAGGTGGGCCGTTCGACAAGGTCGTTGCGTCAGCGTTCCACGATGACGTCGGTCGGCCGGTGTACTTTGCCCAACCGGGTGATTATTGCATGTTGCCGCCGGTGTCTCGGCCCCTGTCTGTGACAGGTTCTCGATCTGGTTGCCGTTCCAGCGGTTTCGACGGGTAACCACATCGCCTCGCCGACCTGATAAGCTGTTTACGACGACCGACGTCTTGGGCCTCGGCAGACAATCAGTCATATACGACTATATATATATAAATATTCACTCACATGTGCTGTACCATGCGGGCGGCTTATCGGAGTGCTCACTGTGGGCGGAGGCGGATGGTGAAATTAACGACTGTCGGCTCGTGCTCCGCACTGCAGCGCACGTAGACGTCTTCGGCAAAAGCACTGGAAAAAACATGTGTTGCTTACGATTTTAACATTTAAAGAGCGGGGCTATTATTTACCAACCAATAAAATAGTATATGGGTAAACATGTACTATATATCTTTTATAGTATATAAAGTTAGGGAACTTATATGTATAGTATTATATAAAGACCGTTTTCCAAAACAAGCTAGCCGAACCTATAAAAGGTTATCGTTATAGTTCTTTGAAAATATAAAGATCTTTTATTTTTTTAGAAAGGTTATGATACAAATGGATTAAAAGCCTATACTGGAGGCATTCAATTTTGTATACATTTTAAGGAAGACCGAAGAACATCTGAAAAAAGTTGTAAAACAAAAATATAAAACGTATGTATACCCCTAAAATGTTTATCCCATCTAAGGACAGACTATTTTTCACAGTGTGTTTCTACACCCCATCAAGGAGTACGTGGTGCGGTGCATGGGATCCGCGTTCTTTTGGGGCCTTATCTGGGTTCCCGGGCCGACTTTAGTCAGCTACTAAGGGCTAGGCCAACACTTGTGCTTTCAATGTTTGTATGTGGGTCATACTGCCTCGACTTTCGATTAAAGACTTTGACGTCAGCCGCCGGGTGCCGGAACTCAAGGAACCCGAGGTGGAATCAGCCAACAGATCGTACGATGCATGCAATCAGCATGATTTCGTCTGGCAAATCAGACACCCACCCATCTAATATCCGTTCGAAGTGCGGATCTAATCGCGTGACACCATACAAGTTTCGTTTTTTCGGGGCTCGACTCATTTCCGGATGGTGATACTTGCTATGTTGCCATACGGAGGGCGCTGAATGTGATAGCTAAAATTAAAATATTACCACGATACAACCCTATCAATTACCAATCGATAATGCCCAATCGCGTGACCTTATAAGGAGCGTTGTTTATGCGGAACTGTTTAATAGGCTTATCAAAGTTCTTCCACTTCATACGAATCATTTGAAAATGATGGTCTACTGACTAATTGTTAAACCAATAATCTCAGGAAATGCTTTGCTTGTAAATTAATGTAAATATTTGTGTAAAATTATATATACTTATTTGCAATGCTTTTGAAGAATTACTTCTTTTTAAGCCTTGCCATTCTGTTGGATAGTTACTCCTGAAAGCCCTGTCAATTCTTGGCCTCTTATTCATAATGATTAGAATGTCATTATGGGATATCAAGCTGCACGTGGCCTTTCTAAAAATAGGCCAATCTCCGAGACGAAGCGGAACGAGCATCAAAAATATCTTCAGACAATCCAGACAGAGAGATTCACACTGATATGGAAATTTTTGTCATCCGCTAATTGTGACATCTAAATCAAATGTTATCAGGTGTTAAAAGTCGTAAAAGCCTGTAAATACGCTGGAGCGAGTCTATCTAATGATAGCAAATTGGGGTCTGGGGTCTAAGAAACTCTCTGTAGTTTTCCATGGCGTAGGAATCCAACAAAAAATCTTCCGCTCTAGACGGTCCATGGGTGTGAATTGTCAACAGTGGTGGCCCTTCTCACGACTTTTTAGCAACGGATCGGTCAGATCGGTCGGATTAACTCCACCGGCAGCTGGCTACTGGATATTAGTTATTGGATATCCAGTATCCAGACGTGATACTTGCGTCATAAAGTCGGGCCACGATATCTCCGCCTGAGCCCAAGGCGCTAAGTTTGCGGTTAAGTCTTAGCGATCGATTTATATTTGGCTTTCGCGCCATAGATTGATTGTGCCCATAAGAAAAACAAATGTGACTGCGACTGTGACTGCTTTATAAATAAATAAACAGTGCCAAAAATATCACAAATAACAAAAGAGTTTCGGTTTGAAGATGGATGGCATTGTTGTTGCCATTGGACGGTCGCTTTCTTAAGGTTTTTGTGATTTTTTGGCAGCTTTGTCTCATTTGTTACTCATTTGTGCCCCGAAGCCGATGAAATAACACCAAAGCGTGCCTCCAGTCAAGTTATTTTTATTGTTAATTAATACCTTTTATTTTTATGTGCACAGAAAATACTAGAAATCAACATACTCGCATATAAACCAAGATCTGTGAGCATTATGATCGGGGCCTAGAGTCCGATGGCAACAAATTTGCATTTTAAACTCGCACCCAGAAATAAGCAGACGGCGGAAAAAGTCACCTTGCTTGGAATTTCGCTGGTGGACAAAAAAAAAAATTTATAAGTAAAGAAATAAAGGTTAGCACCATAACTCACACCACAGTAAAGCAACTCTAAAAGCTGCATTTAAAAAAGCAAATCAGAATTTTTGGCCAGAGTCCAGGCTAGCTGATAGCCTGTAGTGACAAAGATTAAAGAGAAGAAGTTATAAACTTATTTTTATAATTTTCTGGAAAACATTTACCCCCCAAAGGACAAAGTCTAAGTCGTACTAATCCCCCTCCGCAAGACTTTTTCGGGTTTATCTCGTGCTTGCTTTATTTGTTACCTTGCGAGCTGTTTACATTTAATAAAACATTTTTTATTTTTATCAGGGGATACTGACTTCGACAGTTGGACTCCCAATTCGGTGTCAGTGCCAGAGTTACGACCCACAGAACCACTCGAGCTGACGCACCTGGAATTCCCCATAAATCAGTCGCAAATAACTAGAAGCAGCTTGTTTGTTCGCTTATTTGTTTGAATATTTTGTTTATTTTCGGTTATTCGGTTTTTTTTTTGCGGCCGGGAATTATACAGTAGCTCTAGCATAGTAAGGCCAAATCATATGACAACAACAGCGAACAAAAAAAGCGACAATATCGACATATAGACAGGGGGAAAGCTAAAGACTGGTTGGGGTATCATTTGTTGATTTATAATTGGCTGCGACCGTACACCGGCTTCATATTAATTACTATTATTATGTATGGAGATATCCAAATGTAGTCGAGCTTATATTTCGGTAGTCAAATTATAGTGGCGTGATTGTTTTATGATGATTAAATTGAATATGAATTAGGATGGTCTTAAAAAAATATGAGAATCTTTTAAATTTTATCAGTTCCAAGAATCTGGCTTCTGGATAGCATGCGAGGTCACTTAAGATGTTTTTAAGATAAATACCACCGTTCCTTTTGGTTCTTTAATACCTTGCTTTTCAGACAATAGCAAAGGCAGAGCCAAAAACAACACTTAATATGTACCAAGTGTATTTTTATTGGCATCTTCTTGCCTTTCCGCAAAGGTGTTTTGATAATATGGTATTTAAAATAAGATGGAAAATAGATGGCTTGAATAAATAGATCAATTAGCGAAAATCTAATATTTTTTGAGAGTAATAAGTACTATTTATTTATTTAAAAGAACATGAAACTATAAAGTTGAGAAAATGTAAATTTGCTAATGATAGTCTGTTTGTTGCTTTTCTGTTTTTTGGCCCTATACTAACTAATTCTTAGGTAAAAATGCTAACTATTTTTCCAGTTCCTTTCTTACAATTGCCCTAGACCAATAGTAGGGCCAATCACAACAGCGCAAACAATTGGTAATAACTTTTCATTTTATGACCGCTCTTGTTTTTGTTATTGGCAACTGAACGAGCTAAGCTAACAATGCTTTTAACGACGTTCAAGGTCGGCCAAGGTCGATATAATCGTGCAAACGCCATATTTTGGCTCGTCCAATGACCCACTTGGTTGCCGATCGTCGATCGTGGATCGTGGATCGGGTTTGTGGGGTGTGCGCCAGTGGCAGATCAAAACAAGGCAACCAGAGACGAAACAGTAAATAGCAATTCCAATGGCTCACGCGGCGTATGCGCAATAAAGTCACTAAATGCGACCAAACCCAGCCCAACCCACAAGGCGCGTTCATTGTACACATAAGCGTATGCAGCAAAAACATCACTTGAAGCTCTGGCATGTGCGGTTCCATGTCTGGCGCTCAGCCGGAACTTTGTCAGTACAAAAAAAAACGAAATAAAATGAGAAAAAACAAAAGTAAAACAAAGTAAATTCAGTTTTGAACTGCGCTATCTGGGAACGGAACTTAGGGGACTGTGAATGGGACTGGATCCAAAAACTGCGACTGCGACTGGATCCGATCCCATCCAATGTGCGGGTGTTATTTTTTGCTATTTGTGGGTGGAGGGGGTGCCAGATTGCAGCTTCAATATTCAAAAGCGAAACAGCTTTGTTTGAGTGCTCGATTGTGTTGTTTCCATTTCGCCGCTTTGTTTTTCTCTGTGCGAGTGACGCCGCCGAACTTGAACCGCTCAAGGCCAAATTATGTCGATACACCCAGAATGCGGAGGGTGGGATTTATATTTATGAATATGCGTGCTTCGATGTTTGTCGAGCCAGTCGAAGGCAATGGGGGTTGGTAATAAGATAAAACGAAGAATTCCGCACGATCTTGGGTCGCATGGTCTATACTTCCAAATATCTTTACGATATTATGAGGATTTGAAACATTTCCAAAATGAGGGTTTTTATTTTAAATTCTCTTTTATGTTCAAAAGAACCTGGTAGGTTTTTACGGCTTAGGGGTTGAATATCAGATATATTAATTTAAATATATTTAAATTTTGTAAAAGTACTCATCTGATGAATATGGTAAAAACTTTTACGATCAGAATAAAAGATCGATCAATAAATACATTTCGGAAACTATGTATTAAATGTAATATAAAAAGTGTTTTTTTTAATTATGATTTTTTTTTATCTTTCATATACAAAAGAAAACCTTATAAGCTAATTAATATACAAAGAATTGTAATATTACTAATGCGAAACATAACGTTTACATTCTTTTCTGATAAGAGCAACCTTAATTCCAAGAAATCGCCCTGAACTCTTTCCTTTCGCATTCTAGGAAAGTAATCTTCCATTACATTTCCGTTCCGTTACAAGATAGGTCTTCAGAAGAAACTTATCGCGACCACAGACAATCGTATTTAGTTTCCGTATGGAACCAGTCACCCGGATTGGGCAAACTTATGCAACTTGTTCATTGTTGTACCTGTGGTCAAACCACGAGGATTGCCTAATCCTGGCTAACGAAAAAGGCGCCCAAAGGCTTAAGACCCTAGGGGATTGCACCAGTAATCCCAGCAATCCTGACGCAATTGACGGCTCTGCGGCGCACTTAACACCTAGACCAGACTAGACTGGCTAAAACCGAGGAGCCGGCGAAGGTGATCAAGTGATCAAGGGGACAGGGTGATCAGTGGTCAGTAGTCTGTGATTTAGCGGTGCTAATTACCCCTAAGCCAACCAGCAGACATCAGACATCAGACATTAGAGATTGGCGGACTGACGCATCTTGCTGTTGGCATTGCGAAAACTTGCATAATCATCGAGAGAGCTCGTGTCGCGTGATCACCGCTGTTGTCAGGCAGGGATTAAAAATCTCAGTCTGAATCTGAATCTGGAGCTATAGCTTTAGCCTATAGCTTCCCGAGAAAAACCTAATCCTTCACGCCGTGTGCTAGTCATTAAGAATTCGCTAACCGCCTTGCGTTGGGGAGCGACGCGTCGTCGTTTAAAAGTGATAATCGATTGGTATTGCATTCATTATCATGCTGTGTCAATTTCCAGCCCAAATAATCCAGCCAGAAACTTTCCACACTCTAGCAAATATATAAGATCCAGAGATCCATTGGCCACACGTTCAGTTGAACGGCGCGTGCTTCTCTGATGTATCTGTGCGATTGCATGATTTACCAGATTTACGGTTTACCAGATACCCCTATATATATAATATATACCCCAATTCGAGAGACTGGAACTGCGGATTTCAGTCACAAGTCGGCGTCGTCACAGAGACACAAACACTAATATGGAGGGGTTTTCAGATTTTCGGGTTTTCGTTTTTTTATTTGGCGAGTCGCTAAATTCGAGTGCTAACAGGCATTTAGAGCCATCGTTAGTTAGTACGTGGCACTCGGCGAGTGGGTCATTTCCGGCCAGTTGCCGATTCTATATTCGATTTTGATTGATTGCCCGAAATCGTCGGACTGGTCAGCTCATCAGATCGGTGTATTATCTCTGTAATGCGTCACAAGTTATTCGCACTCATTGGATATGCACCTAAAACTTATTCCCCAGGGGCCAAGGCAGGTTAATATCGGGTATTTCCCCAATTATTCGGCAGTGGTGCCTCGGTCTTGCCAATTAATCTTTGCTACGAAAAACAGCTCAGGCACTCTGGCGATGTCATCGGGTTCAATATACGTATTCTACGAGAACAGCCGAGGCCCTTGTAAGAATTCCAATAGAGTGTGCTACAAATGTAGAGGTTGGACGGCAATGTCAATGTCAGATCGCTATCACCGGCATTTTTCCCCTATCAGACAGACACTTAAATGCCAAATGGTGGAATTTCATCACATTTTTGGGCCAATCTATGAGTCATTTTATGAGAATCTAAGCTTCAGCGGGTGGAACATGACTAGATTGATGTTACTGAGGGGAATATGTCATAATGGGATGATTTCAAGCTTTAACAGGGTGCTTATCTTATCAGTATTGGATGTACGCAGAACATCGAGATCTTTCTAAAAAACACAAAGGGACTACTTATATTCACCAGATATTTATTGTAAATTAAATGATCTAAAACACCCCTGCCTTTATATAGATCTAATAAAAAAAGCTAGTAGCTCGTTTTTGGACTGATTTATGGTACCCCCATATTTCCCCATTCACCAAATAATTTCATTTGTCAAAGTCACCTTATCAAGAGGTTCCATCAAATTCGGACATTGCGGACTTTGCCTGATGGGAATTCCATTACTCATCCGTTGGTTCACTTGCACTCCAGTTTATCGAGCACTTGTGGCGGTGAACCCCATTTGAACTTAACCATCGTTAACTTTTAAATGCCCCAAAGGCAGCTCAAGTGACCCGCTAATGCAGATGGTTAGAATTAAACCTCCTCTTGACGATGACTATTTTCGGGGCGGAACACTTCAAAGCGGATATTTCCCCAAAATAGCTGGGGGATTTTCCCCTACTGGTCAGGCGTTTCCCAAAATTGATATTGATTGCGAAAATGTAAGCCACGTGCTCTCGTTTTATAATTAATAAACTGGGGACAATGTTCCCTATATCACGGCACACGCTTCTGAAAAAAAGAGGAGCGAGACCCACTTGAAAGATAATCGGCACTGTATTTATAGCCAAAAAAGGGGAGGGAATGATGAAATATTTAACTCCATTTAATGGAAAAATACCATGAAGGTATACAAATTTGATTTTGGAAGAGTAATAAAAATGACAGTTGTTGATTATTTTGTAAAAAAAACATTACATGGTCCAATATTCTTTATGGTTCATGACTCTAGCAATAGATTACCATATGCCTTTCAATGTCGGCCATTAGGTGATTCATTGATGTAATATCATATAATATATCGACCCAATAAACAGCTAATGATAATGTCATTGTCAACTCATTTCAAGTACCCGAAGTTCAAGTACCCGTCAATGATGAAAGCGAAGCGCAAAGGAAGTCACGTTTGGAGCAACGCGATCGGCGTCACATGGCGTAATGCCCATGATGGTTTCAGAGCGGGTATATATGTACATCCCAGGAGACGGGACGTGATATGACCAGGCTTCTCCGACTGAGTGGTCCAGTAATCCCAGCAAACAATCTCCGCTTTCGCACGCTCCAAATGGTCGAGTCAACAAACAATTCGCGGAAAAGTGACGACAGTCGGTGCAAATTTGGAGCCGCACACCGACGGGCACGGGACAAAAGCTCACTTAGCCCGCCTGATTAGCGGGGCAATCAATCAATTTCGATGGGGTGGTGTGCAAAATGAAAAGGGGGTGGGGCTGCCAAAAAAAAATACTGGAATTCCCCATTCACCACTTCACCCCCTTAAAAACTAACACAAAACTGTTGATCCATTAACACTTTTTGCTGCAGGAGGCGTGTGCTTTCCAGTGGGGGCGGTCCAAATGGGGGGTAATTTACTTTTTGGAGGGGAGGGGCTGGCTTATATCACGGTGGCAGAGGGGCAAATTTAAGCAAACACAGCCGCGCACGCTGCAGTGGAATATTCCCACAGTTGCGTCAACGTCAATGCTCTGTTGTTTGGTGATTTCAATCAAAAAACACCGCGCAAATAAATCACAACAAAAATGTGCCAAGTCAACACAGCAATAGCAGATATCAGAAAAACAGAAAACAGAAAACTGGTAACAGCCGCGCCGAATGGCAAATGATTCCCCCTTAGGTTCCAAAACAAATCCACACTCTACAAGGAACACCGAAAAAAAATATTATCACACTTAGTAATCTCTGGTTAGCTCGGTATAATATTTAAAGTAATTGGATACAAGGAACACAGAAAAAAATATTATCGGTTTTGGTAATCTCTCGGTAACTTGGAATAATATAAAAAGTAATCGGATATCATATAAATCTGTAATCATCTCCGATTCATTCTGATGTCTAGTCTGACAATCTGAATTAATTTCAATCAAAAACTTATTCTGCATTATATTCCAAGTTCCGTATGAAATGCCCCCTGATAAGTTCTAAGCATTTGTTCAGTAGGTACATCTGATATCAAGGGCTATCCGTCTTGAACTAAATAATACAAAGTGTGTCGGTGTATTTCGATTTTTGTAATGTTGTTCGTCAAAAATGCCTATTAAAAGTCTAAGCTTTGCTTATGTAAAATTTTATTGTATCAGATATTATGTATACATTTTGAAAGAGAACTAAGAATTAGTAGTATTAATTACTTAGATCCCTAGTGTTTTCTTATAAACAAAGTGTTACGGCATTTTTCTCCGTGAAACCAGCGTGCCTACGGAGATGAGTGCTAATTTCCGGCGGAGTAGAGGGTGTTTCGGGAGTGGGTCTGTGGCTGGGACTGCGACTGTTACTGGGAGTGGGAGTGGGCGTGAATTCCCCGGGGCCAAACCTCCGAGTGGGGCTTCGACTGGGACCGCGACTGGCGACTGGCACCTGGCCGACGTTTGACGTCCCCAAAACCGCGATGACTTTGGCGGTGCTAATCAGACGAGCACATGTTGACACTTCTCATTGGCGGGCCTCGAATCGTTGATGTAAACCATGAAAATTTTCCACTTGCAATGCAATGGGTCAGGCCCCAGCCTCTCGGCCCCTCAGCCCCTCAGCCTCTCAGCCAGCCCCCAATCCAATGGCATTTTCCTCTGGCACGCGCACCCGAATGCCAAAGTCTGGGGGCTTATGCTTTTAGTTCGCCGACAGTGCGACACCGATAAGATTGACGGCGCTTCACATGGCCCCACGGAGCTTAGGCACCTGTTCGAACTTGCCAGCTATTAAGTAGGCGGTTTACCATAGCGAAACATAAAGGAGATTAGACAACCATGACACACTCTGTTTTATTTTTAGGGAATTTTGAGGTTGCTAAAGTATGGGTTCCGGGAAATACTAAATGAATTTCATAATATTCTTTTGTACAAAATGAAATGAAAGTTCTAATAATGAACCCTGTATTATAATTTTTGTATAGTAGTACTTTCAATTAAATATAAACTTTCAAAGTGTTGTAGTGTTTCCCATGGAAAAAAAATATTATATCTATGAGTATTACAGAAAATACATTCATTGGAAATATTTTTATCATTTTTGGAGAATTAAAAATAATGTTTATTGTATAACCATTTTACTTGAAACCTCTTGCAATCCCATTAGTATTGACAACAATTTTTGATAAAGGTTAAAGGGAGAGGCTATTCAGTTTGCAAACATGGCTAACACTCAGTCGGGAATCGCTGAGTCCACTTAATCAGATTATATGGACATCGACCATAACAAACGCTGACCACTATCAAACAGAAGCTGCCCGTTCAATTGCCCAATTCGGACTTAACCCACACCTCGAACTCCCTATCTCTCTTTCTCCAGCACTTGACTTGATAAGTCAACCACCGAGTGGTGAAATGGCGGGAATGGGAATGGAAGTGTGGATCCATATGCCCACTGCGCCATTTCCATTTTCAAATCCGTTTCATTGAAAGAACTCAAATTGCGTGACAGAAAACGTGATTCGAGTGGGTTCCGTTGCGGTATTTGCTTATTTATTTATTTACTTTTTTTCCACTTGGTATTGCTTGTTTCAATTTCCCAAAATAAACGGCTATATTTATTTGAGAGAAATATTTTGCGTGGCCTGCAATTTCCAATGCACCGGGGCCTGTAAGTGGATGCGATCGAACAGTGCCGAACAGAACTGAAAAACAGAAAAGAAACAAAAACAAAAGTCGAATTGCAAACGAGAACACTGCGAAAAATTAGTATTCGAAAATCGAATTCTTAATGTTTTTGATTTTCTTAGAACTATCAGTCGCATAAGGAATATGTCAGAGACCAGAAATGAATTTCTAATCAAAATCAAAAAGCCTTATGAATTTTAAAGAACCTAGCTAAATGTGTTTATACAAAACGGGTTTAAAATAGAATCAATTATTAAACTAAATCTATTAAGGCATCGATTGACCTCAATTAAGTGCTAACTTAAAAAGTTGTTTGGGTATATACAATTTGGCCCTTAAAAGATATTGATTTATATACCAAAAAACCAATGATATTAAATATATAACAAGTTTTGAAATATATTAACCAAGACATTTGTTATTTCTTCCTATAAAACTGAGTTGATAAGTAATGGAATTTTTGTCTCTGCACAAGATGAGCTAAGGGGTTTGAAAGATACAGGCACACATATATCGAAGCACCGTTGTTATTTACATGAAGTGCGGCGGAGATTCCAGCGAAGCCAGCCCCCAACCCCATGGATCCAATATCATACGATCAGGTTGCTCCAGGGAAATTCTTTCGCACCACCAAACCGATCCACCGAACCACCGGATCGCCGATCACGTGCCGCTCAAGGTGATGGAATAGGGTGGTCCCCTTCGGCGGCTCAGCTCAGGTGTTGACTTCCCTATCAGCGATGATAGGCTGTGTAAATAATAAATAGTAAATAGGCTGGAATGCCCCCCCGACTTTTTAATGGCGCAGTGTAAAATGTAATTGGGTGAACAAAATTAAATGAAATGAAATGGCTAAGGTTAGTTAGCCGCCACGCTATGGATAACTGACCTTGCCCAGTGGCTGATGGGGAGTGGTTTGGTTTGTGCCACTTGAACCACCGCACCGCGAGTTGAATGTCAAAGCCACCGCTTGTCTATGCCGAGCACGTCTTTTGGCCAACAGAGACGAAAGCCGAAAAACCAGACGGAACGACCTTGCCGTCTCTGTAACTGTGTTTAGGCCCAGTTAGCAGCTAGAATCTGGTCGGCTAGTCTCCTTGAACCGCTGCGCATGGTTCAATAGCACCTAACATTTCCGAGATCCCAGGCACGGGACTCGCACTCATTTCATATGCGAAATGTACCGCCGTTGCCGTCTAATCAAGACTCGCATAACGAGTTCAAAAACCCATGGGGCCCGAAGAGAAAACAAAGCTCGATACCAAAATACGAAAATATCAAAAAGCCAAAACAAAGCCAGTGCGGGTGTCAAGAGAAGTCGTCGTCGTCGTCGTCGGCGAGTCATTAAACTTGGCTCGCATTTGACATTGCCAATTGGCAGGGGAAGTGGATGTGGAAGTAGCTGTGGTATTAGAATTGAAATCGTCTCTAGAGACGCGAATTTCTCGGCCCCCAAGCCCGGTTCATTCAACTTGTTTATGCGTACTCCCCGAATTTCCAGCTGCAGATTCCTACTCCCATTGCGATTTTCGACTCCGGCTTATCTGGACGACAGTTCCGCGAATTCTTCAGCTACCATGAATGAAGTGGTGTGGAGTGCTCCACAGTTCCACAGAATGCTACGCGAGTCGTCGTAAACAAACAGCTTTGTTTTCGGTTTTGTTTTTATTTTGGGGTCATTTGCCAGAGCAAAACGTGACAACCGGCAAGTAGAGGCACTCCACGCAGTCGCGAGTAGCCTCAAATGTCGCACCAGACCCTGAGTTCTACACTACCCCCACTATCGCAACAGAAGAAAACCCAAAAGAACCCAGAACCCCTAACCCCGAACCCCGATGTTCTTTAATTTCGATTTCATTTGTGCGCAACTGTGGCGAATTCATTTCCCAGAGTGGCTGGTGGCAGATCAAATTGAAGGACCACCGACTTTCAAGCAGAACCAAAAATCAGACGACATGGTGACTGCCTGCTGAGGAATGCAGCTATGCAAATCGCAATTTGCACACGGATCGGGAAATGAGGGTTCCAAATCAATTCTAGATATTTCTTTAAAAAAACCTACAGAACAACACAACACAACAAAACAAGATAATATAATACTTTATATATTCTATAAATCTTTATACTTATCCAATAACCTCTTGAAAAAACCTTTTTGAAACATTTTCGATTAAAGCACATTAGTTTCATCACTTTAGAAGAATGTAGAATTGGATTACTAAGCATTTTCCTTAGTTCACTCGGAATTCTTAAGATAGTTGTGTATAAATAAGAGTGATGGGAATAATATTATCATTGCGTAAATATAAAATGAGTACATCATGGCACTATGTTCCTTGTTGTTGAACGGAAAAAATTGACATTTCGTTCACTGGCCTTTGGGGACATATTTTGTTTAATCATTGGATAGTAAAAATCTTTCTAAATATTTCCTATAAACCTAAATGCGTAATTTTAATTACGTATTTCTGCTTAACTTCGGTCCTCAAAAATGAACAGACTTAGCTTATTAAGTCAACCGACGATGACTCAATGGGCTGTTTTGTCGTCAATGGGGGTTTCGTTATAAATGGGCAGACCTACCGGTACTGGTACATTTTTAAGCTATTTCGCGCTAGACCGGGGATCATGACTCATTGATGGGCCGAAAGTCGGACCCACAGTGACTAATCAAATGCACTTTCAGCTCAGTGGGGCAAACGCCTGGCCACGCAACCACCCAACCACCCAATCGGACTTTCCACGAAGCGTGCTTTCATATTCCAGAACATGCGACAACTGCCCGGCTGCTGTTTACAATCTTAATTTAATTTTTACGAGTATTTTCCCCGGACTTTGAGGCTGCACGAGTTAGTTTTGTGAATAGCCGCTGATTGAGAGCGAGTCCAGATGCATTGCATCGGGATTCCAACCCGTGATGAACAACTGAAAGTTGTTTGCTCTGTGCACTTGATTCACCAGCAAATGGAAAACAAATTTATGTACTTATCCGCTTTATCGCTCTCATATTATCAGCATGATGCGGTATTTTTTCCGCAGACTTCGCGGAAACTTTTGTCACGAGCATGACGATTAATGGCCCCGGGATTTGCTCAGATTAGAGTGGCGGTAGTATGGTACATATGGGGATTGAAGGGCGTGACTCCATACCACAGCCGGTAGGTAACAGATTTCCCTATTGAGTAACGAGCCTTGTAACTTACTGGAACGGATTGGATACATCCAGGGAGTTTCCGAGGAGAGGAAACATTATATGACATGACAATCAGCCTTATCAGCCGTTTAAATAGGCGTAATATAGAGCGGACCGGATCGACTCCCAGTGGTATTGGCTTATAGTTCTTGAAATCCCATATCCCTAAGAAATACAGTATTATTGCTGAATCGTCAGCAAGAGGAATTTCGGGTTTGTTGCCATTAAAGCAAACCTGACTTAAATTTCCAAATAATTTCTTAGACTCAGCGGTACTTCAAGTGAAACATCGATGATTATATTGCAAAATCTCTTGAAATACTATAAGACAAGGGATTTTTGTACAACTATTTCATCACTCTGGTGGAATTTTTTAGGCTTATCAGGCCTTGCAGTCCGGATGTGTGAAAATCAAGGCAAAGTATAGACTCTATATCTGTATCCGTCACGGTCTGGCCGCAAAAAGACCTTCAACCCGTCGTGCCGATTGCATTAGCAGAAACAGCAATAATCGAGCCCCTTAAAAACGTAGTTGTATTATCGTGGAACTCCCCACCGATCCTCTCCAGCGTAATGAATTTCACCATGGGCATTATAATTAGCGTCGAAATTTGCTACGATAAGTCAGGGGCTCGATAAGACTCTTGTCAGTTGTATTTATTTTTGCATTTTGACCCCCACGAAAAAGGGGACTTTCACCCGAAACCAACCGAAATTCCCATCCCAATAACAACTCTCTTTTGCGTATTTGATTTTTTAGTAGAATCTTTTAATTTTATTTCTTTTTAGTATGTTGTTTGTTTGCTTTTTCTTTTCTTGTAGATTTTTTTGCTTTTGTTTGCATCAAATTCTTGTTTTGTTTTCTTAGAAGCTCATTATGTTCACTATATCACGTGGCCTTACGAATAGTTTTTTGTGTTTTATAAATATAATTATTCTTTGTTTAGACTTAAGAGCGAGAGAAAACCTAGCGGGCTATGGTACAAAACCTATATTATAAAATGGAGATGTACATCTATATATATATGTGTAAGAGTTATGTTTTGCGTTTATCTTTTTCATAAAAAGTATTTCAGCTTATCAAGTGTTTTGTTTTTTTTACGTTTTCTTTTTGAGTGTATGGAAGACTTTTGCTGATTTGCTGTTATTGAAAGAGTAGTAATACATGATACATGAGGCAATTCAACACCAAGTACTTGGACTGAGGTAGTTTGGCGATGTCCTGGTAGAATACCGTTCTCAAATCGATTACATAATAATAATAAATAAGTTATAACAACGTTTTGTGTGTGTGTGTGCGTCTGATGGAGGTCCTTTAACCTCATCGATGGATTTCCAGGACCTAGGAGATCCTAGGACCGGAAATATGAACCAATGAAGCTGGGGACCGTCTAAGGATTCGCATGTTTGCGGCACTTCGAAGCAACATTTGCGTTATCCCGGCGAATGATGTGAAATGTCTACGCGCATGCGCACAACGCCCGGCGCATGTGAGTTGGATGAGTTTTGGGGGGTCAGTCTTAAGTCAGCGGGAGATTCGGCAGAGGGAGAAGGGCGATCCTATCCTCATCCTCATCCTCTACCAGGGCCGCCAGGGCTGCTCCTCCTCCTTGATCTGCTTCTTGATCACCAGCGACAGCGGCTGCTGCTCGACGGGCACACGCTGGATGACCGACGGCTTGATGTCCATGGGCTCGTAGCTGGAGTTGGCCGGACTGGGCGGGGCGTAGCTGCAGCTGCTGCTGCTGCCGGGCGCCGACTCGTATCCGGCGGAGGAGTGCGAGCTGGCGGATCCGGTGCTGGCGGTACGCTGCGGCATTGTCACCAACATGGGTTGCTGCTGGGCTGCTGCTGCTGCCGCCGCCGCTGCTGCTGCGGCGGCAAGTTGCTGCTGCTGTTGCTGGTGTTGCAGCAACTGTTGCTGCTGCTGCTGCGGCAGGCTCTGGGGCAAGACGAGGGCAATGCTTCCATTGGGCAGCTTGGTGGGGATCACCTGCATGCCATTGGGCAGGAAGTAGCCGCTGGCGGTCTGCTGGATCTGGCCAAAGAGGTAGGGAGTTGCCGCCGCCGGCGTCGGTTGCTGCTGCTGGCTATCCTGCTCCGGTGAACTGGGCGGCGAGGGCAGCATCTGGGCGTGGATGGACTGTTGCTGCTGCTGCTGGCGCTGCTGCTGGTGCAGCTCTGTCTTCACCCCGTTGATGCAGTTGCTCAGGTGCTGCAGCAGGCGGCGACGCTGGGAGGGCTCGATGCCCGGGAAGCGGCTCACCTCGTTCACACAGTCGGCAAAGCCGGCCTTGAATTTGTTCACAATCTTGGGATCGGCGGCCTGCTGCATGGCAGCCTGCTGGCGCTGCAGCTCCTGCAGATGCTTCACTGTCTTCTCCAGAATGTCGGCCTTTTCCAATTTGGAGTGGCGAGCCGGCTAAAAGTAGAGAGAAGAAAATTCGAAAATTAGTAAATGTTTGAGGAGTTGTTTTAAGAAATATTAAGTTTAATTTTTCTTTTCAATTAGATATAATATCTTTATATTTTAAAAATTTTAATTCTGAATTGTGACTTAAATATTTTTTTTACTTTAAGATTTTGTCTTAAATACTTTTTTATAACCCTTTTTAGATACTTACGTCTTTTTTGGTGGCATCCAGAATCAGAGTCTTGAGTTCATTGAGACAGTTGTTAATACGGGCGCGTCGGCGTTTCTCCATGATGGGTTTGTTCGACTGCAAGAGAGGTAAAAAACATCGATTAGTCACGGCTTTTGCATGGCTAATTTGACCTCATGCAGCGACCCAAAAATAGAGGAAGCTGCATGGGTCTTTAATTGGATGAAGGAGGTTGGAGGAAGCTGGGGAGGATCTGGGGGAACGGATTGACTGGCTGGCGGCCAAATTTAGTCGCACGGCGCGTGCTCTATTTATAGCGCCACTCGGGCGAGAGGCATGGGTAAAAATAGTTTGGCGGTTATAAATTACAGCCAGGGGTCTATATATAAACCACCCAGGTATGAGATATACCGAGAGCGGCAAGGTCAGAGAGGGAAATACGAAGATTGCCTAGGCACAAATCAAGAAAAATAATAAGAAATAAGTTGCCAAATTTGGCAACGGATGAAGTCAGCCGTTTGGCCAAATCAATGAACCGGTCGCCAAATGGCCAAAAACGTCGGCTGATGACCGACAATTGCAGCGACCACGCGACGCACGCGCCAAGTGGAAGCCACAACCGAATCCGAATCTGAATCCAAATCCGGGGAGCTGGTGGGCAGCTCCGCCAGCCAATTTTGGGCGGCACTCATGAATGGATCGATCGTGTGTAGTCGGAGTAGTAGGCATATGCCATATAGTAAATGCCACCAACGCGACGCGAGATAAATTCGCTTTGTGTTGGCGCGCCGACGGCGGCTGTTTTTGGTTTGGTTCAGAGTGTTTTTTCATTTTTTTTTTTTTACCCCATTCAGCCATGTGGGAGATGGCTAAAAAGGAAATGCATTTGGGCAGCGGGATTGATGGGGACAGAGTCGAATCGCCCACAGCGAGTATGGAAATCAAGTCGAGCTCGAGGTGGGTGGCTCTCGTTTAAGGGAATTCTCTGGTTATCCAACTATGGGTTCTGATTTAATCCGTTTTCGAGGGGGTTTTTGGTTTGCGTTTTTTTTTTGCATTTAGGAATTTTGTATTCCCCGGAGAAGACACTTACCCGACGGTCACTTTTGAGTGGCGTCTCCTTGAGCTGGGCCGGCACAACGGCGGTACCCAGAACGTTGGTCATGTTGGCTGCTGTTACGCCGGTAACCATTTCGGTCAGATATTGTTTGTTGAGTTTGAGGCACAGTTTGGGTTTCACTTGGCAGCAAATATGGATTTGCTGCTCTTTACAATATGAGTTCACTGTTTTTTTTTCTTTGCTTTTTCTGTTCAAGTTCACTTGGTTTCACTTTCGCGCAGCGTCGCAGAGAAATACGTAAGTTCGAGTTCTCTGGGTCTCTTGATATGTGGGTTCGGTTTTCTTTCAGCGGAACGATAGAACCGCACGCTACGAGTTACGGCAGGCGAATGAGCAGCAGGTTCTGGCTGCAGTGCGATTAAAAGACCGAAACGACTCGGCACGAAGCTGAAGATCGATCGTTCGGCTCTTCGGGATGGGTATATGTAAGGTTTTACTGGGTCTGGGATGTCGGCGGTATTTGCAGAGCGTAGCGGGACTACCTTATCGCTGGGGCTCTCGGCGGACGACTGACGATTGATCGACAGGTTCGTTGGCTAAATCGCCGCTGCGAGACGCGAGCGCGAGCCACACGACCGCACAGATACAGGGGCATTTCGGCTACCTAGGGGTATACTATATTCGCTACCTGCTCTCCCCGTGTGTGTGTGTGTGAGCGGTACCTAAAGTCGTCGTCTCTCAACCCCGCGTTACTCATACGCCCCCTGAGCCATGGGAATGGGCATTTCTTCCTTTCTGGAAATCACACTGCGAAACCCCCATTGGCGATCAGCTTTGGCGAGGGATTCACAAGAGGCTGTGTTTCTGTTTCTGCTTCGGTTTCTGGCGTTTCTGGTGGTTCGCAGTTCGTGGTTTGCTGATTCATGCGGCCAACGCGACGACGACGACGTCCCATAGAAGGTGAAAATAGCTGGCTATATGACGCCACCCCAGTGCGACAGGTTCGGTTTTTTTCTCTTTATTTTTTTTTTTTTGGTGTGCTATATGTATCCGAGGCTCGGGGGTCGCTAAACAGTAAACAAGATCACAAGGTTGTGCGCACGCCAGGCGGAAGTGGGTGGTTGTGTGATGGGGCAGTGGGTGGTGGATGGTGGGTGGCTACAGCTACAGCTATCCCCCTTTTTTATTCCAGACCAGTCTGTAGACTCAACTAATTCCCCATGCCGTGCGCCGCAATTAAGTGAAGGTCGCCCTTTGCTTTTTGATCGATAGCCGACCGACCAGCTAAATGAAATGGAAATCGTTACGGACAAGGCTGCGTGGATCACACGTGCTCTGGCCGACGCTTAGATTCACTTTGATGGCGTCTACGTGCATCGTTGGATTTTCACGTTTTTCAGTTTTTTTTTCAGTTTTTTGTTTCGGAGTAGTGATTTATCGAAGGTTGGCTGTAATTACACGCCACAACAGGGAAAAGCTGGGCATCAGTTAGTCGCACAAAAATAGCCATTCATTAATAGAACTCTAGGGTAATTGTTCTCTTCCTAAGTGGAAATGGGTTAGTAATTATTTCATTTATTGGGGAGAAAATTAGTCAACGCACGTCATAGGATTTTGGGAAATGACGAACTTTGAGCTGAAAGTGAATTTTTTACTAACTGCCCATAACTCAAAATATATTGTTACAGTTCTGAGGACTGATAACTAACTATATATTACCATCTACTTATTAAGTTCGAGTGAGATCAGTCAAGGAAGGTGACAAATATTTGGGTTACAATATCTAATATCGGGAAATTACGTTATCTTTGAGGTTTGTTCTTGGGGAACAAGCCCTAATCACAGAAGATACGTTTGAAAGCCACAAATTGTGATGTAATTATTAAGTTAACTTTGTGGCAGATGATTCAAAGTAGATATACGATACTTAAAGCGGGTATTTACCATATTTCTAAGTGAACTTGGAAAAACTGAAAATTCCTTTATGCAGACACTGTCATCTACTAATTAAGTTGACTTTGAGCGAGGTGAGTCAAGGAGGTTCATTGGTTTTTGAATAATAATCTGAACTATACGGTTTAGTTACTCAAAAGAATTCTTGTGAATAGTGACTGTATTTAATCTGAGAAAATCAATCAAGCTAGATCACAAATATGCGTGTTAAACGACTGGCAAAATCCACAAGAATTTTGGGGAATTTCTGACATTTCTGAGGGCTGTCTAGTGTTTTGTGGTCGCCAGGGAAGGTTGTTTATGCCGAGAACACATGGCAATATGGCAATCGGGCAATACGGCAATATATTCAGGCGGCAGTGGCGGACGTCGACAACACCTTCGCGTTCCAATTACATTTTGGCAGCCGATCAAAAGGCGGCCCGCCCGCGGTCAACGTCGGCAGAGACAGCGGCAGAGGCAGCGACTGCAGCGGTGGCGGTGGCAGAGGCGGCACTTGTGCATGCCAATTTAATTGCAGCGAAAAGCAACAAGAAAATAAACAAAACGAGAGATCGGAAAAACGTTGGCGGCGTTTTACATCATGCTCGCTGGCCAAAAAAAGCCAAAGGTGTGGATGTATCTCACGGATACACCGCTAAAAGATACAGATACAGATACATTCGCAGTTGTTTGTGCGCTCAACGCCCAATTTGACGCCCCATTGTTGTTGTTATTGTCATTGTTGTTGCTGGCGGACTCGATCACATGCAGCGTCTAAAATAAACTGTGGCAAAAATTTATAGTCGAAAAGGCGCAAGCACACAGAAATGTGCGCATTGCTAATTGCGTCTAAATTTAGACAGCGCCAGATCCCCCAAATTCCCCGTAAGCCCCGTGAGCCCTGATCACCACCGATGATCACTGATCACACAGTAAGGAAATACCTGATGGTTTTCCATAAAAATTAAAGGAAAAGGATATTAACAATTTTCCAACCAAATGCCTCCCCCCTTTCAAAATAATGTATTACTTTGAAAAATATTAAATATCAAATATTACGTGGGTCCCCAGACTACCCAGACCCCCCACTAACGGGGCTAGTCCTGGTCACCTTTAGAAAAGTATTCATATGATAGAATGATGTTTTTGATTATTTGGTATATGTACACCTTTTCGGACCAGAAGAGCGCTTATTTTACTTGTAGAAAATATTACAACAATACAATGAACATCTATATTAAATAATTATTTTAAAATAAATATATTAATTTAATAAAATATCAAAATAATATTATTCCTGTCCTGTAGATATTATTTACAAAGTTATGTAAACATCATCTGTGCAGTGATCGTAACAGCGTAGTCGCGGTTTTAACAGCGGCAGAATCGCCCACGCGCCTCTTTTAAGTCGGCAACAGCGGCATGTAACTAAAAATAACAGTACTTGGTGGGGGAGGGGGAGCAACTGTTACGCCCGAGAGTGGTACAGACAGAGAGGGGAAGAGAAAGAGAGAGAGGGAGAGAGCGAGCGGACGCTCCATGGTCGCGGCGAAAATAAATTTCTAGCCGCGCGCGCCACTCTCGCGATTAAAACGCCATAAAAATCGCCAACGCTGTTAAAAACGCGCGCCACATTTGCGCGATCCGCTGTTGGGAAATTATCGTAGTTTTGCTTACCTGAAGGAATATAAAAATAATAAAACATAACCATTTCAAAAATTTAAGATAGCAGGATTATACAATTGAAATGATTTGGTTAAGACAATTTTTAACAAATGGGTTGAATAGGTTGGATACAGCTCTACCTGTAAATATACACATTTCTTACAAGATTATAAGGTAGACTAAAAACGTAGAATAAATTATTAAAAAAGGTTTGAAAAAATCTTAAATTTTTTCTGTGAGTATTACCATACTGCTGTTTTTGCAACTAATGGCGCTGTAAATTTTGGCAGTCCCGAGTGGGAGGATAAGAGAGTGGGAGTGAGGCAGACATATAGAGGTGCGAGTAAGTTAGCAATCGCATTTGTTCCCCCACATTGTGCAAAGTATTTTATTACTCATTAAGCGTAACGACGCATTTTGCCCAGAATTTTATTTTCGGCAACGAAAAAGGGGTTCGGGGTGCGGTGGGTTCGAGGGGTCGGCCGCCGGGTGGGTGGGGTTTTTGCGGTAGAAGGCTTAATTTTTCGACACAAACGTCAGCAAATACCCGACGACAGACATTCTAAATTTAGCAACAGGTAAAAAAAATAATGCAAAAATACACTTTCCTCCTCTTCCTCACGAGGCCGTTGTCTGCGTTTCGTTTTGCGTTTGTTTTTGTGTCGCATTTTTTAGGTTGGTTGGTCGAGCGACTTTATAAGGGCAAAGAAGGAAGGGATCGCGGAATCGGGATCGCGTGATGCGGAAAACGCATAACTGAAAAAGGGGCAGTCCAAAACGGGTTTACTTTTTATACAGATCTAACAGTAAAATTAATAAAAAAAAGGAATTATGGAGTTATCTTATAACTTTGGGTTTTAGGATTCGGAAAGGCAATGTGTATTATTATCTTAATTGAGTTTTAAAAGATTTAAATTTCTTATACAGTTGTTTATTTCTTTGTTTTGCAATTCTTTAATACTTTAAAAGATTTATTCTGTTTTGCAAAACAACAAAAGGGAGCTACTTTTTCTAATCCCTTGGAAATGGGTATACCTCGATGACTTTTGGATCCTCGCTTTGCCAGCTCAGCCGGTTAATTTGTTGGTGAAATCCCAAAACCAGACTTGACTTTTCGACTGCCGGGCAAAGGGCCATACAAAGTGTATTTCCTGGGCCTTTGGTATTTGGTAAATATTGGAGTTTTTCCGAAAGTTAAGTCGGGCAATCCTTTCGCTGGAAGCGAAATCCTTCCGCCCACCGCTGCTTGCCCGACTTGTCCGATAACGCCCATGATGCTACTGAATCCATATCCTTAACCCGTCCTCGGAACAGTAGCCGGATGGCTTTTAGCAGGGCCAACGCCTCCCGAGAAAGGGTTCCGTTCCATTCCGAATTAAGCCATGTCCTGGTATCGGTGGCTTAGTTGCGACCGCGTTAATTAAATCGCCTTAGATACGCTCGCCCCTCCACACAGTGGCCGGCGATCATGGCCAGAAAGGGTTCACGTTCAGTTTCAGGATCGCCGCGAAAAGGATTAGAGATTCGTATGCGGGCAGGTAGGGTTGCAGCGGGTTTCCACGCTTTCTATTAACAGGATGATCATGCCCATCAAAGGGCTAAAACCACACACCCATAAAACCGAGTGTGCAACAAAGCCACTGCGCGTGTGCAACTCTTCCCTATCTTTATCCATATACCATGCCATACCCTTTGGCCAAGATCTCAACCCCGTTTATTGCACCCTTTTGGCACTTTTTACCTAGCAATGCCTCTAGCAATCCTTCGCGACTGAGTCGCCGTGACGCTGTTTGTTTATTTGCCATAAAAGGATTATGGGCGTGGTGGGTTCAGGTATACCCCTACCATAGGGTTACAGCCAGCTCGCACGCCTTTGGACCACGTTAACCCGTTGAAAGTTGAGTTCTGGAGAGGATTTTAAGCCAGAGAGAGTAGCCCATGTATATTTTAGCAAAATACATACAACTATCTGTATGTTTTTTACTTTAGAACTTCCTGGTACTGGACGTTTTCCCTTTTTCTGCCGACTCCCTTTTTTATTCCCGCTCGTCCCTCATCAATTTCTGTAAAAAAGTCAACTCGCCTCCATAAAGAAAAAACAACAAGCCAACCAGACGTTACATCGCATTGCGTAAAAAACGAACGCAGTTCCCTGAATTCGCAAAAGGCGTTGACAACAAATTGCATAAAAAATGATTTCCTCACATTTACGAGTTCGCCTAAAAAACGCGTCGCAAAAAAAGTATACAAAAAAGAGAACCTTAGATGGCGGGTGGCTCAAGGTGAGGATCTTTAGATGGATGGGTTCGCAGCATGCAGAAGGATTTTATGGTTTTATTTAGGGTTATTCGTTGGCAGAGGGCCTTCAATGTCAAATCAATTGGCGGACAAACGTCAAACGCTGAGGACAGGTAAGGATCGGTAATCGGGAAAGAGTGGAAAGAGTTCTACGACTCTTACCTAGCCGAGTCAGTCTCGCGCCGAAAGAGGTTCTCTCTGGGATAGAGTTTAGAGTTTCCACGGATTAGCCCTCTCTGTCTGTTGGCCGGGTTTTACGATCCACCAAGCTAATGTCTTTCCTGGCCTTGATGGCTAATACCGCCGATGCCGATGCTGCTGCCGCTGCCTGATTCGCAAAGAGTTTTTACGACACGCCATGCCACGCACCCAGGCAACTCATTCCCTCTCCTCTTTCAGCCGATTACGAATCCTTGCCAATTTCCGGGAATATCATTTCGCCAACGCCAGAGGGCGCTCTGCATAAATTTGGCTAATCGCTGGAGGGAAAAAATAAAAAAAAGATCTTTAAAAGCAGCTCAAAGCAGCCGCCTCTAATGCCCAAATAAAATCGTCTGCCCCAAAAAACTTGTTGAGTTAATTATGTGGGGACTAATTCGACTGCCTCTGATTGGGGGCACCGTTAGATGGCAGCTGCTTCGGATCCACTCCGATATCTACATAAATATTTCCCTAATGACAGGATGTGTTTGGCAGCATTAAAAAAAAGAGTTCCCACCGAGTGGGCGTTCTGCTTGGTAGCTGGAACACAAAACACAAAAATGCAAAAATGCCATTAAAACGGGCTGGCAGACTCAGCGAGAACAAAGGCAATTCGAGTTCCGATCTGCAGCAATGCACGCGGATCGATGTATATAGATCGTCAGTCGTCTTGGTCGTCGTTGAGGTGCTAAAAATGTTTTACGAGTCCCAACAAATCGTGACCAGGCCCAGACACGGCCGCATACAAGCACCACCATCCGCACCAGACTTCGAGATCCCAGATCCCAGGTTCCGAAAGCTCTCCCACCAGCAGCCCCCGAGGAAGGTGTCGAGGCTCTATCAGTGGCGGTTGAAAAAATTACATCTGGGCGAACTTAAGATACTCTTGTTTAAGATGGAATGGGAAATATCTTAAACTATATGATCTTAATTCAGTGATCCTAACTCAACTCTTAGTTCTTCAACAATATGTAAAGAATTCTTCGTTAACTAACTGAAAATTTATATTTTACAAGATCTAAATTAACATAAACATAGATTTAGTCTGTTTTATTGTATCTTAGCATAATCTCATCCGATTGACTTCGTTCGTTCTGTTGCAGATATCAAAAACAAACCACTTTTTAGGATGTCCCTGATGATAGAAGAGTATATCCTGCCCCCAACAAGGCAATCGCGTGCAGGAGGAGAAGAAACTCGGAGAACTCAACCGCACCGGCAACTCAAGCATCCTATCATCCAACCGAACCGAACGACGACAATCACAAAAGGCAGCCTCAAAGAAATCGACTCTGGCATCGATCATAAATGCGCGGGGAGTTGAAGGGTCAAGGGGGCTGTGGATGGGGGGCGGTACCAGCAAATCGTGGCCGGCGTTGCATGCACTATTGAACTTTCTGAATGAAACCGACAGGCTGCGGCAAAATCAGCAGCAGATTCGCAAAAAGTCGGGGCGTTGAGCCAAGAGGCAAGTTGTAATTTACACTCGCCAAACCACTGGGGTGGTGTTTGGCTCCAGGAAGGGAAGGGATGGGGGACCGGGGTCCAAGTGGAGTGGAGCTGCAGCATCCACTTCCAGATCCCCATCCACACAGCGGGCAGCTTGTCACGGCGGTGGCGTTGGAGGTTCGCCAAGATCATGCCCAGCGATTACCTAAACGCACACACAGACCCAGGGAGCCCGACTCCAAATCCTTGAGCTGCTGCTGCTGCATAAATTATATTGCGGGGAAGGGGACGGGGCAACTTGGTGGGGCATCTCGAATGCTGACCAACCGGTCCCACTGTCCGTCCAGCCGCGCCAGCGTCTGCATCTGAATCCGAATCCGAATCGTCTGGCACACTTATTGCGCAAAATGTGCGCTCCACGAAGCATGGCCAGCCAGCTCGCTTGGGCGTCCAAAAATACACCGAGATTGTTTTCGATGTGATATATACACTTGAGAAAATTGGATTGAAAAATGTTTTCTTTAATATTATATAGTATCAAAGGTCAAAATTAATTGGATGAAAAATGGTTGACCAATCTTTATATCAAGAATATATGATCAAATTTGTATTATTAAATTAATAAGTAAAACACAATTTTTCTATTTTCTTATAATGGACATTAAATTGGAACAAAGGTATAATTATTATTAAATTATTAACAGAGGAATGGGAAAAAATCATTTGGTGTTACTTCTTAAAAATGTACTTTAAAACTTATCATATCAATACTTTCGAAGATGTATCCCTTATATATGTTTGCAGACATATAAAACCTTTTAAAATAAATGAACACTTATAACTAATGGATTATTAAAAAATATTTTTTATTTATTGTTGATTAATATTACATTTTTTATAACTTATGAAAATTGTAAAATATTGTTTTAGATTTTAATTTGTACAGTGTTGCTTTGGGAAGAGTGGCAGGGGCTATACGGGAGCTTCAGAGCTCAAACATTTGAGGATGGCGAGCGATCGTCGCGCCGGCGCATTGTTTTCATTTTATGGAGATTAACATTGCTGCGTCTGCCACCCGTCCCTGGATCCGTCGTAGTCCTCCACCTCCCAAAGTTCCCTCCACATCCCCCCGAACCACCCCTATATCACCACGTAGATATCAGCATCTCCGACAAGCATCCGTTGCAATAAACTCTTTTTGTGTTCTGCTCCCCTGCCCGAATTTACTTGTTTTTCATTTCGGCAAGTCACGACCCGCGTAATGAGCTATATGGCGAGTGCAGAAGGGGCAGATCTGGGGGCTCAGTCAGGGTCCAATCTTCGCTTTGTCTTCCCCCGAAAGGAAGTCGCACCACCAAGAAAATGTTAATTTTCTTATTGAGCAATGCGGCGATAATTAACCTCGTTAGTTACATAGATGGAAAATGCCGAGATCAGCTTTAAAATGGAAATACAATTTATGAAGGCAATCAAAAATCGTCTAAGTTGTAGCTTTGGGATTTTGTGCTTCAATGAGTTGCCTAAATTTGTATTTTACTGCCTTGAGGATCAGATGGTTTAAGATTGTTTATCTGGGGCGCATTGATCAGCTTGCAAAACGTTAAAATGGTAAGTAATTTTGAATCATTTTCTCCTTCCCTTTTTACTTCCAGTTGAGTTCTTCCCTGGAAAGCAGATTAACTTTGGGTTAGGATCTACTTTACGATCGCCTTTGTAAGTAACTAACATTTCTAAAAATACTGACTCCGCACTGCGTGAAATCTCCGCAAAACCCTTTTTGTCTTGTTTCGATAAAAAAACCATATTTGACTTTTTGGCTTTCCGACTTAAAAACATAGTTTTCAAAAAACATCTCTTTTTATATATCACTGTCAATTAACACCAAGGTTGCGGGTCGTTTTTTAAGCCTTTTTAGCTGATCAAAAAAGGGGAAAATTCTGGGAAACTAAATAACTTCCACATAAACCCTTGCAATTTGCCAATGTTCGATTGCACTTCTAAAAAATAGCAACCCAAAAAATGGCCTAAAAAATCGTTTCACACTTCCAGGAATTGGGTAAAAAAAAGTTTATTGCTCCAGACGGATTTTACAACCCGCGAAGGAGACCCGAAAGAGTTGACACCGAACTAAAAACACTGAACTGAACGGGTCAGAGGAGAGCAGGGCAGAGCAGAAAGGCTTAAAAAACGGACGGAGGTCGTAAAACCCGTTGAGGCTCGTAAAAAACTGAGATCCCGGGTCGAAATTGGCCACAAAGGAATCGACAACTCGACAATCGCCACCACAAAAGGATGCAACCCTCTGGCAAAAAAGGAGTTGAAACAACCGCAACAATGGGCAAATCGGCAAAGGATTGTCCCCTACAAGGACGAGTTAAAAAACGAAAGTCAACTGTGGGCGAAACAATAATGGTGGATCGTGCGAGGGAAGGATCGTGGCAAGGACACCGTTTGGCATGCGTTTTCGCCAAAGTTAGGATCGGAATGGGAATCGAAAATCGCATTCGGGTTAGGTGAAAGTCGTAAAATTGCGAGCGTGTGCGCGAACGCAGGAAGGGTCCAAGGTTGGGAAAGGATGTGTTCGTGTTCGTCTTAATCCTTGCACATTTTCCCTTTCACGCGTATTCCTCAGCGTGTTTGCCAATATTTTGATTTCGAAACTAAACAATACGCCCACCGAAACTGAACTGAACCCGGTCCAGGTCGCTGCGAAGGGCTTACGGGAAGGATTAGGCGCGTTTAACCATGACGCGGATTTCGCGGGAACTCAACGGAATCTGGCACTCGGAACTGGAATTCGTGCCAACGCGGGGCGTTCTGTTTTGCTGCGTTTAGCAAAGGATTACAGCCCATTTCGACCATAATTAGAGACAACAAGTTGTAAAGCCATTACCCACTTTTCCCTACTCCCAAAAATGCTGGCCCTTCTCAGTCAAGATGCCAAATCAAAAGTTAAATGCAATGTCAACGAAGGTCGAGTTCTATGTAAATGCCAAACGGTTTGCACTAATTTTTTGCTACAATTATTGGGAAGTTTCAAAAAAAAGAAAAGAAAAAGTAACACAAAAAGATGGGAGATCGTAAAAATCCGGAAAAGGGTTTCAGCCGCACAATAACATCCCGGGATGCGCTCTACTTTTTTATTATCCGGCATTGTGTGTTTTTTGTGCCCGGCGATCCAGTGACCTAGTTCGGGTGTTCGATCCTCGAAGCCAAAACCCTTAACCCGTTTTTGAACCCTTACCCTTTTAGTTCTCGGAACATCTGACTCAGTGTTTCTGTGTTTTATTTTTACCTTTGTTAAAAATTCGTCTTGCTTTGCTTTGAGGCAACTTTTTGGGAATTGTTTTGAGCTGCGCGTTTTTCGCCTTAAGTAGAGCAATTCCCTCAGCTCCGCTTGGGTTTTTATAGGTTTTATGATATTTACTCCAGTTTAACATTTTAATTGTAGCAAAGGGGTTCGCCCAGCCCTCGGCTGAATTTCAGTGAGTTTATGGGTTTTTCAAGTATTTATGGTTGACATGGAAAGTGTTGACATGATGGTGTGTTTTAGGTTTTCGGGTATCGGTTTCGGTTTCAAGCTGAGTTAAAACTCCTCATCTGTCACCAAGACACGGCGATTTGTCAAGGCTAAAGGCAGATCGATTCTGGCCAGTTGTCATTAGCAGAGGTTAAAGTTGATCATTAGTCGAAAAGGTAAAAGGCAAACTGAAAGTAAAAGGGGTGATACTTTTTCAGTGGAAAATTACTGCAGCATTTTTTTAAACTGCTTAGTTTTAATACTTTGCTAATCTCTTAAATGAGTTGTCTATAAATAGATAGTTATTTATTTTTGGCGCCCTCATTATCACCTGCTGATACCTAACCACCACATTGTTCCTAGGCCCTAAATCTAGAGCAGGTCTCAGCCAAAAACCACAAAAATTGCTACAATTATTAGCTAAAAATTAGGTCCAGTCCTAACCACAAAAAAAGAAAACAGGGCCAAAAAGAACAGCAGGGCTCGGGCAAATAAAAAATCATGAATAGAAACAAAAACCTCTGAACAAAACCAAAAATACAGACAGAGAGACACGAACTGCGGCTGCCCACAAAGAAGTGCGACAATTTTTGCGCGTGGACTGAACCCATAAAAAATAATTAGAACAAAAAATGGGAACATGTCGAGCGGCAGGACGAGTCGTCGTCGCAGACTAGCAAAATATGCAGATTCATAAGATATATTGGCCAAATCCCGACGATGACCTGCGAAATTCGCACTAAAAATCTGCGAGCAGGTCGCCCTCTTTTTTGTTTGTTCATCTTTTTTGTCACGTGCTGGGTGTCCTCCGCCCTAAAAGTCCTTCGAGGATTGTTGCAAATTATGCGAAATTATGTCATGCCGTGAGGCGGCGAACAAAGGACAGCGGACGGACAGAGAGTTCCGCTAAAAATGGAACGAGATCAGAACATTGAGATCAGAACGAGAGCGCGTTCCCATTCTTAGGGAAAAAAATTTATGATCCTCTCATAAAAACATATTTCGGTCACTTACGTAAGAAATTCGTCCTTTTTTGCAGTGTCTCCTGGCCTGCCCTTGAGAAATTACGCAAAAATCTTGCGGGACGTCGGATTTTTTCCCGCCCTATCTATCGTTCATATAGGACTTGTGAATTTTTATCCCTCCAGCACTCATTAGGATCTCAGCAGCTCAGCGCTCAAGGACAGACCTGCCTCCAGTAATTAAAAGTTTTTTATTAATTACACAACTCCGTCTCATTAATTATCCGCAGATCCGCATCTCTCGGTCAGCCAAATCGTTTTGCACATAAACAACATTATCAAGAGTCTTGGCAAAATGCGATTAAGTTGGCAACATTAACCGGCGACAGGTAGGGGTAAGATCGGAGACGGGACATTCGGGTGGCAATTAATCACCTCTCTTGCATCTGGCCGCATGGAGTCGCCAGGTCGAAAGGTATGGGGAAGAAGCAGGAGCTGGAGAAGGAGCCGGATCAGGAGCTGCTGATGGGGCCAAGATAGGCCTATAAGACGATAATGGCCAAGATAACTCGGAGCGATACTGTAGTATCTAAATGATCATTGACAGCAAATGTGCAGGGGGAGGGGAAAGATTATTGTTTGGGCGACTGCAAGATTAACATTGTATCTCAAAATTGAATGTTATAACAAGTTTTTAAATCATTTACATGTTTTATTCATTAAAAAGTAATATACCAGTGAGATCAGAATACAAAGATTAATCCAGTAAAACCATTATCAGTCACCAAACTAAAATCGTTAGTAATGTAATGTTTATCTATACATTTATAAAAAATTAAAACATCCTAACTTTCCATATTTTCCAAACTTCATAGCGATATCAAGATATATAAAGCAAAACAGGAAAAACTTCAGCGCAAACCGCAAATGCTGGATTCTATAACTTAAGTACTTGAATCCCGATTTAGACGTGGAATTCCTATATGATTTTGAGATTGAATTATCTGATAATCTACATTAAAATTTTTATATTTATCGAGGGTCAAAAGGTTAACTCGTTTTCATGATCGATTTTTCCATTTTTCAGAATGGAAACGCAAAACTGCACTTCTATACTCCATAACTTAAGTTGTTGGAGTCTGATTTGGACGTGGGATACCTCTTTTAGTTTGTGGCGGAATTCTCTAATAATCTACATTAAAATTTGTATATTTAACGAGAGTCAAAATTTGAACCCATTTTCATGTTAGATTTTTCCGTTATTCCAATGGTTTTCACAATGGGAACCCAAAACTGCACTTCTAGACTCCAAACTTGAGTTGTTGGATTCCGATTTAGGTGTGGGATACCTCTATGAGTTTGTGGTTGGATTCTCAAATAATCTAAATTTAAATTGTTCCATTTAATGATGGTCCAAGTTTTAACCCATTTTCATGATCGATCTTTCCGTATTTCCAACGGTTTCCAGAATGGGAACCCAAAACAGCACTTCTACACTGCATAACTTGAGTAAATGGATTCCGACTTGGACGTGGGATACCTCTATGACTTTGTGATTGAATTCTCTAATAATCTACATTAAAATGTTTCTATTCAACGGAGGTCAAAATTTTAACACGTTTTCATGATCTATTCTTTTGTAGTTCGAATGATTTTCAGAATGGGAAGCCAATACTACACTTCTAGACTTCAGAAATTGCGGTTTTGGATTCTGTAATATTCGTCATTATTTATTTTACTCAGTTTACGCATAGTTGCGATACAACCATATTTTTCATTACCATATTTCTTCAGATATTGCTCCTAAATTAAATATGTCGTTTAAATATTTACATTCACCACTTGAAGGGCCATTTATCGAGTGGCCTTGCCCGCGGTCTTCAAGCCAAAGTGTTATCGATATTTCTCAATCATCACTCTATAAATTTGGAATCTTTAAGTATGTGTTTGGGACCCAAATTGAAACCATGTGCATCCTTTTCCCTTTTTGTGGCACCTGAATGCCAGCGGAGATTTCGACTGGCATACACTTTTACTTTTATATCCTGTTAACAACCCGTAATTTGGCCAATTTAGCACTTGTAAACGCGCTTTCGCCGCTCTAATGAGGTACAAAACGTTTGCCCGGCGAGAAAACAGAATCGCCAAAATAAAAAGTGGAGTGTTTTGAGCCCGGGCCAAAATTAACATATAAAATAACGAAGGTAAAATCAAAAAAAAAAAGTATGGGAGACACCTCTCTTGACCCAAATTGCACGTTTTCTACCCGGGAGATTGAGTCCGAGACCCATAACCACCGATGATGGACTCGCATTAAACCCAACCGGGATGGGCTGTGCCCGCTGCAAGTGGAGCGCAATTACACAAATCTGCAGAGGATTCAGAGTCGGATTTCAGAGACTTGGTCTCTGGTGTTAATTTATGCGTTGGCCATAAAAAATCGCCACCAATTACCTACGAAATGCTTCAATTATGGCCTGCGAACAGCTGCTGCTGGGCAGAAACCCTTTTTAGCACTCGGTATGGGATGTATGGAAACTGTCTTTGAACTTCGACGCCGATCTGGAAGCATATCTAATTTGGGTGCAGCGATTTGCCCAAGGCCAACTGGCGGCAGATCCCAAATGCCAAGTTCATGAAATGCTCTATTTTATGTGAATTCCTGAATTCATTTCGTGCCCAAATTGTAAACAATTTCCCGGAAAAACATACGACTGGCGATAAGTGCAATTGTCGGAGTAACTGGGGCATAAAAGTGCAAGCACTGTGGGATTGGGAATTCGGAATTGGGGACTGGGGATTGGGGATTGGGTATATCTGGTTACCCACACTCGACTGACATTGACCAGAAGCGTGTCACAGTCACCGAGAATCGATGACCAGTCCCCAGTCGCCAACCCCAAGACCTGTGGACTCGCTGAGTTGTCGCCTGTCATTAGCCAGTCGAGTGTTTTGATAAAAAACAAGGAAGAACGCTATAGTCGAGTACCTCGACTATCAGATACCCGTTACTCAGCTAAAGGGACCAAAGGAAAATGGAGATATGCAAGCAGCAAATGCGCCACCTACCGGCGGTAGACAGATTTAAGCGTTGTGGGCGTTAGAGTGGGCGTGGCAAAGTTTTTTTTAAATCAATCGATAGGTATTGACGAGACCAATACATTTCAGTTTAAATTTTTTATCTACCATGAAAATTGTGGGCGCCACAGACTTGGGCGGTTTGTGGGCGTTGGAGTGGGCGTGGCATATTCGCGTAATAAACTTGCGCTGCGCTCAAGCCTACGGAATCTAAATCTGAAATCTCGTTTCTCTATCTTTGATATTTTCCGAGATATCCGCGTTCATATTTACGATTTTTTGAAGTTTGTGGGCGGTTTGTGGGCGTTAAAGTGGGCGTGGCGAACTTTTTTTAGGTCAGTCGGTAGGTATTGATAAGAACAATACATTTCAGTTAAAATTTTTGTTCTAGCATCAAAACTGTAGGAGCCACAGTTTTGGGCGGTTTGTGGGCGTTAGAGTGGGCGTGGCACTCTTTTGAAACAAACTTGCGCTGCGCAGGAATCTCAGGAATCTGCATGCCTAATCCCAGTATTGTAGCTCTTATAGTTTCCAAGATCTCAGCGTTCATACGGACAGACGGACAGACGGACAGACGGACAGACGGACAGACGGACAGACGGACATGGCTAGATCGACTCGGCTAGTGATCTTGGTCAAGAATATATATACTTTATGGGGTCGGAAACGCTTCCTTCTGCCTGTTACATACTTTCCGACGAATCTAGTATACCCTTTTACTCTACGAGTAACGGGTATAATGATTCGACTTCGGCGCGGGCAGCACTTTCATTGGAAACCTTGAAATCGTATCTGCTGGCGAGCTTCATATCGTTATATCGTCGGTATTGCTGACTCAATTGATAAAGGAGAAGAGAACTCAGGGCGGAAGGTAATCAGGAATAATTTGCATATGCCCAATGAGCTACTCGTTTCGCGCACCGAACAGCTCGCCACTTGCCACTGATTAATGAGCTCCTTTTACTGAGTAAACAGCAAGAAATTTGGGTATAAAATTGAATAAATAACATGAATTATAGTTAATTTTTTGGAATTCTTATTTTTTTTAATGCCAGAAAGATAGCTGATCTGAACAATCATGAACAAAATAGAGATTCCAACTCAAAATATAGTGTTGGATGGATTCTTCAAAAATATCTCTTTGGACAAATGTGTCTTTATTGGATCCTATTAAGTTTTCAGGATATTGGGATGAATATTTGTTATAAAAATGTATGGGACTTCAATTTTGGTTTATCAGCTCACAACTATATTTTTCCCTGTGCAGCAATCGAGGGCCCTCCTGTTTTTACTCGTACTTCTCCATTTCTGTTGGTTTAATTGGCGACAATTGTCGGGTTGCGACCGAGGAAAGTTCATTTCGAGTGGCAGGTGCGTGTCCACTGTTTGTCCACTTCACTGCACTCCACTCCAGTGACTCCTGCTCCACTTTGAGCCCTTTGGTTTGCCCAGCTGAAGAGCTGTGATAATTAAGCCAAAGCGAAAAGCAAGAGTACTGCTAATGAAGCCCATTTGCCTGAATTGAAGGGGACGAATTAATTTTCTGTGGCTTTGGTCCGGCAATCAAAAGCGGTTTAGTCGCATTCCAGGACTTTGACTGAGCCTGGGAACCGTAAACACACAATTAGTCAATCAATGAGCCGATTAATCAATCAGGTTTCTCGAACTGAAGTCAATAAAAAGGGTGACTAGTTGATCGCAATTAGGTCGTGTTCAAAAACATCGAACGCCATTATTAAAGCTGATTCCTCAAATGAGGTAATGAGTAATGACATACGTAAGTGCTGGTTATTATTCACTTGTGATCTATTTACTTGTGTATTTTTAATGGAAAAATGAGTCCCTTATTCTAGTGCCCATGATAAGCTATGTATACTCACGTTTTAAATCGTAATTTCTATAAATTTTATAAGCCTAGGAAATAGTCACGATACGAACATTATTATAAAATCATTTAACGGAGACTTTTATTTTGTAGACTTCTTAATTGTACCAGACTTATACATATTATAACCACTTAGGAACTTCCATGATTAACTTAGTTTAGCTAGTAAGTTTAAAAATAGGAACTTGTCTTAAAATATTTGAATCATATGTCTTTTTAGTATTTTGTTGGTCCTAATAATTACCATATAAGATTTCAGAAGCAAACATAGGAACGCGCCCTGAATCGTTGGAAAGAAATACTTGCACAAACCACAATCCTTCTCGCATTTCCTCGAGTTTCCCTAAAAAAAACAGGCACATTCAATGTCGAGTTACACCCACCCATTCTGTACCCAGAATCCGTAGGTTCTCCGACTCCTGTGTGGCCGCTCGACTGGTAGCTAATGGATCTACACCTCGGGATCGGGCCCAGCCTCTGCTGGCCAGGGGCTACTTAGCAAACAGGGGAAAAGCAAAAAGTCTGGGACTGGCAGCAAGTACAGATCGCTCCCCAGACAATTGCCACATCACGCTTGTTTGCCCGCACATTAACGCCGACGACGATGCGGATGATTCCGGCTGAAATGGTGAAATGCTGATGATGACGAGGCGAGACAAATCCTTTCGGGCTCTGGAAATCGGGCCTGGGATTGGGCCTGGGATCGTCTTGGATAAACATTTGCACAAGGCGAGGCATTAGGACAAAGCGGCGGACAACGCGTGATCGTGATCGCACAAACAGAGATCAAGAGCCCGAAACCCTTGACCATTTGGGTGGGCCAAAACGTGTACGAGGCTATTTTGATAGCCACCGTATTTTCCTTCTTATTTTTTTCGAGGAGAGTGTTGTCTTTCCTCCTATTTTCTGGTAGCCGACCGCCTGGCGTCAGTCGCGCGCTGTTTGCCTGAGAAAAATGTTAGGAAGCTGAATGATTAATGTCATCCGAGGCAGCCGTAGAATCACCAGAATCACCAACCAGATGAAGGAACAGCCTCGCTGGCAAACAACATAATCAAGCGCACATCCGTTCCACCTCGAGGTTCGTCTTTCGCTCATCCCGCCCAGCCCCGTTTGAAATCTCCGAGGGTTATGCTAATGGAGCTGCGAGTTCGTCACCAAGCAAACACAGATTCCTGGAAACCAAGCAGCAGAAAAATACAACAAAACGACTGGGAATGGAGGCACACAAACCGGCAGAAACAGACCTGCATTCGGCATTAGTTTCGAAAAGCTTCTAGGGGGAGTCAACACAGTGTCCATCAGTCAGGAGCGGAATAGAAGACTAGGGGGTCTATGTATGTTTAAACTCAAATAATAATTTAATTCCGTTTGGCACGTGGAAATGATTGAGTGCACAAACCTTGTGGGCTTCAATGCATTTTGAATTATAAACAGGCTTTTATTGGCTTTTATCCAAAACTGGTTCAACATGGGTGATATGAGCTCTGGAATTGAAATGCTAATACCCTTAAAAATTATAATAATATAGGGAATTAGAGCGTGCTTAAATAAAGCCGAGATATAAAAATTCAAAGGGAAATAAAAAAAATGATGTCTTCATAAAATAAACTTTGTAATATCAGTAACACCATTGAAAATATTATTTGTGGTCCTATTTCACTAATTTGTTTATTGTATGATCCCTGATTTTTTATAATTTTTTAGCAAGTCCTATATAAGACCTTCTTTATAATTGCTTTGTTGGTATAATTTGCTTGTAATATTTTCCACTTTTTTCACTGTCATACATATCAGTAATTTAAACACTTTGCATATTTGGTAATTGAATTTCACTGTTTAGCTGCACAAACAAGAGACTCAGATTTCCTTGGGTTTTTTTGTATTTTGTTTTTTTTTTCGGTGATATCACATGTTTTGCTGACTTTGCTAATCCAACCAGTGGCGACCTCGCTCCGCTCCTGATCTCGTGGATAAAGTCACGCATGGAAGCGAACACTTGGCAGCAGCGGAAGTTGAGACCGCGGGCACGCGCTTTTGCTTCTTTTACCTTGAGGATTTGGGCTCGGCGATTGGGGCTCGGGGACTGGGGATTGGGGACCTGGTCTTGGATCTTGGGTCCGCGTTTCGTATTCGTATTCCTATTCGCACTCGCAGTCGCTAAGTTGTCGCTTCTAACAGGGCTGGAATTATTCAGGCGCAACTTTGTCAACGCTGGCATCCCATAATTTGCAATTCGATGCTCTCTTTGCATTTCTGCGTGTTGGCATTTCATTTGTGGTCACCAGCGTGGACAGATTTGCATATGAATGAGCCAGAGCCAGAGACAGAGCCATCAGCCATCGAGCACCAGTCGGGTGTGGGTTAGGCCCTCCGATCCAATCCAATCTGAATCTTCTGTGCTGCGCATGCGCGCCTTCGCTTGTCGCCTCGTTGATTTGCAAACGCAATTGTGATGAACTGTCGTCTTCTCGGGGCTTACGTCTCCTACGTCTCTCAAGCCCCGGGGTTCTTCTTGGTGCCGGGATGCCGAAGACAGAAGACTGAAGACCAAAGACTGGAGACGAAGACGAGTCTTTGACCGTCGCCGCAATTAGCATTTGAAGTTGCATTTCCATTAGCATTTCGTGCATAAATCAGCGTCTCAAGTGGCGACCAGCTCGACGTCGTGTTGTTGTGCAAACAGTGGGACCTTGGGCTTACTGAATCTGAAGAATCTGTTGAATCACAAGAATCGGTGGAATCACAAGAGGAGCAGGCCGCAGGAAAGGGGTCTCGGTCTCCGTTTCGCTTCGTCATTAGGAATGCCTCGGGCACCTGCTAAGCACGCTAACTGCTTTGCATCCTGTTCGGTTAGGGAATGCGATATTTGGTATGGTATTTTCTAACTTTTCGAAAATCATGATGGATTGGTGTTTTAAAATGTACATAAAATCCTTAATATACAGACACATGGAAATGATATAAATTAATCTAAACGCTTTTTGGATTTTTATATATCCTTAAACGGTTCTAAATATTTTGTAAAACCTTCTTAAAAGAAAGTAACAACTGTATTTAATGTATACAAGAGCTTTAGATATATATATTTTAAAAATGGACCAATATTTCTATCATTCCATAGTATTTAAATGGTTTTGATTTTTTTTAGAAATACTGGGACAGATGAAAAGAAATAGATAAGCTCTTGAATAATTTCCTGGAAAAGTCTGTTTTTTAAATGAAGACTTCCCGTTGAACACCTATCTAGAATTGCCTAAGCATAATTTGCATACCTATACCGAAGCTTAAAGAACTTATTTCCATTGAAATCTTCTCAAAGATCGCAGGTTTCCCGTAACCCACTTCTGGTTCCCCTTATTTGGTCTCGATCACCTTGCCAAAAAGCCTCTTTCCCCGCCACCCATAAAAGTGTGTGCTCACTGCTCGGATGCTGACGTCAAAGATTTGCGTAGAGATCGGTTGCTAATTTGGCTCATTGAGAAGCAGAAAACTGCGATCGGCTGTGTGTTTCTTTTTGGTTGCTGGGTATGGGGCCATTGGGTGAAAATTCTGTTGAATGAATGTGTACTCAAATGGTGCCGGTTGGAGGTCTTAAGTTGGGTAGCGGACTACGGACCGTACAAATTGCAGACGTAAGACCCACTCCCACCACATATGTGTATAGATATTTCTGCGGTCACATGAGGCCGCGTGCGTCAGGGGCTGCAGACGCGTGGCCCTGTCTCTAAGGCCCGAATCCGTACTCCTGCATCATCCATACAACCGATCCCCATTCAAAAGCCCATTTCCAAACCGACTCCCCCGCACTGCGCTGCCCCTTTTAAATGTTTATGGGCAAATTGCCGGGGCATCGCTCATTATTACATTACACTAATTGCACTTACGCACGCACCGAATGGCGTTCAACCTTGGACCAGGATTATACGAGTATTATCGCGGGCCGGTTTAAAAGCCCAATCCGCAGATTAACAGTAGTTAAGCGATCGTTTAAGCGGCCAGTTAAAGTCTGTCTGTTTCTGTTTCGGTTTTCAGTTGGCCAACTGCATTTGTGTTTCTCCGCTGGCCCAAAACAATTGCCAATTTTTCAATGCCCAGCGTACGACGTCGAGCGCGATAATGTCCGTCTCGACATGGCACTACCATCGGTCTGCACAGGAAAAAATTGGGTCTTAATAAAAATCAACCGGGTTCCATTATGGAACATAATATAAAAGAATTTATGTAATATGATTAGTCCAGTTTTTAAAAATATAAATAAATGACTTGCTTATCTAGAATGTTTTAAAATTTGTATAATTTATTTGGGGTAAAAATGTTTATAAGTATAAACTAAAATGTAGTAAGCAAATTTCTTCCAGTGCAGATCTGGCAGCAGCACCTGTAATGGCCTGAGAGATGGAGGAGTGAAGGTGGGTGGCGGGGTGGAGGCAGGGCGGATCGCTCGTCAGCCAAGGTTGGTTGCCAAGTCGTTGGCATCCACGGACAACGCAACACGCGACAATGAATTTCGCATATGTCACAAGGCGATCCTCCGACCCTGTGCACTTCCCCTTCCCCTGGCTAAAAAAAATATAAAAACAAAACACATCGACGAAGCCAACAGCATCCCATGTAAACAGAGGAGCAGTCGCAGCAGCTGAAAGCCATTGCGAATCTCTTAGCCGATTTTTGGTTTCAGTTTTTTTTGGGACTAAAGGAAACAATCACTTTTATTTGGGGATTGTCACCCTGCACGCTGTGTATTATGATTTTTTAACTCAGTTGACATGTATTTTAAAGTTTAAATATTAAAGAAAAATTATAAAATATTATGAGAGGTCCTTCAAAGGATAACAATGAGGTTACCATATCCAGAAATATATTAAAACTATATAATCGATTGTGCCTAAGAATTAAAAAAGTATTGAACCTAAGAAAAGCTTTTTTTTCAAAATTAAAATTACACAAAATAATGCCTACTTTCATCTTAAATATTACTTTCTCTTGATTCAAGAAAGTTCCTTCTCGAATAAGTCAGAGTATAAATTCTCAAATTGACTATTTTTGATCCTGTCCGTTTATCGGTCTGCATTTTTCGAACACTTTATAGCGGATTTAGATAGTTTTAAGAGCCGAACCTCGGGAGCTAAATGTAAAACCTTGGCACTCTCGGATATCTCAGTGCCCAGCGCAATAAGCGGCGATCACAATAAATGCCAAGCATCGATGGTTTCTTTTTCCTTTTCGTTTTCGCTGCTTTGTTTTTTATATAGTCGTACATCCTCGCCGCCTGCCTTACATCGACGACGAATATCGGATAATTTTTTGGCATGTCTGTGCAATTACCTTTATGTTTATGCGATTTCGCAAACGGCCCCGGTCGCACAAAAAACGCCGAATAAAATATAAATGTGTGTGTAGGCCTGGCACTTATAAGGCAGGGACTTTGGAGGACAATGGGGCAACAGGTGGGCCCAATCCCAATCCCAAACCCAATCCAAGACCGAAATCAACGCTCACTTAGCTTAAAAGACGGTGTCAGGAGCAGGGGCAAATCTTTTATAACTAAATCCCCGAGTGGCACAAAAGGCTCTGGCGGCATTTGGCCAAATTGGATGCTGATTGCCAGCGATTTGGATTTGGAGCTGGCCTAATGATTGCTAATTTAATGTCCGCCGAGCGAGCGGAAATGACACTTAAGTGAGGTGTCTGTGCGGGGATCGAGAAATGAGCATGTGGCTGGTTAGGAATGGGCATCCCCATCTCGATCCCGATCCCGAGGCCATCCTGCTAATTCCGAAGGACACGTGCGGCTGCGCATGAGTGGCTCCCCTAATTGGTAATCGCACACCTCATGACCCTCGGCGGAAATGGGAATGGGCCTGCATAAATCTGGTTTATTTGCCATCCCATCAAATGGCATCCATCCAGTTTATAAAGATCTCAGCCACCCACTGGGGCGCGTGTGCGAGCCGCCTGACCAACAATAACAAAATGCAAATGCCCACCTTGTTATTTTTGGCCAAAATCAAGAGAGAGAGAGGAGAGATGGGTAAAAAAATATAAACGAAATCAAAGGCAAGTTCACGCGTCATCGCCAGGCCAAAAAGCGATTTGGTCGAAAAAACAGCATATAGCAGCAGCTCCTCTGCCGATTTACACGCCCACGTCTGGACTTAACAGACGCACCCGCCCCCTTTCTACATACCACCCCCTCCTTTTTCGGGGAAAACTTTTCCCCGGATTCCGCTTCTGATTCCGCTCGGTTTGCGTTCGTTATATTTTCTTGACAGCCCCGTCTCGCATTGACGTCATTGACGTACTGCAAAGGAATTTGTTTTTCGTGAAAAATATTCTCGCGTTTTGCACTTTTTTCTTGTTTTTGCTATAAATGTGTTTTGCGTTAGGGTAATGCAAAGATAGGGTACCAGAGGGTTCCTTTAATTTTCTGGTTTATAATAAACAATATACTGAAATTATGTTCCTTAATTGAAAAAGAACACATGAAATCCAAAACTAAAATCATTACAAATTGCAATGTTAATAAATAATCTTTTATTAAAAAATGTTTTAAAATGAGAAAACTGTTATTATAAATAATATTTTCAGAGTATACTTTGTATTATGAAAAAATTGAGACTATTTGCTGTTATAAAATATATAATATAACATTGATAAAGTAATTCGGATTCGTTTAGGAGCAAATATTATTTTAGCATTAAAATTTGTTATCGAACTGGAAAACTGATTTTTAGGCCGGCTGCTGACGCCTTTGGACCATCACCATCATCATCACCACGATCGCCAAACACACATATCCAATCTGGACTTTGCCAATTTTGGATCGCCCTGCTGGTGCTACTGACCACTGGCTATCGTCATCACCTGGATCTGGAGCTTTCTGTGAAGAATCATTTCGCCTGGGAGAAAGCGCGTCATCGCGGCGCACGTCAGTCGATAATTCTACAACTAGAATTACGGACGGGGCGGAATCCGAAATCTGGGGGATCGGAGGCCGATCTGTGTGGGAGGCGGGCACTATTTTTAGCCGTGAGACGGGCCGCTAAAGTATTTTGGTCATGAGTTCAAAAACAAGCAGCAAGTCGGACAGATCAACCGTGGACGGATTTCGGACAGTTTTATTTTTCCAACAAATTATTTAAACGCAAAATATTTTGCACGGAATGAAAATCTTATTTATAGCTGACTGCGAGACGACCTTGTTCCCCAAATCGTTAGTCTCGCCGATTTCATAGTATTTGATCTTTGGAGCACGCCGTAGAACGTCCTTCACCCTCAACCATTAAAAATGCCAGCAAATGCCAAAAATTCCAATACCATGGAAATACAAAATAAAAATAAATCATTCCCTGGTATGGATACCTAATAAAATTCCATTTTTAGTCTTTAAATTTATTAGCTGAGTTACAATAGATCGAAATAATTTGAAGGTTACCGAACGGTATTGAAAATTCTATAGGGAAAATAATCAAAATCACTCAACACGGCGCATAAGCAAAGTAGATCTAATATTTTTAGAAAAGAGATCACGATGCCTCATCGCGTTGATCTCGTATTTGTAAATATCCAAACACTTTTCAGAATTTCCCAGCGCTACTGAGAATTCACAAATATGATTTATAGGTAAATAAAGGAAACTCTTAAAATTAAGTGGTTTCATTCCCCAGTAGGTGTGACCTATTTTTTATTTATTTAGCCAGAAATTTTAGGGTCCTTTTTGGCAGCCACGCGACTGCAACCGCTGCCAACTGAGCCAATTTTTTTTGTTTATGTAGGACAACTTTTTGTTTGCCTGGGTCAACCTCAAGTGGCACCAAAAAAAATAAAAGAACGAGCCTGCCACGCGAATGCAAATCTGCTGAGGTACAAAAAACAATTGTAACAAAAAATTAGAGCAGCTCGGCGATGATGTGATCCTGTTCCAGGATCTGGGTCGAGGCAAATTCTGGAAAAAATGCAAAAATACTTCGCGGAATTAACAGCGGGTCTCTTGGCCTTGTTTTTTGCCCGGAATTACGTAAATTGCTATCCCAAAAACAGGGCCCCGATTTCGGTCTCGCTCTCGATGTCCTGAATTTTTTAACAACATGCCATAAACAAATGTGCGCAGATTTTTTCAGTTTTCAGGTCGCGATGGTCAGGCCAGGCAGCGAATGTAGTTCAGTGGCCGTTTTTATGGGCCATCTAGATCTAGGTCTAGGGTCCTTGGTTTTATGGCCCTGCCGCTGCTGGTATTGCATAACATTGCGTTCGTCGCTGGCAGGACTTGCGTAAAACTGCTGGCTGGCTGCTCTCATTATGTCATAAGCGAGCTGGAACAATGGCGAGACAGGATCAGCGAGGATCTCAGGATCCGAAGAGCAGGGCGTGCGCAGTTTAGGTAATTTTGATTTTGAGGTAACTCTCGAGTTTCGGAAAACATCAGACTTGGGCATTCAACACCTCGTCAAGCGTTTCCTGTGCCCGAGGACCTTATGAATAAATTCCAACTTCCCAGGTGAATAAATTCACACCATCAGCACATATCTAACGGTAGCCACTTCCTGGTTGAGCTCTTTGAATTTTTAATTGCCCTAGCCAGGATCTGTGATTCCCGCTTCAATTAGCCCCCGTGAAGACAGGTAGCCCGAGCAGCCGGCAATCATCCCCTGACAATTATTTCCGGCACTCTTCTGTCTTTTCAAACGAACGCCCTCCTTATCAAGATTGCCCTTGCGATACGCCCACTCAAACTTAAATCCCGAAATATCAAGAAAATAAACCAAAAACCATTTCGTTAGCATCTAGTTTGCGGTGTGTTCTGTGATGATGCCTGGCCAACTGTGCACCGAAGGAGGTCTAAAATACCAACTACACGTGTTAGCCTGGCCAGAACCGAACCGCCAGGATGCCCGATGCGAAACGGTGACGATTAAGGCCCTCAGAACAAAACGTTAAAACAAAATTAATACCAGAGACAGTCGTTAAAAGAAGGTATGGTATGGTATGGTATGGTATAGGTATAGTATAGAAACAGAAACAAAAACGGGGACTCGTCTGCGGATCCTTTATGGCGCAGATTGGGCAGCGAGATTTCAAAGGGGGCGCGTGATCGCCATCAAAATGCTCGTGGAGGCAATTTAAATTGCTGAACGGGAAAGCGAGGCGCGTGCAGTGGAGAACGGAGCCGAACCAGGTAGAGACACGATCCAGAACCTGCTGGCGATAAGTCCCCCTATCCCTAGCCTCCATCTCATCCACCTCCCGGGGAGGTAAGTATGTACGAGTTTCGGGGGAGCTGCCGGAGCAGAAGCGTTCGCCTCCTCGCGTGCTGGGTGTTGAGCTGTACTCCTTCTCTCTGCTTTATATTCTTTATTTTTATTTATAACGAGCTGCTCCACGCAGCCTTGACACTGACGAGATCCGTGGGGTTAGGGCCAACCCAAGGTTATGGCCTAGGCAGCTCGGTGAGTGTCCAATTCTACGCCCAGCAGCCGCCTGCAACTTTGTTTGGCGCTAATTTATAGTTTACCCAACTGTTTGGCTTTTGACTAAATTGCTGCGGGTAATTGCCAGGATTGTTCCTTAATTTTAAATCCAATTTCTGTTTTACGACGGTAAAACATCGTGCTAGGGGTGTAACACAACATGGGTCTTCTAGTTTTGTATCCATATCTGAATATTTAAATTAGGAATTTAATAGGAATAACATTTTCCACATTTTCTTTAAATTTAGTTTGGATTTTCTAAAAGCTTAAATTTGTAATTACGGGTCAACTTGGTCTTAATTGAAAAATTATCCCTTAAACTGCAATATTATATTAATTTCGAATAAATGTGAAATCCATTCTGTGTCTTGTATGAAGATGAGTTATCAATTTTCCGGTCTGGTAGCTCCTACAACGATTTTTTTCTAACATATAATTAAATTAACTATTTTTAACCTTGTTTATATTTTTTCAAAAAACTGGTTTTTAAGCAGTTGAAAAATACCTCTATTCAAGCAGTGCATGCTTAAGTAAAATTGATGTAAAATTCATATAAGATGTATGTATAATTTAAAAAGTACTGTATAAAGCCGCTAGATGGCGCCCAACCCAAATCAAGGCTGCCATAGAAATTTCTGAGTGCTGAATGGGGTGAGAAATTGCAATAAATTTTATTTCGGTAAAACCAAAAATTATTGTCACTATTATATTAAGAATATATTTTTTGAATTTTACTGAAGTACAGGGGATCTCATTTTATGGAACCCAACAGCAAAGAATTGTTTAATATCTGATACGGAAAGCACTCTAAAACACTCAGCGATCCTCGTTCATTAAATAATTATTTAAAATAAAATAAAGTGCCATATTGAGATCAAGATCTGGCAGCGCCTAAGGATATATTCAGCACTTCGCAGGCCCCCAAAATCCGATTTTTATTAACACAAACAAGGCATTAATATCAATTTTGGTTTCACTTGACTGGCGAGCAGATAATTGGGGGTCAGCAGCTGCTGCTGGCTGTCGAGAGTCAGGTCCTCCCGATCTGCCCCCAATTGTCAGAAGAAATCAGCGCCAATTGGCTTCAAAGCAAATATTTGCCTCGAGTGGCAGTTAAAGCTCGGTCTGCTTTAATGACAGGATCAGGGTCTGGGGATTCGGGATGGGATCAGGGATCGGAGGAAATGATGCTGCTGCTGCTGCTGTTGCCTTTTCACACCATGTCGGCCGAAAAGGTGCGATCGCTTGGCACACCTTTGGGCCATCTCTCGTTGGCTGTGTCAATTCCGGGAATGTCAGGGATTTCGGGCTCCAGTCAGGCAATAAAACGTTGCAGCAAATTAGCGCTTTATTGCGTGTTTGTTTGTTTCAGAGGTAAGCCAGCCGGAAAAGCATCCACGTCCAGATCCAGATCCCCCTGGTCAATCTCCGTCAGCGTCTGCTGACTCTTTGCCACCTAACCAATTCCGAGACCCGTTAAATTCTTGTTAAGACAAGGGCCCGAGTGCAAATTATAGCCAGCGGCAAAGAAATTTATTGTGAAGGGCATAATAACAGCAGAAAACAGATACCGAACCCATACACATAATTCATATAATCCGCATAATATATGTAAGCTTTTATTGACATTTGAAGCACCTGCTTGAGGATTCGCCCGTTCAGCGTTTATCACACAACTATTTACACGTCATCGCCCTGTCTTCGGATCCGGATCCTTAGAGTTCCTTACAGTTCCTTATAGGCATTTCGTATAGCTCAGCTATCTTCCTGGCGGTGCACCGTTTGTAGGCCTGGCTATTTCGACGCCACTAGCGCCTTATCACATGTGTTTTCGGTATTTAGGGAGTACCAGTTCCAGAGTTTCCAGTTGCGGGCATGCCCAGTGATACCCTAGACGGCCAGCTCGCCGCTAAGACACTGTGGGGTATAAACGTTGGCCAACGAGTCCCATCCACAGTCGGCCAGCTGGTGGGTCCTGTGGGGATTCCAGTCCAAGCCGCAGACAAACTCCGTGTGCTGGGCATTGATCTCCTGGGCGGACTCGCCACGCTCCAGATTCCAAATCCTATAAAGAGAGTATTCTTATTAAAGATATTTGCAGCAAAAAAGAAAGAGTAGAGTAATTAAAGTTTTGTATTAAAACCAAGAACCATTTTTGAGGTCGTATGACTCTGGCAGAATTTTAGACTACCTATTGATTCAATTTTTAAAAGTACACGCAACCCTTTTGATTAAAAATAAAACTTCACAAAATCATGAAATGCTAACCCAATGTGATGCTATGTGTCTAGCAATGGTCTTATGACCCTAAAATATTATAATGATCCTAAAAATTTAACGATGTTGTTAACTCTATCAATCTAGTAGCGAAATTATTTTGAAATACATAGTTTCCATTCGTTCGGATATTGTATAAGGATGGCCTCCTACTATTTAAAAACAATTCTTCTTAGTTATATTGATCCCCCATCCTATAGACAACCTTTTAACCCCCACTTACCTTGTTGTAAAGTCATAGTTAGCGGATGCCAAAACCGCTGCCGAGTGCGGCGAACAGGCCAATCGACGCACTGCAAATTCCCCGGAGTACAGCTCAAAGACGTGGGTCCTCATCTTGCGCAGATCCCATCCCCGAATCAAGCCATCCGATCCTCCAGTGACCAGGACATTCCGATCGAAGTGCGACCAGTCGCAGGAAAGTGCCTCGCTCGCATGCGCCTCGATGCTCATCAGGGGTTTACCTGCAAAATCAAGAGAATTCCATAAGTTAAGATGTCCATCGGTACTCACGCTAGCAAACAGATTGGCGATCAGGGGCGAGAACTTGGCCCCGTAGATCAGATCGCTGTGGCCCACAAAGGTGGTGATGGAGCTCTGTCTGTTGCAGTCCCACAATTTCAGAGTGCAATCCCAGCTGGCCGAGAGCAGGGTGTGGTAGTTCCACTTCTCGCCCCAGTCCAGGCTGTAGACCTCGTTCTTGTGCTCCTGCAGGCAGATCAGCGGCTGCTTGGGCGTCTGCTGGTTGGCCGCCGATTCGCCGTCCAATCCGCACCAGATCTGGAGCGATCCATCTCCGGAGGCGGTGGCCGCGATGTCGGGGGCATAGGGGCACCAGGCGACGTCAAACAGTCCATCGGACCACTCCAGACGGCACAGCTCCCCGAGGTTCTGGACGTCGGAAGAGGCTGCGTTGGAGTTCTGTTCGAGCAGAAAGAGAGAACCACCTCCAGCAAGACCGTACAATTGGCTGCGGATTGATAAATGGTATAATGTTAATTTATGGTTTAGGATAATGGGTTATGGGTGGTCTCACCTTGTAGCTAGCAGCAAATAGTTAGCCTCGAAGGGCGAAAAGCGCAGACTATAGCCATGTCGATCTGTGGTGGTGTGTGTCTGAGTCTGCATTTTGGTTTCAACTCTCAACTGTAAAGATATAAATAAATTCATTAAGATTAATAAATAAAATAAGCCACAAATTAAATAATTTTAAAAACTGTAACTTTGGCTAAAACTGTATCCAGCATTGTATATTAAGTCCTATATAAATGAATAATCCAATAATCATAGATCCAATCATAAAAAGTCCTAAAAAATAGTTCTAATAAAATAACAATGTTACCTAAATAGTGTTCATCATCATTCTTGTTATATTTACTTTAAATCTACTTATTCTGAATTAAATTAAATACATGCGGAATAACACATGTTTCTTATGGATTCACTACATTTTTAGCATGACATTTTACGAAATTCATTCTTTCATAAATAAGGTGTACGATTCAACCCACAACTAAGCCCTGACAGACAAATCAATATATCGACGTTTGATCCATAACAAAATTAAAACTTTTAGGGCTTCCCCTGCCGATGTCTATGGCAAGCGATTGGCTAAAAAGAGCAAGACTTTCCGGACTGATAACAACCCGGTAAAACCGAATCAAATGCTAATCCCACATCGAGTCGCCTCCCAATTATTCAACAGTTGGCCAGATGACCTCGCACTAGGTCGTAATGGGAAAATACTTGACATTAGCCAATTTGCTCGGGCAAGTGGCAAACTGCGCAGAAAAATAGACCAACCCCCAGAAGCAGCTTGCTTGCAGTTTTCTATCTATCGGTTTTTTCTATTTTTTGTCATGTCCAGCGAACAACTGCATAACGCGCAAATCCAGTTAGTGGCCAGAATGAAGAAGACCCACGGACAGGGCCAACAGAAAGGTATATAAGCAGGTTGCACGGCACTTGGGTTTCGCATTTTCCTCCGCCGAACGGAAAACTCTATAACGCGCATCGAACCAAAGTTTCATTAACCAGGAAGCCAGGAACCCAGGAACTTAAGTTTATCCACAATGGTTGTATCCGTGAAGGTCTTCAAGAAGGCCACGCCCAACGGCAAGGTCACCTTCTATCTGGGCCGCCGCGACTTTATTGACCATCTGGACTATTGCGATCCCGTCGATGGGGTTATTGTGGTGGAGCCGGACTATCTGAAGAACAGGAAGGTCTTTGGCCAACTGGCCACCACCTATCGCTATGGCCGCGAGGAAGACGAGGTCATGGGAGTGAAGTTCTCCAAGGAACTGATCCTCTCCCGGGAGCAGATCGTTCCAATGACCAATCCCAACATGGAGATGACTCCGATGCAGGAGAAGCTAGTGCGAAAACTGGGCTGCAATGCCCACCCCTTCACCTTCCACTTCCCGCCCAACTCGCCCAGTTCGGTGACCCTGCAGCAGGAGGGCGATGACAATGGCAAGCCCCTGGGCGTGGAGTACACCATCCGGGCCTTTGTGGGCGACTCCGAGGACGATCGCCAGCACAAGCGCAGCATGGTCAGTCTGGTGATCAAGAAGCTCCAGTATGCTCCCCTCAATCGCGGCCAGCGACTGCCCAGCTCGCTGGTCAGCAAGGGATTCACCTTCTCGAATGGCAAGATTAGCCTGGAGGTCACGCTGGACCGGGAGATCTACTACCATGGCGAAAAGACGGCAGCCACCGTTCAGGTTTCGAATAACTCGAAGAAGTCGGTGAAGAGCATCAAGTGCTTCATTGTGCAGCACACCGAGATCACCATGGTGAATGCCCAGTTCAGCAAGCACGTGGCCCAGCTGGAGACCAAGGAGGGCTGCCCCATTACCCCGGGCGCCAATCTGACTAAGACCTTCTACCTGATTCCCCTGGCGGCCAACAACAAGGATCGTCATGGTGGGATAATGGTTGAAATACGAGGTATTTACAGGTTTCTAACTGGGGGATATCCATTTTCTTAACCTCAGGTATTGCCCTGGATGGACACTTGAAGGACGAGGACGTCAACCTGGCCTCATCCACCATGGTGCAGGAGGGCAAGTCCACGGGAGATGCCTGTGGTATTGTCATCTCGTACTCGGTGCGCATCAAGCTTAACTGCGGCACTCTGGGCGGAGAAATGCAGACGGATGTGCCCTTCAAACTGCTCCAACCGGCACCTGGTAAGCCCTATATAATAGCTCTCTAATAACCCCCATATAATCGCCTTGATAATGGTCTAGGAACCATCGAGAAGAAGCGCTCGAACGCCATGAAGAAGATGAAGTCCATCGAGCAGCACCGCAATGTCAAGGGCTATTACCAGGACGACGATGACAACATTGTGTTTGAGGACTTTGCCAAGATGCGCATGAACAACGTCAACATGGCCGACTAAGCCACCGATCTCTTATCTCTGGAATCCTTCTTCTAGCTTTGTTGTGAACCGAACAGAACCGAATTGATCCGAATCGAAAGCACTGAAAACTTGTTGCAGCAGTCTCTCGTGGAGGCCACAATCTTTGTATTATAACCGTATCTATAGTCTATAACTTTGGTGGATCTGGAGTTTGTACCCGTACATATGCATGTTGAAGTGTTGAATCGACCTCGTGTCCTTATATTATAAATGTGTTATGGCTATCAAGACTCACCTTTTCTCTGGTTGCAATGGAGTATCCAAATGGGTTTTTGGTGAGGAGTTTGGTAGAGTTAGTAGTGTTCTTGGTGGTGCTGTGGGTTTCAACTTCAGAAGTCGAATGAACTGCTTAGCTGCGTAGATCGACGAGGAAGTATCTTGTTGCTTGGATTTTAGGGGTGATTCGTTTATTCGCGTTGACAAGGGGTTGAAAAGCCCACTGCTTATAGGTCACATGCGAGGCTTTCAACCCCCTGAAAGAAGCAACAGGCTGAAAGGATATGTGCTCAACCAATCAGGATGAACTGGAACTGGATATGGCCGGCTCTAACGGTCAAAGGAAGTTTTGTAAACAGATGTTGACAATCAAATTGCGGAAACTTTTTATATGCTAAATAGCCAAGCTTTGACCTTGATGATGGGCTAAGGCCGTCAGCTGCCTCTATTTCTAATTCTAGGTCTCATCTTCGTCAGACTCGCTGATTTCATTCATTTCTTCCCTATTTTGGTTTTCAGTTTTTTGTAGCTAGTCTTATATAAGCCCTCTAGCTGACCGTTGGAGCATTGCACAATCCGGGGCAACATCGATCGATTTCACACACCGCTGACTGCTGGGCAAGTGACTTCCGGCTTTGGGCCACCGACAACCAAGCCCCCGAAAAGTGGCCAACTATAAATGGCTATGTTGTTGTCAAAATGCTGCCACAAATTTGACGAGAGTGCAACGCGATGGAGCTGCCAATGGGAAAGTTATTCGGAGTGCTAAGACAGCTGAGGATGCAAGTGTTGCTAGTGCAATTCATGTTGCTCGTGTCGCCGGCGATGTTGCAACATCAGCAGCATTTGTTCTATCACCCCAGGCAGTTGTACAATGATGCACCGCGTCTGAGGAGATTTGAGTATGCAGCAGCAACTACGCCCTATGTGGCTGGCTATAGTCCAGTTGCAGCTGCTCCCCCGGCGATTCACTTCCAACAGCAGACACCGCACTTCCAGCTGGTCAACTACCGACCCACCTATCAGCCCTTGGCCTTGGAGTACCAGCAGCAACAGTTGCCCGCCCCAGCCCCGCCCCTTCCGCCCCTCTATCCGCAACAGAGTGTCCAGTATCAGCAGAGGACCATTGCTCCACATGCCGAGTTGGCCAAGTATCGTTATGAGGGGAACTATCTGCCGGTGCAGAGGGTCTCCCTGCAGCAACCTCAACCTCAACGCCGCGTCGAGGAGCAACAGCAATTGCAGCACCAACAGCAACAGCAACACTTGCAGCAGCAACAACAACACTTGCAGCAGCAACACTTGCAACAGCAGCAACTCTACAATGTGCCACCGGCTCTCTTCACCAGCGATGTGCTACATGTGATTCCACCTCGGATCGCCAGATTGCAGGAACAGCAGCAGCAACCCTCGCAGAATGTCCAGACCGAACGACCCAGGAGGTTTGCCAAAGATCTGGACACGGATGTAGCCGAAACCAAGGAAACCAAATACTTTCAGTAAGAAAATTGGGTGGGATAAAGGGTAAAAAGTTTATCATACAGAATTTAGGAATATACACACCCAAAAATAAACAATATTAATATCAATGAGAATGAATGTTAGCTTGTCTTTCAAAATTTATATTTTGGTATTCATATCGGTTTATTTCTTATGAATGCTAGAGCTCTGATATTGTAGAATATATAAAATTCATATTATTGAATATCAACTTATTATTTTAAAAATTAGGGTTTTTTTTTTAAAAAAATTTTAGTAATTCAAAGTGTATCAAGAGTTTTTTGTGTTCACTTCATGCTTAAAATCACTCACCCCTATTAAACACATCTTGTCCAAAATTAAAACTCACGCAATTTCCAAAGAAAACTGACTAAAATTATTACGTGAAAAAAGTGGTAGCTAAATTTTATATAAAATGTATAAGATTTTCCTGATTGAAAATGGTGGTTGTTTAATACATGCATACACGCAATTATACACACTTTACAATTACTTCCCTCAATCATTTTAAGTAGGAAAATTGTAAAAGGAAAAAAGGGTGAAAAGTGTATAAAATATTTGGACAAAATGGTGGTGGTTGCTTTATAACGCCTATCGCCTTAATTGAAAAAAAGAATTAAGTAAGCTCAATTACATCCTGATTTGATTTTAAGTAGCGTAGCTGATAATTGCTTTTGAGCGTTTACTGCACATGCAAAAATGTATTGTCTTTATTAAAATGCACAGCAAATTTGAATTTTTAAAATCTAAGGTAGCTCCATAAACAACAAGCTCCGACGTCTTAATTTACATCTCCGAATCTAGTGATATTTTCATGCGGTTTGATGGTCCCAATTCTCGGAGTCACGGCCACGTCCTCAAGCATCCAAAGGCGCAGGAAAAACGATTTGAGTCCCAACGAGGCACGAACCGCTACAAGGGCGAGGTGAGCTTAAGAACAATCTTAATAAATTTCCAGATAATTCTCCAGGCTTTTTCCCTCCCAAACTCTTAACGGACTTAGGTGATTTGGACAGATCGTCAAGGAGGCCACGGCGAGCACCGCTGGGACATGGCGCAAGGAAAACTCTAGGATCAGACCCTGATTTGCATACCCCTTCCATTGCCTTTCCTTCCCCCACTCTCTGTACATACCCATCAGAACTCGCATAAATCGTGACTTTTCATAATTTTGGCGTATTATTTATTTAAGGGCAATGATTTGGCGTGAAATTTGGACGAGCACTGCAAAAGATTAGCATACGAATGTAGGAATTGCAGCTTCCTTTTCATCTCCTCATCTTGTCTTGGGTCATCTTAGAGATTTTCTCACGCCGCTTCGGAAAAGTGGACTGTCCAACCGGTTACACAAGTTCGCGGGCAATGGGCCATCCAAAAAGGTCAACTGGCGACGGGCCATCCTTTGGCTGGAAACTGGTTCTGGGCAGTGACCTGAATGTCCTGCAGTTACTTGGTTACAGGACAGCACAAGACAGTCGGTCCATCATGCGGGTCGGATATGTAAATGGGTCTGCCAAGGAACGGGAAGAAGGGGTTGAAGACTTTAGGGTCTTGACTGTCCTGTAACTTTCTTGTAACCTCGGGGGTTGCATTCGCCTCTCATTTGCATATCTCCTCCAAGTCGGACGAACAAATGACACAAATGCCCGGCGGCCAGGCCTAGTGTCCAGTTGTTTGTCTATATCTTGGGCCCGAATGACCATGCACATGTTCGGGATCCTTACAGCAGACCAGATCAATAGGGTTATGTAAATGGGTTGCAGCTTGGGCCGGGGTTGCCCTTTGACCTTTGCGCTATGCGGGTCATTAGCGAAGCGATCGGCCCTGGCTGTCAGTCATATACACAGTCATCTCACCTCCAGACTGTCCAGAACCGGTTCGTAATCGCCGGTCTTGGATTCTTCTTCTTGTCTTCTTGGGCGATAAGGTCATCAAAGCAAGGGATATTCGTCTCCTCAAAGTTCTCACACATTCTCGTCTAATTTATGCAAGGACACTGCAGAAGGACACTGGATGCGACTGCGATGCGATTGCGATTGCTTTTGGTGTGGCGTGAGTTAGAAGTTCCCAAAAGGACAACCGGTCTGACCGGTCCAGCCGGGTTGTCCGAGTCCAATTCCAAATCCGTGTCTTCGGTGACCACGATCCACGGCTTCTGGTGGGAACTCCCATTAGATGGCCTTTGTCAGCAACTGAACGAACGGGTTGTCCTTAGATCTTCTTCGAATGTCTCTGGGATCTTGGCCCTCGTCCTTTATGAGCTTTGCCAATTGCTCGGGGGTTAGGTTAAGGCATTGATTTATACGCAAATAAAATTTGTTTACCTTCGAGCCGACAGACATCGGTGTGACCTCAATTTGGACATTCGGGCGAGACTCAGCTGGTCTTCAAATATTTCAACTCCAGGAAACTGAGAAGGTGTTATAGCAGAGGGGTGGTAAAGGCATTTAGCAATTTTAAAATAATGTGAGGGAGACCTTAGAATATTTCCTTTTTGGTGCCACAGATTTGTTTGAAAATAGAACCAAAGAATTAACATTATAATCGACTAAGAAATTTAAAATTGTCAAAAAATTATATTGAACCATATTTTTTTTCGATTCCGAATTTAAGCTAGTTTTTTTGTTAGAAAAGGTCATAAGAATCAAAAATATTCTACATTTAAATGCCAATACTTAGGAACCTTTATACATTCAACTATGATAATAACATTCCAGATTTTGTTTCCAAATTCCAAAATCAATTAATAAATAAATAATAACACATGTTAGTCTTTTCAAAATTTTTAATTTAATATTCTAAACAAGAAAGTCGAACCTAAATGAATGACATAAAATAGAATAATGTTATAATCTCGTGCCAATCGAGTCTCGGCATATTTACAAACTACATGGACTTGCGGAACTTTCAAGAGTGTTTCGAGAAGAGCCTGCGATCTGGTCCGATCGAGTCCCCTACTGGTGGTACTGGTGGTACTGCGGCTGCTGCTGCTGCTGGTGCTGGTACTGCTGCTTGCTGGGACCGGAGCTGTACTCCTGCTGGGCCTTGTGGCCTCCAGCGCGGAGCAGCTGCGTCGGCGGCGGGGGAGTGGGGATCTTCACCACGATGTCGGTGGGCTCGCGGATGACCTCGGCCTTGAATCCCTCCTTGGGGTCAGCCGTGTACTTGACGGTGCGGATGAAGCCATCGGAATCCACCACCGAGTAACTGCCCTTAATGACCGAACCATCGCGAATCTCCTTGCGGTTCTGGTAGTTAGTGAACTCGTCATCTTTCACATCGAATCCAAACTGGTACGAGGAGTTTTGCTGTAAAAATGTTAAAAAAAAGAAGGTAAGATCAGTTTTAAGAACAATTTTAACTGATTTTGTGGAAAATATGTTTCGACAGAATTTAAAATAATATTTAACCTAAGATCAGCATAAATCTAAAACACTAAATAAGATATAACTAATGTAATAAAACTGTTACTTATTATCTAAGCTAAAGAAACTGAAGTGCATAAAAAAATTAACTTATCGACTAATATAGTTGATTTTAAGGCCTTGTGTTGATATAGCTCCACATTAAAAACCCCTCTTAGCTTTCAGTTAACAATAATAATAATAAGATCGATGATAATAATAGGATCTTTGTGAAAATATAATTATAGAGAAAAAAGGTTAGAAATAAGATATCTTTAAAAAAATAATATCTTATTTAAGCACTTTGTGGCTGGGGGTTCGATTGGGACTTCAAATGCGTACTGCACCTTAGCGCTGACCCACTTACGTGGCTGGCTGGCCCAAAAAAACGTGTCCAGACGGTGGTTACGTCACCACCGCAGGCGCATGCGCGTAGGCTGTAACTCCGAGTCCCAGATCACGCACAAGTGAAAGTAATTTGGACCCGCTTGCATATTTTAATGGTCCGAGCGCACGAAATCAAAGAGCCGTTGCAGCAGATCACACGATCGATCCGATGACGGCGGATTATGATTATGCAACCAGGCGGTAGAAGTACCACCCATAAAAACAAGCTCGAGGCTTTGGATAATTTATGCACAAGGTTGTCGATTTCCCCACTTTTTTGTGAGGATGCAGTGGCAGCGAAAAGACCTTCAGTTGGCCAAGACAATCTGATCAAAGAACATTGCCAACTGGGTTAAGGTAATCCGAAGAACGTGGCTTATAGGCGTGGCATTTCGATCCCCTCGTTCTTCATAAGGCCTTTGGGCCTGACGTGGCCTAAAAAAAAGAACTGCAAGCCAAAAATTGGAAAGGCAAAGCCAGTTTGCAAGCCGGTTCTAATGCGTGCAATGTCCATTGAAAGTCATTGTTTGGAATTGTGGGAATTGGGCTCGAAACTGCAGATCTTTTGGGGCAGGGGGTTCTCATTGGGGTATATGGGTTGCATTTGAAAGTGATTGTCTGGCGGAGAATGTAATGGCCAACGGCAGTGTCACTTTTATGACCATCGAAGGCAGAAAATGTGGTGTAACTTGTTAATGGAACCTTTGCGGCTATGTTAATTTTATGAGCCTTAAAATATGGGTTTCAATATGAGGTGCTTTAATACGTTGAAATAACTGCAATATATAAATGTCATGTTTTTTATTGCTTTCTAATCTTTCCCATTTTAATTTCATGGAGATGAAAAACCACTAATATTTTTCTTGGCTTTTAATATTATTCAAGACCCATCCCATCCTGTCATGGCCATCATTTTTAAGTGGCTAAGTGATGACACGCCATCTGAGCACCTTAACCCCATCTCGTTAGCTCTCTGCGGCATTAAGGCTGATGGATTATGGTCACTTTGGTAACGGATATTCGCCAGCTTCCGCATGCAAAGGCCATAAACAATCGCCGATGGCTAAGTGGCCAAGCGGACCGGACCAGGAGCGAACCCGGGCCAATGAACATGCACAATGCGAGGCACACACATATGGCCATGGCCAAATCCACACTGTAACTGTTGCCGAGTGTGGTTAATGAACCCCAAGTCACAGTTCCCTCCCCCGAACCATCCCCAATGCCATTGCATGCTTCAATTGTAATTATGTTGCTGTTGTATCTGTTGCTGTTGTGAATGTTGCTGTTGTTGCTGTTGCTGCTGCAGTTGGTGCTGCAATGAAGCGAAAAGGAAAGTGCGCGAAAGTCCCACTTGACTGGCAGTTCAAACTCTATCTCTATCTCTGCACCGTAAAAAGAGAATCGTTTTCATTTTGATACTAATGTATCAACTTAAATGATGCTATTATTGTTAATGGGTTATTTGGCATGTATACAAATAATTTCTTATTAAATGTACCCCAAAATTTCTCAAACACACCTACTACTAACCTTTTAATTTGCTTTTTAACTCAACTGAAACTGAAACACATTTCTCACAAAAATAGCTAAATATGATATGTTTTAAAATAAATTAGGGAATTTAAATTATTACGCTTTCTATACTTTTTTTAAGTTTGAACGAACTAAAACACTTAACCTATTATGCTTTTTTTATGAAAAACTCTATTAAAACTGGTTCAAGTTCCTCGTAAAATTGGCTAAATATTTATCTGTGTATTCCAAAACTTACGTCATCGTATTCCTCCTCCTCCTGCTGCTGCTGGAGCGACAGCTTGTGCTGTCCCTTGGATCCGAGGATCGAGGTGGAGGGTGCCTGGTACGAGGGCTGCTGGATCCTCCGAGGTGGCTGAGGAGCAGCCTGGGCAGGTGGCCGGTAGGCGGACTGTTGCGGCTGGGCCTGGTATTGCTAAATAAAGGATACATAGAATATATAGAATATATCCAATATGTAGATGAGAATCAAATGAATAAGCAGGGAAACCCACCTGGTAGTCCCTCACCGCAGGCGCCACATATCCCTGCTGCTGCTGCTGGTTCCGGATTTGCTCGGCCACCGTATCCTTGATCCTGATCTGCTGGCCGGCACTGACATACTGCTGCGTTTGCTCCGAATTCTGCTCGAAAATGGGCGTGCCATCGTTGGGCTGGGCATGTTGTTGCTGCTGCTGGTGTTGCAATTGCTGGTAGTACTGCCGCAAGTAGGCGGGGTCCACGCCCTGTTGTCCGCTGACAAGACCGAAAATCGCCAAAGAGGCCGCCACGAGCAGGAGTTGCATGTTGCTGCTGGGTTGCTGGATGTTTCTGCTGGTTTACTGGATGCTGCTGCTGCTGTACTGGACGTTAGATCACACTCTGCCAACGACACGCGTACACTTAAGTTCAAATTCAAACTCTAACTGCAAATGAAACCTCGGCGGAGCCACAATTGTATCTGCGCTGGCTGCGGACCCAAATTGCACTTTTATATCGACAGACGTGGAGCGGCAACTACTACACAACTACTAGCCTCTCTCACTCTCTTTTGGCCATAGTGCTACTCTCTTGGCTGATTTACAACAGCTGTTTTTTGGGTGGCTAAGCCCCAAAGCCCCCCCAAACTGTAACTTCCGTTTAAATCATAGTTAAAGTTCCTCTACCCTCGACCTGGGCCATTGTTAAAGGTTTTTTGTGTAACCCTACGTGATCTCGGTCAACAGCTGTTAACTTGGCTAACAGAGAGGCAGCTGATTAACACCAAAAGGGAGGCGCTTGAAAACTTTCCCGAATCTGTCACTGCAGCACCTTTATACCACCTATACTTCATGCAATGCAATAAATTACATAGCGGTTGACTCCTCTAAAATATTTACAACTGATGCCATGCAATGGAATCTTGATGACTTCCCATTAGATAATCATGCCCAATTAATCGCTAGACTCTCGAAGAAGAGGTCAATGCGATCGGAGGAGAGCCACACCCGAGTCAAAAATCGAACCCAACAAGTGCAGAGCCGCCTCCATTGTTTGTGACCCAAATAGCCGTAAACGTTTTTCATTGGCGCCCAACTATGTAGCCATCCATCTATCCGTGAGTACTAACACTCAGAAAAAAACTTAAAAGTTAACCAAGTCTGACAAAATATTAAGTTCTTTAAATAAAAATCTAACATTCTATACAATTAATCTCGCAAAAAAACTGGAGAGTACTTTCGTCTTGATATCAAGAACGCATTTTCTCGAATAAGTAAGTTAAGAATTTTGAGAGCATTCACACACAAAAAGATACTTGACATAATTCCTTTCCATTTGAATTTATAGACATACAAAATGTTTGATATTCCAAATATAATTTTGATGTAAATTAATATTAATTGGATGAGGAGTTAAGATTGATCTTATTTTATATTTACAATCTCTGTTTTCGGTGTATCTATCTACCTATCTATCTGAATCTGAATCTGGCGTTGCGTTCGCGTTGCGGTTGAATGGGTTCAAGCGATCTTCGATGTCGCCGATTGCCAAATCTTTTTCTGCACTCCCATACGATCATGTGATCGTGTCATTAAACCCCCATAAGTCCTCCTCCGAATTTGATATTTGAGACGTCGATGCGATTACAATTGCCACAGAGCGCTCTTTATGTGTTGTTACCATACGCACACGCCCTGAATTTGCATAGATATTGTTTGGCGCACTCGACAAGGTCGTTTTAGGGGGGTGTAGTTGTAATCGGAGCAAAATGGGGCTGACCGCTTAATGGGATCACTCTGACATTGTGCCAGCTCCAAAACAATCGAAAGAAAAGCAACCACATTTGTGGCTTACTTAGCCGTGAAGTGAAAGTACATTATGTGTTGCAGACAATTGTTATGCACATTACACACGTACACTCTCGAGTGACTTATTTCCATTCAAATTAAAGTCAAATTTATGGGTACGCTCATTTCTCGGCTCATGTGTGCATATAGTTTCAATATAAATACGTTTAATTGCCGGAATGATTGATGGAATAAGTGCAGATTTGCAGCGTCATGTTATGCAAAGATTTTCGGCTACTCTTTAGGGGTTTTTTCTTGGGTTGGGCTACTCGCTTATGTTATAAGGAAGGCAGACAGACAAAAGAGCTCGTCATATTCAAATCATTGTGATACAATTACTTTGCCGGCATGTTGAAATGCCTGATTCAAATTATATCACACTTAAAATATAAATATCAGGTGCAGGCATATGCAAATTTTAAAACCTCATAATACACACAATTCTTTTCGTCCAATCAAAGTCACTTTTATTTATTAAAACATTCTGTATACCTATTACATTCCATGACTAGAATCACTCGTCATTAACACACCTGACGGCTGTTAACTTAGAATCAGCATAACATAAACATAACTATAAATCAAAGTTCCTGCTTATTTAGTTTACTTTTCTTTTTTATTTAATTAATTTATATAGATTTTACTATTGCATATGGAGACAATAAATAGGTTGAGGCGGAGTTAATTTTTGTGTGTTTAAATTGTAGACATATCATACATTTATTTCGATGCCAATCGTTTACCAATCCAATTTATCCATAAGCTTGTTAGTGGTTCACAATTCCTTGTCGTTCTTCATATAATTTATTGAGTAAGTTAAACAGAATTTCATAAAAATCCGCTAAATATGTTAGGAGATAAACAACTGTCGGTGCCAAATGCAGCACATGTTGCTGGTGTTTTGATGATGTTGCTGCTGTCGCTGGTGTTGCTGCTGCAGTTTCTAGTACTCGGTGGCACCAATAACGCTGTACATGAGACGATTGAAGGAGCCGCTCTGGCGTATGTTCTCATCGTGGGTGTTTACCACCTGTGAGTCAAATATATATCATTAACATTCAGTTAACAGTGGCGTAACAGAGCTACTTACATTGTACGGCGGCCGGGATACTGGCGCTGATACTGGTTTCTGTAAAATCATTCGGATGAAATGGAGAGATAAGATATTGCTTAATAAATCTGGCAAGTTTCAGCAAATTTCGGTTAAAACTTTTCAAATGCAATCTCACACTGTTATGAGCTTTTGTTAAATGTTACTCTAAGTTAGAGTGCAAAAAAAGATGTGTATGCTTGTGATTTGGAAAATATACACAAATATGGAGTTAATGGATGTTTAGTGTAGTTCGATGCCAGCAAGTGATCGACCAAAAACCAGGTTAGTAAATCTACTTCGTCGTTACAGCGCGTTAACATGCCGCCAGACAAGGACACACAGACACACTGTTGACTAACATTCGGTTGGTTCAACTGTACGCGTTTGCATTGGCACAGAAAGAGAGACAGAGCGAGCGAGATAGGAACAGAGAGAGACAGATAGACTTTGTACAGGATGAGCTTGAGAATCGAGCGATATTGTCGGATGCCTTCACATAGAGTTTTGACTGAGGTCGGTTTGATAGAGAGATTTGCTTGATTTGATTTTCGAACGGTTGGGCACGATCTTACCTTTCCTGGAACCAATCTATTCGGCTGATAGACCTTAGTCTGCACAGGAATGGTTACTTCCTGAGGCGAGGACTGGCCATAGTTGCTGTAGCCGCCCTCTTCTTGAATGGCTCTGTAGGTATCGCTGTTCCTGGGATCGTACTGGACAGTTTTCTTATAGCTGCTCGAGGGCAGTGGTCAGTGATTCGGGGTTTTGCATTGAGATCGTTGAAAGCGCCGTTATTTTGGTCAATTGTTCGTTGGTTTTTTGTTTGGTGTTATGCAAGTTTTCAATAAATTTATTTTTTAAGTCGTTTAATTGTTGTTGGTTAATCGAGATTCATAAAAAATATATTGGTTTTTTGTTTTTTTTTGATTTTTTTTTACATCGGTTGAGTAGCGTGAGACAGAGTAGTGAGAGAATAGAAAGAGAAAACAGGATGTGCACAAAATACGTTAGAATTATTTTGTTTTGTTGTAGTTGTAGTTTGTTGTTGCTGTTGTTGGTTGGCAATCGAGTGCTTCGTAGTCTTGAAACTGCACACTCCTCAAACGGATTGCGATTAATAGGAAACTCATTAACAAATTCCTTACGAGCTAGTTATTAAGAGTAATCGAACAGAACTGCATAACAAGGTGTGAGATAATACGATTAATATATCATCGGATGAGTTGAAGCCTTGAGATCGGGCGGGATTAGGTGGGGTGTTAGTTAGTTTGTATGGTTAATACTGGATGGGTTGCGATGGGCGTAGGAACTTTCAGTGCTGTCTTTCAAACGGTTCGTAAATATAATTCAGCAAACGGCTTTTAGTTTTGGATTAGTCTTATTTGGGGGTCAGGTGGTCGGAAAAAGGAGGGGACTTTCTGCAGGGGTCTTGGGAAAGGAAAGTTGGCTCTTTGTCTAGTAGTATTGGGTAGAGTTTTTGGCTACAATTTCATTGATCATTTGTTTTGTTGATAAAGTAGTTGCAGTTGCTGTTGGCGTTGCTGACGTTGTTGCTCTGCAAGTTGGTCTTTTTGCTTTTGTTGCTCCAGGATTTTTCGTTTTTGTTCCAGGAAAGATAGATCGATGAAAATTCTAACATTAATCGTGCAGCTAAGTTCTAAATATATCAGGGTCTAAGAGCTAAAAAGGTTCGGTTGTTTTTGTGAGGTAGGGTTAATCTATAAGAACATCACCTGACCTACCAAGAAACCCCTTCCCGATGTACCTGCGCCACTTTTGCCATACCTTTCAGATTTTAATAGCCCAAACGAGAAAGCCTCAAGACAAACAAAGTTCGTTGGGGGTTTCGGTGAAGATAGTTTCCAGAAATACACGTATATACACAGTAATGTTTTCCATATCACAAACTCAGATCAAGGGAGCTTTTCTTTGCAATAGGAAGGTTTGGGAGAAGATATAGGAAACACATATATATAGACAGCAGAGCACATGCAATCGGGTTTTTGGACTTGTGTCGTGTTGTTTCTGTTGTTCTGACATAGATATTCCATCTGGGGTTTAAAAGACTATATAGTACAGTTGTTGTGGTTGCGGGAGACAACAATAATCGGGGGTTATTCTGTACAGACAGGCGGGGAAAACACGGGGAACATGGTAAACATTCCTCATATTCAATTTGTCTCAAGGCAAGTTTAGGTTCAATCTCAGGATCTTGCCCGTATGCTTTCCATATCAAAGTGAGAAGGATTCAATCAAAGAACGAAATCAGGCTGTGCTCAAGATATGAATTTACTTTTACCCGTTAAGTTTCGTTGGCAAAGGACGATGCAAAGGACTTTCCTTCAAGCGATTGCTTTCGCTTGTGGCGAAGCTACAACAATATACATAGAATATATATAGAGGTATATATAGAGAGTGGTATTTATAACAGAGATCCGGCAGTAGGCGAGTAGTACGTACAACATCTATGGACTGGTTTTTTCGTTTGTGTGTTCGAATGTGGTGTTTCTCATTTCGTGTGTGCTTCGGTTTAGTAAATTTCGTTTCGACTTTGATTTTGTGGCTTTTTGGGTTAGTGGATTATGGCCGCAGCTTAACCAGGAACCAATTTTTTGGATTATGTGGACCTTAGGCTACTCGTAACCGTAATCGTGACTCGCTTTATTAGTTTCAAGCTAATAGGCGCATTTTGAGTGGCTCTCTCTCTGGCAAAAAGAAAAGCTGCATCAAGAATTTCGAAGAGTTCTACGCTGGTTTATTCATAAATTTGCAAAATCCAAAGGAAAACAGCGTAAGTAATAGGCTTAAATGTTCAATTTGACAAGCGTATTCCAAAATTCAGATATTAGTGGTTTTTCATTGTATCGAGCTTAGCATAAGAGTTTCCAGATGGTACATTTCTGGATGGCAACTTACGGAACTGTTGATCTGATGGTGTCCTCGATGTTGTTGTTGGAGTACAGGCCGATGGGCGAGTTGAATTGCTTGTGGAAGACCTGAAAGTTTAGATTTAGTAAGTATCATAATCACAAAACTTGGGATCTTTTTAAATAGGATTAAAGAAACTAGGCTCAAAAAAAAATGTAATTGTATCCTTTTGAATTTTTATCAATTTTGTATCTAATAACTTAGTCATTATACCCGTTACTCGTAGAGTAAAAGGGTATACTAGATTCGTCGAAAAGTATGTAACAGGCAAAACGAAGCGTTTCCGACCCCATAAAGTATATATATTCTTGATCAGGATCACTAGCCGAGTCGATCTAGCCATGTCCGTCTGTCCGTCTGTCCGTCTGTCCGTCTGTCCGTCTGTCTGTCCGTCCGGATGAACGCTGAGATCTTGGAAACTATGAGAGCTAGGCTATTGAGATTTGGCGTGCAGATTCCTGAGCTTCTTACGCAGCGCAAGTTTGTTTCAGTAGAGTGCCACGCCCACTCTAACGCCCACAAACCGCCCAAAACTGTGGCACTTACAGTTTTGATGCTAGAATAAAAATTTTAACTGAAATGTATTGTTCTCATCAATACCTATCGATTGACTCAAAAAAACGTTTGCCACGCCCACTTTAACGCCCACAAACCGCCCACAAACTTCAAAAAATCGCAAGTATGAACGTGGATATCTCGGAAACTATCAAAGATAGAGAATCGGGATCTCAGATATAGATTCTGTAGCTTTGTACGCAGCGCAATTTTGTCACGCGAATATGCCACGCCCACTATAACGCCCACAAACCGCCCAAACCTGTGGCGTCCACAATTGTTATGCTAGATGAAAAATTTTAACTGAAATGTATTGATCTCGTCAATACCTATCGATTGATCCAAAAACAAATTTTCCACGCCCACTCTAACGCCCAGAACGCTCAAATCTGTCTACCGCCGGTAGGTGGCGTATTTAAATCTCGCTTTGCTGCTTGCATATTTCCATTTCCCTTTGGTCCCTTAAGCTGAGTAACGGGTATCTGATAGTCTAGGTACTCGACTATAGCGTTCTTCCTTGTTTTTAAATAAAATATATGCGTATGGGTGGTAACAAGTTTATAATTTCCAAAAATAAATAATTTCCAAAAATAAATAATTTCCAAATACAATAAATAAATAAATACAATATGGAAAAATGATAAATGAAACACACATTTGAAATGATATTACTAAAAAAAACACAAAATGTAGAAAACGGTTTTTTGATAATATTATGTTAATTAAGTTTGTTAGGATTTGGGGACTATACTTACGCGGCCAGTGTCGGCCTCCGAACCGACAACCTTGTGCAGCATGGTATCGGCCACGCGCTAAGAAAATAAATAATAATGAAATTTAATATAAAATCTCAATATACAAAATCCAACATTTTAATTCAGAATTATAATTTGAAATTTCCCATTTAGGTTTTTGAGAGGAATCTCACCTGCTTCATGATACTGTCATGGTAGTCGTGTCCTGGGTGGGCGCGCACAGCCGGGTTGGGGTAGTGCCTCAAGTAGGAGTCTGTCGTGGGCGCATCCTTCTTCACTTTGGCGCCGGGCAGGACCAGAGGAGTTGTTCGGTAGGGCTGGAAAACGCAATGGAACCATACCACACGTGATCAGTGAAGATTAACGACTTTGTTTATGCCAAAACGCCGAAACGGGCACACATTTGGCAGCCGTTGTGGCATAATGATATAGTATATAGTATAAATAAATCAGCAAACGATTACCAGAGTTTCGATGAATCTAGAAATCTTCAGATCTTCGCCCACTGTGCCTAGGTATTAATATTATTATTCTCCTTTGAGTGTGTGTGCATCATTTTTTTTGCTATAGCTAAATTCCATTTTATGTGCGCCCGTTTATATACTTTAAAAATATCCCACAGCCAGAGCAAATATTTATAGGCGCTTACGTAAGCGTGTTCAACGTCCAGCGTTTTGAATGTTCTATCTGCCGCGAAAAGTTTTTATTTTTACCAGGCCGTCTACGAGCGAGTAAGTAATTCAATATCGGCGGGCAGTCGTTTTCAAATGTTGTAACCATGCGCGGCTAATCGATAGACGACGATCAGCGGTGAGCAGCTCTGGGCCAGGGTTGCCAGATGGCCAGGCCAGGCTTGATCAGCTGTTGTTCGGGGCGAATGGTTAATGGTTTTGCGCGCTTTTTTAACTGTGATTGGCCAGCTGAAAAATTTTAACGCGCGCCTTGGCTTACTTAACTAGTATAATTAACTAACTGCTCACTGATAAACTAAAAAACCGCTTAAATGGCTGCCGTACGTCGCTCCACGCGATTGAGTAGCATCAGCAAGGCGGCCACCGCCTCTCCTCTGCCGCAGTCGACGCAGACGCCGCGTCGATCGGAAGTTTGGAAACGCAGGCAGCCGAAAAAAGTGATCGTCGATAGCGACGATGAGGAGGCGGTGACCTATGACCTAACCAGTCCCATTTTAGAGAACAACGAGAACCGCAACCTGCTCAACAAGATGGACAAGATCTCCAGACGCAGGACTTCGCAGGTGCAGGTGGCTATGGCTCATCAGCTGGAGCTCCCAAAGACGCCACGCAGCACAAAGAAAACAGCCCCATCAGCTGCTATTTCACGGGCCAAACGCGAGCAGGCCAACCGCGAGGCCATCGTCGTGTTCTTGGATAGCGACGAGGAGGAGCCGGAGGTCGATCCGCTCCATGGCTCGCCGCCCAAGCAGCGGAAGCTGCAGCCACTGCCACAGCACCTGATCAGTCCTTCGCGGCTGCTGGACAGACTCAGCATCGACGAACGCCAGGAGGAGGAGGCGGAAAACAAGACTGACAGGGAGCAGGTTGAGGATCCTCTTGCTCTGCAGCAGGAGAAACCGTCCACCAAGTTGCTTAGTAAGCCTCCACTAAAGCAAGATAAACTCCAACCGAAGCTGGAGAAACCCCAGGCCAAGCAGCAGAAAAAATCGCCCACCAAAGAGGAAACCCACCAGGATAACCTGCCCTCGCCTTCCCGCAACAAATACCAAAACGCCAGACGAGTGCTTAACAGCGCCGAGACCCAAAACCTGCCGGGGCGAGAGGCACAGCTTCAGGAACTCCGCGAGTTCTTCAGCAGCCATTTGGAAAGCCAGACCTCCGGCAGCCTCTATGTCTCCGGGCAGCCGGGCACAGGAAAGACAGCCTGCCTATCGCTACTACTAAGAGATCCAGACTTCTCTAAACGCCTGCAGCGCGTCTACATCAACTGCACCAGCATTGCCAGCGTGGGAGCCGTTTACAAGAAGCTATGTGCCGAACTCCAGCTGAAAGTCAGCGGACGCACCGAAAGGGACCACTTGGAGGCCATACAGCGTCATTTAAGAACGGCTAAGCGAATGCTTTTGCTGGTCCTGGACGAGATCGATCAGCTGTGCACGAGCAGGCAGGAAGTGCTATACACGATCTTCGAGTGGCCTGCTCTGCCCAGCTCCAGGATACTGCTAGTGGGAATTGCCAATAGCTTGGATCTTACAGATCGAGCCTTGATGCGACTGAATGCCCGGTGCGAGCTGAAGCCCAGGCTGATGCACTTTCCGCCCTACTCCAAGCAGCAGATCGTGGAGATCTTCAAGTCGCGCCTGGCCGAGGCGGAGGTGCTGGACGTCTTTCCGCCCGTGACGCTGCAGCTGCTGGCGGCCAAAGTAAGCGCTATCAGCGGGGATGTGCGAAGGGCCCTGGACATTGGACGACGAGTGGTCGAGATTGCGGAGCAGCAGAAACGCGATGGCGAAAAGGAGTTCAACATGAAAGCCCTGCAGCTGGAGGGCAAGGAGGCCGTGGAGGCCAAAGAGAAACATGGTAAGTTACTCTACATAACTTTTGACTTCAATTCAGATTTGGAAATCATTGCTTTTTCCGTTTTTAGACACTCTGAAGCCCGTCCAGGTCACCCAAGTGGCGGCTGTGCTAAACAAGGTCTATGGGGCCTCGCAGAATCTGGAGGAGGACATAGAGGCTTCCTTCCCGCTGCAGCAGAAGCTGATGCTGTGCACCCTGGTGCTGATGCTGCGCAATGAGCGCAACAAGGACATCAGCATGGGTCGCCTGCACGAGGTGTACAGGCGAGTGTGCGCCAAGCGCAACATCCTGGCCCTGGACCAAGCGGAGTTCACGGGCACCGTGGATCTGGTGGAGACCCGGGGCATTATCCGCATCATGCGCAAGAAGGAGCCGCGCCTGCACAAGGTCCTGCTGCAGTGGGACGAGGAGGAGGTGCATGCGGCCCTCAGCGACAAGCAGCTGATCGCCTCGATCCTCAGCGACACCGCCTGCCTGAACAAGTGACGATCTGGACGATTACCTCTAGGAAATTAGTGTGCCAGACAATATGCTGGTTAATTGCGCATTTCTCTCATTTTCATTCACCTTGGGGACGAACATTGTATATGTATAAGAATACTTCTTGACGCTAATTTTAAAATTCGTGGCTGGCGCAAGCACTGAAATATTTAGAAATATCATTTGAGGGTCACTTTCGACATTTTGCTTTTCTGACTATTAATTGAATCGAATCTTTGGGATTTTATGTTTGCCATAAATTTAAGTAAATGTTGCGCCCATAATCTATTTCTAATCCGATCCGTTGACCAATAAGCTCTAGACAATTCGTTTCCTGTTAGCCCTAAGCAAATAAGAATAAACCAAATAGTTCTGTAATACACGAAATGCAAAAGTGAAAACAATTTCCACTTTCGCTGCGCCACAAGTTTTGCGCTTGGGGCGTGCCAAATGTTGGGAAAATCATAGGGAAAGTCTGCCATTGTTTTTTGAGAGGTTTTTCACATCGTATGAGGCAAATTAACACCAAAGAATACGTGTGGGTTTGTTGGCCATCTCGACATGAAATTAATTTCTTCTATAATCATTTTGTTTATTTATTTGCTGGCTTATTGTTGTTTTTCCTGCGCTCTCTGCTCTAAAAATATCCACCCGTTTGGGTGGTATGAATTACATTGAGCACACAGCTCGGCAAGAGTGCTATGAAAAATATGTTTCAAAAACTCTGGTTGCCTTTCGACGTGTATTGACGAAAGGCGAACAAATGTTTGAATAATAAGCTATTTGCAGAGAGGGGGAGAGAACCGCCAGCCACATACATGAGGGAATATAGCCAAAGCTCTGGTAAATGGCGTTCTATATTCTCGTTTCTGAATTATATATATTTCTGAGGGAAAAGTAAGATGAAAACCTCGAAAAATACACACGTCTGTTCTGTTGGTTCTGGCATTTGTATTTGAACTTGAATTCCAAGAGCAAATGTTTGACGGTAAAGGTGAAATGTTTCATCTGGATTTGGGCTATGAACGTGTAGTAAGACGTCTGTCAGGCAGTTGGAAGCTGTCTACAATCTTTGTTTATAAGCGAGTGTAAAATTAATCACACCATGAGAGGTGTTCGGGTTTTTATCAAAAATATCCAGAATTAAGTGGATTTTTCTCGAAAAAATATTTTATTTCTATGCTTTTGGGTAGTAATCCTTTAGCACTCAAATATTATCCTTTATTGTGTCCTTAGATATGCATGATGTTTTAATTTTTAAGTTCGGGATAGGTAGTTGATCACTGATTTGCTTACTTGATATTGAATGCATTCATTGAGGTCTGGCTGCTCCTTGTAGTAGACTGGGGATCCGTTTTTGAACTGAACGTACTCCATTTTTGTAATGTGTGTGTGTGTTTTGGGTTTTAATTTAAACTCCTTCGGTGGCCAGAATTCGAACGAAATAGAAACGGGAGAATATTATAGCCAGGGACAATTACGTAATAAAAGATCACGTCAGTTTTGATTCTTGATTTTGTCAAATTATTTTTTGTTATAATTGCTAGTATTGTTATGTTTATTGGTAACTTGCTTTTTCGGCACGTTTAAATCAACGTTGCAGCTGGTGATCGTTTCACTAGGATTCACTACAAAAAGGATGCTCGAGCTCGAGTCTTATTTTGTTGTTTATTTTTCAATATTCCGAACGCAACTGATTTGAAATTTTCAAATGCTGGCGAATTATTGCTATTCCGACTGCGCGGAATTCCAATTTTTTTCTATATAGCCAGATCGGTATTGGTTGGAGAGTGTCTGTCTGTGTGAGCCATATAGAAAAGTGAGTGCTGACGGTCAGAGGCCGTTCGACCCACGCACCCACACCATCCCATCCGAGATCTTATGTATTTTTCTGAGAGAGAGGAGATTTTTTAAATATACAAAATATGTTTTTGTGCAAATAGCCTGTTCACCGAGCGTAAACTCAGCCAACAGCAACAACAAGCCCAGCGTATAAACTTGGACTTGGTGTGATCTATATAATTTTTTCCTTTTTTTTTGTTCCCGCCCACGCGCCTTGACCACCCACCTCCCCCTTCGAACGGATGTTGTTGTTTGTCCTGCCGCCCCATTCGAGAATTATTCACATATAACATCTCGCCTATATGTTTTAATTGCTGCTTTTGTGGAGCAATTTCACATACCATTTTTTTCGCATTTCGAAAATTAGGCACAAACTCGAGGTTATTGTTTCGCCCGAATGCAGAAATATTAATGTTTAAATCGCTGTCGTTAGAAATTGAGAAATGTTTCGCAGATTTGCAGCTATATTATTGATTTACTCATTTTTTTTCGCTGATTCGACGATTTTTCAACTTGTAGTGACAGTTCCAAAGATACCGAACCAAGATCTCATCATTATTGGCATTGGCATTCTGTATTTTCTTGGCTGTCATAAGCAATTGACATTGGAACAGGGCATTGAACATATCATTTGATGTTGCGCACAGTCCGAAAAACACACGAGCAGGTGTAATTAGCCTTGAAAGGCTTTAGGAAAAATTTCAAGTTCGATGGAAGCTCCAAGGAACGCATAACTTACATGGAATTATGATCTGTTTTTGCCATTGCGAAGGTTGCAGTTCTTTCGGCTATAGGAATCTTTTTCGGGGACTCATAAACACAAAGAAAAAAATATTGAACATTTATAAGTATGATCCTTAATATTTTAAAAATCTATGATACAGATTGAAAGGAATTGGTTGTATCCACAAAAAATGTTTTAAAAATATAAAAAAAAGATTAAAAATATAAGCATAAGATGGTATTTTTAGTTAGAATTTTTCGCAGTAGTTAAAAATACTTTGATGGAACAATTTATTTAAGCTTGTAAGATAAAATTGAAAGATCACCATTTGTATCAAATTGTATGTGATTTTCACATTTTGGATATTTTAGCCATAGATCAATTAGATTTTTTTCATTGTGTACACACATTGTATGTTTAAAGAAAAAAACAAACGATCAATAAACAACCCGTCTGATTGTTTTTGGGGCACTTTGTGCCTCTAACAAAGAGGTATTAAGAACACAAATAGAACGCATTCAAGGTAGATATTAACCATAAATAAGTTGAAACAAAGTACAATAACCCCACGAAAGCTAATGATGGGAATGGACTAAACCAACTCTCAGCGGAGGTCACCTATTCTGGAACTTTTTCTCGACACCTTTTCAACACTTCTGTATGACAAATCATCAAACATCAAAAAACATATAGGTAAGCACCTTGATTTTTATTTTGGTGCCGCATTGGCAAACAGAAATTGCGACCTTGGCAAGTGTCTTGATTCATTAGCGTCGTCATCTGCGACTGATGGGGCGTTTGGAGGGGGCGGTGTTTTCATTGGACGGACAGTGGATCAAAATCATCGCCTTACACCTCACTCACCTGCCCAAAATACCCGTAGTTTCGAAAATACATTCTTGTTTATTTGCGTCTTTGCCTCTTGGCATTTTCCGCAGAGTTCTAGTGGGCGGGCAGCTCTCTGTTACAGCTTCTGACTTGTTTTTGTTTGATTCCTCGCCAATTTCCACCTGCACACTGCGTCACTGGGCCTTTTCCTGTTCAGCGCCCCAATCTCTCGATCTATGGGCTATATTTAGCGGATGTAAGCGGCGGAACCTTGACCACCAACATTGCTATCTGCTGATGTCAGCGATTGGTTGGGGTATATTCAAATTACAAAAAAACCGTTTTCTACATTTTACAATGTGTTTGACATGAACATTTTCAATAATTACGTACACTGACAATGAAGTTGAACAGTACAACTAGTTATTTTAACTGTTTTGGGTTCTTGTATGAAGAATTTATGATGTTGTTTCGGCCTTTTATGATATAGACAGAGAATATGGTTTCCTTATTAATTTTACACACACTTTACATTATTATTGCCGAAAAGTATGCAACATTTATCTGCAAATGCTTAGGTTTTTAAAAATAATGTCTAATTCTTTGGAAAAAATTATTTTTGAAAATTTTGAAATAAAAAAAAATCATTTTGGATCAGCGATTGAAGGCCACTTCTTATAATTTAAAAGGTACCTTATCACTTATTTGATATCACTCACCTGATTAACAATAGCGGCCTGCTCCTCATCGACATCCTGTTGATGATCCCGAGTTGGCTTGGGCGAGAACACAGCCGAGGGCACCTCGTATCCCCCGGAGGAGTTCAACTGGGGGAACACGGTCTGCGGCAGAGTGTCCACTGGCAACTGCAGGGCCCTCTCAAAGTGGCTGGGTCCGGGCAAAAAGGGCGAGGGACCTCGGTGGGGCAAGAGCTCCGGAGTGACCGGCGGCAAAGTGGAGTTGCTCCGTGATCCAGGACCCGCCTCTTGGGTGCCACCCTGCGTATAGGCGATTTTGTTATCCCTGGAATTGAATAAAATTAATAATTGTCCTACAAGGAGAAAGTATTTAACTAAATCACAAGTTCATTTCAAACATTTTAACTTTCCTAAATCAAAAGTTTAAAACCTAAAACTGCATTTCCATAAATTGAACGGTATCCACAACGTTAAATTTTTATATTAAATTAATTCCATATGTATTTTACAAAGGAGGTAATTTGAAATTTTGTCTAAGAAATCTTTTTTTACATAAAATAGTTTGATATGTTCCTTATTAAATCAAACTGTATGTTAAATTTGGTAGTAAACGCAATTAAAAAAGCAATCGTTACACAATCTTTAAGGCCTGCCAATTATCAGTTTTACCCAAGTTCTTTAAAAGAGTACCTAAATTAACATTTTTAGTTTAGGATTTAAGTGAGCTACAAAATTTTGAAACGTTTTCTATAAAATTAGTTTTTAGTAGTTTTTAAGTAGGTCGTAAACTTGGTCTCCATACATAAAAACGGTCTATATCTGACATAAAAATTAAATATTCAAAAAAGAATATGCATTGTAACTTAAGATTAAGCCCATTCTTATTGAAACACCAATTTAAGAACCGAATTTAAGGCATTATTCACCTCAAATATTTACTTTTCAACCCGAAACATACGGAACTTGTCTTTGATCTCCCGCTTTCCTGTTCAGGAACACGGATTTCCTGGCTCACCTGTGCACCACCAGGCGGATCTCGTTGCCAGCACCGCGGAACAGCTGCTGTGCATCCGCATGACTCAGGTCGCGTGCATCGTACTCGCCGATCTTCGAGATGATATCTCCCCGCAGCAGTTCCCCGTGCGATGGGCTGCCCACTTGGACCTGCAAAAACGGTGGGAAGGTCACTTCACATACACAATCTGAGGGTTCAACCTTGACATAGATTTATTGGGGTGCCTAAATAGATGCAGACAGAATTATGATCGAAAGATTGTGTGCTGATGTTTACATCGCAATTGAGAAAAGAGGGGAGGAAAATTTCTTCGGCTATTTTGTTTGCGCCTCAATTAGTTTTACTGGCGTCGCATTTTGGCAAACGCTGCAACGTTTATTGTTGCTGTGCTCGTTTCGCTATTTTGATTTGTTGTTGTTTATTTGGGCGCTGAGAACAAAAACAAGAAAGCGGAGCGGTGGGGCACAAAGGCCAAATTGCTTTGGCCATTCTGCCATCCCAACGACTGTGCATCATTTTGATGAATGGACCACAGCATCGGCGACCACAAGGCGACAGTCTCTGGTTACATAACGCCCATTTACCCTGGTGATTATCAGCGGCGTGTCCAGATCGTTGCCGCCCACCAGACGGATGCCCCAGGGCGTGCCCTGTCCATCGCGCACCAGGAGCACCGCGAACTCATGGAGCTTGGGGCTCATCCTGCCTTCGATGTGATGATGATGACGATCGATCCAGAGGATCCCGATCACTGGCTCATCAAGTACGAGCGGACTATCCCGAAACTATAGTTTATTGTTTATTTTTTCTGGCCTGCAGGGCGCAGGCGGCGCGAAATTGCAGTCCGTTAAGCGTTTTGTTCGATCGCAAAGCTGCTCAAGTACTAATTTTAAAATACAATTCGTATTCCTTTTTGCAGCAAGCAGCAGAGTCTTGGTATACCACGAGTACACTGCGCCACAAATGTATATCGTACATGGGTTCATATATACAACTTATATCCGCCGGCAACGGCAGCTACATGCTGAGAAACATGAATTCGATTGGCGAATCCTAATCGTTAAATGGGTTTTCCGCCACAGAGTACTCTGAATTTCTCAGAGAGGTTGTTTAATACTCGGAAAAAATCGGTAGTTTTGTTCATTTTTGCCTTCTCAAGACCCACATTTCACGTAGGATAACAAGGCGTATACTTGATAAGTTTATATCATATTACGCATACGCAGAGGTGTCTCGTTAGTATAATTACTATGATCTGTAGAAGAAACTAGCACTGGTAGTATTAGTATTTTGGCATGTATTATGTATGAAGTAAATATTAAAAAAAATTATATATACATATTGTTATAAACTCTATTTTTAACAAAAAAATATTGGAATTGTTAAAATGGATCTATATTAATATTTTGAAATATTTAATTGCTAATAATTCAAGGTTTAATTATTAAAATAGATATATCAAGAAAATACCTTTTTAAAATTTAAAGAAACACCCTCTTATATTTTTCATTTCAAACCCCATAGAGCATCCACAAACCACCTCACATTCAAAAGCTTTTCTCCCTCTTTGTTCCCATTGTTTAATTTGACGTGTGCCCTGCATTTGTGGCATTCTGCATTTCGCTGACCACATTTTGGGGCAGCACTTGATCCAGTTGCAGGCTGACCCTGAAGAAATGAATGCCACATGTCATCATCTAGGCAAATGTTTTGATGAACATGCTCGATGTTCAGAGAAAATCAAGTATCTAGGCATCTGTTTTTCCTCGACATTTTCAGCTATTTTATTAGTGTTTTTCCCAGACTTGTTTGCCCAGCGATGAGGCAACCGAGAGAGTGTAATTAAATTTATTTACTGAGGCGATACTAACACAGCAGAACAACAACAGCAAATTCGCCACTCTTGCCCAATTTAAACATGCTAATCATATCAGATTTTTATTGCATTAGTCAATGGAAAAGTCTACGCTCGACGTGACGTATAAGCAATATGCATGGGTCAACGGTTGAAGGACGTTGATTTCTTCTAAACATTCTTGATTTTGGCAAGAATTTTACTTTTTACAGCGGAAAAATCTTTTCCTGCCTTTCGGCTTTCCGTCGATATATACACAATATATGGTTTGCCATTTCATTTTTCATTTTAAACATTCTGTTTTCGGCACTTTTTGGCTGGCTCTTGAAATGTTTTTACTATTTGAGGCTTGAATTGTTTTCATTTCATTTTCATTTGAAATTTTTGTAATGCTTTTCAGTGACTTTTGCTCTAGATCAGCCCAGAATGTGGCATAAAAATATCGTGGCAATGGAAATATGGATCCATCCATCTTTTTGGGCCATTTTACTTGGCCAAAAGTGCAGCAGTGGCCAATTAATTACAAAAATTTACGAGCCGCCAGGGGCGAAATGTTATTGAACTGATTTCTCTGAGACGGCCTGGTGAGAATTGGGGCCACATATACGAGCACACGCGTGCGATGATTGACAAGCCGGCCGCTTTAAGGGGGGTTTTTTTCGTTTTTCTTGGGGTTTTTCTTTTTGAACTCACCCCCACATTCGGTTCGTCGGCGAAACGGACGCACTTCTTCAGCCCGCTGCTGCTGCGCCGTCGGCAGGGAGCTGGCAGGGGCACAAGGGGTGGATAGAGCGGTTGGGGCGGCTGTGGGCGGTAGGAGGATGGCGATTCGTAACCGGGCACCTTCCAGAAAGCCGGTCGACTGTATGACGCGGACGCCGATGATCTGCTGGTCGTCATTGCTGGCCAGCGACTAGCGTAAACAAAAGAAATGCTGCGCACATTCAGAAATGTGCGCTAATTTCTACTATTCGAACGCGTCTGCTCGCGACTGCGTGTGTGTGTGCACTAGTAGGCAATTGAAAAACCAAGGGAAGGCATACGAGAAACCGGTGGAAATGAGCGCATACATTATTATATTAATCACTCTAATGGCATGTGGAAGAGAAAGGGTAGAGGAAGGGAATTATGAATGAATGGGAGGATGTGTTTGTCAGAAAAGTTATGGGAACAAGGTTAAGATAGGTTAATTAACACATTCGCGGGGTTTCATTTTGAATTTCCACTTCAAATTTTGGCGCCTTTTTGAATACCAAAAATACCGATAAGTCAACCGCAGTCATTACATTCGATTGCGCATACATCGATACCGCTAGTTATACTCGTTATCAGGAGGCGTTAGTATTTTAGCGAGACCGTTCTTCAGCATGACCGTTCGGTGTTTCGGTATTTTTAAGGTATATAAGGAAGAACAAGCGTTAAGCCTAGTACTCACATCGACGAAAACCGCGAGCTAACCATAGGAGTGAGCGAGAGGCAAACAGGCGGCTAAAGGTTTTCGTCGGGTCTGTTTTTCAGCGCGGTACTCAGAAGAGCTAAGGAAATACCAGAAAAAATACCAGATTTCGAGAGTGAATTTTCGATGAACGCCGTTAGCCGCGGCCCAAAGAATAAGAAATTTAATCTTTGGCGGTGTTCGTGCAGAAGCGGTGGGGAATTTAAAAATTTTAAATGGAAGAAAAACCCCAAAAACGGTTAAAGGAGGTCTAATCCAAGCTGTTACCCATTATTGTGGGTTTGACCGACATTAAGACATTAAGCAATACCACAACAGGGGCAAATCCGCATTATAGTTGAAGTGCTGGAGGAGATCCACTAGAGAATACCAGTGCGAAGGAACATGCCGAGTGGGACTTCGCTCTCTACATGGACATCATCCCGGGCGTGTCCTCGCAAAGAAAGTAAGACCTAGCCAAAATAATTTGGTTGCGTTTTACTAATAGAAGTATCTTTTCAGCAGAACCACCAGTAATATGAACTCTGAAGACCTCTCCATTAGGAGTCCGTACACCATAACCACCAGATACTTGGCAGCTTAAGCGGAGCTGGAGGACGCGCTGCCTTCTACAGGGAGGAGGAAAATAGGGGGCCCGCTAAGGAACAGTTGGAGAAGCCATGTCCAGCCACTGCCAGGATGCTGGGCGACTTCCTGCAGCATCAGCGAATCAACCCTGTTCCCAGTCCGGCTCCCACTTCCTCAAGGTCCAATATGCCTATTGGGACTCGGAGCTGGACTGCGGTGGCGCGGGAAAGATGGCGAAGCATCCGTGGGACGAGAAGGAAGCTTTAAACTACTAATTTACATAAATAAAAACATTCGTTGAACATTCCATCTATTTTTAATTTAATATCTTTGTGTACCAGCAGACTCCTCCTTTTTAAATTTCCGTTGTTTTCCGTTTGGCAACAAACCCAGCTGCTTGTCAGTAAGACCATGCTACATGCATTGCGGGTGAACTTTGAAAACTTCGGTCACACTACAAAGAATAAGATTTTTCGACTAGAAACTCTTAGCCGATTTGAGTACCCATCGTCTTCGCGACTGGCTCTCCGAGAGAGCAGAGAGAGCCCATCTCCCATCTTGCATCTCCCTTTTTACTGACACTTACGCTGAGGCTGTCTCCCTTTTTTACTGACACTTACGTTGCCTTACGTTTTGCCGACACTTACGTTTCTTACGTTTTGTGTTTGATATTTCGACGTTGTTGTTGTTGCTGGTTTTTTAGAAACCTGGCTTTTTGTAAACAAATCCGACTTACGGACTTACGTGTCGACGAACGAGAATTCCATCGGCGAAAATAACGGTGGTGTTCGGTTCTGTCGCGCAAGGCGGCAAAAGTATTCTCTAAGTTGTCTCAGAAAAATCGGGCCAAAGATCACTGCAAGAGTAACGAGCGAAATATCGAAGATAAGGCCTCAATTAAAAACATATAGGGGCACTGCATGGACCCAACGAAACCCCGCCCACATAGCGTCACAACATGTCTATTTTCAAGGCGCGGTACGTACTCTTTTCCAAGGCTATTAAAACTGGAACGTAAACAAAGACTTTCTCCAACCAAATCGCAGGGTCAAGGAATTTGAGGATGCTTTGGCGGGGCCGCAGGATGTGATTGACCTGAAGGAACTCAGGAAATTAGCTTTCAACGGTAGGATACGATTGCTGACTAAAGAAGCAATGGAAGCTGAAATTTCAACAATCCACAGGTGTGCCCGATGTGCAAAGTTTTCGAGCCCTCAGCTGGAAGCTTCTCCTGGGCTATTTGGGCCCCAGGCGCAGCAGTTGGACCACGACACTGGCCCAGAAACGAGCCCTGTACAAGCAGTTCATCGAGGAGCTGGTTCTACCACCGGGACACTCGAGCAATGGAAGTGATGCGGACGGCGGAGGAGATGCGGACAAAGCCGATTCGGGGGGCGTTGGCCTGCAAGATCATCCGTTGAGCGAGGGACCCGAGAGCGCGTGGAACACGTTCTTCAACGACAACGAGTTCCTGCTGCAGATCGACAAGGATGTGCGGCGCCTGTGCCCTGACATATCCTTCTTCCAGCAGCCCACCGACTATCCCTGCGAGATTGTGGTCCACAGCAAGGGAGAACATGGAAGGAGACTTCACGAACGGGTGGTTCCCGCTGTGCTCAGTTCAGCGAATGTGGAGCGCAAGGGCCTGGGCATGACCAAGGTGAGTTTTAGACCGGATTTCTGATAGACAATAAGCTCAGAATGTGTTGTTTTATGCATATCATGTGGACTTTAGCAGCAAGTAAGTAAGCTCACCCCATCTAAACCCAAATCTTACAAGTGTTTCTTCTCTTCATAGATAAATATGATCACTAAACGCTCCGTGGAGAACTATGCCGCCATGGAGGAGGGCCAAGAGGCCCACTGGGAGGTTGTGCAACGCATTTTGTTCATCTACGCCAAGCTGAATCCCGGCCAGGGATATGTCCAGGGCATGAACGAGATTGTGGGACCCATCTACTACGTAATGGCCTCTGATCCAGACCTCTCATATCGCGCCCATGCCGAGGCCGATTGTTTCTTCTGTTTCACCGCCCTGATGAGCGAGATAAGAGACTTCTTTATCAAAACCCTAGACGATGCCGAGGGCGGCATCAAGTTCATGATGGCTAGGCTATCGAATATGCTGAAATCAAAGGACCTAAACATTTATGAGCTGCTCAAAAGCCAGGAGCTGCATCCGCAGTACTATAGCTTCAGGTGGCTCACACTGCTCCTCTCGCAGGAGTTTCCACTGCCGGATGTGCTGCGCATTTGGGATTCCGTGTTTGCGGACGAACAACGCTTCGATTTCCTGATTAAAATATGCTGTTCCATGATATTGTAAGCTAAATTCTTTTCAGTAAAAAGCAGGGACTAATTTTATGCATTTTCCAGAATCCAAAGAGAAGCCATTTTGGAAAACGACTTTGCCTCGAATGTGAAACTGCTGCAAAACTATCCTCCTATCGATATTAATGTTGTGATTACTCATGCCGGTTCGTTGGCGTAGCAGACGTCCATGCAAATATCCCCAATGCCCAAATGCTTGCAAAGCCCCATTAATTTGTCTGTTATTAACAGAAGTAACCAAGCAATCAACTACATTCTAGTTAGCTCCAATATCCAAAACGCACCTTTACAGGAACTCCAATAAGTATACACGTAGTTACTTTCATATGACTTAAAATTTGTATGTCATTAAAGAACGAAATAATTTTAACATTTTGTGGTCCCAATCAGATAAAAGTCAGAACGTTAAAGAAGTCATAGGTTGGTCAGTCGTTAAAAGAATACCGATGAACGTGTGGTGGCATCGTCTGATAAAACTAAAACACAGCTCAAAGTATCACTTGTTTAGCTTGGGAGCCGTGTCCTTGCATATGGACTGAGCAATAAACTCGATGAGTGTCCTTGTTGGCCGTCCAGCCATGCCCTGTCGCAGATACTCGAACTCATCGCCACGAGTGATCATCACATTAGTGGCGTCCTGAAGGAGGGACCAGATCAAAACAAGGACCTAAGATTTGCTAAAACGTAACTTACAATATGCATCCACTGGCCACAAGGAACGAATTCTCGGAGGAAGGCAGCAGCCTTGCAAGGACGTCCTCCACGGCCAATGCCGTAGTTCTGAACATCACTGCGTCCTCCGGCGCGCACCGCCTTGCTGTAGTAGTTCCAAAGCGGGAAGCGCCAAACGCGATCACCAGTGTGCATGCTAGCGTGCTTGATCTGCTGCCACAGGATCTCCGAGTTGGTGAACACACCACAGGCCGCCTCATCCAACGCCTGGCGCATGTATCCCGAGCAGGTGCCAATGTCAATGATGCACTTGGGACAGAAGTTCTGGCCGTACAGCAGGGCATCGGCCAGCACGAGTACATCCTCGTGATCTGTACACTGCACCTCAATGGTCTTGCCGTTCATGGACTTCACCATGTCGCCCGGACGGAAGGAGTTGCATCCAATAACGTTTTCACACAGGGGGATTAGACCGCGGATGTTAACCTAAGATCAGGATGATTGAATTGGAGTAAAGATAAAGGTAAAGCACCAATTTACCGGTAATCTAAGTCCAGCCACAGCGCGACAGGTGGCCACAACGACGGCCGCTCCGGTCATATCGCCTCGCATGTGGAAGAGCTCATATTTTTCTTTTAAGCACAAGCCACCCGCATCGTAAGTTACTCCCTGTCCAACCAGGACAATGGGACGTTCTTCGGCACAGGTTCCGTAGTAGCTCAGCTCCAGGAAGATGGGTGGCTCGCAGGAGGCCTTGCCCACAGCCAGGAAGGCGTGCATCGACTGGCTCTCCGCCCAACCCTCTACCTTGACCTCTACGTTCACTCCGGATTTACAGAGCACCTCGACGACATTCTGGGCAAAGGCAGTAGGGGTCAAGAGATTGGAGGGCATCTCCTGTAGCTGACGGGTCAGGTTCTGGGCAGCAGCCTTTTGCAGACCAATGCGCCATCCTTCAATGTCACAGATCTCGTCCTTTGTGGCGTACAAATCGATGGAGGGCACCGAGATCCTTCGCTTGGGATCTCGCAGCTCCTGGTAGATCCAAATACCTAGAGCAGCTCCCTCCGCGGCAGACTCGGCGTGGCCACAGTTCTCCACCTCGATGCGGTCGGTGTCCAACTCTGCGAGAATCCTGCAGGCATCGGCCACCGAGCGGCGGATGGCCTCCTTCTGCTCGTCGAGCACCTCGTACGGGTTGTAGCCCAGGCATTCCTTGCCCAAGCCAATAACCGCCACCGCCGAGTAGTAGGGCACTCGCTCCGGCTCCACGGCGAACAGGAGGCGGGTCTCGCCTCTCTTGGGCATGGGTCCCGACATACGCAGCACCTCCAACAATCGGCCATGCGTCTTCTGCACATTGTACTTCCAGCCGGTGGGCGTCAGGATGCCGGCATCGTTCTTGTCCTCCTCGTCGGCATAGACCCCGATGACCAGACCTCGCGACGGCGGATCCGCGCAGATCTCCATCTGCTGCAGTTGTAGCATCTGGTTGATTGCCTGCGAGGCATACCTACGATGGCGGATCACCTCCGGACGACTGATAACGAGGCTACAGGCCCGGGATATTGCATTGCGCGAAAACCGAAACATTTTGCTTGAAGTTGAACTTAAAACTTTGATCAGAACAAAAGGATACTACTAGTATTGAAAACTTGCTCTTCGATTTTCTGTGCCGCGTTCAAAATAATTCATAGAATTTTTTCACCCAGATTAGCTAAAAATGTGTACGTGTTCAACCTCGAAACGAATAAAAATGAGACTGAGCTCGTCCTATGTGGCACCTTTTCGACGTGGCACTGACAGAATACCCCAAAAGGTTGCTAGATCTTCAAGTTTGCACTTATAAGGCAATGCCTGCTTTGGGATATATGTACAAATTGTCTTAAATGAGCATAAGCATTTAAGCAACCTACTCTTCTTGAAAATAATCAAAATATCATTTTTATTGAATTACAATATGATAAATTTCATCAGACGAAACGAAAAAGGCAATTGAACTCTTGTCAAAATTCCCTTACTAAAAAAATGATTTTCACCATAGGAAGCCTATTAAAATTGAATATTATCAAAACATAATTACAAGAAACGTTCTAAATCGTCAGGATTTCAAATGTATACGATTGTCCTTTAACGGAATGCATTTATTCAACCTTCACTAATTGTCCGATTTCTATATAAACCTAAAAATCCGCAATCTTTACCCAAACCCTCATGCTAAAACACCAATATATTTTGTATTCCTTTTATTTATTGCATTTTATATTTTACACATATATATTTCAATTCGAAAGATTAATAATTTATTCAATATGGTTGCAAACAAACATTTTTTGCCCGAACAGTCTCGTTAGCAAGGGAAATATCACACAACTGATTAAAGACAAGCACCTTGTACAGACTTCAAAAAGTTTCACCAAAATAAAGACATGGTTGTAGCGCTGTAGCTGCCAATAGGATTTCGCCATCTTTCGTCAGTTGATCCTTCCTCCGTATTCTCCGCCTACTTTCCCATCTTGGGAGCGGTGTCCTTGCATATGGTCTGGGCAATGAATTCGATGAGGGTTCGGGTGGGTCGACCAGCCATTCCACGACGCAGATACTCAAAGTCGATGCCGTTGGTGACCATCACGTTGGTGGCATCCTGAAAAAATAAAGGTATTATAGCAACTTTCTTTTAACACATAAAAGCCAAACTTACTATGTGCATCCATTGTCCGCAGGGTACGAATTCACGAAGGAAGGCGGCAGCTTTGCAAGGACGTCCTCCACGGCCAATGCCGTAGTTCTGGACATCACTGCGTCCTCCGGCACGCACCGCCTTGCTGTAGTAGTGCCACAGGGGGAAGCGCCACACACGATCTCCAGTGTGCATGCTGGCGTGCTTGATCTGCTGCCACAGGATTTCAGAGTTGGTGAACACACCACAGGCCGCCTCATCCAGGGACTGACGCATATATCCGGAGCAGGTTCCAATGTCAATGATGCACTTGGGGCAGAAGTTCTGGGCATACAGCAGGGCATCGGCCAGCACCAGGACATCCTCGTGATCTGTACACTGGACCTCAATGGTCTTGCCATTCATCGACTTGACCATGTCGCCCGGACGGAAGGAGTTGCAGCCAACTACGTTCTCGCACAGAGGGATCAGACCGCGGATGTTGACCTGAGAGAGTGATTATTAATAGAGGAACCACCCAAACTAGCTAAGGTAACTCACAGGCAACCTAAGTCCTGCCACTGCCCGACAGGTGGCCACCACCACAGCTGCTCCGGTCATGTCGCCGCGCATGTGGAAGAGCTCGTGCTTCTTCTTCAGGCACAGGCCACCGGCGTCGTAGGTGATTCCTTGGCCAACCAGGACAATGGGACGTTCTTCGGCACAGGTTCCGTAGTAGCTCAGCTCCAGGAAGATGGGTGGCTCGCAGGAGGCCTTGCCCACCGCCAGGAAGGCGTGCATCGACTGGCTCTCCGCCCAGCCCTCGACCTTGACCTCCACGTTCACACCGGATTTACAGAGCACCTCGACGACATTCTGGGCAAAGGCAGTGGGTGTCAAAAGATTGGAGGGCATCTCCTGCAGCTGGCGGGTGAGGTTCTGCGCGGCAGCCTTTTGCAGCCCAATGCGCCATCCTTCAATGTCGCAGACCTCGTCCTTAGTGGCATACAAATCGATGGCCGGGACGAAGATTCGTGTCTTGGGATCGCGCAGTTCCTGGTACAACCAGATGCCGAGGGCAGCTCCCTCGGCCGCGGACTCGGCATGTCCGCAGTTCTCCACCTCGATACGATCGGTGTCCAGTTCGGCGAGGATGCGGCAGGCCGCGGCCACCGAGCGCCGGATGGCCTCCTTCTGCTCGTCCAGTACTTCATAGGGATTGTAGCCCAAGCACTCCTTGCCCAGACCCACCACGGCCACCACCGAGTAGTAGGGAATGCGCTCCGGCTCCACGGCGAACAGCAGACGGGCCTCGCCTCTCCTGGGCATGGGTCCCGACATCCGGAGCACCTCGATCAGACGACCATTGGTCTTCTGGATATTGTACCGCCAGCCGGCGGGCGTCAGGATGCCCGCATCGTTCTTGTCCTCCTCATCCGCATACACACCAATAACCAAGGCTCGCGACGGCTGATCGGCACATATGTCCATCTGCTGGAGCAACAGCATCTGGTTGATGGCCTGCGAGGCGTATGATCGCTTCAGGAACTTGGGTGCATATTGGCGGCACACGGGCGACCGGCTGCAGATACGGAAGAGCAACTGACGCGATTTTCCGAACATTGTCCCAGTATTTTTCCCGTGAGTACCCCTTCAACAAATATTGACTATGATGTTTCGAAAAAAAACACTTCAAATTTATCGCTCGTAAAATTTAGTTTCCAAAAGATTGGAAATAAAAAATATATCTAAAATAAGTCTAGTTTAAGTACAGGAAATTTTTTTACGTTAAATTTTTTACTGAGTTGTTTACTCTACGAGACGTTAACGGATACTGAAGGCATAGGTTTTGGCCAGGAGTCGGGTAGCACACGGAATGGGAGGTCGGGTGACGGATGGGTCAGAGCCATCTTTGGGATTTTTCCAAGGCCTACGGGGATGGGAATGTGTGGAAACACGCCTTTTATTTAACTTTAATACCTCTTAATTAGTAAAACAATTTAGAACCAATCTCTTTAAGGCCTTCTTAAGAAAATAAAAGTACATGTAGTTGTAGTTTCGTTTATTAGTTTCCATACTCAGCATAATCAATTAGGTACAATTCGTTCATTAGGTAATACTGCTTAACATTTGAGACACAAACTAGACACAGACACGTACACTTATCGAGAACATTTTGGGTAACGCACATACATTTGGGTATATTTCTCTGTTTAGCTACTACGAGTAGATATTTCTGTATATAAAATAACAATGGCTATCGAACGTCCTCTATCGTAATTCACTGCGACAATTCTTGTACTTATTGTATGTGTAAATCGACCTTTGGTTGGGTTTGCGTTGCCTTGGGATATGTTTCAGTTTAAATGGCTTCAGATTCGATTCCTTTTGTTTGGTGGGGTGTGGTTTTGCGGTTCGATACGATACGAAAATATGCATTTGAGATATAGATATATATATAGGGTTTCATCTTCATTCTTGATCTGGGGGCAACAGTTGTCGCGGAGCAACGAGAGTTCAACAGAGGCTAGCGTAAACTTTGTAAGAGTGCAACAATCTAGGGGTGCGCAGAGCACATAAGAGGCACATTAGTTATTTGAGCAACAATAGCATAGAGACTAGAGTGTTAGACAGCTGTGAGTATCCAATATGCTAGGTACCATTACCATCCGGTACTTTGGCATTTGTCAGGAAAAAAATATCTTTATATCTATACAAAAGGGTGGAACGAATTTCTTTCTAAAAGATTGGGTAGTTCCCTTGGGTTTCGTCTTTAAAATCATGACCTAAATAACCTTGGGGTTAGTCAATATATTTACAAGAACCATGCCACATATTTTTAAGAACGGGCGATCTCACTTTTAAGTTTCCAAAACTTAATGAACATTATCTTTGATAACTTAACCCCTTGAGAATTTAAATCAACCTTAGAATAGAATAATTACAAGAAAATAAGATCTGGATAAAAGATTAATAAACCTCATGCAAATACTTTGTTAATGAATAAAATTCTAGATATTAAAATACTCAGAAATCGCACCATTTCAAGGACTTTCAAAGAGTTCCACACCATTGTACATGCAATATAAAAATCCGATCCGAAAAACCTCACTTGGTTCGGGGAGAAATTTTAGAGTGGCAATCACAAAATCGTGGTCACGGTCACGGGCAGCCCGTCGGCATTCACGGCCTGCTCCGACTGCACCCGGGTACCGAAGCTCTCCACACTGGTGGCCTTGCTGAGATCGATGGCCGGCACATCCTCGTCGTAGTCGGAGGCCAGCTCCTCCTCGGCCAGGTAGCTGCACTTGGTGCTGGGCACCGCCTTCGCCGGGTGCTGCTCCTGCTCGTGGTAGAAGTGGGTGCGGTCCATGTAGATGATCCCGTCATCCGTGTCGTCGTCGGTGTGGCAGACCGGATAGTGGCCGTAGCCCGCCTCGCACTGGTAGGGATTCGACTTGACGTGCACGTTCCGGCAGCTGCCGCCGCAGTTCTGGTGACTCTCGGCATCCCCGCCATTGGCCCCATAGCACTGACCCCGGTGCAGCGAGTGACCCACCGAGTGCCCGCCCGCGGAGTGACCTCCCGAATGGGCGTTCACTTGACCCACGCCAGCCGCCGCGCTGCTGGAGTGGGCCACTGACTGCTAGATGTGCGAGTGGGAGCGGGCTATCGAGAGCGAGTAGGGACTGAGGTCCTTCTGTATCCGCATCGAGTCGTAGATGGGGAACTCGCAGCACAGGATGAACTTCAGGGCACTGGGCACCTCCACGTAGACGGCGGGAGGCACTGGGATCAGCGGCGAGGTCGAGGCCTTGTACTTCCGGTACTCCAGTTGGCTGGAAAAAAAACAGAGGAGAATATTAAATCATTTGAAAAATATTCAGCTCTATAAGTTATTAATGAACTATTTAAAGTCAGTGGAGTTTACTTCTCAAAAAGCTCTTATTTTTAATGTAACTAAAAATATTTACTTATTTTTTAAAAGCTTTGCTATCCACTTTTTAGCTAATAAGAATTTAAAGAACTATGTTGTGTTTATTAATTTTTTTAGAAGTCATCGACTTTATGCCCAATTAACATTTTTAACCTTGATTACTAAAAATATTGTTGATACTTACTCTTTGTATTTTTCATCGGCACTACGTTCCCGCAGCGGAATCCCGGACAAAAAAAGGATGATCATCGTGGTGAAAATGGGCGAGGCAATTGCCACCCACTCATGGCCACTGATCACATTCAGCGAAATGGCAAAGATGCCCCACCAGATGACCACTTCGCCAAAATAGTTGGGATGCCGCGACACGCTCCAAAGGCCTTTGGGGAATTACATATAAAAACGTATATTTAAGAATATTTTTAATGACTTACCATCATTGCAGAACTTGCCCTGATTGGCCGGATCCTGGCGGAATGAGAACTTCTGCAGATCTGCATAGGTCTCCGCCAGCAGGCCAACGATAAACATACCCGTTCCCGTGGAGTCCAATGTGGTCATGGTTTTTGGGGCACGCGGCTGCGAGTGGCGCGGTGAATTGATGATTATTACAGGCAGTGACACAATGTACACCCACACGGCCTAAAAATGGAATTAGGTTAAGATTTAAAATAAATAATTAAGAACTAAAATTTATAACTCAATGGGTTCATACTGTAAAGCTTTTAGGAACTCTTTACCTTTAAAAAGTCCTTATAACGACTATGGAAAACGATGGCTTTTAAAACATTTAGCCAAGATAAATATCATCATTGAAGGATGTTTTATATAACAAAGTTTTTGAAATCCCTTCGCCTGATAAAATGTATTTTAAATTCTTAAATTCTTTTAAACTCTGTTTTTTAATATTTTAAAGCTGCAATGTGTGATTGAACTCATAATTTTTTATTTTACCCAATGTTAAGCTTAAATTATGTTTTCCATGCGATTTTAAGATTTTAAACCCTCTCTTACTTTACCAAAGGGCCAAAAAAGAAAAATTCACTGCAGTACTCAAGCAGATACATCAAATTGAAGTCCAATTCAGCATGCACTTTTCCATTTTGGCACTTTATTGCAGATTGCAATGCCAGTATTTTCGACTGGCAACAAGTGATTGGAATTGGGGGAAAATGCGAAATAAATGGAGACAAAACGATGGCGGGACATGCCACATGCAGCACGCCAACGCCAACCTCATCACCATCGCCATCGCCATCGCCGGCAGCACCACATACAATGAAGGCCGGACGGACTGCCACCACCCACTTGGCACCCATGACCAACCAGCAACACCACCCACACCCACCCACTGAACGTTTAGTTGGTGCCGCCCACATGTGCCATGTCAATCGGCCCGAGAGAATGGCGCTTTAATTGTTGGTCGGTCTGGGTGTGGGCCACATTGAGATTACCATTTCCATCCATGTCGCTCGCTCGGTCGACAGGTGCTGAAATATGAAATATTCAAAACCTTTGCGCACGTGTCAATTAGTGACAGTTTGATTGATTTTCCACCTCCAAGTTGAAGGTTCTGTCATTGAGAGTCGAATATTGAAAAGTGGTTGACGCCATAGATTGGTCGGGCTTTAGTCCCCCTGCACCTTGCAACGCCCCACCAGAACTCACCTGGAAGGTCCAGAAGACCGCGTAGCGAATGATGTTACGGCGGGTATCCTCGAACTGCTTATCGCGACCCAACTTTATTATACGATATAGCAAATATCCGGACAGCCGTGCTCCCCACAGGCAAACGAAGAAGGTGACCATCAGCTGGCGACTGTCATAGGCCTGAAAATTAGGTTAACATGATTAAAAATTACAAAATTCAGCAAACTAAAAAGAGATGTTTCGAGTACTATAATAAGTTCACTTAAAAATTCAAGTATTAAATGATCTCAATTTGAGAATTCCTCTTCTCACTTATTCGAGAGGATATGTTCTTGATTGATTGTTGTTCCTTGGTGATTCCTTTTCTGTAGTTTTTTATAATTCAGAGGGATAAACCTAGGTTTAGTAGAGTTAATTCTTACTTAAACGAAACTTATAGACTAAGTGTATATTCTCGAAGAAGTGGGCCATGCTCATGCCGTTGAAATATGTTTTTGGGCAATAAACTTTACAGTGTGGTGGTATCATGGCAATAAACATTTAGTGTTCGCCGGAGATATATTGCGCCCGAAATCGAGAAAGGCTCGGCTAAAGTTCGAGTTCAAGGCTCAGCTCGGTATCCTTGGACAGGAAACAACTCTCGTAACTATTTTAAGATCCCCACAATAACAAAAGCCATTTTCCTCACCTAGGGTATCTAGCAATTCGTCCCCACCCCTCCGCAACTGCAGAAATTCATTGCCCAACGAGCAATTTGCACGAATTTTCTGTTTTTGCAGCGTCAGAGGAGAACTTTTTGTATTTTTTAGTGGATATTTTATTTTACAAAACCACTTTCGGTGGTCATGCAAATTTTGCATAAATAAAGCGGGGCACGCACGAGTGCTAGCGGTCTATGCTCCGCCCAGCCAGCCCAAAAGTGACCGCGGGCAGTGGGGTTCGGTTCAATAATGAATGAGTCGACTGCAGTTTGCATATTTATAAGCGGCATTGACGGGGCAACTGAATCCGAAATGCATTTCGCATGGATGAGGAGCAGGAGCAGGAGCAGGCCGCTCGTCAAACGTCGTCATGAAAAATGCAGGAAAAATTGTTAAATTGCTTTGTCAATGGCAGTGAACAGGCGGCTCATGACCGTAACCGCCAGCCAAGGCGAGGTCATGGGCTGTGGGAAGGGCGCTTTATAGCCAAATGGGTTTGTTGTATCGCTGGGCTGACTTGATTGCCTATTTTGTCAGTTGATTGAGCTGCCTTTCAGCCAGGGACTTAAGCTATTTTATCGCTCGATTTATTAAGCGAGACTGAACGGCGATAAACCATCGACAGGCGACTGCATACAGCGGCAGTAAAGCATTTTTATGGCCATCGCACAGCTGCAATGCTGCACTACTGCAGTACAGGCAACAACAGCCACAAGCAGTGGCAGCACTTCCGTTTCCGCCTGACGTCCTGCGTCCGCCATTTTCCTTTCCCGACATAAAACCAATTTTGCCTTGCGTTTGCTAACTGTACGAAATTTAATTTTAATTTACGATCGATATTCAAATTCGTTAGTGCCACAGAATTGTGGGTAGCAAAGATTTATTGAACATTCGAAGAGAATTGATGTCTCGATTTCAACTTCTTTGTTTGCTTTGTACACGTGTGGGTGTTCAAATTAAAAGCACATAAATGTGTGTGGCCGTAGAGATTTTTCCCTTGATTGTTTGTTTTGCACGCGAATTGGTTTTATCAAGCAAAGACCAACAGCAGATAGGAAAGAATTTATTTCTCAATTTGTATCTGTTGTGCCGGGCGAATCGCTATAAGCCCTTAACAAGCTTTCATGGGCTATTCAGTAAATCGATACATTGTGTGGCGTTTAAGACTGGCAAACTGAAACAAAAGCTGTAACGGGCTTTAACGAAAGGAAATTTCCATTAAATACTACACATTTTATTTGTTAAAGGACTTAATGATCGCAAATAGATGCGTTTCTTGTTAATTAAAATAAAATAGCCTCAAGTGAGCAAGTGTCAGCAGTTAAGATAAGTAAACAGGACAATAGCGCATGACAACGAAAATTGAAACAAACGTGTAAAGACTCTCATATTTCACTCTATAATTAGGGTAATCTTAATTAAAATCTCTTGAAGAGATGTTAATGAATCGAAAATGAGCGTTCAATTTTAATTATATTTAAAGCGCCTGCGGTGGAATGTGTCGGCACTAAAGATAAATGGAGTTGTGTTTGGGGTTCATAATTTATGTCTTTAACACAACATTTTAAAGAAAATTAAGTTTTAAAATAATTATTAATGCTTAAAATGTATTGCTAGTACTATTTTTGCTTTTCTGTTTCTTAAAAAATAAAAATTGTAAGGAAGTTAGATGGTGTCTGCATGGATTATCCTTTGAGCGTATTATGGGCTTAGTAATGGGCTGTCAGTCTCTGTTTAAGGTAAACATTATTTTCCTTTATAGCATGCTGCTTAACTGCGAATCTGCCCATCAAGTCCAATTAATTAATTATAAATTGTGGGCTATCTTAGAGTGGATTGATATGCTTTCAAGCTGCCGCAAATAGCGTTAGTTAGCTGCTTAGGCAGTTGGATGATAGCCCGGCGGAAGGACACGCCGACGGACGGATTGAGGACCCTCACGATGCCAAGGTCATGCTCAGCCAGAAGGACCCCACATCCACATCCACATCCACATTCACACAGACACTGACTACGGATAGAACAACAAATGGAACAGCAGCAAACAACGAGAAACAACAGCTGAAATGTGGGCCTCGGTGGGCGTAACCTTTTGTTTGTCGGCAATGGATGTTTGGCTCTGTGTGGGTCTGTGATGTCTATGTCTGTATCTGTGTCGGCGTGCGTATGCAAAACTCAGTTTTCAATGTCAGCAGCCGAAACCACCAACCACCACCCACTACACGGCACCCAAAACCACCCACTACAGCAGCAGCCCCTTCACGCCCAGTTGGGTGACATGTTTATGGTCACGCTTCAAGTTCACAGAATTTAATTTTATGAAAAAAAGTATGGTTCAGTGAAAGCTAACGAGCTACTAAACAAAATGGCTCATAAATTATGCATTGTTTAAATTTCAAATAAAGCAATACTTTATTTTAGCATAGCAGATGCGATATATTTGAGTTTTTCAAATGTATGCAATTCATTGAGTTTTATTCTGTTTGACAAAACTGTTTGGTGATTTATGATTATTTATTGTCGGCATTGGGGAAAAGCCAATTTTAAACCAAGGCTGTCTGAATAAAATGTTTATTATTACCATTTTTAGTCTGCCCCCTAAATGATATATCTCTAAAGTTTCGTTATTTTGTTAAATACTGTTCAAATATACAGAAAATGTGTTTCAATTCCTTTTTGACATCTAAACTTTATTTAAAAGATATATCGTTGAATATCTCTAGTAAATATTAAAGACACATCATCTCTTGATAAACTTAAGTTTAAAAGGACGCATTTTCGTGTTCTTAGCTATATCGAATGGTCGTTGTAGTTACTATTATATTTGAAATAAATTCAGTCAGTTAATCCAACTTTATGCAATGTATCTAATAGTATCTGAAAGATACTATCTAGCCACAAAATAAAAGGAAAACATAACATTTTATGCCAGTGTCATATGGCTATTTGGCTTAATTGTCATATCTGAAAACTGGTCCGTTTATTATCTTGGCAAATTAAACATATTTTCAAATTAAAATTATTCAAATGTAATTTTAAAATTAGTTATTAGTTATTATAAGTTTAAAATAGCTTGAGAGTAGTATCTCCTAAAATTCCACTCACCTTCGATGGTCGATCGATTTGGCCGAGGAAGAAGGTCAGCAGGGAGATGATGATGAAGTTCACGCCGCCGGCAAAGTCGGTCAGCTTGTCCATCTGGAGAATGGAGTTGATCAGGAAGAAGACCAGCTGCAGAGAGCCCACCACGATGGCGCTGATGGCGAAGTGATCGTAGTCCAGTACATTTACGGCCATTGTGACGGTGCTTTTGCTGGTCTCAGCTTACTACTTTCACCTTTCACCTGGCCTTTCACCGCTCACTTTCGCCCAGTCCAGTCCGGTGCAGTCCAGTCTTTTGTGGACGGGTCGGCAACAGGTGCTCGTCCTCCTCCTGCTGTCTGTTCTTTAATATTACAAAATGTTTTGCCTTCACATCGCTTCACTCACACCTCCTCCTCCTCCAAAAGTGTCTGTGCCACTCCCCCCGCCCACAGAGCTTTACATGCTGCGGTGGGTGGGTGGCTGAGTGGTTGGCTCAGTGGGTGGTGAGGCCTGGTGGGTGGTTTGCCGTTGGCTGCCAGCCAAGGAGCCTCTTTTTTTGGGGCCGCTTGTTGATTACGTATTTATGTGATGATTGTTTATTTGGGGTCGCCTCTGCAAAGTGCAATAAATAATGCAATTTGTATATGCTGTGGCAGCTGCAAGTTATTTGCTAAATGAAAACTTAATTCAATTTCCCACGCTCAGCGGCACGCAAAGAGCATCCTTCTCCCCCGCAGAAGCCCGCAGTTTTCCCCCCTATCCCCCCATGCTATTTAAATAGATTTGAGCCAAACCACCTCGACATGGCAACAATCTCAAGCCGTTTTTGCGAGTCTGTGTGAATTGAGCCGGCAAATCGTTGGCAAAACGGAGACTAGAGCAACATGCTATTCTGGGCAGGGTTGTGGAAAAAGGGGTAAATCCTATCTCAAAAAATAAAAAAATGAAACAAAAACCATTTCATAATAAGATTTCCACTGGAAGCTCAATCCAAAATCCTTTTGTTAAACATACAAAAGCAGAAAACTCTTTACTTAAAGGAAGTACTATAGAATATCTTACATTTTACTTAATTAGAATATGCGAACTCTCTATTAAAAGGAGTAAATACCAAATACTTGACTTTGAATATTTTAGAGGTACCAATTGGAATTAATTAAAGATTTAAATCGAACCACCTTTCTAAAATATATCATATTTTATATTAGGTTCAAAACGCTTTCATAAATATTAACCACTTTTTACAAAATTTAAAAAAACAATTGTCAGGATTAATTCCACTGACGTACTAAGAATTTCGTGCTTACTATATGTATTGTATCTTACAATTTTCATATCTAGAACAGAAATATTAAAGAACAAATTCAACTTAAAAATGTAAGTACGAAAATGTTAAAGTTCTATACCGTTTGGTCACATATTTGTTTGGGTGTAGCTTCTAATCAAGTTACACTAATTAGAAATTCAACAACTTAATTAGAGAGCTTAGTGTTCTTGGGCGTTGAATACCCAATCAAAAGCCTAATCGAATTATGTTGAAAGCTTCTTATCGAAGGTCCCTCTAAGCCTGTTGAACCCCAAATGTGTTTACCTAATAAAGAATTAATCAAACCTAAGGGTGAATCCTTTTCACCCCTTGAAAGAAATCCTGCTTAGGCCTCTGATCCTGGCCATAAGTGTGTGCTGAAATGGTTTATATGGCACATGCTCGAGCTGGCTGGTTTAACTTCTTGAGTCTTTATTTGCCTCTTGGGCCTGACTGCATTTGCACTGCTCTCGCTTTGGGCCCTCGACTATCCAAATATCCACACACTTGCCCCTTCAATGATCCTTGGACGGGGCCACATTTCCAGCCTGCATAAATAATTAACAGACCGAAATGGTTATCTATGATGCAGTCTGCAAATCTGGTCCGCACAAGTACGCTACAATTTATGGTGCTTCTGGTTGGAGAGCCACAGGGAATCGATTTTCAGACGGGTTTATTTTAAGGGATCCGGGGTCTGTGGTCTGGGGAGGCTGTCCAAAATTTACTGTCGACGGATTAGCTGCGTTTGAAATGCCCGTTGAAATGTGTTGATTGTGATGTGGTTTTCTGGTTGTTTCGCTCTTTAATTGCAACTCAATTAAATAAACATTTTATGGATTATCAGACATTTTAATCATTTCAGTTGAATTGCTTTTTCATTTGATTGACTTATGCTTAATTGCATATTTTAATTGACTCACTTGAGTAAAAACATCTTAATGGGACTTTTAATAGTTTTAAACTAACTTAAGTTTTAACTTTTAATGAAAATAATTTTACTATTGTGCAATTAAAAAGTTCGCTTGCATTTATTCGTTTTTATTAAGTCATTCAAATTGCATTTATTCTCTTAGTTGCAACTACTTAATGATTTAAGTGGAAATGAAAGTTTATGACAGCTGTCAAAACTTTTAACCGCCGAAAAGTTTCTATCGAATTCCGCGACTTTTGCTCAACGTGTTATAATCTGCATTTTAAATTAATTTTTAGTTGATTACAAAACCACTACTTACCGTCCAATTAAAAACCGAGTGGTGGAATTAGTTCTACTACATTAAATTCTAAAATGAATTAATGAATTTTGCATGGCGTTTGCACATTCACCGTGAAAGGATTACCAATATATTTTGTGTGCTTTGCGAGTATGTAATTGCAATCGTTTGTGACATTTCAAAACCCGTGAAAAGCAGAAAAGTAAGAAAATGCAAATTGGACCTTGCTTTTCGCTAATTGGCGCTGTCGAGCCCACAAGCCAAGCTAATCCTATTCGCAGGAAATTCCTCGGGGCCCTCAAATGTATGCAACACTTTTTGTTCCTCGCATTTTGCCAAAGAAATGCATCAGCATTGCACATTCATTAAAGCAACACCCGCGGCGCATTCAAGGCCCAAAAACAAAAGCAGCAACCGTGTTAAACTTGTGTCACCTGCTGAAAAAAAAGAATATGTACACCTTGGTGTATGCAAATGTGTAGTCAGTCAGCTGTGCTGTTGCCACTTGGCTTGCTCCCCGCCTGTTGTCATTGTTGCTGTTGTTTGGGTTCCTTTGAGTTATATTTACACCAAGAAAAATGTTATCTGTATATACTTGATCAAATTAAAGAGTTTACCTATGTCTACCTATGTAAGCATGACAAAGTCTAGTAATTCTTTATGTAAGATATTATTACACTTTAAAAATGTAAAGACAAATATTTCCTTACCAAAGATAACCTACGAAACTTGATTTTGTCTTAGTTTTGTATGTAACACAGTAGATAAACGTATATTGTGTACATAACTAATAAATATTTTAGAAGGTAATATTGGTTAAGGGACCTAATATTATAAACGTTATAATACAAACTAGCCGTATTATTTAAAAACTCTTGAAGATGATGCATTGTGTTTGAGCAATAAATACTTATATATATTTGTTTGTATCTGAATCAGAATGTGAATACAGTTTCATTTCCGTAGCTCTAACGTACCTAACTCTAAGTTTCTATAAGTCGAACTAATTTTATAAAAAAAATGTATTCTGAAACTCAAAGTCTCTATAACTCTAATTTGTTTTACTGGCAGTAGAGAGTATAATTAAAATAAATTATTATAAAGTGTATTATATAACTAGAAGTCTTCGTAACTCCCATTTGCTTGATGATTTGGCCCCGGAAATCACCTATATATTTATCCTGAGTCCAACAACTTAGGAGGTTTCTCATAAAAACGCAGTTTCTTTCAGTGTACTTAACATTGCTTGGCAACGCGTGGCAGAGTCTCCGGAGTGCGGGACTGGGAATGGGAATCCGGGCGGACAGGGGTTACCCGTAGCCGCAAGACATTGACAAGGTGTCTGCCAGGCTGTCACTCACACTCACCGCAACTCACTGCAGTTGTTTGTTGTTTTCCCAGGGCGGTGGTCTGTGTGTGTGTGTGTGTGGAGCAAAGCTCAGGAGTGAATTTGCATATACGACAAGGGGCAGGTCCCCTCTTACCACACCCACAAATAGTTTTTCCCCAAGCTGTGCCCACTTTTAAACGCATTTTCGCGTGCTTTGCATTTTTCGCCAGCGTCGTTTGCCATTGTCGCCACCTTCTTGTGGGCATTAAGGAATGCCAACTGCGCTGGCTTTTTCTCCACAATTGAGCAAGAAAAGCCAATTTCGATGGGTTTGTAGCTAATATATTTTGACATATGGACTTTGCACATGAAGTGAAAAGATTTGCCAAAAAATGGAAGCCAAGAAACTTTTATTTCCAACCTTGAAACTCATGACTTTGAACTTTTTGTCACGTTTCAGAGTGGACCTGTTTAAGATGATGTCTTTGATGCATTATTCGTAAACTTGAAGGGTAAGACAAGTTAGAAAACATTTTATGTGATGTCTAAAAAGTCATTGACCTAAGCTCTTTAAATAAAATCTATTGATCAATTTTAAAAGTTAGCTTTGTGTTGTTAAATCTTAAATTTTTTTAACTTTAAAACCCATTTAAATGCTTTATATTTTTGCTTACACTAATAACATAATTAGTAATAAATCTATTTAAAATTATTCAATGGTTAGCACTTTAGTTTTTCTGTGTTAATGTAAACCCTAAGAGTTCAAAGTAATTAAAGAGTAAAAATGGGTCAAACCCCTTTGAAACGCTAGTTTCACACCTTCTCCCTGGCACTTACATGTGTTCTTCATGGGGATAGAAAATCCAGACCAAATTGAAAATAACCCTAAAACTATTACAAAACATTTCACGGTCGGGCCAAGACGATTCTCGATTTTCCGCGCGCGACTACCATTTTCCGCTGAAAGTATTTGTTTTCCTGTGGGCCGTGGGTGTGCAGGTCGTGTTTGCAAGTGCTCTTGGCACTGAAATTGCAGCCATGTAATGGAATTGGCTGCGGTTCAACGGTGCGTATGATTAACTTTATGGCAGCGGCAAAGCGGAGGGACTAAAGAACTTTCATTTAGCGAGCTGCAAATTGCCCTGCTGGGCTGTGCGATATACCATTTACCCCGACTGCCTGTTTTGCCGTTTATGCTAATTGTTGTCATAGTTTCGGAATTCCGAAAAGTGACCTCAAAGTGACAGTGGCAATTAGGCATCTGCCGCGATTTTCAGTTTGTGTTGACGTTATTGATTGCCTGCCGGATGTCGCTCGCATTTAATAGTGTTTGACTTTGCTTGCTAGCGACAAAACCTAATTTAATTATACCATTCCGACCACCACTTACTGCATCAACATGCAGTTTACCCCAATAATTGGTAGTGGTATCACGTTTGCTGCTTCCGACAGAACAAGTGCCTAAAGTGGTAATTAATTCGTTGATATCTCTTTACATGACATTTTTGGTTTTGGATTGAAAATCTATTTTAAGTTCCGAAATTCAAGTTTTATTTTCCATTAGTAGTGTCAGAGAAATCTTTTTTGACTAAGTTTCAATCAAAGTTAATGTCTCAGTATCATTAAAGTCGGTTCAAACTCAATTGACTAGATCTTCGGAGGAACTACATACCTTTAAATTAATATTTTTTAATAATTATACAATTTAATTAACCTATTTTACTTAAAGTCTCATTTTCGAGCTGCTTATTATACCCGTTACTCGTAGAGTAAAAGGGTATACTAGATTCGTCGGAAAGTATGTAACAGGCAGAAGGAAGCGTTTCCGACCCCATAAAGTATATATATTCTTGGTCAGGATCACTAGCCGAGTCGATCTAGCCATGTCCGTCTGTCCGTCTGTCTGTCCGGATGAACGCTGAGATCTTGGAAACTATGAGAGCTAGGCTATTGAGATTTGGCGAGCAGATTCCTGAGCTTCTTACGCAGCGCAAGTTTGTTTCAGTAGAGTGCCACGCCCACTCTAACGCCCACAAACCGCCCAAAACTGTGGCTTCTACAGTTTTGATGCTAGAGTAAAAACTTAAACTGAAATGAATTGTTCTCATCAATACCTATCGATTGACCCAAAAAAAAGTTTGCCACGCCCACTCTAACGCCCACAAACCGCCCACAAACTTCAAAAAATCGTAAATATGAACGCGGATATCTCGGAAACTATCAAAGATAGAGTATTGGGATTTCAGATTTAGATTCCGTAGCCTTGTGCGCAGCGCAAGTTTGTTACGCAAATATGCCACGCCCACTCTAACGCTTACAAACCGCCCAAGCCTTTGGCGCCCACAATTTGTATGCTAGATTAAAAATTTTATCTGAAATGTATTGGTCTCGTCAATGCCTATCGATTGATCCAAAAAAAAATTTGCCACGCCTACCCTAACGCCCACAATGCTTAAATCTGTCTTCCGCCGGTAGGTGGCGCATTTAAATCTCGCTTTGCAGCTTGCATATCTCCATTTCCCTTTGGTCCCTTTAGCTGAGTAACGGGTATCTGATAGTCGAGGTACTCGACTATAGCGTTCTTCCTTGTTTTGCTTATTTTTCTGCCCTGACCCAAAATATTTAAGAAATTTAAAGCTAAAGCACTATGATATCATCAGCAGGACATTTCTGCTCTCGTTTTTTCTAATGTTTGCCCACACCAAGGATTCTGCTGTGTAATCCGACGAAATTGTTTTCCCCATGGCCCGGCAAAATGGAAATGTATTAACCTTAAATATTCATAAAGTGCAACTCATAGCCGGGGCAATTCAATAAACCCGTATCCATATTGAATTGACTGCCAGCAAAGGGAAATCTCCATAATGAATAACGCATTCTGTTTCGAAAGATTGGCACTTTATGTAATCCCAGAGAACATCGACGGAGGTGGAGGTGTATAGGTCGTGGGAATTGACTTAATATGGGCAGCATGGGCACCTTGAACTTCGACAGAGTTTGGCCAAGGACTTTTCCGGACGGGGAAGGCGACGAAGACGAGGACTCAACGGGTGGTCGCCTGAAGGAATATTGACGTTTTTTCAATTAAACCTAGCCACCAGGCACTTTGGCGGTTCTATTCATGGCTTTCAGTTGGTTCTATTTTTATGAGGGGGCGGGCAAACAAATGGGTCTGTGCCAGTGTCAATAGTGTAACTGAAGCTCTTCCAGCTGGCTATAGGTGTATATATACAAATATATAAGCTATATCCCATATCCTGTGGCTGATGAATAAATCGCCCAGTAGCTAAGCGGAAAAAACACGCGTACACACACGCACTGTTATGTACACCACAAGCACTTACACACACACACACACACACGTGCTTAGAAAGAGACATTAGAGAGTGTCTTGCGGGCAACTTTGTCCGCCTTTTTCCGCTTTTCTGCTTTTCCGCTTTCCCAGCGCTGACACAAGTGGGAAGTCAAGCAAGTTGGACACGCGCTAAGTTTTACAATTTCCCGCTGAAGGTCTCACCGCCCCCATTTCCTGCCCCGCCCCCCATTTATCCACTTGCCCCTGCCAAACAACTAACGCACATTTCCGTTTCCGCTTATGCCACAAAATGGCCAAAAGTGGCCGCCATTGATGGCCAGGTGATTAGTTACGATTTCGTTGGTTTTTTTTGTTTTCTGCGCCTCCGCTTAATTTCGCTCCTCGTTTTTATTGCTGCCACCGCAGCTTTTGTTGTGCTCGGTTGCAGCCAGCATCTACGAGGCGAAAACAAACGCACCAGCCGCCGCGCTTTTCTGATTTGGCAAACGGAAGGGACTCGAGCAACCGACGCAACAGACGACTCCGGGTGGACTGAAATTAACTTTCTCTTCTCCCGCAGCAGCAGCACAGTTTCTGCTGCAAGCTGGGAGAAAGCCTCTCTCCGAAAAACAGTGCGCAACTGCTTGCTGCGTTGCAAAGGCGCCAAATTTTTGAATGCCTTCATGTTTGTCAAAATCGTATTAAGCATTGTTATTATTTGTGATTACTAATTATCTTAATCATTCATGTTCCTAAAAGAAAAGACTACTCCTTACTATATTTAATATTACGATTTCTCTGAAATCAAATTTTTTATAAGCAACACTTAAAATTAAAAATATTACCTTTAGCTTAACAAAAAAATGAAAAAATTACAAAAAAAAATTACAAATCCTTTTTTCTATTATACATTCTATTCACTTCTATAAAGCTAAAATAAGTTCATCATTTTTGAATTAAGGCGCCATGTGTTTTTTTTCCGATCTGGTAGCACCAACATCTTTTCTAACAGAAATGTTAAAATGCAACGTTTTCTAACAGCGGCAGAATTTTCTCTGCTCTGCCACTGTTAGAAAACGTGCAATGTTTCAGTCGACTTCCACAAGAGGTCGCTAGAATCCATATGTCTGTATAGTGTATGTAAAATCGAAATCTTACTCAATTATACATCAATCTGTACATGTAGAATGGAAAAACCTGTTAAATCTAAATCTACAAAAAAGTTCCTAATAAAAATACACGTTTACAAAGTATAAATAAATAAATATTTTGTTTTTTTTTAAAGTGAGTTCGTTTTATCGGGAGTGTGTATCGGCTTTTTTGTTGGAGACTGTTAGCAAGGACTTCTTCCATTTTGAAGAAATATTTTTTTTTAACATTAGAAAGACGAGGTTGGTGTTACCAGATCAGGAAAAATAAGACTCATGTTCATGAAGAGGAAGAACACATGGCGCCTTGATTCAAATATATTGCATTTTTAAGCTTGATAAGCTTGATAAAGTGTAGGAACAGAGAAGAACAAGAATGGATAATAAAAAAATAGGCGAAAATAAAGGGGAAGCATTATATATGAACCTAAAATAGTCCTTTTAATTATACGGACATCAAAAAATATATCTTTATTTGTGGTTGATTATTACTATAATTACAGCAGCTGTACATATATGTTTTTAACTGATTTTTGGGTGATGTAAGAGCGATTGGCCCAACAGCTTTACGTTTACAGTAATACTTTGGGATAGTTCTCAATTCAAATGAGTTTAAAAATTTGGGGTAAATGAAAGAAAGCCAATCATAAAATAAATTTCTGTGGTATGGCAAGGATCTTATTAATTTTACCCAAAAATAAGTTTAAAAAGAATTTACTTGTATTTGAATGCAGACCGAATTACTTCATATCCATTTTCGTGGTACTTATCAAAAATAATTATTATCAAGATTTACAAAATAGTAATCCATTCATAAAATATACAACTTAAATTAAGCAATCGGAATTCAAATATTATTATTATTATTATTATCCCCAGTAATTGCAATGCCATATAATGAATAATTGAATTAATTTATTTAGTCAAAAATTGAACACTTTGCACTTGGTAAAAAAGCTTACAATTAACTTAAGGCTGCAACAGATTCGTCGGGGGAACCTAAAGCTATCGATCTCAAAATAGTATGTAAAATCATCAGAAACAGAAGGCTGATGCCGCAATTCCATCGGCACAAATCGTTCATTGGGCTTAGTATGCAGTTCTTTGGAGTGGCCAATATGGCAGTTTGATAAAGAGTATATCTTAAAGTAGCTCCTTCAGGGATCGATGAAGGAAATCATGATGTAGCGAGTGCCATTGGTCACGAGCAGACCCTCGTGGTAGTGGGTCAGTCGTCCCGGATGCATCAGCATCCATCCCTTCTTGGTGTCGGTCACGGAGCAGTTGTACCTCAGGAAGCGACAGCCGCCGCCCTCGTAATCCACTCCCGCCCTGTTCATGGCGATGTTGATTGTGTAGGTAGAGGCGTCGTGGTGGGGTCGCAGGGAAGGCTGTTCATCCGGCCGATAGCGCACCATGAAGTTCATAAGCGATCGGGGAGGCTGCGAAAAATATCATCACATTATTAAATGTTTTCTATAAGCCAAAGACATAGCTTCAACTTACATTGTGAACGTAGCCATCGAAGACTCGCTCCTGCAGCGGGCGAACGAACAGCTGGAGGAACTTGAGATACATCTGGTCCAAGCCCACCTGCTTCATGTGGATGTCCCTGGTGGGCACCGCCTCGTAGCCGCCCTCCAGCCGGTTGTCCGAGTTGCTGCCGTCTGACCAGCTGTTGTGCGCCTCCATAATGGCCACCAAATCGTCGCAGAACGCGTCCGTCACGATCTGGAACCAGAAGACATCCGGACACGGCTGCGGTATCTTGTAGCTGTTGTTCAGCTGGAGCGAGTAGTTCGGGTGTATGTACTTCTCGGTCCAATCCAACCGGTTGCTGAACAGCGTATGGAAGTCCGGACGTGTCACCGTACTATTGAAGTTATCGGCGTTGACCAAGTGACCGAACGAGCGCAGATTGCTTATATACATGAAGATGCCCTGCGGAGAAGAGGGGACACACCTTTATATTTGCTAGCTAAAATAATTTTGAAATATTCCTTATTAACTTGGGTCACGTAATTTTTTATTGTTTAAAAAACCAGTAAAAGCGAATCTCTAAACATTCTAAAACATCCTCACAAATTTATAAAATACATTAATTCCAAATGATGAACCAATTCAAAAACTTAACCGATTTAAAGTTCAGACCAGGAACAGATATATTCATTATTTTGATTATTTCTAATAAATATTTAGAAAAATCAGAAAAAAAGATTAGGTTTGAGCAAAATCAATTAAAAATTAATATCCATTGCGGATTTGAATAGGCTATCTAATTAGTACCAAATTGGTAGATTTCAGTTGATTTTCCAACTCAAAAAATTCAAAAATAAGGATAATAATAAGGATAGTAATAAGGATCACTTCTGGAAATCTAAAATTGCTTTAATTATCTCTCCCCTATCAATTCAAGAATATTTTGTGCTTTCAAAATGGGTGAGTTAATTATTTTAATTACCCATGATTATAAAATGGTTTCTAGATATTTCTCAAAACTTACCGCATTCCGCAGTGACTCACACATGGCCATGTCGGGGTCGAATTCGTTGTGCTTGAAGGAGATGGCATTGAAGGCAGACTTCTTCACCAGGTAAATACTGGTCACATGGGGCACGTTGAACATTCCACTGCAAATGGGGTAAAAATAAATGTGATGAATGTGGTAGTCAAAACAGGGCGACTGATAAAGTCGAGAGCACAATGATTGCGATGTCCAGCGAATTTGCAACAATGTTGCGAAATGGAAAGTGACGTCGCACCTTCTGGCGACCCCAACTAGATCCACTTAATTCAATCAAAATGCTCGGATTGAAGCGGAGTGGATTGCTTTTTGCACAGAATTCGGGAGCGCAGTTTGAAAACAACATTCACCGCAAGCGATCGGCATCTCGGCTCGACAATAATGCCTCGTGGCATCTGGAATCTTGAGCGGATGGTACTCCTCTTCCTCTGCATCTTGATATTCGGGGATCTCATCTATATAGCTGCCCAAAGTACGTGGTCAAAGTGCTCTAAAATATTAGCTAAACATCGGATATTTTCGTAGGAAGTACGGCGGGAAAGACGGAGCGTCGCAACTACACGGGCAAAAAGCCCGTGGTCATCCAACACCGATCACAGGATGCAGTCAACTATTATGATCACGAGAATGTGAGTGGGCCGAGGATAAATTATAGACTTTTAACTACTTTATAACACATTATTCAGGGTGCCAAGATCATAAAATCTTCCCATTTCGAGTTGGATTACACCCTGGGACGCAAGATCACTTTCTTTTGTATGGCTCAAGGTGGGAATAATATTATGTATAGGCTAATTGAAGTACTTAGTACTGGGATTTTTCCTTTTTAGGCAACCCAAGGCCCACTATCACCTGGTTTAAAGATGGAGCAGAGCTATATCAGCATCGATTCTTTCAGGTACTCTTAAAAAAATATTCTTCAATATTATCTATGATATGTTCTTTCTTTATCCAGGTACACGAATCTCACATAGAGACGAACATCGTTAAATCTAAAATGGAAATTGATCCAACCACACAAATGGATGCTGGTAAGTGAATTTAATTATTTATTTAAATGTTTAAAGGTTAATCCCTTAATATCCTTTTATTTCAGGATTCTACGAATGTCAAGCGGACAATATCTACGCTATCGATCGTCGCGGTTTTCGCACGGACTATGTCATGGTTAACTTTTGAGCAATGTTTACAATTACCATTTTAAATACACAATTAAACTTTTTGACCCTGTAAATCTAAAATGTAACTGATGAATACTTTAAAGCATACAATTAAATAAAAAATATTTAAAAATACATTTTTGCGTCTCGTGTTATGGAAATTTTACATCTATTTGAGTCCGACCTTTCTCCTCTTATGTGTCAGTATCTGTGAGTTCTAAAGTGCACAAGTTTGTGTACGCACAAAGCCGACAAATTGACTCAATTACCCAATTCCAGTGATTTTTTTGCATTTATTTTATTAAAAAGTTTGAAAGCAAAGCAAACAAACCGAGGCTTTTTGGTTCTAAAGTGTTGAGTGCTCCACAGCCTCCAAAAGGATACAGTGGGTCACGACTTTTAAAAATTAGAGAAAATGAAATAAAGGATTTGGAATATAAAATTACATTATAGTTTATGTATATTGTATGTAAATTATAAAATTTTACTCTTCGTGATATCGTAAAATTAAGGTATTTCTAATTTAGGAAAACACACACAACACATTTTGAAGAAACTCTATAATACCATTATTATATTTTTAAATCGATCAATATGAAAGCCTTAAGATATTTGATAATGTAGAAAAAAATAACTATATTAAAAACCGAAATCCTTTCTAGAGTAATTTGGATTTAGAAGAAGAGAGAAAATGTACTACCTTAACAAATTAGAAAGAAAAAGCTTAAGGATTTGTTAAAGATCCTACCGAGTTATCAGTTGTATTGTTAGAAAAAGGAAGGTATTTTGGAGTAACTAACAATATGTTCTTTTAACTAGCAGTTTGGACCTTCTCCACATAATCCACCAGTACCATAGACCCATTGCCACTGTAAACTAGACCATTTCCCAGCAAGACACACGGAAAGGGGTGATACTACGTATGGTGGGCGATATCAGCAAGGGTCCAAATCAAATCAAGCCAGGGAATTGAGTGAAATATGGAAATGCGGCGATGAGAAAGCCAACCCATAACAAAAAGCCGCGAGCGGCGAATTTCGAGAGCACACCAAACGGATTTAATCCGCCGGACAATTGTGGCAAATTAGATGGGATGAGCAGAGTGGTGCAGACTCTGGCCGAGCGGATCAGTCGCCGAGCAAACGAGATTCGCACAGCAACGCCACCAGCCAGCAGCAGCAGAAAAAGCCATCGCGATCTCCGCCAGCAGCATATCCATCATCCGGAGAGTCATGCAGGTCAAGTGCCTGATCATCTGCCTCGCTTTGGGGCTGCTCATGCTGGCCACGCCCCTTTGCGAGGCTCGGCGAGGGCGTGGCCGTGGACGAACCAAGTCCAGGGTGCAGATCGGTCTGCCAATTACGGGAAAGTATCGAGATCCGGAGTCCGATCAGTACTACAACAACAATAATGTGAGTACTGAGTGAAACAATATGGGTTTATAGGTGAAATATCATAGTTTTAAGGCTCCAAATTAAAGATCCTCATCACTTCCCCCCACTCTTAGGGCGCCAAAATCCTGCAAGCCTCGCACTTTGATCTTGAGTATGTTCTGGGCCACAAGATCGCCTTCCTTTGCGTGGCCAAGGGAAACCCCCGACCCCACATCACGTGGTACAAGGACGGGGCGGAGATCTACCAGCACCTCTACATGCACGTCCATGAGTGGCGAATCGGCGACGACAAGGTCAAGTCGAAGATCGAAATTGACCCTGCCACCCAAATGGACGCCGGACTCTACGAGTGCACCGCCGACAATATGTACTCCATTGATCGGCGCAGTTTCAAGACGGATTTCTCCATTGCCTTCGACTGATCGGAACAATCCATTGCCACCGTTTTGTCTTACAATTTTTGCAGAAATGATTCGGTGATATAAAGTGGGAATTATTGTTTAGGCCATTGGGAACCTTTTTTTCTTGCAGTTTAATATAAATTTTAAAAATATTAAGAAATAGACTTTGTAAAATTGTACAACTTTGAAAGAAATGGTTTTCTAGAAAAATATTCTGTTAGATAGGGCATAAACTGTTTCTGTTTATAATAATAAACATAAATGTGTTCCTAAAATCATGACTGGACATAATATTTTTTAATAATATGATTGCCGTTCTGTAAGGGCAAGCCAAAATTTAACATAAGTAAATAACCTATGACGAGATTATATGGACTATAAAAATAATCGCGACACCTAAATTATCGTTAAAAATTCAAAACAAACATGTTCTCCAAACATAAAAGTTTTGAAATGTATTAAGAATACTTTCTCTTCTAACAAAGAAAGCTCCTGACATAATAAAATAAAATGTATAAGCCCAGGATAACTTAATTTTTACTTACATCAGTTCGTTCTTTACGATGTCCACGTAATCATGTGACCTAGCGTAGTAACCTCCCTCGGAAAGGGCGCCCCAGAAGTTGCTCCACAACTCGTTGTGCTTGGTGAAAAGCGGCCCAATGAATTGCCTGCAAGTGGGTCATTATTACTTGGGAAATCAAATTATAGAAGCCTTGACCTACTTGTTCATCCTGAGCAGCTCCCGGAGCACCTCGCTATCGTCAATGTGCGCATCTGCGTCCACGTAAAATATGTAATCGCTGTGATGGAGTCGAGCTTTGTCCCTGGAAAATACAATACATTACTAAAAAATAATACTTTACAAATTTTAGACTAATATCTAATTCAAGTTCTGAAGAATGTCATGAAATAGATTTTATAAATCGAATAAAAACTTGTTTCCATTGCAATTAATTTCAAAAGACTCACAAGAACTTCCAACTATTATAAAGTTTGCTTAAAAAATCAAATAGTGTTACCCAAGGAACTACTTGAATTCATTGACTCAGATTATACTGATAGCGGAGCACTTATAAGACTTACAGGGCCAACTGCCTGCCTTGGCGTTCGTCCAACTTATCCGTGGAAAGAACATATTTGGCAGTGGCGTACTTCTCGCCATGTTTGCTCACAAATGACTTGCTGTCATCGTCGTGGAAGGGGACATTGCTGAAGATGAGCAAGTGGAGCTTTTCCTTGGGATAGTTCAGTTTCTCGATGCCTTCGAGGAACTGGTCGAAGAAAGGCACGGGTTGCGTGACAATCAGGGCCAAAGAAATAACAGGAAGGTCTGTCTCCTACAAAAAAAAATTAATAATATTAATACAGATTATATAAAAGCGTATTAAAAACCACCCACATCCAAGTCCAAGAGGTTTTCCTGACAAAACAGGCAGACGCCGTTGTAGGTCCTGGCCAAATAGTTGCCATATGCATTCAGATCCACCTTGCTCAGTCCGTTGCCATGGATGATGGCCGGCGTGGTCATGAAATCCACATTCTGTAGAACACCCTGATTGCTCTCGAGATCCACTTTAAGCTTCACATCGTTCTTGGCACCATGCAGGTTTTGGAATAGCCGGGATTGGGTGTCTAACTTCATGCCCAGCTTGGCGCGTTTGGTCTCGTCGAGGAAAATCTTGGTAAAATAGAGCTGATCGTCAGCAGAGTCTTCAATGGGATCCTCCAGGAGCCCGTAAACTTGTGGGGCATATCCAATAAAAGCGCCGGAGTTGAGGAACCTTGAGGCCCTGCCCTCCACTTCGGGATAATCGTTGGCCAGACTTTGATCGGGCCAGCAATATTTCTCGGCTGAGACGAGCAGCTTGGCTCCCGACTCTTGGAACTTTTCATAAATCTCATCCAGCGTACTCGTAATGATCACATCGTAACTAAAAATATAATGGATTAAAATCATTTTCTTTTTGATACCATCAAATACAAACCTGTCTGTAAATAGGATTATTATTTCAGGATCATTTTTATAGGGCGCAATGGCTTCGCGGAGAAGATTAAGCTTGAAACCGCCTCCGAGTCTTTGCATATCCCCTCCTTTCCATTCTTCGCCCAGTCCCAGAGTAGTCACCTTTTGAGATTGAAATATTATATTAATATTAACAGAAATGAATTGAAATGATCTGAATTTTTAATGGAAAACTGGATTATCAAACATCTATAAAATAACATATCGGTGGAAGTGGTTATGAATATAATTTTCAAGCGGTTACTGGGTGATAACTAGATCTATTAGTTTGAAGTTAAACCCACGAGTATAAATACAAAACATTTCCACTGCCCAAATTATCAGTATCAGTTATAATAAAAATTTTGATATCACTGCAAAATTCAGTAACAAATTACTTCTTATTTTTAGCGACTATTACAAAGTACCAAACTATATATAAAACAAACTTTACTAGAAATTCTAAACTCATATATAAAAGACAATAACCCAACCCTCAAAACCCATTCATTTAGCAATTGTTGAAAGATCAAATAACTTGGGTCACACAGTTCTCTATATACAAAAAAGAAATTCAAAACAAAAGGGGAGAGATCAGCTTCAACTTATAAAAAAGCCGGGTAAACCAGCTTATCAGCACATTTTGTTGTCGGGTTTTTGAACAAGAAATACATTTTGGAACGGCAACACAAAAAGTGTCACATGATAAGCAAAGTCTCGCATCAACTTGGTGTAGAAAGTTCTAAGCTATCAATAGAAGTCGTAATGTATTGTGCTAATTACCCCCGGCAACTGCACCGAATCTGTCTGGACTACGTGATTCCAACATGTGTGCACTATATGTTGCCTATATGTTGTCGTTGCCCCACAAGTCCAGCCAATCTCGGTGTTCCACATCAGAAGATCGGACGCCACCGCCGGATGTTTGGGTAGGGCCAACCATCTACAGATATATAGCTACTATGTACTAACCAGACATGTGAACTATACAAAGTTGCCTAAGTGTGCCAAGCCACCGGACAAGTCTTGGGAGTCATATTCCTTCTCAGTTCTTATCTGTCATACATTTTATGTGCCTGTTTATATATGTACTAGGTTTTGAGAAGATTCGTTTGTCTGTGAGTCGTCAAATTAGAAATTCATCAATAACAATCAACACAGATTTACATATACCACAGTTGGAGACAGATGTTCTCAAAACCATAAAAGTGTGCAAATTTTGTCGGGGGAGATCATAACTGTATTTAATGTGCTGAATTTTTATTTTTATTTTAAGAACTCTGGGACTCTGACCTATTAGGATTGATGACACATCTTTAAAAATCACAACAAATGCATTTTATGTACTAAACATAGATGGTTGTTCGACTGTCTCTAAAATTGACTTGATGAATTTATCAAGATTTTATATTCGACCGCTAATGAATTGTAGATTTACCTAACGGTTCTTTGCAAACCAAATCTCAGACTTTAGATATCACGATTTAAGATTGTTCTAATTAATGAGGGTTTACATTCAATATTGGTCTCACCTCAATGTCGTAGACGCGTGAAGATCGGAGATACCGGAGATATCCATCGGTGGGTTCAGTGGCCACAGTGAACACTTTGATTTTGTCTGTGAATGAGGTGAATGAGCAGAGATTTATAGAGGGTAATTATTGGTAACACTAGAACATTAAAACAATATTCAGAAAATAAACTAAGTTTTCCGATTATCTGCCGGTTTAACTAGAGCTGTCTACTGTCATTTATATGATATATTTTATGGGGCCACAAATACATGATGATAATTGGATCAAATTAGAATAACAAAAGCTTCAATATGTATTGTTTTGCCGAGTCATTATTTTATGTCGACCACCAACCGGTCATATGAATATTAGCTAACAAGTTGAGCCAGTTTAGTTTATGAATATGTAAAAGAATTCGCTATTCCAGAACCGTCTGTATCTTCCATCTTGAAAGCAGATGCATCTGAATACGAACACTTGCATCTGCATCTGCTCCGTTTCCATGCAATTCCAGAGTAACGACCGCAACATCAAAGCGGAATAAAAACAAAAGCAATTTTTAAAGGCAAGGGGATGTGAGATGGTATGGATCATAAACAAATTCTCAGAGATATGTGGTACATATACACAGGGGAAAATTTCGAAATCGAAATGTTTGTAAAAATATTCTTTGCTTTAAATATATAAGGGAAGTGTAGGGTAAGGTGACGAGTAGGGTAAGGTAACGAACTTGTCAAATATTATATGTGACGTCACGTCAAAAATTGCAAATAATTGTTGTCGGTTTCTCTTATCGTGCCGACAATGTATTTTAAATTATATTTTTAAGAATTCTCGTAATTTGTTTGTGAGAAAATTTTGACTAGAAATGTGGAGCACAAATTAAAAAACCTATTCATTTTATTTGTGTTTCAGCAGTGCCAGAGCAAAGATTTGTGGAAAACCAAATCAGATATATACATACATATATACAAGTATTAATAAGATCCTTGGCACCAGTTCTTGGTATTTTGAGATTTTTTCTTTTGCGCCTTTTGGAAACATTTTGTAGGGTATGAAGATTAAATTTTTTTTGGATTTGTTGACTTTAAATCGTTATTTGCTATTTTTTTACAGCCGATTGCCAAAAAAACGAATTATTTTTTGTTGATTTTTGTGAATTAGATATTGAACAACTTAATTTGTTCAATTTAAAAAAAGAATTGAAGTAGACATTTTTCAAAATATACAGTTTAATTTGTATTCCATTATTGTACATCTTCACCTTTTTCAAAGAGGAAATAAATAATTTTCACATCTGCATAGAGTTTAAGTGTGTATTTATCAGTTCGTCACCTTACCCTACAACTTATACAAGTGAAAAAAATGTTGGTTTACGCCATGAGCTGAGTAGTTAACTCCGCTGGAATTTTACGAATGAACTTTTACAGAAATATACTCAATAGATGTCAGCAACTTTCTGCTTTCAAGCCTTTGAAACCTCACTTAATTACTTTTAAAATTGTAATACTAAATTTAAATGCTGAAAAACGTTCCTTAATAATACAAATTTATAGATCTTGGGTTGAGGAATGACAAATAATGTCCTTTTAATTTATTGTTCCTTTTTCTTTCTGTGTATTGGGGCTCTACGTGAGTGGGATGCACTTGAAGCCGCTTAAATGAGTGCAGTTTACAATTCTATGTCCGCTGATGAACTCATTCTAGTTAGAATTTAGAAACAAACCATTCCAATTGGACTCCGGCGCTGCAGCGACGTCGGCGTCTGCGCTGGCTGCTCCTTGCGACGTCACAGCCAACAGCAACAAAAACAAGGCGCTTTGTTGTTGCATTTTCATGATGCTAGAATCCTAGAATCGTTCTTTCTCACTCACACACACAACAAGCACTCGCTAACGGTGGCTTATATTTTATAGCGGGAACTTTACGTTACACTAGTTGCATTTTTCAAAAAAGGGTTAGGAAAATCAAAACACATTCGGCTCCTCGAAAAGTGGGAGTCCGCTCGGCTGAAAATCAGAATCGCGAATAACAATAATAAATACAATATACAATGTGTGACTGCTTGGCCGTTGGGTAAAAAATATCAAAATATATATATATCGATAGTTTTGAATAAAAATAAATATTTAGAGATTTTTATTTTCTGCATTTCGCAGCGGTTGGCGGATGGTCACACTAGCTAAATATGATAAACAGAAATGTTAAGATGTATCAAAATCTAACAGCACTGTTAAGATGTATCAAAATCTGTTTTCTGTTAGAAAACGTTACGTCTTAACATTTCGTTGAAGGGAGAGGAGAGGAAAAAAATTGCTGTAAATGGCGCTGCGAAAAAACGCCGAAACGCGCGAAAAGACAGATCGTATTTGTATTTTCTTTTTGAATTGGCTGGGCGGATTGTCATTCCGAATTTTTATAAATGTATAATAACTACACGTTTCAGAACCAAAGTATCATAGTTAGTAATTAAAGTCTTTCAGTCATATACGTGTTCATTAGGTTTAAATTTGAGTATTACAATTCCTAAACTTGGCCGTTGAAAAATATGTGTATATACAACAACGCAGGTGGAAAAGACATCGAAAATTACAAGAAAACGTAAAACCACGTTAAAAAAGGGGAAATAAAAATATTAATTATACAACAATAGGAGCAGATAATAAAACTAAAAAATGGTTTTATTGCTATAACAAATCCAATTAAATATCCGCATGAAATTGCTTTAAGCCGAAAATAAATAGATTCCAATAAAAAAAAATGACTTCCATTTAAAATTTATTGTTTAGGCGCGGCTTTCCATCAGAGAAATTATAAAAAAATTAAGGAATTTCAACTTTCTCGTCATTTTTTAAAGACTTTAAAATGACGTAAAATTGAAATATTTAAAGAAATGATTAATTATTTAAATCTAAATTAAGGATGTACTGTAGGACAGTTGAATTGCGATTTTTATTTTAAGTAAATTAACCCATAATTTATATTTTTCGAGAACAGAGAAAAAAACTACTGCGTATTCTCGAAACTCATATGTACTTTGTATAGCCTGAAAATTAAAAAAAAAACTCCAATCTTTTCATAATTAAAAAAAAAATATAACCAAAGATTTAAAAAAAAAATTAATTTGTTCCGACTTTTAAATGTATTGTTCCTAAAAACCAATTATTTAATGCATTTTGCTTAAAGTTTGCACAACGAAAAACAAATTGAATTTCGATCAAACTGTGGGATCCATTTGCATTATTCAAAACTTACATGAACCATAATGAACCTTGAATACAGCCAAACTCCCCATAATAAATTAATCGCAATTCTTTCGGCGCACAACATTAAATTTATTTAGGAAAATATTCAGCGCGTTCCGATTTAAATGTGGGTGTTACAAAGGTGAATGCACATAATGCGGTATGTGGTGTGTATTTACATTTAACTGGGCGACAAAGGAAAACAAAATCGCGTGTCCGTTCGGTCTGCTCGCTAGCCATCGCACCATAAATTGAGCAGATATATTTCGCATGTATATTGTCTCATTGAACAGGTCGTATCAAAAATAAATGGCAGAACCCAAAACGAACTCAAACCCATAAAAATCTTATCCTTCTTCATCCCAGAGAGGTGGGTCAGTTCCGATGACAGACTTGGACTTGGACTTGGAGTTTGGACTTGGACTTGGTGAGAGAGCGCCCGGCCGGCCTACAGCATGCCGAAACCCTTCGAGTAGTTAATGGCCTTCATCAGGCGCTCCTCCAACTTCTCGCGGCTACTGTACTCGGGCAGTAGGAGGACGTTGAAGCAGGTGTGCGAGGTAGGCAGCCGGTCGCTATCCGGACCGTGTCGCGTGATCAGCAGCCGCAGGCACTTCAGCCCGCCCACCGGAACACGCGCCGATCCCGTCGTGAATTCGAGCAGCTTCCGTTTTGATTCGTTGGGCATCGCATGCACAATGCTCCAGAAATCCTGGATGATCTGAGTCTCGTCCGTGTAGCCGCCCTCGTACTCCGTCGAGTTCTCAAGTTCCACGAAGTCGAACTCCTGCAAAGGATATTGATCAATCAAGACAAGTCTTGCAACTACTAAATGCAGCTACTTACCCGACTGCCGCAGACCAGCATCTCGATCTCCTCGGGTCGGAAGAGCAGCTTCAAGGGCGACTCATCCGTGACCATTTCGAAGCCCTTGCGGAAGGCATTGAACTGCTGCTGAATATTCGTATTCAGGAGGAAGTCACTGTACAGATTAACAAACAGCTGCTTGTTGTGCTGTCCCACCAGCACCTCTTTGCCATTCGGCACCAGTTCGTGCTCCACCATTTCGCCGAATACGTTGCTGTAGCTGATCTTGAAGGTCTGGTCGAACACCTCCTCCATGTCCTGGCCCTGGTAGTCCACCATGGACTTCAGACTTTTGTACAGCGCCGGACTCCAGTCGTTGAGATCCGCAAAGGTGCCGCAATAGCCCATTAGCTTGCGGTAGACCACCATGGGGAAGTTTACGGCCAGGATAACGTTGTTATATATCGCCAGGCCGATAATTATTCCTATCAGAGTGAACTGAGCTCCGTTCTCAAAGGGTGTGGCATTGAACCTGGAAGTGGGGATAAAGTTGAATTTTTAGTTGTGCTCTATATCGAGTAAACCCAATTGAACCCCTACCACATATTGTTGGTTTCCTCCTGCTGTATAAACATTCCAAAAGCCGGATTGAAAATCTCCTCCACAATCAGCTGGAAGAACTCTTTGGATACGCCACCTTCATCGATGCCCTGTTCTCCGACGAACTCCACGACCAACTGCTTTTTGAGATCCTTGGGATTGCTCATGGCCACCAGTTCCAGCTGAAACACCAATGATTATGTTAGGTATCAATTAACTAGAAAGGGAATATAAGTACACACCCCGATGAGCGCATCGTTGATGAGTTGGTCCCTGCGCACAGTCAGCTTAAGATCCGGGCGGGGAGTGCCGTCCTGCCCTTCCTGGCCAAAGTTGTTGAGCATTGAGTAGAGCGAGGTGTATCGCTCGCTGTACATCCTCATCCGGCTGTCGTAGTACAAGGCATCTACTTTCGTTGCCGGCGTGAGGATAAAGGCGTACAGCATGAACGAAAAATAGTTTGTTTGTCCGGAGCCTATCTCGCTCTCCATGGCCAGAGTCTTGTAGGAGAGGTAGTCGTGGTGCATCTGGATGTTCTCACTAAGCGCCTCGTTGTAGAATTCCTCCAGTGGCACCAATGGTCTGCGGCAATCTATGGCCGACACCTGCAGCGCCTTTTCTAACTGATCCTCTGCGAACTTTGGCATGTGCGGCTGGAGTACTGAGTTGTAGGCGAACAGGTCGTCTTCCACCGCTCCACTGCCGGATGCCGAGGTGGCCGCCGTTTCCGTACGATCCTCCAGCGGCACCCGACAAGAGGGTCGCTCCAGTTCGCTAGCCAAGATGTTGGCGTAAAAAACGATCTGTATAAGGAGAACGACCAATAAGTTTAGCACAATTTCAGGTATATGTGAATTACCTTCAAAACTTTGGTCACGCTGATAATGGACCCATTTTCGCGCATGGATTCTTCATCTAGGAGCACCTGTAACGTAATCTGCTGCTGGCAGGCGGCCACCAACGCCTGCAGCTGATCCGAACAATGGGCCGCCCAGATCCTGGCCAGACGCGCCTGTGCCGGCACTGGCATGGACGCTGCCACATGACACAGCTTCGGAAGCACCCTGTCCAGATAGTCCATGTCTACCACACTGTTGTTGGCTACGGAAAAGATAATTTGTAAATCAAGGAACCTATACAGACTTACGTTTAAGAACTCACTATTGGTGGCCAGGTCGAAGCAGATGACCAGGCAATGGATGACCTTCTCCCAATCGGGGCGCATGTAGTGCACCCATTCCGCCAGTTGGATAACGCTGTTGGTCAGCTTGTCCGTGATGGCACGCGTTTGGCAGCCAAACAGGAGACGCTGTACACGACGCAATCCAGGTAAATCCACCTGCGTGTCGCTACTTTGGGGCGGATCGTCCTCCGCAGTTGTCTCTGTGGGTTGGGCCATCGGCACGTCTTCGTCCTCTTCTTCGGGCTCCGCCTCCGTTTCAGCTTCTGGTCCTGCACAAGCGTTTGCTACTCCGTCGTCGGTTGCCTCCACTTCTTCCACCTGCTGTGTACTGTCCTCGTCTTTGTCGTGTTCACCTTCTAAGGTTCGAAGTTGCTCCTTGTTTAAAGCCTCCGGTGGATTGGCCAGCAGCTCCTGGAGACTACTGGAAGCTGCTGGTTCTGCGCTGCGTATGAAGCTCTTGCTCAGTCTATCCACACTGGAGAATACTTCGCCGATGGCATGGCAAATCCTGTCGTAACTGTCCGCCGCCCTGCACTGCTCGTAAAGAGCCATCAGGCTGTTGGCGTCCAGGCTCTGAACCGCCGGTAGGGTGGGTGTACAAGGTTCCGAGTCGCCGGAGGAGGGTTCAACACCGCCGAGGTCCAGCTGCGGCGCACTTTGGACAGGATTTGAACTGGCAACCGCCACTACAACGGCAGCTGGCACACTCTGCGACTGTCTGCTGGTTGTGGTGGTGGTGCTGGCGGAGGTAATGGTGCTCGTCGAGCTGCCGCTGCTGCTGCTACTGCTGTCGTTGGGCGACAGCATGTCCACGTCCTGAGGACTGAAAGGAGGGTTAGTGGATCTGTCAGGGCTCAGTGGGTTGTAACAAGTAGAGCCAAGTCTTAAGCAAATTGCATATTAATCTTAGTACATATTATATGCAATTCAGTTAGCACAGTGTAAGCATTAATAGTCAACCGTTAAGGGTTACAAATAAGTGCATAATTGTTATAATTGTACAAAATTAGAAGGTTACAGTACAAGAAACTACTTTGAACTAGCTGACATCTTTACATTTCGCAAAACCAGTGGACTCTATACATTATCCATCTTATTTTATGAATCCTAATGGCTAACGAAAACTACTGGTTGATCTCGACTTGGCACAACCCACTTGTGGGTGAAAGATTCCCACCTGCTGGCCGCCGATGTGGATGGCTCGCAGAGCTGTGCATCCTGTGAGAAGAGCTGCAGGGCCCGGGCGGCCACCTCGTTGGGCGTCATGGGCGCCACCTTGCCGCTGGAGGCGCAATTGGCATTGCTGCAGTGGGCGTTCCCGCAGCCGGACTGCAGTTGGTGGAAGTATCGCTGGATCAGGCTGCGCACCGCCGATCGCTTCATTTCGGGCGTGGCACGTCCGCCCGCCGTTCCAGCTGCAGATCCCGATGCACTGGTGGGCAGAAAAGGGTCATTAGAACGCCACAATTCAAGTAGAACAAGCCACTCACCTGGAAACACCTGGCAGATGCTGCTCCTCCTCGCCGCCGCCGCCTCCGCTCATCTTCGCTGAAATCTCCGTACTTCACGCCCCCACCGCCTCCGCCCCGTTCTTTGTTTGTCGAATGGTATTGTGCCCCACGCGCAAAAAAAAAGGGTGCAAAAAAATCGATGTTGATGTCCCTTTTTTGTGTCGCTGTGACCTTAAATTCTCAAGTTGCCGCTGCTCTGCCGCTGTCTTGCCTCTGCCGCCGCCTCTGCTGGCCGCGCATAGAGCTCTGAACGCCCGCTTCCCTACGATACGATATCTATCATAAATAACTCAACGATTCATCACTACGATTTGACAATTTTGACTTAAGAACGCAAGTGTTTTTCAAAAACGCAGTGGCAAAGCAATATTGAAAATCATTCGCGGCCAGTGTGCGAAACGCGCTTTGCGGCGGTGTTGGTCAGCGCTCGAGAAGGTATCGCCGCGTCTATCGATAGAATGCGGTTGTAATTTTAAAATAACTGAAGGTTGCACTTTGTGCTATAATGTAGCTAAAGCTATTATGCGGCCAAATTTAGACAAAGAAATATTACAAATAATCAAAATGCTTCCAGGTCTTCTTTATACAGATAATGTCGCCGTTATAAATCGCGGTTTCAGCATATTTTAACTAATTTCCTCAAGAAGCAGCACCTTAAATATCCAAAGCATAAGTTGCAATTCATTTCTTGTGTTCTTCAACAATATGTTATCGCAACCCGTTCTTAACTATTCAATTTGAAAACATATTTTGACAGCAAGGCCTGTTTAAGTGAACTCTGAACATCTCATTCTGACTACAAAGAATAAAATTTGTTGACTACTGAGTGTGTTTGTGTGTGATATTTCATAGACCTTTGGTTGTTTCTAGTTTGACACATTCGAGGTCGACTTTGACCTCGGTTTAGTAACTATTTCCTTTTTTTTTGGCGATTTTACAGAAAAGTTTGCAGAAAAATGTAAGAGCAAGACTTTGAAGCATATTTATTATTAAAAGCATTTCTTTGTCTAAATATGACCCCGACTACGGTAGCACGCGATAATCTTTCAAATGAATTAATAGAGAAAAAAACATACTCCAATACCTTTGATTTTGACATACAAAGGTTTAAATTAAAGCTCTCGTTTTCAAGATATTAATAAAAACAAGAGAGAACGCTATAGTCGATGCCATAACTATAAAATGCCCGTTACTCAGCTAAGTTTATTATGTTATATGTTTTAAATGGTTGGTCCGATTTCAATAATTGTAGATGTAGGAATGTAATGGGTATTAATAATAAGAACAAGCTTATATTTACATTTTTACAAAACATTAAACAATGTAGGCGCTAGACATGGCTAGATCGACTTGGCTAGTGTTCCTAATAATACTTTATAGGGTCGAAACGCATCCTTCTATACCTGTTACATACTTTCCGTCGAATTTAGTAAACTTAAATTCTACGAGTTAAGGGTATAACAAATATTGGTGGAAAACATAGAGTATTAAGAGGAATATTGAACGAGTTATGAATTAAAGACATAGCCATGATGGCTCCCAACTATAAGTCCCCAAGGGTTCCAAAACGTGTGAAATACTTCGAAAATCAATCAATAGTTTTTAAATAATGTTTACATGATACAATAAAAATCATAAAATATTTCAATTTGATATTTTTATTCCTGACTTGCGTTAAACGGTTAATAAACAAACAACTTACATACTTACAACTTAAATAGTTTTTTGCTAAATTTTTTTATTTATTTTATTTTATACATCGATGTTTTTCCACCAGTATCGAGTTCTCCTTACTTGATACCCAATATCGATAGTTTTACGGCGACCAGTACTGCAGAACACCCGCGGTTTTTATCAGCTGTCAACTTAAAAAACAAATAACCTTCTGCTATCGGACCTATCGTTATCCGATAACAAGAAAAAAAGAAAAATAACACGCAGGAGAAAAATACTGGATTCCGCAGCCGGAGGCCTTGAAATGAGTTAATCCGCCCAGCAGGAGGACCTAATCCGAGTACCGTGATGACGGAGCAAGAGGATTTGGCCAGCGGCGGAGGCAGTGCATCCACGGCGTCCGGGAACAATTGCCAAAACCAACTGCAGCAATGCGTGCGTGGGAATGTCACCTGGGAATTACTGCCCGTGCACCTGCGATCCGTTCTGCACAACAATCAGCGCGATTACGAGAAGTTTGTCTTTAACTACAGTTTGAAGAACCAGCTAAGATTTCGGGGCAACCTGGCCGCCAAGGTGTTCCGCCGGGAGCAACGATACTACGAGCTGTTGGTCCAGAAAAGCATCAATGGCTTGGGTGCATTTCCCTATCACCTGGCCGATATCGTCACCAAGGGCTTGAGGGTCACGCCCTTTAATTATTATCTGGATGTATTGGGTCAGCTTCTTCGGAGCGACAAAAGCTATGACACATTGCCCAACTTTACGGCAGCCGATTGCCTGCGTGTTCTGGGCATTGGCCGCAACGAGTACCTGGCCCTGATCAGCGATCTGAAAACCCACACGCCACGCTCTTTGATCTTCGGTTCGCGGCCCAATCCGCTGGACTTCCTCCCACGCTTTCCCGTACGCATACACATCGAGCCCTGGTGGCGATTGGACATTGGCTACGTCCTGGAAGCGGACATCCGGTATCTAACGCCCGCCGAGAGGGGCCTGTTGGATGACCTCATCGATTTTGGAGCCCAACCGGCTGGCAAATGCGACCACGAGGTGGTGCACAGCCTGTACAGGAAGGGTCTAATCTATTTGGATGTGCCCATCAGCGGGGAGGATAGGATATCTATTCCACCGTTGCGCAACTTTGTGATGAACCGCGTGAGTGGGGATTACTTCGAGAACCTGCTGTACAAGATTTTTGTCAGTGCGGATGAACACATGACCATTGCCGAGCTAGCGCATATGCTGCAACTGGAACTGGACAGCGTTAAGCAGGCCATTTCCTTCATCTGCCGCCTGGGTTTTGCCCACCGCAAGCAAGACTATCTGAATCAACCAAATCATAGCAGCTGGGAGGGATACAACCAGGAGCAGATGCCCGAAACGCCACAGATCACGCCGCTGAATTACAACCTACATGCTAGTAACAGCTTCGAATTTGACCAGAGCCCCAAGTCTCCAAAGACGCCCAAGGACAAGGATAAGGACAGCAGTTCGATAGGCTATCTATCCTCGGATGGCAACACCAGTGACTTTAGCTTTGCCAATCTGAATACCACACCCCCGGAAAGGATGAACAACAGCGATGAACAGGAGCTGAGCTCCGAGCTGGAAACAGAGGATTTGACTACCACAAAGAAGCCTGCTCCTGCGGCTGCGATCTCGGCAGCTGCTCTGCCAAAAAGCGGTAAGAGGGTGGGCTTCCTGTTCGACTCAACGCTCACCGCCTTCCTGATGATGGGCAACCTTTCTCCGGGCTTAAAAAACCATGCGGTGACCATGTTCGAAGTGGGCAAGTTATGCGAGGAGAGCTTGGATAGCTTTTTGGCTGAACTGGAGCAAGTTTCGCTCCTGGATGCTGAGGGCGAGGGCGATGTCTCGCGCTATTTTGCACATGCCGTAATTCTACGTTCCACCATTTGCTCACTTCGTCATTTGCTGCCGGGTGGTCTGGATCTGCTGCGACTTGAGTGTCTGGAGGGCTTGGACAGGCAGACAAGAGATCGCGTTCTGGAGAAGAAGTACAAGTTTATCATTGCCGCCTCGCCGTTGACGGCGGCACTAAGTAACACATTTAGCATTCCCTACTTTGGCCAATTCCTACGTAGCTCCGATGTGGCGCCCATGTGGAGCAAGCTATTCTACAATCATATCACAGGTATGGGTTAATTAAGTTACTTTTTATTACACAAGTTATTTTACTGAAATATTTCTATACTAAGGCTATGGACCGCCCAGTTTGCTGCTCTGCCGGGGAACTGTTCTAAAAACCTTGCCACGTTTATTCCTGGGATACGGCAAACTGCTGGTAAACATCCTGCACTCCGACTCGTACGTGCTGAACTCTGAGAATTTCCGCAACCTGAACGATCAGCTCAAGAATGGTTGTGTGCTGCTCCAGGGCTATGGAATCCGCACAGCCGGCGTGCTTCACTATGAGTCCTTTCCGTTCCAGCCGGCGGACACACGCCAAGTCAAGTGGGCCGCCCATCGAGCCGTGCGCAAACTGGCCAACCTTTTGAACCTGCGCCAGCAGTGCGGCTATATTACATTCCTGAACACTGGAGTGCCGGATCTCGGCTGCGAAGATTACGAGCTGCAGGTGCGTTTGAAGCCGGCTCAGCGCCAGAAACGCTCATCAATCGCAGCGCCCAGCAAAACGAACCATGTGCCAAGTAACGAGGTGACAAGCTTTCAGCTCAAGAGCCCCGATGAGAACCACTTTGCGACCACGCCGGAACATGGTCCTGCGAATGAGTTTACCTCTCCAGATTGCAGCCAAGTGCTGGCCAGCGAACTGGCCAAGTGCAGCAGTCGATCGGATCTGGTGTCGCAGAGTTCGGTGGAGATACCGATGGCACTGGAGGAGGTTTCTCCAACGGTGGAGGAAGAGGAGGACGCCACTGAAGAGTGGACCCTGCTGGACGTTAGTTTTGGCGTACCACTGTTCGATGTGGACACCAATACAAGGATTTGTGAGCAGCTGGTCCAAGGTCTCTGCAGCGACGCCAATCTGGAGGCATTGCCCGCAGCCGCCAGCCAGGCGCAGGTTCTTTTCCTAGATTTTGTGCGGCAGTGCCTGTACTTCGAAGATGATCCTGCAAAGCAGTCAGTGCAGGCAACCAGGCCACTTCCTCACCCTAGGATCAACCTGGCCTTTGAAAACGGGCACGTGGGCCATTGGAACGGGCGCTAAAGAGCCCACGCATCGATGCATTCCCCGAGTATTCCGTATTTTCTTTACTTTCCCAGTTACTTATCAGTTTGTAAACAGTTGGCGGACCGATTTATAAGCAAACAGATCTATATTTATATATACGTATATATAACCGCTACCGCATTCACGTATGCTAACCATCAGCCAAGTCAGCATCGCAGTCTGAAAGTTTGCGTTTGTTCGTTTTTTATTAGTTTTGTAAGCTCCTTGGGGAGACAGAAAGATAAAGATTGGCTTTGTGCCCTCCAACCATATACACATGCATAGCTAACATACCTATACAACTATTATTGTATTTCTGAATAAATGCAATTTTAAAACTTATAACTACAGTACTGGAAAATGCCTGTTTATTCGTTTGAAAACTTATTCATTTTTGCTGGAGGACAAAAAGTAAACTATTCCTGCAATTGGTTATCAACATGATTTCTGTATGTAATCTATTGATAACTTCAGACCTTATTGAAAGATAACTTTGGTGGATTTATTTTCCGAACGCGCCCATTTCCAAAATTTTTTTTTTTTATTTGATCGAAAAATAATGTTTTATTCTAATTTTTATATATATACTATTTTTGTATAGTTTATGAATTTTTTGATATCATTTCTGTATATTCGTATTTATCTAATTTATTGTAACATTTAAAACCTTTGAATCCCCAACTTTTATTATAATTATTTAAAATTAAAATTACGTTACTTTTCTGCAGCCTTATGTCCATGGTGAAATTGCTTTTTATGCTGAGTCTGATTGAAAAAAAGTAAGAAAATTGGGAAACTATTAAAAACGCACTCGATTTTTCTTACTGCTTTTTAAATTAGACAAAAAATATAGTTTAGAAAACATATATTGCTGGGTTTTATAGATATATATAATAGTTTAATTAAATTAAATATTAAATTAAACGAAATAGAACGAAGTATTAAATTAGTATATAAATACTGAAAATCCCAGCGAAAATTGCCTAAGCCCCGATAACATACCGTTTATCGATGCATATAGTATTCAATTATTTCATCTTTCAGTATATAAATACTGAAAATCCGGAGTTCTCAAACAACAACAACGGCACAACAAACGAAAAAGTTTGCAATTCCAGGCGCTGTTTTTTTTGCTTCGCCCAGCAAGTAAATAATCCACCATAAAACCAAATGATTGTGTGAATATAAAGTACAGCTCATCGAGCCAAAAATAGTGCAGTTGAAATGGTGAAAAGTGAAAAATAAGCTGTGAAAAGCGAACGCGAAACAAGTGCACCAATTGGAAGGGGGCGAGAAAAAAAAATTTGGTGGGGCAGTAAATGCCAATACAATACACGAAGAGAGAGGGAGGAAAATGTTCTCTCTCTCTTGTTATCATTTGCGCGGCAATTGTTTTTGTTTCGGCCACTTGACAATTGCCCAGTCTTATAAATCCTTCATTCGGTGAAATAAAATCACCCATTTCAACGGGAACTGAAGTTAGTTCACCTGTTCGCGCGAAAATCGAGAGTGATCGCAAGTGTTCGTTTTAAAAATAGCGTTTGGCGTCGCCATTTGAAGGCCACCTGTCGAGTGCACTGCCTGCGGATATTTGTGCCCAGTGAAGCGTGAATCTGCAGAAAGCGATTCATTCGTCGAATTATCTGATTTGTGTTTGTTTTCTGGTCTGTTCTGTGTTATTCAACGGGTTAATTAGCTCCTGGCCAGGCCAAAACAATCAATGCGGAGAGCCAAAAAGAGTAAAGAGAGAGATAAATAGAGAGAGGGCTGCCAGCTTTCTGTAGTTTTGTCTTTGGTTCGAAGATTTTCCACCAACAACCTTGTTTAGTACAAATTCGGGTGCTTAGTTTAACCAAGATAGCCATCTGTATTTTTTTTTGTGTTGGCATTGAATTATTATGCTTTTTAAAAAGAAAAGTTCACTATTCAGAGGCAACGCGACAACCCTGAAATGGTCGACAACTCCCAGCTGTTTGCTTACTCTCCTTCTTTCTCTCTCCGAAAGCAAACACTTTGTTGTCGTGCTGCCAGCCAAGCTTTTTTCAAGCCAAGGCTGGCTATTTTTCCGTCTTAGAAATCCCAAGTCAGTTTATAAATATTGAACAATTTTTGAAAATTTTAAAGCACTAAACTTAAAATGTATCAAAGTAAACAAGCTTGGCTAGCAATTTACAAATTGCTATACAAATGCAAGGCAAATTATAAAAGCTTAGGCATTTTTTTTTCCAAGCTTTGAAAATGAAATTGATCAAACTACTATTTTATTGCTAAAAACTTGTATAAAAAATTAATTTGACTTGCAAATGTTTGTCAACCTCCTAATGAAAATATAGCTATTTTATGGCTACATTAAGCTGTAGCCACTTTGGCTACCAATAGCAACACTGCCGTGCGCTCTCCATTGTATTGTTGTCGCGTGCTCGCTGCCTCTCTCTCCCTCTCTGGCGTCACTTTTGGCCAGGCCAACAGCTCACGCACACCTGCGACGCTCATTCTGACTGAATTGCCCGTGAGTAACCGTTGGTCTGAAAAAACGAGCGCGTGTCGCGGGTCGGAAAATCGAGACAAAGATTAAGAAAAGTTCATTATCAAATGCAGAAGGAACAACGGAAAATAAAGCCGCTGAACAAGTGAAAATCGAAAGGGAAATGCCAGCGAGAAGTCCAATTGGACCGACCCTGCCCTTGAAAGTGTGTATGTGCTGGCCGCAAAAGTCTGCGCCTTTGTGTGCGTGTGTCTGTGCGTGTGCCTCCAAAAGTGTTCAATGTAAAAATAAAATATCCGATTAGGTTCTCGAGCACAACAAAAGCAACCTTGAAAAGGCAGCCAAGAATCTGCCTTTCTGCTTTCGGCTATTTTTACGCATGTGGAAATGCCCGAACGGTTTTCCAAGTGTCCAATCGGAAAACTCACGTCGAACAATTGGAAATTCTTTGGTCATTTACCTATTCAACGTGTCTCAGTGTTTCCGTTTTCGGTTGGGGCGTGATCACGCATCCTTAAACAGAAAAACCAAAAGGGGTTTTCAGTTCTTTAAATTACAGCTGCGGTCAAATTAATAGTGTATTGTGTTGTAAAAATCCATAAAAAGCAATCAAAACAAACCTATAGAAAACCAGAAAAATTAAACCTTTGAAGAGTTGTCAAGTTAATAACTATTCGATTATTTGGCAATCTACCAAATTCTAATTGTAAAGAAGTTATAAAATATATGTTTTCAGTATAGGAATTATATTTTTTTTAATAGCAATCTTATCAGCAACTTGACCACTATTACTTCGACCGCAGCTAATGCCCTTTTCACAACTCCGATTGTCAGGTAAAAAGCAACCCACTGGAATTCACTTCACGCACAAAACGACATTAGAACGCAGCAGGATGTGGAAAGCATAGTAGTGGCAAGCCAGTAGACAGCACGCAACGAAGGCCGGAAAATCGTGGAAATGCCTAGCTAATTAATTAGCTAAGTAGGCAAAGAAAAGCTGCGAATATAGGCGTACCTTCTGAACCAACAATAAATTCCGATTTGTTGCAAAATTTATAACCAGCCAAGGCTTAAAATGACATCATACGCAAACGACACCACGACTTCGGCAGCAGCGGCGACATCAGCTGGCGCAGTGGAAGCGGCAGCAACAACAGCAGCCGTCAACGCCCCCCAATCAGCTGTGGGGGGCGTGGCGGCCCCTGCAGCTGCTGATTCATCCAAAGTCAAGGGCCGCGACAATTTGTCCATCAGCCGCACACAGTATGGCGACGAAGATGGCAACAGCAGCGATGGTCGCGAAAAGGCCGACACAACGCCGGAGAACATCAAGAAAATCGCCGAAATCATGGACAGTCCGGATGGTACGATGTCGGCCAACTCGCCCATCCCCTCGCCCCGCCACGTGCAGCTCAGGAACCCCATGAATCCCGGCTTCGTGGGCCTCGGTGCTGCCATCGACGAGTCCTGCGGCAAGTTCTGCCTTGGCAAGCCGCCACCATCGCCGGCCGAGAAAGGTGAGACATATGGAAAAGTACAGTTTAGGCTCTTAAGTACAACTTTAATGGGCTGAACTTGTGGTTAGAAATCAGAAAATGCTTTACTGAAATACTCTATATGGTCCTATTCCTTAAAACTTATGCTACAGAACTATAAACTAAAATAAAAAAGTATATAATTGTACAGATCACTTAAAAAACAGTAATATACAACTTGTAAATTCATTGCACATACCTTTCGGGTTTTTTCAAAAATCCAACATGAGTTAATAATGACAAAGTTAATTCATCTGGAGTTCCCTAAGCAAACCTGCATTTTGTATTTATGACTAGGTAATTTTCAATTTATTGGCTTTCACTTACAGCGATTGAACAAAAAAAATCATGAATGTAATTGAACACATATAATTTAATTGTATTAGAACGTAAAAAATTAGTTTGTTGCTTAGTTCAGAAACATATGTAAGATTTTGTTTAGCATACTATGGAAATCATTTTTCTTAGCCCATGAATATTTATGAGGAAAGCATTATTTAACATTTTTTCATCCCAAAAACTAATGAGATTAATTTTTTTTTTTGTTTAATGACTGTTAAACTTTAGTAAATCTTAAGAATTCAAAGAGTTTAACGTTAAAACTCTAATTTTTTTTTAAAAAGGCTGTTTTGTATTTGTAAAAAATAGTACTTAATTTGAAATGTCTAAAGCTTATGTTACAGAATATCGACTGTATATGTAAACGATACAGCAGCAACCGCAAACCCGGCGACAATTGATGGCTAATTTAACCATGGTGTTGTTGCTCCGGCTTTGTTGTTCCAGGTTGCGGCTTGTCTTCGCTTCTTGCCTTTTTCTCCGTTAATTTGAATTTTTAATGAAGTTATTTTGTGCGAGTCTCTGGCCACGACTAAGCGCAAATATTTATTGCAATAGTCATGCCTGAGACTCACAAACACACCGAAACACACTCCCTCAAACACACCTCGGTTATGTTGCTGTTCAGATTGGCACAGTGGGCCGAGTTGGGTTGAAAAGCAAGTTCTCCATTCTGGTTTCGGGAAAGTGGAACGGGATCAATAGCCCGCGAAAGCAGCCAGTGACATCAGCTTGTGTTGTCTTTTTTTTATGGCCCTAGACTCCAAACTTGTCAAGTTGTCTTTTGGAAATTCCGGAAATACTGATTTCAAATATATTTTTTTTGTTATCTTTAAAATATTTGTTATTAAAGCTATTCATTTACGATCCTATTAAGTACTATTTGTGAACCCTGACTAGGTATAATCACTTTTTAAATTGAATAAAATGTGTTTATTTGAAACCTGTTCAGTTTTTACATTGCCTTCGTTGAGTTGCATAATGAAACTTTAACTACGAGGTTTTAACAACACCTAAATATAGAAGCAATTAAAAAGATAATTTGAGAATACATGGATTGATTTAACCTATGTATACATTTATCTTCAGTTGGATGTTTACAAACCCGAAACATTGATTGATATATATGTTATTCTTATTCTTTGTTATGTTTGTTCTCAAGTGTTGCAATCAGACATATGTTACACGTGTAATGAATGCAATTTGTGAATTAGGATTTGGCATTTACCCAAAATTTAAATTGAACAGGGAAAGAACTTGTGGTAAATATTTCACGACCGTTCTTCAAAAAGACTAAAGGTGTTATGATTATTATTGCTTTGAATGCAAATTTCCAGACAAGTCAGCGTTTCAAGCTTTTAAGGTAAACAACTTTCGTAGTTCGTATAAAAATACACTACCCAAAAACATATTTTAACGAATATACAACAGTTTGAATGTCTGAGTTCTGTTTACGTTTTCATTAAGCGATCTGCGCACATGAGTGCTTGCATTCCTTTGTTTTCAATTAAATGATTCTGGGTAATATTGGCCAGCCTGGCATTCAGAAAAAGTAGCCTGTATCGCAGTAACCTCCGATCGATCAACGCCCGCAGCTGTTGGCTGAGTCATCCACTTCCACATCCAGATACTCAGTCGCAAATCTGTTTCACTTTTTGAATTTTTTATTTTGTTGCGTGCAAGGAATGAAAATGTGTGAGATAATGACGGTGATTGTCATAATTGTGTAAGATTTGGCAAGCGTTTCGAAAAGAAACCAAAGCTGATAAACATTGCGAAATGGGAGATTTTTGAAAAACAAATCTGCGCACTTGAACAAATGGTAGTAGAGGGGAATTGGTACCTGGGAATTTAGGTTTTTATTCAAGTACCGTTGACAATGAGAGTCGAAGTGTGAAACCACTCCGCAAACAGGGTATTATGTCATTTCTTAACTGAGTTTGGGTATTGGGATAACGAAGGTTTTTGAAAGTGACCTATTTCAAATTGTAGTTCGTTTTGGTTTTGTTGCTTTCACATTGGTTTCTAATTTTGATTGAATTATAGTTTATATGCATCTTAAAATTCAAAATATCTATTAATGAACATAACGCAATTCAAAATATTTCAACTCTGGTCACGTGCTACTTTGCTTGTTGAATCCATTTTCCTATTACGTGTGTATTTTCATTACGTCTCTTTTTGCACATTCCAATCCAATATAAATTTGAGGCATTAATTCTTGGCAAACACCCAAGAATCAAACAGATTCAGAACAAATCTCTTGGTTCTGGCCTTGTTCCCAAATTGATAACAATTTGGGCATGCTTAATTAGTTGTGTTATTAAATTGTAGGTTTTTGAATATATTGTCAAGAAACGTTTTTAAAATATTTTAAAAATGTATTTTTGTCTTAAAGTATAATTAGCCTGATGTGTCAGAAAAAGAAAATTGGGGCATGTTCATATTATCTATGTTTTATAAATGTTTAAAAATGGTTCCAACTCACTTTGATAAACATTTTTCTGCACGTCCGTCCATATGTATGGTCGTGATCTAATGGACTTTAGATACTTATGATTGTTCCATAGGAAAACATAAGAAGCATGAAATTTTGTTGAACTACTTCCCAACAATTTTCTTCTTCAACTCGAGCACCACAATATCTCAAGTATATATTATTAAAATGCCCCGTAAAAGCCAAACAATCGCCGATAACAAGGCGCAACAAATAGCCGCCAGTCGATGACCTCATTCGCAGATGACAAATGATGATGATCACCGATAGCTTTCTCTGGTGTCGCCGAGCAGAAAAAAATATAAATAAATTGTTAATAGCATTTATTTAAATGTGAGAACTTAACCCCCTCGAAAGGCAACAAATTCGAAGTGGAACCAAAGACCCCACACCGAAATACATAAATATGTATGTAGTATGTCTGATTGATCGGCGATGACGTAAGCCCAAAATGCAATTAGCGAAACCAATTGGTAGCGTGAGAGATTTGGTTATCGATTTCCGTTTTGCATTCGCTCGATTACGATTATCTTGGACTGCACATTTGCTAACCGAAATTTGGCTACCCCTCGGAACTGCGGCGAGTGAAAAGCAAATGATCCAAAATCAGCAGGCGGTCACAATTTCCTCTGCTCGACTTTCCCAAAACAACTACAATAGAAGCTAGCTGACCGACAAAAAAAAAGGCAAAAGTAATATATATTTTGTTTTATTTATTGCGAAAAGTAAAAGCGACTGCACAACGGCCACCAAATAAAACCAAACAAAAGACTTTTAAACGAGCTCTAGCACTACTACTCGACATACGGTCTACGGCAATGGCCAATAGTAATAATAATGGCAATAATACCCGACATTTGTGTGTTGTGCCAACAGTTTTCAATTGTTGGCCCATAGAAAACTTGATGGTGGAAAAAGGCAGGGGCACGGTGCCCAGCGATAACTCGATAGAAGACATTTTATGGCCATGCACAGTGGGCAGCGTAATTACCGTTAGTCGTTACCTACTGCGGTCTATTGTCTATCGGCGATTGCTCCGCTCTATGGAGGGGACTGTATTTCCTGCCAAATTAGATTGCAAATTTTGTGATCCAACAAGCGAGTAATGTCGTTCTAGTTTCAAGCCAATCTGTAACTTCCTTACCATTTTATCACTCTTTTAGGCCTGTTTTCTTATATTTTTCTAGCAAACTAAACAATTTCTTAGCTTACTGTTAGGATCTGGAAGTCTTCGGAATTTGAAAATGCGTTAGTCCACAATATGAGGTTTGCAATCTGCTATGCTCTATTAAATATTAACAGTGGATCAAATGACTTTATGACTTAATGACAAATAAAGGCTATTATAGTCCATCATTCATAGCTCGACTTTTCATATTTGTTACTACATTTTCTTAAACATTTATTGAAACATATATTATAACAGTCTTTAGCTAAACGAAATTAATATAACGCATACAAAGAAAGTTTTTTAAAAAAAGTTTTAGCACTCAAATTGATAAACAATATTTTCTAATAGCTTGACTGTGTCAAATAAATAATCATAAATACCGGAATTAAGAAGAATTGAGAACAAAGAAAATGTGCGCCATATTTCCCTTAATGATTCCGATGAAGCAGCTACATCTGAGGTTGATATCTGAGAATCTTGCTTGGGGTACAATTACGATAGCAAGTTAATTTGTGCCAATCAAAATGATCTTTAAGCTTTAATGTGAAAACTTGTCTGATAGCAATGAATATATCTTTAACTTAAGTACTGCAATTTTCTGCAGCGATGAACAAGATGCAAAACAATACTTATAAAAGTTTATCTGCAAGCTTGAATACATATAGAAGAAAGATATGTACCTCCATCTATTTAATTTCACACCTAAGCTAATAATAAAACATTATCACCTTGACTCCTTACTTAATTGCACATCTGCATAATGGTTAGCCAAATAATATATTTTGGTTCGTGACCAAAAACTTGTTTAAAAAAGGCTGGATATGGTGTTTGAAATATATTTTCGTGGCTAACGAAACGGAAGTTCCATGGCCAACAAAGTTTGGCAGAGCGTAAAAGCAATGTGGGTCTGCCCCGTGGAACACCCCCATCCACTGGCAGAGAAAAAACCTGCAATTGACCGAAATCACCGAACTCTAACCTTCACTTGCCGGGCAGTCGACCGCCTTATAGAGAGTACGTGTAGAAGCTACCCATCCATAGATCACGATTCTGAGAGGCGGCCCCCTAGATGGTTTCCCACCTCTCTACCGTATGCGCTTGTGCTGGTGCTTGTGCCACTTCGCGTGGCAGAGCTGAAAGCAAATTGTTTGATTTTCTTTTCTCCCTGCTTCGGTCGCGGAAACGTATAGAAATTGTTTGCGGAAGCAGTGAGGGATCTCCCCGGGCTGCAGGTGGGCGTTTCTGGGCCCTTGAATAGGTCGAACTTGGTGGAAGCTATATCTCGGTGTTGTCATCCGGGATACAGCTTGATTACGTGTTTCCTTATTTGTCTTGTGGCTGGAACAACCAGATCACAGATGCCATTCGGCTGCCTAAAACTCTTGGGATTTAAATATGAAAGACACAAAAGAGTTTAAGATGTTTCTTAAATTAGCCGGTTGTTTGTTTTAATTAGTTGGATCGATCCATATTTGACTAACGAGTTAACACTCATATTTTTCAGAGGTTTGGATATTCTGATATAATCTAAAGTAGTTATAATTGAACTAAAAACAAATATATTTTAAAAATTTTTAACTTTCCAGAATATTTTATATTTCCTGAATATTTTATATTTCGAAGAATGTTAAGTTAATAAGTAACTAATTTACTTTTTTAAAGAGCATTTCCCTTTCTGCCTTGAATTTGAAACTTTAAGATCACAGATGTTTCTGGGTTGTCTAACATTGTGGAATTTTAATTTAAGTTCTTTCTTAAATAAATTGGATTGATCCATAATTGGGTAGCATCATTATATGTATCCAAAATTGAATTATTTCGTAATTATCTATGGTAATTAATGAATAAACTAAACAAATTCTTATGTCAAAGTTTTATTATATATTTATAGTTTTTTATAGTAAACAGAATTGTATGTGTTAGTATGTTGGCTTCGTAAACGACTTAATTGGTTTTATAAAAGCTAGCTTTTATTTTACCACACTTACTGAGAACCGCTCCTGCATTCCTACATTTTGTTGCACCTCTTTCATATCTTTTCTTGTCCGCTTGCCACTTCAGTTGCGATCAGTTGAGTTCAGATTAATTTACGCCAACAGCTTAGTTTCGTTTTCACCGCTTAAACGCTAATAATAAAAGTAATAATAGGTAATAATAACTGTAAATAAATGCTAATTTAATTGTGTCTGTTTGCTTATTTTCTGTTCCATTGCAGCGGCACAGAGCAGAGCGAACCAGCAACATGGCACTCCGCCCGGCAACAGCAACAGCAGAAGCCACTCCAACCACAAACCCGCCGCCGATGAGGAGGAGAACTCGAGCGAGTCGAATGCCACCACGAAAGCATCGCTGGCCTTCACCATTGATCATTTCGATGCCTCGGAGAACGATTCGGCGGCTCAGGCGGCGCGCTACAAGAACATGATGGAGCGCATCCAGAGTCGCCACAAGCGCGGTGCTTCCATGTCCAAGCTGGAGACGGACAAGGATACCACGACGGCCACCTCGACCAGCGGACGGCAGTCGCAGAGGAGCAGCTTGGATGCGGGCAGCAGCATGGCGGACGATGTGTCCTCCCTCACAGCGGCCACGCCCAGTAGCGAGCAGGCGCCTCCGGTGCAGGTGAAGATGCGGGTGCGGGAACGCAGTGCCTCGCGGGTGAGGGACGCCTCGAAGCGGCACAGTTGGTCGCCGCGAAGCTCCGCCAATGCGCCCGAACCAAGTTCCGCACCTGCGCCC